>NC_064622.1:108673441-109923441 GCF_023898315.1 Schistocerca nitens | reverse complement strand
GCAGCTACGCCCATTTACCGTGTATGTGGGACAAGTTAGCATATTTCCCGGAGTTAGTTGACACTGAATGGTGGTTAATAGTGAAACGTCCCCTTTTGACAATTTTACGAGACTGTGCTTAACCTGACACACAATATTTATAGCGCAACGCAATCTGACTTTCAAAATTCCCTACAAAAGAATGGCCCTGACTAACATTAAACTATACCTTTCACAATTCACTTACCTCACAAAAATCTTCGCTGCTCAAGCTACTGCAATACAGCGAGCGCCACTACTGCCAGCTAAATAAAAGATTCAAACTATGGAAGGCACTAACTACTGATAGGGATAGTTAGCAAATGAAAGATATTAATAGAGAACAAACAATGTATTTACCTTTATATCATCATTTATAAATGTAGCAGTTCATGACAAATTACAAAGCTCCGCCATCTCTCTCCCCACATCCACCACTGCTGGCGGCTCACCTCCAACTGCCCAACGCTACGCGCTGTTCACAGCCAGCTGCCTAACACTACAATGGTTGAGTATTCCAACAATGCAAAGCAGCCACAGACTGCACACGGCACAGCCAGTGATTTTTATACAGAGGTGGAGTTACCAATAAAAAAAACCTAAACAGCCTACTTACATAGCCCCCATGCTACCTACAAAAAATTTTACAAATTTTTTTGGGCACTGGCCAATACATATTTGTTAAAATTTTTCATAATCGTAATTACAATAACAAAGAAATCAAATGCACACACTTATTGATACAATGTTGGTCAAAAGCTACAATTTTCTCACAGTCCATAAAGACAGTCCTAATCGTTCATCACAGTAAAATATCAGTGTTTTTCTCAAAGTCTGAGCAGTAAAAGACAATGCTCATAGACGTAGTGGATTTCCATGCAGTCTTGAAGAAGTAGTGTTGCCCTTCCAACGGAAAGACAGTGCTGACTCTTGACATGCTGACAGGTAATGGGCGACAACAGAGCAAACCCACAGCCGAGTCATTCGACGTTTTGAAGAGTATCGTTTGGTAGGTCATCACAGAGCAGACCCACTGTAGTCCTTGTAGAGATTACGGTATTGGTGGGCCACCAGAGGCGCTGACCCACTGCAGTCCTTGTAGAAATAATGGTACTGGTGAGTCAGCAAAGACGCAGACCCACTGTAGTCCTTGTAGAGATTACGGTACTGGTGAGTCAGCAAAGACGCAGACCCACTGTAGTCCTTGTAGAGATGGCCAGCAGCCATCTGTTGTGACTGTGCAGGTGCACAATCACCATTGAAGAGTCTTGCGGATAATATAGCAAGTCCATAACCACCACTTATGCACTCACAAAGTTTTTGGAATTGTCCTTAGAACCAGCAATGCTGTTATCCAGTCCCTTGCTGAATTATTAACACACGTGTAAACACTAACAGTCCCTACTTCTCACATATTGTCCATATACTATGATCAACAGAAACGTGTGCAGTGAAATGTAACTTACAAGTTACTTAATTTGATGACCTGGTGTCAATTACAATTTTATAACATAAGAATACAATTACAAAGGTACAAAATACATCATTAAAGAGCATAACAATACAGATAACATTTGTAGTACAGGCTTTACAACAGAATAGAAATAAACATATACATCAGTGTCACAGGTATTATGACATAAGTACTTACATGAAAGATCAGAATAACTTTTGGAATATCAACTTCACACATGAGCAACAAAACAGAACAGATAAATAATGTCTAACATCTTTACAAAGAAAATAACATATTATAAATGCAAATTATATTTGAGGATAACAGTATTCCTCATCATAGTGAATGTAGCTTAGTACTAGAACAGAAAAAATTCTATGAAACTACACAAAGACAGGAAGAAGACAAATACACAAGGGTACACAAACACATAGTGGGATAACACAAAAGGAAAGGACAGGGTTTGTTTTCAGTGTATCATTTGGTACTGCAGTCCAACGCAAAACTTCATTCTGTAGACCTTTCGTCTTATTTCAACCTTTGCTTCCACCAAAAAAATCCTATCCAAGCATGCTTTCTTTATTTATTTCACATATTTCTTAACTCATTATTTATTTCCAAGAAAATCCTACCTATATCTGTTGTCCCTAAACCCTACTTTTTTGGTTCATATCCTCTTTCAAAATACCCTTTTTTTTGGCCAAAGCATTTTCTTTAAGCTTCTCAATGCATTTCTTCCAATCAATCATAGTTAGTTTCTTATATAGTCTACCCCCTCTTAAGCTAACTTAAATCTACTGAGCTCAGATGCTAAACTAAGGGACAAGGCAATGCAGCATCACATAAAACAATTAATATAAACAGCAATAAAAAAAACGCAGTTTTGCGAAGCAAGCAGCATTAAGAAATTAGCAAAGCAATTGTAATATTACAACTAATCTAAGGCAATGTGCAGCAAACAATAAAAATAAATCATTAGTAAAACTGGCTTAACAGAATAACACAAAGTCAAATTCAATAACACTATGCCTGGCAAACAGCAGCAACTTATACCTAAACATGACATAGCTCAAGCAGAAAAAATATTACAGTAAAAATGGCCATGTCTAATACCTATGTCACATCTTAACACTAGAGTGATGCATCACAAAAACTTACTCTACAAAAAAAATTTACCAAGTAGTTGAAAAGAAAATTATGTATGCAGTTCCTGTTATTAGTCCCTTCTTATTGTTCTTTCCATTCCAAGAGCTCCTTTTTCGAAGAATGCGGGTCATAAAATAATTATTTAATAAATCTGTTGACAGAAAGTGTCCACATTAGCAAATGAATTTTTTTATTTTTATTTTTTTATTTTTTTTATATAAAACCCATGCTGCAACACAGCTGGAAACTAGATATCAAATGAAATAAGCAATTACGCAAACCAAAGCATAAAAATATCATTCAATAGTCATGTGACATTTCATAAGTTAGTAGAAATTCTCTCAACTCTCGTAGAAAGACACTTGTCCTAATCAGGTGTGCAGTTGTAAGAATGTTTCCAAGTTATTATTAGCGTGTCGTATTTACGATGCTTTCTACAAAGAAATGTCAATAGCGAGGATAATGGCCTCCCTTTTTTTTTCTACCACCTAATGGCTTTTTCTCAAGGCGGCTGGCACACCTGGCCGCTCACAACGAATTACGTCACGGTCACTTACCTTTCATACCGAAATATTTACGACAGCAGTTTTCGCTACAGTGACAGTCTCATATTAAAATATTTCACAGGTCAAGAATTAGCGTTGCAAATCTGTAGAAACAAAATCCTATAAATATAAGTGTCCAAAAAAAAATATTCGTCAGCATTGTGATACATTCACGCATTTACACACATTTCATAATTCTAAAAGTACGATTCTCGGTTTCCAACATATGTCTTCACAAGGCAGAGTTCCTAACCGCTACTCATTACTCCTTACCTTATTACACATATATATATTCGTCGACGCTTCTTTAATAATTCATCATATGAAATACGTAGCATAATCAAATTCCTCATATAGCATCAGCTTCTTGACCATAAACATACCTCAGCAGCATAATACACATCGTCGTCGTAAAAAATATCATAACATCTCAGTCAATTCTCAAAATCGTCGTAGCTTCCTCCAATAATTTCAAAACCTAAAAAAATTCTCTGCTCATTTCAATAGTGTCATCTACCTCAAACGTACTTTAAAAATTATGATCCCATACCAAATACATCATTCAACGCTCTCATAGTATCACAATGGTTCCGAAAAAATATGAGCATTTCACAAAGTACAGACAAAATACAATTTCGTCCCCTTTTAATAATTTTACACGGTGGCGCTAACACACTGCTTTCGTCTTCGCTGTCATTTCTCAATTTCCTTTGGAGCCTAGTGTTACGTTTTTCACACGCCATTATTGTCACAGTATTTCACACGACAACACAGAAAAGCACAATTTGAAGATCAAAAATAAGAGAACACATTAACATAGCACTGAAAATAATATCTAGTTAATTGCAGCAGCGAAATACTTGGTGCAAATCTACATGCATGCCACAACTATTTTACTATACAACAATGAAAAACTACAACTACAATGGAGATTCTCTCTACAATTACGCGCTAGCAATAAACAAAATCTACACTAATTACACAAACTACAAGAAAAAAATCAGAAGATTCCAGTGAGGTATCCTGGCAGGGTCGCCATATGAAACGTCCCCTTTTGACAATTTTACGAGACTGTGCTTAACCTGACACACAATATTTATAGCGCAACGCAATCTGACTTTCAAAATTCCCTACAAAAGAATGGCCCTGACTAACATTAAACTATACCTTTCACAAATCACTTACCTCACAAAAATCTTCGCTGCTCAAGCTACTGCAATACAGCGAGCGCCACTACTGCCAGCTAAATAAAAGATTCAAACTATGGAAGGCACTAACTACTGATAGGGATAGTTAGCAAATGAAAGATATTAATAGAGAACAAACAATGTATTTACCTTTATATCATCATTTATAAATGTAGCAGTTCATGACAAATTACAAAGCTCCGCCATCTCTCTCCCCACATCCACCACTGCTGGCGGCTCACCTCCAACTGCCCAACGCTACGCGCTGTTCACAGCCAGCTGCCTAACACTACAGTGGTTGAGTATTCCAACAATGCAGAGCAGCCACAGACTGCACACGGCACAGCCAGTGATTTTTATACAGAGGTGGAGTTACCAATAAAAAAAACCTAAACAGCCTACTTACAATAGGGCCTGAGAGACAAACGCAAGTTAGTGATCACAATCTTTTACATCAGTGAAAAATGCTAAAAAAATGATATAGGTGTTAAGCATAAATATTAAAACTGAGGAAAGTAGAAATACGTATGAAGAAATTTTACATAAAAAATCAGAAGGAACTGGGAGATCATGATTCACAATTTCATGTTCATCAAAAGGTAACTTGATGACTTACTTGGACTGATGATTTTAATGTTTGCACAATTTTTTGGTGATTATAGCACATAGTGCCAGGAATATCTGGCCATCTTTAAAATTTTGCCTTGCTATATTCCAAACAAATAATTCGTAACAATCGATTTCCATTATGTTTCCAGACTATAGTTGGTCGGTGTACTTCATCACGAAGTCATTCATACGATGCAGCTCCGTATTATCGGCCCCTACTACAGGAATGGTTTGTTAAGTCTGGTAAAAAAAGCAATAGAAAAAGTTTGCCTCATAAACAACTGATTTTTCTTCTCAACATAGTCCCCTTGGAGTGATGCACTATTCGCACAGTGATCCTCCAGCTTTTTCATCCTATCGGAAAAATAGGTTATGTAATCTGCAAAATTCCCCGTCGACTGCAAATATGGCTTCTCCAGTTGATGAAAATTTCTTCCCAGCGGGCGAAAGATTCACGTTAGGGAACACGGGCTACGTTTGGTCAACAGGGTTGATGAGGAATCAATTCCGAGCCCAGTTCATGCACTTTCACCATTGTTTTCGCCGATGTGTGGGATGTTGCAGTTTCCTGATGTTAGAGTGCTTTTTCGCTTGCCAACCTTTGTTTTTGTGCTGCCAACGCAAGTTTCAAACTATTCAACAATGAAGCGTAATAGGGTCCACTTAAGGTTCTGCCTTTTTCCATCCTTGAGGTTTATGACTTGGGAATCCCAAAAAGTTACTGTCATCATCTTACCACCTGACAAAATGGTCTTTGCCTTCATCAGTGCCCGCATCTCGTGGTCGTGCGGTAGCGTTCTCGCTTCCCACGCCCGGGTTCCCGGGTTCGATTCCCGGCGGGGTCAGGGATTTTCTCTGCCTCGTGATGGCTGGGTGTTGTGTGATGTCCTTAGGTTAGTTAGGTTTAAGTAGTTCTAAGTTATAGGGGACTGATGACCATAGCTGTTAAGTCCCATAGTGCTCAGAGCCATTTTTTGAACCTTCATCAGTGCGCTTTCACCAGCCATTGTCCATTGTTTTGCCAGTTGATACGACTGGTGTGTTATCAGGGATCCAGGTTTCATCAACAGTCAGAAATCGACGCAAAAAGTCTTGCTGTTTGCGATTAAATATCACCAGACATTGTACTGAAATGTTGTGTCGGTTGCACTTTTGGTCGACTGTGAGCAGTCGCGTCAACAACCTCGTGTACAGCTCTTTCATAGCCAGTTCTTCATGCAGGATGCTATGCATTCACTCAGCTGAGGTTTCCAAATTCTCAGAAATGTCATTAACTTTTTTCGGCGGTTTTGCATTACCGTTTGAAAATATTTTTCGTTGTGATGACGTGTATTGGACGACTGGAGCGCTCTTCGTTTTGGGTGCTCGTTAGACCACGTTTAAATTTGTTAATTCCAAAGGCAATAGTCTTCAACGACGGTGCAGAGTCGGCGTCAACTTCATCCAGTTCTGTTTTGATAAGTGAGACAGTCCAACACTTCAAACGAAAACGATTAATAACAACATGAAAGTCAGTGTCCTCCCTCTCCAAACACAGTCCACACACTGACCAGTTCAGACTTCTGTTAACAATGAGCTTGTGACACCTATCTTCGACCTATTTTGCATCTGTATCGATATTTCTATGTCAGTTTGTAGTATTACTTATGCAGAATGTTGTATCTATCATGGAAATTCTTTGACTTTCTGTACATACTTCAGTTATTTGAACTTTTGAACGATGTTGTTTAAATTATGCTTGTGAATTTAAGTGGGCACACCGGTTCCCGTGAGATCTCCGAAGTTAAGCGCTGTTGGGCGTGGCCGGCACTTGGATGGGTGACCATCCTGCCGCCATGCGCTGCTGCCATTTTTCGGGGTGAACTCAGCCTCGTGATGCAAATTGTGGAGCTACTCGACCGAATAGTAACGGCTTCGGTCAAGAGTACCATCATAACGACCGGGAGAGCGGTGTGCTGACCTCATGCCCCTCCTATCCGCATCCTCTCCTCAGGATGACACGGCGGTCGGATGCTCCCGGTAGGCCATTCGTGGCCTGAAGACGGAGTGCTTCTTTTTGTGAATTTAAGTAACTACTGAAATGATTGATATATAATGTACTGTAAATGGCTTGGTCCATAGTTAGGGAACGTAGTGTTGAATGCAAAACATGTAGAGAAGCCCAGCAGCTACAGAAGTAGCCTGGCGGATTGGAGAATACGTGGCTGGCGCGCAAGCAGTAACTCGTCCTTTGTGACGGGCAAGGAGTCTGGGCTGAGCAGTGCTGTGGTTAACACCTCGCTAGCAGCAGCAGATCATAGTGGCCCATGTTCCTGGTGTTTTGAGGCCAGAAGAGCTTAATGGTAATATTTATGGCCCTCGAATGCTGCATTATCATGGCGTGGGTTTTGGCCCTACAAAAAATATAATTCCGACACCAAGAAGATATGTAACAGGGCGAGACCAACAGTATTGTTATGATTACATCGCCACCATGTTAAAAGCCACTGAAAATTGCGCCACCAGCGCCCCCAGACTTCGACTATGCTGTTTATATTTCTAAATGGACCAAGCATTTGTGAAATTTGGTTGATTTTAATAATAATAGTGGTGCTGCTATAAACTCTATCTTACATCCGTGACCATCCCAAATCACAAACCTAGACAGGAATCCTGTGCTAGTGAATTTGATTCCGAGTGTCCTAATTTATTATGAGAAAGTAGTTGAACTTGAATTTAATATTGTCAGGTTACCTTCCATTAGGAAACTGGGTACTTTGATATGATTTATAAATTGTAGAGCGCAGTAATCAGTCGTCCTTTCTTTTTACAGAATTTATTTGGCAAATCCAGATTTCGGCTACTGCCTAGCCATTATCAATGCACTACTTTCTATTCTCGATGCATGTCAGTTTCCTGTTGTTCGGGCGTCAGTCACAGTTCTTTGAAGGACGACTAATTGCAGCACTCTATACTTTATAAATTTAATATTTTGTTGTGATTTGTACATCCAATTATACTTTGGGTAGGTCAAAAGACTACTTATGAAAGCACATTTGTTATTTAAGGGATTACAATTTGTAGTGCTTTATTTAATAAATAGTTAGATCTGATTCTGTTTAGTTGCTTCAAACCGAGTTTAAGGAAGAAATATTTGCTGTGTTATCCATTCTAATGCAAGTCAGTTAATGCACAGGCATATAGGTACTGTACTAAGCAATGAAGCTGTAGATTATGATCATTATCAGACCATCTGGTTTAAATTCCTAATCATTTCAAGCTTTTCCCTGTTCAGTATTGCTGCTAGTTTCCTGTGTGTCGGTAATTGGTTTTATAAACTGTTACACCTAGTTAATTTAAGGTTGACGGGCATATGTTACTGTTTACTATCTCATTGGCCACTTGTGTGTTACTAGCACATTTATCTGCAACTTTAGGTTACCGTGTTGTAGTATGAACATTCACAAGGAAAGAGTTTAGTGTGTGTGTTTCTAGGAAAGTTAGGTTAGCCTTAGCATTGCCCTCTGCTTTATGATTTTGCTTGACACAAGAATGCCCAATTAGGCTGGCGACGGATTTAATATGTAATGTTACAACTTAATTTTGTACTGGGAGAACGTCTGTTCGTGACCCACCTGTTTACTGTTGGTTATACTCCGCTGAAGTGTTTCGGAAACGAATCCCAGTTTGATTGTTCTGTTTCCATTAGGTTATCTACCTAAAAATTCCTCACAGAGGTATAACGATAGCATCGACTGCTGTTTAAGGTTGTCCATGGTACCGTTACGAGCCGTACATTGTTGAAATTCTTTAATCGATTCTTGGGTGTGTACGTTGTTCTTAGTGTAAGTTAGATTAAGTACTGCGTAAGCATAGGGACCAGTGACCTCAGCAGTTTGGTCACATAGGAACTTACCACAAGTTTACAAAGAACTTTTCGGAATGTAGTAAACAAATGCGGAGACGTTCCTCTGCTACACTACTAGCCATTAAAATTGCTACACCAAGAAGAAATGCAGATGATAAACGGGTATTCACTGGACAGATATATTATACAACAACTAACATGCGATTACATTTTCAGGCAATTTGGGTGCATAGATCCTGAGAAATCAGTACCCGGAACAACCACCTCTGTCCTTCATACGTCTGGGCATTGAGTCAAACAGAGCTTGGATGGCGTGTACAGGTACAGCTGCCCATGCAGCTTCAAAACGACACCACAGTTCATCAAGATTAGTGACTGGCGTATTGTGATGAGCCAGTTGCTCGGCCACCATTGACGAGACGTTTTCAATTGCCAGATATCTAGAGAATGTGCTGGCCAGGGCAGCAGTCGAACATTTTCTGTATCCAGAAAGCCCGTACAGGACCTGCAACATGTGGTCGTGCATTATCCTGCTGAAATATAGGGTGTCGAAGGCCGGGTGATACGCCAGTATGGCGATGAGAATACACGCTTCCAGTGTGCGTTCACCGCGATGTCGAAAAAGACGGATGCGACCGTCATGATTCTGTAAACAGAACCTGGATTCATCCGAAAAAATGGCTTTTTGCCATTCGTGCACCCAGGTTCGTCGTTGCGTACACCATCGCAGGTGCTCCTGTCTCTGGTCTGTGATGCAGCGTCAAGGGTAACCGCAGCCATGGTCTCCGAGCTGATAGTCCATGCTGCTTCAAACGTCATCGAACTGTTCGTGCAGATGGTTGTTGTCTTGCAAACGTCCCCATCTGTTGACTCAAGGATGGAGACGCGGCTGCACGATCCGTTACAGCCATGCGGATAAGATGCCTGTCATCTCGACTGCTAGTGATACGAGGCCGTTGGGATCCAGCACGGCGTTCCGTATTACCCTCCTGAACCCACGGATTCCATATTCTGCTAACAGTCATTGGATCTCAACCAACGCGAGCAGTAGTGTCGCGATACGATAAACCGCAATCGCGATAGGCTACAATCAGACCTTTATGAAAGTCGGAAGCGTGATGGTTCGCATTTCTCCGAGGCATCACAACAACGTTTCACCAGGCAACGCCGGTCAACTGCTGTTGGTGTGTATGAGAAATCGGTTGGAAACTTTCCTCATGTCAGCACGTTGTAGGTGTCACCACTGGCGCCAACCTCGTGTGAATGCTCTGAAAAGCTATTCATTTGCATATCAGAGCATCTCTTCCTGTCGGTTAAATTTCGCGTCTGTAGCACGTCATCTTCGTGGCGTAGCAATTTTAATGGCTAGTTGTGTATTCTCCATGGAGACAGAGTACAGTAAACGTTGTTTAATGTTCGTACAGACTCTCGAATAGAGGGCTAGGTAATCGGCATCCCTGGCGAAGAGAAACAACTGAAAGACTTGAAAACAAAATAAGACCTCAGGACCAGACGGGATTCCCGAACGTTTTGCAGAGAGTTCTCTGCGGTATTGGCCCCTTACTTTATTGCCATTTCTCACAAATCTCTCGCCCAGCGTAAAGTCCCAACTGACTAGAAAAAAGCGCAAGTGATTCCTGTATATAAGAAGAGTAAAAGAACGGAACCTCGGAATTACAGACCAATATCCCTAACGCCGCTTTGTTTACGAATTCTTGAATGCATCCTCATTTCGAGTATACCACAGCCGCATAATTGTTAAAAGTGAGCACACAACATGCAAACGTGATTCACAATGACTTTCAAAACCTATGGCACATTACAGGTCGCTGCAAGTGCTCGGTGTCGTTGTTCAGATAGCAGGAGGATATATCTTGTGGGTAGCTGCTCCCGACTGAACCACATAATTCCTAGAGACAGAGGAAGTGCTTTCCATAAATCAGCACGGATTTGGAAAGCTTCGCTAGCGCGAAACTGAACTTGCTCAACAGGCAAATTCGACACTGCTACATTTCTGAAAAGCGTTTGACACGGTGCCCCACTACAGAGCGTTAATGAAGGTGAGAGAACAGGGATTAGGTTACCAGATATGTACGATGTTGCGGTGCCTGTATTGTTCTGAGTTACGGACCAATATTTCTTCTTGCGAATGTTGACAACCATCATCTGTGTAATGGAGTGGTTGTGGGGGTTGCGGGTAAAGTAGTGAAATAAAGCTTCGCTGTTTACAAGCGGCTGAAAACTATTTTTTCTGTCTGCAAGAAAGCGATGGAGAACATATTAACCATAATTTTCTGTCTGCAAGTTCACATTACTCTTCGTATTCACTGAAAGAAAACGTTCCTGCTTGCTATTTACTCAGCGGGATTGGGAACTAGGACTATAAATAAAAGTGTTGAGTTTTAACTGATTAATATATTCAGTACAAGTTCACACTCACAAGCATAATAATATTTCTGGCTGGCTCTGATCACTATGGGACTCAACTGCTGTGGTTATCAGTCCCCTAGAACTTAGAACTACTTAAACCTAACTAACCTAAGGACATCACACACATCCATGCCCGAGGCAGGATTCGAACCTGCGACCGTAGCAGACCCACGGTTCCGGACTGCGCGCCTAGAACCGCGAGACCACCGCGGCCGGCAATATTTCTGATAATAATAATAATGTACTTATCGGAAACAGTACTATTACCTATTCAGAGGGGACCTCTGTGGTATGTCCAAGTAAAATGGTCTACCACCCCAATTTATATTCATGAAAGTAAATTGTTCACCTTAAGAGTGAAAAACAATCTCACCACTTACAACGCGGTTCTGTGAACGTTACGGGCAGCACACAAACAGTTACTTCCGTGAAACTTAACTGATCCAGGACGGGGTTCAGTCCTCGTAAATTAGCACCCTACTACTACCGAAATCGCATTTGGTAGTTATTCGGCTGTGACGTCATCCAAGGCACAGCACACGCAGGCGTGTGGACACATTGATATCTCGGAGCAAAGTACTTCTTCTCACTGCCTCTCTGGCCGTATTTATCTACTGGCGCTTCAGTATGGAACCGCGCGACCGCTACGGTCGCAGGTTCGAATCCTGCCTCGGGCATGGATGTGTGTGATGTCCTTAGGTTAGTTAGGTTTAAGTAGTTCTAAGTTCTAGGGGACTGATGACGTCAGATGTTAAGTCCCATAGTGCTCTGAGCCATTTGCACCATTTTATCTACTGGCGCAGTGCCAAACGGAACGTCTGCTGTCAAGAGCTCTAGGCACAGGTAGCAGCATCTAAATGGTCCCTTTCTCGGACACGTGTTAATTAATAACCCTGTCGTTTAGTAGTTTATAATCTTCTTAATTTTTATATGAATGGAGTTAAGTTGGCTTTAGTTACTGAAAAAGGTTTTAGCTCGACTACATTTAAACTTTGCCAGCTACAATATTTAGAACGGAACTGACAGTAGAACAGTTTCTCTTAGCTGGCAATTTAAGATTCCTTGTAGTGATTGTTATTAATCATAAAGTCTTGAAACTTGATACGGCTGTATTATTTCATTAATGTAATCAAGTGCTGTAATTAGAACTTTCTGTAACAATCGCAAATGATGCTTAATGTAATACGAGTAGAGATGTTTTCGTTCTAGTTTTTAGTCAATAACTGGAAAACTAGTAGAGGTAGCTTAATTCAGTCACGTAGTTAATGTTTTAATATCAAACTGATGTTACGTACGAAGTTTCATCTTCCTGTGTCTAATATTTAGCGCCTTCAAGTTTTCGTAAGAATGTCGATTTTGACCAAAATATTGCTCTAATGAAGTTGAGACTTGTAACTTTTGATTGTGACGTACATTTGCACATTCTGGACAGTTCTTAGATTTCTAGCTGCATTATTTAGCGCGACTTATTTTTTCTTAAAATAATGTATTTAGCGAGACATACTCATTAGATAATTCGGGGAGACTTCACGAAGTGTTAACATCAATATACTGAAACACACATTGACAAAGTTTGGAAAAAAATATTTTAATTTTTAATTTAACTCTTGGTACTTCGTATGCTGCGCACAGGCACCTTATGATGATGTGGCGCTAGTAGCAGTGAACTAGGCCAGTTCCGGCACTGTCACTTGCCTATGTATCTTCCACAATGACACAGCGCTCGTTCTCCACATGGCGACACTGAAAAATTTTGGGGGATTGGGACTCGAACCCGGATATTTAGTCTAGCGCGACCGGTTGCGTTACCATTAAGCTATCCGAGCACTACTACTAGCTAGTCCCAAATTTCCAAAGGTCGTCATCCATGTGTCTACAATCTGTATGCGTACATTCATTGTGTATAAAACCGAGCGAGGTGGCGCAGTGGTTAGACACTGGACTCGCATTCGGGAGGACGACGGTTCAATCCCGCGTCCGGCCACCCTGATTTAGGTTTTCCGTGATTTCCCTAAATCGCTCCAGGCAAATGCCGGGATGGTTCCTCTGAAAGGGCACGGCCGACTTCCTTCCCCATCCTCCCCTAATTCGATGAGACCGATGACCATGCTGTCTGGTCTCTTTCCCCAACCAACCAACCAACCATTGTGTATATTCCCATACGTGGCAGACATTTTAAGCAAAGTCGCATGCCCGGTGTCGAGATTACAGTGCCTGTGTTGTTCCGAGTTACGATGCAGTGCTCCTTCAGAAATACACCACGCGGTTGACTTGTTATGCAGATTTTGGTACGGTCGTGCAGCGTGCTCGGATAGCCTAATGATAAGACGACTACTCACGATAAGCACCGAGCGAGGTGGCGCAGTGGTTAGACACTGGACTCGCATTCGGGAGGACGACGGTTCAATCCCGCGTCCGGCCATCCTGATTTAGGTTTTCCGTGATTTCCCTAAATCGCTCCAGGCAAATGCCGGGATGGTTCCTTTCAAAGGGCACGGCCGACTTCCTTCCCCGTCCTTCCCTAATCCGATGAGACCGATGACCTCGCTGTCTGGTCTCCTTCCCCAAACCAACCAACCAACCAACCACGATAAGCGGGAAATCTGGGTTCG
This sequence comes from Schistocerca nitens, assembly GCF_023898315.1. Taxonomy (NCBI): domain Eukaryota; kingdom Metazoa; phylum Arthropoda; class Insecta; order Orthoptera; family Acrididae; genus Schistocerca; species Schistocerca nitens. The sequence goes on along the minus strand of NC_064622.1, from coordinate 109,909,591 downwards.
AATCCCGGTCCGGCACAGACTTTCTTTATCGTCATTCCATTAAACAGCTGATGGTTTCCCGTATTGGGAACTGCGAATATATTTCATGTACTAGATACGCGACTGATTCGTAGACTAGATGATGATGTCTGGCATGTGGGGCGCTCGACTGCGCTGTCATCAGCGCCCGTACTAATTGCCAAATTTGACACAGTCCAATATTTACACAATTCAGTCTAGCTACTGTCACGAATGATGATGATGATGATGAGGATGAAAAGATGAGAGAAACACAAACACCTAGTGCCAGGCAGAGAAAAAACCCAACCCAGCCGGGAATTGAACACGGAACCCCGTGATCCAGAGGCAACAAAGCTAGCCACTAGACCGCGAGCTGCGGACATTGGAAGACTTCTTAAGTAATAGAACCCAGTACATCGTCTTCGACGGCGATTGTTCATCAGAGACAAGGTTATCGTCAGGAGTGCCTCAGGGAAGTGTGACAGGACAACTGCTGTGTTCTATGTCCATAAATGATCTGATGGACAGAGTGGACAGCAATCTGAGGCAGTCTGCTGATGGTGTTGTGGTGTACAGGAGGCTGTCGTCATTGAGTGACTGTAGGAAGATACAAGAAGACTTAGATAACATTTCCAATTGGTGTGATGAATGGCAGGTAGCTCTAAATGCAGAAAAAATAAACTAAGTTTATGTGACGAGTAGGAAAACAATCTCACAATGTTCGGATACAGCATTAGTGGTATGAAATTTTCACTCTGCAGCGGAGTGTGCGCTTATATGAAACTTCCTGTCAGATTAAAACTGTGTGCCGGACCAAGACTCGAACTCGGGACCTTTCCCCTCCTCCTGTTTTCGAGCAGTATTGGTAAGGCGATGACCAGTAGTGGTGCAAGGTACCCGCGTCTTGATCCACACAGTGGCCTACGAAGTACGTATATAAAAGTAGATGCTGATATCTGTTAGTGTTGTTACTGCAAACTGACAGGTAGATGCGGTACACACATTGGAGCCAGTGGAACCAGTTTGCGTTTTGATAACTTTGTGAAATGGTTTTATAGTTTTATCTCAGTCTTCACCAGAATAATGGAAGCATATTTTTCTAGAGGGATGTGGGACACCTTACAGTGGCTTGCAAAGTACGTATATAGAAGTAGATGCAGATATCTATCAATGTTGTTACTGTAAACTGACAACTAGGTGCAGTACGCAAATTGATGAAGTGGAGCAAGTTTGCGTTTTGATAAGTTTGTGAAATGCTTTTATAGTTTTATGTTAATCTTTACCAGGACAACGGAAGCACATTTTTCCAAACGGGATGTGGGACACATGGACTAGCATGTGGAAACAACATCGGGCCATTTCTTGTTTGGAATGATACGCTGGTAAGTGCAAAGATAAAACTACAAAATAAAAGTATTTCACAAACGTACGAAAACACAAAATGGTTACATTAGAACTGATGTATGCGCTAGACACATCAAAAATTGTTAATACGGTTTAAAGTAACAACACTAACGGATGTTTACTGTTTGCCGTATCCACGGACAACAACAGAAGAATTGGTTCTCATTTGGTTACTGCGTTCTGTAAATCGTTCGTGACAGCAAAGTTCTTGGAGTACGAGATACATGTTTCACATTAGTGAAGATAAAAATGTGCTCATTTCTCTTAAGGTACGCATTTTAAACCACTTTTATAGATATTTTTGTCTTCTTTAGATCGATAGTAGCACCTCTCAAAATGCGCAATACGCCCTTTTAATGCCATTTATGTGAGTGCTAAACTGTCATCACGTCACATGCTCTGTGACAACAGGCTCCTCAGTTAAGTGCTATCTTTCCCCATCAGGCCTCTCCAGCCAAGATGTTTGACTCACCTAGTTCAACAAAACTTTTATGAAAGAGTTCAGCTCTAGAATCCCGTGTAATTGACACTTCTTGCGACCACAGCTGTTAAAAATGTTTCGACCCACTGAACACCTTCACAAAATAACGAAAGCTTAAAACACTTACGTAGGTGGACGTAAGGGAACTTGCTGTACTTCCTCCCTGGCAGATCTAATCAAACTGTAACTGCAGTGGAGGACGCAGAGTCGTTAGGCTGTTTGACTGTGGCCATAGTAGCGTCAGGGTATATAGCAGCGGACGATAAAAAGCTGTCTTTTAGCGTGGCCCTTATGATAACTAGCCCTAGTCTCCTCGACACGAGAAAACAGGACAAGACTAGGTATCGGAGAGAAACGATCGGTTGCAACGATCGGCTGAAATAAAGAGATTTCCAGTACGGCTATGTTTTGGGATTCAGTTCAGTCTTATTCTGCAAAACGGAAGTTCTTTTTCCATTACTTTTCTTACAAGAACACGTTTGTGTGACCATCAGTGAGTTCTTACTTTACTGAACTCTCAAAGTACAAGATGTTTTGTGGTAACAACTGTGCGTGAGATGACGTGTAGCGGAGAATACTTCTGTTACCACTAACTGATTCCCCCCCCCCCCCCCCCCCCCGACTGTTCTGAACGTGAATGGCGTTTGAGAAGAATTATTGTCGATAAGCCTCCTCCGTATTAGCTCTAGCTTCTTACATTTTGTCGTCGTGGTGATTTGACGAGACGTATGTGGGAGAAAGTAATACGCTGGTCAATTCTTCCCTAAACGCACTCTCTCGGAATTTCAAGAGTAAACCTCAGCTTGATAAACAACAGCCCTCTTGCAGCGTCTGCCCCTGTAATTCGTTGAGAATTCTCGTAACACTTTCGCGCTGCCTAACGATCCCGTGACGAAACGTGCCGCTCTTCTGTTCCTTTTCTATTAATCCAACATGATAAGGGTGCCAGACCGATGAACAATACTCAATAATCGATAGTTACACGAGTTTCCGGTTCATCCAGCTTTTGTTTTTATGCAAGGATACGATTTCATACAAATTCAATCACAGCTCTCTAAAACGTCTTCTGAAACTCTCTTTGCTTTCGTAGCAACTTTCTAAAGCGGCTATTAAGTCACAGTGGATCTTTCGTACCCCTTAAAACCACGTTTAGCACTCACTTTTTTTGTTGTGGTACATCGTCCGATCCTTTTTGAATTTTATCGACTTCTGCTCCACGTCTTCGCCCTCAGAACTTAGTATTTCGTGTTGACTACTCAGATACTCTGCAACTGATATCCCGCTACTCTCGCTAAGCAAAAATATTTTCCTGCCCTTTTTAATATACCTTGTCACATCCGTAGTCGTCGATTGCATGACAGCTCCATAATCTCTCGTGCCTTCCTCTGACGTTTCCTTTGATTCGAAAGAATCAGACTGTTTGTTGCTAGGAGATCTAACATGCTACCCTCACGAGTGGGTTCCCTATCTGCTACAAATAATTTTCAGGGACACTACATTCAAAACAATCTCATAGGTACCCCCTCACAGGCACCAGTTTTGATCGCATGATCCTCCCATTCCACAGCTAGTTAACTAAAACCACCTCTTATCACAAAAACTTGGTCACGAAAACTGCTCAAGATATTCTGAAAATTCTCTCTGAAAAACCGTGCTAGTGCAGCTCCTGATGTGGATGGTTCATAAAAGCATCGGACAATATGTTTGACCCACCTCTGATGCTTAACTTCATACAGTTAAATACAGGCCCTTCCCTAACTGGATGAATAGATTGCCATACCCCAGGCTGTGGCTAAGCCATGTCTCTGCAGTATCCTTGCTTTCAGGAGTACTAGTTCTGCAAGTTCCGCTCTGTGTAGTTTGGAAGGTAGCAGACTAGCTAGTGCAGAAATAATGCTTTGAGAGGAAGTGGTACATCGTACTTGGGTAGCTCAGTCAGTAGAGCTCTCGCAGGCGAAAGGCAAAGGCCCCGAGTTCGAGTCTCGGCCCGGCGAACAGTTTTAATCTGCATGCAAGTTTCATATTAGCACACACTTCGCTACTGAGTGAAAATCTTATTCGTATCCGTCACTGTCAGGCAACAATCCCGGTGTGGGTACCAATCACCTACCTGTCATAGTTGAAGAGAGATAACGTCATAACAAATATGTCAAAAACGGCCGCGTCATTCATGTCGCTTAAATTTGTTACTTCTTTGCTACTTAGTCTATTCGCAACATATTTTGCAGACTGTGTCTACATACGACGCTAAATGTACCTACAAAATTACATCATGGTACCACACATAGTTCAGGCGCTATGACGCCAATAACACTGTCATGCGTGAAAATCTCCGCACCATCAATGAGGTCTAAATTTATTACTGCTTTGCTACTAAATATGTGCACAACATACACACATCAAAAAAAGTTTTGTATCATCTCGGTTCCGAGAGTCCCGGAACCTGTACAGAAAACTGGAATAGAGATCAGCATAAACATCATTTTCGCCCTTTTTATTGCCCATGAAAACTACACATTGTATGTTGCACCAACATACAGCGTGCCTTTCAGAGGTGGTGGTCCAGATTGCTATACAAACCGGTACCTCTAATACCCAACAGCACGTCTTCTTGCATTGATGCAAGCCTGTATTCGTCGTGGCATACTATCCACGAGTTCATCAAGGCACTGTTGGTCCAGATTGTCCCACTCCTCAACGGCGATTCGGTGTAGATCCCTCAGAGTGGTTGGTGGGTCACGTCATCCATAAACAGCCCTTTTCAATCTGTCCCAGGCGTCTTCGATAGGGTTCATATCTGGAGAACATGCTGGCCACTCTAGTCGAGCGATGTCGTTATCCTGAAGGAAGTCATTCACAAGATGTGCACGATGGGGGCGCGAATTGGCTTCCATGTAGACGAATGACTCGCAAATATGCTGCCGATATGATTGCACTATCGGTCGGAGGATGACATTCACGTATCATACAGCCGTTACATCGCCTTCCATGACCACCTGCGGCGTACGTCTGCACCACATAACGCCACCCCAAAACAGCAGGGAACCTCCACCTTGCTGCACTGGCTGGTCAGTGTGTCTAAGGCCTTCAGCCTGACCGGGTTGCCTGCAAACACGGCTCCGACGACTGTGTGGTTGAAGGCATATGCGACCCTCTTCGGTGAAGAGAATGTGAAGCCATTCCTGAGCGGTCTGTTCGGCATGTTGTTGAGCCCATCTGTACCGCGCTGCGGGGTGTCGTGGTTGCAAAGAGGGACCTCGCCATGCACGTCGCGAGTGAAGTTCCGCATCGCACAGTTTGAGTCGTAACACGACGTCCTGTGGCAGCACAAAAAGCATTATTTAACATGGTGGCGTTGCTGTCAGGGTTCTTCCGAGCCATAATCCATAGGTAGCGCTCATCCACTCCAGTGGTAGCCCTTGGGCGGCCTGAGCGAGGCATGTCATCGACAGTTCCTGTCTCTCTGTATCTCCTCCGTGTCCGAACAACATCGCTGTGGTTCACTCCAAGACGCCTGGACACTTCTCTTATTGTGAGCCCTTCCTGGCTCAAAGTAAGAATGCGGAAGCCATCGAACTGCGGTATTGGCCGTCTAGGCATGGTTGGACTGCAGACAACACGCGCCGTGTACCTCCTTCCTGGTGGAATGACTGGAATTGATCGGCTGTCGGACCCCCTCTGTCTAATAGGTGCTGCTCATGCATGATTGTTTACATCTTTGGTCGGATTTAGTGAGATCTCTGAACAGTCAAAGGGGCTGTGTCAGTGATACAATACCCACAGTCAATGTCTACCTTCAGGAGTTCAGGAAACCAGGGTCATGCAAAACTTTTTTTGATGTGTGTATTTCGTAGACAGTATTCACATATGCCGCTGAATCTACCTACACAAATACATTATAGTACGACAAACAGTTCAAGAGATATAACGTTAGAACAATGAGATGCGCGAAAAAGTGCCGCATCATGCACCAAGTTTTAATACATTTACTCTTGACTACTAAGACACTCCTGCAGTCGAGATAACTTAAGGAAACCCCTGACACCTGGCTGCGCTTTTGAAAGCTTTCAACTGCGAAGGGCAAACTGCTCTAGGTGAAAACAATAGCCGTCTATAGCTCTATTAAATGGTGTTGCCATAGAGACGTTTACAAAATCGCGTTGTAAATACGGTAAGCCGGTTTGCCCTGCGTACAGGAACCACCCAGGGTGATCTCGCACCGAGTCTGTGGTAGGAGTACGTATAAGGTTTAGTTTGTAATAGAAAATGGTCCAAATGGATACATGGCCCTTTCGGGTTTGTCAGCTAGTAATCTTATAAGTAACTCTTATCGATGGCCGTAATGTTATTTTCACAGTACATGCGTACGACTTTATTTAGAAACGTATTCACACTTTCCTAAAAGAGTAACGATGAGATAAATTATTATTAGAGACTGATTGTGAAACTGTCGTTGCATATAAACGTAATTTACACAATTTCTCAGTTAATACATTATCCATCAATGAATTTAACTCAGTACTCGTCATACTAATACAACTGCCTCCAGACTGTTGTCAGTCGTACACGAAGGTCTCTACGTGTACCTTCATTAAGAGATGGCTGATAATTCTTAAGCACGGCAGCTGTCTGCAACAAGTTCTTAGTGAGTATCGGAAATTCCAGGTGATGACTTCGTGTCGTATGTTGCCTTTGCAGAAAACAAGACTCGATTTCGGGCCACCTATCGTGGCATCAGCCACTAAAGTGCGCGTCATTTATGTTGGCGGCCGAGTTTAGGTTCGTTCTGCGCATCTGACGTCACAAAACACAGTCAGCCAATGAACAGAGAACGACGTTGCCAGATCTCGTCTGCAGTGCAGAGCGTGGACGAGTGTCTTCAGTTTTAGAAACGTTCAGTCATAAATAAAGTAATAGAACAAAAGCAATGTCTTGATAGCAGACTTTCTTTTATAGAAAGTTTGGAAAAAGCATTGTTTGTACCAATTGCTTCATATTCTATTAATTAATTAAACCAAACAAGCAAACTAGACTCCTAATTCAGGCGATAGCAAGGAAAGGTGTTTGCATAAATCTCACGAACTGCTTTTTCGCAATAAAGAACAGCGGTAATTGTTTATTTCCTATTGTACTTCGACGAAGCGTGAGTAATTCATAGTCATACCAACAATGTTTGTCAGTATTTTGCATGACGCCTTAGAGTCCTCATGGCGTGTTGTAGTCAGACGAGTTGCGTTAGTGCAACGGTTAAGGTGTTTGGCTGCTATGCAGAATGTCATGAGTTCAAACCTTATGCGGTACTTATTATTTTCATTATTTAAAAAAAACTTTTTTTTTACAGTCGTGGAATACGGAATATTTCTCAATGTTACATAAGACACCTTTTTGGTACTTAAATGAGATATTGTTATACAGTAAATTTAATATGAAATTTAGGTACCTTGTCCACATTTCATTCTCAACATTGTGGCAACTAAAATCGACCATACGGAAAGTATACTGTATAGACTTTTACCTCTGCAAACTCTTCAAAATTTCGTGCAATGGTTTACTATACTTAATGCTGCATAATAACTGCGTTGAACATCGAAACAAAATTAAGTCATTTATGGGGGGAAGGTATCAGTCAAGAAGATGTGTAAAAATTAAATTTTTGGGCCAAATAGTTTTTGTGGAATCGAATGATAAGTGTGTCAAAGCAGTCGGAACACGTTGTGTCTGCACAGGCAAGCAGTGCAGTGACAAAATCGCGCACAGCGCGGATTGCAGGGAGCACGTCTTTGTAGCAGCGAAAGGATTAATGCGGCCGTGGTGGTTTTAGTTCATGAATTGCGCGAACTATGCTATGCTTGCGATCTGTGCTACACTATGGTGCTGCTTCTATTGGCGCGTGTGTCGTGTGCAACTGGCAACGCAGCAATTCCCGCGTCTGGGCGGGCTTGCGCGAGCCGCCAAGATAAAAGAATTGAACTATAATAAAGTTGGAAAGAACTCCTTTGTCATCGGTAACCTGCAACTGGAACGTTTGTCAGTCTAAACCTAGGGGGAAGATCAGGTGCCTTCAGACAGGCTGGTAGTTATTAACTGCCTCCGCGCACAAAAGCACCCTTGTCGTTACCAACATTGTCCGCCGACAATGTGGCTCTCAGTGCGATTCATTAATAATTCCGCGGCTGACAATAAAATATCACCTGTCCGGCCACTCAAAGCACAGGCATCTCCTGAAGAAAAGAAAATACGAACCACATAGAAGGCGGCCGTATTGTTTGTCTGACACTTGAAACAAACACGACGGGTGCACTGGAGGAGTCGCATGGAAACGTACTCAGAAAAGAGCTGGTTATTTCACAGCCATTTACATAGACCTACATGATGGCTTGAGGAAACTTCAACGAAAGTAAAATACACAACTAAAACACAGCAGAATACATTTGATCATCGAATGACATTTGCACATTATACCATTATCTTTGCCATTAACGTATTATGGTATAATTGTCCGTGGTAATTTGACTATTACAAAGTTCTAACTGCGCAAGAGTGAACACTGAGAATAGTACGTGGTGTTTGTCAATAATCATCTTGTAGACGCTTCTTCAACGAGTTATGCATTTAAATTGCTACGTCAGTACATAAATGGGAGATCACTATTCTTCTCAGTTGTCAGACTGAAAAGGGTTATTTATCACGAATGACTACAACAGAAAATATCTACAGGCGTTATAAGGCTTCGGAGAAGTTCTGGAAGAAATCACAAACGAAAGTCCCAAACATCACGTCAAGAATCTACTAGGTGACTTTAAAGGGCAGTTAGCAAAAGAAAAGAACACAGGAGAATGAGAGGACCATACGCCACTCACAGTAGGAACAATTAAAATGATGAACATTTCATAAGATTCTGGTTAAATTTTAATTCATAATTATGCCAACACACTTCCAGAAACACACACAGACGTAAAAATCGCCCAATAAACCACCCAGATTGTCCTCATTTCCACATCCGGGAGTAACGCCGAAGCATCCTCAGACTGAAAATCAGGTGCGGATTCTTACAGTCAAAGCACCGCAAATCAGGGTAACATTTCAGCTCAATAGAAAACGGAGAAGGGTAGCGTAGATATTCGGGATTCATCCCGGAAGCGTAGAACGCAACAAGAAGAAAATATCTGACGTTCCGTTGCTCTCGCAGCATAGTATTCATAAGGAAAATGAAATCTCAAAAACTATGTGCAAAAAGTTAATATATTTTTAACATTTTACACGACACGCCTGTATCGGCTTATTGCCATTCTTAAGTGACCAGCGAAAATACCACTGGTAAGCTTATCTATACCTAAATCGTGGCTGTTTTATGTTTACATCTGCATTGGTACTTACGTTTAGTTCGAAGTTACGACCGTACTGCAATTGTAGCAATTTTTTCTGTAAGTCATGGTAAGTATAATACTCGTAGCTTTTTGTAGTTACGAAACGTAAAATATACGTTTTTGACACGTATTTTGATAGTTCAGAATCTTTACAGACCTTTACCACGACGATATATATTTACAAAGTTTATACACCTTACCAGGATGATGCTACATTTCATTACTCTTAATTTTTACGTTACGTTTCGTAACTACAATATTTATATATTTCTTGAAAAGAAATTTAGTGTAGATGTAAAATGATCGTAACTTCATACAATATGTAAGCACCAAAAAGTGAACGTAAAACAGTCACGATTTATGTATAGATATTATTATCAACGTTATTTTCGCAGGTGACTTGTTAATGGCAATAAAACGAAACACGCCTGTGTTGTAAAATATTAAAAATACATTGAAGCGCCAAAGAAACTGGTATAGTCATGCGTATTCAATTACACAGATACATAAAAAGGTAGAATAGGACGCTGGGTTCGGCATCGCCTATGGAAAACAACATGTGTCTGGCTCGGTTGTTAGATCGGTTACTGCTGCTACAATGGCAGGTTATCAAGATTTAAGTGAGTTTGAACGTGGTGTTACAGTCGGCGCACGAGCATTGGGTCACAGCATCTCCGAGGTAGCGCTGAAGTGGGGATTTTACTGTACGACCATTTCACAAGTGCACCGTGGATATCAGCAATCCGGAAAAACATCAAATCTCCATCATCGCTGCGGTCGGGTAAAGATCCAGTAATAACGGGACCAACGACGACTGAGGAGAATCGTTCAACGTGATAGATCAACCCTTCCGCCGATTGCTGCAGATTTAAGTGCTGGGCCATCAACAAGTGTTAGCGAGCGAACCATTCAACGAAACGTCGTCGGTATGGGTTTTCGGAGCCGAAGGCCCGCTCTTGTACACTTGATGACCGCACGATACAAAGTTTTAAATCTCGCGTGGGCCCGTCAGCAACGACATGACTGGAAACACCTTGCCTGGTCGCACGAGTCTCGTTTCAAATTGTATCCAGCGGATGGACGTGTACGGGTCTGGAGACAACACCATGAATCCATGGACCCAGCATGTCAGCAGGGGACTTTTGAAGCTGGTGGAGGCTCTGTAATGGTGTGGGGTGTGTGCACTTTGAGTGATATAGGACCCCTGATACTTCTAGATACGACTCTGACTGGACACGCGTACGTAAGCATCCTGTCTGATCAACTGCATCCATTCATGTCCATTGTGCATTCGACGAACTTTGGCAGTTCCAGCAGAACAATGCGACACCACACACGTCCAGAATTGCTACAGAGTTACTCCAAGAACAGTATTCTGGGTTTAAACACTTCCACTGGCCACCAAACATGCCAGACATAAACGTTATTGAGCATATCTGGGATGTCTTGCAACGTACTACCTAGAAGAGATCTCCTCCTCTCCCCCCCCCCCCCCCCCCCTCCGTACGCTTAAATATTTGCGCTGCAGGATTCATAGTGTCAGCTCCCTCCAGCACTACTTCAGATATTAGTCGAATCCATGCCACGTCGTGTTGCGGCACATCTGCTTGCCCGCGTTGGCCCTACACGATATTAGACAGGTCTACCAATTCCTTTGGCTCTTCAGTGTATATTCCCTTATTAGAACTAGTTTTCCAGCGTTCCTTTTCAAGAAAAAAATAACTGTAGAAACCCATAGGGTGTAAACCTTTAACTAGTCTGAACTCGCAGAAAAACTGAAGCTAACAATAAAAATAAGTAAAGTCCCGAGAAAGGGAAAACATTGTTGGAACATTACTTGCAATCAAGTTATCGGATATTGAATCAAGACATGGAATAGTTTCAATAACCATGAAACAGCAAAAATGTGAGAAGAATTCATACTGGTACAGAAAGAGTCTCTAAAATTATTCGACAGGAGAAAGGAACTACGACAATAACGGACTTTACAAAGAACAATACCTACATTTTCTTTTACAAGACCTTCAGAGAAAATTTAGCTGGATACCAGTCTCGGAGCCTACGCGTACAGCGACCTGATGGAACCCTGGAAACTAATACAAAAAATAATTTGAAATTCTAACCGAATATTTCAGTACACTTCTGAACTGTGAAGCGTCGTCTGAAAATTTCCGGTTTGCAAAACCAGTGCCTGGCCCTGATTCGATTGTAATATAACACGGAGAAATACTGAACATAATAAAATCATTGAAATATAGAAGAGCACATGTCGGAGATGGAGTTCTTGCAGAATTATGGGACGCCGATAAACCTCAAGCCAAAAATTCACGGAAGAGTATCAGAAGCCTGCAAAACAGATAAAATCCTAAAATAAGGGAAGAGTGCTTCTATACACACACTCCATAAGAAAAGAAACAAAACAGATCCGAAAAACCACAGAGGAACTTCACTTCTTCCAGTAATTTACGGAATTCTCTCTAAAGCTTGCTGAACCTACTCGAGACGCAAACGCATCCACAGTCTGGAGACTACCAGGCGGAACTCAGAAAAGGGAGTTCCTGTATCGAACAGATTTGAAACATCAAAAGAATACTATACATCAGACGATGTCGGAACACTACAGTCACATTTGGTGATTTTTTTAAAAAAACTAACGTTTCTATTATCAGACAAACACTGTTTAATAACCTAGACGAATTTGGAGTCGATAGAAAGACCAGATCTCTCATCCACGAAACGTTACTAGGAGTAACCTCAAAAGTGAAATTTATGGTAGAAATTCACACTACAGTCTGACAAAGAGATAGCTAGTCGCCTCTTGTTTAACATCGTAATGAAAAAAGTAATCAGAAAATGGGAAAAGCATGTGAAACTTATCCAAACTAGAAAGGAAAAATAAAGAAAAATCAATGCGAAATGCGTGGCCTTCGCAGATGACCAGCCTGTATTAACGAACAACAAAGTAGCATGATATAAACTGCATAAATTCTCCTGTAAAACCGGACTCTGAATTTCCCATGAAAAGAGCTCAGTATATGGACACAAAATCAACAGTAAAACTCTCACTGAAAACACAGTATGGAGAAATCGCCCTCTCACTTCAAGTATTTAGGTGAGACCGTCCAACCCACAGTACTCAACTCGATCTCCAACACAGAAATAATATTCAAACTGCAACAACCATACGAACTAACATGGAATCACTGCAACAAAAGAGCCGTATATTCTAACGTAAAACAACGTCACTGCAGCACTGTTATTTTCCTAGAAGCCTTGTATGCGGCAGAAACAACAGTTATTAGGGGTGTGACGAAAATTCACTACATCGGGAAATAAGAATGGAAAATCCTTAGAAAAATTCACGAGTCTGTTCTCCGAGACGAAACGCGGAGCAGACGATCTACAAAGGAACTGTGCAAAAATGCAGAGGATGAAAAAATGCTCATTAAGGAAATTTTTATCATCATTAATGTAAGTAAATTAAAGCCCAGTTGGCTGAAAGAAACCTAAGAAGACCTATAACTGTTGGAAATCTCGGAAGAAGAAATTAAATACAGAAAACAGTTCAAAAATAAAATCAGGAACTAGACAGCTGAACAAGTTTCCAGAAAAGAAACAACAGGTTATAAATGGGAAGAGGAAAGCAAGCGAAAACTACAGACAATTAATACCAAGGTTTTGAGAAGAAACAGAAAGAAGAAAAGGGAGTGTACCTGTGATGGCTCGGGTCCACACACTCTCCTAAAGCAGCATAACTGAATATATATATATATGGCTGCCTGTGTACGTTTTTCGAAGTCTTTACATTAATCGTTTGGAGGTAACAGAGATAAAATATTCACTGATGTTCCCCGGCGATGATAGGCATCCTTTGTATTGGTTAAGACCCTGACATGAGTGGATTTGCCATATGCGTTGCCTGTAATACAGTCATCAGCTGCGTGTGAAAGTAAGTTAGTTACATGTTCCATGGATCATGGATCGTAATGACGTGGAACGAGTCACTTTACAGTCACATTGCAAACTAATTTCTACGTATCGTCACATCCTGAACATTTTTAAGTGGCTCTTTTTACAAATAAAAAAGCTAGCAGTAATAGAAATTCTTATACGTAATAGGAGGAGTTGTCAAGGATAAACTTTCTCAGTTTGTTCTCAAATTTTTCTTTGCTGTCTGTCAGACATTTTATAACAATGAGTAAGCGAGTAAAAATTTTCGTTGCAGCATTATTCACCTCTTTTTGTGCTAAAGGCAACCTGAATGTGGAATTATGAGTGTCTTTTTTGCCCTCTGGTAATGTAATCGTGTACATCATTGTTCCTCTTGAATTGTAATGGATTATTTACAACAATCTTCTTGAGGATATAAATATACTGTGAAGCAATAATCAGAATGCCCAACTCCTTAAACAGATGTCTACAAGAACGATCCTGAATGAGCACCAAATACGAGGGTCGTTCAATAGATAATGCCCACTTTTTTTTTCTCAGTACATCTTTATTGTTAAGAGTCAGAATTTGGTGACAATACACAACAACATGTCTTGTCCATGTCTTATTTTTCTGCGTAGTCTCTATCACGTTCTATGGCCATACGCCAACGTTGTGGAAGAGCATGCATTCCCCACTGGTAAAAGCTCTTGTCCTGTAGGCGTAGCTGTTTTCTCTGCTTGAATGGCACTCTCGTAATCTTCAAAGTGTGTTCCCCCTATAGAATCTCCAAGCGGCCCAGAGAGATGGAAGTCCGCGTGTACCAGGTCTGTACTGTCAGATGGATGAGGCTATGATGTCCAACCCAATTTTGCGACGTGTTCCCGGGTTCTCAGAGTTGTGTGTGGGTGTGTGTTACTGTGTTGGAGCAAGATTTCTGCTGGATTTTTGTCCGATCGAACACGTCGGAAAAGGTTCTTGAGTTTATTCACAGTCTTCACGTATGCTTCTGAATTGATGGTTGACACCCTTGGCATCACATCCACAAGAATGACGCCATCACAATCCCAGAAGATGGTCACCACGACTTTTCCGGCAGAGGGTGTTGTCTTGAATTTCTTCTTTTGTCGTGGATGAGGATGATGGCACTCCATGGACTGCTTGTTGTTTCCGGCGAAAAGCGGTGCACCGAGCTCCAGTCCCCTGTAACGACCCGCGGCAGAAAGGCCTCTCTGTCGGTCTCAAAACGCACCAACAATTCTGATGAAATGGCCTTTCTTTGAATCTTGTCATCCGCTGTGAGCATTTGTGGAACGCATCGGGACATCTCTTTGAATATCCGAGAGTCTCGGTCATTGCAGACGCACTTACGCACTTCCAATGCTGACCGACAACTGTAGAGCCAATTGTCGAGTTGTGATGCGCCGGTCGGCACGAATAATGGCATCCGCACAATACAGCACGTCTGTAGCAGTGGCTGTGACAGGACGTACCGAGCGCGGCTGATCATCGAGCTCTGTTTCTGCATTTACTGAGGCTGTAACTTTCGTTACCCGCTGCCCAACTGTACTCCTATCAACTGCAGCATCGACACAAACTGAACGCACACGTTTATGGATGCTCACCATGGTTTCTTTTTCTGCACACAAGAATTCAATGAAAGCACGCTGCTTGTAACCTGAGTCGTATGTAGATGCCATTTTGACGCTGTACAACGGCTCTGTCATCTGCCAGAACCGCTCGAAATCTCACCGGCGCACAGAGCAAACTTTAACTGTGAAGCACCAACAAGGACGTTCATCTATGTATATTAATAGCTTTCTAAAAAAATGTGGGCCATTACTTATTGAACAACCCTCGTATTATTCATACAGCATGTTTTTATGCAATGGAGAGTTTCTTTCTTCGAGATGAGTTACGCCAGAATATTGTTCCATATGACAGTAGCGAATGGAAATATGCATAATATGTCATCTACCTGATACCTGCAAATGTGGCTGAACTAAATTGTTCTAGCAGTCGCTAAATTTGCTTTTTCCAATTTAAATTCTCATCAATATGGATACCTAAGGATTTTGAAGTTTCCAGCCTATTTATCATTTCCTCATCATCATTACTGTAGTACCACTAGATGTGCAGAACTGAACATGTGTCTTTTTAAAATTGACGGTGAGACCATTCGCGGAAAAGCAGTCAATTATGCTTTTAAGAACTTGGTTTAACATTTCTTCTGTTCCTGTGTGTATGCTTGGATTGTTTAGTTGTGTCATATGCAGAAAGAACTAATTCTGCTTGTTGTACACCTGGTGTCTCTTCAGTTTCCAGTGCAGCGGCCAGAACTCGTGCCAGCATATCTTCCTGTGTATCCAGGAGTATCGTGGATTAAACTTCGCACATGACCCCACAAGAAGAAGTTTGGCGTAGACACGCCATCCTGCCTACCCTATTGCATACCAAAACAAGCAACTCTGAGACTTCTGTCTTTCCCTCATCAGACGTGGAGGCGCTACACATGAATTGAGACCGTCGTAGAACGAAAACATTACTTTTCCGAAATGTATTCCTACTCAACATCTTACGTACGCACTTCCCTTTACTAGCCTCAGAAGTCTGTAACGGGAATTTCCGAACACCATGTATATGAGAAGATATAGTGGACCGAAGACTGGATAAGGGCAGTAGGACCCTAATTGATAATATTTTCATTGTTGAAGCTTTAAGCAAAAAAATAACGGTTTACCCATTGACAAAGGCTCTCTCTGATCATGATGCGCAGTTAGTTGGATTGAATAACATAGTGTCTTGAAGAATGCTTGCTTCTCAGTTGAAATCGAGTAGAATAATTATTGACTCCAGTAGAAATGTTTTAAGTAGGTTTTACAGGAAATGAAATTTATAATGAACTAAATGCTTACATAAAATTTAATCTATACCATCATAAATTTGTATCAATACCTGACAATACCTTTCTGCGAAAGCTAGTTAAATGGGCACTAAACAGCCACGTAGAAAAACATGGATCACTAGAGAGATTAAAGTATCTTGCGAAGGAAAACGTATCTTTTGGCAAGAAGAAGCAGAGCTCCTGTAGCACATGCACACTACTCGATTTTACTAAGAGAGGTTATTAAAAAATCAAGGAACATGCACATAATTTCGACAAGAGCCTTACTGCTATATGGAATGTAGTGAGACGAGAAGCTGGACAGCCGGCCACAGAACAAGGTGACATCACTATCGAACCGAATGGAATGGCTATAACTAACGAGTCACAGGTAGAAATTGAATTTAATAATAATTTCTTAGCTATAGCAGAAAGCATAGGAGGAATCAGGTCAAGAGGAAAATCACGGCAACATTATGGAAAAGTGACTCTCATAAAATCGAGTCACATGCATGTATCACTAACTTCTCCTTCTGGAATTAAGAAACTTACACAGTCTCTCAAACATAGAAGCTCGGCTGGTTTCGATGGTATTTCCAATTCCAGTTACTGCTGCTACAATGGTAGGTTATCAAGAATTAAATGAGTTTCAAACTGGTGTTATAGTCGGCGCATGAGGGATGGGACACAGCATATCGGAGGCAGCGATGAAGTGGATATTTTCCCGTACATCCATTTCACGAGTATACCGTGAATACCAGGAATCCGGTGAAACATCAAAACTCTGACATCTCTGAAGCCGGAGAAAGATCCTTCAATAACGGTACCAACGACGACTGAACAGAATCGTCCAACGTGACAGGAGTGCAACCCTTCCCCAAATTTGCTGCAGATTTCAATGCTGGCCCGTCAGCAAGTGTCACCGTGTGAACCATTCAACGGAACATCTTCGATGTGGGATTTCGGAGCCTAAGGCCCACTCGTGTACTCTTGATGACTGCACGACACAAAGTTTTACGCCTCTCCTGGGCCCGTCAACACCGACATCAGACTGTTGATGACTGGAAACATGTTGCCTGGTCGGACGGACGAGTGTTGTTTCAAACTGTATCGAGCGGATGGACGTGTACGGGTACGGAGACAGCCTCATGAATCCATGGAACCTGCATGTCAGCAGGGGACTGTTCAGGCTGGTGGAGGCTCTGTAATGGTGTGTGACGTGTGCAGTTGGAGTGATGTGGGCCTCCTGATACATCTAGATACGACTCTGACGGGTGACACGTACGTAAGCATCCCGTCTGGTCACCTGCATCCATTCGTGTCCATTATGCATTCTAACGGACTTGGACAATTCCAGGAGGACAATGCAACAGCCAACACGTCTCGAGTTGCTGCAGAGTGACTCCCCCAACTCTCTTCTGAATTTAGACACTTCCACTGGCCACCAAACTAGCCAGACATGATCATTATTGAACATATTTGGGATGCCTTGCTACGTGCTGTTCAGAAGATATCTCCTCCCCCTCGTGATCTTATTGGTTTATGGACAGCTCTGCAGGATTCTTGGTGTCAGTTCCCTCCAGTACTACTTCAGACATCAGTCGATTCAGTACCACGGCGTGTTGCGGCACTTCTGCTTGCTCGCGGGGGCCCTAAACGATATTAGGCCGGTTTAACAGTTTCTTTGAGTCATTAATGTATTATCTGCAAGAAGGTCAGCCAACATATGTTTCCCTCTCCTGTTCAGGTGTAGGCCAAGTCTGGTAAAGGGCAAGGCCCAGAAAAATTAAAAGTTCCTGATTAGCATCTAAAATATCTTTCTCCGCTGAAGGACACTGCTTCTTTAAGGTTTTCTTGCAGAAAATTTCTCTATCAATTTACTGGCGCGGATAGTACGCAGCACACCTGGTTATGAGACCCTGATGGTTCGCTGAAATCTCGTCATCCCAGGAACAACGAATGCTAAAGGGCTCCTAGCATCGCCAGTTTGTGTTAGCGAATATTTTGTCTCGAACAAAAGTTGTTCGCCATGAGAGGATCTGTCACCTCTACACGTTTGATGCAAAAAGCTCTTAAACATCATATTCTTCACAGTGTGTCTCTCCTAATAGACGTCGACTCATTTTTTTCTGTTGTTATGGCAGATATCTGCAATTTAGTTTTTGCTGTGTGTAGGCGTATTCGACCCACACAAATACTTCTCACAACATTTTCCAAGCGACGCTTAATGTCAACTGCGAGGGTCAGTTTATTTACAATTACAAGCAAAATCATTTTTGAACCCACATTTTACGTACCTGTTAGGTAGAGTGGTCCCAAATTAAGCTAGTGCCATATTTGGTTGGTAGATTTGTATTACAGAGACAGTAAAACACGAAGCATAAACAGCAGTCCAACAGCAAATCAGTAGCCCTGCGTGTTTTGGTGGTAGCAATCAATGCGAGCCAGGGCAGTTCTGCGCTGCTGGAATACTGGTTAGTCATCGAATTTTGCTGTCCCTGTTAATTTTTTTTTTGTTTTGTTTTGAGTAATCTGTCTTCTGACTGGTTTGATGCGGCCCACCACGAATTCCCCTCCTGTGCCAACCTCTTCATCTCAGAATAGCACTTCCAACCTGCGTCCTCAATTATTTTCTGAATGCATTCCAATCTGTCTTCGTCTAAAGTTTTTACCCTCTACACCTCTACTAGTACATGGAAGTTAATCCCTGAGGTCTTAATAGATGTCCTATCACCGTGTCCCTACTTTTTGTCAGTGCTTTCCACATATTCCTTTCCTCTCAGATTCGGCGCAGAACCTCC
Source organism: Schistocerca nitens (assembly GCF_023898315.1). Lineage (NCBI taxonomy): Eukaryota > Metazoa > Arthropoda > Insecta > Orthoptera > Acrididae > Schistocerca > Schistocerca nitens. The sequence goes on along the minus strand of NC_064622.1, from coordinate 109,890,724 downwards.
TCATCCCTTATCTCATTACTCCAACCAATTTTCAGCATTCTTCTCTAGCACCACATCTCAAATACTTCAATTCTCTTTTTTCCTGTTTTCTTCTTTTCCTGGCCTGGAATGCCCTTTTTTCCAGTGCTAGTCTGCTTTTGATGTCCCCCTGGCTCCGCCCGTCATTTTTTATTTTTCTGCGTAGGTAGCAGAATTCCATTACTTCATCTACTTTGTGACCATCATTCCTGATGTTAAGTTTGTCGCTCTTCTCATTCCTGCTTCTTTCCATTACTTTCGTTTTTCTTCGATTCACTCTCAATTCGTGTTCTGTACTCATTAGACTGTTCATTACATTCAGCAGATAATGTAATTATTCTTCACTTTCAATGAGGACAGCAATGTCACAGCGAATCGTATTATTGATATCCTTTCACCTTGAATTTTAATTCCACTCCTGAAACTTCCTTTAATTCCCGTTATTGCTTCTTCGATGTATAGATTGAACAGTAGGGGAGAAAGACTACATCCTTCTCCTAGAGCCTTTTTAATCTGAGCACTTCGTTCTTGGTCGTCCACTCTTATTATTCCCTCTTGGCGCTTGTACAGCTTGTACATTACCCGTCCCTCCCTATAGCTTATCCCTATTTTCCTCAGAACATCAAACATCTTGCACCATCTCAGTGCTTTTTCCAGGTTAACAAATCCAATGAACGTGTCTTCATTTTTCTGTAGTCTTGCTTCCATTATCAACCGCAACGCCAGAATGCCTTTCTGGTGCCTTTACCTTTCCTAAAGCCAGACTGATCCCCATCTAAAGCATCCTCAATTTTATTTTCTATTCTTCTTTGTATTATTCTTGTCAGCAACTCGGATGCATGAGCTGTTAAGTTGATTGTGCGATAATTGTTGCACTTGTCAGCTCTTGCAGTCTTCAGAATTGTGTGGATGAGTTTTTTACGAAAGTCAAATGGTATATCGCTAGATTCATACATTCTACACACCAACGTGTATAGTCGTTTCGTTGCCACTTCCACAAATGATTTTAGAAATTCTGATGGAATGTTATCTAACCCTTCTGCCTCATTTGATCTTAAATCTTCCAAAGCTCCTTTAAATTCTGATACTAATACTGGAGCCCCTGTTTCTTTTGAAGCGACTCCTGTTTCTTCTTCTATCACATCAGACAAATGTTCCCCCTCTTAGAGGCCTTCAGTGTACTCTTTCCACGTAGGTTCTCTCCCCTGGATTGCCGTTGTATGCTCAACGTCACCACCCTGGCTTTTAATTTCACAGAAGGTTGTCCTGACTTTCTTTTACGTTGAGTCAGTCGTCCTTCCGACAGCCTTTTTTTTTGTCTTTCGTCACATTTTTCATTCAGCCATTTCGTCTTGTCTTCCTTGAAATTCTCTTTATTTCATTTCTCAGTGACTTGTATTTGTGTTAATACATGTCGATAAAATAAATATTGCACAAGAATAATTTGGGATTGTTCCATCGAATGGCCATGTAATATTCCGCTTTAAAAATGATTTTGTTTGTAATGGGAAATAAACCGACGGTTTCCATCGGCAATGGGCGCCCTATGGAGCGAGTGATGAACACTGTTTCTTTGAGATGACTCCAGTTACAGAGAGCACAAAAGAAATTGCAAATATCTGCCGAAACAATAGAGTAAAAGCGCCTCACGACTTTCAGGAGAGACAGCCTGTATATAAAAGCGAAACCATGACACGTAAAACATCGAAGAATTACAGTGATCTCAATATTACAAAACTAGACGAGAAATATAATCTTCATTGCCCATTACTTAAGTTGTCAGTGGCGTGGATAAGAGCGCAATACGTAGCAGCGAAAATCTTTTATTATTTGCCCAGTAGTATAAAACTCCTTTAGTTTAAATCTGGCAGCATATATTGCTAGTTACATTAGTAAGATCTGTTAATTCTCAAGCGATGTAAGCTAGAGGGTAATTTAGTAACTTGTAAATAATCATCCGTAGCCATATTTGCAAAAATTTACATGTTACATTGAAACGGGTTAATCAGACTCGTCTCAGAAGGTCAGTCAAACTCATGTGATAAGCATCAGATATATAAAAAGTCAAGTCGAAATGTGTTGACAGTACTGTGATCACTACACACATCAATCAGTCACGCTAGTAATAAGTATCCAGTGAATGGAAGAGACAAGTTGTTGATTTATTTCGTTTGTGAGAGACCTATCAGTTTCCTATTTTTCCCATGAATGACCATGAATGGCTGGATGTGAGAGTGGGTGCATTTCAAAAGTTTCTGCGCGCAACCAGAGTTACAAAAGCAGTTGACGAGCCTCTCCAGCTTTAAGCGGTGGAAAGGAACAGCAGAGAGCAGAGAGCCGTGGGTAGTGCCAGAGATGCATGTTAGTTCCGGACGGCTGGCTATAATACTGTTAACGGTACCTCTTCCCACCACTCGATTTGGCCGAAGGAGGAACCATACAGCAGTGTATGTTTATATCAGTCTTAAGGTACCTTCACAATGAAAACCAACGCCAACAAACTCGTTTGCCAGCTGTTTTCAACTCTTAAGTTTGACTTAGTCTTCAACTGTTGTCAACAGTTATTTGAAATCGCGAATCTGAACAACTAGTTGAGGGAAGTCTTGTCTCGAGTTTGTAGTTTATGGTCAGTGAGCAAAAACACGGCAGAGTTGTGTGACTTGCACATGCGCATTTGCCGTGTCATCTGCTGTGTTTCTTTCGACAATGGCAAATCACGAGCCGTCAACAGATCCAACAATTCAGTTTTTCTTAGAAATTGAAATGAGAAAACCTCTGTAGGATCCTTCTGATTCTGCAGGTGAAGACAGATATAAAAGGAAAGATTTGTTGCGTGCAAAAGGAAATGGACAAATATGAAAACACAGTACAGTCATGAGAATTGTAAAATGGTCAAAACTATAACGTGGTCTGGGACAACTGAGATATACATTCCAGAATGGATATATTACTAACATATGAAGTATTTGGAAGGCATAGGGAGAAAAATATTTACAATCGTTAGTAAAATATCATTCACCAGCGTAACTAAAGCTGTAAGACTTTTGTTCGGAAATTTCGTAATTACACCTATATTTTCACTGGAAATTTATTTATTTCTCTTCTCATATATTTTGTCAACATCTGGTTACAAAGTAGTTTGCAAATTAATGGCTTACATTGTTAATAACTGAAACTATACGGGTTTTGTTCGGACGTTTTTAATTACGTTTGTCTTTTCACTCGTTATGTATTTATTAATATTTATCTTGCCATTTCACTTTAACAACATTCGATACAAAGCAGACTGCAAATTCATGTCTTATATTCCTTGTGGTTCTTGCTGCGTTGCCTTCCTTTCTCTGAAGACATTTATTTTGCGGAGGCATCCAGCCGAAACCCCGTCTGTGTCTTCCACATCAAAACTGCCAGGTGATGAGTAAACCGTGGCACTTTCTTAATTTGTTCTAAGAAAACTGTGCAAAGACACAGCTACAGAAGTCCCTAATGTTGCTTTTTCAGGACGTAAGTGCATAGTTGTTCTAAAACAGAAAAACTGCTTACAGTAATAAAAAAAAACTCCACAATTCTTCTAGCGCGAGATATTCGGTAATTAAACATTCTTTCCTGGCTGCCTTCCTCTTGGCATCCTACGTACGGTTTCATCATGAAATAGCAAAATCATCATCTACTACCATAACAAATGGCTAATCTCCAGTATCAGACTCCATTTCCATTGTTTTTCTATAACAAAAAAATGAAAACGCCGAACGTGTGTTTGCAAGAGTTTGAAACTGTTGTCAACATTTTTCAACAACTGCAAGTTTGCCAAGCCCACAACAGTTGCAAGTTTCCAAACGTACAACAGTAGTGTGTTTTTGTTTGTTGGAGTTGGTTTTCGGTGTGAAGGTACCTTTGCGGCGATTTTGTTACTATACAGCCATGCTCCTGTGAGTGATGCTATGACGTGTTGGATCAAGTTATTAGAATGAAACAGTTTAACTTTTAAAAAATGCTTTATCTGCTTATTTCATTTACGCTATGTTAGGGAATTAGATCGACATCCTTCATTTAGTTGCTTTTTGCTTAATGTTGCTTGTTGAAAGTAACTTGATCAGGCGAGCTTTGTTCTTTCCGGAACTAGAACCATGTGTGAACATTGTTGGAAGTGCTAGGTTATCATGAACTGGCTAGCTAGTAGCTTAATCGCGTATTCTTTCACTAACAGTGTGGTACTGCGCCTTGAATTCATTGTTCGTTTAATTGAATATCAGTCGTCTCCAAAGTTATAAACTTCGTATGTTAGAACTCGGTTCGACAGCTACCATTCACTGCTGCCATCAATCTTGCAGAACGCAAAGTTGCGCACCCAGTGTGAAAGCCTACATGCGTGAAAAATTTTCTTTCGTTCCCGTTTTTTTCCAATTTCTCACAGAATTTTTGTGACCACGTGATACAGGCCCGATATCCATCCCAGCCCCTCTCTGTTTGTTCTCTGAACGTTCTCATGCGAGTAGATTCTAGAACTAGATGTTCGCTTAAAATATCCGGGCTAATAGGCCGTGGTCGATACATAACACTTTATCCTAACGTCTTGCTCTTCGACTGCGAGAGTCATCCTCAGAGGTAACATGGCGAACTGCAACCAGAACTCGAGGGAGCGCCAAATATATAGGCAGTGTAGAGGGCAACACAGTCCATCACATGACGTCGTATACGAGATTATCTCTAGTAGTGCTAACATTCTCGACTAAAAGTAATCGAGCGTCATTCTTACTTTTGCCATGTTGACATCTTCTTATACAATTTCCTCACATGTTTTTCGTCAATCCTCTCTCTCTTACCTGACCTTCACGGAAGCCAGCTGACCGCTGTGATACTCTGCTACGACCCTCAACACTTTTCCCACACACCTCTTTCAGAGCATTGTAAATTTCCGTTGGGTCCTTTCCATGTAAGGATTCGATTTTGATGCAGCAACGCTGGTCGCTACATGTAATTCGACGTGACTCGGTTTCAACTTGCATTTTAAAACTAAATTACTCACTATAAAGCAATGCGAAGTAGTAAACACATATACGACCGGCACGCCTAAAGTCTCTCTTACAACTGACATGAATTTCAACTTGATCACGCTACCGTTAACGATTGCCAAACCACAGTGTGCAGGATTTCTGAAATTACCCTCTTAAGTGACTTCTTTTAGAGAAGTTACACAGTGACGCTCCTTTCTCCCCATTTAGATTCAATACCTCCTCATTACTTATCCCACTTACCTATACATTTTTCAGTTATCTTTTGTAGCACCAAGTTTTAAAAGTTCTTGTTCTTACCTGAGCAGTTTATCGTGCACGTTCCAATTTCGTTCAGGACTACAGTCCAGGCAAATGGCTTCAGCAGGATTACTATTCATGCAAATTATATTCAGTATTAATATATTTCTCGTTTTCATCAACACTTCTCGTGCTGTTACCAATCTACAGTTTACATCCTCTCAACTTTACTGCCCAAATAACAAAACTCTCTAACGCTTTAGTCTCTGATTTCCTAATCTATGTCTTTTAACATAGTCTTATTCGATTCTATTGCGTTCTATTACCGTTGCATTACTTTTTTTGCTGTTTATCAGACACAATCCATTCTGTTCCACTGATTTCCAAGGTGAGTTGCCGTCTCTGACAGAACTATGATGTTTTAATTACCGTTCCCAACGAACCATTAGTTTGTTATATAGCTTCCTCAGTGCATAGTCTGGATGACACCCATGATAAGCTACAGCTACTGCCTCCATTCCATTCATTGGACTCTTATAACTCCCGTACGGTTTCTCTACAAGTTGCTGATAACTTTTCACTCCCTGTATTTTGTCCCTGTTACCTTCAAAATTTCAAAGAGTATAGTACAGTTGAAACTGTCAAAAGCTTATTCGAAATAAGCGTTTTTGTCTTTGTGACACTTTCATCGTTAAATGTCCGTAATCAATTTTCACTTGCAGCATTTTTTTATTTGTCTGTTTTTTCAATAAAATTCAATATCGACGGTGTCATCCAGGGAGTTCTACAATGCCTTGCCTTTTTGCCTACTTGATCCTCTGTTATCTTCAATATTTTATCTCTTAAAACTACCCATTCGTCTTCTGTTGCACCCCTCTCCTCTTTTTTCAGTCAATCGTTGCCAAAGTGTTTGTTTGAAACTTTCGACGAAGTTCGATGCTCTTAATTTATCGAAGGTCCCATTGCAATAAAGTGGTGCCAAAGTTAACATGCGCAAACAACAGTCGCGAAATGTAACGTTCGTATGCTACACAACGGGTTTCTGAATATAATATTTGCCATCAAAAAGAAATGCCAGGTGCCAGAGACACGGTGGTTTCTGAATGTATAAAAGGTATTCAAATGTAAAAGAGAAAATGAGACTGATATAAAAAACTATTGTTTCAGAATTAATCGGCATAGCTGTTAACAGTTTTATCCCACTGTGAGACAAGACTGGCAGCGCCTTCATGGAAAATGTTTGCGATTGCGTGCAGAGTTGTGGTTGTACCCAGACGTAGACCAGTTCGTCCGGAACAAATCGACCATCTTCAGGGCACCAAAAATATGAAAATCGCATGGGGAGAGGTCGAGACTGTATGGAGAATGTGTAAGGCCTTCTCAGCGAAAGTTCTGTAGCGTAGTCTAAACAACCTGGTAACATGTGGGCGGGCAGAGGTTTGGCTTCACCCACGCATTCAAATGTTACCTCTTCGGAAACTGATCATAGACTCTTTGAGAGCTATCTTAACTGTTTGGCGCTTGCCTGGTCATGGAACTCTATATACATACTCAGCAAGCTACCGTATGGTGCGTGGCGGAGGGTACCCTGTACCACTAATAATATTTCCTTTCCTGTTCCACTCGCAAATAGAGTGAGGAAAAATACCACTGTCTACATACCTCCGTACCAGCACTAGCCTCTGTAATCTTTTCTTAAGAACTCCACCGCGATATATACGTTGGAGTCAGTAGAATAGTTCTGTAATCAGCTTCAAATGCCGTTTCTCTAAATTTTCTCAACAGTGTTCCTCGAAAAGAACATCGCCTTCCCTCAAGCGATTCCCATTTTAATTCCCGGAGCATCTCCGTAACATTTACGTCTCATTCAAACCTACCTGTAACAAATATAGCAGTCCACCTCTTAATTGCTTCGATGTCTTCTTTTAATCAGATGTGGTGCGGATCCGGAAACTCGAACAGTATTCAACAATGGTTATCACTAGCGTACTGCGTATACGCGGCCTTCTTTACAGATAAGCAACACTTTCCTAAAATTCTCCAAGTAAACCCAAGTCAGACATTCACCTTACCCTCTATAATCCACCCATGTTCATTCAATTTCAAATTACTTTGCAGCGTTACGCCTAGATAGTTAACCGATGTAACTGTGTCACCCAGCACATTAGTAATGCTTTATTCAAACAATGTGGGTTTGTTTTCCCTACTCATCTGCTTTAACCTACATTTTGCTACGTCTAGAGCTAGCTACCATTCATCACACCAACTAGAAATTCCGTCTAGATTATCTTGCATCCCTCTGCAGCCACTCAACGACGAAACCTTCCCGTAACAGCCTCAGACAGCGTTCTTACCACACTACCCTGGGGAGTCCTGATGATACCCTGGTCGCTGATGAACACTCGCTGTCGAGGACAACTTACTGGGTTTCGTTACTTAACAACGAGCCACTCACATATCTTTGAACCTATTTCATATTCTCGTATATGGAATCATCTTGTTCCCCTTCTTGATTCTTTCCAATAGTAAAATCAAACTTACCTAAAATTTCCCGATATTTTCAAAGTATGAATTTAAAGTTCATAAAATTATTGGTAAGAAAGTGTCAGTGTGGATAACGCAGGCGGCATAGTTGGAGACGCATGTCAGTGTTTAAGTGGTAAATCTAGGTAATGAAAGATACGCTTCTGGGCGCCAAGCCGAATCACCACTTTATCTGAAGGTTCCAGCACGATACAGATTCTACTGTCCGTGTCGTTCTCACGCTCTGAGACGACCTGTCGCTCACTGGGATGCGTAGGTCTATTGATCATAACATCTTGCTAGCTTATAGCGATATGATTATTTCTATACTGTACGTTAAAGCGTGATAACAAAACTATAACAAAATGTAGTCGGAGATGTGGCACAGAAGCCCCACCATCTCCTTAATGTTCTATCTTTCTACATTTTACTTCCTTTTAATCAGTATTCCATGGCTAACAAACTACGCTCGCAGTCAATATAGGCTTCTGAACATGTTTCACAGATTAAAATATGGTTTCCCAATCTCTGTCTTACCATTTTATTATGTAATAAAATTTGGAAATTTGTGGTAAGGTCTTATGGGACCAAACTGCTGAGGTCATTGGTCCCTAAGGTTACGCACTACTTAATCCAACTGGAACTTACGCTAAGAACAACACATACCCTCATGCCCGAGGGAGGACTCGAACCTCCGACAGGAGGAGCCTTGCGATCCGCGACAAGGCGCCCCAGACCGCACGGCTACCCCGCGCGGTTGTTATGTAAGACCCTCCAGTGTTTTCAGTTCATTTCAAAATAAACATCCATACTTCATAACCTTTAAATACAGTGTTCCCATTGGTTAGACAGTACTCTCTATGCAAAATTCTGCCCGACAATTTCCCTTTTCTCCATTTCCCAAGCCAATGTTTTCCTATTAGTTTTCAATTGTTCTTTTCCCTACTATCGGATTCCAGTCTTCTATGACAGTTAAATTTTCACGTCCTATAACTGTCTGAATAATTTGAGCTCCAATAAACGTAGCCTCGACCTGATTATCTCTGTTTCTAAATACTATAACCGACCTACTCTACTAATGATTCTTACACACAATGTTCCGAGCCGAAGCCGAAGTAGTATTGTCTGATGACGACATCGTCCTGAATTGTCCTCACCTGCGTGTTAATGTGAGGGACTGTTTTACCAATCGCTATTTAACCATGATGTACAGCTCGTGAAATATAATGAACGTAATTTCTCTCTACCTTTAGCTGTTCTCAGTGCCAAAGTAACAAGGCCAAGTTGCCTAATGTTAGAAGGCCAGATCAGTCAGACATATGGAGTGAAAAGTAATTTAATGTTCTGGTATGATCAAAGGTTTTATTGAAGTATAAACATGAAAACCCTCTTAATTGGATAGCGATCATCTGTCCATCGACTTTTAATTTCTCTCTCTCTCTTCCTTTTCGAGCGTCTCATACAGGCTTTTCTCTGATGTACACTGTAAATGCCAGTGAAGTGATCGGCAGTAGTCGCCCATTGCGGTGTTATACCGATTGCCCTGATACCGTCTTTGTAACACTTTTATGACAGTCCTCAAGACTTCCGGAATTTCTAAGAATGTATTCCAGTGTTTTACGTTCTAAATACTGTGAATATTATGAAAATCTGTGACGATTTAGCTGGAGGCCAAGTAAACAAACAGGTATGCTGGCAAAAGCACCAGAGTTTTCATTTTAAGTACTTGCCGGTGAAGTGTTCACATCATATAGCACACACAGGGCTAGGATCGTAAATGCTTAATAGTAAGAAAAAGGAAGGAAGTAACACGGGGCTATAACGTTCCGTCAACATCGAAGCCATTAGAGACCACCTAGGATTGGTTCAAGAATGGAGAAGGACATCGGCAGTGCCATTTAAAAGGAACCATCCTGGAATTTCCCTGGAGCGAAATAGGGAAATCACGGAAAACTTACTTTGGATGGGCGGTTCCGGATTTGAATCGTCGTCGAGCTGCATGCGAATCCAGTGCGCTTGGGCTTATTAAAAAAGAAAATCGAAGCAAAAGTTGCGCAGTTCTCGAAAGTGAATTGGAATTGCGTGTCGCAATATAAGAGAAGTTACAATAATCGTCGGGATTTGTACGATGATGAAAGGAGAGAGAGGGTGAGGCCGGATATTGGCCTTCAGCCTGTGCCTCTAGAACAGCACCAAGAGGACTGCTGAGCTTAAGAATCACATTCAAAGGGAAAATCTCCATCAACTTTGTCAGGTGCCCTGGCTCAGTGAGACCCTGTGTAGCTATTGGGACTTTAATCCAGGGCATTGGTACAAAGCCGGCCGAAGTGGCCGTGCGGTTAAAGGCGCTGCAGTCTGGAACCGCAAGACCGCTACGGTCGCAGGTTCGAATCCTGCCTCGGGCATGGATGTTTGTGATGTCCTTAGGTTAGTTAGGTTTAACTAGTTCTAAGTTCTAGGGGACTAATGACCTCAGCAGTTGAGTCCCATAGTGCTCAGAGCCATTTGAACCATTTTTGAACCATTGGTACAAAGCCTGAGGGAGCCTAGGGGTCAGTAACGTTATGCCAGTAGCTCTCCTCCATCAGCTACGAAATACTCGTGATGAAAATTTCTCCTACAACTGGTATTCGACCTGGTTGCCTCCATAGAGAATGCCACAACACAGACATCTCTTACCTACCTCATCTGCAGAGGCGATTAAGGCACTGATTGTGTCTCCCGTTTAATCGAAAGGCGACTGGAATGTTAAATACTTGTACAGCGGCTGTGAAAACACCGTTGTTTACAGATCGATATGTAGGCCTATACAGGATGAATATAAATAAAACGGACAAACTGCAGTGACATTTTGCTGACTAGAAATGGAGGAGAAAAGGTCCTATGAAGGTGAATCCAGGAACGCGTCGTTGGCACAGTAGATGACGAATGAAAGATCTGATTATGTGCCGAGTGTTCGTTGTGTGATGCAGGCTGTGTAATTGACGCAGCGCACAGTAAGCAGCTGAATGGTCCGGTATTCGTGTCAGGAACAAGTCAATATGGTTCCAGAATGAGATTTTCACTCTGCAGCGGAGTGTGCGCTGATATGAAACTTCCTGGCAGATTAAAACTGTGTGCCCGACCGAGACTCGAACTCGGGACGTTTGCCTTTCGCGGGCAAGTGCTCTACCATCTGAGCTACCGAAGCACGTCTCACGCCCGGTAAGGTTCGCAGGAGAGCTTCTGTAAGGTTTGGAAGGTAGGAGACGGGATACTGGCAGAAGTAAAGCTGTGAGTACCGGGCGTGAGTCGTGCTTCGGTAGCTCAGATGGTAGAGCACTTGCCCGCGAAAGGCAAAGGTCCCGAGTTCGAGTCTCGGTCGGGCACACAGTTTTAATCTGCCAGGAAGTTTCATATCAGCGCACACTCCGCTGCAGAGTGAAAATCTCATTCTGGAAACATCCCCTAGGCTGTGGCTAAGCCATGTCTCCGCTATATCCTTTCTTTCAGGAGTGCTACTTCTGCAAGGTTCGCAGGAGAGCTTCTGTAAAGTTTGGAAGGTAGGAGACAGGATACTGGCAGAAGTAAAGCTGTGAGTACCGGGCGTGAGTCGTGCTTCGGTAGCTCAGATGGTAGAGCACTTGCCCGCGAAAGGCAAAGGTCCCGAGTTCGAGTCTCGGTCGGGCACACAGTTTTAATCTGCCAGGAAGTTTCAAGTCAATATGGTGTTTGTGTACGGCCAAGCAGATAGAAACGGTCGACAGGCAGCATGGTTACACCAAAACAAGTACCCTCAAAGACACCAACCACATCACACAACTTTTCAAGGTCTTTTTTTTTGCTTTTCTGTAATCATGGGTCCTTCCAGACGGACGAACGTGCATGGGGGAGGCAGACTGTCCGTACACCAGCTCTGGATGATTGGGTTCTACAGGATGTTGAGACGAACCCTAGTACAAGCTCTAGGCAAATGGCCCTTGCAATTTCCATCTTCCTTCCTAATTCCATCTATTGTCCACATTAGCCTTTATGAAGATTTTAGAGGGGCAAAGATTACAATAGACTTTATAGGCTACTTAGTATTTCATGTAGAGTTGGATCGAGTTCTTCCTGTGTAGGGGTCAGATTCTCAAAGCTGAAAATGTCACATTTTAGGTCCTCACGGTTCGATTGATGTAAATAAATTTGAAGATTGTTGTTGTAGAGTTTTTGTTCTTACGTTAATATATTTTCACACGTTTTAGTAAATCATACAGTCTTTTGATTTTTCACATTAAAAAAATCGAAATTAGATTGTTCGCACAAAATACAAAAGTACGTCCTATCACATCAGCGGCATGCTTATGACTCTCATACCCTGTAGAAATAATTATATTCCAAAGGGTTCAAAATTTTTCTTAACGAATGAATTTCGACTAGTTTCTCCTTCATTATTACTTTCAATTATTATTTTAGAAATGAATTCATAAATAAACATAGTAACCAGTACAGATTGCGTAATTAATAATAGAAATTTTAGGTGTGCCAATAATTCGTAATTTCAAATGCTTCCAAAAAAAAATTTAACTGTACATTAAGAACTATGACGTGCATTCAAGTTCTAAGGACTCCGATTTCTTTTTCTCCGGACTGGAAAGAGATAGAAACATGCGCATTGTTTTAAAATGAGGCCGCGTTCATTGTCAATACGTCCTAGAGATGGCAGCACCGTACGGCAGATGGAATTTTACTGCCAGCGGCGAGAATGAGAACTGTTTTAAATACTTAAAATGGCGACGTTTTCCTTACTTGAACAGCGTGAAATCATTCGTTTTCTGAATTTGCGTGGTGTGAAACCAATTGAAATTCATCGACAGTTGAAGGAGACATGTGGTGATGGAGTTATGGATGTGTCGAAAGTGCGTTCGTGGGTGCGACAGTTTAATGAAGGCAGAACATTGTGTGACAACAAACCAAAACAACCTCAGGCTCGCACAAGCTGGTCTGACGACATGATCGAGAAAGTGGAGAGAGTTGTTTTGGGGGATCGCCGAATGACTGTTGAACAGATCGCCTCCATAGTTGGCATTTCTGTGGGTTCTGTGCACAGAATCCTGCATGACGACCTGAAAATGCGAAAAGTGTCATCCAGGTGGGTGTCACGAATGCTGACGGGCGACCACATGGCTGCCCGTGTGGCATGTTGCCAAGCAATGTTGACGCACAACGACAGCATGAATGGGACTTTCTTTTCGTCGGTTGTGACAATGGATGAGATGTGGATGCCATTTTTCAATCCAGAAACAAAGCGCGAGTCAGCTCAATGAAAGCACACAGATTCACCACCACCAAAAAAATTTCGGGTAACCGCCAGTGCTGAAAAAATGATGGTGTCCATGTTCTGGGACAGCGAGGGCGTAATCCTTACCGATTGCGTTCCAAAGGGCACTACGGTAACAGGTGCATCCTACGAAAATGTTTTTAAGAACAAATTCCTTTCTGCACTGCAACAAAAACGTCCGGGAAGGGCTGCGCGTGTGCTGTTTGACCAAGACAACGCACCCGCACATCGAGCTAACGTTACGCAACAGTTTCTTCGTGATAACAACTTTGAAGTGATTCCTCATGCTCCCTACTAACCCGACCTGGCTCCTAGTGATTTTTGGCTTTTTCCAACAATGAAAGACACTCTCCATGGCCGCACGTTCACCAGCCGTGCTGCTATTGCCTCAGCGATTTTCCAGTGGTCAAAACAGACCCCTAGTAGCCTTCGCCGCTGCCATGGAATCATGGCGTCAGCGTTGTGAAAAATGTGTACGTCTGCAGGGCGATTACGTCGAGAAGTAACGCCAGTTTCATCGATTTCGGGTGAGTAGTTAATTAGAAAAAAAAATCATCGGAGGCCTTAGAACTTGAATGCACCTCGTAGTACTTATCAATTATAACAACGAGACTAAAACATTTTATAAAGCAATTCATTCTCATAAATTTTAGATTAAAATACAACATACTGTGTATAAAGTTATATGAAAGTTTCAGAAAAGCAACTGAGATAATACTGACATCTTTAAAATTCGAAAAATAATACTGGTGTGCCCCTGCCGCCGTTGGATAAGCAGCTGCAGCAGCAAGTCGTACACTCTTAGCTAACTCATTTGTTACATAGTTTCATTCTTAATTTCTTTGCGTGTTCTTGGTACTTGCATTGTTTAATTCATGAATTTCGGGCGTATTATAGTATTTGGGAGTTGTAGCATCGCGTTTTAGTACCTGAATAGTGTAAAATCGCGTAGTCTCCTTCCGCCGCCGAGCAGTGTGTCAGCAGTGCGCAAGTAGCAGCATTACTGCATTTACTAGGCAATCTTGTATTTTAATAACCGTTTAAAGTTTGTCGATTTGTTTGCGCTCTCTGTAGATTAGTTCAGACGTTCTCTGCACAACAGTTTTTAGCATGGATAGGGACTGCAACTGCTGTGTTCGGATGCAGGCTGAGTTGGCATCCCTTCGCTCCCAGCTTCAGGCAGTGTTGGCTTCGGTCACACAGCTTGAGGCTGTTGCCAATGGGCATCACTGTGGGGGTCCGGATGGGGGTTTGTCGGGGACGGCCAGATCGTCGCACGCATCCCCCGATCGGACTACGACTGTGGTTGCCCGGGATACTGCCCGCATTGAGGCTGATCCCTCACCTGTGGTAGAGTGGGAGGTCGTCTCAAGGTGTGGCAGGGGGCGAAAGACATTCCGGAGGGCTGAACGGAAGGCCTCTCCAGTTTGTCTGACGAACCGGTTTCAGGCTCTGTCTCAGGCTGGTACTGATCTTCGGCCTGACGTGGCTGCTTGTCCTGTTCCAGAGGTTTCCCCTCAGTCTGCAAGATCCGTGCGGTCGCAGAGGGTGGGCTTACTGGTAGTTGGGAGCTCCAACGTCAGGCGCGTAATGGGGCCCCTTAGGGAAATGGCAGCAAGAGAGGGGAAGAAAACCAATGTGCACTCCGTGTGCATACCGGGGGGAGTCATTCCAGATGTGGAAAGGGTCCTTCAGGATGCCATGAAGGGTACAGGGTGCAACCATCAGTAGGTGGTCGCTCATGTCGGCACCAATAATGTGTGTCGCTATGGATCGGAGGAAATCCTCTGGCTTCCGGCGGCTATCTGATTTGGTGAAGACTGCCAGTCTCGCTAGCGGGATGAAAGCAGAGCTCACCATCTGCAGCATCGTCGACAGGACTGACTGCGGCCCTTTGGTACAGAGCCGAGTGGAGGGTCTGAATCAGAGGCTGAGACGGTTCTGCGACCATGTGGGCTGCAGATTCCTCGACTTGCGCCATAGGGTGGTGGTGTTTCGGGTTCCGCTGGATAGGTCAGGAGTCCACTACACGCAACAAGCGGCTACACGGGTAGCAGGGGTTGTGTGGCGTGGGCTGGGCGGTTTTTTAGGTTAGATGGCCTTGGGCAAGTACAGAAAAAGGCAACAGCCTCAACGGGTGCGGGGCAAAGTCAGGACATGCGGGGACCAAGCAGCAATCGGTATTGTAATTGTCAACTGTCGAAGCTGCGTTGGTAAAGTACCGGAACTTCAAGCGCTGATAGAAAGTACCGAAGCTGAAATCGTTATAGGTACAGAAAGCTGGCTGAAGCCAGAGATAAATTCTGCCGAAATTTTTACAAAGGTACAGACGGTGTTTAGAAGGGATAGATTGCATGCAACCGGTGGTGGAGTGTTCGTCGCTGTTAGTAGTAGTTTATCCTGTAGTGAAGTAGAAGTGGATAGTTCCTGTGAATTATTATGGGTGGAGGTTACACTCAACAACCGAGTTAGGTTAGTGGCAGAACAACTGAGAGAAAATCTGGAATATATTTCACATAAATTTTCTCTGCATGTTAGAGTCTTAGGTGGAGATTTCAATTTACCAGATATAGACTGGGACACTCAGATGTTGAGGACGGGTGGTAGGGACAGAGCATCGAGTGACATTATACTGAGTGCACTATCCGAAAATTACCTCGAGCAATTAAACAGAGAACCGACTCGTGGAGATAACATCTTGGACCCACTGATAACAAACAGACCCGAACTTTTCGACTCTGTATGTGCAGATCAGGGAATCAGTGATCATAAGGCCGTTGCAGCATTCCTGAATATGGAAGTTAATAGCAATATAAAAAAAGGGAGGAAGGTTTATCTGTTTAGCAAGAGTAATAGAATGCAGATTTCAGACTACCTAACAGATCAAAACGAAAATTTCTGTTCCGACACTGACAATGTTGAGTGTTTATGGAAAAAGTTCAAGGCAATCGTAAAATGCCTTTTAGACAGGTACGTGCCGAATAAAACTGTGAGGGCCGGGAAAAACCCACCGTGGTAGAACAACAAAGTTAGGAAACTACTGCGAAAGCTTCACTCCAAGTTTAAACGCAGCCAAAACCTCTCAGACAAACAGAAGCTAAACGATGTCAAAGCAAGCGTAAGGAGGGCTATGCGTGAAGCGTTCAGTGAATTCGAAAGTAAAATTCTATGTACCGACTTGACGGAAAATCCTAGGAAGTTCTGGTCTTATGCTAAATCAGTAAGTGGCTCGAAACAGCATATCCAGACACTCCGGGATGATGATGGCATTGAAACAGAGGATGACACGCGTAAAGCTGAAATACTAAACACCTTTTTCCAAAGCTGTTTCACAGAGGAAGACCGCACTGCAGTTCCTTCTCTAAATCCTCGCACAAACGAAAAAATGGCTGACATCGAAATAAGTGTCCAAGGAATAGAAAAGCAACTGGAATCACTCAACAGAGGAAAGTCTACTGGACCTGATGGGATACCAATTCGATGCTACACAGAGTACGCGAAAGAACTTGCCCCCCTTCTAACAGCCGTGTACCGCAAGTCTCTAGAGGAACGGAGGGTTCCAAATGATTGGAAAAGAGCACAGGTAGTCCCAGTCTTCAAGAAGGGTCGTCGAGCAGATGCGCAAAACTATAGACCTATATCTCTGACGTCGATCTGTTGTAGAATTTTAGATGTTTTTTGCTCGAGTATCATGTCGTTTTTGGAAACCCAGAATCTACTATGTAGGAATCAACATGGATTGCGGAAACAGCGATCGTGTGAGACCCAACTCGCTTTATTTGTTCATGAGACCCAGAAAATATAGATACAGGCTCCCAGGTAGATGCTATTTTTCATGACTTCCGGAAGGCGTTCAATACAGTTCCGCACTGTCGACTGATAAACAAAGTAAGAGCCTACGGAATATCAGACCAGCTGTGTGGCTGGATTGAATAGTTTTTAGCAAACAGAACACAGCATGTTGTTATCAATGGAGAGACGTCTACAGACGTTAAAGTAACCTCTGGCGTGCCACAGGGGAGTGTTATGGGACCATTGCTTTTCACAATATATATAAATGACCTAGTAGATAGTGTCGGAAGTTCCATGCGGCTTTTCGCGGATGATGCTGTAGTATACAGAGAAGTTGCAGCATTAGAAAATTGTAGCGAAATGCAGGAAGATCTGCAGCGGATAGGCACTTGGTGCAGGGAGTGGCAACTGTCCCTTAACATAGACAAATGTAATGTATTGCGAATACATAGAAAGAAGGATCCTTTATTGTATGATTATATGATAGCGGAACAAACACTGGTAGCAGTTACTTCTGTAAAATATCTGGCAGTATGCGTGCGGAACGATTTGAAGTGGAATGATCATATAAAATTAATTGTTGGTAAGGCGGGTACCAGGTTGACATTCATTGGGAGAGTGCTTAGAAAATGTAGTCCATCAACAAAGGAGGTGGCATACAAAACACTCGTTCGACCTATACTTGAGTATTGCTCATCAGTGTGGGATCCGTACCAGATCGGGTTGACGGAGGAGATAGAGAAGATCCAAAGAAGAGCGGCGCGTTTCGTCACAGGGTTATTTGGTAACCGTGATAGCGTTACGGAGATGTTTAATAAACTCAAGTGGCAGACTCTGCAAGAGAGGCGCTCTGCATCGCGGTGTAGCTTGCTCGCCAGGTTTCGAGAGGGTGCGTTTCTGGATGAGGTATCGAATATATTGCTTCCCCCTACTTATACCTCCCGAGGAGATCACGAATGTAAAATTAGAGAGATTAGAGCGCGCACGGAGGCTTTCAGACAGTCGTTCTTCCCGCGAACCATACGCGACTGGAACAGGAAAGGGAGGTAATGACAGTGGCACGTAAAGTGCCTTCCGCCACACACCGTTGGGTGGCTTGCGGAGTATAAATGTAGATGTAGATGTAGATGAAGAACTACTGTTGATAAATAGTAATGCTAGAGGAAGATGTCCCGCTACACCCTCCAGCATGGTGTTATGCCAAAGTATGGTTACGTATACCCTGCATGGCAACCGCTGCTATTCCTATCACCTGGAACGAGTGCAAGGATTACCAGAAGCGGATTTCTGTCGAAGGGAGGTATTTTATCGATGGTCTTAGCACCAGAACATCACTATTGTGGAATTTCTGCAATTTGTAGTCTTTACGGACGAAGCAACCTTTACCAGAAGCCGGCCGCTGTGGCCGAACGGTTCTAGGCGCTTCGGTCCAGAATCGCGCTGCTGCTGCGGTCGCAGGTTCGAATCCTGTCTCGGGCATATATGTGTGTGATGTCCTTAGGTTACTTAGGTTTAAGTAGTTCTAAGTCTAGGGGACTGATGACCTCTGATGTTAAGTCCCATAGTGCTCAGAGCCATTTTTTCTTTACCAGAACTGGCATCATCAATCTGCATAGTCGTCATCTATGGGCCACAGACAATCCTTTGGGAATAGTTGAAGCGTGTCATCTGCAACGGTTTCAGCATTAATGTGTGGGCAGGGATTCTTGTGGACCACATACATGTGCCAGTTATTATTCCACAATGTCTCGACGGAGGTACGTACCAGGACTTCCTGCAGAATACTCGGCCTGGACTGCGTAAGAATGTGCCTTGCCCAAAAGAAATATAACGTGCTTTCTGCATGACAGAGGACCACTCCACTTCCACATTACAGTTCGCTAGCACCTCTACAACACCCCTCTCGGACGGTGGATAGGATGCGGAGGCCCTATAGCATAGTCTGTGGGATAACAAGAGTTGAACCCTTAGATTTTTTCCCTCTGGGGGCATCTGGAAAGCGTTGTGTATGCTGAAACAGTTACTGAGGTGCAGTCTCTTCAGTATCTTGCTAAGGAAGACTGTTAGGCTTCTCAGAGAGAGTCTGGAACGTGTGAAAGAGTGCAGGAATCCATGATGCGACGTGTCAACGCATGCATTGCATTCCATGGGGGACACCGAGCGAGGTGGCGCAGTGGTTAGCACACTGATCTCGCATTCGGGAGGACGGTGCTTCAAAACTGCATCCGGTCATCCTGATTTAGGTTTTCTGCGATTTCCCTGAATTGCTTCAGGCAAATGCTGGGATGGTTCCTTTGAAAGGGCATGGCCGACTTTCTTCCCCGTCCTTCCCTAATCCGATGGAACCGACGACTTTGGTGTTTGGTCCCCTCCGACACATCAACCAACCAACCATGGGGGCCACGTTGAACATCTGTTGTGATGTGGATGTGATACAGCGCTGTATAGTGGTTTTGGACCATGTGCACCGTCCATTTCCGGACACATCTTTCTCCATTTCCAGTCCGGAATCCGTACATCCAGTTTGTCGATTTTATTTATTTTCACGCTGTGTGACCACTCCAATGAACCTGCGCAACTAATGCGTCCACCTTGCACGGTGGCCAGTAGCTTGCAAGAGAAGATATTTCTTACTTCTCACGCCCGATCCCCCTGTTCAGCCGCCAGCAGCGTGGAAGAATTGGAATTCCGTCGTTGTTCTCCGAGCCGCTGCCCAGAGTCATAGCACAGTAAACAGATCAATTTTCCAACCCTGGACCCTGCCCCTCTCTCTGGCCGTGCCGATCCTGCCTTTTGAAGCTCGCCACGTCGCCCTCCTAACGACGTAACTCGATTTGCCGTTCGCCTCAGCGATTTCTCCTCCGGACATGGCCGCCGGAACGCGGAGAAGTCGCCCTAAACAAAGGCGCGCGGCCAACTCTCGCAACTGGCGTGGCGCGGCGTGAGCGGACGAGAAACAGAGGAAGGAGCGGAACGCCGCGGCAGCAGCCATAAGCTGGTGGAATCTGTATGAGCTCTCCTTGGTGGACTGAGGACGCGGTGAATCACTTACACGACAAGTACGTAACCGGCAAAATGATCGGTATAGTTGGGGCATACGATACTTTATAGTGGCCTGACCTATTCGAAACATTGAAACTGATGGACAGATCCAGTTGTCTCTATAAGAGTCTACGATATTAATGCACAGACAGGCAGGTGAAATTAGAATTCCCTAGTTCTGGAATGCTGGCGTAGAAGCACTACTGAACTACAGTTACAATATGACACGCACTAGAGCCTGCATCTCCTACACTGACGATCTGCCAGTTATAGTAACTTCCAACGCAACATCTAAGTTATAGGAAAATAGTAAGGAAGCTCTTGGAACAGTAACTGGTGTGTAGAAACAGTTTTTATGTTAGTAAAAGGAACATACTAAGACCGAGAAAGCCTATGATCTAATAAACGACCAACCTGTGACGAGAAAATAAGGACATAGTTACCTTAGGTTAAACATCGACGACAGTTAAAACTTTCTTGCGTCGGCGTAAATCGTTTGCCAGAGAGGAATTAAAATCACGAACAACATAGTTTTATTGGTCAAAGATTCTTCCAGCAACCTCTCAGTAGAATAAGAATGTGTCACAATTTAGTCGCTGTTGGCGGCTATGGGTCGAGTATTTAGGCTCACAGAGCCAGATAGGTAAAGACAGCACAGTCTCCAGGCTCCGTGGTGAGCAGAAACAAGTGTACTTGAGCACCTGAGATACAGAGCAACACCGACTGAGCCATTGCTGGTGATACTAGGCTTGCTGCCTCTAAACCTGGCTGTAAGGAAGAGAGGCAAGTAATACTGGTTAAAAAAGGGCGAATGTAGAAGGAGATGCGGGGCACAAGACACAAACCGAAAAAGGAGATAAGGACACAAACTCATAGTGAACGTTAAGAAATCTGGGACAGGGCTGAAACAATGGGAGGATCCTACCAGTTCCTTCCTGACATAAAAGAAAGATCCAGGGTGTTTTACATCTTTCCCACCAAAGGAGCTAAAGCTACCTGCCGGGGCATGGTCCATACCCCAGGCACTTTCTGAAAATACACCATATCACCGCAGCAGACACTTGTGAATGTGGAGCAGACGGCACCCTGGACCACGTCGTCTTGCTGAGTGCCATTAGATACGGTGTTACAGGCAAGGGCAGGTAGGTCTTTGGTGATACAGCAATCTATTGTGACTTAGAAAGTCGGGATTATCACGGAAGGGCAAGGCCCCTATAATTCACTCCTTAAACACTACAACTAGTAGATTAATAAATTACCAATTTATTCAAGACTACATTTATAAAACAGCTAACATACAATCAACATGTGGCTGTCTTAAAAACAATATCCAAAATGACAAGTAACTTCCTTTTCAAGCAAGCAGCAAATTAGAATTACTTAATGAACAATAAATATGAAGTAATTTAAAGGTGGCTCAAATAAATTTTTTTTGAGCAATACACAACCAGCACAATACGTTACACTTAGTATAATTCATTGGCAAGCAAATACAATTTTTTTAATACGTGAGGGATGTTACATGTTTATTAATGGGCAGTGATGCCAGGCTGCCCTGGGCAAAAAGTGACTTATCTTAAAATGCCGGAAGCAGCAGACAAGCCGTTCAAAACAACACCTAAACGCCAGGGACCGACCGGGAGTCACTTCCCATTAGACGACACGTCACAGCTTCTGTGCACCGAAGTGGAACGTGGCGCCGCTCCCACACACCCCAACTCGCAGAAAACTGGAACAAAAACAGACCGCAGGAAACACGGCAAACACCAAGCAAACATCAATTAAAATAAGTTAAGATATCAATAAACAATATAATTTAAAAAACCGATAAGGTGCTTTCAATGGAAACTAGTTAAATTTTGCAGCAGTATCAATGCTCTAAGACATTTAAACTAAGACTTGTACACAAATGGAATGCTGTAAAATAATATGAGACATTTACACTCTTATAGTTTCAAATGGTTCAAATGGCTCTGAGCACTATGGGACTTAACATCTGAGGTCATCAGCCCCCTAGACCTTAGAACTACTTAAACCTAACGAACCTAAGGACATCACATACATTCATGCCCGAGGCAGGATTCGAACCTGCGACCGTTTCGGTCGCGCGGTTCCAGACTGAAGCGCCTAGAACTGCTCGGCCACTTCGGCTGGCTCTTATAGTTTACCCAACAACATTTACACATATGATTAAGGCCGACAATGTGTACCAAGATGAAATGGAAATAATTTCAAGATAATATTGCGTCCCGGGTATCGGGTCTGTCCGAGAAAACAGGCGCCAAAACAAGGCGACGAGCAGCACCCGGAGTTGACCTCAGGCAGTTGCACCACCAACTCGTGACCGACTTGCAAGATAGACCGTTCGCCCCACCGCTGGCCGAGACCGCGTGTTTTTCTCCTTCGTCACCTTAAGCACGTCCTAGCACCTCGTAGCGAATACCACGACCAACTTTCCGACCGCCAATACTCGCCGCCAGATCACAACAGGGGCAAAGATAATAGTACAGTGTGGGGGGGGGGGGTAATCGATAGTCGTGCCAATGAGCTGGTGTGCCAGAAAAGGTGCACCATCTACAATATAGTAACAGATGAGCAGCTATGGTAAAAGTTGAACTTGCCGGAGCCAAAACATCAGCTTACGAAATGCAAGCCTACGTGGCCGAGAAACAACCAACTGGCGTCACTGGATGTGTATATGGAGTGACATGTGGTCAGCATACCGCTCTCCTAGCTGTACGACAGTTTACGAGACCAGAGCCGCTACTTCTCAATCAAATAGCTCCTCGGTTTGCCTCACAAGGCCTGAGGGCATAGCACCACTGCCCAAGTGAAGTGTGAGCTGTGCCTCATTGCACCAGGGGATAAGAGGCCAGAAAAGAAATTAGAAAATCTAGTTTTGCTTCTGTTACCACGTATATTATTGTAGTGTAATTTAGTGTAGCAAAGTGTAGTCAGAACTGTAAATTATAGCATCAGTGATGTAACAATCTAGAGTAGTACAGCAGACCAATAGTATGTGCCGTCTGGATTCTGGACTATCATATCTCTCTGTGTCAGATGGCCATTGGGTAGTCTACTTCTTCTGCCACTCCAGGGTTAGGGCTAGGACCTGTTACGATCCCGCCATCTCCTCCTTGGTCTTCCCACACTTATCTTGCCCCATGGTTTATATTCCATTACTAGTTTAGGAAGTCTTTATGGTGACATATGATGTACATGTTTCCCCATTTCGCTTTGTATTTTACTGCCTTCTCAGTTATTGAATGGAGTCCTAATTTTCCCCTCATTACTTCATTTTTAATTGTTTATTCTCTAGTGAAGCCTTTCACTGATCTTAGAAATTTCATTTCTGATGTTTCTAGTTGTCATAAATCTTTCTTTCAATCTTTCACTCTCCACGTCCTACTTTCTCCCGCATGTAATAAAGTAGGAATTACCTTGGCTTTATAAAATTTCAGCTATGTCTCTTTCTTTGTTTTGTGATTAAGTTTTCTTCTTATTATGCCACACATACGCTGGTAAGTATTAGTTTTTACCGTGTCTTCATCATATGATATGTCACGTCCTAAATACTTGAAATGGGCTACCTGTTCTATCGGCTTATTACTGAGGACAATTTTTGTTCATACTGAGAGCATACCTTAAACGGCCATGGTTTTAGTTTCATTTCTGCATACAGTCAGATTGTAGCTTGCACTTGTTTTATTTAGGTTAAGTAATGACATTTGTAATATATCGTCGCTGTGTTGTATCATCCATGAATAACATGATGTTAATATTTATGTTCCTCACAGTATTTATGCCTGATTGTTTCTACCCGTTTTCCGATGTCATCTGTATAGATATTTAATAATCAACTTTGATTCCATCAGGAATTGTTGTGCACAGCCACCATAGACTATAAGGAAGGAGAGACACACAGCAGTCAATCCCAAACACATTAGCTTTTATTATTCTTAGAAACCTAGATTTCGCCTATAAATAGCCATCTTAAGTGCATTGTTGTTGCAGTTCGACAGACTTGTGACAGTTCTTGTCACCGTATGTTCTTACAGGTATACAGGCAGAAGGAGCTCAGTGTCTTGACTCCGGCCTGGTACTGAATACTCTCTTGGCGGCGGTATACTTGCATTCGATTGGTGGCACATGACACGGCGGATGTACCAAAAGGTCCGCAGCAGGAGCGGTCTCTGTCGCAATTGTGCGTGCGAGCTCCTCTCATGTCTGGTTGACGCGAAGGCCCTCTGCGGGCTGAGCTGCAAATTTCTTTGCTCGCTGGACTGAGGAATTGTTGAGTCGAAGGGGCTGTGCTTGCTGCAACCCGCCTGGTAGAGTTGTGGTGCGGGGCGGTGTCGGGCGCCTGATGACTTCCGCGACACACCAGCTATTGGTCGCCAGACTCAAGTCGCGACGCGGTGGCACTCTCGCCGTACGGGCACAGCGTCCCATAACAGCTATCCACGTCCATCTCCTCTGACAGGCATTCAACCTCCACAGTGCCCGACACTGGACACTTCAAGGCAATCTTTAACCTCCGTACATTACTCCACTAGCAAATTGATGGTTCCTAGATGCCTCAGAATACGCCTCATCGGCCGATCCCTTGTTTAAATTAGCTTGTGGAATACATTATTTTTTGTCCCAATTTGATTCAGTACCTCCCCATCAAATATTCAATCTAACTATCTAATTTTCAATAGTCCACTGTTGCACCACAGTTTAAAAGGTTCTGTTCTCTTCAAGAATGGACAGTTTATGATCCACTTTTCACTTCCATACAATTCTACATTCCATGAAAAACACCTTGAAATGACTTTGTAATAGTTAAATTTATATTCGACATAGGGATATTTTCCTGTTTCAGAAATGATTGATTGCTAGTGCCTGTTTGCATTTTATATACTCTCTACTTCTGTCATCAATTGTTATTTTGCTCCTCAAGTGGTGAAACAAATCTTCTACTTTCAGTGTCTCATTTGTTAATCTAACTCCCTCACCTTCGCTGATTTAATTAGGCTACATTCAGTTACCCATGTTTTTATTTATTTTTTAATCTTTGTCTTTTAATCTATTTTTCAAGACATTTCCCGTTCTGTTGAACTACTCTTAAATGTCCTTTACCATATATGACAGAATTAAAATGTAGTCAGCAAACATGAAAGTCTTTATGACCTTTCCCTGAGCTTTAATTCCTTCATCAAATTTCTCCTGAGTTTCCTTTACTAATTGCTCAACGCAGGGGTTATATAATATCGCATGTGGGCTACAACCACTTATCGCACCCTTCTCAACTGCTACATTCCTTCCATGCCCTTTAACACTTGTAATGATTGCAGTTTTGTGTCTGT
The DNA here is from genome assembly GCF_023898315.1 of Schistocerca nitens. Lineage (NCBI taxonomy): Eukaryota > Metazoa > Arthropoda > Insecta > Orthoptera > Acrididae > Schistocerca > Schistocerca nitens. Next base: position 109,865,444 of record NC_064622.1, on the reverse strand, counting down.
ACAAGTTACGGACAGGATTTAGGACGCAGTATTTTACGGACGCTACCTTCCGAATTTCAAAGACAGTATTCAAGACAGCATTGCCACAAACTCTGCAAATCTACAAATATAAACGTAAGTTCGTATTTCTTCAACCGATCTTCTAGAATAAGTCGCAGGATGAGAATTGCATGGCGTGTTCCTACATTCGCCAGGACGCAAACTGATGTTACCCGACATTGGCTGCTACGTTTTTCTTCTTAGTTCTGTAAACAATTCGTCTCACCATTTTGAACCACGACTCATTAAACTTGTGGATACGAAGTATTCAGTCCTATCAGAACTTGCGTACTTCGGAATTAGAATTATTACAATATTTTTTAACTCTGATGGTATTTCAGACAGTGTACAGAAATATGGGAACATAAAAAACAGAACACATTATCATGCCTAATAAACTGTATGAAAAACGTTGGCGTTCAAGATAGCGTCCGGTCTTCTCGAAAAGGATAAATACATGCCCTGTATGGTTTTCAAAGAAACTGCATACCATTATTCCTACAAAACAGTAGTACGTTCAGGTAACGACGATGGAGGTGGATGGAGACCACGTACCCTTTTCTCCAAAGTAGACCGCAAGGGGTCAATAATATTCATATCTGATTACTGTGCTGGTCAGGGGAGATGAGATAATTCATCCAAGTGCTCACAAAACCAGTCCAGGACTATGATGAGCTGTGTGAACACTAGCCCAGCCGTCTTAGAACACGGCATCACAATTGGGAAACGAACATTGTACCATGAGAAGGACCTAATCAGCCAAACCGGTCATATAATCTGTGACTGTTATGCGACCTTACCGAACAACAGTGGCGCCCATGATACTGCAGCGTAAGGCTTTCCAAGTCACCACCGAATCTCCGCCATTTTTCACTCTTGGGACATGAACTCCGTCAGATGTTGGAAACAGCGTGAAATAAGGCTATCCGACCAAATGAAATTCTTCTAATGCTCCATAGTCCATATGTTGTGGCTTCGGCACCGGGCTTTTTCGGTTACGGCGTTTTCATCACTTACAGTGCACGAACCTGTGTTCAGTGTATGCCGCCTTTAGAATCTGAAGATGGTCATTGTATGGCCGAAACCGGTTATGACTGTTTCATAAGAATGTGATTGCGTCTATAAATAAACAAAAATTTTTTTACAAAATAATGAATCACTCACTCCACTGACAAAACATCGTTTTTTCCAAAAAACTTATGAGTAGTCTTGGAATTGCAGCTCCCCTGCAATTCCCAGCTCATGGTGCTCCCTTCGTGTCGTTTTGGCGCTCAAAGGATTAAAGGGTGCGGAGTTCCTGCAATCACTTTCGCAGCTGCCACCGTCTTATTTTTCGTCGCAGTCCTCTTCAGTGACTGATGTCACAATCATTCAACACACAGTCTCTTCAATGTTGTGAACTACCGGATGATGAATTTCCGCTTTCTCTGTATGCGGTACAAATCTTCGTTAATGTGCCTCCTGGAACACCAAACACGTTGGCTCCTTTGGCTACAAAATCACACTCCATATGAGCACCAAAAAACTGCCCATTTTAGAATTCACTTAGCTGTGACACGGTGCTCACACAACTACACGGAATACTGTTTTGACCTTGACTGACTCTTGCAACATATTGATGACATTATACGGCCGCTGTTTGCCGTCAGATAATATAGCACAACCTACAGTCTTGGCTAACATCTGAAATTACGTCCTAACGTGTAATTCTAGCTGTGCTTTCATGTTTTTGTCCTACCTCTGAATCTTCCATGTCGGAGTAGTTTTGTTACAGTATGTTCTCCAAGGACGGCAATAAATAGGAGGTGATGTCTACTGAAGATGCCTTGTAACGACCTAGGTCTTTCAGTTATTTGTCGAATTCCTAAGACGTAAATCGTACGATATGTCCACTGCGGGAAAATCAAAAAAAATAGAACTCACTCTAGGTTTTGTTGACAGCCGATTCCTATGCACGACTCAAGAATGAAACAGAAACAGGCTAAGTGATAGTGTCACCCATGTTACCCTCCGCCACACACCGTAATGTGTCTTGTGTTTTACGGAGATACTGGGTGGTTATAACTGAAGTGTATCTGCTCAGAGAGGTCCAGTGTGAGTTGTAATTATCGTGTGGCAGCGAAACTTGGTAGATACGCTAGTTCCTGTTTTGGCCAAGAAGTGAGAATCTGGCTCTGTGAATGCAAGAAAGACGTACAGAAAGACGTACAGAAACGTTTCCATATATAATGGAGTTTCCATATCTAATGGACTAGGAATGGGACTTGAGCAGAAAAGGTCAGATAGTTTGGTAAGGTATTATGTTGAATTTGTTATTAACTGTAGCTTACACAGTTTGTTCAATACGAGCACTGCAGACGTCCACGAGATGGTGCATCCTTAAGACGACGCGACCATCAGTTTCGCGCGGCAGTTCCGGGGACAACGTTTTCCTGTATACTGGTCTTCAGGTCAGTTACAGACAGAAGGTGTCTCTGGTAAACGCGTTTTTTTATATATCCACAGAGCGAAAAGCCCCATGGATACAGATCACATGATCTTGCAGGCCATGTAACTTGAAAATCTTTTGAGGTAACTCGTTCGTGCAAGGTTGTGTTAAGCAGATCTTTCCACAGAGGCGAGCGACATGAAGTGTGGCCCGATCCTGCATGAAAACAGTCGTTTACACCTAGTTGCATCCTTCCATAGCAGGATTCACATCCTGTACAAGGAGGTCTCCATAACGCGCAGACGTCATGGCACACTTGTCAGGACCTGTTGGTGTATTCTCTTAAAAGAAGAGTGCACCGTGAATACAGGTGCTTGTGGATCCACACCACACGGTCACATACGGCGAGTGCAGTGGTTCTTCATGCACAACACATGGTTTAAAACTTCTCCAAATTCGGCAGTTTTGTGAATTCACTGTAGTATGTAGTGTAAAATGTGTCTCGTCACTCCATAGAATATTGTCTGGTCAAGTGTTATCAGTGTCGTTCAGTGCCAAAAAACCAAAGAGTAATTTCAGAACGTTGCTGCGGGTCATGAAGTTTCAGTTATTGCACCATCTGGATCTTGTGTGGGTACCAGTGTAAAATAGAACACAAAAGTTTCCTTACTGTTGACCAAGGGATGGACAATTCTCGTGAGACTGCACGAGCACTAGTACACATGTTGCATGGTCAGTTAGAGCAACAGCAATCCCTACTGGGAACTGGGATAGGATTCCTTCCTGTTCCAGGTGCGATTCCAAGGTCATCAGCTGGCCGGAGTGGCCGTGCCGTTCTAGGCGCTACAGTCTGGAGCCGAACGACCGCTACGGTCGCAGGTTCGAATCCTACATCGGGCATGGATGTGTGTGATGTCCTTAGCTTACTTAGGTTTAATTAGTTCCAAGTTCTAGGTGACTGATGACCTCAGAAGTTAAGTCGCATAGTGCTCAGAGCCATTTTTGAGCCAAGGTCATCCGTGTTTTCGAATTTTGTTATCATCGTCTCGAAACGATTTAATGACATCGGGCTTTTCCTCAAGCCCTTTAGTAGGCAATACTCTCTTATTGCCGCGCTGTAATTGCTGCCGTTGACATAAAACAATTTCACTGACAGCGCACGGCCTCTCTTCGCGGTAACCATTTGTTCACTCACGTAATGGCTTATCAGATCCAAAGGTGGATCTCATACCGCAATACAAACAGTATAGAGCAGGGCTACGTGCTCGCGGAGCAAGCTGTGAGCAGCAAGGCGCGAGCACTGAGCAGCGCGAGCACGCTACCCCCACTACCGGACCAGAGCGGAGAGTGGGGAAAGTCACGTGGGGCACACAACAGCTGCCGCCAGTCAATGTAAATCCGCGGCCATCTGCAGGGATATCACTCACGAATTATTACTGCGACAAATGAAACAAATAAAGGAGAATGTACACATGCCACATAATTTTATTAGCTTAGTGTATGCCTCTACATTCGCATTAATTTGTGAACTGTTACACAATAGAAGGTGTCACTGAAGTGTGGGATTCTCGGTAATCTTGTACTTTTTGCCCTTTACAATTGCGTCTATGTTCGGAGTAATCGTTCTTGCGCATTTTAGGCGCAGCGTGCAGTTTAAATTTCCATCAGACAATGTGATTCTCAGGCGCGTCTTGTTACATTTCACTGTAGAGAACAGTTGTTCACAAACATACGTGGAACCGAACATTGATATTATTGTAGCCGCCAGTTTGTGCAAACGAGGAAATCTATCCTGAGGGAAGTGTCTGTAGAATTCCAAAATGTTTTTCCTGTTCTGAAATTTGTCTCTGTATTCTCTGTCACACTGCAGGTCAATAATTTCTTGCTGCAGCTCAGGACGAATCTCTTAAATATTCGCTGAATATGGAGAGAACAGATCAAAATCACTGTCTAGTGCTGTCAGATCTTGAAAGCGCTGATCAACTAAACTATGTGCATAACATTCTTTCTGAACATCTTGCATGGATGATAATTTAGGAAAATGAGCTAGGTTTCCTGTTTCCAGCTGACTCACCCAAAGTGTCAATATCATTTTAAAAGCTCGTATTCGATCTATGAAATGAGTAATTAGTAGATCTTTACCTTGTAGTAAAATGTTCAAAGCATTCAGATGGCTAGTTAAATCTGCTAATAACGCGAGATCACATTCAAATGTGCGCGCGCATTTCCCCTCCCTCCCCTACCTCCCTACTCCGCGACCTTGCAGCTGCTCGCGTGCAAGTACCTGAGCAGACGCGAGTACTCGCGCTCAAAACCGGCCAGTTGTTAAGCCCTGGTATAGAGCGTCGTATTTCACCTGGTGGCCAACATTGGAACTAATTTTTTTACCCGCGTAAACAGGTTTCACATTAAGGCATTACCATATCAACCAAATTTGGCTGACATACGATAATTACAGCCCATATTGGACCTCCGTGAGTAGCTTCACTTTAATTACAGCCACTCAGTACATTTGACGTGAAATTAAGTGAGAGACAGGTGTCTACCGTTAGAAATAGTTCCTTGATTGTGCGTAACAACCTAGTGTTGCTGACACTACTGTGTTGAAGTTAAATGGCAATGAAAGCAAAATCCATCTGCAAAATGTCGCAAAACATGTACCCTGTCGTCCTCCAGCACATTCCACTTGCTCCGCGGCTGGACTGTGCAAAGAGACAGTACAGTGCTCCGTGAGGGCGCCTCCCTTTATTATGCTTAACTGTACGGCTGCAGAGTTGCCTCCAATAAACTCGGCATATATTTCTGTTTGCCCTTCTTTTCGCAACTCCTTTCTCGCACTCTCCTTTACTCCTTCCGCCAAAGACGCTTCCGCGCAGCTTCCAGCAGAATATGAGCGCCCGTCCGCCCCCATATTGTGGCAGGGAGTCGCCCGCCTGCACTAAATTGAAAACTCGTGTTACATGCAGAAACGTAAATTACTTTTTTCGTCGCCGCCCCCACAGGCGGGGCTTGCCTGACGGCTTCAAAGCGGAGCGCGATGTCGCTGCTCCTGCTCTGTCCGCTGCGGTCGGCGAGCTTGCGTGTGTCTTCTTTATTTTAAATTAATTTCTTTTCTCGGAGACTTATCTCGTATTAAAATCTGGGGCCTCGCGCTGGCTACTGGTAATGAAAGGGTGTGTCCGCATCAGAGCAACGTAATATACACTGCCGGAAAAAAACATATTACCTCCTTTTAGAGGTTCCCACTTCACTCAAGATTTATTGTGGCAACAGTGCATATGGAGTACACGAAACGATTTTGTTTGCACATCAATAGCACAAGCGGTTCTGAAGTAGCAGGTATCGACCGATGCTGAAACACTCCTATTATTATGTGGTGTAGCCCGCACGAATGGGAATGCAGGCACTACTCTGACATCCAGTCGATACTACTGATGGCGAATACAGTGTTGGGATACGTTATGCCACGCCTCATCGACCTGGAGGTTCTGTGAGAGTTGTTTGTTGACAAGTCAGACGAGTCACTTCTCGTCCCATCATTGCCTACACGTTCTGAGGTGTGGGGTTGATCTGCTATTCTGTTATTCTGCGCAATGGATTAATCTGAGATGTACTCTTTACCCTGTGGCTCCTGCAAGATGCAATTTCCACCCCCACACTACTACAGAAGTCAAACAGACGCTCCTAACGTTCTAAAGAGAAATGTCTGAAAAACTTTCAGCAATAAATATCTTCTAAAGTCGTCCGCTGTAAGGAAATGAAACAAAAATTCACAAAATTTCTTACGTAACTAGTGGGATACTTGGGTTCTGGAGTAGTGCTAGTTAGTGTAAGAAAAACATGAAACTAACGAAAGTTATTATTTATTTTGCAAAAATTCTGAGAAATCACAATGGTACTTTTAGTTATGAATTGAACAAGTTCTATCCTGGTTCTTTTCGGAATGTGAAGTGACCTCTCAAGGATAGGATTCGCTAATGAAATTTCTATACAAAGTTTAAGATGGTTGTTGACTTGGCAGAATGGCTGAGAGGCGGGCCTACTCATCTTGAATAATTATCCTTCAGAATGTTGGTAGGTACGGTCGAGGCTGTCGCGTGTGAAATGCAGTGAAGTGTACTGTTGTGGAGGAAATATGGGGCTCGCAATAGCTGTAGCGCACAATACCGTAAGCTGCGATGACTGCTGTCTGTGCCGCTCGCTCCTGACAAATAAGATAACTCTCGTTCTATCTGGATTGACGTTCACCAATCAAACGCTCCCTATGCCTTGATGAAGTCAAGGATTCCTATTCGCCCCTAGTCTATTGGCGTGGTACACCAGTCAGATAACCGGTCCACCGTGATGCCACTCAAAATTCGCTTGCACGCGTTTAACTATAACTCTGTCCATTCACACCGATCAATAAGTGTGTCGGCCAACACAGTGAACAACGCTTAATCGCAACGACTCAATATAGAGTAGCAATTCGATTCGCTCTCGACAGAGGTGCTCTCCCAGTGAAGTACTGAGGAGAGACTTGTTCCTCGCTCCAAGAGCGACAACGGAATGGCGCCTCTCCACGCCAGACATGAAGGGGTATATCTTTCGGTCTCTTCCATTATTCCTTCTGCTCAAGGCATCAGAAATATCGCCTGCCAATCAGCATTGCTTTTCTAAAACGGGAGAATGACGTTTCGTTTAAGGCAACCAATCCGGAAACCTGTAGCATTGGCGTTTGGCGTTTGCTGTCTCCCTGTGAAAATATCTGAAACTGCGTGCTATGTGTAAAGAATGTGTAGGCTGGCCGATCCCACACAATGTAGAGGAATTTGATTTTAAGCTGAACACGGGGTCGTTGCCCCCTTTCACTTGGGCCCACGCTGTCCGCTACACAGGTGGTCACTGGCCGACATAGGCTGGGTCGTCCTCTGAAGGGACCAGCATCCCATTGTGCGGTTTCTCTCCCGAACTAAAATCTTCTGTGACCGTCGTGTCTGGAATGTATGTGCGTACGCCAGCCTCGAGTATTTCAACCACGGTGCGCTTACTTGTTAATTGCATATCGTTTACATGAATCCATACAACATTGACCTTATCTTATCGAGTTAGGGTTCGAATGAAGCGTCTTGATGTGCGGAATATGATTGTGAGGGCGGAATATGTAAGCAATGAAGGTCAGGAGACCACGACGTCTTACAACGTGCTCGATTGGAGACAAGTCCGGGGATCGTGCTGGCCAGGAAAGTTGCTGCACGTCTTGCAGAGCAAGTAGAATTTTCCGGGCATAGTGTGCACAAGCATTATCCTGCAGGAAATGCAAAGGAACGGGTCTGGCGACATTCTGAACTTATCGAGGGCTGATTAGCGTCCCCTCCAGAAACACCAAGGGTGAACGAGATTTGCAGCATCGCACCCCAGACTGGTATGGAACCAGAGTGCCTTGGAAGATTATACTCTACGATACAGCGCTCACCAGGTCTACGTCGTACACTCAAACGAACGTTAGTTGGATGCAGCCACAACCTGACTTCATCGCTGAAGACCACGGCGCACCATTCATCTTTCAAATGATGCTCTGACGGCACCAGTAGAGCCGTGGCCACCGATGCTGTGGCGTCAGTGGAAGATGGCCTAGGGATGTGCGTGCCTGCAGTCCCACTGCTAATAACCGGTTCGCAACAGTTCGCATAGACACGTCTGGTCCCAAAAGCCCTCTTACCTTTGATGTGGAAGCTGTAGAATATGCCACTACGGCCTTTGGAATACGATGAAGATGGTAGGTGTCTGTGGTGCGTCTAATACCTCGTGTACGGGTGTGAGAACGATCACGTGACCACTGATACCAGCATCGTTGCACTAATGAAGCTTCACGTCCAACATGTGTGGCAATTCTCCGAAAGGACCATCCCGCCACTTAGAGGGCCATAATTGGACCCGTCTAAAAGTTGCTTAGTTGCCTGTAGGAACCATGAGTGCATTTCCTCACTCGTTCACACATTTGCATCACACTGAGCCTTCTGGCTGAGAGCATTCCCTCTTAAACTGTAACACAGATGGCGCTCTGGTAGATGTGGCACTATGCCATCTACTGGAGGACGACGTTGAAACCATTATCAGCACATCTACTATCTCCCAGTGGGAATATTGAAAAAAAAAAAAAAAACGATGTCGCTTTTCCAGGTGTACTAATTTTTTCCAGCAGTGAATTTGTTTTTGTTTATTTTTAGGTTTCGATAAATGCACCGTTCTATACCTAAGCGAAGAACTACGAATTTCATCACTTACACGTTTCTCACTTTATTTCAGTTCGAAAATTAACGCTAGATATTACATGTTTGTATGGCGAAAGCTATGGAAGTCGTCACCGAACACACCTACCTTGACCACATGACAGAGCCAAAGAAACAGAACCAGATGACAGAAATTCCCAATCAAATGTTCTAATGTGTCAGAAATTTTATGGGACTTAACTGCTAAGGTCATCAGTCCCTAAGCTTACACACTACTTAACCTAAATTATCCTAAGGCCAAACACACACACCCATGCCCGAGGGAGGACTCGAACCTCCGCCGGGACCAGCCGCACAGTCCATGACTGCAGCGCCTAGATCGCGCGGCTAATCCTGCACGGCACAGAAATTCCAGGGAGAAGAGGGTTGAGTTAGGCAGCGTCCTGAAAATGTCAGTTCATCGTGCGCAGTACGGATGCTGCGGTGGAACTAACGCCAATGGTTAGGTGAAGTGGAAGAAAATAGAAAAGTTTTTCTTCTACATTATGTTATTGTTCTGTGTTTCACGAGATACTCACCGTAACGAGTTTCTTAATGATCTGAAGACGATTGTCTGATAATCGAAACCTGTAATCCTTGTATAAATTAGCGATCAACACTAAATGAAATTTATGTTGAAAATGAAGCAAGTGTATTCCACAAAAGTGACCTTGTCAGGTCTTATAAACATTTTGGGATTTACCTAGATGCAAAACGAACGTGGAAAGGCACAGAAATTAAATACGTACTAAGTCTGAGTTGCCTGTTGGCTAATCAAAAGCAGGACTTGTGAAAGTAACAAGCAATTGCTTAAGTGTCATTGTACCTTTTTTCACAGCCACCTAACCTCTAAACGAAATGAAGAGAGTTTGAGAATATAGCGTTGTATTAGTGATTACATTAACGAGTCAGATTTAAATAGAACTTGTCAGTATTTTCCCAACTATCAGCACGTGGTTGCTCCCGATCTGGCCTCGATGGAAAGCTATCATAAAACTGTTGTGTGCTTGTTGTCGAAACGTGGATTTGGTACCCTACATAAATGACGTAGTAAATGGTAGGATTAGCGATAGTATTGGTAGCGTTGGTAGGGAAATAAGCAGGGAGCTGACGGCTTCTTTGTTCAGTGTTAGTCCATTCTTTGTTTACAAAATATAAACCGCATTTTAAGAGTAGTGACAATTAGCTGAGGACGTAACATTTGCACCTTTATGTAACCAAAGGAATTAGTATCGATGCACAAACTTAAAGAAATCTATACAGTTATTGCTTTTATATTGTGCTCAATAGAACGTTCATCATGATTAACGTTCCTGTTTCCTATTATTAATAATAAGTTCAGAACTTGTTTATGATTAACAGAAACGTGTTTTATATAACCTCGACGAAGCATTGAACCGATGTCAGACTTTTTTTCGTGTTATGTTTAATTTTTAAATTTTTGGTAAGTAAATCGTGTTTTATAACGCTGTACGATAAATATGAATTTTTGTTTTGTTTTTACTGTCACATCATTTTGTTTCACGTTACAGATCAACTGTTTTCATATGAAACCAAATTTAAACACTGAAATTAAGAACAAAAGCTGAACCAATGAGCTAAAGCTTGTGCAACTGCCAGGACTCGAACGGGGGTCTCCTGCTTACCAGACAGACGTGCTAGCATTACACCGCCGTAGCTTTCGGCTACTACCGTTGTCGGGACTACTACCTTAGTCCAGTGGCCTCATTAACACAAACTTCAATTCATACCTTCAGGGCACTGGGAATTAGGGAAGGAAATGAACTTATGTAGTCCGTGCAGATGTGATACCCGCAAAGCTACGGTGGTGTAATGGCTAGCACGTATGTCTGGTTAGCAGGAAACCCACGTTGGTGTCCTCTCTATGGCTGTGTTTCAGTTTGTACATTCTGTCCTGACCGAAGATAAATTTGAGACTCGTATGTCTCCATAAAAATGTTATTCCCTCAAATAGACACTGACAGTTTCAATTTTGCTATAAATACTATTTATTTAGGAGTGATAGACAGGAGGATAATTGTGTGGAACAAAAATGTTCCGTAAGTTGTGCGAACGTTTGTATATGCTCACGCAGTGCCTAGATGGTTCTACGCTTCCAGCTTCTAGGGGAATCTAGTAAGACACTGATCGCATGTGCAAACAAAGTGATCGAAATGACGTAACGCCTGATCGGTTCGAAAAAACACCTAACGTACTAGCTACGTCTTTAGGAATTTAACTGCCGAAAGCTCCTACAAAAACTACACTAGTCTTCGGTTACTTATGGTGATCTCCGGTAATCTATGATAGGTTTACTACTGTAATTGTCTCTGAAGCAAATCGCTGGACACTGCAATCCAGTTAACAAGGAGAGGCCATTAGTAACACACACTGAGGTGACAAAGCTCGTGGCCGGCCGACGTGGCCGTGCGGTTAAAGGCGCTGCAGTCTGGAACCGCAAGACCGCTACGGTTGCAGGTTCGAATCCTGCCTCGGGCATGGATGTTTGTGATGTCCTTAGGTTAGTTAGGTTTAACTAGTTCTAAGTTCTAGGGGACTAATGACCTCAGCAGTTGAGTCCCATAGTGCTCAGAACCAATTGAACCAAACAAAGCTCGTGGGATACTGATATTTACATATACAAATGGTGGTAGTATCGCGTACACGAGTTATAAAAGGGCAGTGCATTGGCGCAGCTGTCATTTGTTCTCATCTGATTCATGAGAAAAGGTTTCCGACGTGATTCTGGCCGCACAACGGAAACAGAAATGGTACCTGGAGCCACACGCGCGGAATATTCCATTTCGGGAATAGGGAATTCAATATTTCACGATCAGCAATGTCAAGAGTGTGCCGAGAATACCAAATTTCATGCATTGCCTCTCGCAACGGACAAAGCAGTGGTCGACAGCCTTCACTTAACGACCGAGAGCAGCGGCGTTTGCGTAGGTTTGTCAGTGCTAGCAGACAAGCAACACTGAACGAAATAGCGACAAACCTGTCAATTTAGACAACGTGGCGAAATTTGGGGTTAATGGGCTGTGACACAAGACGAACGAGGCGAGTATCTTTGCTAACACTGCTACATCGCCTGTAATGCCAATCCTGGGCTCGTGACTATACCGGTTCGAACCCGTTGCCTGGTAGGTGAGTCCCGATTTCAGTTGGTAAGTGCCGATAGTAGGGTTTAAGTGCGGCGCAGACCCCACGAAACCGTGGACCCAAGATGTCAACAACGCAATATGCAGGTTGGTGGTGGCTCGATAATGGTGTGGGCTGTGTTTATGTGGAATGCTCTGGGTACTCTGGTTATCTGGCTAATTGGAGACCATTTGCAGCCATTGATGGACGTCACGTTCCCAAAAAACGATGGAATTATTATGAAAGACAATGCGCCATGCTACTGGGCCACAGCAGATCGCGATTGGTTTGAGAAACAGTCTGGACATTTAAAGCGAATGCTTTGACCATCCAAATCGCCAGACATGAATCCCAACGGACATTTATGGGCTGTAGTGGAGAGATCAGAAATCCTTCAACGGCAGCACTTTCGCAATGATGAATGGGTGTAGAGGTAGCATGGCTCAATATTTCTCTACGTGACTTCCAACGACTTGTTGAGTCCATACCACGTCGAGTTGCTGCAGTACGCTGTGCAAGATCAGGTCCGGCACGATATGAGGAGGTGCCCACGAACTTTGTCATATCAGTATATTGAGCAAGTAGTAACGCGTACAATCGTCCGCGATTTCGAAAAAATCACAAGAGGAGTTTTACGCGTCTATGATGTACCGTTCCGTTGCATCCCTGAGCACAAGCTGGCTGTCATGGTTAGCGTTCAGACTCCGTAACAGGTAGATCGCTGGTTCAAATCCTTCTCATTCCTCTTAATTTTTTTCAGCGCCGGCCGCTGTGGCCGAGTGGTTCTTGCCGCTTCAGTCTGGAACCGCGCTGCTGCTACATTCGCAGTTTCGAATCCTGCCTCGGGCATGGATGTGTGTGATGTCCTTAGATTCGTTAGGCTTAAGTAGTTCTAAGTCTAGGGGACTGATGACCTCAGATGTTAAGTCCGATAGTGCTTAGAGCCATTTGAATTCTTTTTTCGGCACTAGTCATATTATTTCGTACGTACTACATTTACATTTGAAACGTAACAGATGAAAAGACACCGGTATTTACATAATCTCTTATTAATTTCCATGTTGTTTCTGTGTTTACAACGAATGTTATGCGACTTTTATTTCTATAGGCAAGCTAAAAAGTATCTCATGCGCATATTGTAACTCAGAGTATTATTGAATACAATTAACTATCTATTTGTCGATGTCTGACTTAGGTTTTCCAAGCCTGTCCATCCTCTTTGAAATCTTTGTCTGCAAGTCGGAGCGTCCTGGTGCAAAGCAGTTCTCGGTACCTTACCTATTTGCAGGTAGAAATGATTTAGGAATCACGACAGGCATACATTTTCAGGAAAACTTTTGCGTTTGGTCGGTCGTCTACTTCATGATAGTTGTAAATATGATATTTGCATTGATAATAAAAGTTAGCGAACAGCCAGATGTGATTGGAAATAAAGTACGTGTCTTTTCATCATATTGCCTTTCAAATGTAATATCTACGAAAAAAATGACTAGTGTTGAAAAAAAATATAAATTAAAAGGAAAGATGGGTGGGACTCGATCCAGCCATTACGGAGCGGCGATAAAAGTCCTCTTGCGATTTTCTCGAAAGCGCCTAAGCAGTACGCCTTACTACGAGCACATTGAAACCGAATTTGTTGTCCAGTACAGGAAAACTATAGCCAGAGTGTTTTGACTCTGCAGAGGCGAATTCCGTGTATGACAGACAGAACAGAGTGGACCAAGTGGTGTTTATTTATTCATATTATTTCATGTGTGCCATGTATCCTTGTATCCTTTCCCTTATGCGACGTTGGACTATATGAATGATATAGTACGTGATGCAGCAGAAAGCTCTGGTCAGAAGTCGTGTGTGGAGTCGTTCTGTGGTAGTGTAACGCCGGAAATGCATATCCTCCTATTTCCATCTGTTGTACTGTAAGTTTTTTCCTTAATTTGTTACCTGAATATATGACATTTCTGTGCCTTTATATATTTGTTTTACTATTTGTATATATATATATATATATATATATATATATATATATATATATATATATATATATATGCATTTATGTCGGTGTATAATTGGTTTGCTTCGTAAATATTATTTGTATTTTTACGCTGGGTCTTGCCTAGGGAAAACTGCTATCGAACGATTACATCGATAGGTCGTGTGAAGAATCAAAGTGTGTAGGATCTTTGGTAGTGTTAACTCTGCCGCGTGGAGCGCGGGCAGGGCAGTTGGAGTCTGGCGGGAGTAGCGAGTGGAGCAGGTGTGTGGTGTGACCCTCCCGCGAGTTGCCGCGCTTTCGGGGTTTAGCAGCATGTAATTGCGCTCGACTTGCTATGTTAGTTTCTGGCACGGTGTCGCGGATGGGAAGCATTAGCCGGCGCACATCAAGAGCCCGTTTCGTTTGGTGACCGTGTCGAGAAGAAGGCGCGCCAACATCCAGCTTCTGCAACAGCGACGGCCGACAATGAGTGACCGTCGCCACCTCCTCGATCGACGGCTTCAAACCTTCAATCAACTAACAAGGAAGACTAAAAGCACGTAAAGTTTCAGAACTGTATGGCAGACCTCAGCTTTTCAAATTGTTCCATTTGCCTCGCAAAATTACAGCTACTTAGCATGAACCTTTGTTGCTCATTGTCCCAATTGCATTGCCAAGCGGGGTCCCTTCCTTTTCCGAAATGAACCCGAGTGTCGTTGAAATTCAAACGCCAGCATAATTCCATTTCACTGCTTTAATTTCAAAGTTAACTTTAAGTATTCATAGCTGGCTACAATAGTTAGATTACACCGGCACAAATTAAGAGTGCGAGTTTTGTTACCGTATTTTAGCTTACCTGTGACTGCAGCCCAGCTTGGTACGTACTAAATTTTACTATTGTTAATTATTCAGAATCATTTAATTCAAGTTCAAAGTTAAATCTCTTGTTTCTAAATTGCGTAGAGTCAAGTTGCTTTTGAAATGATTGTTGAGGTAGTCCAAGACTAACCGTATTCTGCTGGATTTCGATGTGCTTCAGAAAGAAAGCTCACTATTAACTTCAGTCACTAAATTAACTTTCGATTTTCCGGTTTTATTAATTCTTTTGCTAAATTAAGTCAGAGTGTAGCGAAATTTATTACTTCTGACAAACTTTCAGTTTTCACACTACACGTGTCAACCTTCAGTTGCCACGCTTCTAGTGCTAATTATATGTGTAATAACCTTTCTTTTTCAGTTACTATAGTAATTGTCCTTAGGACTGGCGACCGTGATTTCCCCCAAATCTCAAATATCTAATTACCGCTAGTTAATTGTTGACGTAACGGCCGCACATTTACTTTCTTTATTAACTTTACCCCTTTTCAAAATTAATTTCCACCAGTTTCATTTGCATTTTTCCTTTCATTTAGATGTAACCCTTTCCTCCCTCTTTACCGACAGATTAACTTCGGTGACGATTGCTTTCCCAAATTTCCCATTAGGTACACGCGGTTTAATTTTTCACTGTCATTAAGGTCGATAAGTGAGGGGGAGGTTACACGTGGCGACCTGGTGACAGGACAATCTTCAAATTTGAGGTTGTTCTGGACACGAATTTTGCATTGTGCAAATCTCGTAACAAAGTACTGGTTACGAAATGGTCGATACGTCAGTGAGAATATTAGTCTGAGGAATCCTAATTAGATTTGAGATTTGTTATTTATATTGAAAATTATTAAAATGAGTGAAGGCAACAATTACCAAAATTTGGTAGACTTGGGTACGGAACAATCGGTCGAACAGTGGGAAACACGCACCGCGGTACCCATTGTTCAGGGGCAGGCGGCTAGCATGAAAGACGCGACCGCCGAGACGCAACAAAGAGCAGAAATGGAATTCCAAACATTAGAAAATGTTTCGGAATCGGAAGTGAAAATCAAATCGGAATCCCTTGATGACGAATACAGGGGGACAATTAAAGAGGAAGCCGCTACGGAAGTAAAACCGGTAGTTTCCGGGAATTTAACTGATTTATTGAATGTTTTGATTAACGAAATCAAGGCTCAGTCTAGCAAGATAGAAACTCAATCGGCAGAAATTAAAGCTCAGTCTGAAAAAATTGACAGGAAGCTAGACAATCAGAACAAAGCTATTAATGTTGTTAACAACAATGTTGGAGTTGTTAACACAAAAGTTGATAAAATCAAAGAAGATATTGTTGTGATTAATACCGAAATCGGTAATCTTAAACAGGAAATGATAGGCGTTCAGGCGGAAATTGCGAGCATAAATACGCGTTTTAATTCCGAAATTAGCAGAATCGAGAAAAGTGTAGGAGACGCAGTTGCTCCGATCATCGAGAATAAGGTGACGGAACAAATTCAATTAGTGAGAAAAGACGATCAACAGAAGGTGGAAACTTTAAAGGTTTTAGTATCCGAAGTAGATACCAAAGTGAGGAAGCAGGCTAATACCTGCGAAGAGAAAAAGAGGGAAGTGGAAACGCTTGCGACAACCACTTGCCAAGTGATTACGAGAGTGTCGGAATTAGAAAAGAAACTTGAAGAAAAACAGAGCTATGTGCCAATCTATGCACATAGTTCGGAATTGTTGACGAAAGAGGAGCGGTTCGACCCCTTGAAAAAAGGCGGTATACACGCGACGGATTTCATTAAAAACTGTGAAAGAGTTTTACCCAGATCATGGACTAATGAGAGAAAAATTAATGCGGTTATTGATGTGTTGGCTGGTGATGCCAAGCGTTGGGGCTTAAACCTCAACATTACGAACCTGACCTTTGACGAGTTTAAAAATTTGTTTCTGGCTGAATACTGGTCAGAGCAAAAACAGCAAAGTGTCTGGCGCGAATTTGTCGTATCGAGGCCTTTCGATGCGAATTCGCGCGGCTCGATGAAGGAGTTTTGTGAGGGCTGGATCCGCAAGTTGGAATATTTGCGTGATCGCCGCACGGAATCCGAAATAGTCTGGGAACTCTACAAGAAGCTTCCAGATGATACAAAACGCTACGTAGGAAGCAATTACAGGACAATCAATCATTTCCTGGAAAGAGTTGAGGACGAGGACAATTGGCGCAATAATCGCGATACTGGTAGAGGCCGTGGTGACAACAACGGGTACCACAGCAACCACAACAATCATAACTATGGGAATAATGCATACCGCAATCTTGGCAGCAATAACAATAGTGGTTCGGGCCGTAATGACAATCGATACAATGCAAATAATAACAGGAATGACGGAAACCAGTATCATACTAGCGTGATACGGGCTTCGCAGAATAGTAATAACGCCAGAGGGTGTGATCAGCCGCCTCAGCAGCATCCGGGGACCGTATCTGCTGGGACGAGACAGGGAAACCATTAGCCGCGCCGGTGAGGGGCCGACCGGGCGTGGAGAAATTTTGGCGGCCCAATAACAGGAGAAAACCCAGGTGTCGTCGTTATGAAAATTCCGTGTGGAATAATCAACGGCGGGAGAGTGTGCCAGTGTTAGGAGAAAGGAGTGGGCCCACAAGTAGTAAATCAGCTGTATACACGGCAGTGGGAAGTACATTCACTGTCAGTGAGAACAATTTAAGTAGTGATCCGGAAATCGATTATAAAGTGGCAGCTGTAATACCCACAGCGGAACTGGAGATTGAGTTTAAGAATGATTCGCAAGTGTTGAGAGAAGATCAGATGTCGGATAAAACGTCCGTCATCGAGCGAGGGGATGCAGAGAGGGATGAGGTCTGGTTAAGGCAGTTCGGTCGCTTATACGACGAACTAAGAGATTATAGGGGTCTGTATGGGAGAAGCGTTTATGGGGAGCGCGGGCAGGATTTGCCGCGTCTCGTCCCGCAGGTAGATAGTGTTTGTGAAGTGATAGAAAGTTCTGGCCCTAACCGGCAGACTTTACCATAAATAGTTGATGTTAATGGGGAGCACGACCAAGATTCGTCGTGTTTCGTCCCGCAGGAGTTGGATGTTGAAGCAGTAACGGAAAGTTCTGGCCCTGACCGGCAGACTTTACCGAAAGTTATAGTGTTAGAAGTGACCGACCCATCCGACGCAAAGCTCCAGTTTAAACATTGCGAGAGTATTAAGGAGAAAGAATACGAAAATTTTAGTGATAGCCGGACACGATTGGTAGAAAAGCACGTAGATTACAGCGTGTATGAGGTTAGAGCTGACGTTATACGGTCAGACGGTAGCAGTGTGGGTTGCGCAGATCCAGAGGAAGTAATTGCAGATACTACTGGGCACATTTCTCCAGGTAGATTGGCAGATGAGATCAATCTGACTAAAGAGGAATCAACGAAGGTGACAATTAGTGAATTGATAGCAAAGCAACACTCACTAGTTGACGAGTTACAGGAAAAGGTTTCGGTATTAGAGGCGAAGCTACAGACCAAGCCTCAGGACAAACGTGTTGAAATTAAGACTGTATGTGAACAGAGGCTGAAAAAGCCGCCAGATAAACCGGATTTAGGATCAAAGCCGGATGGTTTTTTCTGGAATGACCTGGATATAGACGAGGATTTACTGTGGGAAAATAAAGAAACAGTCGAGGACAAGTGTAGACAGATAGTAGTGTCTGTTAATATGCACGACCTACAACTAAACGTGTTGATTGACACCGGTGCAGAATTGAGTGCTGTATCTGGGAAAATATTTGAGTTACTGAAAGACAGACCCGGCATCGTAGTTATGCCAGTAACAGGAGTGAAAATTATCGGTGCTACTGGGAAGGCCAGTAAACCGGTCACAAAACAGATTTTTGTCAACTTCGAGATATGTGGGGCACGATTTGAACAAGAGTTTGTCGTCGTGCCAGACTTAACTACGGAAGTAATTATTGGGTTACATTGGCTATTAAAGTACCGTGCAGTGATTAATTGCGAAAGCAAAACTTTGACATGTACGTCACAAGATAAAACAATAGTAGTTAGTGTGGTGTCACCGCTAGACACCACACTTGCTAGGTGGTAACTTAAATCGGCCGCGGTCCTGTAGTACATGTCGGACCCGCGTGTCGCCACTGTGTAATCGCAATCCTAGCGCCACCACATGGCAGGTCACAAGACACGGACTAGACCTCGCCCCCAGTTGTACGGAAGACATAGCTTGCGACCAGAAGTACGACGCCTTCCTCTCATTTGCCGAGAGACAGATAGAATAGCCTTCAGCTTAGTCCATAGCTACGACCTAGCAAGGCGCCATTTGTATCAGTGCTTATAGCGTACTAATATTCAAGAGAGATGTATTCCAACAAGAGAATAAAGTTAAGTATTATAAAACTACGTACTTTTCTTTAGTGCATTAATAAGCCTCATGTTCCAGAACTTCAAGCCCGTCTGCGTTAGTTTAGCGTGCACCTAGCTACCTCATTGTGTCTATGCTGTATGAACTAGACACATTATTTGGCGACGAGGATGGGATGTTTGTATTAATTCGTTTGTGTCATGGCTTCGCCACAATCTCCAGATGTACTGTCCGAATTTTTTCGCTTGCAGAATCAGCAGACGCAGGCGTTATTGGAAGCCCTTGGACAGCTCGTCCAGGGTCAACGTGCGCTGCAAACCGATGCGGCAGCCGCCGCTTCTTCGCTACCGCTGCCTCCAAACGCTGTTGCACCTCCGTTTCGTAGTTTTGACGTAGCTCAAGAGTCGTGGACTGAATGGTCCCGACAATTTGCCTTCCATCTAGCGGCCTACAGAATTCAAGGTAATGAGCGGCAGCCGTTTTTGCTTTCTTGTGTCGGTGTGTCTACCTACCGTGTGATTGTGAAATTGTTTCCCCGACGCGACGTAGCAACTCTGTCCTACGACGAAATTTTGTCTGCGTTAGATGCCTATTTCAAAGAAACAGCAAATGTAGTTGCAAAACGGTATACGTTCTTTCGTACAAAACGTACGGCCGGTCAGACTAATAGGGAGTGGGTAGCAACTTTGCAAGGACTTACTAGGGAGTGTGCATTTGAATGTGACTGTGGACTTCCTTATTCAGACACTATGGTGCGTGATGCAATAGCACAGAACGTTTCTGATGTTCGCATACGGGAACAGATTTTGAAACTCGTCAATCCCTCCCTTCAACAAGTGATAGACATATTGGATGGGCAAGACACACTTGACTTTGCTCAGGACTCATTTGAAACTTCGCCAGCAGTGTGTCACATTCACCGGCCCGCCGGGCCCGCTGCACGGGACGCTGGGCGGCCCTCGCGCCCGTCGCAGCAGCGGCAGCCTACATTGCAACCGCGTGCGCCGCGTAAGCAGGCAACTGCAGTGAAATCATGCCCGCGGTGTGCAACTAGACATTCGCGTGAAAATTGCCCGTCACGCCAAGCTATTTGCTTTTACTGCCAAAAGAAAGGACATGTTCAAAGTGTTTGCCAGAAAAAGCTTAGATCAGACAATCACACAAATTCCAGGCCTTTTGCTTCGCGCCGGAATCGAACCCAGGACAATCAGGCTCGTGGACCTTCACCCATGGACATTCATGTAGTTCATTCCCACCCGTCCAGTGACACTTTAGCTAACAGTGACTGTGTTCGTCCCACCCCAAGTGTGCGTCGACATCGCCGAAAATCCCGTAAAGTCGCAAGTGCTTCTGTACCAGTATCAGTTCAAATTGCACGGGACAGTCGCACTTGTCGTCAGCAGGACAATAAACTTTTTGTGGACTTAGACTTTGAAGGCAAAGTGATACCATTCCAGCTCGATACCGGAGCTGCAGTTTCATTGCTCAATCACGACACGTACATACAACTGGGCCAACCGCCATTGCGTGCCGCAAAGGTTAAGTTAACTAGTTACTCAGGACAGCATATACCTGTGTTAGGACAGTGCAGCCTTCTTGCCACATACAAGGGACAAACGAAACTTGTGTCATTCTACGTTCTTCGTTCTTCTGGTGCAGTGAACTTGTTTGGTTTAGATTTGTTTCAATTATTTAATATGTCTATAGTAAATCACGTCCTATCAGTGAATCAGACTGTGCCTTCCGCCAGTGTTTCTAGTCTTTGTGACGAATTTGCAGACATTTTTGCACCGGGCCTTGGTTGCGCTAAGAACTATGCTGCACATTTGGAACTGAAAGACAACGCGCAACCGAAATTTTTCAGAGCGCGCAATGTTCCCCACGCGTTGCGTGATGAGGTCGCAAGAACATTGCACGATTTAGAATCTCAAGGTGTAATTGAACGTGTGCAGGCTTCTCTCTGGGCCTCACCCTTAGTAATTTTGCCAAAAAAAAAACCGTCCGGAAAATTGAGACTTTGTGTGGACTTCAAGGCGACTGTGAATCCACAACTTGTGACTGCTACTTTTCCTTTGCCCCGCCCGGAAGATCTTTTTGACAAACTGTGCCCGGGAAAATATTTTTCAAAATTGGACCTCGCAGATGCGTACTTGCAACTACCTGTGGACGAAGAATCCCAGCGCGTATTAGTGGTAAACACGCATCTTGGCTTGTATCGCTTCAAAAGACTGCCGTTCGGGTGTGCATCCGCCCCTGCTTTGTTTTAGCAATATTTCCGAACAGGTTTGTGCCGCGCGCTTCTTCCATATCAGCTCCGCTTCATCGCTTACGCCGTAAAGGTGTTCCGTTCGTCTGGACGACGGAATGCGAACGCGCCTTTCGCCAGTTGAAATCGGCGTTACTTTCAAATACTTGCCTTACGCCATTCGATCCCCAGAAACCCCTTTTGTTGATGGTAGATGCATCGGATTTCGGGATCGGTGCTGTGCTTGCGCACAAGGATGGCTCGCATGATCGCCCTATTGCCTTTGCGTCAAAATTACTCTCATCTGCGCAAAGAAATTATTCACAAATAGAGAAAGAAGCTTTAGCTCTCGTGTTTGGTGTTACAAAGTTTCACGATTTCTTGTATGGTCGTCACTTTACAATCATCACGGACCACAAACCTTTGACATCGCTTTTTCATCCGAACAAGCCTGTACCTCCACGTACAGCGCAGAAATTCATTCGCTGGTCACTTTTTCTCTCGCAGTACCGCTACGATATCTTGTATCGGTCCACTGCTAAGCACGGCAACGCTGATGCGTTGTCCCGTTTGCCTGTTGCTGAGGATAAAGCATTCGATTCTTCTGAACTTGCTTGCATGTTCATTGATTCAGACACCGATGACGTGGTCGCATCGTTTCCGATTGATTTTCGTCGTGTAGCTCCAGCCACAGCTGCTGACCCTGTCCTTGCTACAGTTTTGCGTTTTGTTGCTACGCAATGGCCCTTGTCACAGTCACGGATCGAGGATCCTTTGGTTCGCCGTTTTTTTGCTCACAAGGAGAGACTTTTTGTACGACGTGGTGTTTTGTTGTTGCGTTCCGATAATGATCAGTCCGGAGTCGTGGTCCCACGTTCGTTACAGTCCTCTGTCTTAAAGCTTCTCCACCAAGGACATTGGGGTATAGTGCGTACGAAACAACTTGCTCGTCAGCACTGTACTTGGTTCGGAATCGATGCTGCGATTACAAATATGTGCTCCTCTTGCGTGGCGTGTGCCGAACAACAATCCGCACCGCCGCGGACATTCTTTGCATGGCCGAAAGCCACTTCCCCTTGGCAACGCTTGCATATCGATTTTGCTGGTCCATTCTGGAATGCTCGATGGTTGGTTGTGGTCGATGCTTTCAGTAATTTTCCTTTTGTTGTCCGAATGTCTTCCACGACGTCTTCTGCCACAATCCAAGCCTTGTCTGCTATCTTTTGCATTGAGGGTCTTCCGCAGACTATTGTTTCCGACAATGGCCCACAATTCATGTCCGCAGAATTTCAATCGTTCTGCAAGGCCAATGGTATTCAACATCTGACATCCGCGCCGTTTTCGCCTCAGTCAAACGGTGCCGCGGAACGATTGGTCCGGACTTTTAAGTCACAGATGATGACATTGAAAGAGTCGCATTCTCGGGAGGACGCTTTGTTGCTCTTTTTGTCTTCGTATCGCTCTCAGCCCCGCGATGGTCGCTCGCCGGCTGAGTTGCTCCATGGTCGTTCTCATCGCACCTTGATGTCTTTGCTGCATCCGCCACATCAGGTTCCTGTGCAGCGGCAGACTCCTGCTTTTGTTCCTGGCGACGTTGTCTATTATCGCAACTATCGCGGTTCACGGCGTTGGCTCGCAGGGCGCATTCTTCGCTGCCTCGGCCGCGCGATGTATTTGGTTTTGGGGGCCTCTGGTGAGGTGCGTCGGCATCTCAATCAGCTGCGCCTCTGTCGTCGCCTGGGTTCTGCCGCTCCCCGTCTGCTTTCAGCGACGGTGCCGTCAGGTCAGCGCCCTGGGGACCCATCTACTGGCTCGCCTCATCCCCAGGTGTTACCGACGCTGCCTTCCATTTTGCCCCATGGCGTCGCGCCGCCGCCGCAGCCGCCGTCGGCGCCGCCCGCAGTGGACGCGTCGCTGCAACCGCATGGCGCCTCCCTGGGTCCCGCGCCGCCGCTCGCTTCCCGTGACCAGCCGTCCTCCGCCATGGACCTCTTGCCCGCTCCGGACCAGATGTCGTCTTCGCCCGTCGGGTGCTCCAACCACATGGAGGTCGACCCTTCGGCCCCTCCTGTCTCATTGCGTGCGCATACACCGCATGTTGACGTGCACCCTGGACTAGGTTTGCAGTCGTTTCCTAGCTCCCCTCGGACCGAATGGCCGGGTGCGGGTGGCACGGCCTCGCCTGTTGTTAGGCTCCCCACCTCATCGCATACGTCAACATGGGGTCCTCCCCACGGCGGGCGGAAGCCTTATCTCACGACCGTTCGCCGATTTGCGGGGGAGGAATGTGGTGTCACCGCTAGACACCACACTTGCTAGGTGGTAACTTAAATCGGCCGCGGTCCTGTAGTACATGTCGGACCCGCGTGTCGCCACTGTGTAATCGCAATCCTAGCGCCACCACATGGCAGGTCACAAGACACGGACTAGACCTCGCCCCCAGTTGTACGGAAGACATAGCTTGCGACCAGAAGTACGACGCCTTCCTCTCATTTGCCGAGAGACAGATAGAATAGCCTTCAGCTTAGTCCATAGCTACGACCTAGCAAGGCGCCATTTGTATCAGTGCTTATAGCGTACTAATATTCAAGAGAGATGTATTCCAACAAGAGAATAAAGTTAAGTATTATAAAACTACGTACTTTTCTTTAGTGCATTAATAAGCCTCATGTTCCAGAACTTCAAGCCCGTCTGCGTTAGTTTAGCGTGCACCTAGCTACCTCATTGTGTCTATGCTGTATGAACTAGACACATTAGTTAGTTTTGACGAGGCAGGAGACGGTGTGCATAGGCAATACCAGCCTATACACATTGTTAACTGGCCGGATGACATTGACGTAGGAATGAATTTGAACTGCCGTAACGTGAGGAATCTCGGCATTGACAAAAGTGTAGAAAGTGAATTGGAAGAGATAATCAAATTCCCTCCACGGATTAACATTAGTATTGGTGTGAAAAAAGATCGTTTGCGAGAAGTAATTAAGCTAAAAGCCGATGCTCGCGCACGTCGTCATGACGCTAAAGCGCGTTTTGCTAAGTTTGCAATCGGAGACTTAGTACTTGTAAAAGCTCATGAGAAATCGAGCGAGATAGACAATGAAATCTCTAAATTTAAGTTTGTTTATAATGGACCATATAAAGTCATTGGTATACCTCACACAAATGCTTATTGCTTAGAGTATCCAAGCTCTGGAAAACGATTAGGTATACGGAATATTGTAGACTTGAAATTGTACCAACCTAGGATTGATTAATACCACAGAATGGATAATTTGTACAGTATGTAATATAGAGTGTAAGATTTAAGGATGTGCCATGTTGCGATGCTTTTGCCTGACCTAGAGGTCATTAAAGAACTTGTAATTAACAAGTAATTAATTTTTGATTAGACGTTTTAACCAATTGAAAAATCCAAGCTGCTAGTTTAAGTTTTCAGCTGAGTCACAGTAGATTAAGGAATGTAAATATGCTTTTGTAACTAGCTGTCAGATTTCATGGATGCATGAATGTGTGTTTTACTAGTCATTGCCGATGTACTTCGACGCTGTTTTAAGTTTCAGGCTAGTACATGCGTGTGATGATGGACAGTGTTGAGTTATCCACCGTGATAGTATTAAGGGACTCCTTGAGAATACTCGGGAGTGAGTTTTCCTAAAGAATTCAGTGAAACGGACGTTCTGGAAATGCCGCTACACAGGCGAGTGAGATCAAGCGTGCCGCACAGGCGGGCGCAACAATACTGGCAAGGTGGAGCCGCTGTCGGCTCTTGGGTCGCTGTCGGCTCTTGTGCCGCTGTCGGCATTCTTTGTACTTGCGAGTACGGAAGGCGGAGTTGTTTTTCTTCCCGGACAGCTGATGTGAAAGAATTCTGCTGACAATATTTATGTTTTTGTCGATCTACTGTATATTATTTTCTTGTTTAGCGTTAAGTGGACTCTCATGACGAGTTAATAATTATGAAAAGTTTATATAAAATACGTATTCTATGTAATTAATAATTAATTTGCGTATTTTGATGTACCTGTTTTTATGACCATGTACTCTAATTAATTTTGCAAATAGTATTCCATTTCTTATAGTATTACGAATTTTAATGATTTTGGAATAGCTAAACCATTTTCTATGCTTTCTATGAATTTTAATATGTCTTCAACCTGTTTTATTTGGTGCAAGATGACAGAGTGGAATAAGATTAGGACTGTCTCCACTCAATTTTTATGGTCTAAAAAATTGATTTATGCTTAATTAGACGAATGCTAAATTTTGATGATGTTTTGAGCATATGCATTTCCGCTGTTTATTTTTTGGGACATTTTCTGAGTCTGTTTAGGTTACACGAACATCCTCAGACAATTTGGGGCACGTGTAACGCCGGAAATGCATATCCTCCTATTTCCATCTGTTGTACTGTAAGTTTTTTCCTTAATTTGTTACCTGAATATATGACATTTCTGTGCCTTTATATATTGTAATTGTTTTACTATTTATATATATATATATATATATATATATATATATATATATATATATATATATATATATATATATATATATGTATGCATTTATGTCGGTGTATAATTGGTTTGTTTCGTAAATATTATTTGTATTTTTACGCTGGGTCTTGCCTAGGGAAAACTGCTATCGAACGATTACATCGATAGGTCGTGTGAAGAATCAAAGTGTGTAGGATCTTTGGTAGTGTTAACTCTGCCGCGTGGAGCGCGGGCAGGGCAGTTGATGTCTGGCGGGAGTAGCGAGTGGAGCAGGTGTGTGGTGTGACGCTCCCGCGAGTTGCCGCGCTTTCGGGGTTTAGCAGCATGTAATTGCGCTCGACTTGCTATGTTAGTTTCTGGCACGGTGTCGCGGACGGGAAGCATTAGCCGGCGCACATCAAGAGCCCGTTTCGTTTGGTGACCGTGTCGAGAAGAAGGCGCGCCAACATCCAGCTTCTGCAACAGCGACGGCCGACAATGAGTGACCGTCGCCACCTCCTCGATCGACGGCTTCAAACCTTCAATCAACTAACAAGGAAGACTAAAAGCACGTAAAGTTTCAGAACTGTATGGCAGACCTCAGCTTTTCAAATTGTTCCATTTGCCTCGCAAAATTACAGCTACTTAGCATGAACCTTTGTTGCTCATTGTCCCAATTGCATTGCCAAGCAGGGTCCCTTCCTTTTCCGAAATGAACCCGAGTGTCGTTGAAATTCAAACGCCAGCATAATTCCATTTCACTGCTTTAATTTCAAAGTTAACTTTAAGTATTCATAGCCGGCTACAATAGTTAGATTACACCGGCACAAATTAAGAGTGCGAGTTTTGTTACCGTATTTTAGCTTACCTGTGACTGCAGCCCAGCTTGGTACGTACTAAATTTTACTATTGTTAATTATTCAGAATCATTTAATTCAAGTTCAAAGTTAAATCTCTTGTTTCTAAATTGCGTAGAGTCAAGTTGCTTTTGAAATGATTGTTGAGGTAGTCCAAGACTAACCGTATTCTGCTGGATTTCGATGTGCTTCAGAAAGAAAGCTCACTATTAACTTCAGTCACTAAATTAACTTTCGATTTTCCGGTTTTATTAATTCTTTTGCTAAATTAAGTCAGAGTGTAGCGAAATTTATTACTTCTGACAAACTTTCAGTTTTCACACTACACGTGTCAACCTTCAGTTGCCACGCTTCTAGTGCTAATTATATGTGTAATAACCTTTCTTTTTCAGTTACTATAGTAATTGTCCTTAGGACTGGCGACCGTGATTTCCCCCAAATCTCAAATATCTAATTACCGCTAGTTAATTGTTGACGTAACGGCCGCACATTTACTTTCTTTATTAACTTTACCCCTTTTCAAAATTAATTTCCACCAGTTTCATTTGCATTTTTCCTTTCATTTAGATGTAACCCTTTCCTCCCTCTTTACCGACAGATTAACTTCGGTGACGATTGCTTTCCCAAATTTCCCATTAGGTACACGCGGTTTAATTTTTCACTGTCATTAAGGTCGATAAGTGAGGGGGAGGTTACAGTAGGATAGTAGCAACCCCCCGAACGTAAAGAAGTTTTGCAAAGATGGTGGGCAAGTCAAAGGATGGGCTCTGTTAGGTTGGCGAACCATCGCCTCCACTACCTTTTGAAGGATTGAACGAAGAACGGTTAGGCGAGGTGTCCGGTGGAGCACTTGTTCCTGGATCGTGGCGCTGGACAGATATGAAGATGCATCTCTCGTTTTGCTAATGTTAACAAAGGTATTAGATTGTCTTAAATCTGATCGGGATTGTAGTCCAGATGTTGATATCAGGTACAAGATAACGACTAAACCCCATAAGGGAATTTATTTTCGTAATTTATTCGAATTTCAGTAGAACTTTGCGTTTGGGCCTTGGTCAGGGCACGCACTATGGGCCTTAAGCTCACGGTCATATTATTGCTCTGTGCTTAACGGAAATTCCCTCATTCAACGTATTTTAATCTGCTCTTTCATTTACAGTAACATTTTGGGTGATTTTTATTTATTTTCCATATGTTTTCTTTGTGAACTTGCTTTCTCACCTCGTGCTCGGTCGGAGCAACCACCACACTGATAAATTGTAGTTTCGTTCTGAAAATGCCTTGTACACGATGAATAATCATACGATTATCGGTGAGTGTAAAATAAGGAATGAATAATGTGTCCGTATTTTTCTGGATTTCTGTTGGCTATAGAAACGTGGCCACGTGTGTTGAATAGAATTGAAGTGATGATGTTTCTTGTGATCCCCCAAAACTATTTGATTTGTTGGTGTAGTTGTGCGTTAAGAAACATACATGGTTTAAACACGTGCCACTAGGAAAAGTATCAGATTTTAATGCCCCTTGATTTGATAAAGACCTGCGAAACACTCTTCCACCCTGACATAGTTTTTCTTGTAGTGTCTTTGCTGAACTTGTTCTGAGTCACCTATAGCCATTGAATGTAATAAACATGGGTTTAGGTATAATTGCGTGTTTGTATAAAATTACTTTTAAGCCAGGTCTGCGCTCCCCTGTCCCATTCTATAATTACGTGGCGAAACTGATCCATGTTAACTACAGAGACCAGTTTTGGTGATGTATATTGCAAGAGAAACACGACTAGTTTTTGAAATACCATCTAAACTGAATAAATATCAATTAATCGCTAGCCTCGACTGATTATTTGCTCTCGCTATCATAAAGAATAGGTGAAAGTCAGTACCTCAGTCGAATTCTGGGTCATGAAAGCAAATAAAAGCTAATACTGCCTATTAAGCCATCTGGTTCAAAGAAATATTGCGTTATCAGTTGTGTTCAAATTTTTACCCGTTGTTTAAAACTTTCCGCTAGAAATTATTAATACCCGGCAATAACTTGCAGAGGCCAGTAATTCTGTGTACCACACGAATTTAAGAGACCATTTACTACAGGCGGTAGCTTGCAGGAGCTGTAGGACATGACCAAGCGACGGTAATCTTCCTACTTAGAGTTTTACCACCACTAGTACTGGAAGGTTACGTTGCAACGTCATGTTGTCCTAACGGTCTATTACATGTGTACAAAGTCTCAAGTAAATCCGTGATCCGAAAGTCGTGGCCTCAGCTTGTAAGTTTCTTCAAGTTCACTGAACTCTGAAACTCACTTGGTGGTTAGCGCGTCGGGTATGAGTCAGGAACGACGGCCCGCATCTCGTGGTCGTGCGGTAGCGTTCTCGCTTCCCACGCCCGGGTTCCCGGGTTCGATTCCCGGCGGAGTCAGGGATTTTCTCTGCCTCGTGATGGCTGGGTGTTGTGTGCTGTCCTTGGGTTAGTTAGGTTTAAGTAGTTCTAAGTTCTAGGGGACTTATGACCACAGCAGTTGAGTCCCATAGTGCTCAGAGCCATTTTTCAGGAACGACGGCCCGTTATTTTGAGTCACTGATTAAAGCTCGGTCTTGCACGTTGCGCTCAGCTAATATTTAGATACCACTGAGATCTGTCAATACTGAGCTGTAAATACTCATCCTCTTTTGTACTGATGAGGTATTGACCAGTGTGATCGTGATTTGCTTAACTGTCAATCTATCTCACCGTCAGTTGCAGCCATTTGTTCGCCCAAGTGGCTGTAATTAACTTGCTTTACTAGTCGTAAATTCATTGTGCTCCCCTGTTTGTTGTCGAAACTGTCTAGTATTTCTGAGCATTATATTAATTTGGTACTCGGCACGACATGCTGGCGGATGACACAAGTGGTTACGGGAAAATATTCAAAAATGGCTCTGAGCACTATGGGACTTAACATCTGTGGTCATCAGTCCCCTAGAACTTAGAACTACTTAAACCTAACTAACCTAAGGACATCACACACATCCATGCCCGAGGCAGGATTCGAACCTGCGACCGTAGCAGTCGCGCGGTTCCGGACTGAGCGCCTAGAACCGCTAGACCACCGCGGCCGGCTGGGAAAATATTACTTCGGCCAGGAGTGACACAACATTCGCCATTTTCGTGAATGTGTGTCCTTGAATCATTATCTGTATAGCTGGGTAAAGTACAGTGTCGGGTTTTGATTCAGCAAGAGATTGTATTTATGAATATTTTTGTTATTCCGTGCTTTGTATTCATATTAATGCTATTAATTACCTGAGCTTTGGGCTAATATTTTATCTTTTAATGGCCAAAACTCGCTTAAACAGTGGAGAGTAAGTAGTGGTCGTTGGCCGTCCACTCTTGCTCCAAATTGTCTACGGAGCAGCATGTTATTTCAAAATTTTTAATGTGATTTTAAGTAACTGGATGCTTCCTGGGCACAATGCAAATAAATGAAGCTATACGAGTATTTCATGTGGCTAAGAGCTTCCTAATTGGTTGCCTCATTTGTTGAGGTGTGTTGCACATGTGGTTTGCCCTTTACATTAGTAACCCTTAAGGGACCCTTAAGACTGCTTTAAAAGTTTGCTGCAACCATTAATTTGTTAATTGTTTGAGGGCCTAAGACCGTCGTTCTATTAAAATGCATTAACGTCCAGTGTGACGTTCTAATATTAAGGCATGAAAAATTTTAACCTTATGAATTCCAAAATAAATCTGTATAAATAACTTAATTGCGCTCAATTAGCCCATGAAGGTCCAACGGTACCGACCGGGCGCCGAGTCATCCTCAAACACAGGCGTCACTGGATGCGGATATGGAAGGACATACGTCGGTTTTCAAGACCACAGCCGCTACTTCTCAGTCAAGTAGCTCCTCAGTTTACCTCACAAGGGCTGATTTCACCCCGCTTGCCATCAGCGCTCGGCAGACCGGATGGTCACCCATCCAAGTGCTAGCCCAACCCGACAGCGCTTAACTTCGGTTATCTGACGGGAACCGGTTTTACCACTGCGGCAAGGCCGCTGGCCAAATCTGTATAAACAAAAATGTAAATGCTTGTTTGTTCAAAATTATATATCTCCGAATATGTATGCTGCAGAAGCCATCTTGATGAACAGAAAAGGCACAATGGCTGACCTGGAGAAAGCCAAAAGACCTATTCTCAGAAAAATTTATGGCCCGAGATTACTCCCAGTGCATCAAGAGTTAGGATCATATAACACCAGTATACGACGTAGGTGGCTCAAGTTCTATGGGCGTTGTTCTACAACGAATGAACAACAATAGCCTTACCAAGAAGATCTTCTCATTGGTTAAAAGCTACAAGACTGGAAGCCTGTAGCTTAATGAAGTACTAAGGGACATGGATTCGGCTGGGGTCTCTGACCTTGAGGTAGAAGATCGTTCCAAATTTTGTGCTATGGTAGAGTCTGGGACGACCCCACCACCTAGAGTACCTAAACGTGGGAAGCCCCTTTCAAAGGAGATGAAGAAGAAAATATCAGCAGGGCTCAATAGATATTGGGAACGCAAGAGAGCATCGAAGAAGAACTGGTCATAAGCGCTCCTTAGTGGGCTTAAATGAACAATAATATACCTCCGAAAGTTCTTCACCGATTGCTTTGAAAATTTGACCCTATCTTGAATTCTAATACGCGTTTGTTTACATCTTTTTGTTAAATTTGTTGTTGCTGTTGTTGTGGTCTTCAGTCCTGAGACTGGTTTGATGCAGCTCTCCATGCTACTCTATCCTGTGCAAGCTGCTTCATCTCCCACTACCTACTGCAACCTACGTCCTTTTTTTGTAGTGTATTCATCTCTTGGTCTCCCCCTACGATTTTTACCCTCCACTCTGCCCTCCAATACTAAATTGGTGATCACTTGATGCCTCAGAACATGTCCTACCAACCGACCCCTCTTCTAGTCAAGTTGTGCCACAATCTTCTCTTCTCCCCAATCCTATTCAATACCTCCTCATTAGTTATATGATCTACCCATCTAATCTTCAGCATTCTTCTGTAGCACCACATTTCGAAAGCTCCTAATCTCTTCTTGTCCAAACTAGTTATCGTCCATGTTTCACTTCCATACATGGCTACGCTCCATACAAATACTTTCAGAAACGACTTCCTGACACTTAAATCTATACTCGATGTTAACAAATTTCTGTTCTTGAGAAACGCTTTCCTTGCCATTTCGTCTACATTTTATATCCACTCTACTTCGATCATCATCAGTTATTTTGCTCCCCAAATAGCAAAACTGCTTTTCTACTTTAAGTGTCTCATTTCCTTATCTAATTCCCTCAGCATCACCTGACTTAATTCGACTACATTCCGTTATCCTCTTTTTGCTTTTGTTTATGTTCATTTTATACCCCCCTTTCATGCCACTGTCCACTCCGTTCAACTGCTCTTCCAAGTCCTTTGCTGTCTCTGACAGAATTACAATGTCATCGGCGAACCTCAAGGTTTTTATTTCTTCTCCATGGATTTTAATACCTACTCCAAATTTTTCTTTTGTTTCCTTCACTGCTTGCTCAATATACAGATTGAATAACATCGGGGAGAGGCTACAACTCTGTCTCACTCCCTTGCCAATCACTGTTTCCCTCTCATGCCCCTCGACTCTTATAACTGCCATCTGCTTTCTGTACAAACTGTAAATAGCCTTTCGCTCCCTTCTATTTTACTCCTGCTTTCTTCAGAATTCGAAAGAGAGTATTCCAGTCAACATTGCCAAAGGCTTTCTCTAAGTCTACAAATGCTAGAAACGTGGGTTTGCATTTCCTTAATCTAGCATCTAAGATAAGTCGTAGGGTCAGTATTGCCTCACGTATTCCAACATTTCTACGGAATCCAAACTGATCTTCCCCGAGGTCGACTTATACCAGTTTTTCCATTCGTCTGTAAAGAATTCGCGTTAGTATTTTGCATCCGTGACTTATTAAACTGATAGTTCGGTAATTTTCACATCTGTCAGCACCTTCTTTCTTTGGATATGGAATTATTATATTCTTCTTGAAGTCTGAGGGTATTTCGCCTGTCCCATACATTTTGCTCACCAGATGGTAGAGTTTTGTCAGGACTGGCTCTCCCAAGGCCGTCAGTAGTTCTAATGGAATGTTGTCTACTCCCGGGGCCTTGTTTCGACTCAGGTGTTTCAGTGCTCTGTCAAACTCTTCACGCAGTATCGTGTCTCCCATTTAATCTTCATCTACATCCTCTTCCATTTCCATAATATTGTCCTCAAGTACATCGCCCTTGTATAGACCCCCTATATACTCCTTCCACCTTTCTGCTTTCCCTTCTTTGCTTAGAACTGGGTTTCCATCTGAGCTCTTGATATTCATACAAGTGGTTCTCTTTTCTCCAAAGGTCTCTTTAATTTTCCTGTAGGCAGTATCTATCTTACCCCTAGTGTGATAAGCCTCTACATCCTTACATTTGTCCTCTAGCCATCCCTGCTTAGCCATTTTGCACTTCCTGTCGATCTCATTTTTGAGACGTTTGTATTCCTTTTTGCCTGCTTCATTGACTGCATTTTTATATTTTCTCCTTTCATCAATTAAATTCAATATTTCTCCTTTTACCCAAGGACTTCCACTAGCCCTCGTCTTCTTACCTACTACATCCTCTGCTGCCTTCACTACTTCATCTCTCAAAGCCACCCATTATTCTTCTCCTTTATTTCTTTCCCCCATTCCTGTTAATTGTTCCCTTATGCTCTCCCTGAAACTCTGTACAACCTCTGGTTTATTGAGTTTATCCAGGTCCCATCTCCTTAAATTCCCACCTTTTTGCAGTTTCTTCAGTTTTAATTTACAGTTCATAACCAATAGATTATGGTCAGAATCCACATCTGCCCCTGGAATTTAAATTTATGTAATACATAAATAAATATATATGCAACATATAAATGGGAAATATTACCAAAAATCTCGAAAATTCCTTCGCCGATTTATTTCACATTTGTACGATTTGGACGACAGTAAAAGGAATGGGTAGCTTCAAGAGAAGGCAGCAGAGGATCAAATACGAGAAAACACGACCATAGTTATAGACATGAAATAAAAGAAATTTATTCGATATTGAATTTGACAGATGAAGGTGAAAATATAAAAATGCAGAAAATGAAGCAGGTGAAACAGAATAAAAACGTCTAAAGTGAGACTGACAGGAACTGCAAAATGGCTAAGTAGGAATGGTCTGGACTGAAAGCCAAAACTACAACAACAACAACAACAACAACAGATTGTGCAATTAATAATAGGAATTTTAAGTATGCGAGATATTTCGTAATTTATAATATTTCTAAAAGAAGCGTAATTTTAACTGTACGTACAGAGTACTAACAAATTAATTTCTGTTTACGTATTTTAGCTTGAAACATAATACATCGTATTCAAAATCGTATGAAATTCTTTTAGTGTAACAGCTGAGATAATTTTAACCTATGTAAGGTTTAAAATATGTTTTGGTATCGCCTAGTTCTATAACAAAAAGCCGGCCGCGGTGGTCTAGCGGTTCTGGCGCTGCAGTCCGGAACCGCGGGACTGCTACGGTCGCAGGTTCGAATCCTGCCTCGGGCATGGATGTGTGTGATGTCCTTAGGTTAGTTAGGTTTAAGTAGTTCTAAGTTCTAGGGGACTTATGACCTAAGATGTTGAGTCCCATAGTGCTCAGAGCCATTTGAACCATTTCATATAACAAAAAATGTTGTGTTAGAAAAGAGTGCCCCATTACAACGTACAGTTTTGTGCAGCTGTTCTACCAACTTTCTTGATAACCAGAATGACCTGTGCACTCACCAGAAACGCTTCGCATTGAGCCATGCGTAAGTTACTATTCTCGAAACTTAAACATTTTCTTATTTACATATCGTTAATTAAAGTTCCCTATAGCGTTTTTCTGTCTGTGTGT
This sequence comes from Schistocerca nitens, assembly GCF_023898315.1. NCBI lineage: Eukaryota > Metazoa > Arthropoda > Insecta > Orthoptera > Acrididae > Schistocerca > Schistocerca nitens. Next base: position 109,830,856 of record NC_064622.1, on the reverse strand, counting down.
GGAGGCTAATCTCAGAAAATACAATACTTCACCAGGAAGGTTTGTGTATACTTTATTGGCGATATACCAGACATTTCGTCCTGTCGTAGGTACCGTGTGGTTATAATCAAGGTGCAGCTACTCACAGGTGTCCAGTGTGTAATGCAAGAAGGACGTATAGAAATGTTTCCATACGTAACAGATTAAGAACGTATAGAAATGTTTCCATAGGTAACAGATTAAGAACGGGACATGGCAAGAAATGGTCAAACAATTAAGAAAGGTATAAGTGAGTTTTATTATTAACCGTTGCTTACTCAGTTTGTTCAATATGAGGACTGGAGATGTCGACGAAAGGATGTACAGCGCTAGATTTGCACCTGGTGCACAAAATCGGAATTTTTTCCTGCGTCAATCGGTTCCGCATTAACGTATTACCATACCTACCAAGTTTTCCTGACATGTAATAATTACAGCTCACGTTGGACGTCTGTGAGTAGCTGCGCTTTAATTATGACGAATGGATACTTAGTGCCACTTGGTACTTGGTACTTGGAACTTAGCGCTACCTGTGGGAAGCCGGGGTGGTTCACTAGTATGTGTATACAAAGTGATTAAGTTAAGCTGTTGACATCAATATTTCCAAAACCGTTCCAAACATCGTAACTCTGCTTCCACACAAATGAATCGTAAGAAACTCCTCATCCAGCTGGGTACAGTTGCCTACCATGGCTATCTTAGTGGTACAAGTATCGAAATCAGCTTCGCTGTTTCAAATTTTACCGTAATAATTTCTGCTGGTAGAATCGGAGTTGGATTGTTAGTAATAATCTCGAATTTAGTTAGGTTATATTTTGACTTGTCGACAAGGTCAAGATACTGGCCACCTACAGTCAGTGCAGTTGGGAGGCCGGTCCTACAAGAGAGACTGCGAGTTTAAATATTTTGGGGCGCTTTCCACGGAGAACTCGTCATGCGAACTTGAGATCGGCACCAGGATCCAGGCGCGAAACCGATCCTTCTGCAGCCTAACTGCTTCGGTCCAGACGTCTCTCGAGACGGTTGATGATCAGCTACATAAAACCTTGATCCTGCCTACATGGCTGAGAGATGTGGAGCGTCAGACTGCAAGGATAACGTAAAATTCTCGTATTTGACACAAAATTGCCACCGAAGAGCTTTGGTCCGATGTTAGATGCAAAAGCGGTTGGATGTAGGATCACATACAGCCGTAATCTAAATTAATTGTACCGAAATGCCATTATACAGGGTGATTGACGGAGATACACAAATATTTTAATATATTATTTTACAAGTAGAGCTAAAGAAAAAAGTTCATATAAACATAGGTATGCAAATGTTTCTTTTTCGGAGTTACGACTAATAAAAGTTTTTGCCTGAAATTTAGTAACTTCGCTAATATGAAGCCATTGCAAAACTGTACGTTTTTACCGTAAAGCAGGGTTTCCATTTATTTTGTTGTTATTGATCTGGCGAATCTAATAAAACATGTCCTAGACGTGTATCTGCAGTAGTTTTCCAGAACATGCAGAGAAACAAAGAAGTAATTTCGTAACATTTTTAATTTATTAACTACTTGGCCTAATTTGTTTTTAAACTGCAGACAATTGCACAGAGTTTTCAAAAGAAGTTGTAGAGAATGTAATTTTGGAAAAATGATGGTAATAACGTCATCTGAAACTGTATGAATGTGTCAGATAATCTGCTTTTATTAATACCATAGAATTCATGTTAAACAGGAAAAAAAAACAGTTTCTATGTGGTTTCACTTCAATACACTGTTGTTGTTATGTTCTTTCACAGAAAAATACAGAAAACTAACTCGTTTCAAGGTTAGGAAACGATTCAAACAACTCACCAACGGTTGCCAACAATGACATTCTTAATGGAAAGTACAGTGAACAAATTTACTTGTAGAATATTCTTTGCTTCTCTGGATGTTCTGGAAACCTCCTGCAGATACGAGTCTGGGACATGTTATAGATTCACAAGACCAATAACAACAAAATAAATCGAAATCAAGCTTTACTTTAACCTCGTACAGTTTTGCGATGTTATCATATTAGCGAAGTTGCTAAATTTCAGGCTAAATCTGTTATTAGCCTCTATAAGATATGATCAAAAATTATCTGTCTGAGGGCGTTGCTACAACGTATATGCAACGAGAGGCGTCCCTGAAGCGGGTTTATAAGCACCGACATGTAGGAAAAGGATTAGTGTGGCATACGTGTATTTCCGGCGTGCGTGCGGTAAATGCAGACACGTGAACTATGGTGCAGTTATTGCCAAAATACGTCCAAACAGGACCATCGTACTGTTATTCTTTTTGTGACTGCCGAAGGACAAACTCTGGTAGACAGTCGTCTCAGAATGAAGAACGAGTATGGAGCAGCATGTCTTGCGAAGACCATCGTTGTGGAATGGTGGGACAGGGAGTGCTGCTGTTGCATCGTAACGCACGTCCTCATACCGCAGATGTAATGCACAAGTTACCGTCATTTACGGACTATCAGACGCACTTTATTCTTCGAAAAATTGCCTCCAAAATTCAGGTGCGTCTTATACTAGAAATTAATGTAAAAGTGTCCACCGTTTGATTTAAGATTATCACCAGTCTTAAAAATGGCCATATATTCGATACCTATCTCTGTCTGGCAACACTGGATTCAACTGGCAGCAGCAGTGCATCTATTCGACGAACATGACTTGCCGGGATTCGTAAGTTTACTGCCTCATTCCCGCCCCGCCATCACAAACGCAGTACACTGCCGAACCTACGATTCGTCATTGCAGTCTACGGTGCCAGTGAACTTCAGTTGAAAGTGGTTTGTATTATCGGTTTAACTACAATGTTTTTGTTAGTAGCTAGTTTCGAAATGGGAAAACGTAAAAGGTATTCTCATGATGCGGTATATAAATTGACAGTAATAGTGAGTGCACAAGAACGCAGAAACAGAGCAGCTGAGCGGCATTTCGGCCCTCCACAAACAGAAAAAACTGTTCGTAATTGGTGGGCTGGTACAGACGAACTTTAAAGAAAAGGATTGAGGAAGACTAAACGTGCAAATAGAGGACTGAATGCAAAATGGCTAAAACTAGAAGATGGCGTGCTGAAATGAAGGCCACCGTCGAAATAACACTGAAATCAATATAAAAATGATTCAAATACATTACAGTGGAAGTTAACAAACTTAAGGAAGGAATTGATTGGTGCTACAGGTTTATGAACCGTAATGGACTTAGCATGCAAACCAAAACCAAAATATCTCTGAAAACTCCACAAGAGTATGAAGAGAAAATATGATGTCTCCATCACTTTATGCTTCAACAACATCAAGAGAAAATTTCTGTGGAACTATCTCAAATAGCGAATGTGGACGAAACTCTTCTGACATTTGATGTTCCGAGTAAAAGAACTGTCGACATGAAAGGTGCTAAACTGTAGCTATAAAAACAAGCGGACATGAAAAAATGCACTAGACTGTTGTCTTTTCATGTTGTGCTGACGGTACTAAACTTCATCCAAAGATAATTTTCAAGCGCAAAAGAATGTCAAAACATTCTGACATACCACCAGATGTTGTTGTTCAAGCACATGAGAAAGGTCAGATGCACGAAGCTTGAGTGAAATTATGGATTAACAGAGTGTTGGAGGGAAAGAAAGGTGATTGTGCTAGGCCAGTTTAATACTCATTTGAAAAATTGTGTGGAAGAGAAATCGAGATACGGAAATACAGACATCGCTGTTATTTCGGAATGATTTATTTCACAAGCGCAACATCTTGATGTCTCGATATATAAACCATTTAAAGTGCATATGAGAGAGGAATGGAACAAATGGATGATGGATGATGGTATGGTAGGAGCTACTCGTATTAAGGAGGAATAAGGCGCTGGGCTACCATGAATTCAGACAGCCGTAGAAACAAATTTGTGATCAACAGTGTTTACTCAACTCAGGATTGGGTAATTTACTATACATTTCCCAGCCCTCTCTATAAGCCATTTCACTAGGGTGAGCAGAACCGTGCATGCCTTCCTTCCCCTCATTTAGTTGGCAGATTAGCAAACTACCATCATAACTGTACTTTTATTAATTCATTACGTAAATTCTGAGTACGTGTTTTCTGTTTGGAGTCAGCAACTAAATTTTCGAGATCCTGAACATCATTGAGCCTATGATGCGTTTGCGCTTGTAATAGGAAAACGTGCGTGCGGCTATGAGATGCTAGCCTGCACCGTTTCTAGGAGACATGACAACACGCAGAGGTGTCACTCACCTGGCCCACAGTTCTAGTGTTGACAAAAACGCAGCGTCCCAGCTCCCAGCTCTCCGTGCAGGAGTTGCTCTAAATCAGTTACGCTTCCATCAACTTTCTATAGACCAATGGCGAGCTCATATTCAAGTTGACTTTTTGTTAAATATGATATCCCCAGCAATTCTCTGGATTCCACTGTACGTCCGGTGTAACCAGCAACGTAAGAATAACTAAATTAAGGCAATCAATTGGTGCCCAGCACTTTAAATGGAAACCAGTCCTACCACACGACATGACAGAAACTTACCTACCACCTACTTCTTGCACTCTGCTACCATTGGTCTAGTAGGAGCTGTAAACGAGTGGTAAGGTCCCGGGCTAACATGAATTCAGACATCCTTTGAAGCAAATTTATTAACAGTGACGAATTCTTCCCGGGTTATCAGCCGAGTGGTGGCGTCATGTTGTCGTAACGTTTCGATGAGTTTCGTACCCATCATCTTCTGGTGAAGTGTCGGGATGCTGTGTTCTGCATATCTGTATAGTTGCTTGGCCGTCGTCCTCCGCGTCGGTGGTGGTGGTGATGGTGGTGGTGTGGCGAGGGGGGGGGGGGGGGTGCTGCCCGGTGTCGAGAACCGGTGGCTATCCAATCAGTCTGCGGAAGCCGCTCGCCGCTTCCTTGTGATCGGAGCGTTCCTGGCTTATTTTGTCAATTGCGGGATTTCACGCAGCACTCAGCTGAAAGAGCTGAAAACCGCTATCCCTGGTTACTGAATTGTTGTGCAGACGTATCTCCACTGCCTCTTAGAAGATCGCGTCCCAGAAACCGTTGGCGCTGCACAGCTTCTTTGTTTTTTCGAATTCGAACGTGTGCCCCTCGTTAATGCTATGTTCTGCTACCGCGGATTTGTTTGTCTGTCCTAGTCGTACGTTCATGATGTGTTCAGTACAGCGCGGGAAGGTACGTCGTTGTGTCTGCCCGATATATTCCAATCCACATTCGCACTCAGTGTTCTAAATGCCCGGCGTCTGCAACACCAGCTGGTTATTAATTTATTAACAGCAATTCTTGCCCTACAGTAATTTCTCGTAGAAAACATCGTCTTTGAGCACAAAGCAATTATAAGATCAATTACAAGTTGCAACTGAAGCTCTATAACTATTTGTGATAAAAAGTTTAAAATGCCCGAGGATATTTCAAAATGCGTTTGCTTACCTTCAAACAGTTTTATAATAACAAATTCAAACAAAAAAAAAGGATTCGGATAGAAACAATTTAACAAGAGCACTTGAAATACACCACAAATTACAGCGGAACCCCCTTGATTACTAGCATTTTACACACCGGTTTCTCGTGCTACATTTGATCAGTTACTGCTCAGGAATATCGCAAAAATTACAAAAGCTAATTACTTAAGACACCACCACAGAGGCACAAAGTCGAAGAATACCAAACTTGGCGGAAAGTTTTTACGCACAACATAGATGAAATCCAACATCATTTCAGTCGAAGAGAGCTTTAAAACGACCTACAATCAAACAACCGTGTCAGTGGATAACACAGTCGTGGTCTAGAGTGAGAGAAAACGTTGTTGCTAAATGTTTCAGTAAGTGTGGCATGAGTAACACCCTCGATGGCAGTGAAGATTGTCTTATAAGGGTGATTCACGAAGATATGCAAATATTTTAATATGTTATTGTACAAGTAAAACTAAATAAAAAAGTTTACATAAATATAGGTCCGAAAATGTTTGGTTACGGAGTTACAGCTAATAAAAGGTTTTGCCGGAAATTTGGCAACTTCGCTAATATGAAGCCATCGAAAAATTGTACGAAGTTAGAGTAAAGCATGATTCCCATTTATTTTATTGTTATTGGTCTGGTGACTCTAATAAAACATGCCCCAGACGTGTATCTGCAGTAGTTTTCCAGAACATCCAGACCTGTGAAACTGGAACGTGCACCAAAATCTGTTCATATATCTGCAGCTAAATGTGTTGAACTCCTATGGAGACATTTTTGAACATTTATTGTGAATGTATTGTGAAATTGTACAAAGGTGGTTAGAAAAGTTCACGGAACGGAATAGAAAAACAGTACTTACATCACGGAAACTTTTTTTTTAGTTTTCAGTGTAGTCTCCTTGTGCATCAATGCACTTGGACCAACGATGTTCCAGTGCCTTGATCCCATCTCGAAATTGAGTTTCCTCCAGGCCTGCAAAATAATTGTCAATTCCGGCTGTCAGTTTTTAGTTTGTAGTGAATCTTCATTCACCAAGAAATATTTTCAGTTTTGGGATGAGGTGGAAGTCTACCGGAGCCATATCAGCTGAATAAGGCAGGTGTGGCAACAATTCATACCTTAGTCTGTGTAATTTTCCCCTGGCGACGGCACATGTGTGGGCGTGCGCCAAGAGTCGCGGCAGACAAATTTTCTTCGCTCCTAATTCTTCAGTTAAAATGTGATATAACCTTTCAGAGGACATCTGGCAAATGTGAGCAATTTCACGCACTTTCAATACGCTATCTTCCATGATCATTTTGTGCACTTTTGCAGTGATTTCTTGAGTAGTGATACATCTTGGTCGACAACTGCGCGGATTAACATGTAAGTTCTCCCGGCCAAGTTTAAATTCATTCGTCGAATTGGCAACAGTTGAATATGGAGGAGCAGAGTCCTCTAGTGTATCCTAGAAATCTGTATGAATGTCCTTTGCTTTCATATCTTTCTTTACGGAGTATTTAATCACTGCTCGAATCTCGATTTTTCCCATCTTCGCAAAGCACTACGCAGCCGCGTCACCGCCACAGATCTCTTACAAGAACACTGACGTGGCACGTGTTTACAGGCAACAGCCCAATGAATATCGCGTGAATAACTTGTTGCGCTAGCGCTGACCTCTCTTAGTGATTCCGAGAACATTTCAACCCACCTCTGAATGTACATTGTACAACTTCCTTAACACTGAGCTTTATTTTTTCCGGTTTAACATGAGTTCACTTGTGCTATGGTATTAGTAACAGCAGATTATATGACACGTTCATACAGTTTCAGTTAACGTTATTACAAACATTTTTCCAAAATTAAATTCTCAACAACTTCTGTTGAAAACTTTGTGCAATAGTCTGGAATTTAAAAAACAAATGGGGACAAGTAGTTAATAAATTGAAAATGACGTTTCTGCTTCTCTGGGTGTTCTGGAAAACTACTGCAGATATTCGTCTGGGACACGTTTTATTGGATTCACCAGATCAGTAACAACAAAATAAATGGAAATCGTATTTTACTTTCATCTATCACAGTTTTGCGATGGTTTCATATTAGCGAAATTGCTAAATTTCAGGCAAAAACCTTTTACTAGCCGTACCTGCATAACTAAAAATTTGCAGAACTATTTTTATATGAACTTTTTTCGTTAGTTTCTCTTGTAGCATAATATATTAAAACATTTGCATATCTTCGTGAATCACCCTTTATTTGAAGAGGAAAACCATGAGGACAAGGAGGAAAAAGAAGAAGAAGAAAGTTCAGATGATGATTTTCAGGGATTTTAAAGGTCATTTCGGTTTTGTAAACTAAGATATCTTTTGTGCCTGATTCTGAAATGCAATAAAAAAATGGTAAAAATGTTATTTTTTAAAAATTGCTTAAAAATTAAGGCGCATCTTGTAGTCCGTAGCGTCTTATGGTCCGTAAAATACGATACTCCAATCATGCGGGAGACTCTAGAGCCCCCGGGTCCTGATCGCTCCTCAAGTGATTATCACGCCTTCGTACCCTCTGGAAACCTACCAAGAACTTGAAAGTTAACCATGTGTGGACTTAATAAAAGATTATGAATTAAGCAAAATTTACTAACAACATTTATTTTGCCAAACCAGACATAAATTATGCTAAACAAGTTATTGATTGAACACCGTAAATAACTAACAGGTGGTGTAAGAGTACAATGTACAAGGATCCTCAGTGGCAGAAGTGAGTCAAGTACTCTGGCCCTAAAAATGTGGACAACACAATCAGAATTGATCTGACGCTGAGCAGACTTTGATTAATGAAATCTACTGTCGTTTCACCACATAGGTGCAGCTGAGGGCAAGTGGCGATTGAGATCTGTACCCCCTGACAGTGTTGGAGCTGCAGTGCGTTACCCTCTTTTCTTCGTGTAGCCATGTAACTTTCAACTGGCGAGATGTGTGTGGTGGAGGTGAGACATCAGGCAGCACCAGCGAATCGATCGCGGCCACGAAAGCAATTCAAAAATCTCATGGTCAAGTGACCACGCAGGCGGATTGCAATTTACTCGCTTCCAGAGCCCTGAAATAAAGTAGATTTCAGTGTGTGACACACCCATTCGCTGGTCGTACCAAGGACCAATTTGGCTCACATATACGACAGAGTGCACAAGGACACCAAACTTCAAGACTGGTAAACCAAAAACGAGTAAGTGTGCCCTCTGCAAAGGAGTAGTTCGATACGTTTGAAGTCACACTGTCGGTACAGTAAGAACTTCACCACAGGCTGTCCAGTCTGAACTACTCGCAAGTGAAGTCAGTCTCAGTATAGGTCCCAAGCACCAACCACACACGCCAGAGCATCGACCAGAAGTCCCTTACCGGACCAAAGTCCAGCACCCCAGTGCTTCGCACGTCTTCAGAAGAAAAAAAAACCGTTTTCCCGCAAAGTGCACGAATAACATCGCTTTCCCGCAAAGTGCACGAACGACACCACCTTCAAGCCATCTTGAGCCAATCACAGGGCTATAGAAGAGCTTAATCTCCCCTCCCACACGACACCACAAACGCATGTCAAACGAGGGCAAGAGTTTAGAAACCTGCATCCATGGAAAGAAAAGAAACCCTAGTTACTGGTTTTTTAAGTTTTCATAGAGGGGAAGACGATTTTCTTTGAAGTCCTGTTGCTTCCACGTCAACAAGTGAACAGATACAATCTTAAAGATCTTTATCTAAACCGCCTGTGGCTTGGAGCTGGTTCAGAGGCCCATTTGCAGTATCGGCGAACACAAACACATGTGAATTTTTGTATGCGTGGCTCTGCACACATTGCCCGGTTTACTACTTCACTGTCTAGCCATGTTCCATCAGACTGTAGCCGCCATCCCAGGCCTCTGCTGGCGCCACGGCAGGTGGCTTGGCATTGTTCTGCTGGATAACTGTCTCGATGTGGGCTGCCCTGTCTGCCCTGTATGGCTGTGGGCCAGTCCGGCAAGATTTACTGAGGAATGAGTTCGCCGCCAATTGCTTCCAACTCCCAACATGCCGTTTCTACGAGCTAAGAACCATAAATATACCTCGTGCTTTTAGCGCCCTACCAGGCTCCATCAACATCTGCTCAGGCCGTTAACTTTCTGGAGTCTCGCTCAAGGTTCGCCTGGTTGTAATAAAATCTTTAATAATTTTGTGTGTGCGGAAAACAGGTTAGAGAGTATCTTGTCCTCTCTCACTGCCCTCTGTCTGCTCTCGATTACTGCATGGGTGGTGTCTCACTTCAGTATTGTTTGATGTGACACGAACCAGAGGAAATAATTGAAAATAGTAGGAAAATCTCATCCTTATAACAGATATATATGTGAAAAAGGTAACTTTGCCAATCAGTACTGCCCATGGCTAAAACACATCCTAGCTTGATGTCACTCATTCCAGGGGTCATTTACTCACTTGAAGCAGCAAAACAGCAAGAGTACATGAAAAGCTTGCTGTGAGTAGTATGAATTACTTTACAGCCAGGGGTCATCGCTGCATCACAGACTTCCATCAAACATTTAATAGGCGGTTAAAAGGCCTTTCGGCAAAGAAATATACCCACTCACACCATATCCTGAGGTCAGAGGTGTCTAATGTCCCTAATCATTTACAATGTCCGCCGGCCTCTGCTGCCGAGCGGTTCTAGGCGCTTCAGTCTGGAACCGCGCTACCGCTACGGTCACAGGTTCGAATCCTGCCTCGGGCATGGATGCGTGTGCTGTCCTTAGGTTAGTTAGGATTAAGTAGTTCTAAGTTCTAGGGGACTGATGACCTCAAAGTCCCATAGTGCTCAGAGCCATTTGAACCATTTACAATGTCCTAGAGTATGAACTGTTCTCATCTCATTGATTTACCCCTACTATATCACTCATTTGGTCTCAATCATCAAGCATATACATTCTCAAATTCTCGATGAACAATGATATCATATGTGTAATCTGTTTGTCTTATTACCTAAGTTGTGTAAATTTGTGTGTTATTTTCTACAACCTGAGAACAAATACAGGCACATAATCAGAGCATTAATAAATGTGCACAAAAATATATATCACAATCAAGACAGTTCAACTGATGCATACAAAAACACAAAAAGATATTACATAATGATATTACAGAAAGGTATTGAAACGGTCCTATAGCCAACTCTCGTAGCGGTCAAGTAGGCAAAGCGGTTTGCGCTACTTGTGAGAAATCCACCTGCGTTAGGTTGGTGCCGGAAATGGCATCCTTGGGTTTTCCGGGTCACGCGGAGCGTGGAGGAGGCTGGAGATGAAAAAGGAGGCAGTCTGCCGCCGGTAAGGGAAGCGTCCACAGCGAAGCGTCCACAGCTGTGCTCCATTCGAAGGAGGGTGAGTTGGACTGACCGCGTGGCGCGTTGTTACTTGGCGAGGGGAGAGCTGTTAGCTTTTGGTCTCGCTTTTCAGCTCTGAAAGATTGCTTTGCCTTGTCACAGCAAGGAACGCAAAACTTTGGCAGATTTTTCTTTTAGTAAATTTCTATAGCAGACTTGGATCCACCGGAAGAGCGCCACACAAAGGTGTCGATAAGAAGTGAGCACTCGCTTCTGTATAAATGTCTGTTTGCCTTCAGCTGTGCCTGTATAAGCTTTCATCTTTCTAAATATTTATAGCTTTGCCTTCTCGTAAATTTTCCTTTCTTTATGTATCTTTCGTCCGTGGGGAGGCGACCACGTGGTTGAACATTAGAGTTTGTTGGGCTACCATCATCACTAACTGCCTGGTCTCATGTTTGTTTTAAAGAATGTTAACTGTTCATGATTGTGTGATGTGATATTGTAGCAACGTGGCCACGATACCAAGAAACTGCGTCTCCATAAACCACGTGGGCATGCGGGTGTACTTCGAAACGTGTACCGTTTCACGAGTTATTGCGATCAGTTATCAGGCAACAGCGGCTGTATGAATGATACACACCAATGATTTTAGGTATAGATTATAACGGTGTATGTATCGATGCTTTTCTTTAATGTTTTAGGAATTAATGTTATCAGGAATTGTGTACATGCCTCAGATCCATATCTTAGGAATAAATGATTTTATACACAATTTTCTCTTGCATTCCGAGGTTACGTTTTTGCATCTAAGCCACACAGCTCGTAGCTTTCCTGTTAGCACATCCAACGCGTTTCGTTACGCACAGGTCCAGTGATTAGTTTCCCCTTTTTTTTAAAAAAACAAATGCTTTAGATTAAGTCTTATTTTCAGATGTGTTGCTGGGAGCTGTCTGATCTTCTGCACAGGTTCGCCGGCCGCGGTGGTCTAGCGGTTCTAGGCGCTCAGTCCGGAGCCGCGCGACTGCTACGGTCGCAGGTTCGAATCCTGCCTCGGGCATGGATGTGTGTGATGTCCTTAGGTTAGTTAGGTTTAGGTAGTTCTAAGTTCTAGGGGACTGATGACCATAGATGTTAAGTCCCATAGTGCTCAGAGCCATTTTTCTGCACAGGTTCATGCATGTGCTATTTTATTTTAAATGGTTGATTCTCGTGGAAGGTGCACGGGAAATACTATTAATTACATCGCATCCCCTATGAACGATATCACGACATACGTATTTTTATGAGTTTTTGGTCTGTGATCAAATTAATTTATTTTCCGACTCGGCCAAACCTTTGATTAGTGGTATGGTTAGAGTCGTTGGCGACCCTAATCTTCTCACGTTAATTTCACAATCAATAATCATTTCAATTCCCACTCTTTACGTAATAACCCGTAGAAACAGGTTAGCTTACAGTATTCTATCGCGCCCTCCACAAAGGTCCCTGGGGAAACGAATTTTACAATTGAAAATGTCATACAAATTGAGAACATGGCATAAACTGTGTGACTGGAAAGGCTCAAGAACAGCAATTTGCGCCAGAGTGGAATAGCCTCTCACTCAGCACATGACACGGAAGAAGTGGAGCAGATGTCTCTGGCATTTCCTCTTATCTTGCAGCATCTGGTGTCTGGGAATCTTGGGCACCTTACGGACTGCAGCTGGACTCTTGGCATCATCCTGGTCAGGCCACAGTCAACCGCCAGCGACTGGCGTGACAGCGTTGCATTTGATGTGCAACCCGCCCCCTGCTGTAGAAATCCATTTAGCGTTAGCGAGACGTGGGACAGCCCTGCTGTTCCCATGCATCTCTGCATCGGAACGCGTGCCTGCCGGCGCAGGACATAGGATTAGCTCGCCAATTGTCGTCGGGGCAGGTCCCTCTCGCGCACCCTGCTAGGTCTTTGGTCGGTCAGACTCGGCGCGCGCGTCAACTGTAGTGGCTCGGTTCTCGCTTGTCCGTCGATTAGCAGCCTGTTGGGTAGTTTGCCGCTAGGGGGTTGCTGTCAGCATGTGGTGGCGTCACGCTGTCTGCGCTGGCTTGAGACGTGCCCACTGCACTGGCAGACAACTGGGCTGCGTGACGTAGGCATGTCAGCTGGTAGCGGCTGGTTGCAGTGGGCGGTCCGTTTCCCCGCACCTGGGCTGCCACAAAATGGTTCAAATGGCTCTGAGCACTATGGGACTCAACTGCTGAGGTCATTAGTCCCCTAGAACTTAGAACTAGTTAAACCCAACTAACCTAAGGACATCACAAACATCCATGCCCGAGGCAGGACTCGAACCTGCGACCGTAGCGGTCTTGCGGTTCCAGACTGCAGCGCCTTTAACCGCACGGCCACTTCGGCCGGCGGGCTGCCACAGCTGACTCATTCGGCTCTCCGCTGCACTCGCCCCTCGCTGGCTGGCATGGGCCGTGACGTCCAGTCTGCCGTGCTGGTTCCAGAGTCTGCACAGTCCTCAGGTGTGGTCAAGTGCCATGTTCTCTCACAAATGTCATTACATTGATATAACAACTTACAGAAAAAAATACTGAAGAGTGAAAAATTTTTCCTTAATATATGTTTTTCTCTTCCTTGTAATATTACTAAGGACGAAAATCCAAAAATAAATTTAATGTCTGCAGGGCCCTGTTAACGTTGTACGGACATAAATTGTATAGTGTGAGGTGTCATAGTTCGTGTGTGCACGTGTCTTTGTTACTTTTGGTTAGTTCTACTCCTGTAATGCACTAATGTTACGCCGGCGCTACCTCTTTACCTCCACCAAACGTACAAACTTCTCGCAGTACTAAATACTAACTTATTGTACTACCCTGTTGTTGTTGTTGTGGTCTTCAGTCCTGAGACTGGTTTGATGCAGCTCTCCATGCTACTCTATCCTGTGCAAGCTGCTTCATCTCCCAGTACTTACTGCAGCCTGCATCCTTCTGAATCTGCTTAGTGTATTCAACTCTTCGTCTCCCTCTACGATTTTTACCCTCCACGGCCAGCCGGAGTGGCCGAGCGGTTAGAGGCGCTACAGTCTGGAACCACACGACCGCTACGGTCGCAGGTTCGAATCCTGCCTCGGGCATGAATGTGTGTGATGTCCTTAGGTTAGTTAGGTATAAGTAGTTCTAAGTTCTAGGGGACTTATGACCACAGCAGTTGAGTCCCATATTCCTCACAGCCATTTGAACCATTTTTTTACCCTCCACGCTGCCCTCCAATACTAAATTGGTGATCCCTCGATGTCTCAGAACATGTCCTACCAATCGATCCCTTCTAGTCAAGTTGTGCCACAAACTCCTCTTCTCCCCAATTCTATTCAATACCTCCTCATTAGTTATGTGATCTACCCGTCCAATCTTCAGCATTCTTCTGTAGCACCATATTTCAAAACCTTCTATTCTCTTCTTGTCCAAACTATTTATCGTCCATGTTTCACTTCCATACATGGCTACACTCCATACAAATACTTTCAGAAACGACTTCCAGACACTTAAATCTATACTCGATGTTAACAAATTCCTCTTCTTGAGAAACGCTTTCCTTGCCATTGTCAGTCTACATTTTATATCCTCTCTACTTCGACCATCATCAGTTATTTTGCTCCTCAAATAGTAAAAACTCCTTTACTACTTTAAGTGTCTCATTTCCTTATCTAATTCCCTCAGCATCACCCGAGTTAACTCGACTACATTCCATTCTCCTCGTTTTGCTTTTGTTGATGTTCATCTTATATCCTCCTTCCAAGACACTGTCCATTCCGTTCAACTGCTCTTCCAAGTCCTTTGCTGCCTCTGACAGAATTACAATGTCATCGGCGAACCTCAACGTTTTTATTTCTTTTCCATGGATTTTAATACCTGCTCCGAATTTTTCTTTTGTTTCCTTTACTGCTTGCTCAATATACAGATTGAATAACATTGGGGAGAGGCTACACCCCTGTCTCACTTCCTTCTCAATCACTGCTTCTCTTTCATGTTCCTCGACTCTCATAACTGCCATCTGGTTTCTGTACAAATTGTACATAGCCGTTCGCTCCCTGTTTTTTAGTCCTGGCGCCTTGAGAATTTGAAAGAGTATTCCAGTCAACATTGTCAAAGGCTTTCTCTAAGTCTACAAATGATAGAAAGGTAGGTTTGCCTTTTCTTAATCTAGCTTCTAAGATAAGCCGTAGGGTCAGTATTGCCTCACGTGTTCCAACATTTCTACGGAATCCAAACTGTACTTCACCGAGGTCGGCTTCTACCAGTTTTTCCATTCGTCTGTATAGAATTTCCGGTAGTATTTTGTAGCCGTTACTTATTAAACTGATTGTTCGGTAATTTTCACATCTGTCAACACCTGCTTTCTTTGGGATTGGAATTATTACATTCTTCTTGAAGTCTAAGGGTATTCCGCCTGTCTCATACATTTTGCTCGCCAGATGGTAGATATTTGTCAGGACTGGCTCTCCCAATGCTGTCAGTAGTTCTAATGGAATGTTGTCTAGTCCCGGGGCCTTGTTTCTGCTTAGGACTTTCAGTGCTCTGTCAAACTCTTCACGCAGTATCATATCTACCCTGTGATTTTGCTAATCCACTGAAGCGAATTTTCATGCGTTTTATTCCTTGTATACTCCTCTTTTATTTTTCGATGTTCAGCCGTGTTGTCTGCTGACACTGAAGTGGTCAGGAAGTGTGTCTACTGACTCAGGTGCTGGTGATTTCCCTGAAATCCTTGTAGTGCCATTTTATGTTTGTGTACACGAAATTTTGCTTAGTAGAGGGGTGCCTCCTGTCTCCTCTGTTAGGATCACCGCTGCTGGAATGAAGCAAAAGCATCTGCATTCTATATACATATAAATATTTTTCTAATTGAAGTCTCATCCATTGCCCATCATTTCATTTCTGCTTCCTGTTTCCAGGTCTGGGGTTCGCCACTCTACAATGACTTGCACTTGTCTCTGTTAATTTCTCATACACAATATTTCGCCGACGGCGCTCACATGGCGCTGGCAAAATTCCACCTTGAGAGAGGCTACACCGCACGACAGGCGATAATGCACCGAGTCTTAACGTCGACACAAGCCCAAAGCTTGGACCACTAACACCATACGAAACACATCAGAAAGTCGAGACGCATGTGCTCTGTGGCACGATTTACCGTCTTGCCATCACGAAAAACCTGAAGTGACGTACATTTGTCCCTTGGGCAGGGTACAAGAAACCACAGAAAAACAATTTCATTGACCAAGGCGATAATTGTGAAGGCTCTACTACGAGAATGCTATGACAGATTACGATGCTCAATTTCGGAAATCGGACAACAATCGTGAGGTTCAAAGAAATAATAGCAGTACTCATTTGTTTGGAGTACTCAGTATTGCAACGTGCCTCGTTTGGTGTGCCACAAAGAGTGCCAATTGTTAATGACATAGCCGGCCGATGTGGCTGAGCGGTTCTAGACCGCTACGGTCGCAGGTTCGAATGGTGCCTCGGGCATGGATGAGTGTAATATCCTTAGGTAAGTTAGAGGGGTAGATGGTGACAGCCTCGACGTGGCCTACCCCCCCAGTATCGTGCCGCACAACGATCGCATTGCGAGAAGAAAATCGAAATGCTCAGAACGAGCTGCGACACGAGAAGCAAATGTCACCACCAAACGGCGGCCGGACGTAGTAATACCTCCCGGCCCTCACAGGCGAAGTTACGCAAGAGAGCGAGACAAATGCCTCAGTTTCCCCCCCGGAGCCAAGTGCGTGGACGAATACGTATATGCCAAGTTAACATAGAAGGATACACGAGGACAAAAGGAGACATCCTCACAAAGCTACTAACAGAAGAAAAAATTGATGTGCTGACCTTGCAGGAAACACATCTATCAGAAGAAAATATCTCGAGACTTCTAATACCAGGCTATGAAATTGTGGGCTATAAAGCCCATAATAAACACGGTATTGCAACACTGATCAAGAAAGAACTGGTTGATAATATTGAGGAAACTATGCACCACGAATTTGCCGTGGGAATCAAACTAAACGATATGACTGTGTATAACGTGTACAAGCCACCTTCAGAAAAATGGGAACAACCTGTTTTACCTAACCCACAACACCCTGCAGACATAATTGGTGATTTTAACTCCCACCACCCCAGATGGGGCTATCAGTCTTGCGACAAAGAAGGACTCATGCTGGCAGACTGGGCAGATATAAATAATTATACATTAATATACGATGCAAAAGATACCCCCACCTTCTGTTCAGGAGCGTGCGGCACAACATCAACGCCCGATCTTTGTTTTGTCTCATCTGGAGAAACTGGAATAGCACTTCCGTCTAAGAGAACTGTACTGAGCCGTATTCCTCGGAGCCAACACAGACCAGTTATTATAGACCTTGGGATCCAAATACCAGTAATAAAGAGCCCCCCTATAGCCCGCTGGAACCTCAGGAAGGCTAACTGGGTTAAGTTTAAAGATACCATTGAAAATAATGTAAACAGAATTCCCCCAATTCCAGAAAATTACGACAGATTTACGAAGTTAATTATTAAAGCGGCACTTAACTCAATACCAAGAGGAGCGCGGAAAGAATACATCCCATGCTGGACAAAGGAGTGCGAACAACTACTCGATGAATATAACAAAACAGAGAATCCAGAACTAGGAGAACAGCTCATAAGAGCTATGGACGAGGAACGCAAACAGAGATGGCAAAAGCGGATGGAACAAATGGACTTTACGCACTCCTCACAGAAGAGCTGGAGTCTACTGAGGAAACTTGGCGGAGCACAATTCAAGGGACGGAACATCAATAATAAAATGACCCCTAACAAGATATGCTCTTCTATACTACAAACATCCAGAATCCATGCTTCCGCCTCGAAGAAAAAAGAACTGCACCAACTGATGAACGAAGAGCTAGATGCAAGCGAGGAGGAAGCAGGTTTAGCGAACTGGGTAACACAAGAAGAGATAAATATAGCACTAAAGAAAATGTCACCTGGTAAAGCAGCTGGCTGTGACGGCCTTCTTCCAGAATTCTTGAAGAACTTCGGGCCAAAGGGAAGAGCATGGCTGTCCTCTCTTTTCTCTAATATCATAGATACCAGCCGGTTACCAAAGCAATGGAAAAACGCACAAGTCATAGCCATCCAGAAACCAGGGAAAACAGGAGAGAATGCTAAAGATTATAGACCGATATCTTTATTGTGCACCACTTACAAGCTGTTTGAACGAGTCATCCTAGGCAGAATAGAAAGTAAAATAGAAGCTGCTCTTCCCCCAGAGCAAGGCGGTTTTCGAAAAGGAAGAGATTGTTGCGACCAAGTTCTCGCCCTAACCACTTTCATTGAAAGAGGTTACCAAAACAAAAAGAAAACGGGCATGGTATTATTAGATCTCACCTCAGCATACGACACCGTATGGACAAAAGGGATACTATATAAACTGTCAAAAGTCGTGAAATGCAAGAAGATCATAGATCTAGTCAGAAATATGTTGATAAACAGGAGATTCAAGGTATCTCTGAATGGGAAAACAAGCAGCTACAGGACACTACAAAATGGTCTCCCCCAAGGGTATGTGCTGGCTCCATGCCTTTTCGATTTATACATAGCGGACATCCCAAACCTGGAATCTCGTTCTTTTATGTATGCAGATGACATCGCTATCGCGGCTCACGCCAACACTTTCGAAGAACTGGAAGAAATTTTAAACAGGGATCTGGAACGACTACAACAATATTATGACAACTGGCACCTCAAAGTAAATCCGACTAAATCCGTGGCATCAATAATGCACTTGTGTAACAAAGATGCAAATCGTGAGCTAAAAGTGCAAATAAAAGGTAAATTGTTGAAAAACGATAGAACGCCAAAATATCTGGGTGTTAAGCTAGATCGCACTCTCACATATAAGAGCCACCTGTACGAAGTCGCCCAAAAAATGAAAACAAGAAACAACATCATAATGAAACTGGCAGGAACAACCTGGGGATGTTCCACTGAAACTCTACGCACATCAGCACTGGCACTTCTGTATAGTGTAGCGGAATATTGCGCACCCGTCTGGGCCCGCAGTAGGCATGTCAGATATATTGATGTGCAACTTAACGAGACAATGAGGCTCATAACAGGAACAGTAAGACCCACCCCGAAACCTTGGCTGCCCGTCCTTGCCAATATCGAACCACCCTCGATTAGACGTGAAAGAGCAATCCAGAGGTACAAAGAAAAGTTCAGGGACCTACCTCCTCCCCCTGACAGATTGATGTCAAGAAATCCCTTCTGGAAAGAACTCAAACAACAGATTGATATCGATAACCTGTGGAAACAGCAATGGCAGGAAAGCAAAGTGAATAACAGTTTCCTTATTGAGGACCCATCTCAACGAGTTCCAGGCTTCCAACTCCAACGTAGAGTATGGGTAACTCTAAATCGTCTGCGGACAGGTGTTGGTCGGTGCGGATATTTGTTGAAAAAGTGGGGTTTCTCCCAGGACCCCAATTGTGAGTGCGGAGAGAGTCAAACCATGCAGCATATAGTTGAGTGCGACGTACACGGACTTAAGGGAGGAAATCTGATGGACACACATGTGATAAGTGACCAAGCACTTTTGTGGCTGGAAACCCTGAAAATTTTATTGTAAATCATTGTTAATGTTAATTTAAATTTTTATGTTGATGTTTGTAAGTGTATCACGCTTTGCCTGTAGCTGAACGAGAAATAATAAATAGGTAAGTTAGATTTAAGTAGTTCTACGTTCTAGGGGACTGAGGACCTCAAATGTAAAGTCCAGTGCTCAGAGCCATTTGAACCATTTGTTGATGATATATCACTTGCAACGGAATTGTAATTCAATCTACCAACCTGCCAGTGAATGTTGGCATGAAGATGGCACAAATATGCAACTCATTTTACCATGTTCAACAAGGGCTCATGCTGAAAACTAACGCAAATTACAAACAAACAAAATAACACTGAAATAGAACAAATGGAAAATTACGCTAAGCAAGACAATATCAACATTAAATTACTTTAAACAGTTCATCAATGCAGACTGTTTACATACTGCACCTTCTCTTCCCGTTGCAGTTTTCTTGTATCTTAATACTATAACAGGTTAATATCACTCGTTCCAATAGTTTCTGCGGCATTGTTTTGAGCTGAGTCCGCAGCGGCTGTATATCAATTCTTGTTTGAATTTTCTTGCGATGGGTTAGGTGGCCTCAAATCCACATATACGCTACGTTGATCGTTCCATTGACGTTGACCATTGTATGTCCTGCTATTGTTTGCGGTTGATCCCTAGAATCCTGTTGATCCTGGTTCGAGTTTTGTTGCTCTCTCCAGTTTCCGTTTCGTTGGTAATTGTTGTTGTTGTTATGATTATAATTATATATGAAGATGGTATCTGTTCTTTCTGACTTGTCCGAAAGAACGGATACCATCTTCATACAGGGTGTTTCAAAAATGACCGGTATATTTGAAACGGCAATAAAAACTAAACGAGCAGCGATAGAAATACACCGTTTGTTGCAATATGCTTGGGACAGCAGTACATTTTCAGGCAGACAAACTTTCGAAATTACAGTAGTTACAATTTTCAACAACAGATGGCGCTGCGGTCTGGGAAACTCTATAGTACGATATTTTCTACATATCCACCATGCGTAGCAATAATATGGCGTAGTCTCTGAATGAAATTACCCGAAACCTTTGACAACGTGTCCGGCGGAATGGTTTCACATGCAGATGAGATGTACTGCTTCAGCTGTTCAATTGTTTCTGGATTCTGGCGGTACACCTGGTCTTTCAAGTGTCCCCACAGAAAGAAGTCACAGGGGTTCATGTCTGGCGAATAGGGAGGCCAATCCACGCCGCCTCCTGTATGTTTCGGATAGCCCAAAGCAATCACACGATCATCGAAATATTCATTCAGGAAATTAAAGACGTCGGCCGTGCGATGTGGCCGGGCACCATCTTGCATAAACCACGAGGTGTTCGCAGTGTCGTCTAAGGCAGTTTGTACCGCCACAAATTCACGAAGCATGTCCAGATAGCGTGATGCAGTAATCGTTTCGGATCTGAAAAATGGGCCAATGATTCCTTTGGAAGAAATGGCGGCCCAGACCAGTACTTTTTGAGGATGCAGGGACGATGGGACTGCAACATGGGGCTTTTCGGTTCCCCATATGCGCCAGTTCTGTTTATTGACGAAGCCGTCCAGGTAAAAATAAGCTTCGTCAGTAAACCAAATGCTGCCCACATGCATATCGCCGTCATCAATCCTGTGCACTATATCGTTAGCGAATGTCTCTCGTGCAGCAATGGTAGCGGCGCTGAGGGGTTGCCGCGTTTGAATTTTGTATGGATAGAGGTGTAAACTCTGGCGCATGAGACGATACGTGGACGTTGGCGTCATTTGGACCGCAGCTGCAACACGGCGAACGGAAACCCGAGGCCGCTGTTGGATCACCTGCTGCACTAGCTGCGCGTTGCCCTCTGTGGTTGCCGTACGCGGTCGCCTTACCCTTCCAGCACGTTCATCCGTCACGTTCCCAGTCCGTTGAAATTTTTCAAACAGATCCTTTATTGTATCGCTTTTCGGTCCTTTGGTTACATTAAACCTCCGTTGAAAACTTCTTGTTGCAACAACACTGTGTTCTAGGTGGTGGAATTCCAACACCAGAAAAATCCTCTGTTCTAAGGAATAAACCATGTTGTCTACAGCACACTTGCACGTTGTGAACAGCACACGCTTACAGCAGAAAGACGACGTACAGAATGGCGCACCCACAGACTGCGTTGTCTTCTATATCTTTCACATCACTTGCAGCGCCATCTGTTGTTGAAAATTGTAACTACTGTAATTTCGAAAGTTTGTTTGCCTGAAAATGTACTGTTGTCCCAAGTATATTGCAACAAACGGTGTATTTCTATCGCTGCTCGTTTAGTTTTTATTGCCGTTTCAAATATACCGGTCATTTTTGAAACACCCTGTATATATGTAGTTAAGGCTCACGGCCATTTGACCATCTTCTCCTATGCGGATGCACAAACAGTGCCCGAACTCTTAGAGGAATCGGCAGTAAGGCAGCGAGTAATGAATGTGATGGGCAGGGGCACGATGAATATAGTGCGGAACAATAAGTTGCGAATGTGGGTCGCACGGAATGCGTGAAAGAGATAAGTCCCTGCAGTTGCATTGTTCTCTGTGCCCTCGGTGTCTCAGATGGGTGCCGGCACGGTAGCTCAGCGTGTTCGGTCAGAGAGCTAGTTGGCCTCTGGAAAAAAAAAAAAAAAAAAAAAAAAAAAAAAAAAAAAAAAAAACCTGAGTGAAAGGATCAACATACGAACTTGAAGGGGTTTCGAGTGACGTCCGCAAAAACCAAACACAACGATCAACAACGAACAAGATTAGAAAAAAAAGATGGATAGAGCGTATGTGATGTAAGCAAGAAATCCTGTGTTCGAGTCCCGGTCGGCGCAAACATTTTCAACTGTCCCCATTGACTTATATCAACGCCTGTATGCCGCTAACGGTATTCATTTCATTGTAATGATTATAATTTTCTCGTCTCCCCTTTTACCATGATGGTTGCTTATTCCCATTGAAGTTTGAATTTTGTTTTCGAGTCAATCAATGTTTTCCCCCATTTCGTCCATTGTCATTCCTCTCTGGTGAATCTGGCCAGTTGCGTTCATTATTTCTAATTCTTTCCCGCAAGTTGTGAATTTCTTTCACGTAATCGAGTTCGCACAGCGCACTCTTCAAGTCTTCGATTGAATCGCTGCGTCTGCCGATGACCAGTTGCTGGTAAGGTAATGGTAATTTAACGTAGCAGTGCCTGATAAATTCTTTGGGACTGTACAGTTGATCCAAGAATCGGTTCTTCTTGACCAGGGATTCGTAGAATTTGACAGCACTGCGCAATCCAGATGCTTCTAAGTCCTTTCTCCTAACATGGTCTCCTGTTTTGTCCTGTCTTGTGTGTCTTGCGACCAGTATGTGCTAATGAGTGCGTCCTTAATTTCTTGTTAGGAGCGACAAGTCTCCGCCACTCCGCGCATATGTTCTGCAATCGAACCTTCTAAGAAACCATAGATAAACTGGAACTTGTCCATCAGTGCCCAAGATTCTGGTAGCACATGATCGTCCTGAGCCATCCAGGTCTTTGGATGTAATGCGTTATTTGTCTCCTTGTAGACTTGAAAATTCTGGATGGTCAAGAAAAGTTTGAGGTAGAAAGTTTCGACGTATCCGCCGTACGAATTTTCCCTCTCGTCTGCCGGGCGTGAATCCATGTATCCGTGCCCCAACAATACTCGTGCACTGTTATGTGTTCACGTAATAACATTTCTGACCTCCGTAGACGTGTACAATTGTTTTCCGGCTCTGCCTCTGGCATGCTGCGTGTTACCAACGGATCATTTTCTATTACGCGTTCCGCCGCGGCAGGAGTATATTCCTGCTGCATTCTCCCATGCGCAGGGGGTGTGTCCTCAAATAGCGGTTCGGAGAGTCGCAAAACTTTTTCTTACTTCTGTGATGCTCTCGGTGGCGCTTTACCGGGCGAGATTGTATTTGCAATTGTGCGATCCGCTCATGTGCCTGCCGAACGTCCTTAGCCAACTCCTTTTGTTGCGCGGCGACTCGAATCTGCTGATCTTTAGTTTCAGGGATTTCGGCCTGTTTGATTTCTATTTGTTCGGTTCGCTTCGCCGGCTCACTCATTTTTTCCTGCGTTTCTTGAACAATTTGTTTGCTTTCCGTTTGGAGAGTTTCAAGTGCCTCTTTTGTCTTACACACATCAGTTCTTGCCAGTTTAACTTGTTCTTTGGCCGCTGACTCGACCTTTCGTGCTACTTGCGCTACCAATTGCGCTGTTTTGGCATCGCGCTTATCCTGGACGGCGACCTCACACGTTTCTGCTGTCGTTTCCTTGACATTCCTTAGCTCTTCTTGGATTCCTGCGATCTCTTTCTCGACTCCATCTATACCGTCTGTGACCGTTCTTACGACTAATTTGTGTCTTTCCTCCTCTTCCTTCCATCTCTTTTTCTCTGCCTCTTGCATGAATTGCATGAGAGCCTCCAACTGACATCCACCGCTAAAGCCACCAGGACTATATGAACGAGATTCCATCATTCTGTGACGTCTGGTCCGTGATTCTGGTCTGCCAGTCCCACTGATGGTGCGTCCCGTACCAGCAGCGCCTACATTTCGTTCTGCTGCGGTCTCCCGTTCACTTTCATCACCTCACTGAGACATGTCGTCATATTCTGCAGGTTCTACGTTCAACATTTCTGCCCGGTCTGCCACTGAATTTACCTGAGAATCCCGTGTAATATCTGCCTGGTCACCGCTAATAATCTGACGTGGATCCATGGTTAACAAAACACAATTACCTCCGCTACTCTGTAATAAACGTGCCTTTCTTCTTGTAAGCATGAGCTCTAATTCTGACCCGAACGAATTTAAACACTACACATTCCTATGCCACAGAATCTACTCTAAATTCAACTCCCGTGAACTACGGATTCCTAGTTCCTGACAACGAATTCAAATAACAGCACACTTGCCTGTACTAACAAACGAAAACCTCAGTCTATCGTAACAAATCAGCACAACGCCGTTCGACATCAGAAACAATCAGGTGACACAGAAGTCACAACCACAGCATGAAAATACAAACATTCAGTAACTAAATATTAGTACTACGTCTAGGCGCCAGCTACGCGAATCTACTCTACCGAGTGCACCACATTAAACATGGGGAAAAGAAACTTCACTAGGCAACACTATCTACGGTCTGACTGTCACAGAAGATGAAATCAATTCAAAATTCTGCGCAAGCGACGTCAAATTGAATGACTACGCTAGGCAACACAATCTGGCGGTACCAGAAGGTGGCATCAATCCAAGATCCTGGCATAGGACACCACAATGAAAGTTAACCCTGTGACGACTATATATATGATTGAGAATGAAGGAAAAATTACTAACAACATTTACTTTGTTGAACCAGACATAAATTATGCTAAACAAGTTATTGATTAAATAATGTAAACAACTAACAGGTGGTTTAAGAGTACAATGGACAAGGATCCTGGGTGACAGAAGTGAGTCAAGTACTCTGACCCTAAAAATGTGGATAACGCAATCGGAATTGATCTGACGCCGAGTAGACTTTGATTGATCAAACCTTCTGTAGTACATAGGTGCAGCTGAGAGCAAGTGACGATTGAGATCTGGACGCCCTGATAATGCCGGAGCCGTAGTACGGTACTCTGTTTGCTTCGTGCGGCGATATAACTTGCAGCTGGCGAGATGTTTGCGGTGGAGGCACCTGTGAATCGATCGCGGCCAATAAAGAAATGCAAAAAGCTTACGGTCTAGCTATCAGGCGGACGGACCGCAATTGACACTCTACCACAGCCCTGAAATTATGGTAGATTTTAATGTGTAACACACCCATTCGCTGGTCGTACCAAGGACCAATCTGGCTCACTTATACGACAGAGCACACAAGGATACCAAACTTCAAGACTGTTAAACCAAAAACGAGTAAGTGTGCCCTCTGCAAAGGAGTAGTTCGAGACGTTTGAAGACACACTGTAGGTTCAGTAAGAACTTCACCACAGGCTGTCCAGTCTGAACTACTCGCAAATGAAGTCAGTCTCAGGATAGGTCCTAAGCACCAACCACACATGCCAGAGCATCGACCAGAAGTCACTTACTAGAGCAAAGTCCAGCACCCGAGTGCTTCACACCTCTTCAGAAGAAAAAAAAACCGTTTTCCCGCAAAGTACACGAATAACATCGCCTTCACGCCGTCTTGAGCCAATCACAGGGCTCTAGAGGCGCTAAGTCTCCCCTCCCACACGACAGCACAAACGCATGTCGAACCAGGGCAAGAGTAAAGAAACCTCCGTCTTTGGAAACAATGAAACCACCAATTATTGGCTTTTTTAAGTTTTCACAGAGGGGGAAGATGATTTTCTATGAAGTCGTGTTGCTTCCATCGGCAAGAAGTGAACAGATGAGGTCTTAAAGATTTTTATCTAAATCGCCTGTACCTTGGAGCTTGTTATTCCTAGCTATGAGGTGTAATAAAGATTCTATGTCTAAACGTTTCTCGGACTCTGGAGTATCTTATACAACCAAGGGGGCCAATTGAAGTATCGGCAAATATGACAACTTGTGAATTTTTGTTATATGTGACTTTGAGCACAGTGCCCAATTTACGACCTCACTGCGTAGACGCATTCCTTCAGACCGTTGCCCCCAGCCCAGGCCTCTGCTGATGCCGTGGCAGGTAGCTCAGCATTGTTCTGCTGGAGACCTGTCTCTACGAGGGATGCCCTGTCTGCCCTGTACAGCTGTGGGCCTGTCCGGCAAGATTTACTGATTAATGGGCTGGCCACCAATTGCTTCCATCTCCCAACATGCCAGTTCTATGAACTAAGAACCATAAAAATGGTTCATGCTTTTAGCGACCTACCAGGCTCCATCAACGTCTGCTTAGGCTGTTAACTTTGTAGAGTCCTGCTTAAGGTTTCGCTACGTTGTAATAAAATCTTTAATAATTTTCCAAGTGCGGAAAATAGGTGAGAGAGTAACGTGTTCTCTCTCAAACATACACAGATCTGTACCATGCAGGATCGCTTCTGTAAGGCATTGCAGAGATCGTCCAACACGACATAAAGCAGGTGGTCACATTGTGTTGGCTCACTGGCATATGTTAAAACATGACTTGCTTTTTCCCAAACTAGAAATTACAGCAAGAGAAAAAGTTCCTAAGCTTGGTTGATTGAGCAGCACGGTAGAATGGTCCATCCAGTTTAAATTTTGTTCAACATGTAACCCAAATATTGGAAAATTTTCTCTTGCTTACTGATACTTGTTCATGTGGCACATTAATTGCTGATGTTGTTCTTTTTGTTCTATAGGATTCAATATACCTTCATTTTTTTTTCAAAATTAAAGGTAACAACCATTTTAATAGTACTTTAAAAATGGCATTAAAAGTTTCTTCTATTGTTTCACTGGAACAGAATTAATTGCAGTGCTGGCATCCTCTCCAGAAACTACAAACTGATGTTTGTTAATGGCAAGGTAGTTCGTATTGATAAGAAAGAAGAGTGGACCAAGAATTGAACCTTGTGGGACTTCCTCTGTGATTCCTTCTCACTACACTAAAATTTCCCTTCCTTCTAGCATTGCTTGAATTATTCTATATAACTGCAAAAAACATTGTGGATTGCTGCCTGAAAGTTGGTAGTATGTAATTAGGTCGTTAGCTTATCTCTCTAAGCTAAATGAAATCCAATTTAAAAGTATTTTGCTGAGTGTGGTCTTTCTTCTTTTACAGCTAAGTCGCCCTTTAAGAGGATAGCCGAACTTCTCTTACTCGTCTAAATGGAAGGTTTTTGAAAGACCACCATGTTCCCTTTAGATCAACCAGCTTCTCGTGCGTGTATCCGGGTGACGTCCTGGCACACAGTGCCTTCCGCCCTTTGTCCTCGACCGGCACACAGTCGCGGCGCTGTGTCCGGGGCGCCGTGCGGTGCGGCTGATGCGGTTTGCGACAGGCGACTAATCACGGGGACCATCAATTAAGCCGGACAGGACACTCAGGTGGGCTCCTCCTTAATGCCGCCCCCGCCCCTTCCCTCCCTCCGCGACACGCGTGCGCTACCTGCCGCAGCGTCCGCCCGCTGCATGTAATTAGGCGGTCGTGCTCCCCGCACGCCCTCGGTTCATTAGGAGCGTTATCTGACATCGCCGTCCCTGCGGTTGCACACTAGCGGTGTTTGCATTTAATTCGCCCACTTCTGGAGCCTTCTAAATGTGTAAGAATATAACTCTACCTAACTTCAGACATGTTGCTTAAGTTAAGGTTTACATGACAAACAAACAAATGAGTTTGTTTTGGTTTGGTGGCCCTTCAGTATGTCCTTTTAAGTTGTGTACTACTGTCATAGAACTGCCTAACGCGATACGTGGGGGATATACTGCTAGAATCATCATTTAAAGCCGGTATTTGAAACATTTTAACAGACTTTCTCGGAATGGTTTACGTCTGCCTCCAAGAGTCTTCCAGTTCTGTTCATTCAGGGTCCCTGTGACACTCTCCCACGGATGAAACAAACCTGTGACCATTCATGCTACCCTTCTCTGTATATGTTCAATATTCGCTCTCATTCCTATTTGGTACGTGTCCCACACACTTGATCAATATTCTAGAACCGGCCGCACGAATGATTTGTAAGCAACCGAAACCTCAGCGTTCTACTAATAAATCCAAGTCTACAACCTGATTTTCTGAGGCTGAGCCTATGTGAGCTTTCGAACTAACATCCCTACATATTGATACATCGAGGTATTTTTATGAGTTGGTAGATTCCAACAGCGTCTCATTGATATTAAATTCACATGATGTTACGTTTTTTCGTTTTTTGCAGTGCAAAATCTTACATTTCTGTACATTTAGAGCCAACCGCCAATCTTTGCACCACTTTGAAACCTTATCAAGGTCTGACTGACCATTTATGCAACTCTTTTGAAGGATATCATCTTTACGCCAGTGACTGTTACAAGTTTTTATTACACTATTGCAATTTCGGCCTTAGGCCATTATCAAGTGCTGATATTATTGCTTTGAGCCATGTCAACGTAATATCAGCACTTGGTAATGGCCTAAGGTCGAAATTGCAGTAGTGTAATAAAAACTTATAACAGCTATAAAATCTTCACGGGTTATCAGCCGAGTGGCGTCGTCTTCTACTCGCAACGCTTCAATGGATCGCGTATCCATCATCTTCGCCTGAAGATGATGGACACGCAATCCATTGAAACGTTGCGAGTAGAAGACGACGCCACTCGGCTGATAACCCGTGACGATTTCATAGCTGAAATACGCCGAGAAAGCCTGCAATCGCATAAAACTTATGACAGTCACTGGCGTAAAGATGTTCTTAAAAAATTTTTTTATGACTGTGGATCCCAGCTACAAGAAGTTTATTTATGCACCTTGTTTCATACACTACTTCGTTCTAGATAACTGCAGCATCTGCAAAAAGTCTGAGGTTACTATAAATACTGTCTGAAAGGTCATTAATATACAACATGAACAGCAATGGTCCCAACACACATTCCTGGGGGACACCTGCAGTTACTCCTACATCTGACGATGACTCTCCATCCAAGATAAGATGCCGCGTTCTCCTGCCAAAAAGTCCTCAATCCAGTGACAAATTTCACTTGATACCCAGTATGATCGTATTTTTGACAATAGCGTGAGTGTAGAGTCAAATGCTTTTGAGAAATCAAGGAGTACTGCATCTACTTGACTGCCTTGATCCAAAACTTTCAGTACGTCATGCGAGAAAAGTGCGAGTTGGTTTTCACATGATCGATGTTCTCTGAATTCATCCTGTTTGGCTCAGAGGACGTCATTTTCTTCAAGATACCTCATTATTTTCGAGCTCAGAATGTGTTCTAAAACTCTTCAACAAACTGGTGTCAAGGGTACAGGACGGCAGTTTTGTGGATCACTTCTACTTCCCTGACTGTAGACGGCTGTGACTCGCGCTTGTTTCCAACTACTAATGAGGTGCAGGAAACCTGTTGGCACTCAAAACAGCTCCCAGTCGTCCTGGAACCGCTAAATACATATCCTGCATGTTTTCAATGGAATCTTACACCACTCTTCCTGCAAACTAGCGGCAACTGCCGATAATGACGGTGCGTGTAGACAGCGATTATACACCCTTCTTCCAAAAGTAGACCTCAAAGGCTCAATAATATTGACGTCTTCTGAGCGTCGTGGCCGCGGGAGGTGCAACAGGTCACCCTGGTGCTCACAAAACCCATCCTGGACAAAGCGAGCTTTGTGAACGGGTAGACCAGCCGATCCGTCGTCTTGCAGTACAGCGCCAGCACTGGAGCAACAAACGTCGCACCATGGGTTGGACCAGATCAACAAAAATGGTCACGTAACCTATTGTACTAATGCGACCTTAAAGAGGAACCAAGCGGCCCATGGAATACCGCGATATGGATGTCCAAATCGTTACTGAGTCCCCGCTTATTCCGCTCTTGGAACGTAACCTCGGCCAGAAGTTGGAACCAGTGTGAAACAAGATTCATTCGACAAAATGACTTTCTCCCATCCCACGTGATACGTGGCGCCGTTGGCGCCATTCGCTTCTCTGTATTCATTTAACAAGCCGCCGGGGTGGCCTAGTGGTTCTAGGCACTTCAGTCTGGAACCGCGCGACCGCTACGGTCGCAGGTTCGAATCCTGCCTGGGGCATGGATGTGTGTGATTCCCTAGGTTAGTTAGGCTTAAGTAGTTCTAAGTTATAGGGGACTGATGACCTCAGATGTTAAGTCCCATACTGCTCAGAGCCATTTATTCATTTAAGATCTCTCCGATCGTCTGTGTATCTCGTGGCCGCGGTTTTCCTCTTTGGTCACTTTTCGACTACGGTGTGGGGAGACGGCTGGTTATAGGTCGGGGATTGGCGCTCCAGTGCGCGGTCCGGTTGTCGGCGGTCGCTCTTTGCGCATGCTCTGCCTCTTTCTGCCAGTTGGCCAGTTGGGCTGTGGACGGAGACGTGCCTGCGGTCGGCGAGTGTGTACTCCGTCCAGTGAGAGGGTGGTGGTCTCGTGTGTACTGCTAAACGATGTGAACATGAGAAAGTGGCTTTGAAATGCATCAGCCTGCAACCGGATACGCTACAGAAGCAAACGGTGGGAATTATTCAGGTTACGTCATGCTGTATACAGGGTGAAGCGAAACTCGCGCACTCGGGCCTCGCAGCGCGACTCCTCACATGCCAGCGACAAAAAAATTTCTCTCTCTAAAAATTTCGTCCGGAGAGTACATCCGGCACAAAAACGACGTTAAAGTGTGGCAATCTGGCAACACTGTAACCACATGTATGGTAACTATCTATGACAGAACGTTTTAGTTGTGCACTACAGTTGGTGCAGTGAATAGAGTTTTGCGTTAGCATGCAGGATGTCGATTGTTCGATCCTGGGTCGAGGCATATGTTTTTATTTGGTAAATGTACACCGGGTGGTATGGTATCTGGCATCGTAATCTTCAACAGCAATTGCAGCCGGTCCTCTAGAAAACGTTTCTACTTACATACTACAATCGTAGAAATGGAAGATTGATCAGCTTTGAAAGAAGCTCATTCCACGTCGTGGGCGTGAATTTATTCATACCACTTCATCTACTAGATGCGAAACCTGTTTTCTTTGTACCCTCCTCCAGTGGTCCCATACATTAGTACCAACTATTAGTCTTTCCTCGTTCAGGTATATTACATTTCGTTAGGGCCTTGCGAATAATGTCCAAACTTGGTTACTATTTGTATGTGTTATCACCATGATCCCACTAATTATGCCTTTCAACATTGAGTCTGATAACCGCATGCTGTTCAGTGCGTTTCCCAATGCATTATTATTATTATTATTATTATTATTATTGTCATTATTATTCCATCGATCGTATTTTGGAAACATCACGTCTATTACCATTATTGGAAATAGTGTAATTCAAAATTGAAAATTTCACAATTAGCAGTGTAGGGATGA
This sequence comes from Schistocerca nitens, assembly GCF_023898315.1. Taxonomy (NCBI): domain Eukaryota; kingdom Metazoa; phylum Arthropoda; class Insecta; order Orthoptera; family Acrididae; genus Schistocerca; species Schistocerca nitens. Next base: position 109,799,411 of record NC_064622.1, on the reverse strand, counting down.
CTCATACAGAACAATGTCCGTCAGAGGGGCAATGCCGTTAGATGGAACAACGCGCAGGACTGACAGCGTGTTTATACTGTATGCGCTGTCCACAAGACAGAGACTAGTTGTGATCGAAGTAACGCGCCCATGACAAAATGCAACGTACAAGCGTACACATATCGAATTTTCTCATTGTAAACCTTTAAACCAGTGTGGTAGACTTATGGCGTACACAAACGATGAGTGTGTGGATATGCTTCCGGTGCTTGGTGCATCTGATAAGCGGGCTGGTGTTGCCACTCGTGAATATGCTGCTAGATATCCTCGTCGACGCCATCCAGATAAAACTGTGTTTCGTCGACTGGAGCTGCGCCTTCGGGTGCAGGTTCTCTCCTTCCACCATCGTGCGATAGAGGTCATCGACGGACTCGCCATACTCCAGCTACTGAGAAAGCTATTCTGGAGATCATACACCAGGGACCTCAGCGAAGTACACGTAGCGTAGAAAGGCAGCTGCATGTCTCGCAATGCACAGTAGTTAAGGTGCTGCACGAACATGGGCAGCACCCCTATCATTATGCTTTCAGGCAACACCTGCATTCTGCAAATCGACATTAGCGGATGCAATTCTGTGAATGGTTCCAACAACAACAGGAAGCCAACGATGACTTTGTGAACACCGTAATATGGTCGGATGAAGCAGCATTCACTCTGGAGGGTGTCTTCAATGTACACAGTGCCCACCATTGGTGTGAGGTTAACCTGCATGTCACCCGCGACTCTCAATATCAAGTTCGATTTGGTATCAAAATCTGGGCTCGAATATCGGGCGATAGGTGTTTGGACCTCTACACGTTGCCTGACTAGTTGACTGCGTGAAGGTGTCATGCATTCGTCTCAAACTATCTGCCTGATGCACTGTAAGATGTTACACTACATGTTTGGCAGAGGATATGGTTCCAACATGATGGTGCACCTCCACACTCTGGAATTAATGTGCGACAGTATTTGGACTGAACATTTCCAGGGAAATGGCTCAGACGTGGAGGTCCAGCTGTATGGCAACCACGTTCACGTGGCGTAAATCCCGTGGGTTTCTTCCTGTGGGGACTCCTGAACGAGCACGTGTACTCTATTCCGTCTACGAATGTGGGAGAATTGGTAGGGCGTGTTCATGCTGCTCTTGTTACTGTGGACGCAGCTTTGCTGCAAAGGGTCCAGAACTGTACGATCCGGCGGGTTGCGCAACGTTTGGACATGCAGGGAGGTCGCTTTGAACATTTTTTGTTCTGAGGATTACGTGTTCTGTTGTGAAGGTCATGCGGTCATTAATATGGACATTATTACTGTCTCTGGTTGCTAATGTACGACATCTGAGGGCTCATGTTACATGTGGTATAAAGGACAAGTAAATGTTGTGTTACTGTATTGTGCTATCATCTTTAACATCTCGAAACTGATATTGATTTTGTAGTTATTCTGTCGTATGACATGTTATTTGTTTCAGTGGTCTATTTCTTATTTGTCTAACCACGTATTTGTTATGTTCAGCGGTACAAACTGTCGTAAATTTAGGATACATGTGAGCTAAAAAACGATGTATTTTACTGCAGGAAATGTCCGAATGAAATTAGCGAATAAAAAAAAATGCACCCCAACGCAGATCCGAACCCTCAACTTACTGTACACTAATACGGAACTGTGTCCACTGCACCAACTGTACACCACAACTCAGATATGCCAACAGAGATAGTTACCATACATGTGGTTACAGCGTTGCCAGATTGCCACTCTTTAAAATTCTTTTTCTGCCGAATATACTGGCCGGACGGAATTTTGTGAGAGACATTTTTTTATCGTTTGCCTTTGGGGTGTCGCGTTGCGAATCCCGAGTGCGCGAATTTCGCTACACCCTGTATATGTATATTGTATTTCGTGCTGTTTACAGTTAACGGCTCTCCCGTTGTTTGGACGCCCATGTTATCTGTTTCGTATTGACCACTCGTGCATAACTTATTGAACAGTGGTTACCTGCGTGAATGAGGTTTGCCTGTTTTGGATGCACTTGAGATACGGGCAAGAAGTGTGTATCTAAGTGTGTGTCTGTGTACTCCGGAATAACCACAGATTCGGTTTCCTGGCTATCTCCTGGTATTTACGTAAGGTGTTCAGAGGTAAACAAGTAAGGGCTTAATGATGAAAAATGATTATGTGCTAGAGTCCTGTCTTATTGTAATTACTGTGAGTATATATATACACTCCTGGAAATGGAAAAAAGAACACATTGACACCGGTGTGTCAGACCCACCATACTTGCTCCGGACACTGCGAGAGGGCTGTACAAGCAATGATCACACGCACGGCACAGCTGACACACCAGGAACCGCGGTGTTGGCCGTCGAATGGCGCTAGCTGCGCAGCATTTGTGCACCGCCGCCGTCAGTGTCAGCCAGTTTGCCGTGGCATACGGAGCTCCATCGCAGTCTTTAACACTGGTAGCATGCCGCGACAGCGTGGACGTGAACCGTATGTGCAGTTGACGGACTTTGAGCGAGGGCGTATAGTGGGCATGCGGGAGGCCGGGTGGACGTACCGCCGAATTGCTCAACACGTGGGGCGTGAGGTCTCCACAGTACATCGATGTTGTCGCCAGTGGTCGGCGGAAGGTGCACGTGCCCGTCGACCTGGGACCGGACCGCAGGGACGCACGGATGCACGCCAAGGCCGTAGGATCCTACGCAGTGCCGTAGGGGACCGCACCGCCACTTCCCAGCAAATTAGGGACACTGTTGCTCCTGGGGTATCGGCGAGGACCATTCGCAACCGTCTCCATGAAGCTGGGCTACGGTCCCGCACACCGTTAGGCCGTCTTCCGCTCACGCCCCAACATCGTGCAGCCCGCCTCCAGTGGTGTCGCGACAGGCGTGAATGGAGGGACGAATGGAGACGTGTCGTCTTCAGCGATGAGAGTCGCTTCTGCCTTGGTGCCAATGATGGTCGTATGCGTGTTTGGCGCCGTGCAGGTGAGCGCCACAATCAGGACTGCATACGACCGAGGCACACAGGGCCAACACCCGGCATCATGGTGTGGGGAGCGATCTCCTACACTGGTCGTACACCACTGGTGATCGTCGAGGGGACACTGAATAGTGCACGGTACATCCAAACCGTCATCCAACCCATCGTTCTACCATTCCTAGACCGGCAAGGGAACTTGCTGTTCCAACAGGACAATGCACGTCCGCATGTATCCCGTGCCACCCAACGTGCTCTAGAAGGTGTAAGTCAACTACCCTGGCCAGCAAGATCTCCGGATCTGTCCCCCATTGAGCATGTTTGGGACTGGATGAAGCGTCGTCTCACGCGGTCTGCACGTCCAGCACGAACGCTGGTCCAACTGAGGCGCCAGGTGGAAATGGCATGGCAAGCCGTTCCACAGGACTACATCCAGCATCTCTACGATCGTCTCCATGGGAGAATAGCAGCCTGCATTGCTGCGAAAGGTGGATATACACTGTACTAGTGCCGACATTGTGCATGCTCTGTTGCCTGTGTCTATGTGCCTGTGGTTCTGTCAGTGTGATCATGTGATGTATCTGACCCCAGGAATGTGTCAATAAAGTTTCCCCTTCCTGGGACAATGAATTCACGGTGTTCTTATTTCAATTTCCAGGAGTAATATATATATATATATATATATATATATATATATATATATATATATATATATATATATATATATATAGCTCTGGGGTTATATTATGAGTTAAGCTACGAGAGGGTAATTTAGCAATATTACCAGCTTCTTATATATTGGAGTACATTATCACTTCCTGCTCTTGCAGTAAGAAGCCTGCCCACAAATATTATTAGTGACAAGGTAGTGCAGATATTTAGACTAATACTGAATGTGAATGGCTTGTGGGTCCCTTGCGGCCGTATTGCTGTTTTGAAATTGTTCTAATGTTTGCCAGCCGAAGTGGCCGAGCAGTTCTAGGCGCTTCAGTCTGGAACCGCGCGATCGCTACGGTCGCAGTTTCAAATCCTGCCTAGGGCATGGATTTGTGTGATATCCTTAGGTTAGTTATGTTTAAGTAGTTCTAAGTTCTAGGGGACTGATGACCTCAGAAGTTAAGTCCCATAGTGCTCAGAGCCATTTGAACCATATGAACTTGTTATTGAAATTTTGTAATACCTGAAAGATGCCTTGCATTGTTCTGGGTTTTTAATATATTATTTTGAAAGAGAAATTGTGAGTTGTTTCTGCTGTTATATCTTAAAAGGTGTCCTGCTTCTGTGGAAGTTTTCTGAGTAAAGACTTATGTAAAGAGGGTTTTAAAATTATTTATTGTTTGGGGTGGACTTTGACGACCACATACATTTTCTCTGTTTAATAATGTTTCAAATTCTAGGGCAATTACGTATGTTATGCTGGGTAGCAGCAGTTTTCTGTTATCATGCAACTGTTAAATAAAATCTGTTGGAAATTACAAGCCAGAGTTTGTGTTTCATCGGTAATTATTGCCTTGTCTTTACTGAGTTGAAGTATCCTTGAGCGTGTATTACACGTCTCACCTCCGTAGTTCAGGTTTTATGATCTCGGCACCACGTTTTCCACTTACAGGAAATTGCATTATTGATAAGTTGTTCTCGAGTTCCAGTTTGCCCTGCAATTGCCTTCGTGCTGACAGAGTTAAGAGTTGGCGAGGGCGTTATTCAGTTTTGGTGTGACTATTGTAGCTGTTGTCATAGTTTTCAGTCCTCTTCAATGATCATCCGTTACGATCAGTCAACACACGCTTTACCCGGCATTTTGACTAACTGGGTGATGTTTTGTCCGGCGCTTTACCTGAGCCATGCCTATACGTGTGTGTGTGTGTGTGTGTGTGTGTGTGTGTGTGTGTGTGTGTGTGTGTGTATCTGTCACCGTATTGAGGTGTACACATGGTAACGGTGAGCAGTGGTCATTGATCCACGTGAATTATAGTCGGCTACTAGCCCCCGCGCGTGTTCCGCACTTTCTGTGACAGTTTTCCATCCATCCGAACTAACACGTTGTTTCACAGAGCAGCCTACCGACGCAGGCGTAAGTCCTCTGTATAGCCTCTACCTCTCGACAGCAGTAAACCACTTTTTTGTCACAAAGGGCGTAAATGGTATTGTTTGCTAAATTTTGGGTGCTGAATACGGAAAGACACACATTAGTCTGTCGGGCTGAGTCTTCTCGTGGCACGCTGCCTTCTGTCTGTCAAATAATTTGAAAACTCCGCCTTTTTTGGTTATTCTGCTGCAGCTTAAATTACGTAATATGCAGATCCAGTTGTTTGAAAATAATTGGAATATCTATAAGGGATTACCGCACATGACTCTAGCTCATGAAAGCTACCTCTGGGAAATGAAGCTCGTTTGGCAGCACAGCTGTTGCATCACGCTGCTGTTTACTGTCGCTTGCATCTTAGCACTGAGATTTCTAACAGTTGTTGGAATAGAGTCCCCGTTATTCTGAGTTCGTGAAGGTTTGTTGTTTGTCTCTTGTTTTAATTCAGAAGAATGAATGATTCGCACTTGCATAAATAGCGGAAATACTTTTTGCTGTATCTGGAGAGAATTGACTGTCAAATCGCGAAAAGGATAACTTAACACTTGTACAGAATTGCTACAAGCTTTATATCGGATGTAAATCTGGCTACGAGCACTAGAATATGGCCCCTCCCATGCGCTGCTAGACCTGTCCTGCACTCCTGACAGGCTGGTTAAAAGAATCACGTCGCATATCATTTGCTGTCACCATGAATTGAAGGGAACCAACGGACCACAGACGAACTGTTATTTTTGTCAAACAAAAATAGATGGAATCACCTCTAAAACAGAAAAACTGCGCATTAGCCTAATTTACCACTTGTTATAAGGTCTGTGCGTCACACTGAAGAATTCTCGACACCAGTGCCCACTGATAATGTGACAGTGGAGGCGAATCCAGTGGGGGCCACCCAGTATTTCAACGCCATTCTGATTCAAAGTTGATACATTTTTGTCCCAAGCGTATTTCAACTATCTTGATGATTTAAGGGGACCACAGCGCGGTTCAGGTCGAAAATAATCGATTTTCGGTTTTCATTAAATTTCGATAGATTAAGGTTTTATTTAAGTACTCTGAAAAGGATTTCGATGAAAAAAAATTTTTTTCGAGCATTTTCCTACCAAGTGTGTTTATATGCCACGCCCACTTTTCTGTCACCCACTTTTCAGCATATATTTTAGATCTTTATAGCCCCTACATTGCACGTTAGGGATTTTGCTTTTACTCCAGAGTCTGTTGGCTATCCTTGGAATGCAGCAGTCGGTATTCTTTAGTTTCTGCTGTTTGTAAACAACATGTTTTCAAACACGCGGTTAGGTTTGTTCAAGTGTGATTGCGAGTAACTGTTATAGAAAAGATGCAGATATACTATGGGCAGGCAATTATGCGAAATAAAGAAATCTGGAGGCAATGCAGATAGATGTTTGGGCCATATTCTTCCATAACTCCTGTATTGATGATAAGCCATGTCATGGATTGTGTCCATCAGGAGAAAATTCGTGGTGCAAATACAATAGGGCTCAGGCAAATGGAGAATCTTATTCTCACCAGCATTCTCTTCCTGCTGCTGTTATTACTGAAATTAAACATATTTTCAGAGACTTGGCTCATCCTGACCTTCTAAGGAAATGTCGGCATGGGCAGACACAGAACCTAAAGGACTGTTTCAACAGCATAATTTGGAACCGCCTTCCTAAAACTGTATTTGTAGGCATGCATACAATGAAACTAGGAGTTCATGATGCTGTTATTACATTCAGTTGTGGTAATATTGGAAAGTGTTGGGTACTGAAAAAGATGAGAATTAACCCCGGTGAAATTATAATCACTGGGCTGCAACATTGCGATAAAATGAAGATAGACGATACAAACAGGTCTGCATTTAATATGGCCAAGAAAGCAAGACAAACATCCAGGAAGGTGAAAAAGAAGCGGGAAGACCTGATAGAGGCCAAAGAAGGGCCATCATATGCAGCTGAACAGTATTAATTAACTGTAAGTAACAAATTTCAAAAGTTTTTTTCTTTAAAGTCAATTTCCCGCAAACTAAAATTTTCAGTACATATGCCCCATTATATCAGAAACTATCATATATAAATGAATGAAATTTTCAGAGACTATGTCTGCATAACATAAAAAGGCACCTGGAAAAGCCACCTCTGTTACTACATTCATTAATATTCCCCCAGTTAAGAAGTTCACAAAACATTTTCTGCAGAACAAATTTAATTTTTGTTAATAAATTTAAAGAAGTATTTCTTAAAAACTATAAAATGGATAAAGTAGATTTTAGTACAGTTGACTATTAGCATTATGTAACATACAGTAAAAACATTAAGGTCTTGCATCAAATAGTTTTTTTCAGAAATGGGTCCAATACTTACCTAAATTAACATGGGTTACATAGGCAGGGTTTGGTCCCCTTAATGGGGGTAGGCCGTCAAACAGGCCGACTTGGAGCAGGAGAGGCATCACAGGACATTTTAATTTCCAGTGTCTATCCTTTTACAAATAAATTCATAAAACTTTGTCAGCATCACCAGGAAGGATTCAGGATTCACATTCATTGCAGTGGAAGTTCGAAAACATAACAATAAATTTTTTTACGTGTGAGATTTCGTCATTTTTTCACTTACTAATGGCTGCATTTGTTGCTATAGGTACACTTTTCTTCATAAGTTAGAGAGATTCTTCGATGAATTTTGCACATCATACATACCATACTCACAGGTGTATGAAACTCTAGAATTTATCTAATTTGTGAAAAAACGAATGAACTGTTATATTTTAAACTTCATGTTTAGGATAAACACCACAGTTTTTATAGATTTCGAAATTTCTAGAGTTTCATACACCTTTAAGTATGGTTTGTATGCTGTGCACAAATCATCGAAGAATCTCTTACTTATGAAGAAAAGTGTACCTATAGCATCAAATACTGCCATTAGTAAGTGAAAAAAAAATGATGAAATTTCACATGTAAAAAATTATTTCGTTATGTTTTCGAACTTCCACTGCTATGAGTGTGAATTTTGAATCCTTCCTGGGTATGCTGACAAAGTCTTACGAATTAAAATGTCCTGTGGTACCTCTCCAGCTCCAAGTCGGTCCGTTTGGCGTCCTACCCTCCTTAAGTTTGTTGAAGGACCAAGCTCAGCTTTCAGCTTCCTGTTTTAAAGGATGGAATCTTCTTCTTCACGACTCGAAACGGAGAGTATATCCTAACTACTACGCTGTTATCCTGAATATCCCAAGGAAGGTGACGTAGTATAGCATAACGATACCGAGTTCGTAATGGAGACTGCTGCTCATGTTTTCAGTGTAAATATGATTCGCTTGCTCATATACACTCGAAGAAGAAGAAGGTCACACCACGAAGGAATTATCCGAATGGGGTAGCAACTGGTAGATGTGATGTGCATGTACAGACAATCAAATGATTACTAATTCAGAAAAAAATCGAACGATTTGTTCAAGAGAAAGAGCTTCACAATTTCGAAACCACAATAACACATTGATGCAGCTCTGGCCCTTATTCAGGCAGTTATTCATCTTGACATTGATTGATAGAGTTGTTGGATTCATCTTGGGGAATATCATGCCAAGTTACATTCAACTGGAGCGCCAGACCGTCAAAATCCCGAGCATGTTGAAGGGCCCTGCCCAAAATGCTCCAAACGTTTTCAATTGTGGAGAGATCCGGTGACACTATTGGCGAAGGTGGGGTTTGACAAGCACGAAGACAAGCGGTAAAAACTCTCGCTGTGTGTGGGCGGGCAATATGCTACTGAAACATAAGCAGAGGATGCCATTAAGGGCAACAAAATGAGGCGTAGAATATCGTCGACGTACCGCTGGGCTGTGAGGGTGGCGCGAATGACAACCAAAGGAGTCCTGCTAGAAGAGAAAAGGCACTTCAGACCAACACTCCTGGTTGTAAGCCGTGTGGCGGTCGACAGTCAGGTTGGTATTGCACCACTGTTTGGACATTCCCAAACACGCCTTCTCTGGTCATTGGAGCTCATTTCGAAGCGACACTGATCACTGAAGACAATTCTACTCGAGTAAATGAGATTCCTGGCCGAAGATGCGTCTGGAGACGCCCCAGAAAGTGGTGGGATACCGGCCTAACTATCGCCCTTCATACGGTCCGACAACAAGGGATGGTGGTCTGGGGTGCCGTTTCATTTTATAGCAGATGCACACTACACTCGAACTCTTACGGAAATCGGCGAAATTCCGCGAGTAATGAGGACAATGGGCAAGGGGTACTAAGTTGAGAAGTTAGGTCTGGCGGGAGGTGCGCTAGAGTAGTCCATCCACTGCACTGAACACTGTGTCCAGATGACGTACTGCTCAGCGCTTATGCATAGTAAGCAGGAGACCTGACTGGCACAAATTTTCAGCTTTACTGATTTAAATCAATGCACACTGGCAGGTAATGTTAATTCCGTCGTGTCTTGAAAAAACAAGTATTTGAAGGAATTCAGGACAGATGAACATTCGACAGATTTCTTGATTGGTGTTGTAACAGTAGCAAGGTGTCAGTCACAATTGTGTGGAAGAACATTTTAGGGAGCCACAGGGCGCGGAACTCTCACGATATTGTAGAAGAACAACTGAGATCATACTGAATTACGGGTTGTAACATGTCACTTATATTTATTGAATCATCATTTACAGACACAGTGAAATAATTTCAAAACTGTATCTGATACCTCAGACAAAGTGGTATGTTTGCAACACCTTGTGACCTACTGTTCCGCTGTTCATATTTGTCGTTTGGCAAAAATTCTACCATCTAAAGGTCAGCGTCCGGACATACGTTTTGTTTTTAGTAATTGGCACGGTTCCTAGTAATCAATATTGGCTTGCACTAACTGTGCTGGCGACCTCTTTGCTGTAGTGACACAGTAAGTCGTAGACAACAATGCACACTTAAAAGACATACAAAGTAATGCAAGGCATCTTTTCTTCCTTCCGTCTTGCAAATTTAAAATCAGTTTATGAAGCATTCCGTTATTCAGGTTTAATCACCTAAAACTTGCGCCGCAGATATCGCGGAAATGGAAAGTGATACTTATGTGCTGTTGTTGCAGAATTGATTAGTAGTCATAGGCTCGAACGTACACGTTTTGAATGGAAGAATGACTAAAAGAAGGGTAAATCAGAATGTCAGTGGTGTTTGTGCAGGATTCTAGTGCGAGTTGTTTTCGAGATATCGTATCTTGAATATTTTACACACCGACACTTGTCTGAGCCATTCAACCTGCTTAGTTGCTAATTACGATGTTCTTATGAACTTCCAGCATGCTGCAGTAGCTTGGGTTAGCAACCTCTTTGAAACACTAGAACGAAAAACCAGTCCAAGGTGCAAAAGTTGATTGTATATTTTTGAAATTTTCGGAAACGCCACTTTAGACTGTGTTACGATGATTTGAAAATGGGTCTCGGCCTGAAAGAGGTCATCGACAGAATAAGAAGTCAAAATTTGCAACTTGGACAGGTTTTTCGTTCTACGATATTGTCATGTTTGCTTACAGTGTGCTTGTGTGTTCCTTGAGTGCATTGCGACTTGCCAGTCAGTTAGTGTATGACACTCCAATCAGTAGGTAGTGAGTGAACGAAGGGGTTTATCAATGCGAAAAAAGCCGAAATGTTCATGGTGTGCGGAGAGTGAAGGAAGAATGCAGTTCTTTCTAGTACGATGTATGTGGGAAAATATCCCAATAGACGTCATCAATCCCGGCAGTTATTTATCAAACTCTTCAACCAGTTACGTGAATGTGGTAGTGTAACACCTAAAGTAAATAACAGAAGGAAACAAACGGTGAAAGAAGAGGGGAAATCAATGTTTTTGCTACTATCGAAGTTGATCCGCACGTTGGGTCCCGCGCAATCGTACGAGGAAGTGGCGTGAGTCAGGCTTGTGTCCTACGCATTCTCCATCGACTTACGTTCCCTGCCTATCACATCTCGCTCCGTCACGAGCTGCAGGGAAACCATTATGAGAATCGTGTTAACTTCTGGACATGACCATTAAGACAGGATACTCCAGATGTATCATGCATCAAGTTTAGTTATGAAGCGACATTTAACAATCATGGCCAGGTAAACCGCCGAAACATGGACTGTTGGTTAGTCGACAGTCCCCGCTGGCATCGTCAGGTGGAATGTCGGCGTCCATGGAGTGTAAACGTATGGTGCAGGGCACTGAACCGTCAGCTCATGGACCCGTCATGCATAGATTGACGCGCACAAGTATCGCAGCCTCCAAACAGACCACCTTTCACGGATGCTAGATGATGTTCCCCTGTAGACTAGGAGGAGCTTGTGGCACCAACATCATTGCTGTCCAGCCCATAGTACACGAAGAACTACAGCATGTCTTCCAAAATGGTTTCCAAATTTTTGGATCGGACGTTGATGCCCTGTGCATTGGCCGGCCCGTTTCTCGGATTTGACACCTGTAGACTTTCTGCGGGGAAAGCTGAAAGATGCTGTCTAAAAGGACATACGCAACGTCGTATTGCAGCCTGATAGGACATTCCCGCTGAAATGCTAGAGCGTATGCAGCAGTCGTTCATTATCAGACTGAAAGTATTTCCACTGCTGGTGGTCATTCTGAACACAACCTGTAATGATCAATTGTCTCGTTACGGGTTAGAATCCAAACAACTATTGTATGCACTTGCTTTGTTCTGTAATGTGTGCTACGAAAGGTATTGTACAGCTCTCGGCGTGGAAACTTTTCCAAATACGATATTTCGTAAACGACTCGCACAAGAATTGTGCAACAAGCACCGCTGGCACTCTTATTTGCCCTAGTTTGTTAAAGTCAGTAGGCAAAGTTCCATTAAAAAGTGTATGTTTGCAGAAAAACTACACTTTCTCAGCATTATTACAATCTGTCGATTCCCTAACAATACGAGTACCTGTTTAACAATCCGTTCTCTGAAAACTGCGCATCAATAGGACTTTCCATTTCCATAATATTTGCGGTGCAATTTGTAGGTGATGCACATTGTATATGCGCACGTGTTATGAACCTAACACATAATGCCGCCTGTTTGTGGCATAGGAAACTGTTTCCATAAATGTTTTCAGTTTCTTTCTGACCAGAGTTAATAAATGTTATTATTTTTGTGGTACACTTTATATAACGTCGTAAAGTGACGAAACAGTACAGCGAGTACTGAGAGGAACAGAAGTATGCAGACATTTTAGTACGTCAGTAAAATAACTGTTCTGGTTAGTCAAAGACTTTATTCCTTCCAAAAGCGTAGAGTAGTATAAGTAGTATTCCTCTGCCGGTTGACAGTGTGGCGGTATGTGTGCGCTTGGAATGCCGTGACGTGGAACAGTGCTATCTGTAATAACAGTGCAGCTTTTCATAAAGTTAGCGCCAACGTGTTAATAAAGGAAAGGAAAACTTACTGCTCAGTTTGATGTGGTTAAAAAATGCCACTGTTGTGCCACTAAAATACGCGGAGCCCACGCGAACAATGCATCGAACCACTAAGCTTATCAAGAAATTTGTTGTAAAGTGCCGCTTCTCAGCGACTATTTCCACAAGTCTTTTAACACAGAATTTATTAAAAGACGATGTAATGAACTCCATTTCTTTTGTTTTATAAGACAAAACCACAGTGCATTAGTGTGTTTGAAACTTAAAGTTGTATAAAGTCGCTGCAACGAAATCTTCTGGCTTTTGCACTAATATATTTCATTAACTGTACAAGATTTGTAACTGCAGTAGCAGAGCTGGTTATTCCAGGTTAGTAACATGTAATGAATTCATGTGCGCGTCCATGGACGCATCATTATTGTTTGTCATATTATTAACCCTCTCAGACACTCTGGCTAGAATTGTGCACATTAACTTTTACTATGTTTCCGCTGCCTCAGAAGCACTTTTTCCCAGTGGAAACCTGAGGTATACATTCGTGAATGTTCAACCTTTCAATTATGCGCAAGTGCTGTCACCTTTTGGGCATCACTATGTAACCTCTCTACAAAAATGTGTAAATGAAAAATGAAAATGTGCCAAGTGTAACCTCCGCAAAGAATTGTTTGTATTTACAATTATGAACCAAGCGTAAACTCCCCACAAAATAATTATTAAATGAATTTTATATATTGTGATCTCTGAACAAAATTGGCTCCCATTTATTGTCTGTGTGCAAAACTGCATTCACATTTAATGTTACCACAAAATTCTTTTCTCAATTAATGTTAAGTTCGAAACAGAAAAATTCCTAAACACCAAAATAATGAAAAAGTTTAGTAACCTGATGAATTTTATGAGGACAGCAGCGCTGCCCTTCGGCCCTGTATCCTGAATAAAAAAAGCAAAAATTCTTACCTCAATAAAAACTGCAATTATCTCTGCTCTTAATTAGGTATTTTTCGACACAGCTTCTTGCAATGCTGGCGTATATATATATATATATATATATATATATATATATATATATATATATATATATATATATATATATATATATATATATATAGATTATTGGAAGGAATGATCATGCATTGGAAATATTCTTTAAATTGAAATGAATGCTTTTCTTTAAAAGAGTTACTTTATATTATAAAAATTATTATTGGGGCATTTTTTGGAACAAATTAAATTACAATTAACATACATTATTAAATATGCGCAAGGCTGCTTCTTTACCTTCTACAACAATACTCATCCTCCAGAATCCTGACCACAGTCGCGAGCAGAGCACACAGCCGACCCATGCCGACTCCACCAGACTACTACTAGACTACTACTGTCGACTCGCGCAGACAAGCGCAGACTAGCGACAAGTAACAACTAACGATAAACTACTCTCTGGTCAGAGATTCTGTCATGCCTCGCCAATCGCCGGCAAAGCATACGTCTTACATAACCCTCCACGGGGAGGGGGGGGGGGGGGGGGAACAGCGATGGTAAGTCAATTGGACTTGCCATGAGCAACAAATTTTTCTTAATGAACTAACTTTACAATCACAGAATATATACATATATATAGGTGCAGAACATGAAATAAAATATAGTGCACATGCACTGAGTACAAAACATATCTAGGAATGACAAAATGTATACACAATGAGTAGAAAACATATTAACAAATGGTAAAAGTGCACACGCACTGTAAAACTCTTTAGCATTTTTACAACAAATAAACATAATGAGTACAAATCATATTGACAAATGACAAGAGTGCACACGCACTGTAGTTCAGAACATATCAGCAAATCACAAAAATGTATATGCAATGAATACAAATCATGTTAACAAAATGACGAAAGTGCACACGCACTGTAGTACAGAACATATCTGGGAATCACAAAATGTATACGTAATGAGTACAAATAGCATAAAGTGCACAACATGCACTGTAAAACTCTTTAGCATTTTTACAACAAATAAACATATCAAGGAGTGAAATAAAGTGCACACACACTGTATAAGTCTTTAGCATTATTAAGACAACTGATCTTGTTAACAAATGAAATGAAGTGCACACGCACTGTATATGTCTTTATCATTTTACAAGAATTTAAACGCATTGTATAAGTGGTTACCATTTTACAAGAACTAGGAAAGGAATGGGAAGGATTGCGTCATGGTTGTAGCACTTTAGGTTGCACGCAGCTGCACTGAAGGTCCATATGTTTCTATAGAAGCACAACACCAAGTGAGACAATCTGAAGTTCTTTTCCTTGAAGTATTAATCAGTGTAGCCAAGACACTGAAATGACGTAATAATATTCCATGCTATCATTTTGGTAGTACACTAGGTACACCAAACAGTGGGACCATAATAACATCTCCATCGCTCAAGGTGGTGGACAGCATGTCGTGTCAACACCACGTTCTTGTAAAGTAGACCAACGTAGAATTAGTGCAAAAACCAAATATAGTGCTCCATGATCATGAGGATAGACAGGAGAAACGGATATTGCAGTAATTTCTGGTAATTAGGTCAGAAGGTGAAGGACATTAAGTCACATACTAGTCTTCATTGAAAATTACACTAGTCTAACAACTGATTTGAGTAATTGGTGGCACTCATCACCCAGTTACTGAACATTTCTGTACCATGTATGTAGTATTACAGAATAATGTTCATAAATTATGTGAATATAGTAATTATTAGCACTCATTGGCCAGATACAAAGCATAGTTTTATGCATTATTCAGAAGTCATCATTCAAAATAGGAGCTAATTAATGGCATAGCATTTATACATAAGTCATCATATTACAGTAAACAGTGGCATTCATTGCCCAGTTACAAAGCATTTTTTATGTATTATTAAGAAATGATCATTCAAAACAAGAGTTAATTATTGGCATAGCATTTATACATAATTCATCTAATTCTAGTAATCATTGGCATCATAGGTCATCTCATTACAGTAATCAGTGACATTCATTGGCCAGTTACAAAGCATTTTTTATGCATTATTCATAAGTGATCATTCAAAATAAGAGTTAATTATTGCATAGCATTTATGCATAATTCATCTGCATAGCATTTATACATAAGTCATCATATTACAGTAAACAGTGGCATTCATTGCCCAGCTACAAAGCATTTTTTATGTATTATTCAGAAGTGATCATTCAAAACAAGAGTTAATTATTGGCATAGTATTTATACATAATTCATCTAATTATAGTAATCATTGGCATCATAGGTCATCTCATTACAGTAATCAGTGGCATTCATTGGCCAGTTACAAAGCATTTTTTTATGCATTATTCAGAAGTGATCATTCAAAACAAGAGTTAATTATTGGCATAGCATTTTTAGAGTATAACAAAAATATTATTTACAGAAATTATGCGCATAGTATTTACGCATTATTACAAAGTATCACTCAGTATTACTCAGAATTCATTATTCATGTGACACACTATTCAGAGCTGATCAGTATTACTCAGAACTCTTTTAAACTGGTAGCATTATTTGGGACTGGTAATACATTTTTTTTGTGCTAGCAATGCACTGCTTTGGGATCGATAATTAATTACTGGGGAATGAAAATATTCGCTTTTGAGTTATTACTGCAAATGAAGATGTGTAACGTCATTCGTCATGAGTCAGCTGTAGCAAGGTTATGAAACAAGTAGAGTATATGTGATCACATTCATAAATGACATAGGTTTAATGAACAACTGCTTATAGCACATTAATTTCATGAATAATTTCTCCTGCAAAATGTACAAAAATGGATTATTAAACTGAAAGAAGAAACGCATTTTATGCTGAAAAGTAGTGAACTTCGAATTAACAGGTAGTGAAATGTGTATAAAAAATATATGTATGTTCTCTAGCTGTCCTTTCCTAAACCTTCAGTCATCATACCATGCGATATAAGACATACTGTCAAAACGAACTGCAACAAATACTTAAATAACTACATAGCATCTCTTAACTAATAGTAAATGTATAAACTTCATCATAATTTTCATCTGTAAAGAAAAAACTTCATTATCCAAGTTATCATAACTCCATTATTATCATCACCTGTAAAGAAAAACTTCATTATCCATATCCTCATCTGCAAAGAAAAAACTTCATTATCCATATTATCATATTCTTCGTCATTATTCATCACCATTCATCATCGTCTGCAAAAAAGTCACTTCATTATTCATTATACAACTATTCCTTATCTCTAGCATATTTCATCACTAAAACTAAGATGTGTAGTTCTGTCTGACAGCCTGCATCAATCGCCTCGTATTCTGAAAGAAAAAATTAGTTAAGACTGCTATTCTACGATGTGTATACTATATTCTTGTTAATGCTTGTTAATTCTGATCCCATTTCTGTTTAATTTATTTCATTTACACGTTATTTCTTTCTGAAAATGATGAACAAAGATTAATGTCTTGCATTTAATTCATATACCCATTAAATAAAAACTGGTTTATAGTAACATAATTGAGGATACAGCATAGCGTGACTGAAAACGTAATATGTCAAAAACATAGACAGTGTTCAGAGGCAAAAATGTAGTGTATCACAATGTAGCAGCAAAAAAAAAAAGTAAAGTAGTCACGATGTTGAGATATCATAAGGCAAAAATGTCAAAGTCAACTGGTATTTGTTATATCGTAAATATTTCATAGTGCATACAAACAAAACAGGAAGACAATCATACATACATAAAAAAATGGAAAATATGCACGGTCTGATGCGTAACGACAAGAAGAGCGACCTGCTAACCTTACCTTGCCGGGCACTTGCCAAGAAAAAATATGACAATCATCAGTAAGTAGTCAAATAAATATAATTACATAAGTGGTCAAAAAATGTGTAAATTCATCTGGAAAAATATGCACGGTCTGAAGTGTAACGACAAGAAGAGCGACCTGCTAACCTTACCTTGCCGGGCACTTGCCAAGAAAAAATACGATAATCATCAGTAAGTAGTCACTTAAATATAATTGCATACGTGGTCAAGCCGGCCGCGGTGGTCTCGCGGTTAAGGCGCTGAGTCCGGAACCGCGCGACTGCTACGGTCGCAGGTTCGAATCCTGCCTCGGGCATGGATGTGTGTGATGTCCTTAGGTTAGTTAGGTTTAAGTAGTTCTAAGTTCTAGGGGACTGATGACCACAGATGTTAAGTCCCATAGTGCTCAGAGCCATACGTGGTCAAAAAATGTTTAAGTTCATCTGGAAAAATATGCACGGTCTGATGTGTAACGACAAGAAGAGCGACCTGCTAACCTTACCTTGCCGGGCACTTGCCAAGAAAAATACGATAATCATCAGTAAGTGTTCATGTGAATATAATTGCATAAGTGGTCATAAAAAATTAGGAAATGGCATAACAGTGTGATAAATCATAAAGTATGTTCATTCAATAAAAGGTTTGATGTTTGATATGTGGTGGTTCCCTTTGGTTTTTCAGGTTCTCAAAGTTTCGACGTGTACTACATTGGGCTGAGGAACGCTGCGAATCCGATATGGACCTGCGTATAGAAGCTCAAATTTACTGCATCTACTCTTTCGTCTGTTCGATAAATAGTGTGTACGTACTAATATCTTCTGTCCAATGTGTACAAACCTGTTTTTGCTGTCTTCTCCGGCGCTCTGCGGCACGTTTGATGTTGTTCAGCGCAATGTCAATTATTTCATGTTGTCGTAGTCGACGAGATGTAGGAAAGGTTACTAATTCTTTAATTTTGTTAGGTGGTTCAACATTTTTCAGTATAACAGACGGAGATAGCATAGTAGATTCATTTGGTATGGAATTAATTACATCCTGGAATGAGAGTATGTGTGTGTCCCAATCAATATGTTTTTTATGGCAGTATATTCTACACAGTTTACCAATTTCTTTCATTAATCGTTCACAAGGGTTCGAAGAAGCATGGTACCTGGATATATAGATCGGAGAATGTTTCTAGCTCGTAGCATACGTGTCCATATAGCAGATAGAAACTGTGATCCATTGTCGGAAATTACTTTCAACACATGCCCTACATGAAATAGAAAATGTTTTACAAATGCTTTCGAAACAGTTTTAGCAGTAGCTTTGCGTAACGGAGTGAAGGTAACAAATTTTGAAGTGAGTTCAACAGCGACAAAGATGTAGCAAAAACCTCTATTAGTTTTGGGAATCGGACCAAAAATGTCTACAGCGGCCATATGTCTCAATTTAACAGGTACAATGTGATGTAATGGAGGAACATGTGAAGTCGTGTCTGATTTAGCTTTCTGGCAGATTTTACATGACGCTAAAACTCGTATACGTTTCTCCATGTTGGTAAAATAACAGTTCTGTCTCAGTATAAGAAAACATTTTCTGGCTCCGTAATGTGCGTAACTTAAATGAGTATACCAGATTAATTTGTTAACAAGTTCGTCAGGAATTCATAATAACCAATTGTTGCTGTCAGGATGAGAGCGGCGAAATAGAATGTCATTGCGTACAGTGTAATGGTTTCTAATGGTAACATTATTCTTATCTTGCCAAAGGTGTTTAATTTCTTTCCATACGTTGTCTTTACTCTGCTCTTGTGCTATGTCTTGTAATGACGACGAAATGAAATTTTCAAATGCAACCTGTTGAATGTACATGACGCTGAAATTTGCTTTGCAGAAGTTGGTTGCGATGTCTTGCTGATTGTTGTTAAGAGAACGGGATAGTGCGTCTGCTACAATATGTAGTGTACCGGGAATGTGAACAATTGTAAAATTAAATTCCTGCAAATGAAGTTTCCATCTACTTAATCTGTCGTGTGTAAATTTAGCCGAGAGTAAAAATTGTATCGTTCTATGATCTGTGTAAACGGTAGTGTGTCTTCCATAAAGGAAATGCCTAAATCTGGTAAAAGCTCATACAACACATAATGTTTCAAGTTCTGTAACAGAATAATTTCTTTCAGCAGGTGACAGAATGCGACTTGCAAAAGCGATGTTTTTAATTACTGTACAACCATCTTCTTCAATTTCCTGAAAAATATGTACGCCTAAAGCGGTGTTAGAACTGTCGGTGGCAATGGAAAAATTTCTGGTAAGATCTGGGTGCGATAAAAGTGGAGCATTCAACAAGGCTTCTTTCAGGTTCACAAATTCAGAATGTGCTTGCCTATCCCAGGACCAAATAGTGTTTTTACCTGTCAATTGACATAATCTAGGGTTGTCTAAAGCAGAGTAATGAATAAATTTACGAAAAAGTTAATTAAACCCAAAAAACTGCGTAGTTTTTTCTTCGTCGTAGGAACAGTAATGTCACGTAGAGCTTGAAGTTTTTCCGGGTCAGGCGTAATGCCCCCTGCTGAAATTACATGTCCAAGAAATTTTATAGAAGTTTTACCAAAGTGCGATTTACTGAGATTAACTGTGAGTCTTTGTGCACGAAAAGTTTGCAACAGTAGTTCAAGAATCAGATTGTGTTCAGACCAGTTAGCTTCTGCAATAAGAATGTCGTCTACGTACGTTGTGATTCTGTCTCTAAGTTCTGTCGGAAGTATTGTGTTCAAACCGCGAATAAAAGCTGCTGAAGAAATTGTTAAACCGAACGGTAATTTACAAAATTGATAACAGTCAACAAAACAGAGAAATGCTGTGTACTTTCTGCAGTTCGGATGGAGCTGAATTTGCCAAAATCCCGATTTCAAATCTAATGTGGAATAAATAGCAGTACCATGAGATTTCTGTAGAAGTTATTCTAGTGTCTGTAGGCGATCTGTTTCATTAATAATAATGTCATTGATGTGACGCGAATCAAGTACGAGGCGAAGTGAACCATCCTTTTTCTTAACAATATGGAGCGGGTTTCTGTACGGACTAACTGCCGGTTCAATAATTCCTTGGTCAAGCATACCTTGCAATTCTTTCTTAACTTGTTCTCTGTGAATATACGGAATGGGATAATGTTTGGCTTTAAATGTGTCGTGCTATTTAAATTGAAATTCATACATAAAACCGGACATAGTACCAGGAACGTTGTCAAAAACTGGAGCTTGCTATAAAAGAATTTTGTGTAGTTGCGTGCGTTCGTCGTCTGTATTTACACTGCTCTTTTTAACTTTATCAGAAATAGTCTGTATTACGTCATAGTCGGCTTCGTCTGGAGTATTATAGTTATGTACGTACGTATCTGTGAATAATGTGGAATTACAGTCTATGTTCCGTGATGCGGAAATGACCTCTGTACGATTAATTGCTTGTTCTTCCGCAGATAAAGAGTACTGAAATTCTAAAGCCAGTTGTACATTTTCATCCTTTAACATTAAATAGGAATTTTGAAAATCAATAATTGCGTCGTGTTGTACCAGAATATTCGTACCTAAAATAACTTCTGTTGTCAATAAGGGAACAATCCAATAATTTGAGTGAAATGTATGACCTGCAATACAAAATGATAAATGTGTCTGTAATTTTACATCTACTCCTTTACTCGACACTGCTCCTTTTACTTTCGTTTTGCCTAATGGTAACGTAGGATAAGTATTCTCTTTGTTACACTCGTTGAAAGTTTCTTCATTTATAACTGACATAGGTGATCCAGAATCGATTACTGCTGAAAATTTCGATGATCCAATTTTAACTTCGATGACAGGGTGTGAAATGGTTTTTTGAATAACTGGTCTTTCCTGCAAAAGAGTGTCTCGGATGTAGTCAAAAGTAATAACATTTTCGTGTACAAGATTCTGTGTATCTGAAGTATTGCTTACGTTGCTGGAAGATGCAACCTGTACTGTATCTAGTCAAATTCTATCTGACGTGTTATTATTTTCAGGAGGATGCTGTGGCATTTCCACTATTTGTACTGTTCTATTATTTCTTCCTGACGTATTACGTTCGGGATGATATCTACTGTCTGGTTCATTCATGATAATATGTTGTTGCTGATCTTCTTGCTGCTGATAGGATCGACTGTTATTAAATGTACGCTGAAAATTGTGCTCATTATTTTTACGTCTGTCATGATAGTCATTTCTATACGGCGCATTGCGATAGGAATTGAAATAGTGTGTTTTCTGTACGTACTGACTCCCTTGTTGCTGTGCGTTACTGTTTGTTGGAGCTGATGCTATACGTGCACGCGGCGAAACATTAAAGCTTGGTTGACCTTGTGCATTACATTGTTGGTTAGGTATACTAACCGGTTGGTTTTGTTGCTGTTGTTGGGAAAAACGTCTATTGTTACCAAAATGTGGTTCCTCTTGCTAATAATTTTGACGATACTGATAATTAAAATTTTGTCTGTTATTAAAGTTCTGGTGGCTGTCGTTCCTAAAGCGTCTGTTACCTTTGCTATTGAAATTGCGTGGCTGATCGTAATTGCTGTATGTTTGTTGACCTTGGTTATTATATGAAAAATTTTTGTTTATAAAGGAATAATCCGATTGTTGCACTTCCAAAAGCTGTAACAGATCTCTGAATGCCGAAATATTTTCTTTTCTGCTGACCCGTTAAAAGTGACACTCTTAATGATCGTGGTAATTTAGAAATACATAATTGAATAAGTGTAGATTCTCTGTACGTGCTCAAAAAATTGCGTGACACTGGGAAAATTTGAGTTCTCATAATTTGGTAAACTAATTAATTGATCCTTGATTCCGCTCTGTGTCGTCTTCGACCAATACGCTGACAGAAAAGCATCCTGAAATTCTTCTACCGAGTAGCTTTGTCTCGCGATCGGTCTCATACGAGTTGCCGGTTCGCCTTCCAAAAAACTGCAAATAAATTCAAGTTTGTGCGTTACAGGCCAAGTCGGTGGAAAAGCAAAGCTAAATTGTTGTATCCAATCCAAGGGGTGAATCTGTGTTCGAACATTTTTAAATACTTTAAATTTTCTCACTGATAGAAAATGTTTGTAATCAAAATTATCATCTCTGTACGTCTGAACAGGTTCAGGATTGTATGAGAATCTATTTGTCTGTGACTGTTCGGAATCTAAGCCACGTACTCTCTGTAAATTACCCAAATTATACTGGCTGTGTGAATGTGAGAAATGTTCGGAATGTGCCGTATGCTGTGACGTGTTATTAACTGAAATATTTTTTATCTCTGTCACTTCTTGCTGTAAAGTTGACAATTTTCTACGTAATGTATTATTAGACCAATCTGTCTCACTGATCGTCTGCTGTAGATTTTGGAATTCAGGTGGTTGATTAAACGAAATCGGTGAAGTATCGTCTGATTTGCTGTCATTATTACTTTCAATAACGTCAATACGACTGGCCAATTCATCATATTTTTCAGTCAGTATTTTTACCTGATCATCGGTTTTAGTGTCACAAGCATTAATCTGTTTTTGTATTTTACGTGTGGTTTCGTTCAATTTTTTAACGTCTGCTTTGATGACACCGGGATCCTGAATTAGTTGTAATTGTTCAAGTCTGTCGGTCACTGTCTGAAAGTCTACTGTGTGTGTGTCTGTTTTTGTTTTAAGATCGGAAATTTCATCACGGAATTCGGTGTTCAGCTTTTTGATAGTATTAATTTAGTCTGATACTGCAGCAATATTGTTGTCTACGTATGTTTTTGCTTTTGTAAACAATTTACGTTTATCTTCCTGTCTCTATGCGGTAACTGTTTCCATGACTTGTCGCTTTACTTTATTCTGTTCCTGTATAAATTTACGGTAACGCGTTACACTGTTTTGTAGGTGGTGATTAAAACGTTCGTCAATTTGACTGTTCTGTTGGTCAAATTTCGCGTCTACTTTTGCCTCCAGTGAGCGTGAAAGTTCTGCTGACATTAATTTAAACTCGTCGCGTAACTGTGTTGCGTTTTCAGAGCATTGTTTACCGACTGCACTAATTTCGTCTCTAAGTGATTCTGTTGTAGCTGTTTGCATATCCCTTAATTCTTGAGCAACAGATCTAATTTCTTCACTACTTTTCCTAGCACAAGCCTCAATTTCCTCACGTAATTGTTCTTTAGCATCATGACATTGCGCGGCAACGGCTGTAATCTCTTCGCTAAGCTGTCTGGAATTGTTGTCTAATTTTTCATTAAGGTTATCTTGTTTTTCATTAAGTTGTTTGTTCTGTTCACTAAGTTGTTTGAAGTTGTCGTCTTGTTCTTTCTTCGACTGTTTGGAATTTTCGTCTTGTTTTTTTTATGTTCATTCATTTGTAGCAACAATGCCATAATTTGATCCAAGCTAAAATTAGCAACTCTATTCTCTGTGCTATTTGATGGCGTACCTGCAATTGTCACGTTTTGTGTAACCATTTGGTAATTGTGTGATTCTTGAAAATGTTTGCTAATCGGATGTGCCCTGTTAGTCACTACCTCGGAATGAAATAAATCTGTCGTACTTTGAGTACACTGTTCATTTCCGTTAGAAATAATTACCTGTTCATTACGTAAATTTTGCAAACCGGGTGTGTCAAGCTGGGCAGCGTTCATTGTAACAGAACGTGCCGCGTCATCCATTGTCGTTAAATTAACAGACGACACAATTGAATTTATTTGCTCATCACTAGGATCAAAATCAATATTAGTGGTCGGTACGCACTGATTGTATACTATTAGGGGATTATGATCATTACACTGAGTGTCGCAAGTACTATCGCTCAAGTTATTCGAGTCGGCTATTTCACTCATTACACATCGCGATGTACTGTTAACAGTTTTTCGCGGCATTTTTCACAAATCACAATTATTCACAAATGAAACAAAGACAATGCAAAAATGCAACAAACACAAATACAACAAAGAGCAACAAATTTCCGATGATCTGTGAAAGAAAGAGTGACAAATTAGTAAATGCGTTGCGCCAGATGCAAACTACATTTAAGTAAATAAGAGCAGATATAAGACTACTTCTCAGAAGATTCATAAAGAAATACGATCCTGGCCGGATGTCGCCAAGTGTAACCTCCCTACAAAAATATGTAAATGAAAAATGAAAATGTGCCAAGCGTAACCTCCGCAAAGAATTGTTTGTATTTACAATTATGAACCAAGCGTAAACTCCCCACAAAATAATTATTAAATGAATTTTATATATTGTGATCTCTGAACAAAATTGGCTCCCATTTATTGTCTGTGTGCAAAACTGCATTCACATTTAATGTTACCACAAAATTCTTTTCTCAATTAATGTTAAGTTCGAAACAGAAAAATTCCTAAACACCAAAATAATGAAAAAGTTTAGTAACCTGATGAATTTTATGAGGACAGCAGCGCTGCCCTTCGGCCCTGTATTCTGAATAAAAAAAGCAAAAATTCTTACCTCAATAAAAACTGCAATTATCTCTGCTCTTAATTAGGTATTTTTCGACACAGCTTCTTGCAATGCTGGCATATATATATATATATAGATTATTGGAAGGAATGATCATGCATTGGAAATATTCTTTAAATTGAAATGAATGCTTTTCTTTAAAAGAGTTACTTTATATTATAAAAATTATTATTGGGGCATTTTTTGGAACAAATTAAATTACAATTAACATACATTATTAAATATGCGCAAGGCTGCTTCTTTACCTTCTACAACAATACTCATCCTCCAGAATCGTGACCACAGTCGCGAGCAGAGCACACAGCCGACCCATGCCGACTCCGCCAGACTACTACTAGACTACTACTGTCGACTCGCGCAGACAAGCGCAGACTAGCGACAAGCAACAACTAACGATAAACTTCCTGTCAGATTAAAACTGTGTGCCGACCCGCGAGGAACTCGGGACCAGTGCCTTTCACCTTCCAAACTTCACAGAAGCTCTCCTCCGAGGGTAGGAGACGAGGTACTGGCGGAATTGAAGCTGTGGATAGCTCAGATGGTAGAGCACTTGCCCGCGAAAGGCAAAGGTCCCTAGTTCGAGTCTCGGTCTGCCACACAGTTCTGGTCAGAGATTCTGTCATGCCTCGCCAATCGCCGGCAAAGCATACGTCTTACAACTATGAAAATTGCAAGAAGTCAATGAACAGTTTCAGTACACCCTCGCACTACCGATAAAAGGGGGCGTTCATGAAAAACACACACTATTTAATATATGCACCATATCCACAATTTTGAAGATACGAAATGAAATTTTTTACCACGCTTTACCTAAAAATAAGACAGTTATAGTTAAGTGCCTTGAATATAATGTAATTAATTTTTTTTATGGAATTTAAAAATTTTGTTTTCAAAAAATAGTATATACGCCTTTGTCTCAAACTATTAAAGAGATTTCTACAAAATTTTCTATGTTTATTGTCTTTGCGTATAGTAAGCTTCTCTCATTAGGTTTCTTGAACATACTGAATAGGAAAATTTTAATTTTTTTTAAATTATAATTCTCTAAGTATAATATAAAATTCACGCAAAAGTCCGAGGACATTACCCGATATCTCAGCTGACAATCAGAATTTCAAAATTTATTCTTGAGGCAACATTTATTGCGTTTATAGAAATAAGTGTATGAAACCAGAATGAGATTTTCACTCTGCAGCGGAGTGTGCACTGATATGAAACTTCCTGTCAGATTAAAACTGTGTGCCGACCCGCGAGGAACTCGGGACCAGTGCCTTTCACCTTCCAAACTTCACAGAAGCTCTCCTCCGAGGGTAGGAGACGAGGTACTGGCGGAATTGAAGCTGTGGATAGCTCAGATGGTAGAGCACTTGCCCGCGAAAGGCAAAGGTCCCTAGTTCGAGTCTCGGTCTGCCACACAGTTTTAATCGGCTAGGAAGTTTCATATCAGCGCACACTCCGCTGCAGAGTGAAAATCTCATTCTGAAAACATCCAGCAGGCTGTGGCAAAGCCATGTGTCCGTAATATCCTTTCCTCCATGCGTGTTAGTTCTGCAATTTTCACAGGAGAGCTTCTGTGAAGTTTGGAAGCTAGGAGACGAGGTACTGTCGGAAATGAAGGTGTGGAGTCGGGTCGTCAGCCATGCTTGGGTAGCTCAGATGCTAGAGCACCTACCCGCGAAAGGCGAAGGTCCCGAGTTCGAGTCTCTATCCGGCACACAGTTTGAATCTGCCAGGAAGTTTCAAGTGTATGAAATTTCATAATTCTGGTCTTTAAAGGTTCTGATAGGAAGATGCATTAACTTTAATTTTCAAAAAATGCAATTTCAATTTCAACACAACGTTTTTCCTTATTTCATTTCTTCAGCAGGCCCCAGATTTGTAGTCAGTCCTCCTTACCTTCAAGGCTTCTCTTCTGGTTTCTTTTTTTCTGCCTTCCCCCCTTTATCAGGTCTTCAACTGACGTTCTCATCACTGAACAACAACTGCACTGTAAGTTATACTTCAGACAACTACAGCAAATGAATATGTGATTTTAGCGCATCTTGTACATATGAGTGAATTTAGGGACTCATTTGAGTTCTTCGTTTAGCCACGAACAGAACTTTTTTGAAGAGGATACAAAGTGAAAACTTCTCCTTTTGAATATAGGGGCTCCTATCCCTCTGCGGCCGTAGATATTGAAGTGTGACTTCAAAAAACGCTCATGAAAAGAAGGTCGCGCCATACATTTAACTATTTTTCTGGAACTTCGAATGCGGTTACATCACTGAACTCAGGGAACTTACTGCGCACGAATTCTACTAATAAATAAATAATGATTTGAAAAGTGACATTTTCGATCAATTTCATGAATGTCCTCCATTAAGAAGGCGCAGGCAGGAAGCTCTAGCACGTTGAAGACTTACTTGAGAGGTGAGGCAATTTTCGGAGTTACTTATCCATCTCTGATAGCGACGTGTGGCGTTATATCAGCTGCTGGAATTACGTCGACAGTGTTGGAGCCCAGCGTAATACGCCGTAGTAAAATCACACAGTAGTGTAGCAGCTCCACTGGAGTTCTCGGAAAGATGATACCCAGAACATTTTGATAACCAATTACGGCACTTTTCTGTCTAGCCCTCCGACACGGAAGCCTCTGTCGAGTGCTACGTCGCTACGCTTTCTTCTTCTTTTATGTGAAGGAAAAAGAAAAAGACTGGCTCTCAGTGTCGCGTCTTCTGCCACTCTGGTTAACAGACAGCTCCACTCTTGCAGTCAAGTGCAGACCTCACAGAGAAACTTCGCCGTAAACTAGGGATTCAGCACAAGTTTCAACGCGCCAAAAAAAAATTTAGTTGGATCTCTTCTTAGTTCCACGACTAGCTGAAGCTCACATAGCCAGTTTCGAGTAAGATACCGTACAGATTTCAACGGTACCGAACTCAGACTACGTGCCACCATTTTGATGGGTCACAAACAATAACTGTACTACGGCTGTGAAGCATTTATCGACGTAGTTCACGGATCAATAGTTCTCGGTTACGTGATCGCGCCAAATTTGCATAAAATCCGAGGCCTTCGATCATTACCTCATCATCTTCGTCAGGGGTCAAGCTATCTTCCTGTTTCACCCCACTCGTTCTATAAGGGAGGAGGAGGAACGAAAGGGGGGGGGCTGTCAGTGGTACAATATTCCGCTCTTCATTCTAGAACATTTTTAAAAATATAACAAAGAAGAAGAAGAAAAACGTTACACATGGTTTTAAAAACTATGAACAGGATGAATTCTGTTGGCGCCTACACAAGAAAAAGTAAGACTACTTTCTTTGTTTAATGCAAAATTATGGAAAGAACAGCTAAAAAATGAAAATATGTGCATTGTACAAACACTTTCCCAGGAAGGTGAAACTGTTCTAAGAAAAACCACTGTGCTTTCATTTAAAATCAGACGTACCTGTACAATGGGAGAGTACGATTTCGGGAGGATATAAAATGTTCCATAAAGGTTGAGAGGTGTGGTTAGAAATGATAGCGGTCTGCTGCGTAGGAAATTGTGGATATGAAATTAGTAACTGGGGTGAACAGAGGAAAGACAGCGAGGCGGAAAACAGAGGGTGAGGAGTAGTTTGTTGTGTAAGGTAGTGGTAATTAAGAGGAAAAGGATGGGGATAGATGGAGAGCGAAAAGAAGAGAAGAGCCCTGAAGTGGAGTGGAATAGGTGGGGAAGAGTTTACATTGGTATGAGGGATAAGTATTGGGTCTGATCTGATTGTCTGGAAAAGGGAGCTGGCTGAATTTTTTTTTTGGGACAGTACGCAGAGGGTTTGTTGGTGAACATTTGATGGGATACGTCGGTGGGGGCGAGGAAACTTTCTAGGATTAGAAGAGGGGAAGCTAGCGGATTACTGAAGTCGAGTTTGCGGATGGTGTAGGTTGTTCGGAGGTATCCATTGTGAGTGAGGAGACGTGGGGGCTTGATGAGTTGGTTAAGGATACTTATGGGGTAAGGTAAGTAGATGCAGAAGGCGAGGTGGAGTGTAAAATGTTCCAGGATCTAGAGGGACTTACATAACTTAGGAGGGGCAGATAATCATGCATGGCAAAGGATACTCAAGATTTTGTAGGACTGGAGGCCAGTGATGTGACGCAATCCCCAGCTTCGGCCAGTTATTAGTTGGTTCTTTATTCTGCACTGCTTGCTGGATGTTTCATAGGTGAAGTTTTCACGTTAGCTGTCGGTCAGTGGTTAGTCCTAGATATTTTAGACCATTAGTTAACTGCATAGGTTGGTTGTAAATAGTAATGTAGAAGTCATGGAAACGGAAAGCCGGGTGATACGTCCCATAATTATTACCTGAGTTTTTGGAGGCCTGATCTAGAAGAGCCATTGGTTATTCCAGGAGGTAAACTGAGGTGGATTTGGTGCCTTTCTGTACGGTACGATAGAGGGCGAGGAGAGCGTTGTAATCAGCATACACGAAGAGGTGGACTGATGGAAGTCGTTTGGGCAAATCCACCTTGCAGACGAGACACGAGAGGAGACTCCTGCAGCGGGATGGAAGATACGGGATTTGGTGCTGTTAATGGTGACAAAGTATGTGCGATTAGAAGGAAGGATGCAGTAAGGCGGACACAATTAACTGGAAGAGCGTAAGTGGTAGAACGCTAGTGTGTGAGGTTGTCTAGGAGGGGCCAGGACTAGGCCCATATAAGAACTGAACATCATTTCTGACCAGTATTACCGTTATTGAAAAATGTATGCTTTAAAGGCCAATCAAACCAATTAATAAATTTAGTTGTAGGCTTTCAACAATTGATTAAAAAACACATTAACAGCAACAACAACAACAACAACAACTCTTAAAATTTCATAAATGTGCACATTCCCGAACATGTTTATACTTTGCATTGAAGTAAGACTCATCTGATTTGGAGTCGACTGAAGAATGTAAAAAAGAGGCTACGCCGACTCTGTGACGAAAGTGGTTGTCGATCCCTAGACCTGCGGTGTGGGGTGGAAGGTTGTAGGACGCCCCTCGATAGATCAGTGGTGCACTACACACAAGAAGAAGCTACATGGGTAGCACAGTACTTGTGGCATGAACACGGGGGTTTTTCAAAAATGGCTCAAATGGCTCTAAGCACTATGGGACTTAACATCTGAGGTCATCAGTCAGCTGGACTTAGAACTACTCAAACCTAACTAACCTAAGGACATCACACACATCCATGCCCGAGGCAGGATTCGAACCTGAGACCGTGGCAGCAGCGCGATTCGGGACTGAAGCGCCTAGAACCGGTCGGCCACAGCGGCTGGCTGGGGTTTTGTAGATTACGTTCTTCCACACGGGAAAAAAACCGTTGGCCTGAAAAAATACCAGTTCATGACACTGATGTGGGGCCGGCTGAAGTGGCCGTGCGGTTAACGGCGCTGCAGTCTGGAACCGCAAGACCGCTACGGTCGCGGGTTCGAGTCCTGCCTCGGGCATGGATGTTTGTGATGTCCTTAGGTTAGTTAGGTTTAACTAGTTCTAAGTTCTGGGGGACTGGTGACCTCAGCAGTTGAGTCCCATAGTGCTCAGAGCCATTTTGAACTGATGTGGGTGTGCCAACTGTAAAAATTGTTAGTTCACCTAAACAGGTCATTCAAAACGATTTAAATGTGCTAAATTTCATGTTAGTAAATTATCGAAGTGTATGTAGCGAGACCCTCAAGTTACTCTCCGAAATAAAGAGCAGTAATGCCAATATTGTATTAGGTACTACCGAAAGTTGATTGAAACCAGACATAGGTAGCAGTGAAATTTTGAAACGGGATTGGACAACGTTCAGGAAGGATAGGACTGATCCTATAGGAAGTGGTGTGTTCATTGCAGTTAAAAGTTGTGCAAACGCAGTTGAGATGAATACTGGGTCGGACTGTGAAATAGTCTGGATAAAGCTGTCAATCAGACAAGGAGTGACCATTGTATTAGGATGTTTTTATAGACCACCAATATCCGCAACAAACGTCACAGAACGTTTCAGGGAAAGTCTTGAGTACATAGGAAATAAATATCCAAATTATCCATTAGTTATAGGTGGAGACTTTAATCTGGCGTACATTGATTGGGAAAATTACACGTTTATCACAGGGGGCAGAAGCAAAGACTCGTGTGAGGTTATTCTAGGAACGCTCTCAACATACAACCTTGAGCAATTGGTTGGAACACCAACTCGAGATAGGAACATATTAGATATCTTGGTGACATACATACGTGATCATTCTGAGGAAGTTAATCTAGAGGAAGGTATTAGCGAGCATAATGTCGTTGTGGCTTATCTGTCAGTGGTAGTTGCAAAAAAACAAAGAAGCAGCGTAGAGTTTTCTTTTTTGGGAAAGCTAATACAAGTGTCATTAATGAATATCTTCATCGTCAGCTCCAAGCATTCACCGCGGGACACAAAGACATTGAGCATCTTTGGTCGGAATTGAGCGTCTTCGGTCTAACACGTGGTCCACCACGTGTTATAGAAATACGTGCCTAGCAAAAATATAGGGGAGGGGAGGGATCTACTTTGGTTCAACAAACACGTTAGGAAGTTGCTGAGGAAGCAGAGAATTTTGCACAGTCATTTTAAACGTAGTCACTGACCCGCTGACAAACAGAAATTATGCGAAATGAAAGCAGCTGTCAAAAGGTCAATGAGGGATTCGTTTAACGAATTTGAAAGGAATATTTTATCTGCAGATTCTAAAAATAACCCCAAAATATTTTGGTTGTACGTGCAATCTATGATAGCTACAAATAATTCAATATCTTTTCTTGCTTACGGTACGGGAAATGTAACGGATGGCCGGTCATGGTGGCCCAGCGGTTCTAGGCGCTTCAGTCCGAAACCGTGCGACTGGTACGGTCTCGGGTTCGAATCCTGCCTCGGGCATGGCTGTGTGTGATGTCTTTAGGTTAGTTACGTTTAAGTAGTTCTAAGTTCTATGGGACTGATGACCTCCGATGTTAAGTCCCAGAGTGCTCAGAGCCATTTAAACCATGTAACGGATGATGATAAACAAAAGGCCGAAATTCTAAAACTAGCTTCCAAAAACTCGTTTACGGTAGAGGAATGCAGCACCATTCCCCCTTTCAATTATCGAACAAACGCAAGGATGGCTGATATAGAGTTTAGTGTACCTGGGATTGTATAACAGTTAAGATCCTCAGACGCCTGGAAGGCGTCTGGCCCAGAGGGTATCCACGTAAGATTTTCCGTTGACTATGCTACAAATATAGCACAATTCTTATCCATCCTCCATAAAAGATCACTGTAACAGCGGATAGTTCCATGGGACTGGAAGAAGGCCCAGGTCATAGCAATCTATAAAAACGGTAGAAAATCGGATGCTCATAATTACCGGCCAATTTCACTGACATCGATTTGTCGGAAGAATTATGGAACATTTTGTGTTCACACATAATGACCTTTCTAGAATCTGAGAAGCTCATCTGCAGAGACCAGCACGGTTTTAGGAAACAGCGGTCACGCGAGACATAGCTGGCCCTCTTTGTGCGTGATATAAAACAGGCTCTAGATCCTGGCTCACAGGTTGATGCAACATTCCTTGAATTTCGAATGGCGTTCGACTCAGTTCCGCACTGTCGCTTGCTTCAAAAAGTGCCCGCTTTTGGTCTATCCGATGACATATGCGATTGGATAGAAAGTTTTCTAACAGGCAGAGAGCAGTATGTCGTCCTGAATAGGGAGACTTCAACAGAAACAAGCGTGACTTCAGGTGTGCCCCAGGGCAGCGTAATAGGTCCGCTGCTTTTTACGATTTACTTTACGATCAGGTTGATGGTACTAACAGCGGCGTTAGACTGTTTGCCGATGATGCTGCAGTCTACAGGAAACTAGTATCACATGAAAGTTGTGAACAAATCAGTGAGAATTTGCAGAAAATAAATACATGGTGTAATGACTGACAGTTATCTCTCAATATTAGTAAGTGTAACCTACTGCGTGTAACAAAGCGAAAATCCCCCTTGATACACAAGTACAATATAAATGCCCAGTCCTTGGAAGCGGTAACATCAGTCAAGTATTTGGGTGTGACCATTCGAAATGATCTCAAATGGAACGATCCGATTACACAAGTAACGGGTAAGGCGAACTCTAGGTGGCAGTTTATTGGTAGAATCCTGAAGCGATGCAATCCATTAACACAGGAAATTTGCTTACAATACTTTAGTTGGTCCAGTATTAGAGTATTGTTCGTCTGTATGGGTCCCTTACCAGTTGGGTTCGATTCAAGAGATTGAGAAGTTCCAAAGAAAGGCCAGATTCGTGACTGGTACATTTAGCCATCGCGAGAGCGTTACAAATCTCATAGAAAGTACGAAGTGGGATACACTTGCAGATAGACGACGCGCTAACCGTAAGGGACTGCTCACGAAATTCCAAAATCAGATCTTCTCCGAGGATGTAGAGCATATATTATTACCACCCACTTTCAATATCGCGCAATGATCACCATTCAAAGATAATGGTAATTAGATCTCTTACTGGGGCGTTCAGACAGTCTTTTTTCCCCTCACGCGATTCGCGAGTGGAACTGATGGGGGGAAATATGACTAGCGCGAATACTGCCCTCCGCCACACACCGCTTGGTGGCTAGCGGAGTATATATGTAGATGTAGATGCAGACTGTCAAACACTGTCACACTCATCCACATTGCACTATTAAAACTAGGAAACCCAAATAGTTGGTTGGTTGGTTTGGGGAAGGAGACCAGACAGCGTGGTCATCGGTCTCATCGGATTAGGGAAGAATGGGGAAGGAAGTCGGCCGTGCCCTTTCAGAGGAACCATCCCGGCATTTACCTGGAGTGATTTAGGGAAATCACGGAAAACCTAAACCCAAATAGTCCAGCAATAAACGAGATAGAAGATTTTATTTTTTTATCTTGTATATATATTTGAGAGTATGTTGAATCCAAGTTTTCGATCTGCAAAATCCTTGGGACAACCTTTGTGGCCAAAAAAACAAGAAATTTTGTTACTTTCTTCAGGTTCTCGGCTCCTACTTTGAAACTATGCATCCCAGTGAAAATGTTACCCATACCAAAAATGAAAGAAAATTGAATTTTGCTTTGAATGATCTAAATGTCAAAATCGGTGCAACCGTTCGGTTGTAATGAGTTGTCAAAGTTCTTTCATTTTTACCAACTTGGCTAAAAAGTCGGCTACAACGCCTGTAACTCAAGAACGGTTACTACAAAAGAAAAATGTCATGTTATCAAAGTTGTAGAGGATGAAATTTCATGTTACAAAAGCATCTAGCTTTTCAGTTTTAGGCACTACTAAGAGTTCACACACTTGAGCCAAACTAATTCTATTTTGTTGTTTTACTTTTAAGTCAAAGTTAGTCAATGAAATGAAATTTCCAGTGGGAGGACTGCTCTCTGATAAGCGCATGTGTGTACTCTGTGTATATCTTTTTAATTGTGTTTATTCGTATGTATTTTTATTGGTTTTTATCCATCTCATAGTTGGTATGAGTGAGTTGCTATAGAAGGGCGTGATAACATTAAAAAAAACAATTTAAATTTCAAAGATTGTCATTTTATCAAATTTCAATTCCATCCAAGTCGTCTGGTAGACTGCGACATGTCCCGGTCCAGCATCCGATATTCAGGAACCATAGAGGCACCTTCACCAACTCCCTCGTCCTGGAGCATACCTTCTATCTCTTCGTCATCCCTGTCGATCCCATTTTCTAGAGCGTTCTCGCAAGAGAAGCCACAACAGTGTTTGCATGGCGAGGAGCATTTCAGTCGAGATTTGGGACATCCACATACTTCCGCGCATCATGTTTTGCATGAGCGTGAAACCAAATTCAGTAGCTCGTGTGGTGCTGCATCTTCCGTCATTCTAATGGGAAACAAGCCTCATGTTTTTCTTTCAGTCAGACTGGCATGGATCAGTTTTCTTCCCCAGCCAAGATTCCACTCGATAGGACGATCGCAATGAGTACCACCTTGCTGCTTCCGATCTGGACTGTTGCCTTCCATATTTGGAAGATTTTCTCGGGGCAGACTTTACAAAAAGCTCGTCCAAAGTCGCGCTAATGGAATTCCCATGCAGTGCTAAAATCAGCTGCTCTCTAGTCTGTGCTATTAAGCATTGAGACACTGAGGGTTTAACAAACTCAGCAGCTTGCACTTTGAAGTGTGGCTGTTGCTCCTTAAAGCTTAGTAACCTCCCTTTTCCTCGGCCAAGATGAGAGGATGTGGTATCACAATCTGTGAAAGTACGGCTGAAAAGGGACATGCAGTATCGTAATTGAAAGAATTACAGGAGTACCACACTCAGCTACATCTACAACTACGTGATTACTCTGCTATTCACAATAAAGTGACTGGAAGAGGGTTCAATGAACCACCTTCAAGCTGTCTCTCTACCGTTCCACTCTCGAACTGCTGGCGGGAAAACGAGCAGGTACATGTTTCTGTGCTAGCCCTCATATCTCATTTTATCGTGATGATCATTTCTCGCTATGTAGGTGGGTGCCAACAAAATGTTTCCGCAATCGGAGGAGAAATTTGGTGATTGAAATTTCATGAGAAGTTCTCGTCGCAACTAGAAACGCCTTTGTTTTAATTATTGCCACTCCAATTCACCTATCATATCTGTGGCACTATCTCCCATATTTCACGATAATACAAAACGAGCTGCCTTTCTTTGAACTTATTCTATGTCATCCGTCAGTCACACATGATACGGATCCCACACCGCACAGCAATACTCCAGAATAGGGCAGACAAGCGTGGTGTAAGCAGTCTCCTTAGAAGGCCTGCTGCACCTTCTAAGTGTTCTGCCAATGAATCACAGTCTTTGGTTTGCTCTACCGACAGCGTAATCTATGTGATCGTTCCAATTTAGGTTATTTGTAATTGTAATCCCTAAGTATTTGGTTGAATTTATAGCCTTCAGATTTTTGTTACTTATCGCGTAATCGAAATTTAGAGGATTTCTTTTAGTATTCAAGTGAATAACGTCACATTTTTGTTTATGCAGGGTCTACTGCAAATTTTCGCACCCTACAGATATCTTACCTAAATCATTTTGCAATTCGTTTTGGTTATCTGATGACTTAACTAGACAGTAAATGACAGCACCATCTGCAAACAATACTGCTGATTTTCCTCTTCCCAGTTTATGTTATTACAAGTTGTAGTTGTTTCCTCGACCCATTGCCCGCATCTCGTGGTCATGCGGTAGCGTTCTCGCTTCCCAGGCCCGGGTTCCCGGGTTCGATTCCCCGCGGGGTCAGGGATTTTCTCTGCCTCGTGATGGCTGGGTGTTGTGTGCTGTCCTTAGGTTAGTTAGGTTTAAGTGGTTCTAAGTTCTAGGGGACTTATGACCACAGCAGTTGAGTCCCATGGTGCTCAGAGCCATTTGAGCCTCGACCCATTAGGAGGACAAGCACGCCAATGTCTTCGCTTATGATTCTCACATACCCAGACTAAGGAACTTGGGGAATAGCTGTTTTCACAATTAATGATTCGGCATCTTCTTCTGCATGTTGTGAGTTAACGAGCCTTGCGCTCTCATTTAAATATATGTCCGAAAGAGTCAGCCTTCAGGAATTGTGAAACGAACCCTGTCGTCCAGGACCACGTGTCACAAAGGGCGCAGATTCACGATCACATGGGGAAATTTGCAGGCATCTATTGTGTATTGAGATCTAAGCACTGTAGTGTGCGAGTGAGACAGACGAGAACTTACGCCATAGGGAAACCCAGCAGAAGGCTTCTGTGGCCAAGGAGACGTAGCAGAGTTAAATATGGCGGACCTAAAATCGGCCATAAAGGGAAACATTTATGAAAAGTATTTAATTTGTAGTAGTGCAGGAAATGAACCCACTGTAATTTTAATCTGCCATTCTTCATAAATTTTCATGGTGATCCCAATAAAATATTAATCATATCTATAATAAAATTTCCTGGCAGATTAAAACTGTGTGCCCGACCGAGACTCGAACTCGGGACCTTTGCCTTTCGCGGGCAAGTGCTCTACCATCTGAGCTACCGAAGCACGACTCACGCCCAGTCCTCACAGCTTTACTTCTGCCAGTATCTCGTCTCCTACCTTCCAAACTTTACAGAAGCGCTGTGAGGACCGGGCGTGAGTCGTGCTTCGGTAGCTCAGATGGTAGAGCACTTGCCCGCGAAAGGCAAAGGTGTCGAGTTCGAGTCTCGGTCGGGCACACAGTTTTAATCTGCCAGGAAGTTTCATATCAGCGCACACTCCGCTGCAGAGTGAAAATTTCATTCTGGAGATATCTATAATAGTTTAGGATTTACTGTTAAATATTAATCACATCTATAATAGTTTAGGAGTTACTGTTAAAGTGAAATTGACAAGTTATGTAACAAAGACCTGAATGCTAAAATCTGACGGTTTCGTCGCTCTTCAAGATCGACATTCCATATAAAAGTTCATCATTAAAATGACAAACGTTGTTAATATCAACTCTGTAACTTTGTTTGAAAGTTACAATAAATTTAAATTATCAGTATTTTCGGTTAAGCATCAGATCATTTCCTCCACACAAAACATATTGAACGATGTCAGCATGACACCTGATTGAACCATTAGGTAATAGAATATTTGTTGTAAAGTTTAGTGCATAATAGTTACGTTTGTTCTTTATTTATTTATCACACAGCACATTGCTGCAAGGCTACTGTTAAATATTGGAAACTGTATTGGTTTCATGTAAAAGAATTTAACGTTTATTATGTAATGGATATTATTTTTACTTTATTTAGACCGTGAAAGTGGTCAAGCTTTGATAATTTAAATATGTTAAAATGTAAAGTAATGTAGAATAAGCTGTAGCCAATCAGATGGACGTCCTCAGGAGAGGGAACTACCCTAGTCAGTTGAGCGAGGATATTCGGTGCGCGGGGAACGTGGCCGGGGACGGACAGAGGGACAGTGCTGGTGCAGACGCGGAAGCGGACAGTTCTGGTCGAAACACCAAAGGGCACAGTTCGGATTGAGACGCGAAAGCGGACAGTCGGTCTTTAGGCAGCTAGGAAGTGAAACGACTTAGAAAACATGCACTCGAGTGTAACACCGACTCTAAATACGACCGCTTTCGCTATTAGTTTGCATTCGGAATAAAAATTATTCTAACCAAATGGCAACTGTGTGTCCTACATAATTTATGGGTAGTTAATTTAGTTCCCGATATTATTATTACTGTTATTATGTGTTATGTTAATTTGTATTTTGCAAAATTGTCATCAACCAGACAATTTAACCGAAGGGTCACAAGTGTCTAATTTAGGGGGTGTAATGCGACACGTGCGGTTCAACCCTTTGTCAAGTTTGAGCCAAGACATTTCGACGAAGAGGAACCGCATGTGGACCGAGCATCTTTGGGATGTTAGCTCGCACTGTAGCACTTTAATATCTTCATCCTCAAACTACCTCAGGGGCATCCATTTCGAGTTGATCATTTTGCTCTTATTTGCGAGAAACTTCTCATGTTCGACTGCAGCATTTGCTTCTTCATCGAAAATTATATCTGATGAAGACGAGATCTTTCAGAAGACTTCGTTCCCCTTTGCTAAGAGGTAGACAAAAATTCAGAAGATGGTCGTCGTCTTTCCAGATCAATGTACCTGTCAGACTCCATAGCTATGTAGGGAGAGACTGCCACGATTCCTCGCATGGAATGGAAAGTATTCAACCGTCAGTGGTGCAAATATTAAAATCGGTGTTACCAGAGATGAGCTGGATGAATCACTCAATGGTTATGTTAGGATGATCAGGTCATACAGTCGACGACGACTCAAATAGGGAAGCTTCCGCATATGGAGCTGCGAATCCAATTGCACTAACAACGTTGACAATAAGTCTTGATCCGAATCTTTCGTACACGGATGTACTGAGCCCAATCAATAGTGAAGATGGAAATGACCGTGACCTTACTGCAGAAATCAGTGCATGTGACAGAGCAATACATTTTTTCTCATTTACCTAGAATTCATTTTCACTTACAAAAAAATAACAAAATGGAATTCCTTTGACTTTAAGTGTTTGAACCCTTAATGGCGCCTGAAACTAACAATTAGATGCTTTTGTAACGTTAAATTTCATGCTTTATAACTGATAACACGACATTTTTAATTTGGAATAGCCATTTTTGATTGACAGGCGTTGTAACCGACTTTTTAGCCAAGTTGGTAAAAATGAACGCACTTTGACATCCGATTATGGCCAAGTGACTGCACCGACTTTGACATTTAAATAATTCATTCGACGCAAAATTTCATGTTCGTTCACTTTGGTAACGGTACCACTTTCAGTAGGATGCGTAGTTTCCAAGCAATAGGCAAAAACCTGAAAATAGTGCCAAAAGTTCTTCGTCTTTTGGCTATAAAACGTTGTCTCGAGGATTTTGGACATCGAAAACTTGGATTCAACATAATCTCAGTTATATACACAACATAAAAAATAAAATCTTTTCATTTTTTGCAAGCAAATGACCTTTTTCGTGACACCGTATATGGTTGTATATGGTTATGAAAATATTTATTTTCGAGGACGCAAATGAGCTTTGCGCTTAACTATCACAGTTATGGAAGCAAATACGACAGAGGTAAAGAAACTTTTCGCAGTTCCTTAAAAACTAATCACATACCACTAAGTTTCAATTCCTACAATGAGATACCATGTAAGCATTAAGACACATATTTTTTCCTTGTACAAGCTTATGTGTCAGAAGAAAAGTGTAAAAATTTAATACAATATCTATGCTTCGGTCTATACAAGGGCGATGTACTTGAGAACAATATTATGGAAATGGAAGAGGATGTAGATGAAGATGAAATGGGAGATATGATACTGCGTGAAGAGTTTGACGGAGCACTGAAATATCTAAGTCGAAACAAGGCCCCAGGAATAGACAACATTCCATTGGAACTACTGACAGCCTTGGGAGAGCCAGTCCTGACAAAACTGTACCATCTGGTGAGCAAGATGTATGAGACAGGCGAAATACCCTCAGACTTCAAGAAGAATATAATTCCAATCCCAAAGAAACCAGTTGTTGACAGATGTGAAAATTACCGAACTATCAGTTTAATAAGTCACAGCTGCAAAATACTAATGCGAATTCTTTACAGACGAATGGAAAAACTGCTAGAAGTGATCTACATCTACATTTATACTCCGCAAGCCACCCAACGGTTGGTAGACATGTTCTGAGACATCGAGGGATCACCAATGTAGTATTGGAGGGCACCGGTGGGGGTAAAAATCGTAGAGGGAGACCAAGAGATGAATACACTAGGCAGATTCAGAAGGATGTAGGTTGCAGTAGGTACTGGGAGATGAAGAAGCTTGCACAGGATAGAGTAGCATGGAGAGCTGCATCAAACCAGTCTCAGGACTGAAGAGCAACCAAACAATGCTTCAAAACGACAGCTAGAACAAGAAGAATTTGTGTCACAAGCTATCCAGCAATTCACCTTATCTTATTTTCGGACAGCCTGTTTACTGATTTACAATTGCGTGGTATCACAGAATGTTCCACGACGCTACTGACCAAACGAATGAAAACTAACTAAAACCGTCACATTCAACGTTCAGTTCACGAAAACGACACACACATATTTTAAATTTTTTTATTCATCAAGAGGCAGCGCTACCCGCGACATTAGAATCCAGCCAGATAATAGGGGAAATTCGGCGCATGGCGCTAGTAACTGCTAGTATTACCTGGAAAGAAAAAGGATCTTTAAGTTCGCCATATCATAAATGATCTTTAACCTCTCACTCATGGAACTGAACACAATATGGCTGAGAGTGTAATTACAAATACACATACACATACCAAAAAAGGGTCAAAAACCAAGCCCTCCAGTATTAATAGCAAAATGACAATTGGGACCTTATTACTGAGCACTCCCCCAAAATCTCAACAACGATTAAGATGATTCGCCCGCCAACGGAAATTCAGTTTCAAAATAATGCCTGATGGCATAACCGGTAGCAACAGGACGGAAAATCAAGAAAATTTTAATGGATCCACACATGCTTGGCAAATGACCTTCGATTACATTAGCTGACATAACCTTAAACACTAAGCAAGTGGCACGAATCCTTTTCTCCCAGAATTAACGAGTTAACTAGCAAGCATCAAAGCCACTCACTGCAATAAATGAGATAAATTAAACCAAAGTCGACAAATATACAATATATAATAATGTAAAAACGCACTATGACCTAATTACAGAAAGTCACAAATTTACGCTGGTGTAATAAGCAGTTGGTACGAACACGTGCAGGCTCCTTGAACTCGTTCTCAACGTACCCACGACCGAGGCTTAAGCAAGCAGGAAGATTGAGCCGGTATTTTTCGAGTTCTAATAGTGAACACGGGTAAAAGGCGCAGACAGCGACGTACTGGGAAAAGACAACATAGAGCAACATTTTGCGAATCTCACGCTGCCCCCAAACTGACTCAACAGAACAAAGTTACCTCGCCATAGTTCGAAGACGGTGCGCTTCCGTCTTAACCGAGGCTTCGCAACCACGGACATCCGCAGAAGGAACACCTTCGGCCGCCTCGCGTCCTCCGGAGCAGCCAGGATGCAAACTTACACCCGGACACGTGGCCCCAGGAGGAATACTGAAGTCCAGTCGTCCGACAGATAAATCGCACGTCTCAAATTA
This sequence comes from Schistocerca nitens, assembly GCF_023898315.1. NCBI lineage: Eukaryota > Metazoa > Arthropoda > Insecta > Orthoptera > Acrididae > Schistocerca > Schistocerca nitens. Next base: position 109,757,906 of record NC_064622.1, on the reverse strand, counting down.
CGGCACGCCGTGTCAGTCAAGCCCTACCTGCTCCGCCGCCGTCCGACTCACTCCCTACACTGCTACTTGTTTACGACAAAACGGCAAGACCTTCGCTGGAGGCAAAGATGGCATGCGAGAGACGTACCGCGACCTCTCGACACGATTCGGCACGATTCAGTAAGTCTGAAGTTAGAAAAGGACCAACTCGTACACTTTCTGTAGGTCTGACAGTCGTCAGACTGTTTAGGCTCCCACTTTCATGCCCAGTGGACAGATTATGATAGACTAGATTACATCACGGAAATGGCACGTTCTGAAGTGGCCCCCTTTACGTCCGTTGATTACGTTTGCGCTCTCTATCCAGCGTCACTTGCAGTGCTATAAATCGCGTCGGGCGGTAAGGTACGAGAAGTCTTCGTGTTTGTTCTTTCTTTATGAAGTGCACGCTACCATGCGTTGCTAAGTACGCGGCCAGTGTCTCCACTGAAGTTAATTTGGCGTAGTCTGATTTCTGATAATAGATTCCCAAAAATGCCATGCGTGAGCAAGAATTCTCTTTTTTTTAATTAAAAAAAAAACTCTTCTGGCTGCGTTCGGCCACCATCATCTTCCAGTAGCTAGCTGAAACACACCTCGCTATGACACACTCTAGTGCTCCATTAGTAGTTCGCATTCACATACCTCACTGTTTCTGTGTAGACTGGTAGGGTTACTCATCTGTGCTTTGCATCAGTACCTGTTCGTGTTATTTGTGTCTTTGAGACTTCTTCTCTTTCCCTCCGCCAAGCTCCTCCCCCCTTTCTCACTCTCTCTCTCTCTCTCTCTCTCTCTCTCTCTCTCTCTCTCTCTCTGTGTGTGTGTGTGTGTGTGTGTGTGTGTGTGTGTTTATGTGTGCGTGAGTGTCTGAGTGCGTGCGTGTATGCGTGCGTGTGTTCACTGACACTTCACTTTGTGTATCATCCTCACTGTTGCCGCCTCCACCTCGCCGCCGTCTGGTCGTTGCGACGCCGCCCCGCCAATGCATTCGTCTCCCCGCCTCCGCCTTCGACGCGCCAACTACATCTGCTGCCGTCATCTGCACGTCAGCCCAGACGTTGCTGCTGTGATCCCCTACCATCTCGACGACACTCTGTCTCTGGTAATCATAATCAACTACGTGTTCCCTGTCTCCTTGTCATACAATGAACCTCCATCATCTATACCATCCATTTCCCTGCTTCAACTCTCACTGCATGGAGCAGTTCTTCTGGTGCACCACCCTATATTCACCCTTCTATTCCCAGTCTCATACACATATACACGCTTCTTTTACCCACTTCACCCTTCTCTTGATCTTTTCCACACCTTCTGCCACTTCCTTCGCCTGTCCCCCACTTTCAACTTCTCGTACACCACACTTCCCCTGCAACACACAAAAATAAAATCTTACCATGCTACTGTGGCAGTACCAGAAACCACTATACAGTCAACAAACATCTGAAGTAACTCAAGCAAAATGGAAGGATTTGCACCACGCAGTATCACACCTTCTCAAATTCCCCAACCCCTGATGAAGCCCACAATTTCCAAAATACTTCAGCTAATACTGACAAGACTACGAGCACTACAACCAAAAAAACCAACCAAATCCAGATCCCTCCCCTGCGAATCCTTCCCTGTCTGTTCACGATTACGTTCAATTCCACCTTAGACCAAATTCATATATTGCAAATCCCTTTCTCTTGAACTCGAGACGTACGTTCCCCACATTCCCATCACGCAAATCATAATCCGCAAGAATTCAGTCCTTACCAAACTCCAAAACTCCAAATCCCAAATTCCACTCACATCCCCTCGTCAAAATCGCACACATTACCTTTGGTTCTCAAGCCTCTCTCACTCCCTTCAACACTACCTCCCCATATAAATAACTCCAGCCTCCTCATCTTCCCCCCCACCATCACTGTCGTGTTAACGAATGTTGACACTAAGATAACAGCAAAGGTCTCTGAAGTGAAATCCAATCCTGCTTTAGAAATCTTCACAGCCCACAGTATCTACAACAACTATGTCCCACCTCTCTTATGTGAGTCTTCACAGAGTATGCCCTCACCATTCATAGCCTCATCATGGAAGGAGCCCTGACTTATCAACGCCGTCATAAAATCGAACCATCCAAATCCCTCTCCCAACTCTACCGCCGCCAAAAATGCCTTCTTGATAATGAGTACCTCACTGCCGATTCTAACAATCCAGCAACTTATCCTCACTGTAAAGGCCCCAACTTCCTCAAACAGGGTCCAAACCTCTCTTCTCCTCCCACACCTGCAATGATACCTACCCAACCTACTTCGCCAAATGTAAATCCAAGCCCCCACTCATCAAATCAGAACTACGTTCTGCATCCATCTTATCGATCACCCTACCCATACCAATGACTGTCTCTCCCCAGCTCCCACTGCTGAAGACATCATTAAATTCCTCACCATCGACCTCCAAAAAATCCACTCCTTCCAATCACAGATATCCTACAGAAATTTTCCCTTGCCATCTCCTTCGTATAGAACGTCAGTAGCCAACCAACCTACTCCTGAAACAAAGTCCACTTCGTTTTCACCCATCTCAACACCCTTCTTTAAACCTCTCCACCCCCTCACCCACATAACAATCTCCCTGTTATCTCATCATGGGGCGACGGCAGTATGGTATGCTACACCCGACATCACACCATCCGGACCTCCCCATGCATCCTCCACAGTAGAGATAATCCGTTTCCCCTGACCAGAGATGGAGTTGCAATCGACCACCACAAGAACATCTGAAAACTACCTTGAGCAGTTAAACAGAGAACTGACTCGTGGCGATAACATATTAGACCTTCTGGTGACAAACAAACCCGATCTATTTGAAACATTTAACGCAGAACAGGGAATCAGCGGTTACTGCATCGATGATTTCAGCCGTAAATAGAAATATTAGAAAAGGTAGGAAGATTTTTCTGTTTAGCAAAAGTGACAAAAAGCAGATTTCAGAGTACTTGACGGCTCAACACAAAAGTTTTGTCTCAAGGACAGATAGTGTTGAGGATCAGTGGACAAAGTTCAAAACCATCTTACAATATGTAATGAGTATGTGAAAAGCAGGATCGTAAGAGATGGAAAAGAGCCACCGTGGTTCAACAACCGAGTTAGAAAACTGGTGCAGAAGCAAAGGGAACTTCACAGCAAACATAAACATAGCCAAAGCCTTGCAGACAAACAAAAATTACGTGAAGCGAATGTAGTGTGAGGAGGGCTATGCGAGAGGCGTTCAATGAATTCGAAAGTAAAGTTCTATGTACTGACTTGGCAGAATATCCTAAGAAATTTTCGTCTTATGTCAAAGCGGTAGGTGGATCAAAACAAAATGTCCAGACACTCTGTGACCAAAGTGGTACTGAAACAGAGGATGACAGACTAAAGGCCGGAATACTAAACGTCTTTTTCCAAAGCTGTTTCACAGAGGAAGACTGCACTGTAGTTCCCTCTCTAGATTGTCGCACAGATGACAAAATGGTAGATATCGAAATAGACGACAGAGGGATACAGAAACAATTAATATCGCTCGAAAGAGATAAGGCCGCAGGACCTGATGGCATACCAGTTCGATTTTACACAGAGTACGCGAAGGAACTTGCCCCCCTTCTTGCAGCGGTGTACCGTAGGTCTCTAGAAGAGCGTAGCGTTCCAAAGGATTGGAAAAGGGCACAGGTCATCCCCGTTTTCAAGAAGGGACGTTGAACAGATGTGAAGAACTATAGACCTATATCTCTAACGTCGATCAGTTGTAGAATTTTGGAACACCTATTATGTTCGAGTATAATGACATTTCTGGAGATTAGATATCAACTCTGTAGGAATCAGCATGTGTTTCGAAAAAGACGATCGTGTGAAACCCAGCTCGCGCTATTCGTCCACGATACTCAGACGGCCATAGACACGGGTTCCAAGGTAGATGCCGTGTTTCTTGACTACCGCAAGACGTTTGATACAGTTCCCCACAGTCGTTTAATGAACAAAGTAAGAGCATATGGACTATCAGACAAATTGTGTGAATGGATTGAAGAGTTCCTAGATAATAGAACGCAGCATGTCATTCTCAATGGAGAGAAGTCTTCCGAAGTAAGAATGATATCAGGTGTGCCGCAGGAGAGTGTCGTAGGACCGTTGCTATACACAATATATACACTCCTGGAAATGGAAAAAAGAACACATTGACACCGGTGTGTCAGACCCACCATACTTGCTCCGGACACTGCGAGAGGGCTGTACAAGCAATGATCACACGCACGGCACAGCGGACACACCAGGAACCGCGGTGTTGGCCGTCGAATGGCGCTAGCTGCGCAGCATTTGTGCACCGCCGCCGTCAGTGTCAGCCAGTTTGCCGTGGCATACGGAGCTCCATCGCAGTCTTTAACACTGGTAGCATGCCGCGACAGCGTGGACGTGAACCGTATGTGCAGTTGACGGACTTTGAGCGAGGGCGTATAGTGGGCATGCGGGAGGCCGGGTGGACGTACCGCCGAATTGCTCAACACGTGGGGCGTGAGGTCTCCACAGTACATCGATGTTGTCGCCAGTGGTCGGCGGAAGGTGCACGTGCCCGTCGACCTGGGACCGGACCGCAGCGACGCACGGATGCACGCCAAGACCGTAGGATCCTACGCAGTGCCGTAGGGGACCGCACCGCCACTTCCCAGCTAATTAGGGACACTGTTGCTCCTGGGGTATCGGCGAGGACCATTCGCAACCGTCTCCATGAAGCTAAGCTACGGTCCCGCACACCGTTAGGCCGTCTTCCGCTCACGCCCCAACATCGTGCAGCCCGCCTCCAGTGGTGTCGCGACAGGCGTGAATGGAGGGACGAATGGAGACGTGTCGTCTTCAGCGATGAGAGTCGCTTCTGCCTTGGTGCCAATGATGGTCGTATGCGTGTTTGGCGCCGTGCAGGTGAGCGCCACAATCAGGACTGCATACGACCGAGGCACACAGGGCCAACACCCGGCATCATGGTGTGGGGAGCGATCTCCTACACTGGCCGTACAGCACTGGTGATCGTCGAGGGGACACTGAATAGTGCACGGTACATCCAAACCGTCATCGAACCCATCGTTCTACCATTCCTAGACCGGCAAGGGAACTTGCTGTTCCAACAGGACAATGCACGTCCGCATGTATCCCGTGCCACCCAACGTGCTCTAGAAGGTGTAAGTCAACTACCCTGGCCAGCAAGATCTCCGGATCTGTCCCCCATTGAGCATGTTTGGGACTGGATGAAGCGTCGTCTCACGCGGTCTGCACGTCCAGCACGAACGCTGGTACAACTGAGGCGCCAGGTGGAAATGGCATGGCAAGCCGTTCCACAGGACTACATCCAGCATCTCTACGATCGTCTCCATGGGAGAATAGCAGCCTGCATTGCTGCGAAAGGTGGATGTACACTGTACTAGTGCCGACATTGTGCATGCTCTGTTGCCTGTGTGTATGTGCCTGTGGCTCTGTCAGTGTGATCATGTGATGTATCTGACCCCAGGAATGTGTCAATAAAGTTTCCCCTTCCTGGGACAATGAATTCACGGTGTTCTTATTTCAATTTCCAGGAGTGTATAAATGACCTTGTGGATAAAATCGGAAGTTCACTGAGGCTTTTTGCGGATGATGCTGTAGTATATTGAGTGGTTGTAACAATAGAAAATTGTACTGTAATGCAGGAGGATCTGCAACGAATTGACGCATGGTGCAGGGAATGGCAACTGAATCTCAATGTAGACAAGTGTAATGTGCTGCGAATACATAGAAAGAAAGATCCTTTATCATTTAGCTACAATATAGCAGGTCAGCAACTGGAAGCAGTTAATTCCATTAATTATCTAGGCGTAGGCATTAGGAGTGATTTAAAATGGAATGATCATATAGAGTTGATCGTCGGTAAAGCGGATGCCAGACTGAGATTCACTGGAAGAATCCTAAGGAAATGCAATCCTAAAACAAAGGAAGTGGGTTACAGTACACTTGTTCGCCCACTGCTTGAATATTGCTCACCTGTGTGGGATCCGTACCGGATGTGGTTGATATAGGAGATAGAGAAGATCCTACGGAGAGCAGCGCGCTTCGTTACAGGATCATTTAGTAATCGCGAAAGCGTTACGGAGATGAAAGATACACTCCAGTGAAAGACTCTGCAAGAGGGATGCTCAGTAGCTCGGTACGGGCTTTTGTTGAAGTTTCGAGAACATACCTTCACCGAGGAGTCGAGCAATATTTTGCTCCGTCCTACGTATATCTCGCGAAGAGACCAAGAGGATAAAATCAGAGAGATTAGAGCCCACACAGAGGCATACCGACAAACTTTCTTTCCACGAACAATACGAGACTGGAATAGAAGGTAGAACCGATAGAGGTACTCAAAGTACCCTCCGCCACACAGCGTCAGGTGGCTTGCGGAGTATGGATGTAGATGTAGATGTAGCTGTAGATTTGGTTACAACACTTACGAAATAATCGCACCGAACGCATTATCTTTAGCCTCTTATACCAAACCCTAACTGTTACCTGTGCTACTACCTTTATCCGACCCAATAATCTCATCCCCTAAGATATCTTCACCCACACCGACTGCAGCTATTGCATGTATACTCGTATTAGTAGATCCCTGAAGAACTCCAGCGGTGACTTCAGTTCACCGACGCCCTTCAAGGTTTTCTCTTTTGCAACCATTAAGCAAAAACTAATTACGTTTGCAATTCGAACTAAAATTAACCCTTACAAGCGCAATAGTACCCTAGTGAGTCCCCCATACAAACTAAACGATGTAATTGTAATGTTTATGATGTTAAAATTCACAATATTTTGAGACGAAATTTATACTAAAGTCACTTTTATTTATTTATTTATTTATTTATTGTTCCGTGGGACCAAATTAAGGAGAAGTCTCCATGGTCATGGAACGAGTCAGTACATGAAATTATAACACGGTAGTAGAAACAGATAATATGAAACACAAGAAACGTATTCAGGCGACAATTCGTAAGTTTAAATAAAGAAAATCAACAATGTAACACTGGAATTTCCTTAATTTTTCAGCTCTTCCAGGAGCTCCTCGACGGAATGGAAGGAGTGAGCCATGAGGAAACTCTTCAGTTTAGACTTAAAATCGTTTGGGCTACTGCTAAGATTTTTGAGTTCTTGTAATAGCTTATTGAAAATGGATGCAGCAGAATAGTGCACTCCTTTCTGCACAAGAGTAAGGGAAGTGCATTCCACATGCAGATTTGATTTCTGCGTAGTATTAACTGGGTGAAAGCTGCTAACTCTTGGGAATAAGCTATTATTGCTAACAACAAACGACATTAAAGAAAATATATATGTCAGAATTCCCAGACTATTGAATAGTGGTCGACAAGAGGTTCTCAAAGTTACACCACATATAGCTCGAACAGCCCGTTTTTGAGCAAAAAATACCCTTTTTGAATCAGAAGAATTACCTCAAAAAATAATACCATATGACATAAGCGTATGAAAATATGCGAAGTAGACTACTTTTCGTTTTGAACTGTCGCTTATTTCAGATAGTGTTCTAATGGTAAATAAAGCAGCATTTAGTTTCTGAACAAGATCCTGAAGATGGGCTTTTCACAACGGCTTACTATCTATCCGAACGCCTAGGAACTTGAACTGTTCCGTCTCGCTTATAATATGCCCATTCCGTGTGATCAAAATATCAGTTCTTGTTGAATTGTGAGTTAGAAACTGTAAAAACTGAGTCTTACTGTGATTTAGCATCAAATTATTTTCCACAAGCCACGAACTTATTTCATGAACTACATTATTTGATAATGTTTCAATATTACACACAAGATCCTTCACTACCAAGCTGGTGTCATCAGCAAACAGAAATATTTTTGAATCACCTGTAATACTAGAAGGCATATGATTTATATAAATAACAAACAGCAGTGGCCCCAGCACCGACCCTTGGGGAATGCCCCACCTAACAGTGCCCCATTGGGACTGAACATCACTACCACTCTCAAAATTGCGGAGACTTACCTTATGCTTTCTGTTCTTAGCGTAAGAGGCGAACCAATTGTAAGCTACTCCCTTTACTCCGTAATGGTCCAACTTCTGCAGTAATATTTTGAGGTCAACTCAGTCAAAAGCCTTCGTTAAATCAAAGAAAACACCTAGCGTTCGCAACCTTTTATTTGATCCGTCCAAAACCTCACAGAGAAAAAAGAATATGGCATTTTCAGTTGTTAAACCATTTCTAAAACCAAACTGTACATTTGACAGCAAAGTACGTGAATTTAAATGCTCCAGTAACCTTGTACATACGACCTTCTCGATAACTTTAGCAAACGCCGATGGCATAGAAATAGGTCTATAATTGTGAACATTATCCCTGTCTCCCTTTTTATAAAGTGGCTTCACTACCGAGTACTTTAATCGGTCAGGAAACCGACCACTCCTAAAGGAAAAGTTAGAGATATGGCTAAGTACTGGACTAACATACATAGAACAATACTTCAGTATTCTGCTAGATACCCCGTCATATCCATGAGAGTTCTTGGTCTTTAGTGATTTAATTATTAACTCAATCTCCATTTTGTCAGTATCATGGAGGAGCATTTCAGGTAACAGCCTCGGAACACTTTTTTCTAAGAGCACTAAATGATTCCCTGTTGGGACTAGGTTTCTATTTAGTTCACCTGCTATATTCAGAAAGTGATTATTAAATACTGTATATATATGCTACTTACCAGTAACACGGACATTCCCACTACGCACTGATTCTATATCTTCGACCTGTCTCTGCAGACCAGCCACTTCCTTTACGACTGACCATATGGTTTTAATTTTATCCTATTCTATCTGTATACCACATACTTTTTGCCTTCCTAATAACTTTTTTAAGCACCTTACAATACTGTTTGTAATGGGCTGCTGCATTTAGATTTTGACTGTTTTTAACAGTTTGATATAATTGCCACTTTGTTCTACAGGATATTCTTATCCCTCTAGTCAGCCACCCAGGCTGCCTGTTTGTGCTAGTACCCTGCTTTGAACGTTCTAACGGAAAGCAACTTTCAAAGAGCACGAGAAAAGTCTTGAGGAAAGCATTATATTTATCGTCTACTGTATCGGCACTATAAACATCTTGCTACTCTTGTTCCTTGATAAGGTTTACAAAGGTCTCTACAGCAACTAGATCAGCTTTCCTAAAAAGTTGAGCACTATATTTAACATGTGTTGCAGCACAAAAATCTTTTAGAGTTAAAACTTGTACATCACGAACTGAAAGGCCATTCACTTTTTTGCTAACAGAATGCTCTTCTAGTAATGAGGAATGAACAAAAATGTTGTCTATGGTTGTTCTACTGCTCCCTTGCACTCTCGTTGGAAAGAATACGGTTTGCATAGGATTATATGAATTAAGGAGGTCTACCAGCATACTTTTCCTTGCACAATCACTTATACAATTAATATTAAAGTCACCACATATAACTAACTTATTGTGTTTCCTATAAAGTGAACCAAGAACCTCCTCTAGCTTTAGCAAAAATGTTGTGAAATCGGAGTCTGGGGATCTATAAATAACAACAGTTAGAAGATTAACTTCACTAAATTTAACCACACCTGCACAACATTCAAATTCCTTTTCAGTGCAGTACATTGAAACACCAATTGACTCAAATGGGATACCGTTTTTCACATACATGGCTACTCCCCCACACCGCAAAGAGCTCCTAGAAAAGCTGCCAGCTAACCTGGCACGTTTTGTAAGTGCAAGAACAAGGAACTTTTAATTTTCAAGAACTGTGGTAACCAAAAATCTCACGCAGCGCACAAGCTCTTTAGCTTAGGCGGCTTTTGGAGCCCGTTTGAGGCGGTTTTACGACTTCATAGACCACTGCTGTCCTACGTAAACCTGATCGTCTATCACTGGGGTGCACCGTAAACATATGTGGTTGACAAGTCGTATAGAAACAAAACACATGGAACAATATTTATATGGGAATACATAGACACTATTTACCTTGTTTATTCTGGTTTTTATTTTCCTATGTAGGGAATAATAAACGTATTTTCGTCCTTCAATGTAGCACATTTTCTGAAAAAACAAAGTTATTTCATATAAAATGTTCCATCAATTTATGTTCCTATTTACACACTGTGTAGGGATCAGCTCTGTTCAGACACTGTAAAAATATAAAACAATTTTCGCTTTCAGGTATCTCCTCTCTAGTGGATGAACACCCATTGAAAAAAGAATATCCAAATCGTTTATAGGACATCTGTAAAGTGTCGGCAAAGCAAAGCAAAATAATAAAATAAACAAGAGAACACAAAATCATGAAATACACTACTATAACGCTATCGAGCACAGTGCAAGTAGGTTGACTTCCGTAGTTAGCAGACAAAGACACTATTCATCCCCCCCAACACACCAACGTCAACGTCAGAACATCCATCCGGAGGCACCTTCACGCTGACTTCCCGTCCCGTCTTGTCCTGTTCCGTTTCCTTCCGTTGATGGCCTGTGTGAATGTCACAGTTCGAAATATATTATGGAATGTTTTTACGATCCGTTCTGCACCGTTGAGTCAGAATCGTTCTTCAGTCGGTTGTGCAAACGCCGTTGCTCAACGGCTGTCGCTCACGTATGGCGTTCAATAGGCTCATAAGTCCCTGATCCTCGATCTCTCGGAAGTATATTTGAAATGCATCCTAATAGAGCACATTTGTTACATGTAATTGGAGTGGTGTAATTGTTAATCACCGATTATTACCTCATAATAATGTCTTCGGCAGCTGTTTGCTTGAGGTTATACCAGTCCATTACTGCTAAACCGTCTGTTACGTGTTCTTGCCATTACTTTTTTCACTTTCAGTCACATATTTTCAACAATATACAACTCTTTATTGCCATTGTTGTCATCTGCAATGAAGCAGTGTTCCGTCAGTTTTTGTTGGTACACTGAAGTAAAAAGATGGACAGAGTAGCGTAATTAACGCCAAATAATAAAGCTGACGTACTTGCCTATGCATCAGCTGGTCTCAGCACGAGAGTCATATCCCTTAAGATGGGTTTTAAGCAGTCAACAATTTCGAAGTTACTGAAAAAATAGTGGCAGGAGGCAAATGTTGATCGTAAGAAGGGAAGAGGTAGAAAAACGGCCTCTAGTGTCAAATACGAAAGGATACTGAGTAGAATTTCTCTCTTGGGTTGTCACCTGTCATCAGCTAAACTAAAGCGAGACTAGGAAAAAATTTGTGACGTCTCATTAACCAGTAGAACTGTTAGAAATAGACTATCGGAAACTTGACTCGCTACCCATAAACCTAGAAAGAAGCCCTTCTTGACAAAAACTATGCGAAAACAGCGGCTAAAATGGACAAAAGTGCAAGCGAGATTTACGCCGAAGATGTGGACCAGAGAAGTCTTTTCAGATGAGTCTAAATCTAATCTGCATGGCTCCGATGGAAAAGCGTCCATGCGTCGCAGAGTAGGTGAAGAATTTTGTACCTTCATGTATAACACGAAGTGCCAAACGGACAGTAGGATGGATGGTCTGAGGATGCTGTTCTACCGGCGGAGTAGGTCGTCTGGACTTCATAAATAGCACAGTTAATGCAAATGTAAAGTTCAACATCCACGAAAGGACGCTTTCGACCAGAATGAGGCAGCAGTTTGGAGATCCTTCAAGTTTCATTTTCCAGGACGATCCAGCTGCTTGCTTCGAAGGTAAATCCAGTAATAAATGTTCGTATCAAGCATGAAGCTGGTGATGCTCCAACTTCATTGTTACGCATTTCTGCACTTCTGGCAAGAAGTTTGCTTAAATAAAATGGAATAGAGTGGACTGAAAATATCCCCGATCTCAATCGTATTAATCTACATCTCCATCATAATCTGTAACCCACCTAATGGTGTGTGGCGGAGGGTACTTTCGGTACCACTATACTCGCGAATAATGCGTGTGAAGTATGATTGTCGGGAAGCCTCTGTATTGGCTCTAATTTTTAGAATTTTCTCTTCGTGGTCAGTACGCGAGATTTATGTGGGGGGAAGCAATATGTTGTCCGACTCCTCTTGGAAAGTGCTGTCCCGAAATTTCAATAGTAAATCTCTCCGTGATGCACAACGCCTCTCTTGCAACGTCTACCAGTGGAGTTTGCTTAGCATCTCCGCAACGCTCTCTCGCCAGATAAACGACCTCTTGACGAAACGTGCCGCTCTTTGTCGGATCTTCTCTGTCTCCTCTATCAGTCTCACCTAATGCGGATCCCAGACAGATGAACAATACTCAAGAATCGGGCGAACAAGCGCCTTATAAGCCACTTCTTACGAGGAATCTGATTCTGATGTCTGCTTTTCCCAGTATCTGTTTTATGTGGCCATTCCATTTATGGTCGCTCTGGATAGTTACCCCTCTATGTTTTACGGCAAATACTGTCTCAAGCTGTTTGTCGTCAACGGTGTAGTTGTACAGTAGTGGGTTTCTTTTCCTGTGCGTGCGCAGTATGTTACATTTATTTACGGTCAGGGTCAACTGCCAGAGCCTGCACCATTGATCAATTCGCTGAGGTCGTTCTGCAAATTCTTACTATTTTTACTATTTTCTAGCGTTTCTACTTTGGTATAGACAACAGCGTCATCTGCGAATAGCCTCAAAGAGCAACCGACGTTTTCTACTAGTTCGTTTATATATATTGTAAACAGCAACGGTCCTGTCACAGTTTCCTGTGGTATTCCGGTTATTACCTTTACATCTGTCGATTTTGTTCCATTGAGAACTGTTGGAAGGTTGTGGGAAATGCTGCCCCAAAAGAAGAAGCCACGGAAGAGGCAGGAACTGTTGGAGACACATGTGCGTGTGTGACTTTATGAAGTGAGTGGGGAATAGATTAAAAAGTTAATTCTCTCAAAGTCCAGGCGGTGCAAAGCGGTGAATAAGGCACATGAAGGACCGACCAAGTATTAAACGGCAAATATGGATTCAGATGACGTAACTGTGTACGTACGAGGGTCAGTCAAAAAGTAATGCCTCCTATTTTTTTTTTCTACGTTTAATTGTCAGGAAATTTAAATGCAATTACATAGGTTGAAAACCACAACATTGAGGATCATTTTGTCATTTTTCAATGTAATCTCCGCCCATCTCTACAGTTTTGGTCCATCTTTGAACAAGGGCATGTATCCCAGCACGGTAAAAATCACAGCTCTGCTTCCTAAGCCATTGACGCACGGATGTTTTGACGGCCTCCTCATCTTCAAAATGAATCCCACGATGAGCTTCTTTTAGTGGCCCGAACAGATGGAAGTCTGATGGTGCCAGGTCAGGGCTGTATGGGGGATGAGGCAAAACTTCCCATCCAATTTTGACAATCTCGTCAGAGGTGTGACGACTGGTGTGTGGTCTTGCATTGTCATGCAAAAGAAGAACATCTGCCATTGATTTTGTTGGGCGAACTCGCTGAAGACGTGCTTTAAGTTTTTTGAGGGTTGTGACGTATTGAACAGAATTTATTGTGCATCCCTGCTCCAAAAAATCAACCAGAATCACACCCTCTGTATCCCAGAAAACTGTTGCCATAACTTTCCCTGCCGATCGCACAGTTTTGAATTTTTTCTTCCTCGGCGAGCTTGTGTGACGCCACTCCATTGACTGCCTCTTTGATTCGGGTTCAAAAAAATGCACCCATGTTTCGTCCCCGGTCACAATTTTTTTCAGAAACTCATCTCCCTCCAAACGGAAGCGCTGCAAGTGTTGGGAGGCTATTGTTTTCCTTGCCTCTTTATTCTGATCGGTTAACATTCTTGGAACCCACCGTGCACAAACTTTTGAGTACCCCAATTGTTTAATAATCGTGATCACACTGCCTTTACTAAGAGAAATAATGCGACACACTTCATCTGCAGTCACCCGACGGTCACCATGAATGATGTCATCAACTTGCTGAATGTTGTGTGGAGTCACTGCACTCACCGGCCTGCCGCTCCGCTTTTCGTCAGTCAACGGTGTTTGCCCTTCAGCTTCCTTACAACGACGAACCCATCGTCTAACAGTGCTGACATCCACTGTCACAACACCATACACCTTCTTCAGTCTTTCATGAATGCGTATGGGCGTTTCACCTACTGCATTCAAGAATTCAATCACACAACGCTGTCGCAAACGAACATCGATGCCGGCCATCTTACAAACTTCTGCTGTGCTGCCACCTGTTGACACAGTTACTACTGCAGTGGATTGCAGAAGGTTTGAGGAATGGCGCCAAATTCAAATTTTTCACTTAACTTAATTTCTTTAAGTAGAAAAAAAAATGGGAGGCATTACTTTTTGACCGACCCTAGTACAAACACTAAAATCATCAGTGTTATGTCGTAAAATTAATATTCAGTGTTTCTTTAGAGATTAACATTCATAGATCAGTAGAAAACACAGAGCAATCTACAATTTCGAGGGAACTGAAAAAATACTGGCAGGTAGGAAATGTTGATCGTGAGAAAGGAAGAGGCGTCTACTATCAAACAAGAGAGGATACTGAAAAAAATTTGTCTCATGGGTTGTCACCTGTCATCAGTTAAACTAAAGCGAGACTGGGAAAAAAATTGTGACGTCTCAGTAACCAGTAGAACTGTTAGGAACAGACTGTGGGAAGCGGCACTAGTTACCCATCGACCTAGAAACAAGCCCTTGTAGACAAAAACTATGCGAAGAGAGCGGCCAAAATGGACAAAGATGCAAGTAAGATGGACGCCGGAGAAGTGCAACAGAGACTCATTACCCCCTTCAATGTCGATTTTCTTCACTCCCGTCTCTCTATCCACGTCTCCGCCCCTTTCCTGTTCATCTCCTCCTCCATCCTTTTTCTGTCGATCTCCACCTCTCCTCTCTCTTCACCACCTCTTCCTCTTCCCTTTCTCTCTCCATTTCCTCCTCCCCTCTGTCTCTTAATCTCCTCCTCCTCCTCCTCTCTTTGCCTGTCTCTTCATCCCTCTGTCTCTGTCCATCTCCTCTTCTCCGCTCTTTCTCTCTCCCACTCTCTCTACCTATTTCCTGCTTCGCCCTCGCTGTCTGTCCATATCCTCCTCTAATCTTCCTACTTGACCACGTTTACCTCTATTGGGGGCTGGATCGGATCCTTAAGAAATTACTGAAATGTAAGTAGCAATTCATTTCGTAGAAATAAATCAAGTGAAGAAAATAAAAGAAATAAAATTTGTCTATATTTGCTTCCTATGGAAACAGAGGGAAATCAAGACAGTTTACCTGAGGTATTCAGCGATTATAGCGAAAATATTGAATTATAGAAGGTTATGGAACAAACAGTTCCACCGCTGTGCATACTAGAATCGTGGGAAAGCTTATCAAAGTTGGTGTGCCATGAGATGTGTGCTTCTCCTGTTAGTAACTCTTTGTGATGGGTCTCCTTTTCCAGCAGTGCCTTTTATGCCTGTCTCCTGTTGCTGTACCCAGCTGGTGGACGCTCCGGATGAGCCAATATCCGCTCTTCTACAACAGGGGTAGGACTAGTACTTATGGTACCAGGGCCGAATAGGCCAGCCCTCAGCTTTCGCGCAGCGTCATTCGGTCCTCGGCGTGCTGATAACAGCGGTCGCTCGATGGCTGGCGGGCACAGTGGGGCTGCAGGGGGCCGAGGGGGCCAATGGAGGGGGGCAGAGGGGGACGGGGGGCCTTTATCGGATTTGTAGGAACGCAGGCAGGCGCGCGGACCACGCGTGGCTTTACTGCCGCCTCCGGCGACTCTGCCCTACGGTAATCGTAAAGGCGCGACCCGGACCCCCGCACGCTCCGTCGTAAAAATACTTTTGCGCGAGATGTCTGCCTGTGTACTGGGAAACTGACCGTAAGCGGGAGAACACGCACAATGACCTCCTTGCGGATCCTCCCTCCCTTTCATTCAATAACGTCGCACGGGAACATTTTCCTGCGTAGGTCATCTACACAAGGTCAAATTTTCCCACTCTAGATGTATATCATGCCAACTATTTGTGATGCGAACTCAAGAACGTCTTGGATGGGCCTGTTCAAGGAGCTGACGATACTGGTTACTGCTTTCCAGTATATCTATTCACTAACGAAATCCACAGATGTTATAAAAAAGGAATGTACATACACATGTATGAATGTATGTTCTCCTAAACCACTCAATGCATTTCAGCCTAACTTGGTACACATATAGGAAAGTCATTGCTGTTTGGGGGGTAGGGGGGGGAGAACCATCTACCTGTCAGCGTAGTGGTGTAGGTATGAAAAAGCAGAAAAGCAGCGCCGCCCGCGACACACAAATACCCAAGTCTTTATTCACCCAGTATGTATGAATGAGAGAGCTACAACAAACTTTACATATAATATGAAGCCTTTACAAAACTTTTTCTCGCTAACGAATCTCACAAAATGATGAACGGAAAAAGAAAGTTTATAGCTTACTACTTCCGCATGAAGCATGATGTTTAATTTATTACGTGTTTACTACTAATTATATCTGCAAAAAATTTTGAGGACAGTATTCACATATACCACTGAATATACTAGAAAAATTACACGATTTTACGACTCATAGTTCCGGAGATATGACGTCACATACATTAAGTTGTGTGATAAACTGCGGCATCCTCCAATACGTTTTAATTTATTACATCTTTACTACAAACTCAATTCGCAATATTTTTCGCAGACAGTAACTACACACAGAACTGCAGTTACATGCAAATTTATATCATTGTGCGCTACATAGTTAAGGAGATACTGCGTCATTACCATTGCGCTACGTGAAATCGAAACTAGAGGGGGGAAATCGCTATAGATGCATGTGAAATATGTCTACAAAGACGTGTGATATTTGGTTGATATATGCTTACGTGAGGAAAACCACAGACAAAAAGCTCACTCTTAACCGATGGGACTATTTCATCCTGTTTTGGTATACACATCAGTTGCAATGTGGAAAAAAAATACTATGCGGCTAAGAACCACCAGCCTCGAGAGAGAAGAATAGAAAAGGCTATGGACAGACAGCGAGGGGGAAGGAGGAAATAGGCAGAGACAGGGGGAGAGAGGTGGGGTAGGGAGGAGGAGATGGACAGAGACAGAGGGATTAAGAGACAGTCAAAGAGAGGAGGAGGAGAGAGAAAGGGAAGAGGAGGAGGTGGTAAAGAGAGAGGAGGGGATGGACAGAAAATGGAAGGAGGAGAAGATGAACAGGAAGGGGAGGAAGACATGGAGAGAGAGAAGGAAGTGAAGTTAATCGACAGAGAAGGGGGGAGGAGGAGGTGGACGAGGAGAGGGGGAGGAAGAGATGGAATTAGAGGAAGGAGGAGGAGCTGGACATGGGGGGAAGGAGCAGATGGACAGAAGGGGGAGGAGCAGATGGCAGAGCGAGGGAGGAGCAGATGAACAGAGGGGGAGGAGAGGATTGACAGAGAGGGTGATGGAGTAGGTAGAGAGAGGGTGAAGGAGGAGATTGACACAGAGAGGGGTTAGGAGCAGATGAGTTAACATAAATCTGGAATAAATACACACCCGGGCAATGCTTACACAGCTAGTTTATCATAAGTATAACTTTCCAAATCAACAACGCAAATCATGGTACCACTACCAGAAAAATCGATAATCTTCAAACACATTTAAAGTCACTTACTTTGGTCTCTAAATTACCCATTATTCAGGAACACATATTTTCAGTAACTTTCCTGCAGCCATAAAATGTGTAAGTGTCAGTATAGCTGTGTTTAATAGTAGCCTGCTAACGGCCTTGTCGCAGTGGTAACACTGGTTCCCGTCATGTCACCGAAGCTAAGCGCTGTCGGGCTAGGCTAGCACTTGGATGGGTGACCAACCGGCCAACTCCAACATCTTAACAAAATTTTTTGGTAGAGCTTACTCATGTGTGTGTATTAATAATAATTGCGGATAATGCGAATGTTAGTTACCATATGACTTCTGCACATCTTCACAGCAGAATTGTGATTAATGTAAATAAGTGTTGTAAACTGATTTTCTCTTTGGTGACTGGTGGCTACAATAGCCTACTAATTACCACTTGCGCCTCAGTGTATTGTACATTTCAATATCTCTACATCTACTTGTAGAGACTACTTTCACTTTCAGACCGTGACTCTACCATTCCACTCTCGAACAGCGTGCGAGGAAGATGGACATTTAAAGCTTGCCATTCGAGCTCTGATTTCTGTTATTTCATTAGGATGATTTCTGCCTGTGTAGGCAGGCCCCAAAAATTATTTTCTCATTCGCGGGAGTCACTTGCTGATTGAAATTACACCAAAAGATCTCGCCCCATCTGGTGTATCGTATCCGTCACACTCTCTCCCCTGTTTCGCGATAGTAAAAAATGAGCTGCCTTCACTCAACTGACTGATGACCTTAGCAGTTAAGTCCCATAAGATTTCACACATTCACTTAACTTTTCCAATAACCCCAGTTAATCCCATCTGGTAGGGCCCGTACCACACAGCATTGCCACACAGCAGTGCAGGTAGTCTCTTTAGTGGATTTGTTGCATATTCTGAGTGTTCTGCCAATGAAACACAGTCTTTGGTTCACCTTCCCCCACAACATTTTCTATGCGGTCGTTCCATTTCAAGTGGTTCATAATTGTAGTCCCTAGGTATTTAACTGAATTGACAGCCTTTATGTTTGTGAGACTTACCGTGAAACCGACACTTAACAGATTCCTGTTAGTACTCTTGTGGATGACTTCACATTATTCCTTATTTATTGTCTATTGTCACTTTCCGCAGCACACAGGTATCTTGTGTAAATCATTTTGCAATTGGTTTTGATCTTATGATGTCTTTACTAGTCAGTAAACGACAGCGTCATCTGCAAACAAATCTCAAGTGAAGATGCTTGAGTCTTTTGACTTAATTGCATATGAATGAAGTTCGTGGGAGGGACATTACCATATTTCTTTTTGTATCATTTGTTCTTGTTTCATGACATTACTTGAAGGTATCGTTACTAAACACACCTGGAACAAAAGGAAAGTGTAATATACACTACTGGTCATTAAAATTGCTACACCAAGAAGAAATGCAGATGATAAACGGGTATTCATTCGACAAATATATTATACTAGAACTGACATGTGATTACATTTTCACGCAATTTGGGTGCATAGATCCTGATAAATCAGTACACAGAACAACCACCTCTGGCCGTAATAACGGCCTTGATACACCTGGGCATTGAGTCAAATAAAGATTGGATGGCGTGTACAGGTACAGCTGCTCATGCAGCTTCAACACGATACCACAGTTCATCAAGAGTAGTCAGTTGCGTACTGTGACGAGCCAGTTGCTCGGCCACCATTGACTAGACGTTTTCAATTGGTGAGAGATCTGGAGAATGTGCTGGCCAGCGCAGCAGTCGAACATTTTCTGTATCCAGAAAGGGCCGTACAGGACCTGAAACATGCGGTCGTACATTATCCTGCTGAAATGTAGGGTTTCGCAGGGATCGAATGAAGGGTAGAGCCACGGGTCGTAACACATCTGAAATGTAACGTCCACAGTTCAAAGTGCCGTCAATGCGAACAAGAGGTGACCGAGACGTGTAACCAATGGCACCTCATACCATCACGCCGGGTGATACACCAGTATGGCGATGACGAATACACGCTTCCAATGTGCGTTCACCGCGATGTCGCCAAACACGGATGCGACCATCATGATGCTGTAAACAGAACCTGGATTCATCCGCAAAAATGACGTTTTGTCATTCGTGCAACCAGGTTCGTCATTGAGTACACCATCGCAGGCGCTCCTGTCTGTGATGCTGCGTCAAGGGTAACCGCAGCCATGGTCTCCGAGCTGATAGTACATGCTGCTGCAAACGTCGTCGAACTGTTCGTGCAGATGGTTGTTGTCTTGCAAACGTCCCCATCTGCTGACTCAGGGATCGAGACGTGGCTGCACGATCCGTTACAGCCATGCGGATAAGATGCCTGTCATGTCGACTGCTAGCGATACGAGCCCGTTGGGATCCAGCACGGCGTTCCGTATTACCCTCTTGAACCCACCGATTCCGTATTCTGCTAACAGTTATTTGATCTCGGCCAACGCGAGCAGCAATGTCGCGATACGATAAACCGCAATCGTGATAGGCTGCAATCCGACCTTTATCAAAGTTGGAAACGTGATGGTACTCATTTCTCCTCCTTACACGAGGCATCATAACAACGTTTCACTAGGAAACGTCGGTCAACCGCTGTTTGTGTATGAGAAATTGGTTGGAAACTTTCCTCATGTCAGCACGTTGTAGGTGTCGCCACCGGCGCCAACCTTGTGTGAATGCTCTGAAAAACTAATCATTTACATACCACAGGATCTTCTTCCTGTCAGTTAAATTTCACGTCTGTAGCACGTCATCTTCGTGGTATAGCAATTGTAATGGCCAGTAGAGTAATTTGGTAGTAATGGGAGAAGTAAGGACACCGTCTGATAACACTTCGTAAACTAGCACCCTCTCTGTATCCTGTAGTTCAAGCTTAACACATTTATTTACAACTTATATTCGTCAGCCTTTTTAAAATACTATTTTCAGTGTGTTCATTGATTTGGTGTAAGAGACCAAACAGCGAGGTCATGGGTCTCATTAGATTAGGGAAGGAAGTCGTCCGTGCCCTTTCAAAGGAACCCTGCATTCGCCTGAAGCGATTAATGGGAAACCTAAATCAGGATGGCCGGAGGCGGGATTGAACCGCCGTCCTCCCGAACGCGAGTACAGCACACGCTAACCACTGCGCCGCCTCCCTCGGTTGCAGTCTGGTTGATGTTATTTTGAAATAATCTCCACATCAATGTTAAAGTCAAACGAAACATCGTTGAAGTCAATTGGCCTACCATTTCTTATCATTCTCAAACGATAGCGAACCATTGCCACTTGGGGGCACGCTACTTTGCTAATAACTTCGTGTTACCATCTGTTCCTCTGCATTAGTGTTCAGTATTCTTCTTCTCATATAGTTTCCTATGCTTACCTATCATACACATTAAATTCCCATGACATAAGAGGACTAGGTTGATGCTGCTTTCCACGTTAGTGTGTCCTGAACAAGCCTCTTCATCTCTGCATAACTACTGGAACTTACACCCATCTGAGCAATCTCGCTGTGTAACATCCGCCCTATATTTTTTTCTGTCTGAAATTGAGCCCAAAGCTACCTCCCACGCTATTAAAAGTCTATGTATTACCAGAACTATGTTATCCAACTTAAATTCGTATACTAATCTTTGACTAAACAGAACCTAATTTGAACTGAACTGCAACTGATCCGTCTTTATGTTATACGCGCAACTCAAGTAAAACAGTTATCTGGCCGTCATCAAAATTTCCATTTATCTCTCGTCTTGACAACATTGTTGCAGATTTCTCGGAAGCACAACAGCAAACAGCAAGCGGGCAGCGGCCAGCCTAGATTCCTGTTTCTGAGTACATATTCAAGCTGTTGCATGTGTTAATGCGTAATGATAAACAACGGGGTGGGGAGAGTAACTATTCCTGTGAAATGATACTCCAAGACAAAGATTTTAGAATGAAGCATGTATTCAAAAAGACAGAGTAAAACCTCACATGACCTTCTCACGTAACATTGGTCTGAACAATACTCTACTTTGCCACAGTGGAATAATAAAAATCGAAAACGGACGATAATGTAAAGTGTATCTTGAAAAATCATGTGAACAGCCGTCTGCTGATGAACTTGCCAGTTCGAAACCGGCAACAGCGCTATTTACCTAAATAAATAGCAGTATTAATAGTGGCTGGTCGCTGTTTTCTTCTTTGTAAGAATTAACCTACATTAACACTTTGCTTACCAAAGTGGACAACGATTTAAAAAAGGGTACAATATTAGCAGAAACTTTCTATGAAATCAAACAGCTTAATCCAGGGAAGTGGGGTTGGTCTTACTTTCAGCTCTGAGCAAGTTAATTAGCTGATATAATTATTCGAAGGTACGCAGTGCTTCAATCTCATCTTCTCTTCAAAAATAATAAATAATTCAAAATTTATTTCCTTTTCGCCTCCTAATATATACATAGTATTCATCCTTGCTGACCTTTACAATAAACCTTCCTTCATCTAAAAGATAACATAAAAAGTCCATACAGCACTACTGAATACGTCTATCACCTGCCACACTCCAACTAAGAATGTATCAGACTGCGCAGAGGCAAAGACTTTGCCGCGACAAGACCAAAGATTGTTTAACAGTAACGTAACTTTCTCTCTCTCTCTCTCTCTCTCTCTCTCTCTCTCTCTCTCTCTCTGACGTGCTCATCGATAACGTACAAAAACCAAAATGACATGACCACCTTACAACTGTGCTCAAGCCTTAATCTGTCCCAACGGTTTTCAGCCTTTACACTCGCCTCTATCGCCTAATTGACGATTCTTTGATGCCTTACGATGTGTCCTCTCGACCGATCCCCTCTAGTACTCATGTTGTGCCACAGTTTTATTTTCTACCCAGCTGTATTCAGCACCTCATAATTAGTTATTCCATCTATCTACCTAATATTCAATACTACCCCGCAGCAGCACATTTCAAAAGCTTCAGTTGTCTTCTTATCTGATCTACTCCTCGCCCACGTTCTACTTGCGTACAAGGCAACACTGCTTACAAATATCTTCACAAAAGACTTCCTAATACTGAAATTAACATTCGATGTTAAAAAATTTCTGCTTTTTCGCAAAGCTACTTTCAAGTAATCTCTTTATCACTGACGAATAGCTGAAATGCATTCGTAAGAAAACGGCTGTACTATTTTATAAAACCGTGCTTTGTAAAGAGTGCAGTATTACAGCATGTATTTCTCTCTACATTTACCTCAGTTCTCTAAACAGTGAATATTTGCGTCAACTCAAGTGTCATTTAATTTGCCAATGTTGGTACGAGTTCTGACGGCTTCTATTTTTATTCAGTTATTTACTTTAATGCTGTGGCGGACATCAAACATACATTCCAGCAACTCTATGTGGGTGTTTTATCGTATTTACTTTTGTTTTTTTTATTGCGTTTTACGTTCAATTACGTACGAAAATTAGCTACACGTGGAATTTACGGGTTAATATTAGTGATTTACGTAGCTAGTTTACGAGTTTGACGAATCTCATGTTTCAGTACAAAGTGAGACGTGAAATGCCTGCAAAATCCTACAATACATGTTACATGTAATAAAATGCTCCACTTTGTTTCTACTGTTTTAAATGACTACAATTATTCTGATCAACTGCCTCTAGCATTCACTTCACAAGAAACAGCTTTCTCATGAAGATGTCTTATTTGTTGGTAAGTGCTTTATTACAGATTCGTGTAGATGAGTACTGAATCATTTCGTTTGACCTTTTAAGTATAAGGGATAGTAACAAAATATTTCGAGGCTGGAAAAAGTATTAATCATTTTACAGTAATATATTCATTCATATTTTTGGTAATGAAAGGGACAATTCAACAGAATAACTGGGCAAAATATTGTTTTCTTATACCTACATTTAGTCTACGTAGAATGCTTATCCGAAAGGCTCAAAAAATGGTTCAAATGGCTCTGAGCACTATGGGACTCAACTGCTGAGGTCATTAGTCCCCTAGAACTTAGAACTAGTTCAACCTAACTAACCTAAGGACATCACAAACATCCATGCCCGAGGCAGGATTCGAACCTGCGACCGTAGCGGTCTTGCGGTTCCAGACTGCTATCCGAAAGGTTAACATAGAAAGTGAACATCGTAATCATTACAGTACACAAGCTTAATAATAATAATAATAATAATAATAATAATAATAATAATAATAATAATAATAACTGTGGTAGTAAAATGTATAGTATTACAGTAATTAAAGTTGTGTTTATTAATTTACTCGTTAAATATCGCTCACATTGAATGGGTGTACTGACCCGTTAAACGAAATGGATGCCACCAGTAAAGTTTGTGTTCACAGCTTAATTATTAAATTCTTTGCGTGTTTCTGTGTGCTTACAGAGCTTAATTCTTTAATTCCTTGTGTGTTTTTGTTCAGTGTGGCGCACGAAAAACCGGTCCCGAATACTAGACTGCTCACTTTCGCCCGCCAATTGTCATCTTTTGTTGGAGAGTTGTTCCGATTGCGTTTTGTATTGTCAGTACGAAAGGCGTTGCGACTTAGTTAACAAGTGTGAAGGAAATATCTGAGCGATATGTGTCCTTTGGAAGAGAGAATCGCAAATAGTAGATGTGTACGTGTCTAACCGTTCATTAAAGAAAACGCAGGACATTTCTGCAAAGAAATTTCCTGGCTTCTCCATATCAGCAAAGAGGATATGGTGACAAACTGACGTACCTATACTACTGCGCCAGTTGCAAACGCAGAAAACAATCGAGCCCCGACCGTTTGTACACATACCGTGATAGTGGATATTCGACCACGAATGATCCAGAGTACAAAGAAGTCGACGCGTGAACTGCCGCAACAACTGAACGTTTCGTGTATGTCTTATCAATATGTTTTACGCCATATAGGGATGAAGTCCTGCAAAATGACCTGCGTCCAAGAACTGAAAGAGCAAGATAAGGCAAAACGTGTGAATTGCAGTAGATGGTTGTGTCAAACATTTGTGAGTGGAGTGTTGAAATCAATGCTTTATTCCATGGGTGATGAAGCCCTGTTCCCTCTGACATGACCTGTAAACTCCAAGAACACCATACACTGGTCAACAAACAATCCTTCTACGATTAATGAGTTACTTCTTCATGGTGAAAAAGTCGGAGTGTGGTGTGCCGTGTCAGGAAGTAGGATTGTTCATCCCATATTTCTTGAAACAACTGGAAACACAGCTGTGTGTATGCGAATAATTGAGGAATTTTTACGCACCGTTAATCCCCCATGAAGGTACGTATACTGTCTTTCATAAAGGTGTGGCGACATGTCATACTTCGCTAGAATCATTCTCACGAAATTATGAAAGATTCACGGAACGAAGGACGGTCAGCAAAGGATTGTGGCCACCGCGAACGCCGGACCTAACCACTTCCGACTTTTATCTGTGGTTCAGTCTGAAAAGAAAAGTGTACGCAAATAACCCAGGAACGTTAGAATAACTGGAGGATAGTATTCGTAATGAAATTCTGAGAACTGATACCGTAGAGTTGCCCAAAATGTATGTTAACCAATATTCACGAAAGGTAGTAGGAGTAGTCCTATAATTGCAGGCCCATATCGTTAACGTCGATATGCAATAGGATTTTGGAACATATATTGTGTTCGAACATTATGAATTACGTCGAAAAAAACGGTCTATTGACACAAAATCAATATACACTCCTCGAAATGGAAAAAAGAACACATTGACACCGGTGTGTCAGACCCACCATACTTGCTCCGGACACTGCGAGAGGGCTGTACAAGCAATGATCACACGCACGGCACAGCGGACACACCAGGAACCGCGGTGTTGGCCGTCAAATGGCGCTAGCTGCGCAGCATTTGTGCACCGCCGCCGTCAGTGTCAGCCAGTTTGCCGTGGCATACGGAGCTCCATCGCAGTCTTTAACACTGGTAGCATGCCGCGACAGCGTGGACGTGAACCGTATGTACAGTTGACGGACTTTGAGCGAGGGCGTATAGTGGGCATGCGGGAGGCCGGGTGGACGTACCGCCGAATTGCTCAACACGTGGGGCGTGAGGTCTCCACAGTACATCGATGTTGTCGCCAGTGGTCGGCGGAAGGTGCACGTGCCCGTCGACCTGGGACCGGACCGCAGCGACGCACGGATGCACGCCAAGACCGTAGGATCCTACGCAGTGCCGTAGGGGACCGCACCGCCACTTCCCAGCAAATTAGGGACACTGTTGCTCCTGAGGTATCAGCGAGGACCATTCGCAACCGTCTCCATGAAGCTGGGCTACGGTCCCGCACACCGTTAGGCCGTCTTCCGCTCACGCCCCAACATCGTGCAGCCCGCCTCCAGTGGTGTCGCGACAGGCGTGAATGGAGGGACGAATGGAGACGTGTCGTCTTCAGCGATGAGAGTCGCTTCTGCCTTGGTGCCAATGATGGTCGTATGCGTGTTTGGCGCCGTGCAGGTGAGCGCCACAATCACGACTGCATACGACCGAGGCACACAGGGCCAACACCCGGCATCATGGTGTGGGGAGCGATCTCCTACACTGGCCGTACACCACTGGTGATCGTCGAGGGGACACTGAACAGTGCACGGTACATCCCAACCGTCATCGAACCTATCGTTCTACCATTCCTAGACCGGCAAGGGAACTTGGTGTTCCAACAGGACAGTGCACGTCCGCATGTATCCCGTGCCACCCAACGTGCTCTAGAAGGTGTAAGTCAACTACCCTGGCCAGCAAGATCTCCGGATCTGTCCCCCATTGAGCATGTTTGGGACTGGATAAAGCGTCGTCTCACGCGGTCTGCACGTCCAGCACGAACGCTGGTCCAACTGAGGCGCCAGGTGGAAATGGCATGGCAAGCCGTTCCACATGACTACATCCAGCATCTCTACGATCGTCTCCATGGGAGAATAGCAGCCTGCATTGCTGCGAAAGGTGTATATACACTGTACTAGTGCCGACATTGTGCATGCTCTGTTGCCTGTGTCTATGTGCCTGTGGTTCTGTCAGTGTGATCATGTGATGTATCTGACCCCAGGAATGTGTCAATAAAGTTTCCCCTTCCTGGGACAATTAATTCACGGTGTTCTTATTTCAATTTCCAGGAGTGTAGATTTAGAAAATATCGTTCTTGTGAAACACAACTAGCTCTTTACTCGCGTGAAGTGTTGAGTGCTATTGACAAGAGATTTCACACTGATCTCGCATTTCCGGATTTTGGAGGGCTTTTGACACTGTGCCACACAAGCGGCTTGTAGCGAAATTGCGTGCTTATGGAATATCGTCTCAGTTATGTGACTGGATGTGTGATTTCCTGTCAGAGAGGTCACAGTTCATAGTAATAGACGGAAAGTCATCGAGTAAAACAGAAGTGATTTCTGTCGTTCACTAAGGCAATGTTACGGCGCTTTGCTGTTCCTTATCGATATAAACGATTGGGAGACAATCTGAGCAGCCGTCTTAGGTTGTTTGCAGATGACGCTGTCGTTTATCGACTGATAAAGTCATCAGAAGATCAAAGCAAATTGTAAAACTGTTTACAAAAGATATCTGTATAGTGCGAAAATTGACGATTGACCCTAAATAACAAAAAGCGTGAGGTCATCCACATCAGCGCTAAAAGGAATCCGTTAAACCTCTGTTACACGATAAATCAGTCAAATCTAAACACCGTAAATTCAACTAAATACCTAGGAATTACATTTACGAACAACGTAAATTGGGAGGAACGGATAGAATATGTTGTGGGGAAGGCTAACCAAAGACTGCGTTTTATTGGCAGGACACTTAGAAAATGTAACAGATCTACTAAGGAGACTCCCTACACTACGCTTGTCCGTCCTCTTTTAGAATACTGCTGCGCGGTGTGTGATCCTTATCAGATAGATTTGACGGAGTAGGTCGAGAAAAATCAAAGAAGGGCAGCACGTTTCGTATTATCGCGAAATAGGGGAGAGAGTGTCACTGAAATGATGTAGTATTTAGGGTGGTCATGCGTTTTTCATTACGGCGGAATCTTCGCACGAAATTCCAGTTACCAACTTTCTCCTCCGAATGCCAAAATATTTTATTGACACCGACCTATATAGGGAGAAACGATCACCATGATAAAACAAGGTAAAGATATAGGTGGTCGTTCTTTCCGCGCGCTTTACGAGATTGGAATAATAGATAATTGTGCAGGTGTTTCGACGAACCCTCTGCCAGGCACTTAAATGTGATTTGCAGAGTACGCATGCCCTCATAGATGTAATGTACATAGATTAACATGTTAAGTGCACGCATTGAAGCAGAAGGCGGCCATTTTCAGCACCTAATGTAATGTAAAACACAAGATCAGTTCAGTAAATACAGACCTTTGAGTCAGTTTATTTGTTATTTCTTAATTATCTAATCATTACATGTTTGTCTATTTGTTGTTGTACCTGTTCGTGGTGAGCAACAATTTGTGCATAACTGGCTAGCTGTTTGTACTTGGAGCCGGTTTTTCGTGAGTCACCCAGTATTTGAGGGTTAGTACCATGTTTGGGTGACGATAACATGTAAATTGGCACAGTCTGTGACACAGCTGTCATTCGTTTGTTTGGTTTGGGCGCCCAGTGACCGTTGACCACAGGTCAGTTGCCAGTCCCAGTTGGTGAAGCACCAAAGGACTGCCGAGTCGCATAACTGGCTCTTTCTCTTTGTTTTAGTAGTGTAACGCTCAAGTTAGTGGTACCACGATGGACAGTGTACGTGCGTGCTGCGTGCAGATGTAGGAGGAGCAGGCTGCAGTTAGCGAACGTCCTTGCAGGTAAGAGCACATTTTACTTAAGTTCCACTCCTGCTGTTTCAGATACGTGAAGAAGTGAAAGTATCAGTGCTGCAGTGGGGACGGAGTAGGGAACGAGCGGTAGGTTCCCATACTGGCCACCTGGCGCTTTCAGAGCCTGTGGGATGAAGAGCCGACGCAGAAATCGCTCGTGACGTCAGCAAAGAGATACGTAGGGAAGTTACGTTTATTTGGCGTGAATGAAGTAATTGTTATTAACAAATACTTGTTAACAGAAGATTGCTTTTGCCTCTCAGGCATGAGGAGGGGTCTACAGGTCATAAATACTATCTCCCAGTAAGTTTTCAATGCTGGAAATGTTGATTTTAATAAATAAATGAATAACTTTGGCATAGCCGAAGATGTACGATCTGATACGAACTACAGGATGTTTGAGAAAGAACTCTCTAGTCTTAAGCATAAATTTAATGGGGAAATTAATAAAAAATACATCGATGAGTTCATATCGTGAAATAGAATTCATTCAAGTTTTGTTTAGTGTTAGTAGACGTCAACGTGGGGTCCATTTGTTGCCCTGCACACGTGGAGACGATATGCCGCTTCTCGCCTCGTATTCACCATGATTTCAGGTGTAACTGTTCCAACCACCGCGACGATTCTTTCCTGTAAATGTTTGATGTCTCTGATCTTTTCACCGTACAAAACACTTTTTATGTGGCCCCAAAAGAAAAAGTCAAGTGTGGTAAGTCTGAGCTTCGTGGTGGCCAAGGTATTGAGCCAGCCCTACCTAGCAACCTTCCTGGAAAGCGAGTGTCAAGAGCCACACGCACATCGTTTCTGTAATGAGGTGGGGCGTCATCTTGTTGGAAGAACACAAGTCCCTTTTCCGCGTCAAAATCGTCCGCTTGGAGAAAGACATATCATGTCAACATGTCACAGTAAACGTCCCCGTTTATTGTTTTTTCTACAAATGAAAGGACCAATCACACGATCTTCCATCAAATCGGACCAGACATCAGCTTTTGGAGAATGACGTTGAGGCTTTATAACTGCATGTGGATGCCCTGGGCCCCAAATTCTGCAGTTATGACGATTAACTGGTCCACTGACATGAAATGTAGCCTCATCGGAAAAGAGATTCTTTTTTTTTTTTTTTAAAAAAATGACATCATCATCAATTCTGTGTAGAAACTCAACAGCAAACTCATTCTTTTCGATTTCATCAGTAGGTTTTATTTCATGTAACAGTTGCAATTTGTAGGCGTGCAACTTAAGTCCTTATTGCACAACATTATATACTGTACCTTTAGGCACTCCTCATTGTAGATTACGTCTGGCCAATGACTTCTTTGGGCTCCGAACACACGAAACACTGAACTGCTCAACAACATCTTCAGAAGTTCTCGGTCTACCGGTGATTTTGCTTTTAAAACACTACCAGTTCCCTTGAAAGACCTTAGCCAATGACAGATAGTTTTTTCTGTAGGTGCTTCACCACCATACTGACGTCCAAAATTACGTTATACTATTATAACTGACTCTGTTTTCACAAGCCAATAACACGCTGCGCCTTGTGTTGTGGAGTACACATTGTTGCTGAGTTGCTCTGCACTGCGCTGGACGCACGCCTGGACTGAACTGAGGGAACAGAGGAAAAAAAAAACTGCACTGGTGCCGTTTCAAGGTCAAGCAGACCTGCCAGCTGCAGGGGAGCCACACTTGGATAGTTGATGAATCAAACACCGCAAACTAGAATAGTGTATGTTACTTTGTAAAGATGCTAGTGCACATTAAAACTAGGGAGTTCTTTTTCAAACTCACTGCAGTTTATTTTGCAGGGTGTAACAAGTGCAGTGACTGAGGACGGTGTATTGAACAACATTACATCGCTACTTACGTCATTTACAGACTAATAATTACAGCTGTAACAGGTTTGGGTAGTACCTCCGTTATGCTATGCGTGTGTGTGTTTTCTGCAATGCCAATGGCCCTCGACTATATGGGTAGCGGGCTGTTACTGAGATGTAGACGCGAGGAAGCAAACCGCGCGGACAGTCAATATGGATTCGCATCGTTCACTTCGCTTCTCAGACACAGGCATGCAGAACAAATCAGGTCGTAAAGTCTGTGGTGTGTTTGTAGGGAGACTTCTCGCAGTAGAGAAAAAACAATCACCTCCCCAGTATGTGTACATATTAAGGTACCACAAATAAAAATATATGCGCTTATACGCTATGTGATCAAAAGTATCTGGACCCCCCCCCAAATATACGTTTTTCTTATTAGATACTACGTGCTGCCACCTATTGTCAGAAACTCCACATCAGCGACATCGTGAGAGAGCAGAATGGGGAGCTCCGTGGAACTCACGGACGTCGGACGTGGTCACTTACGTGATACGTCTGTATGCTAGATTTCCACACTCCTAAACATTCCTTGGTCCACTGTTTCCAATGTGATAGCGAAGTGGAAATGTGAAGGGACACGTACAGCACAAAAGCGTACAGGCCGCCCTCGTCGTTGACTGACAGAGACCGCCGACAGTTGAAGAGGGTCGTAATGTGAAATAGGGAGACATCTATCCAGACCATCACACCGGAATTCCAAACTGCATCAGGATCCACTGCGAGTACTATGACTGTTACGAGGGAGGTGAGAAAGCTAGGGTTTCTTGATCACGCCGGTAAATGCCAAACGACGCCTCGCTTGGTGTAAGCATCGTAAGTAATGGATGATTGAACAGTGGAAAAAAGCTGTGAGGAGTAACGAATCAATGTGGCAATCTGATGGCAGAGTGTGGATAAGACGAATGCCCGGTGAACGTCATCTGCTAGGAAATGCTGATTTTAATAAATAAATGAATAACTTTTGCATAAACAAAGATGTACGATCTTATACGAACTATATCGATTGTGCTCTCAGGTTACAGACTGTGCGCCATAGTCGGGAGTCGTCGATAGGGTGCCTTTCGATCTAGTCAGTGGCGGCTGTTTAAGAGCACAAGATCATCTGAACACCGTAACGTTTGATGTTTTGGGGATTTATTGGTTATTTTTCTTTCAATGCTATTAAGCGTAAAGTGGATGCGGTAATCTGAAATACACAGCATTAAATCTACCACGCTATGCTACATTACTAGTCCTTTAAACTCTGTGAAACTCGGCATCAGGGTCACGTGCATGCCTTCAGTTGTGCACGTACTACAGAACTTTTGCACGTGGGCAGCTGTCGTGATGTAATTGCCGTATGGGCCAAATACGTAGCGATTTGATAAAAAACGTGCACGGTTCACGGGGGGCAAATTTAGTCCTTATTGCTCAACCAGAAGTCTATGTCAATGCCAACAGATGGAACACACTGCAACAGACTTTTTTCCCCGTTTGCTTAGCATAAATCCCGCTAGGCGACAGCACACTCCACAGGTATGCGAATTGACTCACTACATAGTAAAAGCAGATCGAATGTCAGTGTATGTTACAGTTACACTGATAAAAACACATATTTTACGGGATTCTGAACGAGTTATAGTATATTAACTTAAGAATTTTATTATACAGGAACCCATTTGAGGTGCTGAGAACCATAAAGCACATAATCGTCGATTGTCTGTTATTTATTCATGCTTCTAATATATGTTTATCTTATGGTGGGTCAGGTTTATCTGTGCTGCAGGTCCACACTATATAAATGAACACTGATTTCTATAATACTGACTTAAATGTGGGATCGACGATGGTGTGCTTTTGGCCTCAGGTGCTTTTGGTCCTCAGCGCCTTATTTGTGTTCCATTCAAGTAACCCTGTTGGTAGACAGTAATACCTAAATTTAACCGTTTCCACAGGCGTCAGTGTGTGTTTGGAGCAGGCTGTTTGCTGTGCAGGAATCGGCTTTTGTGTGCAGCGTCAACAGGAACTCTGCTGAATGTGTTTTAAGTGGTAACGGAGAAGAAAATTACCAGGAAAAGTTAACGGCTTAACCACAGAGAAACTAGGGCATCCCAGATCAGATCTGTTGACTGAGAAAGTGACGAAATCAAATGAACGTGAGTACAAGCGAACACTTAACAATTGAGTGTATGATAAACGTTACGTTGTTAGAAGGGTGCAACTTAAGAGAGTCCGATTTTCAGCTCGGAAGTTAATTCTTTAACTAGTACTTTTCAGTAGAGTTGACAGAAGAAAAAAGCACGAAAATTATCACTTACACAAAAATGCGAAATGGAGAGCAGCGAATGCTTAAACATTATTTCGTTCTTGCCGTAAACTGTTCTGAAATATGTACAAAACAAGAAAATTCCACAAAAACATTTCTTTCTTTTTTCAGATAAGCTATGCATATTTGTATAAATATGTTGATAGGCATAACAGTTATACGGCAGATGCTGTTAATTTCATACTCTCATTTTTACCTCAATCTAAAAATTTTTTAAGATCCAGAATGTATACTCACGAGCCACCACTGGATCTTGTCATGCGGTAGCCCATGTTCTCGTACCGTTAATAGCTTATAATCAGTATGAGCAAGTTCCATTTTATGATGTTTCTTAAATAAACGCACCATAATTGTATCACAGGTAACAATTATTTGCACGAAAAACCTTTTTCCCGCTTCATCACGTAGTACTGCACTTTCAGAATCCGAAGGCGGTGCTACGACTGTGCAAGGGGACATAAAACTACGAAAACATCTCCACATAACAGGTAGGAAGCATTTTTACGCGGCGGCTCACTAAGCCAGTTCACGAACGGACTGTCTTAATTATCGAAAAACTCAATTGGGAAAGAGTGGCCAGTTATACTGTGCGCCCCGTATACCACCATACACTGACTCACCGGCTAAACTGAGACATTGCTGGAGGTTTAGTGCGAGGAGAGGTGGGGAGGGAGTTCTTGTAAAAGTCAATGTGGAGACGGACCGTCTGGGCTCGCCCATTCTCTCTCTGAGGGGACAGGTAGCCGCTCTTTCTACTGGTACTGAACAGTACTTGGGAGGTTGGGGGCGGAGGGTTTAATAGTTATCGTGAAGTCCAATGTTAGGTGCGTTATGGAGTCCCTTTGGAAAATAGCGTTCAGGGCCGGAAACATTTCGAACATGCACTCGGTGTGCCTCCCACGAGGTCCTCATCCGAGATGTCGAGAAGAGCCTGACTATGACTGTCTAGGGTGCAGGGCGCCAGTAGGCAGCAAGTTCTGGCTCATGTCGGTACCAATGACGCGCGTCGCGTGGGTTCTGAGGCCATCCTCGGTTCCCGCGGGAGGTTGGCGGAAGTGGCTAAGACCGCTGGCCTCGCACGCGGGATGCTTCCAGTTCTCTCAATCTGCAGCACCGAACCCAGACTCTATCGGCTTCCTTTGCTTTGGAGCTGCGTAGAGGGCCCCAACCAGACGCTCCGTCGACTCTATGACCGTCGTGGTTACAGATATCTGGACCAGTTATATGGGCTGGCGTGTTGTAGGATTCTGCATAGTAGATCACTGGCGCACTACACGAATGAAGCAGCTACTCCGGTAGCGGAGTACGTTCAGATCTTTGGTAGGACTTTCTTAGTCTGATCGGTAGTTGGAAGTCCACTGATAAACGCTCGCCCGTCGATACGCAGAGAGCGAAATCGTATCGGGTAAAAAATAGAGAATTCCGACTGCCTACATTTCAACAGTGAGTAGTCGTAGTATTCATAATGTTCCTGAAATTACTGTCCTCCAGGAAAGATGAAACACTGAAATTATTTTCGGAACCGAGAGCAATCCGGAACCCGAAGTAGAACGCTACAAAATATTTAGCGAGGCTTCGAAAGTATATTGAAAAGATAGATTAGACGCCATAGGATGGGGAGTGTTCATTACTGTCGACTAAAATACTATGTCTATAGAGATCGGAACTGAGTTTGACTTTGATATTATCCTCACACAAGTAGCAGGCCCAGGTGAACTCAACTCAATTGTGGGCTTTTTTTACCGGCCACCTGTTTCCGCCGAAACAGTTGTAGAATCATCAAGAAAAGTCTAGGCTGGGCAGCACGGAAATACTCAGATCATGCAGTACTAGTTGGAGGCGACTTTAAGCTACCGAATGTAGCCTGCGACGTCTATGGATTCACTGCAGGTGGTACGGAAAGAGTGTCTTGTAAAGCACTTTTGAACACGTTTTCCGAAAACTGGCTGGAACAATAGGTTACACAACTCACACGCAATTGAAATATGTTAGACTTTGTAGCTACAAACAGGGCTGACCTTGTCGGCAGTGGCAGTACGGAGACAGGGGTTAATCATCACGACGTCATCATTGTGAGGATGGTTAGAAAAGGTAATGAATCCGCCAAGAGAGCTAGGAGAGTGTTTATGCTACAAAAAGAAAATAAGCAGTTGTCCTACTTAGACAATGAATGGACCAACATTTAGCTCCAGAATGACAGAAGTAGAGGAATTACGGGCAAAGTTCAGACTCATTATAAATCGCACTTTGGAGGAGTGCATGTGCTAAGAGTATCCTCCGTGGTTTAATAATCAGCTTCGGAAAATCGTAAGGAAGCAGGGATTATTGTACCCTCCGTTCAAAAAAGAACGCAGAAATGTTGACAGGAAAAAGTTGGTAGAAATTAGTGCGCCCTTAATAAGATCAAAGTGCGAAGCGTACAACTTCCACCATTATACCTTAGTGAAAGATTTTCCCGACAACCTAAGAAAATTTTGGTCGTACATAAAACCACTAAACGGGTCGAAGGCTTCTCTCCAGTCACTCGTCCACCAGTGTGGGCTGGCAGCAGCAGAAAGCTAAAGGAAAGCTGAAGTTTCACACTGCACACCATCGTGCAATATGTGTTAGATGAGTATGTGCCTAGCAAGATCGTAAGAGATGGAAAAGAGCCACCGTGGTACAACAACCGAGTTAGAAAACTGCTGCAGAAGCAAAGGGAACTTCACAGCAAACATAAACATAGCCAAAGCCTTGCAGACAAACAAAAATTACGCGAAGAGAAATGTAGTGTGAGGAGGGCTATGCGAGAGGCGTTCAATGAATTCGAAAGTAAAGTTCTATGTACTGACTTGGCAGAAAATCCTAAGAAATTTTGGTCTTATGTAAAACCGGTAGGTGGATCAAAGCAAAATGTCAATACACTCTGTGACCAAAATGGTACTGAAACAGAGGATGACAGACTAAAGACCGAAATACTAAATGTCTCTTTCCAAAGCTATTTCACAGAGGAAGACTGCACTGTAGTTCCTTCTCTAGATTGTCACACAGATGACAAAATGGCAGATATCGGAAGAGACGACAGAGGGATACAGAAACAATTAAAATCGCTCAAAAGAGGAAAGGCCGCTGGGCCTGATGGGGTACCACTTCCATTTACACAGAGTACGCGAAGAAACTTACCACCCTTCTTACAGAGGTGTACCGTAGGTCTCTAGAAGAGCATAGCGATCCAAAGGATTGGAAAAGGGTACAGGTCATCACCGTTTTCAAGAATGGACGTCGAACAGATGTGCAGAACTATAGACTTATATCTCTAACGTCTATCAGTTGTAGAATTTTGGAACACTTATTATGTTCGAGTATAATGACTTTTCTGGAGACTAGAAATCTACTCTGTAGGAATCAGCATGGGTTTCGAAAAAGACGATCGAGTGAAACCCAGCACGCGCTATTCATCCACGAGACTCAGAGGGCCATAGACACGGGTTCCCAGGTAAATGCCGTGTTTCTTGACTTCCGCAAGGCGTTCGATACAGTTCCCCACAGTCGTTTAATGAACAAAGTAAGAGAATATGGACTATCAGACCAATTGTGCGATTGGATTGAAGAATTCGTATATAACAGAACACAGCATGTCATTCTCATTGGAGAGAAGTCTTCCGAAGTAAGAGTGATTTCAGGTGTGCCGCAGGGGAGTGTCGTAGGACCGTTGTTATTCACAATATACATAAATGACCTTGTGGATGACATCGGAAGTTCACTGAGGCTTTTTGCGGATGATGCTGTGATATATCGAGAGGTTGTAACAATGGAAAATTGTACTGAAATGCAGAAGGATCTGCAGCGAATTGAGGGATGGTGCAGGGAATGACAACTGAATCTCAATGTAGGCAAGTGTAATGTGCTGCGAATAAATAGAAAGAAAGATCCATTATCATTTAGCTACAATATAGCAGGTCAGCAACTGGAAGCAGTTAATTCCCTACATTATCTGGAAGTACGCATTAGGAGTGATTTAAAATGGAATGATCATATAAAGTTGATCGTCGGTAAAGCAGATGCCAGACTGAGATCCATTGGAAGAATCCTAAGGAAATGCAATCCTAAAACAAAGGAAGTGGGTTACAGTACACTTGTTCGCCCACTGCTTGAATATTGCTCACCAGTGTGGGATCCGTACCAGATAGGGTTGATAGAAGAGATAGAGAAGATCCAACGGAGAGCAGCGCGCTTCGTTACAGGGTCATTTAGTAATCGCGAAAGCGTTACAGAGATGATAGATAAACTCCAGTGGAAGACTCTGCAGGAGAGGGCAGGAGAGACGCTCAGTAGCTCGGTACGGGCTTTTGTTGAAGTTTCGAGAACGTACCTTCACCGAGGAGTCAAGCAGAATATTGGTCCCTCCTTCGTATATCTCGCGAAGAGACCATGAGGATAAAATCAGAGAGATTAGAGCCCACACAGAGGCATACCGACAATCCTTCTTTCCACGAACAATACGAGACTGGAATAGAAGGGAGAACCGATAGAGGTACTCAAGGTCAG
This sequence comes from Schistocerca nitens, assembly GCF_023898315.1. NCBI lineage: Eukaryota > Metazoa > Arthropoda > Insecta > Orthoptera > Acrididae > Schistocerca > Schistocerca nitens. The sequence goes on along the minus strand of NC_064622.1, from coordinate 109,720,733 downwards.
GTGGCTTGCGGAGTATGGATGTAGATGTAGATGTAAGGCGGTCCATGCAAACATACGGTCGTTCGACTGTCGCACAGTCTCTTGTACGCAGTCCGTAGGACATCCATGGTGTAGAGAGGCAACTGAAACAGTCGGGAAGAACTAAGTCGTCAGGTCCGGATGGGTTTGCATTCCAGTGTGGCAGAGAGTACTCTGCAGCACTGGCGTCTTACTTAGCTGTATTTATCGCGAATCTCTCGCCCAACACGAAGTTCCAAGCGACTGGAGAAAAGCGCAGGTGATTTCTGTGTATAAAAACGTCAAAGAACAACTGAGCCGCATCATTACAGACCAATATCATTAACGTTAGTTTACTCTAGGATTCTTGAACACTTTCTGCGTTCGAATATAATAAATTTCCTTGCGACAGAAAAGCTTCTGTCCACAATTCGCAACAGATTTCTAAAGCATCGCTAGTACAAAACTCAGCTTTCCCTTTTGTCACATGATTTGCTACAAGCCGTGGATGAAGGGCAACAGCCACATTGTATATTTCTTGATTTCCGGAAAGCGTTTAACACGGTGCCCCATGGTAGACTGTTGACAAAAGTCCGAGCATGTGGCTCGTAGAGTTTTTAAGTAATAGAACCCAATACGTTGTCCTCGACGGCGAGTGTCGCTATCGTCAGGAGTGGCCCAGGGAACTGTGACAGTGCCGCTCTTATTATCTATATACATAGATGATCCAACGGACAGGGTGTGCAGCAGTTTACGGCTTCTACGGGAAGATACTAGTCTTTCGCCCCTACTGTTCAATCTGTACATCGAAGAAGAAATGATTGAAATAAGAGAAGGGTTTACGAGCGGAATTACAATTCATGGTGAAAGGATATCAATGATACGATTCTCTGATGACATTGCTATCTTGAGTGAAAGTGAAGAAGAATTACAAGATCTACTGAATGGAATGAACAATCGAATGACTACAGAGTATGGATTGAGAGTAAATCGAAGAAAGACGAAAGTAATGGGAAGTAGAAGAAATGAGAACAGAGAGAAAGTGAACATCACGATTAATGGTCACGAGGTAGATGAAGTTTAGGAAGTCTGCTACCGAGGCAGTAAAAGAACCAATGACAGACGGAATAAGGAGAACGTCAAAATGAGACTAGAAATGGCAGAAAAGGGCATTCCTGGCCAAGAGAGATCTACTTGTATCAAACATAAGCCTTAATTTGAGGAAGAAATTTCAGAGAATGTACGTTTGCAGTACAGCATGTTTGGTAGTGGAACATGGACTGTGGGTAAACTGCAACAGAAGAGAATTGAAGCATATGAGATTTGGTGGTACAGACGAATGTTGAAATCATGTGGATTGATAAGGTAAGAAATGAGGAGGCTCTGCGCAGAATCGGAGAGGAAAGGAATATGTGGATAAGACCGACAAGGAGAAGGGACAGGATGATATGACTTCTGAGGGAGCTGTAGAAGGCAAAAACTGTAGAGGAAGAGAGACTGGAATACATCAAGCAAATAACTGAGGAGCAAGTTGCAGCAAGTGCTACTCTGAGATGAAGAGGTTGGCACAGGGGAGGAATTCGTAGAGAACCGCATCAAACCAATGAAACCAGTCAGAAGACTGATGACAACACCCCCCCCCCCTCAAAAAAAAGGGGGGGGGGAAGGTCTTGAAATTGAATGACTGTAGGATGTTACAAGAAGAATTAGACAAAATTTGTTTTTGGTTTGATGAATTCTAGCTTGGTCTAAATGTGGAAAAACGTAAGTTGGTGCGAATGAGGAGGAAAAACTGTGTGTGTAGCATGCAGAGCGACGTCTCGTGCAGAAGTTTGTATCGCCGCACGTCAGCACAAGCAGAGACAGTGCATGCCAAACGCAGCAAGGAATTGGAGACCTCGGCGTAGACACGTCACCAGATGTTGTCATAGGTCGCCTCAGCTGGGAGGTTAGTCTATTTATGTCTGAGCGCAGTGCCCCTTGGCCCAGACTCACCCAGTGCCTGTGTAATAGCCCAGTCTCGTATGTAATCAGCGACCACCTGTAATCTTCACTTACGACGACGCTATCGTCTTAGTACACATTTGGGGCTACCTGTGGATAGAACAATTATTCTGAACTTCATGTTACTCCACAACAGTTGTAATCTGTAGTGAAATTTTCGTTCTGCAAAAACAAAGTGCTAATGTTATAACTGTTAGTGACAGTAACCAGGACATGTCATCTGTGTGGACAATATTTTTTTCCAAAGTTAAGTATTTACCATTTTTAGGCATTGTATATCTATTGTAGTACCTAGTCGACCGCCTCCTGATGTACTTAAGTTGCTTCATTACACCACCAAAACAACCCTGTAAAATTCTAATATAGCGTTAATTGGGCGCAGCTTTGACACAGTCACATCATTTAAATATCTAGTGCAACACACCACTGGGATAAGGCCCCAGCCAATCTGATTTGCCACTGATACGCGCTGAGTATTCCCTCTCAAGGTACAAGTCTCCACTACAGTAGCCACGCGGGATTAGCCGAGCGGTCTTGGGTGCTGCAGTCATGGACTGTGCTTCTGGTCCAGGTGGAGGTTCGAGTCCTCCCACGGGCATGAGTGTGTGTGTTTGTCCATAGGATAATTTAGGTTAAATAGTGTGTAAGTTTAGGGACTGATGACCTTAGCAGTTAAGTCCCATAAGATTTCACACACATTTTTTGAACCCCCACTACGGTATAGGTGTATGTAAATGAATTGTGCGCACGGAAACACAAGGGAAAGGTTGGTCCTAACACGTAGGCCTTAGCTGTGTGCCATGATAAATATTATCAGTTACTTAATGTTGACAGGGACTATCAGCATCTGTAATGAAACAAGGGTTGCGAATCATGTGCCTTCATTGGTCGCAAACTCTAATGATTGCTCGGAATAGGGGTCAAATACTCCTCATGGGAGAATGAGTGCACAATCACATATATAACCGCGTGATAATTTCGGTTCAGATGGTTCAAATGGCTGTAATCACTACGGGACTTAACGTCTGAGGTCATCAGACCCCTAGACTTAGAACTACCTAAACCTTGAAAGGGTACAGTACCACCCGACATTGAAAATAGGTACAACATTCTCCGTTACTCTTGTTAGAACAACATATTTTTTGTAATAATAACTCAATTTCACTTAATACACCGAAGCCGGATACCAGTGTAGGAAAGAATGACAATTTATTTATTTAATTGAGCACATGTGCACTCCCACAAAATAAATCCCTACATCCAATTTGGTGAGACCTGTGAAATGAATGAATGTATGGTCGTCTGCTAACCGCAGATAGTGAATGTGCAATGTATGATCGATCATCTTTGAGACGGTCCTTTGGTCACCTTTGGTGGAACCAAAGAGATAAAATTTACCTGAGCTTTGAGCGCCTGAAATGTGGCTGACCAATACGGAGGTGCGAGATGACCTGAAGAGCTGTCATGTTTCAGCACTCTGGCGCTGGATCTTGTGTTGGAAAGACCTGTCTTAGGTGTGCTCCGTAAAGACAAAAGAGTGGAGAGAATGGTATGCATGTGAAATACTTAAGAGTAGTTTGGAATAATTATTTCTCTATTTCAGGAACTTTTGGGGGGAGAATTAAATGACAGGCAGGTAATATTAAGGGGATCGTAGTAATCTTCGGAAGTGACCAACGGTCACAGTGAAACCACTTGTAGCAATAAGTTGAAATACTCGCGAGTGCTAGTACTAAGTTGGAATTCTTGCGAGTGCTAGTACTAAGTTGAAATACTTACGAGTGCTAAAGTTAAGCTGAAGTACTGGCGTGTGTACTATAAGTTGGAAATATTTAAGAAATGGCGTGTGCAGGACTTGAAATTAGAGACGAGTACTTCCACGTGGTGAGTACTGTGTGGGTCTCAATCTGTGTATGAGACAAAGGATAAAGAGAAGTACTCGTCCATGGTATCACTCAAGGACTCGCGTGTGTGACGAATATGTTCGTAATATTACATTGTGTGTTATGTTTCCCTGTGACGCTGGATTCAAACTCTAATACTCTGAGAGTGAAGCAAGGTGAGACGGCCGTCTATCCAGCAACGCCACTTGGCTTGCATTGTACAGGAAGACGTGCATATATCCTCCAGAGTTTGTAGTAGGAAAGAAAAGTTACGAAGTGGGGCACCGTCGTGTGAAACTGGGATGAATACTGATTGAAGTGGGAAAGCTGAAAGTGATGTGATTCTAACGTTGTGACTATTCTTTGTGTTGTATTGTATGTTGCCAGTGTGATGTATTTCATGTAATTAAAATGTGTGTGGCTTGCATGGGTGAGTAGCAAGATAGGTTCAGAGGCAGTGGGTTATGCATGTTCCATTTTGTACCGCTCGGTCTGGAGTAAATTTTCGTGATGATGGGTGTGAGAGTCGAAGTGTGAGATATAGCAAAAGATCCACCATCCTATCCAGAAAGTGCACTGTAGTGTTAGATAACTATGAGACCATAAGATAGAGAATAACCAATGTAAAGCCATGCCCACTGGGCGGAGTTTCTCATATGTAAATATTGTATAAAAATGTAATAATAGAATAATAGACTTTATCGGAATAAAAAAAAAGATAGTGAAAAGAAAACGATTGGTGGCCTTGTTCTTCGAATAGTGTGTAGTCATGATATCCAGAATTTATAATGTGTGCGCCATTCACATTCAGTGCGATGGCCACGTGTTGATCAAAGCCGTTGAGTAAGAAAGAAAATGTGGTAGTGCCAGTGCGTGGTGAACAATCAGAGTTGTGTAAATTACTAATAGTCAGATGTGCGTTATCCGTTTCCATTGCGTAATATTCAAACATGAGAATAATTTGTAGCAGCAGCGCGGTTCAGGACTGAAGCGCCTATAACCGCTCGGCCACAGCGGCCGGCATATTTCGGATGTTCTAGAAGGGAAGGACCTGAAAAGTTCTCATGGAACTGACTGAACGGATAAGGAACTGTATTAACTTATTAATATTCGTGAAATTAATTTGATGGTGATTGTTGCGTTGGAAGGTTAGTGAATGAAAAGAAAGAGAACAACAAAGTGTGAAATCATGGCCGAGAGGTCATCATACAGCGACTGATTAATTAATCTGAAACAATGCCCCTGTCATCCTGTGTGAATTTCGTATACTATTTTGATGCAAGAGGTGAGGCGGGGTGATAGTCGGGCACGGACGCTGGTCTGGCGCTGCCCATCTTCTCGCAAATCGACTGCTCATCTCCAAGTCCAGACATCGAATCTCTATCTGCCCCAGGCATCGACTGAATCTCTCCAGCTCCTAACACGAAGTGTTCCCTCTCTCCATCACTGGCGGCGAAGAAGTGCCTTGATAATTTACTATTCTGCTCCTTCGCGGGGTGTGCCCACCAAAACTGCCATTTTTGGCCAACCTTAGATCGTTTACTTTACTTCTCCAATCCGGAAACTCCTAAAAATTTGTAAGGTGGACGTATCATATTGACTTTTGTTAAGCTATCGATGTGCTCCTCAGAGAGACAGAGAGCAAGTTACGTTACTGTTAAATACTCTTTGGTCTTGTTGTGGGACTGACTCTTCGCAGTCTGACACATTCTTAGTTGAAGTGTGGTAGGTGATGTATTCAGAAGAGCTGTGTTCAGTGGTGATTGTATCTGTTAGATGAAGAAAGATTCATTGTGAAGGACAGCAAATATGAACATGATGTATATATTGGAAGGCGAAAACTTACAGAACCACATGAACTGGTGGAGCAGGCGTAGAATAACGTTATACGCTATCTGTACGATCGACTGGATGTCAGAGTCAGTGCCTACATTGCTGCCACGTACCAATATGAGTGTTTCAGCGTGGGTGGTACCTGGTACCGCAGAATCACTTGTGCTATACATTTGTAAATGTACTCATTTCATGTACTCCATATGCCATGTTGCAACAATAAATCTTGAGTGAATTTGGAAGCCTCTGAAAGGCTATATTAATTTCTTTACCGGCAATGTATACCGAAACAGTGGTAGAGAACGGATGCATAAGCAACTGGAGCGTCCGGGCGAGTTTTCCGATTAGAGATAACACATTTTTCAAACCAAATATTTACTTTGCAGTACACTCTAACTGCCTGGTCACAGCTTCCGCAATTAAAAGTAAGCGTACTCACAGTTCCAATTATCTTCGGTAAATACAGTATTTTGTTACGTGTATTTCGTAATAACTGTTGCTCGATGCTTTAGCACTTAAATCCAACAAAAGCATTAAACGCTCAAAACCAAACGAATTGTCTTAAAGCTTTAACATTACAAGTGAATAGCGTTATTTAGAGCTTCACTGTATGACAGTGCAGAACAGGTTAACAATATTCAGTTTATTAATTAGAGATAACAGCACGTGGAGGTACAAGAGGCTTTGAAAGACATGAAGAACAGATAAGAATCCAGAACAGATAGAACCAATTAAATAACTCGGGTTATTACCAGATAGGAAATGTTTACGAAATAAATATATCTTGGAGAAACTGCAAGATCCCAGACCCTGATCTACATGAGGCATAATGTCTCTTTTCAATGAAGGGACGCGTAATGGCTGTAGAAACTATCGTGGCATCAGATTTCTAAACGCTGGCCACAAGCTCAAAGATAATCAATAACTGCATGAAGAGTTGCACAGAAGCTATTATTTCTGAAAAACTAAACGGATTTATATTAGGTCCTTCATGCACAGATGACGTGTTTCTAATTGAAAACATTATTAAAATGTACAGAGATTTTAATATAGAAACCCATATAGCCCCATTGACCTTGAGAGGGCTTTTTAACCGTGTGAGTCATGATAGCCTGCGCAAGATTATGTCTGGATATAGATATCCTTATCACCTAATAGACGTAGTGAAAAGTTTTTTAAAAAACCTGACGCAGTGTAATGACACATGTAGGAATCACTAAGGAGAAATAATTATTAAGCAATGAAATAAGTATTATTCAAGGCATAAGAAAGTGGTGTGCACTATCGGTTATCTTTTTTTAATATTAACATTGATTCATGCTTCGTAAACATAAATGTAAAGTAAACGAGCGAATTGAGATAAAGAATGACAAATACTGGAATATAAGCTTATGTCTGTAGATGATATTGTTATTATTCGAAAGAATAAAAGTGATCTCGAAAGAACAGTAGACCAGCTAAACGAAGTATGCAAGTAATACGGTTTTACAATTCTAGTAATAAAATGAAAATTATAGCATACTGAGAAAAATACAGAGTAGGAAAAAAAAATTGTCTTGGATGATTGAATTTGAGAACAAGTCTCTCAAATCTCATACCTAGACTGCCGTATGTGTTTCGATTTTGAGGCTAACATTGGAATTAAAGTACACACATTTGAATCTGACTGTGGTACTATTAGCAGTACAGTGGTAAGTAAAATACAAATAGAAATCATGATGAAGTTCTATAAAGTGATAGGGCTCCTGTATTGCCCTACGGAAGCGAAAGCTGAGTAAATAAAGAAGAAGATGAAAAAATTCAGACAGTAGATATGACCTTCATATGGTAGACGAAGGGCTGCAAAAGAAGACACAAATGATATTGGAACAGAATTATACATGGTGTATCAAAAGGATTATAAGTATTTCGAATGCATATATTTATTAAACTTTAAGACATACGAATATAAAACTTTACACACATATTTACGGAACCTCTCAAGTTCAGATTACAGATGTTCAGTATGTCCTCCGTCAGCGACACGAACAATATCACATCAATACTCAAATTCCTCCCATACTCGGGCAAGCATTTCTTTCGTCACTGATGTTATGGCAATACGGACCCGGTTCTTCAACTCTTCCAGGTTCTGTGGGAGTGGTGGTACGTAAACGTTGTCTTTAACGAAACCCCACAGGAAGAAGTCAGAGGGTATCAAATCCGGTGACCGTGGAGCCCAGCTGAGACATGCTAAGTCGCCAGCTACTTGACGACCAATCCAACCGTTCGGTAGAGTTTCAGAGTTTCATTCAGATAATCACACAGTTGGCGACTCCAGTGAGAGAGTGCTCCGTCTTCTTGAAAAATGAAGTTCTCTTCGTGCAGCCTCGGAAACAACCAGATTTGTAACATAGCGAGATAGTGCTGACGTTAACCGTGTTTCCATCAAAGAAGAATGGACCGTAAACATATGATCGGGATATCGCACACAACACATTGACTTTGGGCGAATCTCGTACATGTTCAGCGGCTGCATGTAGGTTCTGTAGGCCCCAAATTCCAGCATTGTTTACCTGACCACTAACAGGGAAAGTCGCTTCATCACTGAACATGATGCGTTGTGCGGAAGTGTTATAATTGTCAATAGCATTAAGAATCTCGTTACAAAATGTCTCACGTTTGCGTTTGTCGTCAGGCCGCATAGCTTGTAACAGCTGTAACTTGTACGCCTTCATAACCAACCGAAGTCTCAGAACACGCCAAATTGTCATTGTAGGCAGTTTTAACTCCCGACTAGTACGACGAGTTGATTTTAAAGGACTACGTTGGAAATCAGTTTGAATTCGTGCAAAATTTTGTTCAGTAACACGAGGGCGGCCAGGGCTCTTTCCTTTACAGACACATCCTGTATCTAGAAACTGTCGATACCAACTGCGAATGTTCCACTCATTCGGAGGATCAATTTGTTTTCTCAGCCTGAAACGTCTTTGCACTGTAATCACATAATTGCACTTCGCAAACTCGAGAACACAAAATGATTTCTGCTGCTGAGTAGCTATTTTAAACATATGACGGTCAGCAAGCAAAGCATAAGACAACTGTCGTCTAGCGGCTATTTATATAAACTAGACTGTGTATTCGTTTCTCCAACAGCCGAGCCGAGGCGCAGCGATCGATAGTTTGGACAAAATAATACTTCGTAATACGTATATTCTTTTTGAAGCACCCTGTATTTTGAACATGATTTGAAAAATTCGAAAGTATTGTGAAGACTGTAGAAACACCTCATGAGAACGATAGGGCACAGAATCCCCCAGACGATCCTGAACTACAAGTCGAATAGGAGAAGAGATATTGGGAGACCTCAAAAAAGATGCGAATGAATCTGCTTGTGAACTAAGTACAGGCAACAGCCTAATCCTTGAAAACAAGATGATGATGATATGGTATCAGCTCTTTACCGTAATCCCTTTTAAGCAGCATGAAATTCCAGATTACACTTTTGACAGTTTCCGTCCTCTAGCACAATTTAAACGCTGTAACATTCAAGAGGTTAATTTAATTGTCTAAATTTCTGATAAAACTACAATTACCCCAAAATATGCCGTAAGGTGACAAACTCAGACCAAAAGTTGCCAGATAATGATTACAAAATGATTCGGGAACTAGCTGTTGGCTGCGTAAAATACGTGTAGAGATCAGACGAACACTATGTTTTTAAGCGGAGCTCCAACAGGATACCAGCAGCAACCTAAATTATAATAAGCTCACTGCAGCTTATTTCGAATATCGCGATATTCGCAGCTGCGTTACATGTGACGCAAGGACTTGCTAATATCAAAATGCTGTCACCTCGACACCATAAGCACCCACGCCGTAGCGACAGACGTAGAACGCGCCGTTCCGCCACACACAGACGTCATCAGCGAACCCGGCTACGGAAACAAGCTTGAAGCTCTGCCCTTCACGCCCGGCGCGGACGCTTACGAGAGTTCAGCCGTACGATTATTGACTTTGGCAAAAGTACTACCCAACCACGATATTGTTCCAATTTGATGTATGGTGGCCGTAATCGGAAACACCCGGTGACGTTCAGTAAACAAGCACAGTGGACTATGGAAGACACATCGCACTGTGCATGCTTTCAGGTCAGTTGTGCTTACGCTATCAAGAGTTTCGGCGTGTCCCCATGAAATTTATTTATTTATTTAATTATTGTTCTGTGGGACCACATTAAGGAGAAGTCTCCATGGTCATGGAACGAGTCAATACATGAAATTATAACACAATTGTAGAAAGCCGGCCGGTGTGGCCGTGCGGTTAAAGGCGCTTCAGTCTGGAACCGCGTGGCCGCTACGGTCGCAGGTTCGAATCCTGCCTCGGGCATGGATGTGTGTGATGTCCTTAGGTTAGTTAGGTTTAAGAAGTTCTAAGTTCTAGGGGACTGATGGCCACAGAAGTTAAGTCCCATAGTGCTCAGAGCCACAATTGTAGAAACAGATAAAATGAAATATAAAAACATATTCAGGCGACAAATCGTAAGTTTAAATAAAGAAAATCAACAATGTAACACTGGAATTTGCTTAATTTTTTAGCTCTTCCAGGAGCTCCTCGACAGAATAGGAGTAGTGAGCCATGAGGAAACTTTTCAGTTTAGACTTAAAAGTGTTTGGGCTACTGCTAAGATTTTTGGGTTCTTGTGGTAGCTTATTGAAAATAGATGCAGCTGAATACTGCACTCCTTTTTGCACAAGAGTCAAGGAAGTGCATTCCACATGCAGATTTGATTTCTGCGTAGTATTAACTGGGTGAAAGCTGCTAACTCTTGGGAATAAGCTAATATTGCTAACAACAAACGACCTTAAAGAAAATATATACTGTGAGGGCAATGTCAAAATTCCCAGACTATTGAATAGGGGTCAACAAGAGGTTTTCGAACTTACACCACACACAGCTCGAACAGCCCGTTTTTTAGCCAAAAATACCCTTTTTGAATCAGAAGAATTACCCCAAAAAATAATACCATATGACATCCACGAACCTACTACGGTGTCGTAGCAGGCGGAGAGGTGATACTCCGACGTGGCGCGTCCCAGGTGGCGGATAGGGGGGTCCTCACCGGCTTGCCGGCGGACTTGAGCGAAATAAAATAGCTCTCGCGGACCAAACACACAACATCAAGAAATCCATTAGTGTCTGTTCTGGTATCCAGCGACTAGTGGTCTGCGTCTGTTTACCTAGTTGGTGCGGCAGTGAAATATGGCTTGATCTCAACAATCAAGTCTGCAATTACCGTGATCTTGTTAAAGGTCACCACAACCAACTTCAACTTGAAGTAATCATGATGGAACAAATGGAAAGAAATCCGCTACCCCAGGCCCCAGTCAACGGACTGGACTTTCCTGGTCATCGGATTGTGGGGGACCAGGAACATCATGAGTAGAAGAGTCGGAGCTTCTCAAAACATCTTCGCAAGCACTACCTTGGCACTCTCAATGCAAACACTCTGTTCAAACTTGGAAAACTAAAACAACTGACAGACATGCTAGATAAATTTCACATCAAAATTCTTGCCATCCAAGAGACGCGCTTCGTAGATGAAAACCATTTCGACACAGAACATTACAGGATTTACAAAGGTAAACCTGCGGTCAGAAGAGGAACACCATTATTGTTTGGTACAGGGTTTGCAGTACACAAATCAGTCATGGATAACATCATAGACTTCAATTCAATATCAGAACGTATCTCGACACTGTCCTTCAAATCAGGTAATAAAGCATACACAATTATCAACGCACATGCACCTACAAATGACCATAACAGAAAGAAGCCACAAGAAATTGAAGACTTCTGGGAAGACATGGAGGAAGTAACTAACAACGTACCAGAAAGACATGTGAAAATTTTAATGGGTGACTTCAATGCGCAGCTTGGTAAGGAGAGAAAATTCAGAGAAATAACAGGCCCATACTCAGCACATATTCGCACGAACAGAAATGGGGAACACCTCATAAAATATTGTCAAAACTTTAACCTCAAAATCATGTCAACACAATTTCAAAAACCAAGACGAAAACTTACAACATGGAAAGCACCCAACACAGTGTGGGGAGAATTTCAGATTGATCATGTGGCCATATCCAAGAAAATTCGCGGGAAATTCTAAATGTCAGAACACGTAAAGGAGTCTTCGAGTCTGATCATTATTTGCTACAAGTTAAGATTAGGCCAATCCCAAGACTGAAACAGACAGCGCAAAACAAAATAGTCAAATCTGATCCGGAATACTTGAAGATAAACAGGGATAAAATCGTTGAAGAAATTAATAGGCATTCAATAGACAGATGGACAGATCTGGCGAAGGCAGTTCAGAAGACTATGTGCTGGGGACAACCACCTAGAAAACGCAAACATAGGTGGTGGAACGCAAATTGTGATGAAGCCATTGAGAGAAGAAAGCAAGCATGGGACAAGTTCAGTAGCTACAGAAATTCGGAAACATGGAAAGAATTTCACGAAGTTCAGAAACTAGCATCGAAGGAAATCAGAAGGGAAAAACGAGCATATGACAATAACAGACTAAAAGAAATTGAGGAAGATTTCAAAAGAAATAACACAAGAAATTTTTACAGAACTTTCAAAGAAAATATTAAGGGCTATCAACCCCCTAGCCTCTGCTTCCGAAGAACAGATGGATCCCTGGAAACAAACACAAAAGAAAACTGTAAAATTCTCAAACATTACTTTGATAAACTTCTTAATTGCAAAAAACCTACAGGAAAATTAACATTCCAAAAGACCACATCTAATGCCGATTCTGATCCACCCACAATAGAAGAGATAGAGGAAATCATAAAACAAATGAAAAATAACAGAGCTGCCGGAGAAGATGGTATTATCGCCGAGATCTGGAAACTCCAAGATGAAAACATCACCAAAAAAATCCATAAGATTATCTCCGAAATTTGGATCACAGAGAAAGTGCCAGAGGAATGGAAATGTGCATTGATCTATCCGTTACATAAAAAGGGTGATAAGTCAGATCCAAACAATTACAGAGGCATTTCGCTAGTACCAGTTACATACAAAATTTTCTCTAAGGTGCTATTAAACAGACTAGAACCACAAGCAGATCTGCAAATTGGGGAATACCAGGCGGGCTTCAGAAAAGGGAGATCATGCATCGAACAGATCTGGAACTTGAGAACACTTTTGAAAGTCAGACAGGCAAGAAACACTGTAGTTACCTTTGTGGACTTTAAAAAAGCATATGATTCCATAGACAGACAGACACTCTTTGACGTACTGGAAGAATATGGTATCGACAGAAAAACCAGGACACTTATACAACAGACGCTTACAGACACTACCTCCAAGATTAAGTTCATAGGAGAAATTTCGGAACCCTTCCACATACACACAGGTGTCCGACAAGGAGACGGGCTCTCACCAATCCTGTTCAACATGGTGTTAGACAAAATTATCAAGCAGTGGGAGGAACAAGTTAAAGGAATACAGCTGGGAAGAACACGTGAAACCAAAACAATCATAATATGTCTGGCATTTGCAGATGATATAGCCATACTCAGCAATAATACACAGGAGGCAAAGGAAGCACTGGAATGCTTGCATGAAATAGCTGCCAAAACAGGTCTGCAGGTATCTTACGAGAAGACACAATATATGGAACGACTGGCCAACAATGTACACACCATGCATACTGTATATGGATCCGTAGAAAGAGTCGAAAAATTTAAGTATTTAGGGGAGTACATACAAATGGGAGGATCAAACAAGGCGGCTAACATGGAACGAACGAAGAAACTCCAGAAGGCATACAAACTCACATGGTCACATTATAATAAGAAAAGCATATCGAGGCAGGCCAAACTTAGGCACTACAAAACAGTTGTATTACCAGAAGCATTGTACGCGTCAGAAACAACCACAATTGGAGCATCAGGCATCATAGACACAGAAAAAATAGAACGCAAAATTCTCAGAAAAATATTTGGACCAATTCACAGAGATGGCATATGGATGAAGCGACCTACCAAAGAGCTGTACCAGCACACTGACAGACTAACAGACGCGATCAGAAAACGCAGATTAACTTTCTATGGGCACATACAGATAATGGACAACAACCGACTTACAAAGAAAATTTTTGATGTAGTAAACAGCTCAAGCAAGAAAACAAATTGGTATCATGAAATAGACGAAGACTTAAGGCAGATAGGGATCAACAGGCAAATGATAGGAGACAGGAAATACTTCAGAAACAAAGTTAGGAGTGCAAAATTTATTGTAAAGGAGAGAAAGAAGACAGGAACATTATGGACAGAGCAAAGGAAACAGGAGCACAGCCAAAGGATGAAGAGATTTTGGGAAGAGAAGAGGAAGAGAGGAAAGAAGTGAAAATTGTGTCATCATGTGATTTTCGAGTTCAAACACTGTCCATAAGGGCAACAATGAAATGAATTTATGAATACCATATGACATAAGCGTATGAAAATATGCGAAGTAGACTACTTTTCGTGTTGAAATGTCACTTATTTCAGATACTGTTCTAATGGTAAATAAAGCAGCATTTAGTTTCTGAACAAGATCCTGAAGATGGGCTTTCCACAACAGCTTACAATCTATCCGAACGCCTAGGAACTTGAACTGTTCCGTCTCGCTTATAATATGCCCATTCTGTGTGATCAAAATATCAGTTCTTGTTGAATTCTGAGTTAGAAACTGTAAAAACTGAGTCTTACTGTGATTTAGCATCAAATTATTTTCCACAAGCCACGAACTTATTTCATGAACTACACTATTTGATAATGTTTCAATATTACTCACAAGATCCTTCACTACCAAGCTGGTGTTGTAAGTAGGCTGTTTAGGTTTTTTTATTGGTAACGCTACCTCTGTATAAAAATCACTGGCTGTGCTGTGTGCAGTCTGTGGGTGCTTTGCATTGTTGTAATACTCGCCATTGTAGTGTTAGGCAGCTGGCTGTGAACAGCGCGTAGCGTTGCGCAGTTGGAGGTGAGCCGCCAGCAGTGGTGGATGTGGGGAGAGAGATGGCGGATTTTTGTAATTTGTCATGAACTGCTATATATATTATGACTATTAAGGTAAATACAGTGTTTGTTCTCTATTAATATCTTTCATTTGCTAACTATCCCTATCAGTAGTTAGTGCCTTCCATAGTTTGAATCTTTTATTTAGCTGGTAGTAGTGGCGCTTGCTGTATTGCAGTAGCTTGAGTAGCGAAGATTTTTGTGAGGTAAGTGATTTGTGAAAGGTATAGTTTAATGTTAGTCAGGGCCCATTCTTTTGTATGGATTTTTGAAAGTCAGATTGCGTTGCGCTAAAAATATTGTGTGTCAGTTTAAGCACAGTCAGGTATAATTTATCAAAAAGGGTACGTTTCATATGTCGACCCTTAGCCGAGGATACCTCACTGGAATCTTCTGATTTTTTCTTGTAGTTTGTGTAATTAGTGTAGCTTTTGTTTATTGCTAGCACGTAATTGTAGAGAAAATCTCCTTTGTAGTTGCAGTCTTTCATTGTTGTACAGTAAAACAGTTGTGGCATGCATGTAGATTTGCACCAAGTATTTCGCAGCTGCAATTAACTAGATATTATTTTCAGTGTTATGTTAATGTGTTCTCTTATTTTTGCTCTTCAAATTGTGTTTTTCTGTGTTGTCGTGTGAAATAATGTGACAATAATGGCGTGTGAAAAACGTAATACTAGGCTCCAAAGTAAACTGAGAAATGACAGTGAAAACGAAAGCAGTGTGTTAGCGCCACCGAGTAATGAATTAACCGATGTTCAAAGTAGTAATTTGGTAATTGTGCATAGGAAAATGGAGCGGGCGGCAAACAATGGCGTGGACAGTGAAACAATTAGTGAAGAGGGAAGCATTATCGATCGATCGGTCGGCAACAGCTCGCCTCAGGAATCGGGAATGACAGGACACAATTTTGCAAATATTGTAGACTCAGGTTTTGGGTTCTCACCGTTTTCTCAAATGAGTCAAGACACATTTTCCACTTGTCAAAATGTGAATGTTGCCGGTGCAAATTCACTGCCGAAAAGCACTGAGGAACATGTCTCAGACACCAGTGCATTGTTATTACAATTAATGCAACAAATGGGACAAAAGCTTGAAAAATTAGACACAATGGAAGAAAATCAGAGACAAACACAGCAAAAGCTTCAAAAATTAGACACAATGGAACAAAATCAGAGACAAACACAGCAACAGTTAAACACAATGGAACAAAATCTTCAAACGTTACAAACAATGGAACAAAATCAGAGACAAACACAGCAAAAGCTTCAAAAGTTAGACACCACACTTGAACAAACACGTGAAGATTTAACTACTGAGTTACATAACATTGAATCGAAATGTCAAAAAGTCTGTAATGACGTAAAAACACAGATTTGTGAGCATTTCCAACCTATTTTTTCGCGTCATGAAAATGCATTACAGATTCACGAAGCATCCATAAAAGAACTGCAGACTATTGTTCATGAAAATCACGACACCTTGCAAGCTAAAATTGACTCAGTTGCATCTACCGATTCGGTTACGCAACTTGCAAAAACTCAGGAAAACTTAAAAGACACAGTAGATACGATTTCAACACAAATGGACACTCTGAAACTTGGTTCAGAAAAACACACAGAGGAAATAATTTCACTATCGGATAAAGTAGCCGAACTTTCAGATCAGTTCACTAACTTATCTACAAAGGTAGATGATGATCTGAATGACACAAGACCTGTAGCCTTCACGGACACTGAAGAGTATGAACAAATTAGAAAATTTAAACAAAATCAAAATCAAATCAATGCACAGTACAAAAGAGAAATCCGGGAAGTACAAGATCATTTGGCACAAGTAATACAAGAATTACATATTTCAGAGGACACTTGCGCTCCAACACAGGAAGAGGAACTTAGAAATACGGATCAACCACAAAATAATAACACAGGACACTTCGGAAATTATGAAAGAAATTGGCAAGGCACACCGAATTTTGAGATGGAACCGACGAAACGACGTAACAATGACCGACATGTGACTCGCCGACATGATGATTTTGACTATAAGCTGTTCATTACTACACGTAAATTCAAAACATTTAAGAATTCTCGCAACGACATTCATCCACAAGCATGGCTCCATCAATTCTCTCATTGTTTTCCTCCCAACTGGTCATTAGAGCACAGATTAGAATTTATGTGTGGCTACTTAGAGAATGAACCAGCTGTAAGAATGCGATCGGTTATTCACGATTGTCACAGTGAAGGAGAATTTTACCATGCCTTCCTCTCAGCATATTGGTCTCAAGCTACACAAGACCGAGTAAAACATAGCATCATGATGATGAAACACATTGAACAATCTGAATTTTCCAGTCTTGTCAAATATTTTGAAGACATGTTGCATAAGAATCAGTATCTTTCAAACCCATTCAGCCCCTCAGAACTCATCCGCATTTGCTTACTCAAATTGCCTGAACATTTACGACATATTATTTTGGCAGGACGTTGCAAAGACGACATTGAAGCTTTTCAGGTACTGTTACAAGAACTAGAAATTGACACAGACAGTCGCGGGATGCGAAAACAGGAAAGCAATCACTACAGGTCACATCCGTCACAATTCCGTGACGACAGAAACAATAACTGGACACGACAAGGCTATTCTTACAACGTAAATCGTGACCAAAACAGACACCACCCATATGACAACCGTTGGCAGAGTAAAAATAATTACAGAGAAAGATCGCATTTCTATAGTAATGACTATCACAGAGACTACCAGAGAAACAGACAATATGGGAACCAAAATAATTATTATCAAGGGAGACAGAATAACTTCAGATGCAACAGTTCAGCGCACAGTTACGATTCAGGGAGAAATTCTCCACAACGTGACGGACAAGGAAGAAACTACGAAATCTACCGACATGACGACAGACGAGATAATCATAACGACAGACCTGAATTTCATCAGAACTGCCGGGATTCAAACAGAGCAGGGCACTTTCGACAACGTGAATTTGTAGAAGCTAGGTCTGCTAATCCCAATAACGACGCGCGCCAATAAAGGAACAGACAATGACTCGCACCGCAGGCAGCCACCTGCCCCGGCTGGCTCAGAGAAAAATAACACAGACGCTAACCTTGAGAAAAGATTTAGCATTCCTTACCGACGTATAAAACATGACAATTGCTTTTCAGTTGACAGTCTGCGTACTAGGAAGAGTAAAGGTTTACACCACATTTCACACGTAAAACCGTTTATTGAGAGATAATGTGCTTTTTTAACTTGAGATTTTAATGCAACATTTTTGTTTACTTGAAAAGACATTCCTTATTTGAAGTAGTTTGTGTGAGATTAAAGATGACTTAGTATTTGGTTTCTGTGACAGCTACACAATTACATCACGACGCTACTAATGTGTGACATAATTTACCTTGTTGCTTTTGTGCTGTATCTGCTTTATATCTGCACAGTTTTTCTGAATTCTTCTGGAAAGTAAAACATGTTTAATAGTGACTTTGTGGTATAGCTACAATGAGACTGCCTTTTCCGTAGCACAACAATACGTTACTGTACAGTACTTTCTTCATCACGCCAATAAGTGTAATAACTACGATATCTATACGCAAAGCATTTCACTTTTGTTTATCATGATGTAAGTACATTGACTTCAGCAGAACTTTGCTTACAGAGGACGATAACTACGAGACTTCCACAGAGATTATCTTACAAATCGCACAGTTTAGCGCTACAGTACACGTATTTGAGTGATTAATTTTGTACTTAAAACATTTATTTTTAATGATATTTGAAGTACAATGATGCAAAGGTTTTCCGTGATACATTTCATTCCATTGCTGTAATCTGTAACACCTGAGGGTATAATTACATTAATCCTCAGGGGGGTACGCGCCTACTTTGTGTACCATGTGTTTGGCAAGCACAAGGAGCCCTAGCTAATATGGTATTTGCTTATACAGCTTTACACATCTGTACCATATTTCTCCAACACAGAATTACACAGCTATCTGATCATTTAACTGGGAGATAAATATTTTTTTTCTTTAATACATCAGTGACACATGTTTACGCAATTACACAGTTGGATACCTTCACACTTATGAAATTGTATTTTGTCTGTACTTTGTGAACTGTTCATAGTTTTTCAGAACCATTGTGATACTATGAGAGCTTTGAATGATGTATTTGGTATGGGATCATGATTTTTAAAGTACGTTTGAGGTAGATGACACTATTGAAATGAGCAGAGAATTTTTTAGGTTTTGAAATTATTGCAGAAAGCCACGACGTTTTCAAGATTTGACTGAGGTGTTATGATGTTATTATTACGACAACGATGTGTATTATGCTATTGAGGTATGTTTATGATCAATAAGATGATGCTACCGTATATGAGAAATTTGATTATGCTACGTATTTCTTATGATGAAGTATTGAAGAAGTATCGACGAATAAGGTAAGGAATAATGAGTAGTGGTTAGGGACTCTGACCTGTGAAAAAGGATGTTGGAAACCAAGAATCGTACTTTAAGAGTTATGAAATGTGTGTATATGCGTGAATGTATCACAATGCCAGCGAAAATTTTTTGGACACTGTTATCTTTATAGGATTTTATTTTCTACACATTTGTAATGCAAATTCTCAACCTGTGAAAATATTTTTATATGAGACTGTCACTGTAGCGGAAGCTGCTGTCGTAAATATTTCCGTAAGAAAGTTAAGTGACCACCTGCATGTAATGCGTCGTGGCCGCCCAGCTGGTCCAGCTGCCTGGAAAAAAAGCCATTAGGTGGAAAAAAAGAGGCCATTAACCTCGCTTCTGACATTCCTTTGTAGAAAGCATTGCAAATACGACACGCTCATTACTGGGAAACGTATCGCACTTTCTGATATTTACTGAAATGCCTAATGAAATGACAAGACATAGTTTGTCTACACACCTGATTATGACTACTGTCTTTCTAGATGAAAGATTTTTTTACTACTTATGAAATGCCACATGGCTATTGAACGATGTTCTTATGCTTTGCTTTGTACATAGTTGCTTATTTCATTTGATATCTAGTTTCTAGCTGCACTGCAGCATTGGTAAAAATAAAATTTTATAGATGTAATAATATAAATATTTTCTGTCTACAGATCGAGTAAATAATAATTTTTTTCAAAAAAATGAGGGTGCACAAAAAGACATTTACCTTCACAGGAACTGCATTCATAATTTCCTTTTCAACTACTTGGTAATATCTTTTGTAGAATTAGTTTTTGTGGTGCACCACTTTAATTACTTAGACATTAAGATGTGATTATACATTTCCCTTATCTGCATTGTTATCTTTAGTGTACTATTTTTTCTGCTTGAGCTATGTCATGTTTAGATATAAGTTTTTGTATTTTTTTGCTGCTGCTGTTTGCCAGGCATAATGTTACAGAATTTGACTTTGTATTACGCTGTTAAGCCAGTTTTACTACGGATTTAGTTTTCTTGTTTGCTGCGCATTGCCTTATATCAGTTGTAATATTGCAATTGCTTTGCCAATTTGAATTTTTTGTCATTGATGTTTGTGTTGATTGTTTTGTGCTGCTGCATTGCCTCATCCCTGAGTTTAGCATCTGAGCTCAGTAGATTTAAGTTAGCTTAAGAGGGGGTAGACTATAGAAGAGAATGAGTTGCGATGAATTGGAAAAAACGCATTGAGAAGTTATACGAAAAACGTAAAGAAAGCAGGTATAGGTAGGATTGTCTTGAAAATAAATAATGAGGTAAGAAATATGTGAAATAAATACAGAAAGCATGCTTGGATAGGATTTTTTTGGTGGAAGCAAAGGTTGAAATAAGACGAATGATCTATGGAATGAAGTTTTGGGTTGGACTGCAGTACCAAATGTTACACTGAAAACAAACCCTGTCATTTCCTTTTGTGTTATCCCACTATGTGTTTATGTACCCTTGTGTATTTGTCTTTTTCTTGTTTTTATGTGTTCAGCTAATAAGATTTATGTTGTAGAATTTTTCAAATACTATGTTATTTTCTTTGTAAAGATGTTTAGACATTATTTATTCTGTTCTGTTTTAATGCTCATGTGCGAAATTAATGTTTCGAAAACTATTCTCATTATTTTATATATTCACTTATGTCATAATTCCTGTAACACTGATGTATATGTTATTTCGATTCTTTTGTAAAGCCTGTACTACAAATGTTATCTGTATTGTTATGTTCTTTAATGATGTATTTTGTACCTTTGTAATTGTATTCTTATGTTATAAAATTGTAATTGACTCCAGGTCATCAAATTACTAACTTGTAAGTTACATTTCACTGCACACGTTTCTCTTGGTCATAGTATATGGACAATATGTGAGAAGTAGGGACTGTTAGTGTTTGCACGTGTGTTAATAATTCAGCAAGGGACTGGATAACAGCATTGCTAGTTTTAAGGACAATTCCAAAAACTTTGTGAGTGCACAAGTGGTGGTTTATGGACTTGCTATATTCTCTGCAAGACTCTTCGATGGTGGTTGTGCACCTGCACAGTCGCAACAGATGGCTGCTGGCCGTCTCTATAAGGATTACAGAGGGTCTACACCTTTGCTGACTCACCAGTACCATTATTTCTACAAGGACTGCAGTGGGTCTGCACCTCTGGTGGCCCACCAGTACCGTAATCTCTACCAGGACTACAGTGGGTCTGCTCTGTGATGACCTACCTACCAATACTCTTCAAAACTTCGACTGACTCTGCTGTGGGTTTGCTCTGTTGTGGCCCATTACCTGTCAGCATGTCAAGAGTCAGCACTGTCTTTCCGTTGGAAGGACAACACTACTTCTTCAAGGCTGCATGGAAATCCACTACTTCTGTGTGCAATTTCTTTTACTAATGAGACTTTGTGAAAAAAACTGTAATTACTATTATGATGAATGATCAGAACTATCTTTATGGACTGTGAGAAAATTTAGCTTTTGACCAACATTGTATCAATAAGTGAGTGCATTTGATTTCTTTGTTATTGTAATTACGATTATGAAAAATTTTAACAAATATGTATTGCCCAGTGCCCAAAACAATTTGTAAAATATTTTGTGGGGAGCATGGGGGCTATGTAAGTAGGCTGTTTAGGTTTTTTATTGGTAACGCCACCTCTGTATAAAAATCACTGGCTGTGCTGTGTGCAGTCTGTGGGTGCTTTGCATTGTTGTAATACTCGCCATTGTAGTGTTAGGCAGCTGGCTGTGAACAGCGCGTAGCGTTGCGCAGTTGGAGGTGAGCCGCCAGCAGTGGTGGATGTGGGGAGAGAGATGGCGGATTTTTGTAATTTGTCATGAACTGCTATATATATTATGACTATTAAGGTAAATACAGTGTTTGTTCTCTATTAATATCTTTCATTTGCTAACTATCCCTATCAGTAGTTAGTGCCTTCCATAGTTTGAATCTTTTATTTAGCTGGTAGTAGTGGCGCTTGCTGTATTGCAGTAGCTTGAGTAGCGAAGATTTTTGTGAGGTAAGTGATTTGTGAAAGGTATAGTTTAATGTTAGTCAGGGCCCATTCTTTTGTATGGATTCTTGAAAGTCAGATTGCGTTGCGCTAAAATTATTGTATGTAGGTTTAAGCACAGTCTCGTGTAAAATTGTTTAAAGGGGACGTTTCAGTGTCATCAGCAAACAGAAATATTTTTGATTCACCTGTAATACTAGAAGGCATATCATTTATATAAATAAGAAACAGCAGTGGCCGCAGCACCGATCCTTGGGGAACGCCCCACTTAACAGTGCCCCATTGGGACTGAACATCACTACCAGTCTCAATATTGCGGAGAATTACCTTCTGCTTTCTGTTCTTAAAGTATGAGGAGAACCAATTGTAAGCTACTCCCCTTATTCCATAATGGTCCAACTTCTGCAGTAATATTTTGTGGTCAACACAGTCAAAAGCCTTCGTTAAATCAAAGAAAACACCTAACGTTCGCAACCTTTTATTTAATCCGTCCAAAACCTCACAGAGAAAAGAGAATATAGCATTTTCAGTTGTAAGCCATTCTAAAACCAAACTGTACATTTGACAGCAAATTATGTGAATTTAAATGCTCCAGTAACCTTGTATACAAAACCCTCTCGATAACTTTAGCAAACACCGATGGCATAGAAATAGGTCTGTAATTGTGAACATTATCCCTGTCTCCCTTTTTATAAAGTGGCTTCACTACCGAGTACTTTAATCGGTCAGGATACCGACCACTCCTAAAGGAAAAGTTACAGATATGGCTAAGTACTGGACTAACATACATAGAACAATACTTCAATATTCTGCTAGATACCCCGTCATATCCATGAGAGTTCTTGGTCTTTAGTGATTTAATTATTAACTCAATCTCCCTCTTGTCAGTATCATGGAGGAGCATTTCAGGTAACAGTCTCGGAACACTTTTTTCTACGAGCGCTATATGATTCCCTGTAGGGACTAGGTTTCTATTTAGTTCACCTGCTATATTCAGAAAGTGATTATTAAATACTGTACATATATGCGACTTATCAGTAACACGGACATTCCCACTACGCTCTGATTCTATATCCTCGACCTGTCTCTGCAGACCAGCCACTTCCTTTACGACTGACCATATAGTTTTAATTTTGTCCTGAGTCTTAGCTATCTTATCTGCATATCGCCAGTAGTGCTGTGCGGTGTTATCGATAAACGTGAATACCTAAGAGAGTGGGAAAGAAGAGTGGACAAATTTTAGTGGAAAAGAGCTTGTATTGATGGTTGTACAATTCTTCCCAGAAAAAAGAAATTAGATGATGATGATGAAGTTTGGTTTGAGGGGCGCTCAACTGCGCGGTTATCAGCACCCGTACAAATACCCAATCTTTATACAGTCCAATCTAGACGCTTTGACGAATGATGATGAAATGATGACGACAATACAAACACCCAGTCCTTGGGCGGAGGAGATTTCTGGCAGGAAATCGAACCCGGGACCACGTGATAGAGCTGCGCTAGCCACTAGACCAAGAGCTGCGGACAAAAGGAATTAGAGTTACTTGCTGTTACCTGTACAGACTGCTATCTTGCTGGGTGTACAAATGGAGAGAAGTCAATAATAACAGGAAAAATATATTTAGAAAGACTTTAAGAACGCTGGAAAAACTGGTGAAAAAGTTAAAGCTCACGGATGACAAAGGTGCTCTAGGAAACACGTTTCTCTATATGACTTGGATAAAGCACATATTCGAATATGAATTTTGGAGTATTATGAACAGAAGAAGGAAATCCTAACGTTGCTGCTTATATTTTCCGAAAAAATTGAGACAAATTTTCAGGGGTAAAGGGAAAAGACAAGGAGTCTCAAACCTTTAGGGTGAAAGTGAAGTTGGTGATAGTGGGTCGAAAATGTCCAAATGTGTGTGAAATCTTAAGAGACTTAACTGCTAAGGTCATCTGTCCCTAAGCTTACACACTACGTAACCTAAATTATCCTAAGGACAAACACACACACCCATGCCCAAGGGAGGACTCGAACCTCCGCCGGGATCAGCAGCACAGTCCATGACTGCAGCGCCTCAGACCGCTAGGCTAATCCAGCGCGGCATAGTGGGTCCATAACCGATTATATGGAGGTGGGGAACCAATGGTTGAAAATGCATTTTTATTTATATTGTCGACATACACAGCGTACACATGATAACAACAATGTAATTCGTAGTAACTGTGCAAAGTGAAAACAGCCGGTGTCAATTCGTGCATGCCGCGCGGGATTAGCAGAGCGGTCTAAGGCGCTGCAGTCATGAACTGTGCGGCTGGTTCCGTCGGAGGTTCGAGTCCTCCCTTGGGCATGGGTGTGTGTGCTGGTCCTTAGTATCATTTAGGTTAAGTAGTGTGTAAGCTTAGGGACTGATGACCTCAGCAGGTAAGTCCCATAAGATTTCACACACATTTGAACTTTTTTTTTTTTAATTCGTGCACTCTCTTAAAGATCCGCATCTCGCTTGTACCAGGAGACAGTTAACTTCTACCCTACCAAAGAGGTCTTCATCCGTTTCTCCAGGGGTTTCATACAAAAACGCCTTAACATAACCGGAGGTGAGAGATCCGGCTGGCCATGGGACAAGACCTGCCCTTTCAATCCATTGGTGAGGGTACGTGTTGTTCTGCTCGTGCCGGCCGCGGTGGCCGAGCGTTCTAGACGCTTCAGTCCGGAACCGCGAGACTGCTACGGTCGCAGGTTCGAATCCTGCATCGGGCACGGATGTGTGTGATGTCCTTAGGTTAGTTAGGTTTAAGTAGTTCTAAGTCTACGGGACTGATGACCTCAGATGTTAAGTCCCATAGTGCTTAGAGTCATTTGAACGATTTGTTCTGTTCGCAGACATAAACGTCAAAGTGGGCTGGTGCACCGCCAAGTTGATACCACATCCTTTAGCGGACAACAAGAAGTACGGTCCCCAAGGACTTTGGAATCCTATCTCGCAGGAACACCAAGTAACGTGGACCAGTCGAACGCGGAGGCAGTAAATAAGCTACATCTTGTTATGCTGTGTATGTCTATAGCACAATAAATATGTATTCCTTACCTTCGGTTCCATATCTCAGTATCATCGGTCGTAGACCCACAATCACCTGTTTCAATTTGATCCAAAAGGTTTGAGACACCCTGTACTTCTGAACATTGGAAGAGATGCGATTTCGTTTCAAAAACTGTAAAAATGACAGAAGCATACTAACAGAACGATTTGACATTGTTACAAAGCATGCCGGGTATTTGAGAGTAATCATAAATAATGAAAACGGGCCATATAAAACAGGCGAATTCACGGACGAAATGTTGGTGCACACGCATTACGCCATGAAATATTGCTGGCAGCATGAAGCAGTTGCTGGTGTAACGACTATTGGCAGTGCAGAGCAAAGAGCAGTTGTTGTCCACGCTGGAGGAGCAACGGGTTTCACAGAGGGAGCAGAGGCAACTTATGATTGGAAATCTAAATCTAATGACTACCACGATTATTATCACAAATGTTTAGAAGAGAAACACAATATCCCTTCTTGAAGTGTTGTTGCTTTTGAAAGCGCACCGTATCATAATGCCTCCACGACTGCAACTCGCAGAGAGAACATAACGTGAGGATTCGTTCAAAACAAAATCAGTTTCGTTCCGAGATTAACAAGATCTGAGTTCCTGCAAACCGTGCGATTTGATAAACCAAAGCTTGCTTTTGAAGCAGAGGTACTTCTAAAGCGTAAAGCGGTGTACTGTTCTGGAGCTCCCGCTGTATAACTGTGATCTGTACCCTGAAGAACTAACCTGGAACAAACTAAAACGAAACATTTCAGAAAAAAGGCCCCTCTATTAATTTAACTACACTAAATCCAATAACCAAGGAGTGTTTATCGAAGATACCCCAACATAATTGGTCATAAGCTTGCGTAGTGTTCCTCTGTAGATGAACAAGCACCACGTGAAGATGATAGCAGTAGTCTATGGGAACTGGCACGGTGGTTGGAACTGGAACAGATTCTAGTGAAACAGATACAGCAGATGTTAAACCTGGCGTCTACCCGTTGGGTAATGGACTATCAACTTCAAAACTGTAGTCACCAAGGGTAGTGCAGTTTTCATTCCACTGCTTTAGTTGTACCGTTCTTCCTTCGCTCCGTAACCACGATTAGGCGCTGACTCACGATAAGATGACCGAAGTGGCATCTCTCGCACGTGCAATAGTATTGTGGTCGGCTAATACTACCATAGTAGCCGGCCGGTGTGGCCGAGCTGTTCTAAGCGTTTCAGTCTGGAACCGCGCGACAGCTACAGTCGCAGATTCGTCGAATCCTGCCTCCGGCATGGATGTGTGTGATGTCCTTAGGTTGGTTAGTTCTAGGGGACTAATGACCTCAGATGTTAAGTTCCGTAGTGCTCAGAGCCATTTGAACTACCGTATTACAATAACAGTGTACACCCTTTGGTGTAAAAATGGTTACCGTTTGACTGCTGACACTAGCGCTCCAAGCGGTGAGAAAGCAGATAGTCACACGATTCGTGAGGATGAAGTTTGTTTTTAATTATTTTGTATTAGTTAACGGAATGGTACTTATGATTATTGCTTTTATTAAGTTCCCAAGAGAAATGAATTATCGTGAAATACATCTAAAAACAACCTAATCACACTCATTCAATGAGATAAGCTACAATAAATTTATGGAAAAATGCTTTCGATTATGTCTATATTTGCAGCTTATTCCGTTGAAAGCAAGAGAATATAAACACATTTCACGAATGTATTTCTGTTGTTGTCTGTTTTGATGTCATAGGAACTTTCCTTGACACTTAAAAATGATTCGTCCTTTCTTACACTTCACTCGACTTTCTAACACACGAATATTTTTTGTAAATTTACTTACTTTTGATTCAAAAGCGAGTGTGTGGAAAATTCTTGTTATTTGTGCCTCAGATTTAGCAATTGTGGAACTGGTTTTCCTGTGTTGGATAAGAGTTGTATTGCATTCGGCGATCTATTATAATGTCTGTGTGGTTCTCCCTTGAGCTACAGTTGTTCTGGCTTACTTAATACGTTTAATAATGGACGTATTACGTTCCATATAGGTTTCCTATGTTCCACACTCACTGAATTGGTGTAAAGTCGAACAAAGTCCAGCTTTGTTGGGTAGATATATTTCGTCTGTCTGGGCCAGTCAGGTGTCCTGGAGTTTACTAGTAATTTTCGTTATTAAAGGGAAACGATATTTTCCAGTAAATTTCTGTATGCTGAAAGAGAGTCGTAAATATACTGTCCAGTAATGGACCGTTTCGTATATACCAGGGTCTTTAGGAAACTAAATAATCGCATATAAAGTGCATTGTTTTAGTTTAAATGGCTCTGAGCACTATGGGACTTAACATCTGAGCTCATCAGTCCCCTAGAACTTAGAACTACTTAAACCTAACTAACCTAAGGACATCACACACATCCATGCCCGAGGCAGGATTCGAATTTGTGACCGTATCAGTCTCGCGGTTCCGGACTGAAGCGCCTAGAACCGCACGGCCACCGCGGCCATTGTTTTAGTTATTTTCGATTTTTACGGCACTGCATTCACTCCCCATTATAAAAAAAAACTATGCTACACACGAGTATAAACGTTAGTACTCGCACTCATCCAATATCGTATTCAGGAGTGTCGCTTGTTGGCCGCTTGGGGCGCTGCTATCGCTGTAACTAATACTAGACGGAGTGCCGCGACTTTTAATTGTAGACTGTGGAGTAATTCTGAAGTGAGCCACGATAGAGAAAGCAACATGACCGACATTAAAAGAATGATGAAAGTTTTTCTCTTATGAGATAACAGATTTTATGATAGGGTTTTTAATATCTTTACTGCGAGAGAGGAAGATTTTTGACTGATTTGAAGCAGACCTCGTAATAAGGTAACAATTTCCTTTGCTTTAACTCGCGGGGTCAGGGCGGGGGGTGACTTTGAGAGCTTAAATAGGAACCCCTATTTTTTATTGCAGATTTGGATTCTTCGTGGAAAAAATATGCAACTTTTGTATGAAACATTTCTTTCGTTTCATGATAGATGGCGCTGTAATCGGCACACATGAATATGGAGTGACAATTGTTGCAAAACGGTGATATCTCACAAAAATACAAATCCGACTAGGAAAATCAAAGTACATTATTTGATATTTAGGAAAATGCAATCATGTGACATCGTCTAACTCACGCAGTGCATTCATAGACTACATTTAGCGTTACCCAGGAACAACAACGTGGACGTAGTAGTAATGTGTTCCCTTCGGGGTGCTTGATTTTGGTGAGTCCCCTTGTCTCTCACTATCTCGGGGTGCTTGACTACTGTGAGTCCCCTTGCATCTCGCAAGTGAAGTGTTTCAGTGCAGCAAATGTTCGAAATGTTCTTTGTTTCTATTTCAGATTGCAATTCTGTGTCTGAATGACAATCCTACATGTATTGGTGTCTCTGCGCTAATGTTTGCACATTCATTGCGAATTCGCTGCCGCATATCTTCGGGACTTGTTGGTACATCCGTGTAAACTCTCGATTTTAGCCATCACTACAGGAAACAATCGGCAGAAGTCAAATCGGGTTAACGTGCCGACCTCGTTTGAGGACCTCCCCGTCCAATCCGTCGACCCAAATAGTTTCGATTCAAAACTTTTCAAGCTAGCCGTGAAATGAGATGGGCATCCATCGTCTTGAAACCACATATCCAGTCCTGTTTGCAATGGAACATCGACTGATAGTATGAGAACAACATTACCCACAATGTCGCTGTACATTTGACCAGTGAGGTTACCTTCTATGCAGTATGGGCCAATTACCTGCGTACCTAAAATACCGCACCAAACGTTGACACTCTATGGGCGTTGACTTTCAACTTGCCTTACCGAATGGGGATTCTCCACTGACCAATAATGCATATTGTGTCGATTCATCTAACCACGATTCGTAAAATTAGAATAATCGGAGAAAAGTATGTGTGAAATGAAATTATCATTGACTGCCAGTTTTTCCCGTCTCCAGTAGCAGAAATTCAGGTGATTGTGAAAATCGTCACCACGCAGTTCTTGATGCAGCAGTAAATGAAATGGATGCCATTGATGTGTATGCGTAGAACACTTCTTTGCGAAATTCCTGAGCCTCGCTCAATTTGCCGTGAACTAATGTTAGGATTTGCAGCAACCGCAGCTAAAAAATTCACTATGTTATCTTCGGTTGTCACAGGCCGCGCTGGGACGCTTTTTCTAGGTTTAACAGTTCCGTTTCCATAAACAGGTGGACAATACTGCCAAACGTCGTTGCAGGCGGAACATTCCTATCGGGTAACAGAGCAACATGATTTTGTCGAGATTCGTCATCATTTCTATGAGCCTCAAAGTTCGCGGCAACTATACCACCCCTCTCTGCAGTCGTTAACATCGTGGCACACTTGCGACGAGATCTGTGTTTTTCCTGTTTTTTCCTTTATTGAGTTTCGATTTCCCTCAAAGGGGGCGGGCTGGCAGCTGCTTGGTACGCCGCTCTTCAGCCTACAGAATTTTTAAGAAGAAGATAATAAACAATAAAAGCAGGCGATAAACCGGTGAATTAAATTGTAAAATGGCGGAAAATTGTGAAAGTTAAAACATAAAACAAAGGGTTGGCGATGTTAATAAAATACACAGGAAGCAGACAGGTACAATAGCAGAGAGACAATTAAAAAAAAAAAAAACACGGCAACAGTCTGCTTTCTGTTCGCAAGAGATATAAAAATCACACCAAGCGACAGTATGATTTCTGTTCGCAACACTTCGGAAAAGACGCACAACACTTAACACTCACATGAAACACTGCACTTAAAAGTTGGCAAGAAGATGACACACCACATTCAAGGGAAGATGGGGGGGGGGGGGGGGGGGAGGGCTGGACAGATGAAGGGAAAAAAGTGGGGAAGGAGAGGAAAAACGAAGTGGGGGGGGGGGACCGACGGAGGGAGAGGGCCCATAAGAGGGGCAGGGCAGAGGGGGGGGGGGGAATCCAAAAGCACTCCGGAGAGAGAGGGGAGTCAGAGAGAGGGCTCTGGGCACTATGGGACATCTATGGTCATCAGTCCCCTAGAACTTAGAACTACTTAAACCTAACTAACCTAAGGACATCACATAACACCCAGTCATCACGAGGCAGAGAAAATCCCTGACCCCGCCGGGAATCGAACCCGGAAACCCGGGCGTGGGAAGCGAGAACGCTACCGTACGACCACGAGCTGCGGACAGAGAGAGGGTAGGCAGGGATAAAACAGGATGGAAAGAGGGGAGAGGGAGCCTGGAAAAAGGACAGAGGAAGGGAGGGCGAGATGAGGATGAATGTTGATAGGAGGGGTAAATGGAGGGAGAGAGGACATCATCTGGGAGGGGGAGTTGACAGAAGCCATCTTGGGAAAGGAGATTAAGAGTGTAGAGATGGAGGAGGCAGTTGTGGGCTTTGTATTGGATAGAGGCATCCAGGTGCGGTGCCGGTCAATGTTGAGGGTGGGGGAGAGGCTGACAGGACGGGCGCAGATGGTAAGGGAGAAATCATGGAGCCGGAAGGAGTGAGTGGTGTGACCTACGATGATGGCCTGGGTCTTCGAAGGATTGATTTTAGAAGCCACTGGCAAAAAAGTGAAGGTGATTCTGGGGAAGGCGTTGGGACCGTTGAAGGGTAGGAGCGAGGGCAAGGAAGGTGGTGTCATCAATATACTGCAGGAGGTGTACTGGAGAGGGGTGTTGGGGCATACCTGCCGTGTACAGGAGGTAGAGGAGAGGGGAGACGACAGAGCCCTGGGGTACACCTGTGGAGGGGTAGAAGGAGCGAGAATCGGCGTTATGTATGGTAATATAGGAGGGGTGGAGGGAGAGGAAGGAGGCAATCAGATTGACGTAGTTGACAGGAAGGGCATAGGTCTGGAATTTAAACAGGAGGCTGGGATGCCAGACACGGTTGTAGGCCTTTACGAGATCTAGGGAGACAAAAATGGCTGAGTGACGGGAGTTGGTCATCGGCAGAGAAGGAAGGTCAAAAGCCACATTGGGTGTTGGGGAGGAGGTGGTGTCGGTGGAGGTGGTGATGGATGCACCAGGTAAGGATGGATTCCAAGAGCTTGCTGAACACTGAGGAGAGACATATAGGGCGATAGAAAGAGGCATCAGATGGAGGATTGTTGGGTTTGGAGAACATCAGGATATGGGAGGTTTTCCACAGGTCGGGGTAGAAGCCGGTGGCAAGGATTACGTTGCAGAGGGTGGGAAGGACTGCAAAGAAGGAGGGTGGGCAGTGTTAGAGGTGGCGGTAGACGAGGTCTGTACAGCCTGAATCACTGAAGTAACATGCACAGTCTGACCGCGGACTGAGCGCATGATCACGGTCTGTGCTTCATTCGATTCGGGAATTTCCACATGACAGCATTCAGCATTATCAAAAATATCTAAACATTACTTCGATGTCTTAATCGGATGTGTATTTGTCTGAGATAGCACCGTTTTGCAACAACTGTCTCCTCATTTCCATGTTTGTGATTACAGCGCCATCTATCATGAAACGAAAGAAATATTTCGTACAAAAGTTATAGATCTTTTTCCACGGAGAATCCACATCTGCAATAAAAAATAGGGGTTCTTATTTAAAGTTTCAAAGTCACCTC
Source organism: Schistocerca nitens (assembly GCF_023898315.1). Taxonomy (NCBI): domain Eukaryota; kingdom Metazoa; phylum Arthropoda; class Insecta; order Orthoptera; family Acrididae; genus Schistocerca; species Schistocerca nitens. The sequence goes on along the minus strand of NC_064622.1, from coordinate 109,688,777 downwards.
CCACGTCCGGGTGTGGTGCAGGGGGGTCTAGCGTTATGTTAATGGATTTCCTCTTGGAGGTGAACAACGTTTATTTCCACTTTATTTTAATCCTATGTGTATTTCGCGCAATATTGCGGCAAACAATTTTGAAAGCCACACCATATAATACACACACACACACACACACACACACACATATATATATATATATATATATATATATATATATATATATATATATAATTCTTTGAACATGACATTGCTGAACAAACAACTTTAAAGTGGTTTCAGAGCTTGTCATTCCTTTGCAGTTCTTGATTATAGTGAAGAATACTTTTGCATATTGCCTATTCTAAATCTGCCAATACATCTTTTAAAGGAATCAACATTAATGTGATTTACCACGTCATCATTCGTTTCTCAATCCTTGTTATTTATTACATATAGTTCTACAACTGCAGTTTGAAACGCAGACGCATTTCGTGGACTCATTTCGCTTGGTGTTTACCTGTAGTTAGTTTGCGGCCTGGAAAATGAAAGGCACCTTTTTAGTAGCTTCGAATGACGGCAGCAGCGGCAGTTTCCAGAGACCAGTTACCGGAGCGTTACTCTTTCCAACAGGTAAGCCAAAGTAGAAAAAGAAGAAAAAATATATTTTGATTTGGAGGGACTTCCTTTCACACGACCACAAATCAGTTAAGGTTATGTCAGATTTCATGTTAGAGAAGTAAATGGGAATGAAACAGAGTGCTACGATCTCTGAAGTGATCTTAGATAATCTGGTTTTCTTTATTAGGCGATTCAGTACACTTTCTTGGAAATAATGCAATCAGATTAACTTCTTTTTCGATTAACTGTTTGCGATAGACACAGCTTGTCAAACAACCTTTCCATCCAAGTAAAGCAATTGCTAATCCCAATTCAATAAACAGAAAGTCTCAGCAAAGCTGAGAAAAAATTTTTAATGAAACTTTCAAGCTTTACGGTCTTTGGTGTAGGATCGTCGACAATCACGCTTCGAACTGTCTCTGGTAGAGATCACGAGAATAACACAATAAAGACTAGGACACGCACAGAAGTGTACAGGCAGCCATATTTGCCTCGCACAGTTCGCTTTAGGACAGGATAAAAAAGTCAATCATGTTGCAGCGAAGTACTCTCTGCCATAGAGTTAACAGTGGCTTACGGAATATATACATGCTGTGGCTGGGAAGTCCGGTGAACGGTGTTAGAAAATAGAGGAAAGAAGAGGTACAAACAAGATATCTAAGACGCGCGGAGTGACCGCGCGATTAGAGACGCCATGCCACGGATTGCGCGGCCCCTTCCGCCGGAGGTCCGAGTTCTCCCTCGGGCATGGTGTGTGTGTTGTTCTTAGCATAAGTTAGTCTAAGTAGGAATTCACACACATTTGAACATTTAAAGCCGGCCGTTGTGGCCGAGCGGTTCTAGGCGCTTCAGTTTGGAACAGCGCGACCACTACGGTCGCAGGTTCAAATCCTGCCCCTGGCATAGATGTGTGTGACGTCCTTAGGTTAGTTAGGTTTAAGTAGTTCTAAGTTCTAGGGGACTGATGACCTCAGATGTTAAGTTCCATAGTGCTCAGAGACATTTGAAATATCTGAACATTTAAAAAAAAGATATGTAATCATCATCACTTACAGCACACTTCTAAACTTCTGATATCGGCTGTAAACCAGCTAGAAACTGTCAGAAAACGCATCTCGTGGAATCGCTCGAAGTACCACGGTCACGCGTTGTTAGATATCCGTATCGTTACAGGAGTGAAGAGTTGGTGCCACCAATGTGATCCGGAAACCAAATGACAGTCAGTCGCACAGCGTTTATCGTCTTTTAATCCCCCCCCCCTCCTACTTTAAAAAAAAAAAAAAAGTGCCCCGCCGAAGAGAACGCGCTCCTATTGAACACTTGCGGCCATATGAACGAATTCGAACTTGAGCCTGTGGGGAGCTGGACGGACATATCGACGGATTGCTGCATGTCTCAGACCGAATGTATCAGAGGTGTGTCGCTGTCTTCAGTTCTGGTCTAACATTCCCACTCCTGTAAACCAAGTTCTCGATGTGTGTGTCGTACAGACGCACGTTAAGTTGGACGCCTTGTACGAGCAGCCGTGGCCGACCGAAGGTCTTCCAGCGACGAAATGTGGGCATATGTTGTATCTCCTCTCATTGGGAACTGTCAGCTGCTTGCAACAGGACTAAGATGACCTGTGTCTCTGGCCAGGGTACCACTGACGCCACACCACCAAGTGTTGCTGCTATACTGCCCTGAATGAATAGACTGGAGAGTGAAATGGTGTTCTGTCATCTTGAGTGATGGCAGTAGGTGCTGGATGTAGGTGAGAGATGGATGTACACGTGTGTGGCGTAGGCCTGGTGACCTGTCGGTTCCGGAGTGCTTTCGTCCACGACTTACAGGTCCCAGCCCAGGTTTTCTGGTGGGCGTGGGTTCAGGCCATCAGTTAAAACTCGCAGTCACATTTGCTATTTCTATAGGATAAATTAACCAGAGCTTGCTGCAGTACGTTATATGTTATGTTCATTCCTCTTCTATTGCTGCTTTAAAAAGGTAAAGGTTCCATTTAACAAGCAGTTGAACGTCCTGCTGCGTCGCAAAATGATCGTGGTGTAAAATAACTGCCGTGCCTAGCTGTTCACCAGGTCCCTTGTCAATTGAACATGTATGGGACGTGATGAAGTGGGAACTAAGTTTTTCTCCAGAGCCTGCAAGATACGTTGCTTATATTGCAAAAAAAAAAAAAAAGACTTAAGGTGCTTGCAACAATCTACCACAGGATACGTTTACTCTGAGGATGTCCTTTAGCTCGGCGTAGTGCAGCAGCTCGCCGGGCATGCATTCAACAAGTCATTGGAAGTCCCCTGTAGATTAATGATCTCTCATCAGTTACACTGCCAGAAGCAGAGTTCGTTTTGATTGCAGATGACACAAGTATTGCAATAAATAGTATGTCGAGTGTAGTTCTAGAAAGATCTGCTAATGATATTTTCATGGATATTAATAAATGGTTTAAAGCCAACTCACTGACATTAAACTTCGAAAAGACTCACTATATGCAATTCAGAACCTGTAAGAGGTTTCCACCCAGTATATGAATAAAGTACGAAGAAGAGCAGATAGAAGAGGTTGACAGTCTTAAATTCCTGGGATTACAACTTGATAATAAATTCAGTTGGGAGGAGCACACCACGGAACTGCAGAAACGCCTTAACAAATCTGTATTTGCAAATCGTGTGTTAGCAGACATAGGCGACATAAAAGTGAAAAAGTTTGCGTACTTTGCCTACTTTCATTCCGTAATGTCATATGGTATAATATTTTGGGGTAACTCCACAAGTCAAACAAAAGTTTTCAGAGTCCAAAAGCGTGTAATACGTATTATTTGTGGAGTAAATTCACGGACGTCCTGTAGAAACCTCTTCAAAGAACTGGGTATACTAACTACTGCCTCTCCTTAATGAAATTTGTCCTAAATAATATATCTCTTTTTCCAACAAACAGCTCAGTTCATACATACAATACCAGGAACAAAAATGATCTGCACAAGGACTTAAAAGCACTTACTTTAGTTCTAAAAGGGGTCCACTACTCAGGAACACTCATCTTCAATAATTTGCCAGCAAACATAAAAAATTTAGTTACAAATAAAGATCAGTTTAAAAGGAGCCTGAAAGACTAACTAGTGGCCAACTCTTTCTACTCCATTGACGAATTTTTTAATAGAAACAAATGATGTATTGTATATATTCATACTATTAGTATTGTTATTTCAGCTTAAAAAAAAGTGACATGTTCCAAATCCACGAGGATCTCCTCAACACGGATCTATGGAACGAAAAACTAATCTAATCTAGAAATAGTAAGCCTTGCTGTTTCTATAGCCGTCCATAATTCCGAAAGTGTTGCCCATGAGGGGTTTTGTGCACGAACTGACCTGTCGTGAACGATTGTGGCCATTTATGGCTGAAAATGTTCTCCAGGTAGCCGGACATAACCACTTGCAATCAATGATCGGTGTCGGACAGCACCAACCATTGTGAAGGCGCCACCATCTAGCGCAGTGCCTTGTTTATAACTTTGGTCCATGACCTCGTGGGGCCTGCGCCACACTCGGACCCTGCCATCAGCTCTTAACAGCTGACGTCGGTACAAGTCTGACCAGGCTTCGGTCTTCCAGTCGTCTAGGTTCCAAGCGATACGGCCAAGACCTCAGAAGAGGCGCTGGAGTCGACGTCGTGCTGCTAGCAAAGGCAACGCCTCGGTCGCCTGCAGCCATAGCCCATTAACGCCAAATTTCGCGGCACTGTCCTAACGAAGACGTTCCTCGTACATCCAACGTTGATTTCCGAGGTTTTATCACTCAATGTTGCTTGTCTGTCAGCACCGACAACTCTACGCAAACCCCACTGCTCTCAGTCATTAAGTGAAGTCTGCCGGAAACTGCGTTGCCCATGTCGTGCGTATTCTTGGCACACTCTTGACACTGTGGACCTCGGAATACTGAATTCCCAAACGAATAAGTGAACAGAAGGACCCACGCGGTCAGACCCCACTACCAATCTACATTCAAAGTCTGTTAATTCCCATAGTGCGACCATAACCTCGTCGGACACCTTATCACATGATTCAGTTTAGTACAAATGACAGCTCCGCCAATGCACTCCTTTTTATACCTCGTGTACGTGATACTAATGCCATCTGTATATCTACATACCACTATCACATGTCTTTTTGTCACCTCAGAGTATGTTTGTTTCCATGTGTTGCCGCCAGAGGTGGGGTACACTGCCTAATGATGATAGTTTGGGCACCCTCTACTGTGACAAGTGTGGGTCATTCGGTCTGAATTCGTTATGGTATACTGCTACAGTGGTGAACTAACGGTCACTTCACTTGTCAATAAATTGACCCTGTCCTTGGGAATGTTGCACTTGCGATAGTGAGAACCAAACAACATTTCAGTAAGAGAAAATCTCTGAGAAGCGCTGATCCCCGGCGCTGCAGCGCACTCGTCCAGCGAGAGCAGGGCCGGCAGCGGAGGGCGACTCGCGCGTTGGCGACGACGGCCGCTTAGGCTGCGTATTCCGGTCACGTTGGCTCGGGCCGACCCTGGCTGGTGGGTGAGCGGGCGGACGGATTACTAATGCAGGGGGCAGCCGGCAGCGGCTCGGCTCAGCCCAGATCCAGCTCTGCCCTGCAGCTGGGGCGCCGGACCCCGGTGCCACTGAGAGCCCAGACCTCTCCCCCTCCCGCCGCCAGCGCGCGCGCGCTTCAACAAGTAACCCCCGTCTGCGGCAGGGCCCTCTGTCCGCGAAGTAGGCTGCTGCCACGTCGTCCGCCTGTCGTGCCAACCCCACTTTTTGCAATCGCTGTAGGTGAGAGATCCTCTCCCAGGACCAGGTACGAAGCTTACACTTACGCATTTTTCATACAAGTTCCGCTGGCCACTAAACCCCTCAGCCTCTTTCTCGTCGTTCACTACGACTTCCACCTTACAAATTGAAACAATTGCAACACCTCCTCTCATTTTTAATTTATTTGTCTATTATCCGGTTTCACAATGTAACATTTTACATTTTCCGGCACCCCAAGGTTACACATCCAATAATTTGATTTTCATCCTCCATTCTTGTCTGTCTGTCCATAAATGTTGTTCAATATTTCTTCTTTGGTAGAGGCCTGAATTCCTCGAATCCATGTGGTCGGCGGTCTCCTTCTTTTCTTTCATCCTGGAGGGTCCCGTTCCATAATTCTATGTGGTAATCTCTCCTTTGACATCCTTTTTGTGTGTCCATACCATAACAGGTGTTTTTCTCTATAAAATGTGCAGTTGAATTTGTAACGTCCATTTTCTTCCAGATGACTTCATTTCTCATTCTTTCTCGCCTAGGTATCCCTGCAGATAGCCTGCTAAAGTCCATCTTCGTTGCCAGCAGCCTTTTTACTATTTGCGATTTAAATGTCACATCTGATCGATATGTCATAATGCTTCTGATAATTGTGATAAATATTTTTCTTTTTGTTTCATTTATAATCTGTTGATCGCATAAAATACCGTTTACAGTTCCAATAGTAAACTTTCCAGCGCTTATTCTTGAATTAATTTCCTTGCCTTGTTTTCAGCCTTGTGTGATTTGACCCGTAGATATTTGTACTCTTCAGTGTGTTTTATAGTTCCCATACGTTCTTCCAATGGCAAATCTTTGAACACAATTATCAGAAGCATTATGATATATCGATCAGAAGTGTGGACATTTAAATCGCAAATAGTAAAAAGGCTGCTGACAACGGAGATGGACTTTAGCAGGCTATCTGCAGGGATACCTAGGCGAGGAAGAATCGTAAATGAAGTCATCTGGAAGAAAAAGGACGTTACAAGTTCAACTGCAGGTTTTATAGAAAAGAAAAAACACATGGTATGGGCACACAAAAAGGGTGTCAAAGAGGAGATTACCATATATTTTCTTTTATTCCTGTTGACCTCAGTTTAATTTATAAGCATGAATAATGGAATGTAGCCAAGTCAGATCAGGCAGTGAGAACGAGGAGAACACGGCATCATCCAGTTTCCCAAGAACTTCGCTCAGTGCACTGGCGCGTTGGCAATAATTTCCCGGGAAGCCATACATAACGGATCATTTTTCCGAAAAATAGCTGGAAATTGACTGTGAATCAATATACACTACAGAAATTTCACCGAAAACAACTTCTAGTAATTATCTTATTTTTTTTAAATTCATTCACACAATTAGTAGACGAATAAGGACAATATTATATGAATAAACACTGGAAAACATTCGTGCAGTAATCTTCTACAGACACGGGTATATAAATGGGAAATAGAAATTAAAGTAGTAATCAGGTTTCGAACACGTAGAGCAAAATCAAGAAGCAGTGATGTCAACCACTGCGATACCATTTCGTGTGAGGTAAGAGCCACATAAAGTACCTCGAAAATACCTCGGAAACTTTGACCGTTGTTTTATCAGGATTGGTCGAATATCTACGGGTAAGCCGAGACACGAGTTCGCTTATTTTCACAGACCGAGCGAAGTTTCTGAGTTTCTGAGAATTCGGGTTACGGCACTTGTCGTGTTCTCCTCGTAAGTGAATTACAATAGGAAACGATACGCTGAAGTTTCAGGGTTGTTCGCAAGTAACTCCAGAGCTTCAGAAGCGACTATCAGAATCTACCAGACACATGTAAAATTGGCACAGATCAGTAGATAGGGCATCTCTCCAAGGTTTTAACTCTTCTGTTGCTCAATGTGGGGTACTATTGGTGATGCGCCCACTCGTAATCACCGATTTCATCCAAATTTATGGTAGACGCAGGGCTTAACTAGAATTGAAAGTGACGAAGTAGGAGTATCAGATGGCCATAGTTTGGAAAAAAATACCTTTTTTGGTGCAGGTCGGGCGAGGCATGAGCCATTTTATGTTAGGGTGGTTCCCAGGCAACGGTTAGCGCAGTGGAGAGAGGGCAAGATGTCAGTCCCTGGGTCCCAGAATCGAGTCCCTATGGAGGAACATTTTTCTTTATTTTCAATTTTTATGTTACTTACACTGCAAATAAAATGTAATATTGTCTGCTATATTGTATTTATTAAAGGAAAGGAAATTTGTGATTGCAAACAAATTTCTAGGAAAAGATTGCTCTTACACTGTCCACGACGGCTCTGCAAATAACTTTGCAAGACGTGATTGTTATTCAAGCGTACACGATTTCGTTACGCGTGGGTCGTCGACATAACGTCGAGTAAGAGAGAACCATTCATGAAGGTAACCACGGTTGATTTTCCTATTGAAACATTAGCTACCAGTAACTGACAAAATGTGGCATTTGTTGGGGGTGCAAAATTACGAGAAAATTACTGCTTCCCCTGACTCTACGATTAATATGACTCCAGTACGTGTAAATCATAAAACAATAAAAGTGTCTAATTTTTGAAAGGGAGTTCTCGTGTGCGCCTTACGATCCCTTCTTGGCTATTTATTAGCGGTTTCCATGTATTTTCTACCATTCCCTTCCATGCCTTTTATGAAAATTTCATAAATATAATATACTGAGCATTATTTAGGTTTATCTGCAGCGTAAGTAACGCAAAAATTGAATATAAGATATTAATGAAGTTTCCGTATAGAAACTCGACCGCGCTACCATCTAATTACCGTTCTGTACTGTTTCCGCTGCGCCATCCGCTGGCTGGATCACATTTTATAAATTGCTCATGAATCTCGCTTCCAGCGTCAAAAATGCCATTTTTTTCTAAATGCGACGCCATCTGGAGCTCCTCTTTCTGTCACTTTCACAACTGAGTGCCTGGCAGAGGGTGTAATGAACCATCTTCAAAAATGGTTCAAATGGCTCTGAGCACTATGGGACTTAACATCTGTGGTCATCAGTCCCCTAGAACTTAGAACTACTTAAACCTAACTAACCTAAGGACATCACACACATCCATGCCCGAGGCAGGATTCGAACCTGCGACCGTAGCAGTCCCGCGGTTCTGGACTGCGCGCCTAGAACCACTAGACCACCGCGGCCGGCGAACCATCTTCAAGGTATGTCTCTAGCGTTCCACTCTCGAACAGCCCGCGGGAAAAACGAACACTTATACCTTTCAGCGCAACCCCTAATTGCTCTTATTTTATTATGATGGTCATTACTCCCTAGATATGTGGGTGCCAAGAAAATATTTTCACTCTGTGAGGAAAAAGTTGCTAACTGAAAATTAATGAGAAGATTCTTCCGGAACGAAAAACGCCCCAGTTTTAATGATTGGCCCTCCAGTTCATGTATCACATCCGTGGCAATCTCTCTCCCCTATTTCGTGGTAATACAAAGCGAGTTGCCTTCTTTCAACTTTTTTGATGTCCTCCGCCAATCCCACCCTACAGGCTGTAAACTCGACTAAATACTTCGAAATTTCAATTATTATGAGTAACTGAAACTGGAATGATCACTTAAATGATGTGGCGAAAGTAAATAAAAGATTACGATGTATTCGCAGAATACTCACAAAATGTAACAGGTCTGTTAAAGAGAGGGCTTACCTTGTCAGCCCCCTTCTAGAGTACTGCTGTGCGGAGAGGGGTCCCCATAGGATTGACGGAGCAGATCGAAAAATGTTCATAGAGGAACAGCTCGTTTTGTATTATCGTGGAATAGGTGAGAGAGTGTCACAGATATAATACACGAATTGGGGTGACAGTCATTAAAAAAAGGCGTTTTTTGCTGTGGCATGAACTTCTCGTCAAATTTCAATCACCATCTTTCTCGTCATAGAGAGAAAATATTTTCTTGGCGCCCAACTACTTACGGAGAAATGATCAACATAATAAAATAATAGAAATCAGAGCTCTCACAGAAAGATTAAGTGTTCGTTTTTCCTGCAAACTGTTCGAGAGTGCAAAGGTAGAGAAGTAGCTTAAAGGGGGTTCGATGAACCCTCTGCTACGCACACAATTTTGAATAGAAGAGTAATCATGTAGCCACAGATGTAGATGTAGATGCAGATACCACACCACGCAGTAATACGCCAGAAGAGGACGGGAAACCATAATGTACTCATGAGTATTCTGTTTAGTAGACCTGTTACTTTTTCTAAGTGTTCTGCCAATAATCGCAGTTTTTTGTTTAGTTTCCTCACAACATTATCTGTGTCATCATTCCAGTTCACGTTATTCGTGATCCCAAGTAGTTAGTTGAATTTGTGTGATTTATCGTGTAACCGAAATTTAGCGGGTGTCTTTTAATACTTCACACTTTTCATTATTTGTAGTCAATTGACAATTTTTTAGATCACACAGATAACTTGTGTAAAAAATTTTGCAACCGGTTTTGATCATTTGATGATTTTAAAAATCATCGGCAAACAATCAGAGATGGCTGCTCAGATTGTCACCTAAATCGTTCATGTAGATCAGGAACAGCGGTGGGCCTATAACACTGCCTTGAGGAACGTCAGATATTACTTCTATTTTACAAGATGACCTTCAGTCAGTTACTGCGAACTGCGACCTTTCTGACAGGAAATTACTAATCCACTCCAACAGCTAAGATGATACTCCATAGGCACGCTATTTGATTACAAGCCACTTATGAGAAACGGTTGAATTCCTGGAGACCTAAAAACATGGAAACGATTTGACTTCCCCTGTCGAAAACACTCATTTCTGCGTCACAATAAACAACTACTTGTACTTCAGAAGTGATATTTTCTGAATCAGTTTTGGCTGTTTGTCAGTAGATAGTTTTCTTTGGGGTTATTCATAATGTTCGATCACAGTGTATGTTCAATATTCCTACTGCGAATCGACGTTAATGATATGGGTCTGTAATTCATCGAACTATTCCTATTTCCTTTCTTGAGTATTGGTGTGACTTGTGCAGGTTTCCAGCCTCTACATACGGATCTTTCGACTATCGAGCGGTTGTGTATGATTGCTAAGTATTGAACCTTTGTATCAGCATACTCTGAAAGGAACATGAATGGCAAACAATCCGGACCGGAGACCTTGTCTTTATTATGCGATTTAACCTGCTTCACTACACCGAGGATATCCATTGCTAAGTTACTCATGTTGTCAGTGTTCTTGATTCGAATTATGGAACAATTACTTCGTTTCCTTTTGTGAAGGAATTTTGGAAAACAGTGTTTAGTAGCTCTGCTTTAGTAGGACTGTTATTATTAACATCTTCATTATTATCGCGTAGTGCAGGTATTGATGTTTTTCCCTTGGTGTACTTTATACACGACCAGAATTTCTTTGGGTCAAGCCCTGGTTATGCCACAAAATTTAGACAAAATTGGTGATGATCAATTACCTGGGGAGACGCGACAACATCCCATTTTGGAAATCTGTTTATTTGGTTGCCTCTCTGCGAGGAGATTAATGAAATGCGACAATGCGAAGCGAACGATTTGTCTACAAGTTTTGACACATCTGACCTCTACTGCAACTACGCTGTGGCGCGAATTACGAATGGAAATTTGAATAGGTGGCCTGTCCAATGATAGGTGTCATTTTTCTGTGTGACTTGGAGATTCGCACAGTCGCCTTCAGAAACCATAGTAGATACTTACAAATACCTTGTAGTGAACGAATTTTTCTCTCTCGGCAGCGAAATAACTAACTACGGCCGACGTAGAGGATGTACTGGGTGGACATTAAAATAAAACCGACAAACTTCAGGGACGGATCCCTGATGGCAAATGGAGGGAGAAAGGTCATACAAGCAAGTGTCCGGAAATAGATCGTTGCCAAGGTAGATGGCGCTGATGAATGAAAGTGCCATGTGATCCTTGTGTGTTGCCGACTGTGCGATTGACGCAGTGTACTGTAAGCTGCAGAATGATCCGGTATTCCTGTCGGGAACACGCCGAGATGGTGTTTGTTTACGGCCAAGGAGGTGGAAACTGTCGACAGACAGCACGGCTATACCAAACCAAGTACCTTCACAGACACCAACCACATCACGCGACATTTCAAGCCCTTTTTGGGCATCTGTGTGATCATGGACCCTTTCAGACAGACGAAAGTGCAGGGAGGCGGCGGACAGTGCGTACGCCAGTGTTCTACAGGATAATGAGACGAACCCCAGTACAAGCTCTAGGCAAGTGGCCCTCCAACATGATGTAAGGCAAAGTACGATTATGTATATTCTGCATGACAGCGGCTACTATCCCTATCGCCTGCAATCCCGTGGGGGCCACTTTGAACATCTGTTGTGACGTGAATGCGATGCAGCTCTGTACTGTGTTCCGAGACGATTAGTTGTTGTTGCACACACGCCGTCCATTTTCGGACACATGTTCATAGGACCTTTTTTCCTCCGTTTCCAGTCAAGAATCAGTCCCTGGACTTTATCAGTTCTATTAATGTTCACCCTGTATCAAATGCAGACCCACAGTAGCAATTTGAATCATTTATGAAAAAGAGAAATTTGTTGACATAAAATATATATTGATGTATGAGGAAGTCTTTTCTGAAAGTGTTTGTCTCGAATTTAGTCTAGTACGAATGTGAAACGTTGTTGTTAAGAGTTCAGGCAGAAACAGAACAGAAGAATCTGAAATGTGGTGCTTTAGAAGGACATGGGATATTAGATGGGTAGATAAGAAGATTAATGAGGGGCAGAACAGAAATAGTGAGAAAAGAAATGTATACTGCGCTAATCACCTTCAGGTGCGTGGCGGAGAGTACTTTGCGTACCAGCATCACTTCCGGTTTTTCCTGCTCCTGTCACGAGTGGTTCGCCGGAAGAACGTTTGTTAGTAAGCCTATGAGTGGCCTGGAATATCTTTAATTTCATGTTCATCATCTTTTCTCGAGATATATGTACGACGAAGCGAGAGTATTTACTTCAGTTACCTCCTGTACTACACAGTAGTAGTTGTTTCTCTGTATGGTCCCAGTTTCGTACTTGGCATGACACATCACACGAAAGTAACTTTTACACATCAGTGTAGATAACCGCATAATTTTGAAAATGTCTGACATTCCTATTAATGTTGTTTATCGGTTCATTAACACACAAAATTTACAGCCAGTTAACATGACATTTCTCTGGAGTAGTGCTGAAACTACTTTTACAATTGTCGATCCCTCAAGCAGATGTTTGCAGTCTGCAGCTGCTCAGAACGATGGACATGGAGCATGTCTACACCGCGAGTTGGCCAGTACATTACAAAAGCAATTAAAAAGGCAGACTCGGAGTAAAGACTAGTCCTCAGCCGTATATATGTATAAAAAAATTGAAAGAAGGGAGAAATCTGGAAGCATATAGGTTAATTCCCTAGGAGTCACGCAGCTCACATTAGTTTTATCCATGTCATGTGTAGAATGGCCATTGCAGAAAGAATCTCTTTCACGAACAGAAATACCCCTTTAATGTTTAGCAGGCGGTTTCGCTCTGGTAGGGTGTAAGACACGGGATAGCTACTTTCCACCAGGCCGGAGGGCAGTGCGAGTGTAGGATAAACGTGGTATCGTACCAAATTCTAAACTCCAGCTACGATAATTTCTCTCGTGCAGGAATGTAATGGAAACACTCCGATTTTGAAGACTTAAAAGGAGAGGCGAATGGGATGGTGTGACTGAAGCGATGAATGTGACGGAAAAAGTCAACAGGGAGCTGCAGAAAAAAAAACAACGCTTTGATCTAGCATATAATCCACAAACTCTGCTGATTTTAGTGTACCTGCTTCTTTTGCTTCATTATTATTTCATCCCCTTTGCCGCATAGGGGCAGGGAGTGCGCTGCCAGCAGGCTAGTACCACGCTCTTCAGCCTAGAGCATGTACAAAAATGATGAACAAATGACAAAACTTATTACGGATGGAAAAAAAAAATTAACAGATTTAGAAAAACAATGTAGAGGTGGTTACAAATAGACAGAGTGGGCTTCTTCACCTAAAGTTCAAAAATGAGAGTAATAAGTCTGACAGGTAAAAGTAAAAAGACAAAAATAGACATTCAAAACTTTAAAATGAAAATGAAATAGCAGCGGTTGTTAAAATGTAGCATTGTACTTTCACTAAGGAGATGAAGGATCTGCACTGGATGAATACGGTGTGAGGAGATTATACGTTTGGATGACGGTGGCTATAAATCTAGATACCGTCGAGTGTTATCTGTTTGGTGGGTGGGCGACTGAAATGGATGGGAGAGGGGCAGCCCTGATACAAAGTGGAAGTAGCTGCTAGGACTGATAAACATCGGAGCCGATCCCTTTGTATGCGAGGGGCAGTCGGTGGAAGTTGCTTTGGGGTAGGATATGGAGTGTGTGTAGATGTTGGGAGTGTGGCACTTGTGTGTAAGGATGCTGCGACATACCAGGATTGGTGATCAGAGAGGAGACAATAGGATTACTGAAATACAGTTTGCGGATAGTATAGGGGTTACAGAGGGTTCGATATGGACGAGCAGGGGAGGGAATTTGGTAAGAGGTTAGAGATCCGGGGGGGGGGGGGGGGGGGAGGGGCGAGTAAACGGAAGCTTAAAGCGAGATGGACCGCATGGGGTTCGAGGGTGTGGCGGATATGCATGCATTATTTGCATAGCAGACGATGACTCGGATCGTGGTGTTGTAGGTGTGGAGATTTGGAAGGTTCTAATGCCCAAACTGGACAAATAACTAAGTTCAGTCTATTCTAGGCTTCCTGTTGCATAGCTAGTAGGTAAGATTTCCATGTTAGTTGCCAGTCGAGCGTTAGTCCCAGATACTTTAATGTATTAGTTAATTGTATATGACTATCTCAAATGGTAAGGCAGAAGTCATGGAGACGACATGTGCGGGTGGATTCTTTTTATAATTACTGCCTGTGTTTTGGAGGAGTTGATCTTGAGTAGCTGCTGGTTACACAAGGAGATAAACTGATTGAGGTGAATTTGGAGGGCTCATTGGGATTTCGGGAGTGTAGGTTAGAGGACGAGGAATGCGGTGCAATCAGTATACTGAAAGAGATGGTCTGGTGGGGGTGGTTTGGGCAATGTAGAGCTGATAAAGGAGAGGAGAGAGTACGGAGGTTTGGGGAACACTTGCAGTGCGGTACAAGATATGTGAATTTTGTACCTGCCCACACTTGACTCCTTTTTCTGAGATTTTCAACCATAAACATAGTTTTGTGGTATTTTTCCATTCTTTTGTCACTTCTTTGTAGGTCTAATTTAATAACTAAGGTTGAAACACAAACTGCGTTATTGTTCTACTAATTTTTATATATTTCAGAGAGGTTTCGGGCTTATTGTCCCATCGTCAGAAAACGATCGAGTGTCGCCTACAAGAGACGCTATAACAGTGTAATATATACACTCACGGCACTATCTCACGCGGAAGTTGTTACCGTTTGACAGATGGAGCGTCACTAGCGCTCCAAGCGGTGAGAAAGCACTTACAGTAGTCGTAAGCTTAATGTTTTTTTAATAACTTTTCTGCTTAATTAGCGAAATAGTTATTTACATATTTTTATACACGTTTTTGCGTTACATGCGTTATTAAATTACCAAGAGGCATGAGTTATCGTGGAAATATTGTAAAAACAGCCGAATCTCACTGACTCAGTGACATAGGCTACATCTTATTCATGGAGAAAAACTTCCGTTTGTGGCTCAAATGTAGAGGCAATTGTGTAAATTGTTTCTTCTGTATCGGGTAAAAGTATTGTTACTTTCGACCCTTTATTACCACGTCTGTGCGGTTTTCCCTTCAGCTACGGGTCTATTGGCGTATTTGGTGCGTTAAATGATGTAGGTATTGCATTCGTTGCTGGTTTCTTACGTTCCACATTCACTGATCTGGCAAAACGTGTAGCGAATAAAATTCCGCTTTGTTGGGTAAAGACATATACGACCCCTTTCTGCAAAAGGCCTGGTCCTCTAGTTACTTCTAGCAGTTTTTTGTTATGAAAGGAAAACAACATTGATTGGTAAATATATGTACGTTACAAGAGAATCTTAAGTAAACTGACCTGTATTGCACTGTTTCATGCCTCTGAGGGTTCTTAGGAAAATAAAGAATGACTAATATGCTGTCACGTTTTAGCTATTTCCGATTGTTATCGCCCTACATACGCTCCCTATTGTAAATACTAAGTTCCAAATCCATTTAACTCTAGTGTTCATACTTATCCGATTTCGTATCAGAAGTGTCTCTTGCTGGCCACTTGGCGCGCTGCTGTCGCAGTGGGTAACAAAATCGAGACTCGGTGTCGTGACTGTTACGTTAATGTGTGACCCTAAGCCGCGCGGAGTGGCCACGCGGTCAGAGGCGCCACGTCACTGACTACGTGGCCCTTCCCGCCGGAGGTTCGAGTCCTCCCTCGGGCATGGGCGTGTGTGTTGTCCATAGCGTCAGTTACTTTAAGCTAGATTACGTAGTGTGTAGGCTTAGGGACCGATGACCTCAGCAGTTTGGTCCCATAAGACCTTAGAACAAATTTCCAGTTTTTGTGACACTACTGTGTAGGAGTCCATACCATCGACACACACAGAACCTTGGGTCATGACACTAGCGCAAAAACATCAAACTGAGTAATAGTTTAAAAACCATTTCCGACTTTCATTCTATACACATGTCAGCACCAAGTCAGTCAAAACACCTATCGTATTTCATTCGCGTGTCCTGTTTCAACGCGAACGCTTTGTAGTTTACTGTGATAATTCAATAACTTGGTAAAAAATTATAGTACAAAACTAAAGGACACTCCGTTGAGCTGTGTTTGTTACAAAATATTGATTCCGACTTCCTATCAGAGTGCCTATACACGATATGAGTTGTATGAAGTCTAGACTAGGATCCCGTAGTCATTAATGGCGCTTTTCGACTGCGGAAACGTTAATTATTTTCGTAGAGAAATACAGTGGTTATAAATTGGAAAGATTTCGATTAAACGCTTTAATAGAAATAGGAAATAACTTAGTACAGCATCAAACCAGTCGAAAGACTGACGACTTTAGAAATATGAGTACATTACAATATAATTAGGTTACTTTGAGACAAATTTGTTTTAGACTTATCTCCCTTTTCTTCATCTTGAACTTTCTGCTCCTGCAACTTGCTGCTCTTGTTAGGGCACATCACAACCTTATGGATACACAGATATTCACCAGTAATGATAAACACAAGGAAATATAATGAAATTAAAAGACTGTAATACAACACTACACATATAGATAACCTGTTTAAGTGCAGTGAAGAGGGTATGTCCCTTTGTACCAGTTATTAGTGTTTCTTCCTGTTCCAGTCTCTTACGGAGCGCGGGCAGAATGTTTGTTTGAATGCCTCTGTGCGTGCAGTAATTATTCTAATCTTAACCTCATGATCCCTATGTAAGCGATAGGTCGGGGGTTTTAGTATATTCCTACACTAATAATTTACAGTCGGTTCTTGAAACTTTGTCAATAAACTTTCTCGAGATAGTTTACTTCTATCTTCGAGACTCTTCCAATTCAGTTCCTTCAGTATGTCCGTGACAGCCTACCACGCATGAAACAAACCTGTGACCATTCGCGCTGCCCTTCTCTGTATACGTTCAATATTCCCTGTCAGTCGTGTCCGGTACGAGTCCCACACACTTGAGAAATATTCGAGGACCGGTCGCACGAGTGATTTGTAAGCAATCTCCTTTGTAGACGTCTCAAGTATCCTACCTTTCCAACTAGTATCCTTACAAACTGTTACATCCAGGTAATTGTATGAGTTGGCCGATTCCAACAGTGACTCATTGATGTTATATCCGTAGGATACTACGATTTTTTCGTTTTGTGAAGTGCAAACCCTTACATTTCTGAAAATGTAGAGCAAGTTGCCAATCTCCGCACCATACTGAAATCTTATCAAGATCTGACTGAATATTTATGCAGCTTCTTTCTGATAGTACTTCACTATAGATAGCTGCATCATCTGCAGGAAGCCTGATTTTACTATTAATATTGTCTGTAAGTTCATTAACATACGACATGAACAGCAAGAGATATTTCCGCATCTGACGACGGCTCTCTATGCAAGATAAAACGCTGTGTCCTCCCTACCAAAAGTCCTCAATCCAGTCACAAATTTCACTTGATACACCATATGATCGTACTTTTGACAATGACTGTAGGTGTTGTACTGAGTCAAATGCTATCCAGAAATCAAGAAATACTGCATCTA
Organism: Schistocerca nitens; assembly: GCF_023898315.1. Lineage (NCBI taxonomy): Eukaryota > Metazoa > Arthropoda > Insecta > Orthoptera > Acrididae > Schistocerca > Schistocerca nitens. The sequence continues at coordinate 109,671,094 of NC_064622.1, read as the reverse complement.
CCTGGTTGCCTTGATCCAATGTTTTCAGTATGTCATGTGAGAAAAGTGCGAGTTGGGTTTAACACGATCGATGTTTTCGAAATTCATGCTGCTTGGCATTGAGGAGGTCATTCAGTTCAAGATGTCCCATTATGAGTTCACAATAAGTTATAAGATTCTACAACAAATCCATGTCAAGGATATTGGACGGTAGTTTTGTGGATCACTTTTACAAACCTTCTTGTAGATGTGTGTGACCTGTGCCTTTTTCCAAGAACTGGGCCCGGTTTTCTATTCGAGGGACCTACGATAGATTATAGTTTGAAGAGGGCCTAACTCAGCCACAAATTCAGCATAGCATCTGATAGGGATTCCATCGGGCCGTAGAGCTTTGTTCAGTTTTAACTATTTCAGATGTTTCTCAACACCACTGACACTAATGCTTATTTCTTTCATCTTTTCAGTGGTACGACGATTAAATTGGAGCCATTGTCCAAGGGTTCTGGGGTTTCCTTTGTAAAGGAACATTTGTAAACGGAGTTAAGATTTCAGCGTTTGCTTTGCTACCCGAAATTTCAGTACCTGTTTCATTCGCTAGGGATTGAACACTAACTTTGGCGCCAATGGTAGCCTTTAAATACGACCAGAATTTCTTTGGGTTCTGTGAAAGATAACTTGACAATATTCTGCTACGGTAGTCAGTGAAGGCATTACTCATCGCTCTCTTGACAGCCAAAGGCGTTTCATTCAACATCTCTCCATCTATAGGCATAAGCTTGGTTTTACATCTATTATGCAGTAATCTCTGTTTCTTTAGAAGTTTCTTTATAGTTACAGTACACCCTGTAAATGCTCCTGTCCTGTGCTGAAAGTTTCATGTTCGTCATTGAGATATGACAGTACTGGTTTTTTATATAGTTTACTGAACATATATATCTCTCCGCTCGTTTTAGATGTCCTTTGTATTTTGGTACTCATTGCTGCCACAATTGCGTTATCGTCACTGATACTAGTTCTGACGTGGGCATCCTCGAAGAGGTCAGGTCTATTTGTTGCCATTAGATCCAATATATCTCCGTCCTGAGAGGGATTCCTAACTATCTATTCTAGACAGTTTTAAGTACAGCTGTAGGTAGTTTTAGTAAAGTTTCACAGGATGTCTTATAAGGCTCACCACTAACAAAACTGTAATTTTTCCAGTTAATTGTTGGATGATTAAACTTTCCACAGTATTATAGGGGAACTTACACACGAGTGAAATGAGATATTCGCTAATGTTTTCGGTTACATCAGGAGATGAGTCTGGTGGGTGATAGGAGGATCGAATTATCATTTTGTGCCAAACCCTGATATTGAGTCTCGCCCAAACTATCTCACATGCAGCTTCAGTTTCTATCTCGGTGGATTTGAGCTTCTGGTCTTCTACGACAAATACACGACGTGCATTTCGCATTTGCCTATCCTTTCGATATACAGTTAAATTTTCCCCAAAAATCTCACTGCAATCAATTTCACGTTTCAGTCAGCTTTCTATGCTTATTATTTTATGAGCTTCACAGCTTTTCATGAGCGCTTCAGACTCTGGCACTTTGTGGATGATGCATCGGCAGTTTAGCGTTAGGATTTTAATAATAATTATTACTATTCAACAATTGATTATCTCTCCTAACATGTACGTTTACAGAGGGATGGCTGTGATAACTAGTAATGAGGATTACACCATCGATTAAATTTTGTTATGATTAATTCTCAAATGGAATTGTGCCAATAACGTTGTAAAGATGTAACCCTTGGCAAAGAAAACGGAGATACTAGCTTCTAAATATCAATTTTGAATCTCTTCAAGCACCCTTGAGAATAATTCTTTTCTGAGTTACAAATTCTGTGTAAATTGAAGTCTCTATGTCATAAACGTATTATTGGAAATTAATTCCATTCCTGTCCACGACGATATAGACCGTCATAGACTGGGATCATTTCTCAGCTGCAGAACATAATGTTTGCAGCCAACTTACATAACCTCCAAAATCACACGAATATGGTACGGTGTAAGGTCTTCTCCACAAGCGTGTCCCCGATTGTGAATGTAATTTCATCGTTAATACAGAGAGATTCCATCGCATAGTACCGTGGATTTTGTGAACGAGATTCATATGCATAATATGCATTCGATGTTTCGAACGAAGCTTTGAAGGGGTAAGCGGAAGCGCAATTAACTTGTTTGTAACCAGTTTCGCTGCTCAGTAGTCCTATGTTTTTTCTATGGGAAAAGAATGATAATTACCCAGTTTTTTAGATTTTGTATGGCATTTTTTCTTAAAACCTAGTCTCTGTTTTAATGCATTACGCTCTGATCGGTGTTGGGAAATAGCTTCCTGGTACGCTATAGCGAAAGTGTACTGCAAAACTTAGAATTTGGAGCTGTGACGTAAAGGAAAAATTAGCCAGTGATAACACTTTCCAATATATTTCTGGGACTGAATTTTTCCGTTTTTACTTTCTGGTACAATCATTTTAATTTTCATTCATACTTAGGCAAATTAATCACAAAAGATGATTCATCACTTCTTAGGTATTAGGAGTGAAGTTTAATAATGTAACTACATTAAAATGAGCACAATCGTTTGGAGATCTGTACAACTGGGAGTAAATGACTTAGATTGTTATTTCTAAATGTTAACTCCACTTGAAAATTACTTGAAATATGTATACATTCAACGGAACACTCTCCCACACTACCAAATATCTGTAGCATTTACTTCGTAAAAATATGGCCTCGCAGCCATAAATAGATCCTACTGTATTAATCGTTTATCACACATGTAAGAGATCGTACAAGTACTACTATAACCATAATTAGACCCGTTTGTGGTAGTTAGGTATGATAAGTAGGTACTTAATTACGATAAAATAATTAGACCTGTTTGTGGTACTTAAGTTGGGAATGTGGATCTCACGGGAAGCGTGCAAGGGATAAGTCCCTGCAGACGCACTATCCCCTGTGCCCGCGGTGGCTCAGATGGATAGAGCGTCTGCCATGTAAGCAGGAGATCCCGGGTTCCAGTCCCGGTCGGGGCACACATTTTCAACATGTCCCCAATGAAGTGTATCAACGCCTGCTTGCAGCTAGGGTGTCTATGTAATTATCATTTCATTTCTAGCAAAGCTGCATGGTCATCCACGGTAACTGTACTTTCGGGAACAGATACTACCGTCATATATATATAGTTAAAAAAATAAATAAATAAAATATGGGTTCCCGGCCTTTGACCTTCTTGTGCGAACGCACACGCTATGCCCGAACTCGTAGGGGACTTGGTAGATTAATCTGCCACGAGTAATGAGTATGATGGGCAAACATCTATTAGGCGCACTACGAATGTAGTGTTGTGGACATGTTGGGAATGTGGATCTCACGGGGAGCGTGCAAGGGATAAGTCCCTGCAGACGCACTATCCTCTGTGCCCGCGGTGGCTCAGATGGATAGAGCGTCTGCCATGTAAGCAGGAGATCCCGGGTTCCAGTCCCGGTCGGGGCACACATTTTCAACATGTCCCCAATGAAGTGTATCAACGCCTGCTTGCAGCTAGGGTGTCTATGTAATTATCATTTCATTTCTAGCAAAGCTGCATGGTCATCCACGGTAACTGTACTTTCAGGAACAGATACTACCGTCATATATATATATATAAAAATATGGGTTCCCGGCCTTTGACCTTCTTGTGCGAACGCACACGCTATGCCCGAACTCGTACGGGACTTGGTAAATTAATCTGCCACGAGTAATGAGTATGATGGGCAAACATCTATTAGGCGCACTAAGAATGTAGTGTTGTGGACATGTTGGGAATGTGGATCTCACGGGGAGCGTGCAAGGAATAAGTCCCTGCAGACGCACTATCCTCTGTGCCCGCGGTGGCTCAAATGGATAGAGCGTCTGCCATGTAAGCAGGAGATCCCGGGTTCGAGTCCCGGTCGGGGCACACATTTTCAACATGCCCCCAATGAAGTGTATCAACGCCTGCTTGCAGCTAGGGTGTCTATTTAATTATCATTTCATAAGTATGATAGCATACATTCGTAACAGCGACAAATGCACGTCACTGGTGTTACAAATAAAGCAATGTATATAAATAAAAATGGAAATGTCCGTTTGTTCAAAATCGTGCATCTCCGAAAGTTCTTGACCAATTGCTTTGGAATTTTAATAAAATGTTTTAATCTAATAACCTAGTATTTTTAGGTACCTACTTCTTTACATATGAGATTTTTGTAGCAAAGTTTTCCTAATACTAAATTTATAATAAGCTGTATGTCACATATATATAATTATATGTATTACATATATAAGTACAAACGTAGATGTTTGTTTCTTCGAAATCTCAAGTGTCGAAAACTCTTGAGGGATGGTTTTGAAATTTTTTCACCACACTGCATTCGAATAATCACGTGTTTTTATATGCCTAGTAGACGCCCTCTGGGTTGTATATATACACACAAAACAAATGACGTTCCACTAGGCGTATAAAAAACAGGAGTGTTATAGGTATAGTTGTTCAAAACCGTTAATCTCTGAAAGTTTTCGATCGTTTGCTTTGTAATTTTGACACAACTTTGAATTCTGTGAGTTTTAGGTACATAATTCTTCAATACGTGTATATTTTCAATAGATATAATGTGTCAATATATACACAAGAGCCAAAGAAACTGGCACATCTGCCTAATATCATATAGGGCCCCCGCGAGCAAGCAGAAGGGTCGCAACAATACGTGGACTGGAATCGACTTACGTCTGAAGTCGTGCTGGAGGGAATTGACACCATGGATCATGCAGGGCCGTCCGTAAATCAGTAAGAGTATGAGAGGGTGGAGATCTCTTCTGAATAGCCCGTTGCAAGACACCCCAGATATGCTCAATAATGTTCTTGTCTGGCGTGTTTGGTGGCCAGCGGAAGTGTTTAAAATCAGTGTTGCTGGAGCCACTCTGTAGCAATGCTGGACATGTCAGGTGTCGCATTGTTCTGCTGAAATCGTCCAAGTCCGTCGGAATGAACAATTGACATGAACGGATGCAGGTGATGAGACAGGATGCTTACGTACGTGTCACCTGTTAGAGTCGTATCTAGACGTATCACGGGGTCCACGTAACTCCAACTCTAGACGGTCGACACCAATACAGAAGCTCTAACAGCTTGAACAGTGCCGTGCTGACATGCAGGATCCATGAATTCACGAGGCTGCCTCCATACAAGTAAACATCAATCCGCTAGATACAATCTGAAACGAGACTGGTCCGACCAGGTAACATGTTTTCTGTCATTAACAATCCAATGTCGGCGTTAACGGGCCCAGGCGAGGCGTAAAGCTTTGCGCCGTGCAATCATCAAGGGTACACGAGTGGGCCTTCGGCTCCGAAAGCCCATAACGATGATGTTTCGCACACTGACACTTGTTGATGGCCCAGCACTGGAACCTGCCGCTATTTGCCGAAAGGTTGCTCTTCCGTCACGTTGAACCATTCTCTTCAGTCGCCGTTGGTCCCGTTCTTGCAGGATCTTTTTCCGGCGGTAGGGATTTCGGAGATTTGGTGTTTTAGTGGATTCTTGACATTCACGGTACACTCGTGAAATGGCCGTACGGTAATATCACCACTTCATTGCTACCTCGGAGATGCGGTGTCCCATAGCTCGTGCGCTGACTATAACACACGTTCTAACTCACTTAAATCTTGATGACCTGTCATTGTAGCAGCAGTAACCGATCTAACAACTACGCCAGACACTTGTTGCCTTATATATGCGCAGCTCCGTGTTCTGCCTTTTTACATATCTTCAGTGTATAAAGCCTGTACCCCCAGGTTCCAGGAAGGGAACTCGGCTCCATTTCGTTCCCTGTTGCGAAAACAACCGTCGAAAACAACTAAATACAGTTACAGACCAGGTTGCAGTCCATGGTGCGACATTATTCGGTGTGAATATGTATGATGCAGCAAAGGACACAAAGAAGGAATGCGTTGACTGTAAGAAATGCGGAAGTGCAGCTGACGGCTCCCTGAGACGAGGGTCTGCCTGTCTCATAGTGTTGGCCTGTCGTTGGATGGTCGGTCCCCGGAGCTACTGGAGCTGTTGCAGTGGAGACGGAAGAGTGCCGGGGTCGGGGGTTGCTACCAGTCACTCAGGGGCGGCCGCAATCCCGCCGGCAGCGCCTTTACGACAGCCCCTGTCGGCAAGTGGGGCAGTCAAACCAGGGCCTCGGCCACTGCGTTCCGAATACAAAGACCCACCCCGTCCACCTGTAAAACCGGGCCTTACGGCAGGCAGCAGCCAGCGGGCAGCCACTAACCTTCCCCAGTCAGTCCTGCCCTACTCCACACCACTCCACTCCTGCCGAGTAGGCAGCAGTGGGAGCTGGCCGGCATTTCAACGCCAGAGCCCCTCATCTCAGCTTACTATGTCCAGCGTAACCGAGCAAGCGCGCAAGGCGGCCAGTGAACTCCGAGTCCCACTCAATCACTGTGCATCTACATCCAGATCTACACTCAGCGAAACACCGAGCGCTGGGATACAATGAGAGTTTCTGCTCTCAGACGCTTTGATACTCATAGATAATGTTCAAGGATCGCTGACTAATACCAGGTGATAAAAAAGTCAGTATAAATTTGAAAACTGAATAAATCACGGAATAATATAGATAGAAAGGTACAAATTGACATACATGCTTGGAATGACATGGGGTTTTATTAGAACCAAAAAAATTCAAAAGTTAAAAAATGTCCGACAGATGGCGCTTCATCTGATCAGAAAAGCAATAATTAGCATAACAAAGTAAGACAAAGCAAAGATGATGTTCTTTACAGGAAATGCTCAATATGTACAAAAAAAATCAGATGGCTCTGAGTACTATGGGACTTAACTGCTGAGGTCATCAGTCCCCTAGAACTTAGAACTACTTAAACCTAACTAATCTCAGGACATCACACGCATCCATGCCCGAGGCAGGATTCGAACCTGCGATCGTAGCGGTCGCGCGGTTCCAGACTGTAGCGCCAAGAACCGCTTGGCCACTTCGGCCGGCTCAATATATACACCATCATTCCTCAACAATAGCTGTAGTCGAGGAATTCTGTTGTGAACAGCACTGTAAAGCACGCCCGGAGTTACGATGATGCATTAGCGTCGGATGTTGTCTTTCAGCATCCTAGAGATGTCGGTCGACCACCATACACTTGCGACTTGAGGTAACCCCAAAGCCAATAATCGCACGCCTGAGGTCTGGGGCCTGGGAGGTCAAGCATGACGAAAGTGGCGGCTGAGCACACGATCATCACCAAACGACGCGCGCAAGAGGTCTTTCACGCGTCTAGCAATATATTTTTTTGAACTTTTGTATTTTTTTGGTTCTAATAAAACCCGATGTCATTCCAATTTGTACCTCTCTAACTACATTATTCTGTGATTTATTCAGTTTTCAAATTTATACTAACTTTTTGATCACCCGGTACACTGAACCACCAAAGTATAGGCAGGCGTATTCAAATACAGAGATATTTAAACCGGCAGAATATGGCGCTGCGGTCAGAAACGTCTATATAAGTGTCTGGCGCAATTGTTAGATCGTCTACTGCTGCTACAATGGCAGGTTATCAAGATTTAAGTGAGTTTGAAAGTTGTGTAATAATCGGCGTACGAGTGATGGGACACGCAAATATCCGAGGTGGCAATGGAGTGGTGATTTTCACGTTCGACCATTTCACGCATGATCGTTCAACGTGACAGAAGTGCAGTCTTCGGCATGTTGCTGCAGATTTCAACGCTGGGCCGTCGACAAGTGTCAGCGTACGAACCATTCAGCGAAACATCATCGACATGGGCTTTTGGAGCCGAAGGCCCACTCGTATAAGCTTGAAGACTGGACGACGGAAAGTTTTACGCCTCGCCTGGTTCCATCAACACCGACATTGGACTGTTGATGACAGGAAATATGTTGCCTGGTCTGACGAGCCTCCTTTCGAATAGTATCGAGTACGGGTATGGAGACAACCTCATGAACCCATGGACCCTGCATGTTAGCAGGGGACTGTTTAAGCTAATGGAGGCTCTGTGATCGTGTGTGCAGGTGAAGTGAAATGGGACTCCTGATACGTCTAGATACTACTCTGAAAGGTGACACGTACGTAAGCATGCTGTCTGATCACCTGCCATCATTCATGTCCATTGTGCATTCCGACGGACTTGGGCAATTGCACCAGGACAATGAGACTACCCAGACGTCCAGAATTGCTACAGAGTGGCTCCAGCAACATTGTTCTGAGTTTAAAAACTTCCTCTGGCAACCAAACTCCAACCACATTTAGGGGGCGCTGTCAAGTGATTGTGCCGTGTGATGTGCAGTAGCACATGGGGACGCCGAGGTGTAAACAGTCTACAACTTTGCTTTTCGGTTAGATGACGCGAGATATTATATATTATTTTGTCAAGAGCGCCACGTGCACAATCCTTTACCTTTCGTACGGTCGCAGAGTCCTGCTGGAACAGACATCGGAAGCGTTTTGTCACAACAGTGTGGGAGTGTTTGTGAGAACGTCAGACTGCAGCAGCGGTTTTAATACATACAGTGACAAAGGAAAAAAGTAAACGACTCCGTTCGCGATGGACAGGAGAGCGCACCAGGCGGCGGGTTGATTTAGGACCAAGCAAGAATCTCATTGTAAAGATTGTGATGGAAAATCCGCAAAAATATCGAATTTTATGAGAGTGCTAACTATGCAGATGGGAGAAGTGCTCTTTCTAAATGAATACGTCAAATAAAATTATAGATACAGCTACATTATTTGAAGTTAAATGCCAATTTTCCGAGTTCCAGAACTGTTACTTTCAAGCATAATTTCACTTCTTTCTTTATGTTCATTAACATAGGTCACAAAACTGCTTGCCTGATTCCTTGAATCGTGCGTTTTCTGGTAAATTTCTTCTGTGGCTGTGTTAAAAACAGTGGCCAACTCAGCCAACAATCTTTGCTTCTTATCTAAGCTGCTGTTGTCAACTAAGTGTACATTACAAAACGCCGGCCTGTCCACCATCAAACTAATTAAATGCACAAATTCGTCGTGACTTCACTTTCTGGCAGCTTTCTTCGTTACTTTTTTGCTAACATATCGTTGACATTCACTTACAGTGCGTATTTATCGCGTCAGCAATTTCAACCGTCCCGCCATTGCTGGTATAGAAACACATCAAAAAAGTTTTGCTTTACCTTGGTTCCGAGAGTACCGGAACCTGTACAGAAAATTGGAATGAAGATCAACATAAACATTAATTCAGCCCTTTTTATTGCTCATGAAAACCACACATTGCATGTTGTACCATCGTACAGCGAGATCTTCAGAGTTGGTGGTCCAGTTTGTTGTACATACCGGTACATCTAATTGTCAGCAGGGCGTCTTCTTGCATTGATGCATGCCTGTATTCGTCGTGGCATACTATAAAATGGTTCAAATGGCTCTGAGCACTATGCGACTTAACTTCTGAGGTCATCAGTCGCCTAGAACTTAGAACTAATTAAACTTGACTAACCTAAGGACATCACACACATTCCATGACCGAGGCAGGATTCGAATCTGCGACAGTAGCGGTTGCTCGGTTCCAGACTGTAGCGCCTAGAACCGCACCGCCACTCCGGCCGGCTCGTGGCATACTATCCACAAGTTCATTAAGGCACTGTTGGACCATATTGTCCCACTCCTAAACGGCGACTCGGCGTGAATCCCTCAGAGTGGTTGGTGGGTCACGTCGTCCATAAAAAGCCCTTTTCAATCTATCCGACACATGTTTGATAGGGTTCATATTTGGAGATCATGCTGGCCACCCTAGTCGAGCGATGTCATTATCGTGAAGGAAGTCATTTACAAGATGTGAACGATGGGGCGCGAATTGTCGTCTATGAAGACAAATGCCCCGCCATTAGGCTGCCAATGTGATTGCACTATCGGTCGGATGGTGGTATTCACTTGTCGTACAGCTGATACGACGCCTTCCATGACCACGCAGCGTACGTCGGTCCCACATAATGCCACCCCAAAACATCATGAAACCTCCACCTTGCTGCACACTCTGGGCAGTGTGTCTAAGGCCTTCAGCCTGACCGCGTTGTCTTCAAACACGTCTCCGGCGATTGTCTGGTTGAAGGCAAAGGCGACACTCATCGGTGAAGAGAACGTGATGCCAATCCTGAGCGGTCCATTCGGCGTGTTGTTGGGTCCATCTGCACCGCGCTGCATGGTGTCGCGGTTGCAAAGATGCACCTCGACATTGGACGACTGTAGTGAAGTTGCGCATCATGCAGCCTATTGCGCACAGTTTGAGTCGTAACTCATTGTTCTGTGGCTGAACGAAAAGGATTATTCAACATGATGGCGTTGCTGTCAGGGTTCCTCCGAGCCATAATCTGTAGGTAGCGGTCATCCAACACAATAGTAACCCTTGGGCGGCTTGAGCGAGGCATGTCATCGACAGTTCCTGTCTCTCTGTATCTCCTCCATGTCCGAACAACATCGCTTTGGTACTGACCGCCTAGGCATTGTTGAACTACAGACAACACGAGCCGTGTACCTCCTCCTGTTGGAATGACTGGCGGTGGGCCCCCTCCGTCTAATAGGCGCTGCTCATGCATGGTTGTTTACGTCTTTGGGCGGTTTTGGTGACATCTCTGAACAGTCAAAGGGACTGTGTCTGTGATACAATATCCACAGTCGACGTCTGTCTTCAGGAGCTCTGGGAACTTGGGTGATGCAAAACTTTTTTTGATGTGTGTATTTACAGAACCAATTATTGCAGTGTTGAAGTGGGGCAATGACGCGTTAGCCTATGGATCATAGTGTTTTATTATTGTGGGATCGAGTGTCTCTAATCACAATTTTTTTCGTTAGTTATTGTATATAATTTCCGCAGCTCTTGGTTTTGCGGTAGCGTTCTCGCGTCCCACGCACGGGATCCTGGGTTCGATTCCCGGCGGGGTCAGGGATTTTCTCTGCCTCGAGATGACTGGGTGCTGTTGTGTCGTCTTCATCATCATCATCATTCATCCTCATTGCGGTAGGAGGAAGGCAATGGCAAACCACCTCCGCTAGGACCTTGCCTAGTACAGCGGTGCGGTTCTCCCGCATCGTCCCCTACGCTCCTTGGAGTATTGGACCTCCTCTTCATCATTCTATATAAAAAGTGTATGATGTTTTTATTTATTATTTGCTGCGTAGTATTATTTAAGTCTAGAACTTCCGAAATTCACAGTTCGTCCTCTTCGCTTCAGAGGAAAAATGGGCTGTTACATCAAAACTTGCAGAGAACGACTGTCTTAGTATCTTCCCCACACTCGGGCACTGCCACAGAGCTCGGCTCTCGGCTATGTTTACATCGCACGTATTACTCGCAAAAGCTCTCTGAGAGCGGAAAACTATCACGTGTAAATCTGTCTTAAGAAATGCGTCACACTGGGCACGTTTCATCGTACAGTATATTAGGTTTTCTTCTAACCTCTGCAACTGATAGTATAGTCAACTTGTTACGCGGTCTCAGTCCCGCGTTTCCTATCTCAGTCATTCTCGGCCAGAGCAACGAGCGTCGCTAGAGTATGACGCGGGCTTACTGAAGAGAAAAAGATATTAATTTACTGAAAGGAAAACAAAGTAAGATGCATTCTCACTTAATAAGACATTAAAATTAACATTTACGCTTATGTAATGTAGTTATAAACCAGATCTATCGGTACTGCAGGATGCGTTTAAAAGTCAGTTTATGAGTACTAAATGAAAAAGGAGTTCATTAATTAATAGTGACTCCCTTGGGCCTAGCTTGCAGAGTAAAGATTTTCGGAGGGTTTCACATAGAAAAAGATACTGAGTTGTTTTTCTACGATTAGCTGAGGTCTATATTTTGTCTTCGAAGCAGTCAACGCCGAAAATCTGGCAAAGGCAAGATTTTGTTGTTTGTTCTTCGATATAAAAAAGCTGGAGTAACACAGGGACGTTACTATCGGGTCGATGTTTCGCGTCATCTGCCCATTGTGTGTACTAATTACGTTGTACAAACAGCTACAAATAAATGCCGCATTCGAAGATGATGTTATCCATGATGTGCATTCACGAACCCGGGTTACTATCGTATGTAATTTTCGCCATATTAGATTAGATTAGATTAGATTAGATTTAGTTTTCGTTCCATGGACCCAAAAAATGATATGATTCTCGGGGGTGTTGAACATATCAAAAAGTATAACACAAAAAAAAAAATAAAATAAAAAATTTGAATATAGTGCTTACTACCGTGATCATTTGCCAGTAGATTTCCAAAATAGGTGAGTACAATAAACTCGATCAGCTAATGTTTACAGAATTAATACGCTGTCAGAATGAAATATTATTGACCACTATTACTAAATTTATCATACACAAAATACCTAATCTTGAATGTTGCGACAAAGTGCTGTCAAAATTGAAATCTAACAGACATTTTTAGTTAAGCAGGCCTGACAGTCTCTGTTAAGATATTCATCTATGGAGTAGAAGGAGTTACCTATCAAAAAGTCTTTTAAACTCTGTTTAAACGGTGCTTTATCTGAAACCAAGTTTTTAATGGTTGCTGGAAATTCACTAAAAATGTTTGTTCCTGAACACTGACCCCTTTTTGGGCCAAGGTAAGTGAGTTTAGATATTTATGTAGATTGTTCTTATTTCTAGTATTGATACTATGTATTGAACTATTGGTTGGAAATAGAGATATATTACTTGCAACAAATTTCGTTAAGGAATAAATATACTGAGAAGCAATGGTGAGAGCACAGAGTTCCTTGAACATCTTTCAGCATGATGTTCTTGAATGTACACCACAAATGACTCTTAGTACACGCTTTTGCACGCTAAAAACTTTTGCTCTGTTTGATGGGTTACCCCAGAGTATGATCCCGTATGACAGAATGAAAGTAAGCAAAGCACGAAAGTTTTTTATATTTATATCTCCTATATCTGACATCATTCTCACTGCAAATACAGACTTGTTTAGGCGCTTAAGCAATTCTGTGGTATGCCCTTCCCAACTGAATTTATTATATAGTTGTAATCCCAGAAATTTAACTCTGTCAACCTCTTCAATATGCATGTCTTGATATTTTATACACATGCTAGAAGGTGACTTGTACGAGGCGCGAACGCCCGTGAGTTGTCAGCACTGGAAGAGAAACAAGGAAACATTCCGCCCTCTCGTGTTGTGCGCCCCACAAAACCAAACATTATCATCTTCCCCTCTGTCGCGTCGTCGCATACCGCAGCGGCTCTGCTACTCTCACTCTGCACCCCGCACTCCATCAACTTTTCGCGTGCTATCTGTAATGGCGGTTACACACTAGAGACAAGACCAGCGAAGGTGAACGAACGACAACCAGCCGCTTCGTTGACCGAGATTTGCTAGGGGTGTACGGCCGGAAAATCGGAGACAACGAAGCGCTTGGCCTTGGTTGCTGTTCGATCTGCTGGCGGTAACATCAAAGCGTTGGCGGTTGGTCGGCGTTGGGACCCCTCTCCTAGTGTGGTAACCGGGTCGAATTTTCATTGGTTCAGTAGCCATTTGCTGTCTCTAAAACAAGTGTCTATTCGAGTTTTTCAGGCCAAGCATCATCAGCAACTCTGTAATTTAGATTTTATAGTACAGCAGGAATTTACAGAATATTAAATGTATGGTGGCAAATTCTCACTGCCTTACAATGCCATCTGTCACATTCTTGCAATCAGCTCAGGTGCTTATGGTAGGACCAAGAGCACTAAGTAAACAATCTGCCGGCCGATGTGGCCGAGCGTTTCTAGGCGCTTCAGTCCGGAACTGCGCTGCTGCTACTGTCGCAGGTTCGAATCCTGCCTCGGGCTTCGATATGAGTGATGTCTTTAGGTTACTTAGATTTAAGTAGTTCTAAGTCTCTTGGACTGATGACCTCAGATGTTAAGATTCATAGTGCTCAGAGCCATTTGAACTATTTTTTTGAAACTTACTCTACGTGTGCTAGACAGAGGACGCCAAGCATCCTTCACAGCAAAGTCATTAATAGAAGATTTGAAACTGCCTGCCATCGACCAAGGGGAACTTAGTGTTTGAACCCTCGAATATCATAATAGCTTCTCGCAACAGCGTAACCTTGTTTCCATATTAGAGGATTTTGGACTATTTCTACGACTTACATCAGCCCTTGTGAAACTGACCTCTGCTTCATGCCTCAGCCTAAAGCTGCATAAGATATTAAGAACACGGTACATGCCCGCACACTGCAGGTAGCTGATCCACAGACAGATTCTCAAGAAGATATGTCCCTCGAGCTTTTAATTGGTAATGACCCTGACGCATTTCTGGATCCATTGTTCTGTTTCGCAGAATACTCGAGTGGCTCTCAGAGGAAGCAGATCTGTCGTCTGTGCGAATTTAGCTGGTGTTAACTTTGTACTTCAGGCTCACATGCACAGTCGACCATCTAATACCCTTCTGGGATCTAGACACAACTGGCATGACTATGCATCGAGAAACAGTAAAAACCAATCAAGATTCTCTCCTCCTTCAACAATTTCAGGCATTTTGTACGCGATCATTGAAAAGTCTTTAGTCCACCTAAGAAACGAAATATTATTCTATATTCTACTAACTGAATGGATGCAGAAAGTACATTTCATAGTTTACGTAAAAGACTTGTCAGCAACGATTCCTTAAGGTACACTTACCTTTGTCTTATGTTTGACTGCGTTACACAAAAGCATGTAGAACTCGCTCCTCCAAACAAACCATGTAACACCATGTTTTACCTTCCGCATCAAGAAGAAGGAGAAACTTGACAAAGTAATATGGAGAATCGTTTCCGATGCGTCTTCCCATGAGATCTACGCACCGTCTCTCAATAATATGTTACAGGTGAGACCAGGTCTTCTGCCAGAAGTATCTGCCGTTCTATTATGGTTCCCACTACATCCAGAAGCTCTTCTCAGCGACATCATGCAACCATTCGTGCAATTTGTCTTGCGTGAAGACGACAGGAAGATAGTCACGGAAACTAGCATACCACGAACCAAGTAACGACGTGCAGTTAATTACTACTTTCGGCAACGCTGACAAAAAGCGCTGGTTGACATGAGAATGCATTTCTCTTCGCCACACAGACACTAGGTGCTACATTCTCGGTCAACAGACATGAACGATTCTCAGGATGCAAGGAAACAGTTTATTTCTTGTCAGCAAACACAAATTCATTTTTTAGTGGTGATAACCGTCACTGCAAAATGACGAGATAACAAAATAACTCTTGGACGAAGGCCATTTCTAACAGAAAAATAATTGACTGCTCCTTGTTAATAGCTCTGTTAATCGGTCTGACGGAAGGCTGCCACTGAAACGTACTTAGGGGAGAGTACGGGAAATACACGCACCTAAGGAAAAATCGATATGAACCATTCATTACGTCTTTAAAACCTACAAAAATAAGTACATACCATACACTGCACATTTCTCCTCATATTCCAATCGTCTATAAATAGTTATAAACAGTACCTTAATTTTGAACATAAAAATAAAAAAAGTGCAAATGCGTGGTATTCCCCCCACCTGAGGGTAGTAACACGCAAAGTACTGGGTAATAACACGTAAAACAAACAAACCATAAAAATGTACAATACTTGTTGTTTTTATTTGTTTATTAGTTACTACAAATAGTAAACAGTATATTTAATAACGAAATAATAGAATTCGACAAACATCTCTTATAATTTTGGTTTTTTTACATTTTTTTATGTGAAAAGAGTTCATTTTCTCATACTGTACAGCAAAGATCGCACTTGCAACCTTTTGGAGTGTTCCAGCCACTACATTCTTCATGACTCCATCTGCTACAAGAAATACATCGATACCATAGTTCTCCATCCTTCCCAAACTCTCTACAAACTAAGCAGACATCTGAAATCGCCACTTTTTTATCCCTTTCGCAAGACGTGGCCCCACCTATTTGTTTAACACCTTTAGGAGCCACAATTCTCTCGGGCTTTTGTACAGTATTTATGCCCGTTTCATCGACGTTGAGCACTCGCCCCTCTTTAAATTTATATTTATCAAAGACATGTTCTAAGTTTTTATAACATGCATTAACCTCTTCTTCATTAAATGCCTGTATTCTGTTAATGCTAGTTACTTCAGGTTTTCTCATGCTAATACTTGGATTTCTTTTTAAAAATAGAGCTAGCCAATCCTTTCCAGCTAACCTAGATGACTTATCAAAATTGTTTGCAATGTTGTTAGCCTCTGCACACTCAAATGAAATCTTTCGCAGCTGGATGCATGTAATGCCATTGTAATAACATGATCCTTAATCTCATTTTCCTGTTCTGTCGAAAATGTTGGGTTTCTTCCAAGTTTTGGACCCTCAGTAGTTTTAACGTTCATTCTCGTTTGCAGAGTAGCTTCATCAATCTCTTATTTTTCTTACAGATTTGATGGCATCAAGAGCCTTACAAAGATCCTCTTGTGTCCATTTTGCTTTCTGGGTTTTTCTTTTATAATATCTACCCATCTGAAATTAAAAAAGAAAAATTCGTTAGTACTGAAAATATAACCTGCAAGGGGGAATATCACGCACTTCAAGAGCTGCGTAGCATTACCCCACTGTAAGTTCGATGACTAACCTAAGCATAGCTCTGCGCCTAATTCAAATAGTGGGACAAATCTACAAGTAAATTAAAGGTTTCATCTAGGGTTAGTAGTTGATACGCAAGAATTACATTAAAGCAACTTATAGTAGCACTTACCTCGCAAAATACTGCTGACCAAACTTACATGAGACACGCCGAAAACAAACAATACTTCACTGCTCCAACAATGCCACTGGAAAATGGCTGGCATAAGCCGCGTAGTAGTTGTTACTCCTGCCGGCAGGGTGTAGCACCAACTGGGAAAAGCTTGCGCCATTCAAACTGCGTAAATCAGCCTGCGTGGGATTACCCACATGCGTGTAATTCCTCCACCTTCCCCTAAGCCAGATAGAATTACGTTCTCAACGCAATTCAGAGAATAAACATTGATGTCAATTAAATTTCTGGAGTTAGATAGTTAATGTCCACGAAAGGTGAGAGATGTTAAATCTTGGTGGAACCAAAATTAACAACCGGTATAATTTACAGATCCAGACTGTTGCTACGCGTCGGACGGGACACGTCCGGCAGTAATGGTGCGGAGCTTAGTAATGGCGCCGGAAGGCCGGATGGGCGGCGTAGTGGCGGTGGAATGACTCATCTTCCTGGATGCATGGTACTAAGCTCCTGAATGTGGTACGGCGCTTGCTCACGGCGCCTGGCCAGCGGATTACTCGGCGAAGACTTGTCTTCTGTAGTCTGGGTGCGGCCTTAAATGGGCTACCCGCAGCAACCCTATGTACTATTTTCAGTCACGTATCTATGCGCAATAAACTAGTCCGTGCACATCGTGACCTCTTTCGGTGCATCCGATGCCGCCTGGCGGCTGCCGGTATGACTTGGGCTCCGACAGGCGACCCCTACTCGTTCCGGCACGCCTGACGGATACGTTGTGCAAGTGGCCGATGCGCCTAGGCGCTCAGCCGACATGTACCGGGTGATCAAAAAGTCAGTATAAATTTGAAAACTGAATAAATCACGGAATAATGTAGATAGAGAGGTACAAATTGACGCACATGCTTGGAATGACATGGGATTTTGTTAGAACAAAAAAAAAATACAAAATTCAAAAAATGTCCGACAGATGGCACTTCATCTGATCAGAATAGCAATAATTAACATAACAAAGACGAAGCAAAGATGATGTTCTTTACAGGAAATGCTCAATATGTCCACCATCATTCCTCAACAATAACTGTAGTTGAGGAATAATGTTGTGAAGAGCACTGTAAAGCATGTCCGGAGTTAAGGTGAGGCATTGGCGTCGGATGTTGCCTTTCAGCATCCCTAGAGATGTCGGTCGATCACGATACACTTGCGACTTCAGGTAACCCCAAAGCCAATAATCGCACGGACTGAGGTCTGGGGACCTGAGAGGCCACACATGATGAAAGTGGCGGCTGAGCACACCATCATCACCAAACGACGCCCACAAGAGGTCTTTCACGCGTCTAGCAATATGGGGTGGAGCGCCATCCTGCATAAACATCGTACGTTTCAGCAGGTGTTTATCAGCGAGGCTGGGGATGATGCGATTCTGTAACATGTCGGCGTACCTCTCACCCGTCACGGTAGCAGTTACAAAACCAGAATCACGCATTTCCTCGAAGAAAAAACGCCAGATAACGGTACATGTAGTAAATCCAACCCATACCGTGACATTCTCGTCGTGCAATGGAGTTTCCACGACAGTTCTAGGATTTTCGGTAGCCCAAATTCTGCAGTTGTGGGCGTTGACAGACCCTCGGAGCCTGAAATGAGCTTCGTCGGTCCACAACACGTTACTCAACCAATCGTCATATTCCTCCATCTTTTGAAACGCCCACGCCGCAAATGCCCTCCGCTTCACTAAATCACCAGGTAACAGTTCATGATGCCGATGGATTTTGTACGGATAGCATAGGAGGGTACGCCTCAGTGCCAACCAAACAGTAGTGTATGGAACTCACCAGGTAACAATTCATGATGCCGATGGATTTTGTACGGATAGCATCGGAGGGTACGCCTCAGCGCCAACCAAAGAGTAGTGTATGGAATACTGGTGCGACGTGCGACTGCACGAGCTCTGACTTCCCCGTGCATAGACGAACCCGCTACAGTCTCCATTTCTTCCTGAACTGTCTCAGCAGCATTACGCCTTGTGCTCGGTCGGCCACTACGGGGTCTATCGTCTAAACAACCCGTAGCTTCGAACTTCGAAATCATTCTCGCCACAGCTGCAGTTGTCAACGGACCTTTATCCGTTCGAATCCCCTTCCTATGGCGATAGGATCGTAACCCTGAACTAGCACATTCCCCCTTCTGATAATACAGCTTCACTAAAAGCGCCTTTTCAGATAACGTCAACATTCTGCGATTGCTGGCACATCTGATTCTCTCTCTCATTAGAGCTCCTTTTATACACGATTGTCATGCACAGTCACTGACGTTTTGCTGTCCAGCGCCATCTGTCTGACATTTTGTGAACTTCTTTGTTTGTTTTTTTTTGTTCTAATAAAACCCTATGTCATTCTAAGCATGTGTGTCAATTTGTACCTCTCTATCTACATTATTCCGTGGTTTATTAAGTTTACAAATTTGTACTGACTTTTTGATCACCCCGTATAATTTCTCCCCCCCCCCCCCCATGAAAGAGTAGAAATTAAAGCTTAGCTCGACCTCATGTGGGACCTCTGGATCGACGCTTGGTTTCGGTGTTGTTTAAGGAATGGGGTCCACCTCCGTCTGTGTAAACTGAGCGTCAGTTGGCGCAATGGAGGAAGTGGAAGATCCTGGTGGAAGCAATTGGATTTGGTCATGTCGCGATGGAGGTGCCGCAACTCTAAGGTTGGCGAGTTCTGAACAGTCCCTGCAGTGAGGTCGCAAGTGATTGATATGTTTTCGACACACCGAGCTGATAGGAAGAGTAACTTTGATGCAGAAAGTAAACACACACCTGGGGGCCCATCGCTGACTTCCTTTATGAGAAACCAGATCACACACTGGGTCGCGGACAGAAAAACGGTGGCGCGTTTGCCATTCAGTGGGAGGATTTGGCTGTGTGGGAAGCAGTAAGGAAAGCAGAGAGCAATATCGGCGCTTGTAGAGACGTTCATCTGAGGGTGAACCGTCTTGGCAGCACATCGGTAAGAAGCCAATAAGAGGGGTATCACTTCTTCAACAGGATGGTGAACAGTTAACTTTGACATATGAGTCAGCTTCGACGTATTCTGACATGGAGCAGATTTCTGCAGTACTGAAAACATTCCCGTGATATTCTGCTGGGAAGGAGGGGGGGGGGGAGGCGAGAAAAAAAAGAAAAAACACTTATTCTGATTATACTTGATGTTAGCTTGGTGCTTGACCTTGAAGAGAGTGTCCAGATTATCTGGTAGATCCTGGTCCCTTGCCAAATATGTCATTGAGGTAATTAGAAACTCTGGAACCCTGGGGCTCTCCCTTATGAGCTGTTCCAGGTATGTCTGAAATATATCTGTTGTACTTGGTATTCCAGAAGGCAGTCTATTATATTCAAGAAGACCGAAACGGCTTTTGATCGTCAAAAGCCGTCGGGGTCGTTGTCGAAAGGTAACTGGAGGTAAGCATTTGCAAGATCTATTTTTGCCAAGAGGATTCACCTCCGAGAAAAATGTGTTAGGATATCCTCGACTTTGGGAATCTGGTTAATTGTGAGATGAAATTCCCCGCAGATCCACAACACTCCTTTGGACTTCTTGACAAGGACAACTGGGCCTACTGGCGACGTGTGTCAGGATGACCTCCTCTTGTAAGCACTGTAGCTCAAGGCGCGACTTATCCCAAAGTGCAAATGGGGCTTGTGAGCCTTACAAAACTTGGGTGAAGATGTGAGCTCAAACCCGACGACACCCATGGTAAGGTGGTCAAGGGCAGAGTGAAAATGGGTAACCAAGTCGTGAAAGAACAAATGGTTAGTTAATGCCCTGGCGATGGGGCTGGCGTCATGCACTTCCACCCCTAAAGCAATTAAAAAGGTCCATGCGCAGAAAGTATTTGCCCCGCCCCAGGGGAGTTAACGACGAGCATATGTGCCCAGACATGGTAGTGCGGCACTGAACTGTGGCTTAAAAGTGGCCACAAACCAGAAGGAAGACAAATACTTGGAGTGGTAATGATATGACATGCATATACGAAACACAATCAATGATGGTGACTGATGAACCCATATCAGTTTAAAACTCAGTAGGGACATCATTAATCCTCAAATTAAGAGCAATCGCCTTGTGGCTATCACCAACGAAACATCCAGAAAACCTTCATCCTTGTCCGCCTCTCCAGTGTTTGAAGGATCCAGGTGAATATCATATTGCTGGCAATCGACACACTTCTGCTTTTTTCCCCCCTTACCACAGGTGCTGCAGTTGGTGCGCCTCTGGGTGCATTGATGGTGGGTATGCTGAAAGAAACAGTCCCAAAATAGGGTTGAGGTCGGAGACTAGCTGAAAAATCCTTAGGGTTGACAGTGGCTTCCGACTGTGCAGACAGACGAGAGGGATGGTTAGAGTCGTCGTACCAGGTGGGTAGCATAGACTGATGAAGGGCCTCAGATGTAGGCAGTCGAGCATAATGATTGCTCAAATGCCCTTACAATACACTACTGGCCATTAAAATTGCTACACCAAGAAGAAATGCAGGTAATAAACGGGTATTCATTGGACAAAAACATATTATACTAGAACTGACATGTGATTACATTTTCACGCAATTTGGGTGCATAGATCCTGAGAAATCAGTACCCAGAACAACCACCTCTGGCCGTAATAACGGCCTTGATACTCCTAGGCATTGCGTCAAACAGAGCTTGGATGGCGTGTACAGGTACAGCTGCCCATGCAGCTTCCACATGACACCACAGTTCATCAAGAGTAGTGACTGGCGTATTGTGATGAGCCAGTTGCTCGGTCACCATTGACCAGACGTTTTCAGTTGGTCAGAGATATGGAGAATGTGCTGGCCAGGGCAGCAGTCGAACATTTTCTGCATCCAGAAAGGCCCGTACAGGACCTGCAACATGCGGTCGTGAAATATCCTGCTGAAATGTAGGGTTTCGCAGGGATCGAATAAAGGATAGAGCCACAGGTCGTAACACATCTGAAATGTAACGTCCACTGTTCCAAGTGCCGTCAGTTCGTACAAGAGGTGACCGAGGCGTGTAACCAATGGCACCCCATACCATCACGCCGGGTGATACGGCAGTATGGTGATGACGAATACACACTTCCAATGTGCGTTCGCCGCGATGTCGCCAAACACGGATGCGACCATCATGATGCTGTAAACAGAACCTGGATTCATCCGAAAAAATGACGTTTTGCCATTCGTGCACCCAGGTTTGTCGTTGAGTACACCATCGCAGGCGCTCCTGTCTGTGATGTAGCGTCAAGGGTAACCGCAGTCATGGTCTCCGAGCTGATAGTCCATGCTGCTGCAAACGACGTCGAACTGTTCGTGCAGATGGTTGTTGTCTTGCAAAGGCCCCCATCTGTTGACTCAGAGATCGAGACGTGGCTGCACGAACCGTTACAGCCATGCGGGTAAGATGCCTCTCATGTCGACTGCTAGTGATACGAGGCCGTTGGGATCCAGCACGGCGTTCCGTATTACCCTTCTGAACCCACCGATTCCATATTATGCTAATAGTTATTGGATCTCGACCAACGCGAGCAGCAATGTCGCGATACGACAAACCGCAATCGCCATAGGCTACAATCCGGCCTTTATAAAGGTCGGAAACGTGATGGTACACATTTCTCCTCCTTACACGAGGCATCACAACAACGTTTCACCATGCAACGCCGGTCAACTGCTGTTTGTGTATGACAATTCGGTTGGAAACTTTCCTCATGTCAGCACGTTGTAGGTGTCGCCACCGGCGCCAACCTTGTGTGAATGCTCTGAAAAGCTAATCGTTTGCGTATCACAGCATCTTCCTCCTGTCGGTTAAATTTCGCGTCTGTAGCACGTCATCTTCGTGGTGTAGCAATTTTAATGGCCAGTAGTGTTGGAAGACAAGTGTCCAATGATGGATTCTTTAACGTTATCAAATCCGTGTGTAAGTTATCGTCTGGTGCCTGAGTGAGAATCATATCGTGGACTAAAGAAGCAGCATGTGATCGCTTGCATTCTGGTTTAGCATGAAGGAATCGACAGTCTCTGAATAAACCTCAAAGGCGAGTAATCCACTCCCTGTAGGACTAACAGTTAGTCTTATGACATCTAAAGAACTTGTGCTGTGCAGCTGCCACATAGTCTTGAGAATCGAAATAGCCACACAGGCTTATTTTCAACTCCTCATAGGGGATGGCATACGGTTCCGCCTCCGGTGGGAGCTGTTGCAGCAGATGGTGGGTGTCGGGACCTGCACAGACCAAAAGGTATGCAAGCTGCTGAATGTCACTTGATATGCCACACACGATGAAATGCTGATCCAAGCACAAGACGTAATTCGCCCATTGTTCTGTTCTCCTGTTAGACTGCTGAAAAGGTGGCGTCACCGTCCAAAAATTCTTCACCATCGTGTCAGTCCTTGACAGGGGATGGGAGACGTCCGACGTGGTCAGGAGGACTTAAAAGCGTTCCATCAAGAGATGATTGGTCTGCGTAATCTGATTCATGGCGATCTGCATTTGTTTGGGTAGCTGCGCTATCTAGCGGGTTGCATCCATAGGTACAAACATCAAGAATAAGCACACAAATCCCCAGAGTGAGAAAGCAAAACCCAAATGCATACTCTCCGACTATCTGTGTTAGTACACATGTAGGACACATCGCAGAAGTGTGAAGGTCCTCGTCACCATCCCTATATCCATAGTCATAGGACAAAGTCAATTCACAGGAAGTAAAGAAACAAAGTTTATTTCTTGATGCGTTCTTAGTCGTGGCAACCATGGCTGAAGACCGAAATATGAAACAAAAATTGGCTGACGGCCGAATTACAACCATAACAAATTATGACGAAATGCCAAGACAACAAAATAATTCTTCGCCGAAGAGCAATTCTGATAGAACAACTGATAATACTTTCTCTAACAAATCTGGTGGAAGATTGGTTTTGAAAAGTACTTAAGTGAGCCTGAATTAGACTGTTAACATAATTCAGAAAGTAAAGAAGACTGTCACATATGTTTTCTACAGTCAGACATCAATTAATGATAGTCAGTCTGGATAACACGTGGGAGAGTTTAGAGCTTGGTGCAACCAAAGTCTACAACCTGTATAATTTACAGATCCAGACTGTCTGTTGACACGGCGTCGTAGACCGCATGTCTACTGCTAATGATCCGGAGCGTAATGGTGGCCCCACGAGGACGGTTCGGTGACGTAGCTTTGGTAGACTGCAATGGGTCTTCCCCCATGCACAGAAGTAAGCCCCTTATTGTAGAAGTGCGATTGGCCCAGCGACTTACTCGGTGAAAGCCGCGTTTTGTGGTCTGTGCGTGACCTTCCATGTGCCGTCAGCGTCAAAATACTCTGCGCACTATCCTCAATAACGTGTCTATGGGCAATAAACTAGTCCGTGTACGTTGCGATCTCTGGCGGCTGCCGGTGTGACCTGGACTCTGCTTGGCGTCCAATAGGCTGGCCCCTACTTTGTTCGGAACCGGCCTCACGCACCTGTTGTGCAGGTGGCCGATGCATGCAGGCGCTTTGCCGTTATATGATACTCAATGATTAGATTAGATTAATACTTGTTCCATAGATCATGAATACGACACTTCGTAATGATGTGGAACGTGTCGGTTAATAAAATATGTCTGTGCAAGATATTACATTAGACAAAATATTGCATGACACTAATGTTTAAGTTGTTTTTTTTTTGCCCCCTTTAATTTATATCTAAAAATTCAGCCAATGAGTATAAGGAGTTGTAATCTAGAAATTCTTTTAACTTATTTTTAAATGTTAGTTGGCTATCTGTCAGGCTTTTGATGCTGTTTGGTAGGTGACCAAAGACTTTTGTGGCAGCATAATTTACCTCTTTCTGTGCCAAAGTCAGATTTAACCCTGCATAGTGAAGATCATCCTTTTTCCTGGTGTTATAGCTATGCACACTGCTATTACTTTTGAACTGGGCTGGATTATTAACAACAAACTTCATAAGTGAATATATATACTGTGAGGTTACTGTGAGGATCTCTAGATCCTTAAATAGATGTCTGCAAGATGACCGTGGGTGGGCTCCAGCAATTATTCTGATTACACGTTTTTGAGCAATGAATACTTTTCTACTCAACGATGAATTACCCCAGAATATGATGCCATACGAAAGCAGTGAATGAAAGTAGGCATAGTAAGTTAATTTGCTGAGATTCTTATCACCAAAATTTGCAATAACCCTAATAGCATACGTAGCAGACCATCAATGTGTTGCTTCCAGTTTAACCTCTCATCAATGGACACACCTAAAAATTTTGAAAATTCTACCTTAGCTACAGACTTCTGTTCAAAGTCTATATTTATTACTGGAGTTGTGGCATTTACTGTACGGAAGTGTATATACTGTGTTTTATCAAAATTTAAAGAGAGTCCGTTTGCTGAGAACCACTGAATAATTTTGTGGAAAACATCATTTACAATTACATCACTTAGTTCTTGGTTTTTGGATGTTATCACTATACTTGTATCATCAGCAAAAAGAACTAACTATGCATCTTCATCAATGTGGAATGGTAAGTCATTAATGTATATCAAGAACAGTAAAGGACCTAAGACTGAACCCTGTGGGACCCCGTACTTGATAGCCCCCCCCCCCCCCCCCAGTTTCAGGAATCAGCTGTTGTTTTAACATTACATGAACCACTTATTTCAACTTTCTGCATTCTTCCAGTTAAGTATGAATTAAACCATTTGTGCACTCCATGATTTACACAATCAAAGGCGTTTGAGAGATCACAAAAAATACCAATGGGTGATGTCCGGTTATTCAGAGCATTTACTATTTGATCAGTGAAAGCATATATAGCATTTTCTGTTGAATAGCCTTTCTGAAAACCGAACTGACATTTTATTAGTACTTTATTTTTACAAATATGGGAAGCTACTCTTGAATGAGTTACTTTCTCAAAAATTTTTTATAGAGCTGTCAGAAGAGAGATTGGGCGGTAGTTGTTCGCATCCGACGTATCCCCCTTTTTATGCAATGGTTTTTCAATGGCACATTTCAGTCTATCGGGGAAAACACCCTGCTCCAAAGAGCTATTACATACGTGGCTGAGAATCCTACTTATCTGTGGGGAAAAAGCTTTAAGTACCTTGCTGGAAATGCCATCAATTCCGTAAGAGCTTTTACTTTTCAGTGAGTTTATTATTTTACTGATTTCAGAGGGAGAGGTTGGTGGAATTGCAGTTGTTTCAAACTGCACAGGTATGGCCTCTTCTATTAGTAGCCTTGCCTCTTCTAGCGAAGAACTAGATCCTATTTTCTCCACACCATTTAAAAAATGATTATTGAAAATATTTTCAATTTCTGATTGTTTGTTAGTACACTTGTCATTCAGTTTTATGGCACTAAAGTCTTCCTGTGCTCTTGGTTTCCATTTCAATAATATTCCAAATTGCTTTAATTTTGTTATCAGAGTTACTGATGTCAGACATGATACACATGCTTCTGGACTTTTTAATAACTTTTCTTAGTACCACACAATAGTTTTTATAATATTGAACAATTTCGGGATCAGTACTCCCTCTTGCTGTTAGACACAGTTCTCTTTTATGATTGCAAGATATTCTTATTCCTTTAGTTAGCCATGGTTTTTTATATGTTTTCTTGGAATTATGTTTAACTATTTACTTGGGAAAAGAATTTTCAAATACCCTTAAAAATGTATCGTGAAATAAGTTATATTTCAAGTTTGCATCAGGTTCCTTATACAATTCATCCCAGTCTAGTTGCTGTAGGCTTTCCCTAAAGTTTGCAATATTTATATTGTTAATTGAACGCACTGCTTTGAAAGTCTGATTTGATATACTGCATGGAGCTATGTCATGTACTGTAACTAGCTGCGCACCATGATCAGAAAGGCCATTCTCAACAGGATAAGCATTTATGTCCTTAAAGTTATCTTGGTCTATAAAAAAAGTTATCTATTAATATACTGCTGTTCTTTGTTATCCGAGTAGGAAAATCAATGATGGAGCTCAAATTGAAAGAACTGAGTAATACTACAAGGTCATTCTTCCTATTACACTCTTTAAGGGAGTCAACATTGAAATCCCCACAAATGATAATTTGCTTCCCCCTGTCTGACGGATAGCACAACAAAGCATCCAAGTTTTCTAGAAATAGCTGGAAGTTCCCTGAGGGGGACCTACACACTGTTATAATTATGAAAGTGCCATCATTTAGTTTAAGTTCAGTGGCACATGCTTCCATATGTTGCTCTACACAAAATTATTTAGTTTCTAAATTTTTTACACTGTGGAAGCTTTTGACATATATGGCAACTCCTCCTCTCAGCATATTATCTCTACTTACATGTGGAGCTAATTTGTACCCTTTGATGCTAACCTTTTGCATATCAGTGACAATGTGAGCTCTGATAGGCATAGTACATCTATTACATTCTCAGTTTCTATATCTTCTAAACAAAGCAGAAGCTCATCAATTTTATTCTTCAATCCCCCAATATTTTGATGAAATATACTAACATTATTTTTCACTTTACTTTTGTGAGTATCTTGAACTTTTTTAACATCTTTAGTACTTGCCTGGCTGAGTTTCCCACTGGACACTGATCTTACACTAAAAAGAGTTTCCACCATGAGATGTAGTTCCTCCCCCCTTTAAGTTTCCTGCTATCAGCCCAGCCAATTTACCCTTCCCTTTCTTGTTGAGGTGTAAGCCATGTCTAGTATAGTCCCACCTACAGAGTGAATCAACAGGAACCACACCAATGTGTGACCCTGCACCAGATCCAAGTAGCAGTTCCAACTCCAAATTAACTCTCTTGACAGAAGAGCTCAAATGAGGTAGGTCGTGGCGCTCCAGAACCGACACAAACCCAACACTGGTATGACTCGATGTTGATGCAATCTTTGCCAGGTCACACTCTATGCTGTATCCCGGATCTCTGTCAATACTGTTGCCAGGCCCACCCACAATAACCACGGAATCTTCCTTAGTAAAGCCTCTACATAGTGAACCTAAATCCTCTGTAACCTGCCCCAGTCCAGCACTAGGTTTGAAAAAACTTGTGACCTGGTATTTTGATCCTAATTCATCCTGCAGAAGTTGGCCCACACCCCTAGCATGCGAACTAACTAGCAACAAGAATTTCTTTCTCTTTGCAGACTTCTTGTTCAATTTGCTGCTGAAAGCTTGTTGAGCCCTGTCTACATCTACTTCTGTGAGAGGCTCATCAGTTTCTGACTGAGGCAACAGGTCAAACCTATTTTGTACATTAATAACATAGCTGTCAGAAGAATTTCTTGGCCTGTTCCTTATGCCTGTTGCCACTTCCCACCCCTGTTTACCCTTATTCCCCCTTAACCTGCCCAGTTCTCGCCTAGCCTCATCTAACTCAGCCTGAAGGGCAGCAATTTTCCCCTCCTGTTCCACAATCTTTCTATCTCTACTGCATAGCCTACAGAACCACTGATGAGTCTCGCTCATTTTCCCAATTCCCACACCACTACAATCGCCCCAATGAAAAAAGTTACTACATCCATCACACCAGACCCTGGAGCTAACGATTCTACGGCACGTCAGGCACTTTACACTCATGGTACAAATCGATTTTAGTGACAAAAAGACAATTAAGTTGCCGGAAAACAATGAAAACACGTGTACGAAAAATTAGGCCTACTTGCGACTATGTAAACAGTGGTTCAGAATTTTTTTACTGGAAATTACTTAAGAGATGACGATACTCTACAGATATAAAGGGGGCAGAAAACGTATTTAGCACACTAAACTATCAGTAAATGCACTTAAAATTGCGGTATGAAGTTTAATCTGAAAGCTCAAAAGTTCGGCCTGGCCGCGATATGTAAACAAAACGAACTTTACGTGATTACTGTGAAAATACGCGAGTAAGACAAAAACCTTTAATGGTACGCTTGAATAGCACAATAATTAACGTAATAAATTAGATTAAAGTGTTAAAAACAGTTTATTACTACTTAAATTACTTATCTTGTACGAGAGCTGTGACTCAGACGTCCGTATAGCAGGCGCAGGGCTACCAACACAGTTAATCATGTTAATCATGTTCGACGCAGATGAGGACAATGAAGCTACGGTTAAGTACAGGTACTGTGAACAAACGGGGCTCATGAAGTTATTGCTTTTTTAACTAGCGAAATCGGCCACTACTTCAAATGAGTCACACGACGTATGAAGAACCGAATGACGTGAGATTACTACAGATACGTTTTAGGGGTTTACTGGAAACGGCAATTGACAGGTTCTACATTCACACGGATGATATCACAGAAAAATTACCTAATGAACCTACTGCCAGTGGGAAATTGTTATAGAGTGTAACGGAATTTTCCGACCCACTGTGAATATTGACTCCTGTGTCAGTCACGGCAAAACTGTTACTCCAAGAAACCTGGTGTAGGGGAACTGACTGGAATGAATTGCTGCCCAACGATCTGGCAACACGATTCAGTACTTGGGTTTCCACTTTACCTTTATGGTCTTGCATTCTCACCCCGCGATGGATATCAACTATTAAAAATCGTGATGTTAAGATTCACGTATTTTGTGATGCTTTGGAACGGTCCTATGTGGCAGCACTACGTGTCTGCAATGTTTTACACGGCAACACAATTATTCACTTAGCCTGTAGCAACAGCAGATTCGCACCTGTCAAAAATATCACAATGCCACTTCTCGAACTTGTAGACGCACTTGTGGGACCACGATTGCGTAAGATATTTCTGCGTAGCTGCAGGTTCTGATATTACATGCGTAGTGTCATGGACCGACGCTATATTGATCGTATGATCTACACGCATTATTCTAACGATGGGAAAATTTCATCTGTATCAGATGACAGACATTCATACATGTACGTCTCCTTCTCAGTTGTGACATTGTCCTGGACACGATAACCCAGTGAATCAAGAAACACGGGGACTTCTTGGCAATCAAATCCAATCTGCTCATGTTTGGTGGAATGGAACCTCACGGCTTGCACACCCAGAAGAATGTTGGCAATCTGGTACTGAAAACGTGTGTCTTGTGCTCCCGAAAGAGAGAAAGAATATTAAACATGTGATGCTATTTATTACGCCTCTCAGCCTCATAAACATTTCCAGATTCAGTTTCTACTGGGGAATATTTCATACAACAGAGTGGATTCGTCGCTTCAAACATAAGATTCGTCACAAATAAATATGATGGAGAGTTGACAGCAGTCGAAGTCAGAAACGCACGCATTTACTGGATAAATGTACTTCAATGGCAATGTTTCACGCAGTAAATGCACGCATTCCATAACGGTAACCCGACGCCGCAAGACTATAAAACTGAACGCTATCGTACAGTTAATGATAATGGACTCAATCTACATCTAAATCTACATCCATACTCCGAAAGCCATCATACGGCGTGTGGCGGAGGGTACTTTGAGTACCTCTATCGGTTCTCCCTTCTATTCCAGTCTCGTATTGTTCGTGGAAAGAAAGATTGTCGGTGTACCTCTGTGTGGGCTCTAATCTCTCTGATTTATCCTCATGGTCTGTCCGCGAGATATACGTAGGAGGGAGCACTATACTGCTTGACTCATCGGTGAAGGTATGTTTTCGAATCTTCAACAAAAACCCGTACCGAGCTACTGAGCGTCTCTCCTGCACTCTCCTGCAGAGTCTTCCACTGGAGTTTATCTATCATCTCTGTAACGCTTTCGCGATTACTAAATGACCCTGTAACGAAGCGCGCTGCTCTCCGTTGGATCTTCTCTATCTCTTCTATCAACCCTATCTGGTACGGATCCCACACTGGTGAGCAATATTCAAGCAGTGGGTGAACAAGTGTACTATACCCTACTTCCTTGGTTTTCGGACTGCATTTCCTCAGGATTCTTCCAATTAACCTCAGTCTGGCAACCGCTTTACCGACGATCAACTTTATATGATCATTCCATTTTAAATCACTCCTAATGCCTACTCCCAGATAATTTATGGAATTAACTGCTTCCAGTTGCTCATCTGATATATTGTAGCTAAATGATAAAGGATCTTTCTTTCTATGTGTTCACAGCACATTACACTTGTCTACATTGAGATTCAATTGCCATTCCCTGCACCATGCGTAAATTTGTTGCAGATCCTCCAGCATTTCAGTACAATTTTTGCATTGTTACAACCTCTCGATATACTGCAGCATCATCCGCAAAAAGCCTCAGTGAACTTCCGATGTTATCCACATGGTCATTTATGTATATTGTGAATAGCAACGTTCCTACGACACTCCCCTGCGGCACACCTGAAATCAGTCTTACTGATCCAGGAGGTAGATTACAGTTTGGAGACCTCACTAGTGAGCAACGACATCTAAAACTTCTTGACGGATCACATCGCTTCATGAGGCTCCTCATTGTCCAAACACATATCGATCTGCGTCATCTTGGTGTACAAATTCTAAAAGAATTTTGGATACTTAAAGGTCGCCATACCAATAAAAAGGTTCTGAATACATGTTTACCATACAAGTTCATTGAGACCTCAAGAGGATATCAAATTGAGCCCTCCACGCTCCCACATATAGATCGAATGAGACCATCTAAGCCTTTTACGGTCACTGGCGTAGACTTTGTAGGTCCTCTTTGCATCATGATAGGCATGTTTAACACTATTCACTTGCACAACAACACACACAGTACATTTAGAACTCTGTTCCAGCATGAATACAGACACATTTTTGATGGCTTTACAGAGGTTTGCTAGTAGAAGTGGATAGCTGCATGCCGTCTACACCAACAAGACGAAGAACTTTCACAGAACTGTCGGAACTACGGAATTTACTGACCGCCTCAACGACCCATCGCGTCCTTGCTGGAGAGGGAATCATTTGGAAGCTCATTGCACACGGGCATCTTGGTGGGGAGATTGGTGGGCACCATCAAGCGATGCTTACGGTAAGTGTTGGCTCGTTAGAGACTAAATGGAGGACAGCTTTACACGACCATGGTCAGCATTGGAGCAGCAGTAAACTCGAGGCCTATATCTCCAGGAGATGACATAGAACCGATAACAATGGTACACCTTCTGGTCGGTGAAGGATTACGAGAATTAAACGAGCCCACTGGACCAGAACCTACCTTCACACACAGTCCGATCAAAACATTAGAACAACGACAAAAACCAGTATATGACTTCCGGAAAAGCTGGACGAAGTAAATCATCATGGAGCTTAAGAAATTTCAAGAAGTTAGAAGCATATCCGAAAAATGCCGGGTGACCTGATCTTGATTCAAGAGAACGGACGCCCACGACATTTCTGTATGAAAGGGAAATAGGAAAATGTGTACATGAAATAAACAATAAAATAAAGGCTATAATTATGCGTACGCCTGGCCACAGGACAGAAGATAGCAACCCCCCCCCCCTCGCCCCTAACACCCCTCTCCTGAAGTTCGACCAGGATGGGAAGGATATTGGAAAATAAGATAGTCAAAGGCATTTACATCTCTGATTTAGTAATGCTAAGTTCTAAGATCGCTTATTGTACACTCTTGTTATATATGTTCTGTGACTGGTAAAGAAAGCATTGTGTTACACAGGAAATCGCTGCCCACTAATGTCATTTACAACACACAGAAAATAGGATACGAGATAAGTAGTACTTCTTTGCACTGTCAGTATTGCTGATGTATGCCACCGCATACGGTACATGCTTGACAAGAACGAACCGACCAAGATGCAACATTAACTACAGAGTGCACTGATAGCCACAATTCGTATTTATCACGTTCTCAAATGTTAAAGAGCTTGTGGACCACTGCTTCTTCCAAATGTTGAAAACTTTTTTTTGTTAGGAAAAATACTAGAAACAAAGTTCTTATCCTTTGCAAGATGAAGAGCCTTGCTAGGGACAGACTAACGTTGATATCCGCTTCAGTTTGTTATTAAAGCAAAACTTGCTAGTTTTTTTTTTATTTTCTGACATTCAGTGTCTCATTAGCTCATCTACTTCCCTCAGCGTTACCTGATTTAGTTAGACTACATCTCATTACCCCCATTTTACTTTTGTTAATATTCGCTCTTCAAGGAAATTTCTCCCCTTCCATTCAACTTACCTGAGAAGATTCTACCACATTAAGCAATTGGCAAACCCCAAAGTTTTACCTCAGCTTCCATTTCTCTTTCAAGATTTCCTCATGGCGCCCCTTACTTCTTGCTCACTGTACAGATCTAATAACATCACTGATAGGCTACAGTCCTGTGTTGAACCTTTCTCTACTACAGCTCCCCCTTTTTATGTTCGTCCATTCCTAAAAGTACAATCAGATTTTTGTGCACACCTTTCGCTTCCCGAAATTTATCCATGATACTTCCAAAATTTTGAAGCATTTATTCCAGTTAGCATTGTCGAATGACTTCTCCGCAGCCTATCGAATAGAGATGATGGAATTTATTAAACATAGCTTTCCATTCTTATTACAACAATACAAATGAAAAGGAGGGAAACTAGTCAATAATAATTTAAATCTTGTCAGTGTGTAAAAATTCGTCATGCTGTGGTGATGGAAAAGGATTTGATGAACCATTCCTTAAAACCCTTCCTTCGTGTACAATGTCTAAAACTAAGTAACAACAATAAATGGAAATGCAAAAAGTGCTGTTAGATCTGTGTTCACAAATTAGATAAAAAGAAAGTTCTTCGGATACTTGCGTCGAAACTGCTTCCAGGTTAGCTAGTACCGTGTGGCAACGTCAAGTACGAGTATAAGCAAAACTTTTGGATGTCTGCTGTACTACCCAGGCGGGATCATGAAGCCACTTGCACAGCTTTAGAATCTCGAGTCCATTTTGCCGCGCCAGTTCACAGTTGAAGTCTGTGAGGAAGTTTCACAACAACGCAAATTACACTGCGGAGTGTAAAATACTTTCTGGAAACAACTCCTAGAGTGAAAATAACGCTTTACTTCGCGATATCGTTTCTCCCAGGAGAGTATCAAGACCTGTGCCTGACCTTCGAGAATAGATAATGGTCTGTCTGTAATATTCTGTGTCACGCCGCACCGTTGATGGGAGATTAGCCGCAGCCAGACTCGAGAATTACCACAAGACGTCACGGTTTCCGTTAACACCACAACACGAACGGCAGCGCTCTGAGAAATGCCATTATCGGAAATTATGGACTGCTGATGAATGCCATCGCATTGTGGTCAGCGATAAATCGCCGTTCTGCGTTATCACGCATGGCCGTTAATTGAGTGTACGAAGGTGACGTTTTGGAGAGGAGTAACGGGACTATTCGTGACGTCGTGGGATGAGGAACTGTTGGATATGACTTCAGCTGGCAATGATTGAGGGAACTCTCAGAGCACAAGACTTCCTCACCGACATCCTGCGTCCTCATGTATTGCCTTCCATGCGACAATGTGATGATGCCTGTGAGTTAGCGACCATTTCGCTCTCATTTAAGTATATTTCCGAAAGAGGCAGCCTTCCAAGAATTGTGAAACGAATCCTGCCGTCCAGGAGTGCAGATTCGCCACGAGATGGGGAAATTCACAGGCGTCTATTGCGCTGAATGAGGCCAGCCCGATAAGGCCTAAGCGCTGCAGTGTGCGAGTGAGTCAGACAGGAACCTACGTCTTAGGAAAACCCTGTAGGAGCTGATTGTGCCCAGGGAGGCGTAGCAGTCTTAAATATGTCGGACCTAAGATCGACCATAAAAGGAAACATTTATGAACCCTATTTAATTCTGTAGTAATTCAAGGAATGAAGACACAGTAATTTTAATGTACGTTCTTTCTTAAATTTTCATAGCGATCCCAATAAACCCTGAATATTTATCATATCTGAAATAGTTTAGGATTCACTGTTAAATGAAATAACAAGTTTTGTAACAAAGACCTGAATGCTAAAGTCTGAACGCTTTGGTCTATCTTAACGATCGACATTTCATATACAAGCGCATTATTAAAAATGACAAATGTAAATATCAACTCTGTAACTTTATTTCTTTCGAAGATAATGTAAATTTAAATTATGAGTATTTTCAGTTAAGCATGAAATCATCATTTCCTCCACAGAAAACACACTGAACGATGACAGCATGACACCTTATTGAATCATTTAGGTAACGGAATATTTGTTGTAAAGTAGTGGTCCATAATAGTTACTTTTGTTCTTTATTTATTTATCAGAAAGCACACTGGTGCATAGCTACTGGCCGTGACATTCAAAGTTAAGAAAGAAATAATATTGGTTTTATGTAAAAGAATTTAACGTTTATTATATAATAGATATTATTGTTACCGGCCGGGGTGGCCGTGCGGTTGTAGGCGCTACAGTCTGGAACCGCAGGATCGCTACGGTCGCAGGTTCGAATCCTGCCTCGGGCATGGATGTGTGTGATGTCCTTAGGTTAGTTAGGTTTAAGTAGTTCTAAGTTCTAGGGGACTGATGACCTTAGAAGTTAAGTCCCATAGTGCTCAGAGCCATTTTTTGATATTATTGTTACTTTATTTAGTGGTCAAGCATTGATTATTCAAATATGTTAAAATGTGAAATAATGTAGAATAAGCTGTAGCCAATCAGATGGATGGCCTCAGGAAAGGGAACTGCCCTAGTCAGTTGAGCGACGATGTTCGGCACGCGGGAGACGCGGCCGGAGACGGACAGAGGAACAGTGCTGGTGGAGACACCAAAGGGTACAATTCGGATTGAGACGCGAAAGCGGACAGTTGGTCTGTAGGTAGAAAGAAAGTGAAACGACTTAGAAAATTTCGCGTTGTGTGGTGAGCAGCCGCGCGCCTGGTGTCAACTCTAACTTTTCGCGTAGATAACGAGGTTGAGTATTGGACTCGTATTTCGCGATGAGATTGTGAATGGAATGGATAGTGTAACAGTAACTCTACGACAACTTTCGCTATTAGTTTGCTTTCTGGATAAACGTTATTCTAACCACATCGCAACTGCATGGCCTACATCATTTATCGGCCGTTAATTTAGTTCCCGATATTATTAACGCTGTTATTATATATTACATTAACTTTGTATGTTTCATACAATTTCGCAAACTTGCCGTCAACCAGATAATTTAACCAAAGTGTCTAATTTAGGGCGTGGAATGCGACAAGTGCGGTTAACCCCTCGACGAGTTTGAGCCAAGACATTTCGACGAAGAGGAACCGCATGTCAGCCCGAATATTGTTGAGATGTTAGCTCGCATGCCATCTTTCGACAGGGCAATGCTCACCAACATGCGGTCAGTATCTCTATATCACTGTATATGTTATTTAGAGGTAATCCTGCAGCCAGCAGGAACCCAGATTTGTCTGCGGTAGAACATGACTAGAACAGGCCAGAATGCAGGATATGAAGGACCTTTTACAATAGCAGAGAGCCCGCTTGCCTCAGGGGAGGATTCAACGGCTTAATGAAACCCCTCGCAACCGAATCAGTGCATACATCCTGGCCCGAGGGTTTCCCACGACTTACTGGCACTCCCTACTTCTAGATTTCATTCGGTTTTGCAGTGACTGAAACAATAACACATACTGTCGTTTTGTTTCCTTCTCGCTCGCTGGATGCTTAACTTTTTTGCCTGGATGAAATAATAAGCAACAAGTTGCATAAGAGAAATTTAGTTTGTTTACCGGTTTCGGGCACTTAGCGTCCTTCTGCAGAGGGCTATAAACAGTTGTGAAGGACAACGTTTCGGTAGGTAAACTCGTAACATCTACAGGTGTGAGCCTGTATAGTATGTAAATATATCTTCGTGAACTTCTTTGAGCCTGTAGTTTGCATTCATTTAACGAACAACTTTGTGTTGCTGTTATAGTCCGCAGTACCCATTCACAGCCTAATATTTTCGTGTAGGTATCAGTGAATCACACACAATATCAGGATAACATGAACTGAAAGAACGATGAAAGTCCACAATTACCTAAAGCACTGACAAAGGGCTGTGAATGGGTACTGCGGCCTGTAACAGCAGCGCGACGTTGTCCATAAATGAATGCAGACTACAGACTCAAAGGAGTTCACGAGGATACTGACATTTTCATACAGGCACATACCTGTAGATGTTACGAGTTTGGATGCCAGGTGATTGACTGGAACATTGTCCTTCACAACTATTTATAGCCTTCTGAAGATGGTAGCAAGTGCCTGAAACAGGTAAAGAAATTAACTTTCTTTTAAGCAACTTGTGCTTATTATGTCGTTATATGACTACAGTTGCTAAGGATGGATAAAATACTTAAGTTAATGAATACATTTTTTCGCAACAGCTCACAGAATAGATGACGATGAAACGCAGTTAAACGCTTCCTCAAATCTTTGAATCTAAAAGAAAATTGTAGTGAACACGTATTATTAAGATTTATGATTTCATTTTCTACTTGGAAATAATCCATTGTGATGTTTCAAGTTTGAAGCCAACTAGTTGCTATGTCTGATCAAAATCCAACGTTGTTCTGTAGAAAGAAAGACGATAGTCAATACTGTGCTGTTTTCTCAAGACATAGGTGGTACCGATATACACTGATGACCCAAATATTACGAGCACCTACTCAAAAATTGTGTTGGCCCACCTCCGGAACGCAATGCAGCAGTCATTCTTCGTGGCATAGATTCGACAAGTCCTTGGCAGGTTTCTGGAAGCACGTGACACCGAAGGCCTACGCACTGGCCGTGGGATTACCGTAAATTACAGGCCGGTGGTCTGTGAGAGCGATGCTGGCGCCCGATGTCTTTCCAGGTGTGTCCCTCAGTGGTCAGATTAGGCGAATTTCGTGGCGAAGACATCGCCTTGAGTTCGCTGTCATAATGCTCAAATCACTGTGGCACGATTCTGCTTTTGGGACAAGTGTAGTTTTCCTACTGCAAGACGCCTTCGCAGCCGGGAAAGGCATCAGGTAGGAAGAGATGCAGTTGGTCCGTATCGATGCTAGAAAAAAATCGCCATTTGTCTCTGCTCCGCTTACATACTTTCCCGACTACGGAATAATGCTGTGGCCTACGAGTGTACGCTATCTGATCAAAAGTATCAGGATACCTACTAAAGAATATTAATATGCATTTGTCCACCGTCTTCTAACTGTTTTGCATACATTTTAAATGAGGTGTCTGGGTGTCCGCGAGGTATAACAGCCCATTGTTCTTCAAGAGGAGAAGCCAGAGAAGGTAGTGTTGTTGGATGTTGGCGTCTGCAGCGTATTTGACGTCCCAACCGAACCCTAAAGGTGTCGCAGAGAGTTCAGTTCTGAACTGTGGGTAGGTCATTCCATTTGAGTAAAGTTATTGTGTATGTGCTGGACTTGGAACTGGACATTTGTGGTATGTTCCTTTGGGACCAAACTGCTGTCATCAGTCCATAGGCTTACACACTGCTTAATCTAATTGAAACTAACTTATGCTAAAGGCAAAATACACACACACCCATGCCCGACGGAGGACTCGAACCTCCGACGGGAGGAGCCTCGCGAACCACAACAAGGTGCCTCATACCACGCGGCTCTGGATTTGGTCAGGAGAGGAAAATGAGTAGGAAGCGGGGCGTCCGGTAGTTCCAGTCAGCAGCGGAGGTTGTACTTCTCCAAAAGCCTACGCCTAAGGGGTATACTAAACTCAGTCTCGCTACGGCAAGAGGGTGCTGCTGTAGTTAATCCGAGAGGCATTGCTCCCACAGAGGGAGAACTAGTGGACGCGTCTGGTCACGGACCGAACTGGTTGGCAATACCGAAGCGCTCTCACCAAACCGTCCGGTGTGCCTCACGTGACCGCTGCCCACTCCTCCCATTGGCGGACAGAGGGCGCTTCAGTGGGCACCCCTGCGTCAGCGGTACTCAGCATATAGTCCCTAGTCTGCGGTGAATACGTGGGACGATGTTCACCTGAACTGAGCGTGGGTTTTACGCAAAACATCCGGTACTTTGCCGGCTAAGGCTCAGCCACTGTCTTACCAAAGATGCAGGACCGCACGTCATACGAAAGACAATTAAAATGGAGAATTCGAAAAAATTATGAAAACCCGCTTTTCCTCTCAATAAAACTGCTCACTACTCCCATCTATCTACAAGCCATTGAGACAGAGAGGCTGCTTTTTGACAGGGTGTAATGCCATGCTGACACCAACAGGCATCGACTCTGAACTGTTCCCCTACCATATGCAGAACAGAATAGTGTAAAATGCGTTCATATCCAGCCGCACATTTAGCGTTTTCGTAAATGTGGTAAGGGGACCAGACCCTAGATAGATAGATATTCAGCGATCACAGGCCCTGCAGACCACGCGCTGCTGCCACAAACTGCCTCCATTCCTTCCTGTTTTGTGCCCGGTTCCTCCAGGTGTCTTAAATTCTACTAGGTACTTCGCCAGGTCGTCCATCCAGCGTTGCCTTGGTCGTCCAATGGGGCGCTTGGTGTTTGGTTTCCCCGCTAGTGCCATCTTCACCTCTCTTCCACCTGGCATACGGGCTACATGGCCCACCCATTGTATTCTGTTGCTCTTTATCTTCTGTGGGATAGTTGCTTCAGAAGGTAGATTTCCTCGTTTTCCCTCCTCCGCCATTCTTCGTTATCTAAAACTGGTCCCCATATCTTCATAATTACTCTTCTTACAAATAATAATAGTTTTTCCCTTTCTCGCTTAGCCATGCTCCATGTTTCTGTAACATACATTACTGCTGGGCATATCACTGTGTTGTAGATTTTCATCTTAGTGTTCACTGAGACCTATTTAGAGCCGAGCGTCTCTCTGAGGGAATGAATGCATTTCATTTCCACTGCTATTCGTTCCTTGATGTCCATTTTAATGTTGTGGTTCGTGGTAAACCAAGATCCCAAGTATCTGAACTGGTGTACTCTCTTGAAACTCTTGCCATCTATCTCAAGAAACCAGCGACCAGACCCTAGCCACCATAAACACCCCCACACTGTAACATCTCCGTTACTTCGCTGTTGGCACAGCATATGATGGCAGATAACTTTCTCCACGTATTGGGCAAACCCAGACCCCTCCATCGGATTGGCATAGGGTACAGGCTAACTCTTCAGTCCAAATCACTTCTTCCCGGTAGTCCAGTGGCATTCCTGTTTAAACCAGCTGGAGTGTCGTTTGTGTTGGATGTGAGGAGCTCACTGTAACATTCTATGCAGAATCATCGTATTATCTGGATTGCTGGTAACACTTCGTAACGCGCAAGTGACTTCCGCTGACTTGATGTGATTTTGTACAAACGCCGTTCGCAATATTCGACAGCCCATGTCTGTTAGTAGATGAGGTCTGGCTCGACTTGGTTTAGCTGCTGTTGTTCCTTCCCTATTCTACGTCACACTAATGTCACCAACAGCCGACTCGTGCAGCTTTAGAAGGCTTGTAGCTTCTCTGATTGAACTGCTACTCAGGCGACATCCAGCGGTGAGTCCATGTCTGCAGTCACTGAGTGACCCAGATGGACCCACTCTGCTGTAGCTCATTCTCTACCGACAACACAGTACTCCCTGTTTCCCTACATTACACTCCGTATTACTTAGGGGCGTCCCAATACTTTTCATTACATAGTGTACATTCACTTAATAGCATATCTGGTTGAGCATGATCGTCTACCATCACCAAAACTTTGTAAGAGTAAAGAAGCAGAAAAAACCTGTTACCTAGTTCTGCTTAAGCAAAATCCTCATTACAAAGACTGGTTGTTTGGAAATTCACGTCACAGACCTGTAGAACTTGTAGACGGGAGTGAGTACACAGTATTTCTAGCACGAACCCATATCCGGAAACGCCGTCCAATGCCGCTACAGACCGACGCAACTACAGACGCCGGCGCCTGTAACTGTGTATATACAGCGCGAATCACCTAAAACTTGCATCGCAAATATTGCTGAAATGGAAAATGGTATTGATGTGCTGTTTTCAAGGCACCATGACAGAGAAGGAGTATCGTATAGTGGTTGCAGACCATGAATGCGCCTACATGACGATCATGTTTCCCGACTGGAGTTGAACTTTCCAACAAGATAATGCTCCATGTCACAAGACCAGAAGTGTCATGGAGTGGTTCGTGGAAGACAGTAGCTAGTTACAGTTCATGTGCTGCCCCACCCCCCAACTCTCCAGATGTGAAACCAATCGAATACATCTGTGATGTGATTGAACGTGGCGTCAGAGCTCATCGCTCCCATACCTAGAATTTACGGGAGTTAGGTGAGTCGTGTGTGCAGATGTGGTGCCAGCTCCCTCCAGCTACTTACCAAGGCCTCACTGCTTCCATGCCACGACGCGTCGCTGCTGTTACCCGTGCCAGCTA
Organism: Schistocerca nitens; assembly: GCF_023898315.1. Lineage (NCBI taxonomy): Eukaryota > Metazoa > Arthropoda > Insecta > Orthoptera > Acrididae > Schistocerca > Schistocerca nitens. The sequence continues at coordinate 109,629,961 of NC_064622.1, read as the reverse complement.
TTGGATAGCTGGCCAAAATGGTCTGTCTGATCACTGTATTCCACTTTCAGGAGTATCGCAATGATTTTCGCTTGTGACTCTTAACTTATTCATTTCCTAAACAAGGATTCTTGCCTCAGATTGATACATTTATCCGTCTTCATTATCGTAGAATCATCACCGAATCATCTTGTGTATATCCTGTGTATATATAATACGTGTGTGTGTGTGAACCGTGATTTATTTTCAAAGAATATTCTTAAGATTTTATTTTATTTAGTACCGACTCATCTAGAACATTAACAAATTTAATCACACTATGTAAGCATGGAAGTAGTTGCCAGGGAGTAACTGAAGAAATCATAACCAAATTCCTTTTAACAAATGAGAATTTTATTCACTTTAATAGTGCCAAAAGCATTTTTTAAAAGAAACAGATTTAAAATTATAATCAGAAAGCACCATCTAAATATCAAAGTTACAATTTATTCAGAGGCAGACAGAAACAGGTTTTGACTGTATGAGCTTTCGGGCAGAGAACCTTCCCGCTGTCTTTTGACACGGTCGTAGTTACGACCGCTCACAACAGCCTCTGAATGAGTACACTGGTGCAAATCTGCAACACACCAGAAAACTTTAAACTAAGAGTTTTAACAATTTACATAAGCACACAAACTATGCACCCCCCATAGGAGGAATGGAAAAAAACACTAACAATTAAAATATTAACCTTGCCACCGAAGGTGCTACTTGATTTTGACTTCTAAGAAAAGTCTTACGGTGAAATGGTGGCAACTTTGTATACTAAAATGATCATTTAAATAAAAGCCCATGAAATTCAATCTTACATAAAATTCTACAAGTTTGGCCAAACAATAGTTCAGATGCTTTACAGTACTCAGATACTGCCTCTCAAGATCATAGCCAATAATATCAAAGTTTCCACAGATCAAAACATATCAGGCCGTTACACTCCAGATGATAAATTCGTAAACACATCAAATCCGACAAACATGACAGGCAGCTACTAACGTTCTGTAGATTGAAAGGGAGATTACCGAACAACACGAACCGCCGGTTGCTCTAACCCGCCCCTAGGCCACAAAGGAAAAACGGACCACCCAATTTATAAACAACCTCATTCCCGAGGGTGGGCAAACGGAGAAGAATAGTGGGACGAACCCAAAGCAAAACGGCTCGAGGCCTCACCAAGAAAACAAGTAGAATTTAACAAGAGTAAATCAAACAACATATCACCAATCACTTAACTTCCAATAAACTGCGATTTCTCGAGAAGACCTGGCGTAGCACCCCCAAATTGCTTTCCCGAACCGTCCGCTGTCAGCCGCCTCAACGCATGCAGGAAGGCGCGCCGATCTCCCGTCTCACGGTGTCGCAGCTCGCACCAGCCAGACTGATGTCGTGGTTTGACTCCTGTTGCTCTCGTGTCGACCGCGAAGTCACTAATCCTCGCCATACGCCGCGGCCCAGTGGACTCACCCAACGCTCAAGACGGACAAGTCATCTTATGTCTCAGTGCACGACAGACCAACCGATCGATCCAACCGCCAATGACCATCGCCTGAGCAAACTCGAGCAGACTGGCGGCCTAACGCGCAGACTCAGATGCAGGAACTAAGCCCCGACAACTCACTGAGTTGTCTTACTGGCGGAGTAGAAAGTCTCTGATTTTGCCGGCTTTAACGGTTGATCCGAACGACAGACATACTAGCACTCCGAACGACAGATAGACACTAACTGCCTAACAAATGCAGACGAGAAACAGACTAGCAAGCTGGGGACGAGAGACTGACCCAGACTGTCTGGCGAGCTCATAGCGCCCCTTAAATACACGTGAACAGGCACGTTCTTTAGCGTCGTTGGATGATGTTTCCGGATATGGTTCAAATGACTCAAACGGCTCTAAGCATTATGGTGCTTAACATCTGAGGTCATCAGTCCCCTGGATTTACAACTAACTGACCTAAGGACAACATCCACATCCATGACCGAGGCAGGATTCGAACCTGCAACCGTAGCAGCAGCGCGGTTCCGGACTTGAGCACCTAGAAACGCTCGGTCACAGCGGCTGGCTCCGAACATGGGATCCTGTTTACAATATTATGCACTCAGCCCTTTCTAAAAGTTCCAGAAGCATATAACGGGAATTTCCGAATACCCTGTATATTGCTGAGGAAAATGCAGAGACAAATAGAGGCCGTAGTTTACGAAAGAAGCTACCGTTTATGTGTGTGAGACGGGCACCTCGGAACACACCGATGAAATGCGGCCTCCATCGCAGAACTCGGACCACACTAGAGTGCGGCGGGCGTCAGTCAGGTGGTGGAGACGCCGCGCCGTGTTTGCTTTAAACAGGCCGATTGCAATCAGTGTGTGGACACTCGCTTAACATCGACTGCCGGCGCTGCGCGGATTGGCAAACAGCGGCTCTGCCCGATCCCCGCTGTGGGCGTCGCTGGGGGCCGGTTAAGCGGCCCTGCGCCGCCAGCGCTGTGATCGTCCGCGCACCGTTACCCGCCGTTACCTGGCGTGACAAAGGCTCTGCCAGTCGCCTCCCTGCCCTGCTGTGCGTAGCTCTCTGTGCAGAAAATGCTGTTCTGGAATGAATACATAATCACAATAGCAACAGATGCTGCTGGAGTAAGGTAAAGTGTAACGCAACTTAGGCTAAAAAACAAACGCAGTAAGAAGTAGAGAAGTTAGGGATGACTGTGCCAAGCTGTCAAATGCCTTTACTTTCCACATATCTGCACTCCCACTCTTTTTCCCCACTCTATCCTTCACTCTTTCCCTCCCTTCATCTCTCCTTCTCTTCCACTCACCCTCCCTCCTTGTCCCCAACTTTTTCCTCCCTCTCATACTGCATCTCCAACCCAATCCTTCTGCCCCTTCCTGTGTGAAACTTACCCTTCCTCCCGCCCTCTTTTCCTCCCTCAACTTCTCGTTCACGCTCCTGCCATCCAACAACCCTCCCTTCCTCTAACCTACCCTACCTCCCCCCCCCCTTCTTCTGCCTCTCTCTGACTCTAAAGCCTTTCCTCCCGCTCACTCAGCCTACTTTCTCTCTCCATGCTCCCTTGCCACACACTCTTCCTTCCACCATTACCCCCTCCCCCATTCTCTCTGTCCCATCCTTTTTTTCCCTTCCTCACCTCCCTATTATTCCCCTCAATACTTACCACATGTCCTAGTTCCCTCCCTCTCTTGCTCCCGCTACCCTCTCTCAGACCCTCCCCCTCCTTTAACCCTCCCTTGCAGCCTCCTGCATCTTACCTCCTGCACTCCCAGCCATTCTGCCTCTTTCCCTCTCGCCCTCCTTAAGGGGGTAGGACGTCAAATGGGCCAACCTGGAGCAGGAGAGGCACCACAGGACATTTTAGTTTCCACTGTCTATACTTTTGCAAATAAATTCATAAAACTTTGTCGAGATGAGCAGAAAGGATTCAGGAATCATACTGATTGCAGTGGAAGTGGAAAAAAATAACAAAATAATTTTTTACATGTGAAATTTCATCATTTTTTAGTTACTATTGGCTGCATTTGTTGCTATAGGTCCAATTTTCTTCATAAGTACGAGACATTCCTCCTTGAATTTTGCACAACTTACAAACCATACTCACAGATGTAAGAAACTCTAGAATTTATTTCATTTATGAAAAAATGAATGAGCTGTTACACTTTAAACTTCATGTTTAGAAAAAACTCAAATTTTATAGTTACTTATCTCAATTTTTACCACAGTATTTAACAGATTTGGAAAATTCTAGCGTTTATACATAGGTAAGTATGTTTTGTCTGCTGTGAAAAATTCATCGAAGAATCTCTCTTACTTATGAAGACAAGTGTACTTATAGCAACAAATACAGCCAATAGTAAGTGAAAAAATGAAATTTCACATATAAACCAAACTACTGTTTTTTGAACTTCCACTGCTATGACTGTGAATCCTGAATCCTTCCTGTTCATGCTGAATTTCTTTGTAGAAGTATAGACAGTGGAAATGGAAATGTCCTGTGGTGCCTCTCCTGCTCCAGGTTGGCCCGTTTGACATCCTATTCCCCTTAACCCATTCCTCCCTATGTTGTGTCCTGAAAGGGTGAGTAATGACACTTTGTGGATGGCCTTTATCGACGATAGCGTGGGCAGAACTCTTAACTGCCATTCGACTACAAGGTGAAAAGTGTTCTCAGGGATACTGAGTTTGATGTATTTGTCAAGGAAGCCCAGCGTGAATGAAAGTCATAATAATCTCATAACTATGGAAGTCTGTTCCTTGCACCACTAATTGAGAGCCTCTCTCTGTGATTCCTGTCACAAACTCTGACTTCACAAGCAGTTAAAGTCAGCTGCCACATCTGTCTCCTTCGTGATGGCACTATCCCAATGTCTCTAACTGTTCTAAGTCAGCAGCCTGGTAATGAGTGACACACAGGTAGCGTCACAAACGCTACCTGTGAGTCCCACTTTTTTGAACCTATCACCCCCATTTAATTCCATAATATGGACACCCTGGAAAATTCCATCTGATACATATAGGGGCCACATGCTTGAACCTTATCATATTTCGGCATATTCTGAGGTGCACTGTCATGCTGAGTGTGTTAGGATAGAGGTCACATCCTCTCTGAACAATGCCCTTCTCGTGTTTACATACCCTTTTTGTCTGTGTGTGGCGCCAGTCTGTGGCTAGCTGAGTACGCGAATATGCAGCGCTTCCGTTGCTATCCGAAGACAGATTTTCGTTACAACTTGGAATTAACGTCTACTCTGATCCCGATTTCATCATTCGATATCGTATTCTACGACAGTTACGATCCTCTTTCCCTCCCTCCTGATGTCCGGGACAGACTTCCTCCCACCATCCACCACTATCCCTTTCTCTATCTCTCTTTCTATCTCTCTCTCTCTCTCTTTCTCCCTTTCCCTCCTGGCATTCCACCTGCTCTCCCACCACCCTTCTTCCATTCTTCTTCCACCTCTCCTACTTCGCCTCACAATCCTTATCACATACCCTATTTCCCTCTGTCCCTTTACCCTCCCTCCCTCCTTCCTTCCATCCTCCCTGCCTGATAGACGTTCATGCCACATGAAGAGCTTTTCCGAAGATAATGATCGGGCGAGGCGGAGCTCGATTGTCATGTCGGACTCCAACGAGATCTTGGTTGTGGTGAGAGACTAATCTGCTCGAGGTCTAGTTAGGTTGAAAGGCGATCGTTTAGATAAGATTTGGCAAAGCCAGCGAATGTGAATGGCGAATTAAACTTGTGGTAACAGACTGACTTATTGTGCAGCCTTATGTTTATTTCGTCACATTTAAAGGCACTTCTTTATATTTTATGCACTTTTCATTATGAATCCTACAACTTCGAAATGAATGTCAAACGTGTATTAGGCAATGGACAAGAATCAGACGAATATTTTGATGCATATTACGCGCACGTGCCATAGATAAACTACGAAAAATGTAAACGTAGTGCGTTCCACTATATGAACTTTCCCAAAAGTGTGGCAGTGGTTCGGTTTTTCGAGGGAGGAGACCAAACAGCGAGGTCATCGGTCTCATCGGATTAGGGAAGGAAGTCGGCCGTGCCCTTTCAAAGGAACCATCCCGGCATTTGCCTGGAGAAATTTAGGGAAATCACGGAAAACCTAAATCAGGATGTCTGAACGCGGGTTTGAACCGTCGTCCTCCCGAATGCGAGTCCAGTGTGCTAGCCACTGCGCCACCTCGCTCGGTGTGGCAGTGGTGAAACAGTGAGCTCGTCATTGGGGTCAAAGCGATTCAAATTCTCGTCCAGCCATCCAGATTTAGAAAAACCGCCTATTTCAGAACCACCAGGCGCTGCTGGGGCCAGAAACCTCTATTCATTACTATTTGCGATCAACCGAACATCATCAGAGCACATAAAATTAGTTACATCAGCCTGTATAGCTACGTTCTTCCTGAGGCGTCAAAAATAAAATCAAAACCACCCAACATCACTGAAACCGGTGTCAGTAGCGAAATTCATTAATAGACTCAACAGCAAAATGCATTTTTACGGTTAAATAACCATCGTACACTGTTTAGAGTGTATTCTGCATACTGACGGCCATATTCTGATGTCACAGGCAGAATGTTCTCATAATGGTCGATGTAAATAATTTTATGGTTTTCTGTTTTTCAGTTGATCATTATTTCATTAGCAGCTCTCGGCAGTTCTGAAATATGACACTTCGCAAATGTTTACGATCTGAGGTGCAGCACCTGCACAAAAAATATACACGTATAGGTTTTATTTCATTTTCCTGAACCGCTAAATGCGAATGTCATGGTAATTTTTAGAAGCAGCTACACGTTTTGCTACACTCTCTCAAAAAGAGCTTATTATCCATCTCTAGCGACTACATCATCGACGGGAAGTTTGAACCCAATGATACTTGTGTTCTTCCTTTCCAAATTACTGCGCGAGATATTCCGCCCTTTTATCCTGCTCCTTCCGCCATCAGTGCCATTACGCACAAGAGCGAAAGTCCGCAGAGAAGTCAAGTGGTGTACGCAGTCTATTTTAAGGTAAGGTTTTGATTCTAATGTCATGTTCGTCATGATTTTCATCCAAGCGTCTGTGGTTACCTCGGAAGACGTATTGCAGCCACGCAGCATTCCCTCTTTCTAAGCGTAGCAAAGTGTTTCTCATAACTCATCAAGAATACAATCAACTCAGGTGGCGCGATGTCAAACAGCGCTGGTCATTGGCAGTGAACGCACTCTGCTCTCAAAGGCGGTACTTGCTTTTTATTTGTGTGGTACTACACCAGCACTAAGACAACCCTATCACTTCCTGAGTCACACAATCGAGAATTGCAGGCCACTTGCACCAGTCTATTCCAGCATGATAATTGTATATGAAAGCGCAAATCAGTCTGTGTTACATGGAACTAATAGTAAAACTTTTATTATTACACTGTACTTGTCGTCCAGACAGTCCAAAACTGTATTGGCCGACGTAGTGCAGTTGGAAGGTATCTAGGAGTAATATTAAAAAAAAAAAATAATAATAACTTTGCCATCAGGTCCACAGGACAGAGGGATGCTGTGTCATCTTCTTCCATATGACGTCATTCGAATGCGGTGTGGAGGGGCCCTGGGGTTGACACACCGACCTCCCAGCCTTTGTAGGCTTTCGAAATCTTGGAACCGACTCTTCTGATTCAAGAAGCTCCTCACCTGGTCTCACAAAGCTGAATACACACTGTGCCAGTCCACCTACCAAGCAGTAACGGGAATTGAAACCTTGGCTCTGACCCCTTAGCTGCGGAAGCAGACGTCTTGGAAAAATATACAGGTAAACAGTGAAGTGAGTGATAGAGATTCAGAAATATTCTGCTTCTTAGGGTACATGTCTTAAGTGACAGAACATCTACAATTCTTCGTTTCTTCATGCAAACTAATGACACAGAGAAAATCTGTTACTCTATTACAGCATTCAATCTTTAGCAGGGATTCTCATTCAACGAACGCGAATTCCATTATGATTTTGCTTGAAACGTTTGTGAATAATTCCGGTCGGGATCAGAGGTGAGTTACGTGAATTGGAATTACGCTATAGTTTCATCGTAAGATGTTCGGGATTGATCAAATTTGGTCTCTGTGTAGATCAGTTCTGGAAAGCCACGATGTCTTCTCCCAGCGACGATGCAATGGTCTTTGTCCGATGGTAAGGTGTATTATTGTACACAGACAAAAAAGTTGATTTCACACTGTCGTTAATGGGATCGAAACGTACTACCACCTACTTTTTCTGTTAACGCTTGTATTTATGTTACCGATCCCAAGCCGGGAAGAAACCGCTCTGGGCAATCATATGATAGCTCTCTCTCTCTTAATTCTGGCCGGCTAGGGTGGCCGAGCGGTTCTAGGCGCTACAGTCTGGAACCGCGGGACCACTACGGTCGCAGGTTCGAATCCTGCCTCGGGCATAGATGTGTGTGATGTCCTTAGGTTAGTTAGATTTAAGTAGTTCTAAGTTCTAGGGGACTGGTGACCTCAAGTTAAGTCCCATAGTGCTCAGAGCCATTTGAACCATTTCTTAATTCTGCATAAGTGAAGTGTTTCACGTTACTCCCAATCAGCTGCAGGTATGACACACTTGGTCGTTTCTTCTGTCAATAACTCCTTCTGCTACTGTTCCAATTATGTTATTGTTCCTCATAGCATTCTGTTTTCTGGTTTGGATATCATTTCAAAGTTTTGAATGCCCCAGCACCTCTTCATCGATGCCTCTGTCTCTCCCTCTGTCTTTCAGCTCCCCCCCCCCCCCTCTCCCGCACGCCTCCTGCCCATCTCCCCGGACGGTGGCTAGCATAAGATCTCCAGTGTTTTCAGTCGTCTGCTCATTCATTACTATTTTTTACCAGTTCCTCACCTGTATAGTGCCACACGAATGCTCTCAGGATTCATTTCCTTACCTGCAGATTGCAGTTAGTGCTAGTGAGTAACCTCCTTTCTTGAATTAAATGGAAACCTTCCTGAACTGGTGATCCAGAAAGAAACGTCAAGAACATATCCAAAGTGTCTCACGAATTTTCGCGACCGTCCGTATTTCACTGCAACGGGCAAGATATGTTTTGGAAACAGCCGTTAGCCTGTCGAAATGTGAGTGTATATGTAGTTTTTTATTGTAGTCCATTATTAAACTTATTCAAGTTGGCTGAGAAACCAGTAGAGGGCTGCTTTTATCCGGAGGACAGCCAGCAACTCAATCAATCGACGCCAAGCTGATTAACTGCTTGCATAAGGGCCAGAAATAGACCAACGCGTAATTGATCTGCTCTTTTTCTGAAGCTCTTTCCCTTGAATAAATCTGAAAGTGCAATTATTTGTTTGCCTGTACATGTCCATCACATTTCCTGATTTCCTTCCTATTTGGATAATTGCTTCGCCGTGCATCGTTTTTTACTCCTCGAACATGTCGCGATTTCAGAGGGCCCACTCACACACGGGAGAAGATGCCGTTAGTATGTTACTAAGCTTCCTCAAAATATGCTGCTGGACAAGTTCAAATCGCTTTGACATCACTTCCGAGAAAGGTGAACGCACGACGAGCGCCACACAGTCACCGCTTGCTGGAACCAGTACTCGACAGCTATCCGGAATTTCTAGGCGAGTGTTATTTGTTCGCACTACTAACGCGTACACTGCAATTCTGCTGCTTCCTAACGGAAATATATCGCAGGCTGGGTGCACCAGGTTATGGAATACTCTGGCTAGCATTCCGCTCGTGCGTCGAATTACGTTAAGTGAACGGTACTGCGGCCCTGTTATTCCATGAAACGTTACTAATGGATACGTTTCCCTGTGGCTAAATCATCTCTCTATAATATAATTACCTCTATGAGAGTTAATCAAACGAAGCGTGTAGGTGACTTCTGGGATGTTCAAAAGTAATAGGCTGAAGTGAAGTTTGAAAAGTAGGATTTTTCAGTTCTTTGTCGTACTGATCAGTAGATATTAAAGGTGCCGTTTTTAGCTCATTTGCAGTGGGCAGACAGTCTAATATCATCAGGTCACAACAGTGCCATTTGTTTTTGTCGACGATAATTGTAGAAAGTTTTAAACACGATGTCGGAAACTAAAAAAAAAATTGCCAGACTTTGACTCGAGCCATGTTTTCCTGAAGTTTTGCGAGCATTTACCGTAACTATTAGGCTATATCAACACGCCTCCAAGTCTGATTTTGTAAAGCATATTTTAACCTACGATTACAAACACCAGTGCCAACTGTCTCTTTCATACTATATGGAAGTTACAACACTGGGTGAGTAGTATATTGGGTATCATCGTCTACCCTGCATCAGGGCGTGTCATATTAATGGTGGTAAATTCAATGAATTGAAATTTATGGACTCAGTCGGATGAAGGCAAGAAATAGTTGGTAATTACTTCGCTGGTTCGCTTTTCAGAGCAGTTTCTACCGATTATCGTTTCCCGTCATACAGTCTCCATTGATTCAACCCACAAAGTTTCCAATCATTTCATTTCAGGTAGTTCAATTGGATCCGTATGAAATAGGGGCTCACAGCCGATGGAAATGATGCTAAAAGCTGGGAATTCTATTTTCCAAACACACCACCCGATTTTCATCCACAATATGAATCGTTTCCTATAGTCACCGTTCTCTGTCACAACCCGCATGAATCTTGCTTGACATTCTTTGTTTCCTACTTCACCTGTCCCAGCTACCTCTCCCATCAGTTATGTATTCCTCATGAGCAAAGAACGCTTGAAACGTCGAACCGACCAGGGTCTCTTACTTGAGTACGAATTACACAGCTCCAGATGCAGGCACGCTCTCCACGATGTTGTCTTGCATCTACTGGTTAACTTGTTCTCGATTAATATAGAGCTGCTTTTCGGATTGACACCGCAAGGAAACACATGTTTTGTTGTGCAACATCCAGAAGGATGGAGACTTTGCTACAAGTACGTGGCTCAAAGTCAGGGTCGCATAATTAATTTTGTTTACCTCACTGGTTGTTAATTGAAAGGGTGAAAAATTCTCATAAACATGAAAGAGTGTTTCTACTGAGACACGAAGAATTTAGCGTAGTTTTAACCTTCATGTAATTCATCTGAATTTATAACCTATCTAGTTGACAATACCGGCATTGCCAGCGTTTTTATTTTGACAACTTTCTATTAGAAAAGAAAAAATGAAACGTGTTGTTGTTTAATATCGAAAAAGTCTCATTTCCATGTATTTGTAAAAACACATTTGAAATTATGAAACACTCACTGTAGACTGGGAGCAGCTGTTTCGTGCGTCTACAGTGCGATTTTGTGAACGTCTTTTCGGAAACGTCTCTTCATGGATCTACAGACGACTACTGTTTCCGCCTGCAGCTGTTTGCGCTTAGCAGTTGAAGGCTGTCAAAACGGCTGCCTGCTGTCACGGATTTCCTTAAGTTGACTCGACTGTAGAAGTGTCTTGGTGGTAAAAAATGAATGTGTTAAAACTTCATGCATAACGTCACATTTTCTCACGAATCGCAGTGTTGTTGACGTCACACCTCTTGAACTGTGTTTCGTACCGTGCAATATTTGTGTGGAACCATTCAGCGCTGCATTCGGATACTGTCTGCGAAATATGGTGCGAATAGAGTCAGTAGAAAATAAGCAATAAATTTAAACGTCATTCACAATGCTGCAGTTTTTCACTTCTGTCAGGGTTGATGACTTTACGTCTGCCGATCTATGCGTCATACAATTATGTAATTTTGTAGGTAGATTCGGCGTCATATTTGTGTATAGTCTGAAAATGTGTTGAATGTAGCTAGCAACAAACAAGTATTAAATTTAAACACCATGTGCAATGTGGCAGTTTTCCAGGAGTTTCAGCGTTTATGACGTAATGTCTCCTGATCTATGTGTAATACCATGAACTAATTTTGTAGGTGCATTTAGCGGAATCTGTGAACACTGCCTGAGGAATTTATTGGGAATACAGTTAGTAGCACAGTACAGAAGTAATAAATATAAATGTCATGCATGATGCGACAGATTTTCACGCATCTCATTATTTATAACGTTATCTCCCGAGATGCGATAGGTACGTGGTTCTTACCCCTAAAGTAATCGTTGTCTAACAGTAAGAGATATGTGTACCAAGTTTGGTTGAAATCGATTGAGTGGTTTAGGAGAAGATGTCTTACATACATACACGCACACACACATCAATTTTTATAATATGTGTGGTTTATCAATTATCACCAAGATGGCAGAGACCGCTGGATTGGTCGTTTCTGTGAAGGAGGTCAGCATGAACACATGCACATCTCTGCTGGGGCGTGGTTGGAATTTATGAGCAGCCTGGTGATACCAGCCTAACAGATCTGTACGATTCCATTTGACATTGCATGTAGTCATGAATACAGACCCTATGGTTTATGGTACATTTGTTTGTTGGAACCGCCATTCAGGCTGGCAAGTGATTCCAACCTCTACCATATGCCGTTCACTAGGTGAGACCCAGCAGCATCATTCAGCCTGACTTTCGCCTTTCTTCTGTCCCAGTCATCAGGTAACATCAATGCCAAGTAGTCAGTGTCCACCGCAATGGACCTGGTGTTAGGCGCCATCTGGCCAGCATCTACCACTGAGAGTCCGCACACTCAGAGTAGGTATGAAAGACACTAACATACCCAGCTTGACAAAAAACGGAAAGAAGAAATGGTCGGATGTCAATATAACTTCGTATACGCACCCACCATCCACTGACAAAACAGTTTGTATGAATTTCTGGTGGCGCAGTTGGTTTCTTATACCGTCTTTACGTCTTGGGCCTGTTGCTCTTTCGTTCGTTGAAACTACGAAATTTTTGGGACCTATGCTCGTTAGGAAACTTTCTTCGTGCTCCCACGTATCTTACCTGGCCGCCCGCTTGTCCTCAGCAGCTACGCATACCGTTTGTCTGCCATGCCTGGCCACCCATCCTATGCCACCTTCTTCGATGACTCTTTTGCTCTCCACTATGGGGCGCGTCCCTCTTCTCTCTTACCTCCCGGAGTTCTACATTTCTACAGCTACATCTACATCGATAGTCTGCAAATCACATTTAAGTGCCTGGCAGAGGGTTCATCGAACCAATCTCGTATAGTGCGTGGAAAGAATGAACACTTCTATCTTTCCGTACGAGCTTTGATTTCCCTTATTTTATCACGGTGATCGCCCCTCCCTATGTAGGTCGGTGTCAACAAAATATTTTCACATTCGGAGAAGAAAGTAGGTGATTCGAATTTCTTGAGAAGATTCCGCCGCAACGAAAAACGCCTTTCTTTTAGTGATGTCCAGCCCAAATCCTGTATCATTTCTTTCACCCATATTTCGCGATAGTACAAAAAGTGCTGCCTTTCTTCGAGCTTTTTCGATGTATTCCCTCAGTCCTATCTGGTAAGGATCCCACACCGCACAACAGTATTGTAAAAGAGGACGGACAAGCGTAGTGTAGGCAGTTTCCTTAGTAGGTCTATTACATTTTCTAAGTGTCCTGCCAATAAAACGCAGTCTTTGGTTAGCCTTCCCCACAACAGTTTCTATGTGTTCCTTCCAATTTCAGTTATTCGTAATTGTTCAAATGGTTCAAATGGCTCTCAGCACTATGGGACTCAACATCTGAGGTCATCAGTCTCCTAGAACTTAGAACTACTTAAACCTAACTAACCTAACTAAGTACATCACGCACATCCATGTCCGAGGCAGGATTCGAATCTGCGACCGTAGCAGTCGCGCGGTTCCAGACTGTAGCGCCTAGAACCGCTCGGCCACTCCGACCGGCTCGTAATTGTAGTACCTAGGTATTTAATTGAATTTACGGCTTTTAGATTATACTGATTTATTGTGTAACCGAAGTTTAACGAGTTCCTTTTATTACTCATGTGGATGACCTGGCACTTTTCGTTTTTTTATGGTCAACTGCCACCTTTCGCACCATTCAGCAATCTTTTCTAAATCGTTTTGCAATCTTCTGATGACGTTCCTAGTTGACAAACGACAGCGTCATCTGCAAACAACCTAAACCAGCTGCTCAGATTGTCTCCCAAATCGTTTATATAGATAAGGAACAGCAAAGGACCTATAACACTACCTTGGGGAACGCCAGAAATCACTTCTGTTTTACTCGATGACTTTCTGTCAACTGTGAACTCTCTGACAGGAAATCACAAATCTAGTCACATAACTGAGACGATATTCCATAAGCACGCAATTTCACTACGAGCCGCTTGTGTGGTACAGTGCCAAAAGCCTTCCGGAAATCCAGAAATACGGAATCGATCTGAAATCCCTTGTCAATAGCACTCAACACTTCATGCGAATGAAGAGCTAGTTGTGTTTCACAGAAACGATGTTTTCTTAACTCATGTTGACAGTGTTCCAATAGACAGATTTCTTCGAGGTAATTCATAATGTTCGAACACAATATATGTTCCAAAATCCTGCTGCATATCGACGTTAACGATATGGACCTGTCATTTAGTGGATTACTCCTACTACCTTTCTTGAATATTGGTGTGACCTGTGCAACTTTCTAGTCTTTGGGTACGGATCTTCAATCGAGCGAACGGTTGTATATGATTGTTAAGTATGGAGCTAATGCATCAGCATACTCCGAAAGGAAACTAATTGGCACACACTCTGGACCAAGAGACTTGCTTTTATTATGTGATTTAAGTTGCTTCACTATTCCGAGGATATTTACTTCTACGTTACTCATGATGGCAGCTGTTCTCGATTCGAATTCTGGAATATTTACTTCGTCTTCTTTTGTGAAAGCATTTCGGAAGGCTGTGTTTAGTAACTCTGCTTTGGCAGCACTGTCTTCGATAGTATCTCCATTTCTATAGCGCAGAGAAGGCATTGATTGTTTCTTGCCGCTAACACACTTCACATACGACCAGAATCTCTTTGGATTTTCTTCCAGGATTCGAGACGAAGTTTCGTTGTGGAAACTGTTATAAGCATCTCACACTGAAGTACGCCCTAAATTTCGAACTTGTGTAAAAGATGGCCAATCTTGGGGATTTTGCGTCTGAGTTCGATTTCGGCTCTTGCTCCAGCAGCTTAACTTCACGCTACCTGCAACTTTTCCGGTGGGTGTGAACCCTTCACCACCTTGGCTTCGTGCGACGCCCAGAGTTCACTTCCTAAGGACACTACTGCAGAGTCTATCTATCGCCGTAAGTTCTCGATTTTCGCACCGAACTTCGCGATAGTACTTTGTGCACATTGATAGCTCTCGCACTTACAGTTGTGTCGAGTGTGCCTTAGTCATCGGCGCTCACGTCTTTCGATATTGGCTTCCGGCACACTGCTCAGTATTTACAGCCGAGCTCTTCGCCCTGTATCAGTCCACGGAGCACATCCGGCGACACAAATTTTTCAATTGTGTCCTCCGCTCAGACTCTCTCAGCGCCTTTCAAAGTCTATGTGCGCTATACACTGCCCATCCCTTAGTGCAACGGGTCAAGTAAAGCTATCACTTGCTCACTCTTGGTAGAGCCACTGTGAAGTTTATGTGGATTCCTGATGACGTCGGTCTGACAGGAAGCAAGGCTGCTGACGCTGCTGCCGAGGCTGCAGTCCTCGTACCTCAGCCCGCTAGGTCCTACATTCCCTCCTACGGTCTCTGTGTTGTCGTCTGTCAGCAGGCGGTGTCCATATGGAATGAACACTAGTCCTTCCTTCACAGGAAGAAGCTCTTCCAGGGACTTGGACGATCTCCTCTCAGCCCTCTCTCCGCGATAAGATCATTTTACCTAGGTATCATATTGGGCACTATATTTTTAGCCATCTCCATTTATTAAGTTGTGATTCCCCATAACTTTGAGCTCATTGCCCTCAACCTTTGACGGTTCGCCATTTCCTGTCGGAATGCCCTTTCTTGAAGTACTTACGTTCTTATTTACGTTGGCTGCCGGGATTATCCGCCGTTTTAGCGAACGACGCGTGGGCTGTCGGCCGCGTTTTTTCTTTTAGTCCGTCGTAGCAATATGGCGAGGGACATTTTATCTTTAGTTAAGGACCTCCGTTTCTATGTGGTGTATATCATGGACCTTTCTACGTCCGCATCTACACGGATACTCTGCAAATCACATTTAAGTGCCGGGTAGAGGGTTCATCGAACCAGCTTTACACTAATTCTTTATTATTCCAGTCCCGTAGAGCGCAGGTGAGAAACGACCACCTGTGTCTTTCCGTGCGAGATCTGACTTCGCTTATTTTATCAAGGTGATCGTTTCTGCCAATGTAGGTCGGTGTCAACAAAATATTTTCGCATTCGGAGGAGAAAGTTGGTGATAGAAATTTCCTGAGAAGATTCCGCCACAAGGAAAAAGGCCTTTGTTTTAATTATGTCCACCTCAAATCCTGTATCATTTCTGTGACACTCTCTCCCCTATTTCGCGATAAATACAAAATGTGCGGCCCTTCTTTGAACTTTCTAGATGTACTGCGTCAATCCTATCTGGTAAGGATCCCACACCACGCAGCAGTATTCTAAAAGAGAACGGACAAGTATAGTCTAGCGAGTCTCTTTAGCAGATCTGTTACATTTTCAAAGTGTACTACCAATAAAACGCAGTCTTTGTTTAGCCTTCCCCATAACATTTTCTACATGTTCCCTCCAATTTAAGTTGTTCGTAATTGTAATGCTAGATATTTAGTTCAATCTATGGCCTTTAGATATGACTCATTTATCGTGTAATCTAAATTTGAGGGATTCCTGTTAGCACTCATGTGGATGACGGCACACTTTTCGTTCTTTAAGGTCAATTTGCCAATCTTCGCACCGTACAGATATGTTTTCTATGCCGTTTTGCAATTTGTTTTGATCTACTTATGACTTTACTAGTCGATAAAAGACAGCGTCATCTGCAAACAACCTAAAACAGCTGCTCATATTGTCCCCTAAATCCTTTATATAGATAAGGAACAGCAAAGGGCCTATAAGACTACCTTGGTGAACACCAGAAATCAATTGTGTTTTACTCCATGACTTTCCGTCAATTCGTGCGGTTCTAGGCGCTGCAGTCTGGAGTCGAGCGACCGCTACGGTCGCAGGTTCGAATCCTGTCTCGGGCATGGATGTGTGTGATGTCCTTAGCTTACTTAGGTTTAATTAATTCTAAGTTCTAGGTGACTGATGACCTCAGAAGTTAAGTCGCATAGTGCTCAGAGCCATTTGAGCCATTTCTTTCCGTCAATTCATACGAACTGTAACCTCTCTGACAGAAAATCAAGAATCCAGTCACATAACTGAGACGATATTCCAAAAGCACGCAATTTCACTACAAGCCCCTTGTGTGGTTCAGTGTCAAAAGACTATTAGAAATCCAGAAATACGGAGTCAATTTGAAATCCCTTGAATTCCCACATAGTCAACACGGATTTAGTAAACCTCGTTCTTGTGAAACACAACTAGCTCTTTACACACTCTAAATGTTGACTGCTACCGAGCACTTAACACTTCGTGTGTGTAAAGAGCTAGTTGTGTTTCACAAGAACGAGGTTTACTATATCCGTGTTGACTATGGGTCAATAGACTGTTGTCTTAGAGGTAATTCATAATGTTCGAATACAATACATGTTCCAAAATCCAGCTGCATATCGACGTTAGTGATCAGGCCCTGTAACTTAGTGGATTACTCCTACTACCTTTCTTGAATACTTGTGTGATCAGCGCAGCATTCCAGTCTTTGGGTACGGATCTTTCATCAAACGAACGGTTGTAAATGATTGTTAAGTACAGAGCTATTGTGTCAGCATAGCCTGAAAAGAACCTAATTAGTATAGAGTCTGTACTGGAAGACTTGCTTTTGTTAAGTGATTTAAGTTGCTTCACTACTCCTATGACATTTACTTCTGTGTTTCTCATCTTGGCATCTGTTCTTGATTCGAATTCGGGAATATTTCAAATGGTTCAAATGGCTCTGAGCACTATGGGACTTAACAGCTATGGTCATCAGTCCCCCAGAACTTAGAACTACTTAAACCTAACTAACCTAAGGACGTCACACAACACCCAGTCATCACGAGGCAGAGAAAATCTCTGACCCTGCCGGGAATCGAACCCGGGAACCCGAACGTGGGAAGTGAGAACGCTACCGCACTACCACGAGCTGCGGACTGGAATATTTACTTCGTCTTCTTTTGTGTAGGCGTTTTAGAATGCTGTGTTTAGTAACTCTGCTTTGGCAGCACTGTCTTCAATAGTATCTCCAATGCTATCACGCAGAGAAGGCATTGATTGTGTATGCATACTTCACATTTTCTGCTAGGTTTCGAGGCAAAGTTTCGTTGTGGAAACTGTTATAAGCATCTCGCACTGAAGTCCGCGCTAAATTTAGAGCTTCTGTAAAAGGTAGCCAATCATGGGGATTTTGCGTCCGTTTAAATTAGGCATGTCTTTTCCGTTGTTTCTGAAAGTCCTTAGTTTTATCCGGCCTCCCTTCCGTCGATTGAACTCTACGTGTAGTCGTTTTTAACTCCTTTTTCGTCTTCGTGTTCTACGCTTCTGAGAAGAGCGCGTATAACGTAGATGTATTTGCGCCCTATAACAAAACAAAACATCGGCGGGTATGTAAAGGACTGGAGCTGCAGTTGTCGACGACAAGTAGAACCAGAGAACACTGATGGTATTCATATATATAGCGTTGTTATACCAGACCTAGTACGTTATATAAGGGTAAGACGTTGAGTAACCACTGTGAAGGGGCCGAGATGCCATTACCTGGTTTAACAGCTTCTTATACTTTTCGTTCGTTTTGTTATTCAGTATCTGGAGGTGATAATTTTTATTCAAGATCTTCTTTCGATGATTGTGACGCGTTATCAGCTCACATAACAGAGTTTGAAAGGGGCCTCATTGTGGGCAGCTATATGACCGATTGCTCGAATTGGCCAATATCCACATTTGTGGGACATTCGGATGTGACAGTGGCCTGATGATAGACTCCTTGGAAACGTGAGGGCGGGCAAACTGGGCGTCAAGGTTCTTGTGAACCAACCCTGACAACCACAACGGATGATCGTAGCTCCATCAGATTCAAGAACGAGCAATAGACTACCTGACACATTCTATGTCATCCCACACCACTAGTCGAAGACTACCTGTAGCGTCAACCGGACTACATTACTGTTCGTGCGAGGACTGCTGTTAACGACACAACACAAACGACCGTGTTTGTATAGGGCCTGAGATCAGGAGAAACGGTCTGTTGGTGAACAGCGTCGCATTGTGTTCAGCGTTGTATCACAGTTCTGCAAGTCGAAGCTGATCATCACAGATGAATATGGTGGCGACCTGGTGAGCGGCCCCATTCTCCAAATGTTTTGGAGAGGCACATGTGGGGTGTTGGTTGTGGTATGAGCATATTACTAGGATGCACAAAACCAAATTCTTGTGCTCACAGACATGAGGAACCACCTCAAATGATCATGCAAATTAACTGAAAACAAGGACACTGCCACACAAAGGAAAACATATTATTTAAATGAATATTAATAGGGATGGCCTAATTAAGTATGAAACAAGTGGGTACCACACCAGCCACAGTCATATTCATGGGAGGAGGGATCTTTCACCTATGAATGGAAACAAATGGACAATAAAAGAAATAGATTTATTGACTCTGGAAATGAACGTTACCCCCTGATATCGTTAACAGAACCACTAGCAATATAACCGTGGGCGAGGTGGGTATGTAGGATAAAACACATTCACTTTAACAATTTGTGGACAGGGCCACTGGCTGCCTAAGCAGTTAATTAGATGTAGAACTTACACGGAACGATAGGATCGAACTCCGTAGAATTGTTAAAATGCCCGTTGAGAGCAACAAGCTGGCTGTTCGACTTTAAGATCGCATACTTAGTTCTCGAAGGGAGCAAATTAACTTCATGTCTGAATGACTGCAGCACAAGTGACGATAACCCATCTTACAAGAAAAAAAAGAAAAAAAAGCACAGCGTGGAATAACGCAGATGGCGGCAGTAACGATCGGAGGATATGATTTCTTCCCCCTGTGTGTACTTCGTACTTAAGTACAGACATTCTTCCAGTGGCGAAAGCCTAACGTGTTCTGCAAGAGCCGTCCGAAACTCTGCTGTCTTATTTCCAGAACTAGAAATCGCCGCCAACAAGCACAGAAATTCCGAATTCCAGTGAATGAAAAATACACAACAGAGTTCAACGATCTCCTTATGTCTCATTATGCTTCAGCTAATCGCTCAGACGTCGACAGTGAGAGTCAGGAGACTTCTCCCACTCCATAACACGACTCTGAAATTGACGAATGAAAAAATCTGCACTTAGGCACAGCGCAAAAGTGTAGTGTCTCCTGAAAAATACAGAATGAACCAATGAGAACGCGATATTCTGACGCTTTCAAACTGGACGTCTCTCTGAGGCATCGTAACGAATATTTACATAACTTGAGGGAAGCCGCACCAGCCTAGAAATCTCTAATCTGGCTAAGAGCTTTTGCGAAGAAATCATTTGTTTCGTTCAGCAGAGGGATGCGCATTCCGTAACCCTCCAGAATAACGAGCTGGGGAAAAGGGAATACCAACACATTACCTAAAGCCGGGTGCCTGCCCAGAGCACAATAGTTTTATAGCGGCAACTTCCTCTTAGAAGAAGACTTATCTCGCTCATCCAAAGTGTAGTCTTTCAGGTCTTCGAAATCTCCACCAAGTAAATAAGAAAGGCAGAAAAACAAACAGTGCAGCGAAAACAGTCACTGTCATCCCCAAGCCAGATATGCAGTTAGAGATCTGTGTAACTGAACGACTACTTGATCAAGTAAATATGCATATATCATCCTCTGAAATATGTTATTGGAAAGTTTCAGAGAAAAACGGCTACGTTAAACAGAACACTATTATTCGAGGGATGCTGTTGTGGGGAGCCATCTATAGCTCCTTTCTGTACATCAGGAGATATTCATTTTGCTATTTAGTTTGAATAAAATCATGATTTTGTTGACCTGTGCAACCTTATGATCAACGCTAGTGCACTCTGTTTTCGAGGTCTACACAGTATTTATTATGTAAATACATGTAAACCCTCTGGATGCAGAAATTTCACATTTGAGGTCTTCCCTGTTGTGGTATGGCCATTCCTAGTCACCCACATCGCCGTGGTGACCCATTACTGACAGCCGTTCCACGTGACTGCTTGATTCAGGTCGGTAAGTAGAGTGCAGAGCGGAGATTCCTATATTACACGGAATGGAATATCGTTCTCTTTGTTGCACTCGGAAGCGCGACTGATAGGCATGTTAAGGAGTATCGCAACGAATTCTCACATTCGCTTAGCTAAGTCGCACAGCGGTTCTCACTGTCTCTACAACACCTCACCTCTGCCATAGCGATCCGGAACTTCTGGTTTATATTACAACGAACATGGCTGTAGTACGTGCCTCTTCGCCAAGATGCTCTCACAGTAATTTTCAAAATAGAATCTTTCACACCTCCTGCTACTGTTCCTGGTGGTTACAATGTTTGTCGCCCGGAGTGGCCCAGCGGTTCTAGACCCTACAGTCTGGAACCGCGTGACCGCTACGATCGCAGGTTCGAATCCTGACTCGAGCATGGATGTGTGTGATGTCCTTAGGTTAGTTAGGTTTAAGTAGTTCTAAGTTCTAGGGGACTGATGACCTCAGATGTTAAGTCCCATAGTGCTCAGAGCCATCTATTTATACAATATTTATGGCGAAATATTGTGTTTAACTCTAGCCCTTAACAGTAACAATATCAATGTGCCGCGTAACGAAACCTTCCGCAAAGTTTTGGTGTTGCTCGACTTTGTGCCTCTCTGGTGGAGTCGCTGTCTGTGTGGAATCTCTTCACCAGAGGTTTGTGGTGCGAATGTGCTCCGTGAGGCGGCATGGCTCGGGCAGCGGTTAGGTCTCGATTTAGCAGCGGCACGGGCAAGATGGCAAGCGGGACACTGTGTTGGGAGTAGCCTGCGTTTGTACCGGAAAACGACTTGAGCCATACCGAGGGGTGATATTGCGGCCTAGTGGTAGCTGAGAGCCGTTATATGGAAAGCTGTAATCTGGAAAGAAGCTCCCTTTCCCATGCAAGATAGCTTTGTTTTCACAATACTGCAGTTGTCCAAAGGAGATCAGCGATTAAAGCAACGGCTGGAGGTGTGTCAGCTGCCACTATACTGCCGTAGTGCCCTGGTTGCATTGGCACACGAGTACTGGATAGCTCCACGTGAAGCAGAGTAACTTTATTATTGACTACTTCCCCATCTGTGTGTTGCTATTATTCGTCTTGCAAAGTTGTAATTTAGTCTGCCCTTGTGGGTCACCATTAGTTCCAGTATTTCGTGTCTCGTCATTTCTTTGTTTTACCTGTCATGTTGCAACGTTCTCACTGAGTATGCCTTGGCAGGGGTCATCATTTTTATGCATGTTTGGGACCAGTGGTAACTGATTTACACTGAAGAGCCAAAATGGTACATCTGGCTAATATCGTGTAGGGCAACCACGAACAAGCAGAAGCGTCGCAACACGACATGACATGGACTCGACTAATGTCTCAAGTAGTGCTGGATGGAATTGATACCATGAATCCTGCAGGGCCGTCCATAAATCCGTAAGAGTACGGAGGGGTGGAGATTTCTTTTGAATAGCACGTTGCAAAGCATCCCAGATACGCTCTATAATGTTCGTGTCTGAGGAGTTTGGTAGCCAGTGGAATCGTTTAAACTCAGAAAAGTGATCCTGAAGCCACTCTGTAGCAGTTTTGGACATGTAGAGTGTAGCATTGTCCTGGTGGAATTGCCCAAGTCCGTCGAAGTTCACAGTGGACATGAATGGATGCAGGTGATCAGACAGGATGCTTACGTACGAGTTACCTGTCATAGTCGTATCTAGGCGTATCAGGGGTCCCATATCACTCTAACTGTATACGCCCCACACTACTACAAAGCCTCCACAAATCTGAACAGATCCTGCTGACATGCAGGGTCCGTGGGTTCACAAGGTTGTCTCCAAACCCGTACACGTCCATCGGCTCCATACAATTCGAAACGAGACTCGTTCCAACAGCCAACATGTTTCCAGTCACCAACAGCCCAGCGTCGGTGCTGACGAGTCCATGAGAGGCGTAAAGCTTTGTGTCGCGTAGTCATCAAAGGTAAACGAGTGAGGCTTTGGCTCCGAGAGTCCATATGGACGATGTTTCGTTGAATGGTTCACACTCTGACGCTTGTTCATGGCCCAGAACTGAAATCTGCAGCAGTATGCGGAAGGATTGCAATTCTGTCACGTTGAACGATTCTCTTCAGTCGTCGTTGGTCCTGTTCTCGCAGTTTCGTTTCAGGCCGCAGCGCAGTCGGAGATTTGATCTTTTACAGGATTCCTGATGTTCACAGTACACTCGTGAAATGGTCGTACGGAAAAATCCCCACTTAATCGCTACCTCGGAGATGCTGTATCCCGTCGCTTGTGCGCTGTCTGTAACACCACGTTCAAACTCACCTAAATTTTGATATCCTGCCATTGCAACAGCAATAACCGATCTAACAACTACGCCAGACACTTGCAGTCAAAATATAGGCGTTTTTGACCGCAGCGCCATATTCTGCCTGTTTACATATCTCTGTATTTGAGTACGTATGCCTATACCAGTTTCTTTGGTGCTCCACTGTATACGAGGGCGGTTCAGAAAGTAACCTCCGGTTGGTCACAGTGCGGGTTGGGGGGGGGGGGGGAGTAGCGACGCCATCTGTGCGATCACGCACTCAACAGGTCAGTCGGCATCAAGCCGTGGTCGAGTGAACGTCGTACCTGCGCTAGTTTAGTTTTTGTGGCAGTTTGAAATGTGTGCTGCAATAGAAAACCCCGCCAAATGTGAAGTGCGTGCTGTCATAAGGTTTTTTACAGCCAAAGGATATTCTGCAGCAGCTATTCATCGTGAGCTTTGTGCCGTGTACGGACCAAGAGTTATGAGTGAAGGAGTTGTCCGTGAATGGGTACGTTTATTTAAAAGTGGACGAGAAAACGTTCATGATGAAGAGAGGAGTGGTAGACCATCATTGGTGACTGACGAACTCGTTCAGACAGTTGATGCAAAAGTTCGTGAAAATCGACGTTTCTCAATGTCGGAGTTGTCTACTGGTTTTCCACAGATTTCTAAGACCCTCTTGTACGAGATAGTGACAGCAAGATTGGGTTACCGTAAGTTCTGTGCACGATGGGTGCCCAAAATTCTTACCGACCACCACAAAACTCAAAGAATGGCCCCTGCATTAGACTTTCTGTCACGTTATGAGGACGAAGGAGAACCATTGTTAAACAGAATCGTGACCGGTGACGAAACCTGGATTAAGTACGTGAACCCTGAGACAAAAGAACAATCAAAGATGTGGGCACATTCAAATTCGCCTACCAAACCAAGAAAAGCCTCGCAAGATTTTTCTGCCAGAAAACTGATGGCAACGATGTTTTGGGATGCCAAAGGGGTGTTGTTGGTTGAATTCATGGAACGTGGTACGACCATTAATCAAGACGTGTACTGTGAAACAATAAAAAAGTTACGACGGGCTATACAGATCAAACGCCGTGGTATGCTGACTTCCGGTATCGTTCTTTTGCACGATAACGCCCGTCCTCACTCTGCTCGCAGAACAACGGCCCTTCTTGAGTCCTTCAAGTGGGACGTTATCAACCATCCACCTTACAGCCCAGACCTGGCGCCAAGTGATTATCACCTCTTCATGCATTTGAAGAAATGGCTCGGGTCACAGCGGTTTGATGACGACGAAGAGCTCAAAGATGCGGTCACAGGCTGGCTCCAGGCACAAGCGGGTGATTTTTATGCAGAAGGAATTTCAAAGCTTGTGAAGAGATACGATAAGTGCCTCAATCGCTATGGAGACTATGTAGAAAAATAGTGCAAAGATGTAGTTGTAAGATGTATATATTAAAATATTTTTATTTAACTTGGTGTATTTTTTTAAATCAACCAGAGGTTACTTTCTGAACGGCACTCGTATTTCAGGTCTTATGACGCCAGTTTAATGATGTGTCATGTATTGCCAGGAAGTAATTACTTTTGTAACTGAACAGGTCACGTCTCTTAATTTGGGTTTCATATGAAGCAGTTTCGTACCTAAACATTTTCGAAATTGTTCGGTGCTCCTGTACAGTAAATCAGCGCATTCTGAATTGTGGGAGGAGAGAGAACTGGTGGGTAAAAAACCTGTGATGAGGGGTCCCGCTATAATTACCTGTTGTGTTTTTCAAGTGCATTTGCTAAATTGGATTTATCGAAATACTGTTTTTAGGTTTGAATTGCTGTCAGTTTCTTATTACAAGTATTGTTTGGGATTACTACATGCATTTTCAAGCTAGCATTGGGGTTTTAAATATTTTTATCACAAGTAGTTATCGAGCTTCAGCTTAAACTTTTAATTGATGTTATAATTGCCTTCGGGTTAAATTTTACACTACTGTATCATAGGTATTTTACCATTTACATTGAATCAGTGTAAATATTATGAATTAAGAGTAAACCTTGTAATGGATACCGTTTAAAAGAAAAAAAAAACTGAAAGTGATAGGACAATATGACCTTTAATAACTGCTGAGTAAGATTTGTTAGTTAATAAATTTGTTTTAAAGGTTGTCTGAATTAATGTTAGCCTGGCACCATACCTCTCGCTAATACCTCCTACGATACCAATGAGTTCCGATAATTTCAGGCGAGCGAACCGACCCTAACAATGCCGAGCATAAAGATTCCCAGTTACAGCAAAGGGTGCAGTTCATGAAGTCCTACTGGGACCCAAAATTCCATATCTGACTGCATTTGATGTCTAACTTCTTAAGACTACAAAAGCTCAACCCGTCCGGGGATATAACACATCCAAAGAGTATTTACTCAAAAATAAGTTACCACATCGTCACTCAAATCCTCCCATTACGCAAAAGAAAAAAGTAAACTACTGAAGACTTATCTTCTTAAACAGAAAAAGACAATATCTGCGCTTTTTACTATCTGGTTGCTAGTGTTTTTCGAATGAAATCAGTGCTAACTCCAAATATTATCACTTAATATTGGCCCGCATCTCGTGGTCGTGCGGTAGCGTTCTCGCTTCCCACGCCCTGGTTCCCGGGTTCGATTCCCGGCGGGGTCAGGGATTTTCTCTGCCTCGTGATGGCTGGGTGTTGTGTGTTGTCCTTAGGTTACTTAGGTTTAAGTAGTTCTAAGTTCTAGGGGACTGATGACCATAGATGTTAAGTCCCATAGTGCTCAGAGCCATTTTTGAACTTAATGTTGTCAGGCGCATTAAAAGATTTTTGTTAGTCAAGAGCGAATAAAAGACAAATACTGGCGTTCAGAATGTTTAATTCAAGTCTTATTTCAGCTCAGAAAAAGCATCTACATACCGTGTGCTGTGTGGACCTTTATCGTGCCAC
Organism: Schistocerca nitens; assembly: GCF_023898315.1. Classification (NCBI taxonomy): domain Eukaryota; kingdom Metazoa; phylum Arthropoda; class Insecta; order Orthoptera; family Acrididae; genus Schistocerca; species Schistocerca nitens. The sequence goes on along the minus strand of NC_064622.1, from coordinate 109,603,990 downwards.
CACTGCTCATGTAGCCTTCGTCCAGATAATCTGTCCTCTGTTTCGAATACTGCGTGGCAGCTCCAGAACTCAGATGCAACAAATCTTCAAGAAGAATTAAGAACAGGATGTTCCCCTACTTGCAGAAATTACTCCACAACTCAGCAACCATTTCCAATGCATCATTTCAGTACCATATTTTCATCTAGTTGTTTTTCTCAGTAAAAAAGGGGAGTTTACAGCGAATTTAGACTCTGTTACGTGTTTCACTGCAGTGGTACGATCAGACTAATGAGCATGGATGGGACTACACTGTTACCAAATGCTATGCCCCTAACAACTCGACCCTGAGAATGAAATGAGCTACCTAATATGATCGAAAGGGGTTTGCTATTTTACGTCTTATCCGCAGTCGTTTAGAAGGAGCGTTCAGTTGTATATTGACGAAAATGGGCACTCATATTAACCTCTCAATTACATTAACAATCGTCCACCAGAATATACGTACAACAAACCTATTTATGTACAGCATGTTACATTCGCCATTAAAGCTAAGAAATTTTATATGTTTCTACCTAAAATAAAAAAAAAATTCATTTAAGTTGACCTGTACACTGTTAGTTTAAATATGTCAGCTACTTCATAGAAAGAAATAATGTTACATTAAAAAAAAAAAAAAAACATAACTCACTTTGGTAACTCTCTAGAAAATGAAATAAACTGCTGCAGTCAGCACAGACGCCTACAGCAGCGGCAACACCACAGACAGACCAGCGATGCAGGTTGCCGACACCACTGCGAAGTCTGCCGACGCAGGAGTGTTTAGAAGCAAGTACCACAGTTGACAACAAACAAAAGCAGAGAAAGGGGGCGCGACGATCATGTATGTGCAAATAGTCCAGGAAATATCCTTTCGACCGGGGCTAGGTAAGCCGGCGCCGCCGGCCGGAGTGGCCGAGCGGTTCTAGGCGCTACAGTCTGGAACCGCTCGACCGCTAGGGTCGCAGGTTCGAATACTGCCTCGGGCATGGATGTGTGTGTGATGTCCTTAGGTTAGTTAGGTTTAAGTAGTTCTAAGCTCTAGGGGACTGATGACCAAAGAAGTTAAGTCCCATAGTGCTCGGAGCCATTTGAACCATTTAAGCCGGCGCCCGGCCGTTCAGCAGGCAGTTCTCCACTCGTCTAGTGCGGAGAACATCGGCTGGTCCAGTGGTGTGCCACCTCGACCATCCTCTCTTCCCCAACGATTATGATACGTCGCTTCCGTCGTGTTATGCTATCTGTCAACTGCTACAGCTGACTTCGACGTTGAACAGCTGTACGGGTATAGGGTCGAAAGGAACTCGGATTATAGGAATTAGTTGTTGCTTGCTTGATCCGCAGAAGGGATCCTTATCGTTTTTTTTATTTTGAATAGTGTATTACTGTTGGTGGTTTGGTGTAATTTCCTTAATAAAAAAAAAAAGAAGTTGGCAAAACGAGTTGATTCTTGCTCTGTAGATTTAGCATAAACCGTGTTTGTATTCTGACTGAAAGAACAACGTGTCTTACGTTTATATCTCGTATTAGTTAATTAGTTACATGTTCCATAAATTATTTGAACGATTTTCCTTTCGAAAGTGGAACGAGTCAGTTTAAAGAAGATATACACAATTAGTACTAACATTAATAAATACATCACATTTTAGCCTTGCTCGAGCAACTAAAGAAAAAAACCTTTATCTTGAACATCCCTTATATTAACAGTTTTGTATTCTATTCACCATTTAAGCACTATAGCTCAGTTTACGGAACTAGCTTGGATTTTTTGGAAGAAAAATGTTACTTTAGATACTACTCTATATCGTGGCCTCCACTCAAGATGTAAACCTTTCACATACGACATTCAATTCGTTGTTTGCGATAAATATTCCTGTTATTAATCTATTAATAAACAGCGTATTTTTTCGATGTACGAATTTCACGTAGCTCCATTCACACTTAAACCCGTCGCTAAAGATAAGTCATTATAGCCGCCACGTTGACGAAGTAGTTTGCGCATATTTGTTCATTACCTCACTGATCGAACTACTCACACAGCACGGCAATCTCCACTTCATCCTCAATACCTCGAATGTTACGCTTGGCTCGAACATCAAACAAAACTTACGACAAACACAAAACGTGCACAACGACAGCACTCGTACCGTCGGTAGGCAGCACGTTTGCGCCAATGAACACTGAATAACTTTAAACATAGCGACTACATCAACCTCACCTGTATGCCTCAGCTGTCGATTGTTTCCGCCTGACTCCTCATTCTCTTAATTCCATTATCGATAAGTGAGATTCTGGACCCTCTATCATTTTTTGGAGTGTCACAGTGAAGAGGAGTTTTCTGGACCGTGAACGTCACACTTACGAGCGAATGTGATGGATTTTTCGCACTGGACACAGCCAGGTGAAATACCTGCCGTGCTACTAGCTGTGGAATTCCGGCACGGTCTTCTTCAGTACACCATGACTATGCTGAAATCCGTAATCACTCAGGTTTCCTTCCTTTCTCTGTCCGCTGCGGAATCCTTACAGCTCTCCTTATACGTTCGGAGCGCTAAACAACAGGTAGTACACGTACGTTGCTTCGCAACCTTACAACCTCATTATTTACAAATCGTTTTCAATTTGATCGTCGTATGTTTTTTCCGCATCACCTAACTTGCAGATACCAGACCATAGAAAGATAATGAGTTCTAGTTACAGCGTTTATTAAATTAAAGGTAAATGTACCACTCTGTCACCTGAGTCTCAACAGCGTTACGGGTTTGCAGATGGTCAGGCGTATACAGTACCGTGCTGAAAGTAATGCCTCCGAATTTTTATATGTTTTTAAATAAAAGATATATTGTTAACATTCTGCATCTTATTCTTCATTCTGGTGACGAACACATTTCTCTCAAGGAAAGACTAGTTTCTTCATACCTTGACTGCAGACCGTTTGGCTGGCGGCTATGTCGAGCGGTTCTAGGAGCTTCAGTCCGGAACCGCTCTGCTGCTGCGGTCGCAGGTTCGAATCCTGCCTCGGGCATGTATGTGTGTGATGTCCTTCGGTTAGTTAGGTTTAAGTAGTTCTAAGTCTAGGGGACTGATGACCTCAGATGTTAAGTCCCATAGTGCTTAGAGCCATTTGAACCATTCTGTAGAACGTTTCACTTTCTTGACGGAGTCGCAACTTCACCTCTACTTGCACCGCATAATCGATATCAGAGTGAAATTCTCTAAGCTGTTCTTTAAGTTTTGGAGACTGACAAAATTGGGATGGAGTGGAGTCGGGACTCTGTGGCAAATGATCGTTGTGAGCGAATTAAAAAATAAAAAAAAAATGTAAATTTGTGGTAAGATCTTATGCGACCAAACTGCGTAGGTCTTCGGTCCCTAAGCTTACACACTCCTTAATACAACTTACCTTAACTTACGCTATGGACAACAAACACACCCATGACCGAGGGAGGACTCGAACCTTCGACGGGGAGAGCCACGCGGACAGCGAATTCAAGGCGTCAGAAGATTGCAGATGCAGCAGCGCTCATGTGCGGTCTCGCGTTGTCATGCTGAAGCATTACAGCACCGATATAGCTACGTTACACGCTCCTCATGTTACACGCCACAATTCGGAGTTCTGTAGCGGCAGAGGGTTGCATCAAGCGTTAGCGGGACTGGGTTACCTCAACCTAAACTGTACTTTACTAGCAGTGAGTAACTAAAGCTTTTAATAGCAAGATTACCAATATTGACGTTAAATCAGTCTGAAAGAGAACTATTACTGATGAGCTTGTACCACAAAACATGGACTGTATTCAAGTTACGTAAATGTTTGCAGTTCATGTAAATAAACAGTTGTATTAAACGAGGTGTGCACCTGTGTTGTAGAAAGAGGATACCGGCCACCATTAACAACATCCTCTCCCTTGCTTCCTTGTGGTACAAGACTCTACATTGAGGGCAGTCCACAATCGGCGCGTTCGGTCGTCAGGGAATAAACTGTTATGGTGGCTGTAGATACTAATCCAACCACCTGTATACATGCCATTGCCTTAGCGTTAACAAGGTCTCGTAGCAGTGTCTAGCGTGTTTCAAATGCCGACTCCTTACTGGCCTTTCATGTGTAAAGGGTGTGGTTACTGCACACCGATGATCATTTCGTACGTCTGCGTTTAGCATCATGGTTTCTGCAACAAAGTGTCGATATGTGCATTTCCAGTTTATGCCTTGTTAACTGACGAGATCACGTTCACCAGGGATGGCATATTTAGTCACCACAGTGAGCATCTGTGGACACCAGGAGAACCCCCATGGTGTGCTACACTACACAGCAAGGCATCGCTCCACAGTTAAAGTATGCGCCAGATTGGTAGGCAACTGCTCGATCGCGCCGTACCTTTTACCATCCTGCCCGATCGAAGCGAATTGTTCAGACGTTTGTGGAAGGGGTTCGTCCCAGCCCGATCGAAGCGAATTGTTCAGAAGTTTGTGGAACGGGTTCGTCCCAGCTTCCTTAACGATGCTCCAGCAAATGTGAAACGCTGCATGTGGTTCCAACATTATGGGATTTCTCCTCTTTTTGGACTGGCTGTTCGTAGGCATTTGAACAGGACCTTCTTGCCCACTGAATTTGGCGTGGTGGACCGGTTCCCTGGTCCCCATGATAACCGGGTTCGTCGAATCTCGATTTCTTTTTCTGGGGATCCATGAAATCTCTCCTGTACCGCATTCGGGAGGACGACGGTTCATACCTGATTTAGATTTTCCGTGATTTCCCTCGCTACTGGCGAATGCCGGAATGGTTCCTTTGAAGCCGGCCGGTGTGGCCGAGCGGTTGTAGCCGCTTCAGTCTGGAATTGCGCGACAGCTACGGTGGCAGGTTCGAATTCTGCCTCGGGAATGGATGTGTGTGATGTCCTTAGTTAGGTTTAAGTAGTTCTATGTTCTAGGGGACTGATGGCCTCAGATGTTAAGTCTCATAGTGCTGAGAGCCATTTGAACCATTTTGTTCCTTTGAAAGTGCCCGACCGACTTCCTTCCCCATGCTTCCCTAATCCGATGGGACCGAGGATATCGCTGTTTGGACCCTTCTCCAAATCAAGCAACCATTTCATGTACCGCTATGCGACGGCACCTGAAGTTGATCTCGCCGCAAGTATTATCTCCGCAGCTGCTACAGCCAAAAGAAACTCCCGGCATGTTGGAGGGTGTCCGGAAATCAACGCTTTGGCGGTGTCAGGCATGTGTGATGTCTGATGGTGCAAAATTCGAGCTTCTATTGTAACATTAGAGCTGTATTCATATCGTAAACCATGTGTACTTAGTATGTCAAATATGTTTCAAGTGAATCCCTCTCTCGTTTCGTTTCCGATCGTAGACCTCTGCTAGCAGTTACCATTGACGTTTGTGGCCCAGGGTTGCTATCCAATCCTCAACCCTTATGGTGTGCCTCACCTCACCTAGAAGATTGTCACAACATTCCTGCGACATGTTGTATAATTACTGGTATTTCTTCGTCAATTTTTTTCGTTAAAGCGGTAGTTCCTGGAGCCGAATTTACTCTTATCTCTATCTATTTCCCTTAAAAAGGAGGAACCGATGACCTAGCAGTTTGGTCCCTTCCTCCTCCCCCCTCTTTAAACCAAACAACCTTAAAAAGGAAAAAAAAAGGTGGTGATCAAAAAGTTTCTTTTCGAAGACCACACTAACCCATTGTCTACAAGTTGGTATTAATATACTCACATCGGTGTCACGCTGGATTGCATATACGCTGCAGCAACGTGATCAAATGGAAATTGTTTGGTCGTCCTTAATTTTACAATTACGAGGGGCGTTCAGAAAGTAAGCTCCGATCGGTCGCGAAATGGAAACGACTATGAAAATCCGATAAACCTTTGCACAGATGTGTTGGGTAGTGTCTCTAGTATAATCCCAGTTAGCATCACGTCGCTCTTCTCATTCCTGAGCTCGCAGTGAGTGCGTAAAGATGTCTAGAAAATAGTGTCTGCCGCCAAGTACGAGGGCCTGGTGAGAAATTTCGCCTGAAGCTATGCAGCTAACATTACATAACTGTCGTGCTGTTTCTTCTTCAAGACAATTCTCAGCCGCATTCTGCAGGGGCAATGAAGATGCTCCTGCATCGTTTTCAAATGGAAATGTGAGATTACCCACAATACAGTCCGCAATTGTCTCCCCCTGAGTTTCATCTCTGGTCACATGAACCGCTGTCTTTGAAGACAACATTTTGACACAGACAACGAGGTGTAGGCCAGCGTGGAGAATTGGCGGAAAGCACTGGCGGCTGCCTTCTATGATGAGGCTATTGAAAAGTTGGTACAACGCTATGACAAAAGTCTAAGTCAGAACGGCGACTACGTAGAGAAGTAGCTGAAAGGTGTAGCTAATTGTTACAAGTAAAACATTTCTGATGTTCACTGTGGTTTCAATTTGGCAATCAATCGGAGCTTACTTTCTGAACAGGCCTCGTATTTTCGCGGAAGTGCGTGATAATAAAGTTGTAATTGGTTTTTAATTATTGTCATTGTCTGTGTCCGCAAGTGCCTGGTGGCTATTAAGGGGGTACTTCCCGGAATAAGCCAAGGATTTCGTATTTCATTTTCTTCCAAATAAAATAAAATCCTAATTTGTCTATGTGGTATAAGTCCGTTGCAGCTATTAACATCAGTAAATGAAATTCCTCTTCGGCCACGAGGTTTAAGGGTTAATAAAGGACGCAGTGGCAGGGATAGAATTGTGATTACTGTAATATAAAATCGGCTTATAAAAACAGAAAAAGGGAAACCGTCATCTTCTAAAACATGTTCACAAAATTTTCGCTGCAGAGTCTTGACAGAAAATGTCGCTGTTTTTCAAAGATCATCATTTAATTCCTCCGAGTATCTCTCATACACATTTGTATGAGCTATTTTTCAGAGATTATCACTTAATACTTCCGAATATCTCTGACACACATTTGTATGAGCTATATCGATCTGTAACGAACCTGACAGCGCTTCTCTGAATTCGATAGGTATCTGTTGCGATCTATCTACATTTGGAGACACTGATGTCTTGGAAGCGCTTTCTTTTACAGAGGCAATGCACTTTCCCAGACCCCTTCCAAAAAATCCAACTCTGTCAAACACATTTCGTAATAGTGATTTGACGTGATGGTACAATTTCATTTAGGTTCATAGTGTTATACCCAAATGCTACCTACCCAGAATGTTGACCACTGACCTTGATGATATTATTGTCTTCCTTCTGTTTGTTGTAGATATCATCTTTATCTAATAGACAATTATCTCCAAATTATCTTTCTGAGTTTCATGATGCTCTTCCAATGACGATACTTTCCTATAGACAACAGAATACTCTCTGATAAATCTTATACGTATAGTGAGAACATTAATGGCATCCAAACACTCAAGGAGCTCGAGGGATGTTACTTTCGTTTATGTCGAACATTCTGCGTCCAGTGTAACGTACAGAGTTTTTTCAGTCTAGCGTTCATCGCGCATTCTTGTACAGTTCGAGCTTGTGTTCCGCCGGAAATAGTCTCGTTATCGACAGAAACTTGAATATCAAACTGCGTTTCTCAGTTCCTTCCGAGTCTACGCTTTTTCATTTGTATGCCGAGGTCTTCTGAAAGCCTGCACGTAAACGAATATGTGGCAATTGTTTCTCAAAACTTAACCGTCATGAGTAGTACTAAGTCTCTACCTACAGCAATCTGTAGAGCAGCAGAAAGGGAACTAGTAGGTGAATCGATTGTATAGAACTCCTCTCTGTCCAACAGGGCTCGGAAGGCCGGACGGTATCGACCGGCCGCCGTGTCGTCCTCAGCCGTTGGGCGTCACTGAATGCGGATATGGCCGCTACTTCTCAGTCAAGTAGCTTGTCAATTTCTCTCACAAGGGCCGAGTGCTCCTCGCTTGCCAACAACGCTTGGCTGCCCCAGACGGTAACCAATCCAGGTGCTAGCAAAGCCTGACAGAGCTTAACTTTGGTGATTTGACGGTAACACGCGTTATCAGTGTGTATGTGTATCGATATATCCATGTCAACTGGCTGTTTTGCTTATGTAGAGTGATGTATCTGTCATGCGAATTCTTTGACTATGTACACGTATTTCAGTTATGTGAAGTTTTGAACGATGTTGTTTAAACTGTGCTTGTTGATTTAAAGAACTACTTTATTGATTGTTATATAATGTACTGTAAATGACTTGGTCCATACTTAGGGAAAGTAGGGTTGAATGTAAAAGATGTGGGAAAGCCCCGCAGCTATGGAAATAGCCTGGTGGAGTGGAAAATGTGTGGTTGGCGCGCAAGTGGCAACTCTTCCTTTGTTCAGGGAGTCTCGGCAGAGCAGTGCTGCGGTTAACACTCACTAGCAGTGGCGTATGTTTATGGCTCATGTTCTTGCGATTTTGAGGCCAGAGGAGCTTAAGAGCAGTATTTAGGGCCTCGGATGCTGCATTTCGTGATACTATTATTATGGCATACTTTTTGGCCTTGTAAAAATATGATTCCTACGCCTAGAAAATCCGTAGCAGGGCGAGGCCAACATTACTGCCATGACTGCATTGCCGCCATGTTAACAGTCACTGCAAATTGCGCCATCATTACCACCAGCCTTCCACTAAATTGTATATATTTGGCACTCTGTAAATGGACAAGGAATTTGCGAAATTTGGTTGAAGTTAATAATAATCATGGTGTTGCTAATTGCTAAAAACTCTGTCTTACAACCGTGACTATCCCAAATCATAAACCTGGAGAGGAATCCAATTCTAGTGAATTTAATTCCGAGTGTGCTAATTTATTATGTGAAGACGTATTCGGCAGCTGTAAAAATAGCTGTGATTGCTTTCTAATGTGTGGAGTTACAGTGTTTTAAGTTTAGTTTTACAGTTTGAGAAATACTCCACTTCTGGTACATTCTTAAATAAATCTGCTGTTATTTTCTTAAGTAATTTGCCTTACTTGAGAGCTGCTTGAAAATAGTAAAGCTGAACTGAAGTGTCAAAGATAATTAATTGTTGCATTTATGCACTTTGATGAGAATTGCAAAGTATTTTCAGTGTTCAATTCACGAGAATATGTCTGAATTTAATTTAATGTTGTGTTGGCATTTGCACACCCAACTGTATATTGATTACGTTACAAGACTGCTTATTAAACGACATTTGTTATTTAAAGGGTTATAGTTTGTTGTGACTTCCTTAATTAATAATTACTAATGAGAATACTTACAATTTCTCATACATACTTATGTAGTATGGTTAATGAGCATGGTGCCTCAAACCATGAAAGTTTAAGAGCCTTCGTGTAGTAGGCTAGTTAGTTAATGAAACAAAGCAAAGGCTCCTTCACAGCCAGTGTAATTACATTTCAATTCTGTTCAATTGCTTCAAACCGAGCTTAAGAGAGAAATATTTTAAAAAATGTTCAAACGTGTGAGAAATCTTATGCGACTTAACTGCTAAGGTCATCAGTCCCTCAGCTTGCACACTACTTAACCTAAATTATCCTAAGGACAAACACACACACACATGCCCGAGGGAGGACTCGAACCTCCGCCGGGACCATCCGCACAGTCCATGACTGCAGTGCCTCAGACCGCTCGGCTAATCCCGCACGGCCGGAAATATTTACTATGCTAGCTACTAATGCAAGTTGGTTAATGCAGAGGCATAGAGACCGTGTACTAAGCAATGATGTTATAGAGTACGATCATTAACAGAACCCTTGATTTGAATCAGTATCATTTCATCCTCTTTCCTGTTTAGTATTGCTACTAGTTTAATGTGTAATGATGCACGTGCCGTTCGAGAGTGGAACGGTAGAGAGACAGCTTGAAGGTGGTTCATTGAACCCTCTGCCAGTCACTTTATTGTGAATAGCAGAGTAATCACGTAGATGTAGATGTAGATTGGTTGTATAAGCTGCTGCACCTAGCTCATTTAAGGTACGTGTTGTTGAGCGGCATATGTTACTGTTTGCTATCTCATTGACCATTTGTTAGTCTGAATTTTATGTTAGTGGTACATTTATCTCAAAGGTTAGGTCACTGTGATGTAGTGTGAACAGGTATAAAGGTAGTGTTTAGTAATTGTGTGTGTTTGTCAAGGAGGGTTAGGTTAGCCTTAACACTGCCTCCTGCTTCATTATGTTCCTTGACACAAGAATGCCTAATTCGGCTGGTGACCGATATTAATTCGTAATGTTACAACTTGCTTTTGTGCTGGAGAATGTCTGTTCATGACCCACCTGTTTACTGTTGGCTATACTCTGCTGGAGTGTTTCGAGTCGAATGCCAGTTTGATTGTTCTGTTGCCATTAGGTTGTCTCACGGTCACAACTTTCTTAAAAATTGCTCACAGAGATTTAACGTTAGCATTGATTGCCACTTAAGGTGGTCAGTGTTACCGTTACAGGTTATATAGGGTATATATTACATAACAGGGAAACCCGAGGAGATGGTTCCTGACAGGAAAGTTCAAATCAACATATCTATGCAAATTATTAGTGGTACATTGTATTACACATTTCGTGGTATTAATTTAACTTCATTAAAGCACATTTTCCGACGTAGATACGTAGATGGCACTGACGAACAAGAGGAAGAGTTAAATTTTTCAGGTTACGTGATTTCAGTGAAGTCGAAATATAATGGTCCATTATTCATTCCAGGAGCAAGCAGAGATGATTTTCGTCCACTGTCAAGCACTTGGTAGTGGTCGAGATGTCTGATTTACCAAGCCACGTAACCCTGACAGCACCGACGAACTCAAAGAATATACACTCCTGGAAATGGAAAAAAGAACACATTGACACCGGTGTGTCAGACCCACCATACTTGCTCCGGACACTGCGAGAGGGCTGTACAAGCAATGATCACACGCACGGCACAGCGGACACACCACGAACCGCGGTGTTGGCCGTCGAATGGCGCTAGCTGCGCAGCATTTGTGCACCGCCGCCGTCAGTGTCAGCCAGTTTGCCGTGGCATACGGAGCTCCATCGCAGTCTTTAACACTGGTAGCATGCCGCGACAGCGTGGACGTGAACCGTATGTGCAGTTGACGGACTTTGAGCGAGAGCGTATAGTGGGCATGCGGGAGGCCGGGTGGACGTACCGCCGAATTCCTCAACACGTGGGGCGTGAGGTCTCCACAGTACATCGATGTTGTCGCCAGTGGTCGGCGGAAGGTGCACGTGCCCGTCGACCTGGGACCGGACCGCAGCGACGCACGGATGCACGCCAAGACCGTAGGATCCTACGCAGTGCCGTAGGGGACCGCACCGCCACTTCCCAGCAAATTAGGGACACTGTTGCTCCTGGGGTATCGGCGAGGACCATTCGCAACCGTCTCCATGAAGCTGGGCTACGGTCCCGCACACCGTTAGGCCGTCTTCCGCTCACGCCCCAACATCGTGCAGCCCGCCTCCAGTGGTGTCGCGACAGGCGTGAATGGAGGGACGAATGGAGACGTGTCGTCTTCAGCGATGAGAGTCGCTTCTGCCTTGGTGCCAATGATGGTCGTATGCGTGTTTGGCGCCGTGCAGGTGAGCGCCACAATCAGGACTGCATACGACCGAGGCACACAGGGCCAACACCCGGCATCATGGTGTGGGGAGCGATCTCCTACACTGGCCGTACACCACTGGTGACACTGAATAGTGCACGGTACATCCAAACCGTCATCGAACCCATCGTTCTACCATTCCTAGACCGGCAAGGGAACTTGCTGTTCCAACAGGACAATGCACGTCCGCATGTATCCCGTGCCACCCAACGTGCTCTAGAAGGTGTAAGTCAACTACCCTGGCCAGCAAGATCTCCGGATCTGTCCCCCATTGAGCATGTTTGGGACTGGATGAAGCGTGGTCTCACGCGGTCTGCACGTCCAGCACGAACGCTGGTCCAACTGAGGCGCCAGGTGGAAATGGCATGGCAAGCCGTTCCACAGGACTACATCCAGCATCTCTACGATCGTCTCCATGGGAGAATAGCAGCCTGCATTGCTGCGAAAGGTGGATATACACTGTACTAGTGCCGACATTGTGCATGCTCTGTTGCCTGTGTCTATGTGCCTGTGGTTCTGTCAGTGTGATCATGTGATGTATCTGACCCCAGGAATGTGTCAATAAAGTTTCCCCCTCCTGGGAGAATGAATTCACGGTGTTCTTATTTCAATTTCCAGGAGTGTAATAATACGTATTTAGATGTTTGTGTGAACAGCGTGGAAGGCTTGGAAAAATGACGTCCTGGTCAGTTCTGATGTTGTTTCTTTGTTCGCCAATGTGCAAACATATGGCTCTCTGGAGCATATGGCTTCCATTTCGCGCCGGAATAAGCCAAAATCGTTGATACCTATCTTACCACATGCTACTTTTTGTAGATGAGTCATTTATACGAGCAGTTGGATGGCCCAGGTGGTCCATTTAGTCCAATGGTTGCCAGTTTCTTCAACGAGTATCTAGAGAAACATGATACCTTTTAAACAGGTGGGTCGATGACACTTTCGTCCTATGGAGTAGTGTTGAGGAACAGATCGGTGACTTCCTAAGGCATCCTAACTATCTCCGTGACAATTATTAAATTGATCATCACGGTAGAAAAGGATGAAGGGACCCACTTGCAATATTGAGAATAAGCCACGGAAGGTGTCCATGTGGAGAAGTCTACATCTAAATCTACATACATACTCCGCAATACAACATACGGTGCGTAGCGGAGGGTACGTCGTACCACAACTAGTATCTTCTCTCCTTGTTTCACTCCCAAACAGAACGAGGGAAAAATGACTGCCTATATGCCTCTGTACGAGCCCTAATCTCTCTTATCTTATCTTTGTGGTCTTTCCGCGAAATGTAAGTTGGCGGCAGTAAAATTGTACTGAAGTCAGCCTCAAATGCTGGTTCTCTAAATTTCCTCAGTAGTGATTCACGAAAAGAACGCCTCCTTTCCTGTAGAGACTCCCACCCGAGATCCTGAAGCATTTCCGTAACACTGGCGTGATGTTCAAATCTATCAGTGACAAATCTAGCAGCCCGCCTCTGAATTGCTTCTATGTCCTTCCTCAATCCGACATGATATGGATCCCAAACGCTCGAGCAGTACTCAAGAATAGGTCGTATTAGTGTTTTATAAGCGGTCTCCTTTACAGATGAACCACATCTTCCCAAAATTCTACCAATGAACCGAAGACGACTATCCGCCTTCCTCACAACTGTCATTGCATGCTTGTCCCACTTCATATCGCCCTGCAATGTTACGCTCAAATATTTAATCGACGTGACTGTGTCAAGCGCTACACTACTAATGGAGTATTCAAACATTACAGGATTCTTTTTCCTATTCATCTTCATTAATTTACATTTATCTGTAGAGTTAGCTGCCATTCTTTACACCAATCAAAAATCCTGTCCAAGTCATCTTGTATCCTCCTACAGTCACTCAACGACGATACCTTCCCGTACACCACAGCATCATCAGCAAACAGCCGCACACTGCTATCCACCCTATCCAAAAGATCGTTTATGTAGTCAACGTCAGAATGAGCGGACGAACCATCAGTACGAGGATCATCGAAGACAAACGGTGTTACAGGTTAGGACAGAGGGAGAAATCAGCCGTGGCGGAGCACGCGGCATATGGGGACACACTGTCCAGAAGGGCTAGCATGGGCGTTTATTGAAGGAAGTTATAGAAATTCACATACATGCACAATAAATTTAACAGGAAAGGAGCAAACGGAATTTCCGGGTAACAAGAGGAGAACCGCAGCGGTAATGACAGGGAAAGTCCGTCAGACTGTAATGTCTCTTGCAGCGGTCTCTCCGCGATATTTACAGAAATTTTATTAATCATATAACTCAGTACATATCTCGAAATATCTCTTCTTATCTTACCGATTATCAAAGTAGTTTCAAGCCCAATTATTCCTTGGAGCGTCCATTTACTCCATGGAATAGCTTCTCTGCTATCTATGTTTTTCTCTTACGAAAAAGAATAGAGGACTTCTTGCCGATTAGTCGTGGAAGAAGGATGTATATGTATGTATTGTTGAGCTAGTCGCCATCTTGATGAGATTCTGTATGAGAAGGAATTTAATACATGAACTAAACTAAAGTAAGTGTGTTCGCGTATTATTTAACGGATTATTATTATTGACAGTGTCTGCTTACTACGCTGTGTTGCACGGGATCAGTGGGGAACGTTTGATTTACACTGGACGAACCTGCCGTTTTGTATGCTCAAGATATCCAGTTACTTCAAATAAATAGGCTAACACGGTCTTACCAGCAGATCTCCGGTCTTCCCCACGTGATCACCGAAAGTTAATAATTATTATAAATGTTTCCAGGAGATCGACTGACAATTTTCGTCGCACCGAGACTTCGAAATTGCTTCACTGCCTTATGGAATTTAAGTTAAGCTTAATTTAATCAGGATAGAACAGTATTTAACTGTGTGAATGTGATAAGCCTGCTTTGTCAATGAAAATTCCCTTAATTTTCGCATGTTTTTACTATCCTGATCAGTGAAGCTAAATCAGGCCGGCGTGAGAGAGGTTTTTTTAAATTTTAGATCCCATACATACAAAATGTATTAAAAGACGTTGCGCGCCAAGTGTGTATACGGCGTCAGCAAAACAGTACTGACCTGCAAAACATTAACTAAGACTGACGTGGGATTGTCCTCTGTTAATGAACTCCTAAAAAAAAAAAAAAAAAAAAAAAAAAAGGTGGTGAGAATGGCCGCCGTTGACGTCGACGTAACGATGTGCTCGTTTTATCAAACTGTAAGCCACACACAGCAGCTCTGCCTGAGGGATTAGCAGCAAAAGCGTTTCCAGTGTTATGCCGTTGCTCTTCTAGCGCCTGACGATTATCAGAGCGCACATGGGCCTTCAATTTCTCCTACTGGTAAAAAACACAAGGAGAGATACTAGGCGATCCTTGTGGTCATGTGATAGCACTGTCTCTGCTGATTGTACTTCTCACCCAATATCTCACGCACTTGGGATAAGACATTGCCGTTGCTCACTCAGTATTGCGGAAAATATCCATAAAGTCGTTCTTCTATGAGTGGTTCGACATAAACAGTTTATGGACACACTGGTTAGCGATAACAGTTGCAATTTTTCTGGTATATAGTTCTGTGTGTCTGCATAAAGAATGTGTGTGTGTGTGTGTGCGTGCGTGTGTGTGTGTGTGTGTGTGTGTGTGTGTGTGTGTGTGTGTGTGCGGAGTGTAACTGCACGAAACTAATTACTGAAAAACCGTGTTTACTTAAGTCCTGCGTTGCGCAGTCGAGTCAACATTCGTGTGTTGACCGACGTCACACTGGACAGTTTTCAAAATCTCTAAAACACTCGAAAATAAAACGAGTAAAAATTACACAACAAATGAACTATTAAATTTTGTTTTCTCAAGAAACTTTTGAAATTACTTTAATAAAAGTCCACTTCTGGTTTACGTAGCTAACTTGCGAAAAAAATCTCACAATACGGCAAACGTTTCACATACATATATATCACAATGCTCATTCAATGTACTTTGTATAACAAGAAAATAGCTTCCAAAGTGAATGTAAGCTAACTGATCTAGTCACTGGTTATCTGCGTAATGACACTGTTTGTAGTATAGTGTAACTGTATAGCTATGGCCGTGAACTGTTCTTGCACTTACATCGCTACAGTAAAAATATTCTCTAGAAAGTGGAGCACTGGAAGGGGCGCCGCAGCGAAGCTAGACTAAAATGGGAAACTAAAAATAACATTCAACAGCGTGTCTACCGTCACGTGAAATGCGGGCACAAACAACACAGAATTTCTGGCACGGGAATAATTTTGCATGCTAATTTTCTACATATGGTTTTTCTGAAACAGTTTGATAAATAGCTCGACTTCCTCGATCGTGAACAATATTGACGTTCTACAAAAACGACTGCTATTTTTTTTAACATGTTGATTATTCAAAAAAAAAATACTGTACACAAAAGACAAACCTAATAGAAATGATATCTATTCTTTCATGAATATGTATACAGGGTGTTACAAAACGTTACGGCTAAACTTTCAGGAAACATTGCTCACACACAAATAAAGAAAAGATGTTATGTGGACATGTGTCCGGAAACGTTTAATTTCCATGTTAGAGCTCGTTTTAGTTTCGTCAGTATGTACTGTACTTCCTCGATTCACCGCCAGTCGGCCCAATTGAAGGAAGGTAATGTTGACTTCGGTGCTTGTGTTGACATGCGACTCATTGCTCTACAGTACTAGCATCAAGCACATCAGTACGTAGCATCAACAGGTTAGTGTTAATCACGAACGTGGTTTTGCAGTCAGTGCAATGTTTACAAATGCGGAGTTGGCAGATGCCCGTTTGATGTATGGATTAGCACGGGGCAATAGCCGTTGCGCGGTACGTTTGTATCGAGGCAGATTTCCAGAACGAAGGTGTCCCGACAGCAAGACGTTCGAAGCAATTGATCGGCGTCTTAGGGAGCACGGATCATTCGAGCCTATGACTCGCGACTGGGGAAGACCTAGAACGACGAGGACACCTGAAATGGACGACGCAATTCTTCGTGCAGTTGACGATAACCCTAATGTCAGCGTCAGAGAAGTTGCTGCTGTACAAGTTAACGTTGACCACGGCACTGTATGGAGAGTGCTACGGGAGAACCAGTTGTTTCCGTACCATGTACAGCGTGTGCAGGCACTATCGGCAGCTGATTGGCCTCCACGGGTACACTTCTGCGAATGGTCCATCCAACAATGTGTCAATCCTCATTTCAGTGCAAATGTTCTCTTTACGGATGAGGATTCATTCCAACGAGATCAAATTGTAAATTTTCACAATCAACATGTGTGGGCTGACGAGAATCCGCACGCAATTGTGCATTCAAGTCATCAATACAGATTTTCTGTGAACGTTTGGGCAGGCATTGTTGGTGATGTCTTGATTGGTCCCCATGTTCTTCCACCTACGCTCAATGGAGCACGTTATCATGATTTCATACTGGATACTCTACCTCTGCTGCTAGAACATGTGCCTTTATAAGTACGACACAAAATGTGGTTCACGCACGATGGAACTCCTGCACATTTCAGTCGAAGTGTTCGTACGCTTCTCAACAGATTCGGTGACCGATGGATTGGTAGAGGCGGACCAATTCCATGGCCTCCACGCTCTCCTGGCCTCAACCCTCTTGACTTTCATTTATGGGGGCATTTGAAAGCTCTTCTCTACGCAACCCCGGTACCAAATGTAGAGACTCTTCGTGCTCGTATTGTGGACGGCTGTGATACAATACGCCATTCTTCAGGGCTGCATTAGCGCATCAGGGATTCCATGCGGCGGAGGGTGGATTCATGTATCCTCGCTAACGGAGGACATTTTGAACATTTCCTGTAACAAAGTGTTTGAAGTCACGCTCGTACGTTCTGTTGCTGTGTGTTTCCATTGCATGATTAATGTGATTTGAAGAGAAGTAATAAAATGAGCTCTAACATGGAAAGTAAGCGTTTCAGGACACATGTCCACATAACATATTTTCTTCGTGTGTGTGTGAGGAATGTTTCCTGATAGTTTGGCCGTACCTTTTTGTAACACCCTGTATGTAGGAGGGGAGATTAACTTCGCTAGTTGTGAGCAATCCAAATGAGTAATACTTCAATCAAATCTTGGTACGACAGTTAACTTCACAACAGAATGATGACTTGGCGCACATATGAAAAGCTGCGGATTTACCTCTAATCACAATTCTTCTCAAAACTCTTTTCAAAATCCATAAATACTCTCATTGTCATCTTATTTAATCATTTGCAGCAAATCTGTATTCAGTATTTAGCGTCTCAGTTGCAGATAAAAGTTTCCTGACAATTCAGTTTCAAGTCTGCTTCCAAACACACCTCGATCAATAGTAATGCCCTGTCGGTGAGCACCCCCAGGCAGAGACCGTGCAACAACACAGTCAAAGATCACAGATCAACGTGCTTGCTCTCAGAAGTGTGCATGTCGATATCTGAAAGTAAGTAGTTAACATTTCTGTAATGACCAAGCGTACATGAACAGCTCACACAGTTTGGCGAAAGAATCACACTACAATGGGGACACCTGACAGTACGCACCAAACACCAATACTGATACTATGCAGCGGTTCTTGAGAGTACTGATGGGGTTCTTGTGATACGTAACCCGGCATGCTCTGCAAGTCCACCACATACCATGGCAGAGTAAACGAGGCCTCATCCGAATATATGAAAACTTAAGCTCCAAATGTCCTCATTCAGAAACTACCGGCAGAATTCAACAACAGAAAATTAGTCACGAGCTTCAACTCAGGCGCGGCAAAGATGCAGATCCTTTTTGATAATGTTTACATACGACGGTCTCTTCATTCCCACTTTCAAAGGTAAACGGCGTTGATACTTTGTCGGTCTTTGTTCCAGACTTTCCTTCACTGAAGCAGTGTTTTCTGGTGTCTGAACTCTTTTCGGACAGTTACGAACTTCATTCGCTGCAAAGCCCGTTTCGCGTCATTTTGTCACGACTTATTAACTGCAGTTTTTGCTGGAGGATGTCCTGAAACACTTCCAGGCTTAAAATCCAGAGCAAATAGTTCCACACATATTACCCGAATTGCACTTCGTATAAGACTCGACAGCAAATGCGCGCTGTTTTGTCGTCAGCACCATTTTGTGTAGCATCCAAATGGTCCCTAAAGACATCTTTTTCTCTCACTCAGTAAGGACACAGCGAAGTACCCGGGACAGAACACATGCAAGGTGCGCATGCGAAGACATATGACAGCCATCGACTTCTGCATCGTCTTCACGCTTTGTAGCACTTAATGTTATGGGAGGTTGTCCTCTTTACTACCGCGGCCAAATACTGCATCAGTGTTACAAATATTTTCCGGGCTAATTTTATTTTGCCCACTCTGTATGTTCTCCAGCAGCGTGCTAACAATCAATACGGCAATTACAGAGTATGGTCTTTTCTCCAGTCTGCTTTATTGGTCCATATATCTCCAAGAATATCGTCTCCCATATTAGTCATTGAACCTTCTCCCTCTAAGTACCAGGTACTCTCCGCTTGTTTTTTTCTTTTGTTTGATGTCGTCTGTGATACACTTTGGAAGCCTTTCTTCTTGCATTTCATTTGGAATACCCATACCATTGTAGTTACTTCTGTTGGGTAACAGTATTTTGAACATCATTTCCGTCTGTGTTCAGTTTGTATCTTATTTATTCTTTTGCTAACATCACTGTCGAACATCGCCGGAAATCCACCTCCATAGCTTAATTTTGAATTTATTTACTGTTTCTTTGTCCAACCATAGGTAATAATTCTCGTAATTATCGTTTTAAAAACCATTTTCTGCATTACTTGTCACTCGTTTATATCAAAAACTTTAATAATGAAATAGTCATGTGTCTCAAAATTGTTGTTAATCTAAATTCTAACTACAAATTCATTTCTAACTTCCACAGAACGGTATCCATGTTCATCAGTTGATGCTATTGTTCTCACCACTCCTTACGATACTAAATCTTCTTTTGTTCCACCAACTACAATGTATGTGCTTTTACTGACATTTACTCAAGCTTCTCATATTATTGTGTCATTATCAGACGATATACTCCATACCTTTATAGTCTTAGACTAAAACCAGTTGATACGCTGTAAATTGTAATGGGTAATGTTTGTTATGATTCGTTGGGATGTTAATATTTTTTGTATTTTCTTTCAGTGCTGTAGAGGGAAATATTGTTTTATTTCATACTAATTTTCAGAAGTTGCGAATCTTGTACTTCCTATAATACGAAAATATTAGTAACTTTTTGACAACATGATTACCAATTCGTCCTAATGAAAGTGTAGATGGAAATGTATTAGGTTCAGTAAGAACAAAAATTTGTATGGTCGTTAGGTATCAGTACTAGTGCAGTAGTTTGTTGATATCTCCTGGAGACATGACGAATAAAATAAAAGTTATGTTGTCCTTTCGAAAACAATTTTCGCAAAGTTTGAGGTAAGAAGGCTTCAGCGCCAGACGAATAGGCGGGCGATTGTGAAGCAGGAGCATAATTCACGAAGCAGGGGAGAATGTCTCTATGACAGCCGCAAGTCACATTAATAAGGGAAGCGGCCTTTCTTTTACACCGGCACAAAGGCCAACCCCGACGGGTCGTGTCACGCCAGGTGACACAGAAGGTACCCGACCTTTAAAATTCATGAGCAACACGTAACTGGTTTATAGTTCTAGCGTGGCCGGTCCACAGTGTCCATTGAAAAGGTATCGGCATCTTCGATTACCTGCGGTGCAAGCTGTCATATGATTCCAGTTATCTGTTGCCGTTCGTGCTGAATATTTAGATTGAAGTATGCAGTTTGCGGTCCAGTTCTTTGCGACACTGCCTTTAGATCGACGGGTCCGGAGTTCGATTCCGTGCCGGCACAGAGAATTTTTTCGCTGGCTTAACAATGGGTTAGAAGTCGAGCGAACCTCGCTATCTTTATAGAGAATGAAAAGTTTTCAAATGAGTAAGGAAGGAAGTTGTTCTTTCGCTACAGTTTTTAGAGCCCATGCTTTCCTCCATGAGCAAGCTGGTGATTTCTTAATGCTTCAACATGTGTCCTTAGTACCAAATGTTCAAGAATGTTGTATGTAGCAGTTATACACCTAGGTCTACAGCCATACTCCTCAGACCACCTTTTGCTGTGGGGTGCAGGGTTCTTTGTGTACCGCTCTCACTTCCATCCCTTTTTTTTCTGTTCCAGGCGCAAAATGTCTGCTGGAAGAACGACTGGTGGTCTGGAATCTCTCTGACCTTTACGCTCATTTCGCAATATATTCACTACCTCTTCTGGGAAATTTTAAAACTACGACGCGATGCAGAACGCCTCTTTTGCAGCGTCTGCCACTAGAGTCAGCCGAGCATCACTAAGACGCATTGGCGCTTAACAGATCAGCGTGTCACGAAATATACTGCTGTTCTTCGAAACTTCACTTTTCTCTGTATTAATTGTATCTGGTATGGATCCCAGACTAATGATCAGTATTCAAATATTGATCTAACGATGGTTTTGTAAGATATCAGCTTTTTTGGGTGGAGAAGAGAGCATTAGTGCAAGACAGGACGAATTGAAGTACATTATCATACCTCTTTAAAGACCGACGACATGAAGGAAAATTAAATAACTAACATTTTTGTTCTACACGTAATCTCAGCTTGCTAGAAAACTGTTATTGATACCGAATATTCTGATGACATTCGCCGTCATCAGTGTTCTGCCCTAAGGCAGGTCTTCACATGTACCTCTCTAAGCAGCCCTATCATTTGCTACCCCCTTCGTTTTCTCATAATTGTTTCCTGTTCTTATACTATCCATCATCTGATGTCTTCTGCGTTGTCTTCTTCTTCTTCTTCCATCCACCGTTCCTTCTACAGCATCCATCAATGAGCAATCTCTTCTTATCCAGTGTCCAAGCCAATTGTGTTTCGTCTTCCTGATTAACTTTTAAATTTCCCTCTCTTCCCTCACTCTTCTTAGCACCTCCTCATTTCCCAATTTCTCTACCTATTTTATCCGCTACATGGTCCTCCATTTAACATCTCAAATACGTCTATTTTTCTTTCTTTCTCTTTCTTGAGTGTCTGTGTCTCTACTCAGTATAATGCCACGCTCCATACAAAGCACTTCGCCAGTCTCTTTTTCAGGTCCCTGACCATGCACCCACATAGAAACCACCTCTTCTTAATTAATGTTTCCTTGGCAACTGCTATACTCTTATTGCAACTCATGTCTTCTGTAATTATGCTTCTCTATCTTTCCGTCCTAACTTTATACTCGTTCTTGCTTTTCTTGCAGTTCTCACCATGCATTTCACCGCTTCTTTTTTATTAATTCTCATCCCAAATTCTCCACAGGTCTTATGTAATTGTTTTAACAATCCCAACATAGTTCTTTCACTCTCTGCCAATAACACCATATCATCCGCAGATCAATACATTCAATCCCCCTACGACTCATCTTAGAAGCTAGATTAAGGAAGGGCAAACCTACGTTTCTAGCATTTGTAGACCTAGAGAAAGCTTTTGACAATGTTGACTGGAATACTCTCTTTCAAATTCTGAAGGTGGCAGGGGTAAAATACAGGGAGCGTAAGGCTATTTACAATTTGTACAGAAACCAGATGGCAGTTATAAGAATCAAGGGGCACGAAAGGGAAGCAGTGGTTGGGAAGGTAGTGAGACAGGGCTGCAGCCTCTCCCCGATGTTATTCAATCTGTATATTGAGCAAGCAGTGAACGGAACAAAAGAAAAATTCAGTGTAAGTATTAAAATCCATGGAGAAGAAATAAAAACTTTGGACTTGGAAGAGCAGTTGAACGGAATGGATAGGGTCTTGAAAGGAGGATATAAGATGAACATCAACAAAAGCAAAACGAGGATAATGGAATGTAGTCGAATTAAGTCGGGTGATGCTGAGGGAATTAGATTAGGAAATGAGCCACTTAAAGTAGTAAAGGAGTTTTGCTATTTGGGGAGCAAAATAACTGATGATGGTCGAAGTAGAGAGGATATAAAATGTAGACTGGCAATGGCAAGGAATGCGTTTCTGAAGAAGAGAAATTTGTTAACATCGAGTATAGATTTAAATGTCAGGAAGTCAATTCTGAAAGTATTTGTATGGAGTGTAGCCATGTATGGAAGTGAAACATGGACGTTAAATAGTTTGGACAAGAAGAGAATAGAAGCTTTTGAAATGTGGTGCTACAGAAGAATGCTGAAGATTAGATGGGTAGATCACATAACTAATGAGGAAGTATTGAACAGGAATAGGGAGAAGTCTGTGGCACAACTTGACTAGAAGAAGGGATCGGTTGGTAGGACATGTTCTGAGGCATCAAGGGATCACCAATTTGGTACTGGAGGGTAGCGTGGAGGGTAAAAATCGTAGAGGGAGACCAAGAGATGAATACACTAAGCAGATTCAGAAGGATGTAGGTTGCGGTAGGTACTGGGAGATGAAGAGGCTTGCACAGGATAGAGTAGCGTGAAGGGCTGCATCAAACCAGTCTCAGAACTGAAGAGCACAACAACAACAACGACAACAACAACCTACTCACACTCTTTCAAATATTTCTGAGTAAAATGCTGTAAATACAGGGTGTTTGGAAATTGCCGTTACAAACTTGACTTAAATAATAATGTCGTATGGCTAGGGCCTCCCGTCGTGTAGACCGTTCGCCGGGTGCAAGTCTTTCGATTTGACGCCACTTCGGCGACTTGCGCGTCGATGGGGATGAAATGATGATGATGATTAGGACAACACAATACCCAATCCCTGAGCGGAGAAAATCTCCGACGCAGCCGGGAATCGAACACGGGCCCTTGGGATTTAATTCTGTCGCGCTGACCACTGAGCTACCGGGGGCGGACACAAACTTGACTTGTAGAGGGGAGTGAGTACGTAATATTTTGAATAGGAACCCACACCCGGAAAAGTCACACAGCGACGGTACAGAGCGTCAATGTTACTGGCACCAGAGCCGTTGAATGTGTGCAGAGACAGGGTGATTCTGAGATAATGTTAAAAACTTTCCAGGGTGATGGGGAAAGATGAATGTATTAATTTGAGGTAAGGGTCACTGTACTGGAAACGAACGAGTCGAAAGATACAAGCTAAAACCGTACTTTACCTCTGACAGAGGAATACTTGTACTGGCCATGTTGTTGCTATGGCTGTAGGTTAGGCAAGTTTCAGAGGTGCTGGTATCGACCAAAACAAAGACTGAATGTCCTGTAAACATGGGCTCTAAAACGCCTACCTGAGAAGCTATGAGCATTTGTTCATCTTGGATACTGTGAAACGCATCTCTTGTATTGAACAAGTGCCCACATCTCCTAAGGTACGCATTTTAGATCCCATGTTTACTCGACATTTTTTTCTTTATTTGGTCCATACTACCTTCTCCGAAAGTTGCCTACCTTTCAGTCTTAGCAACAAGTGTACCACTACATTTACTGCACTGTCACCGGTATCAGAATGAATTTCGCTTGTGACTGTCGACTCGTTCGTGTCAGAATCAGGGACCCTTGCCTCTAGTTGATACATTTAACTGTCCTCATCATCCTGGAAAGTTTTTAACATCACCACGGAAGCACCCTGTCTATACATACATTTACAGGCGCTGGCGCCTGTAACTTTGACGCTCTGTAGGGTCGTTGGGTAACGTTTCCGGACACGGATCCCCATTCAGAATATTATGTCCTCTCTCCCCTCTCTAACTCGTAGCAGTTCGTAACGGTAATTTACGAACACACTGCATATTTCAAACAGTACTGTGGAAAGACAGCAGCTTTTCCTTACTCCCTTTCCAATTGTGCTTTCCTCTGTCATTTGATTCCCAACATGCAATCGTATATCCTGCTGAAGCTATAGATTTATAATCAGCCTCCGTTCTTCCTTAAAATTTCCAGTAATATATTTCACTGTACTCTATCAAAGGATTTTTACAAGTCAACGAGAATATAAATTTCTCCTCCTCTTTCAATTTATCTCTCACTATAGTTGTCAATACTCAAGCTGTACCTCTGATACCAATAGCGTACTTTTTCTTTTAGCCTGACGACTGGGATTGGGTTCGAACGTGGCGCGCCTTAATGGCACCAGGACGACGCCCGCTTGTGGTCGCTGCGCATCGGCAGAAAGTGATCGAGTGTAATTAAGCTGAACTAATTAACTCAATTATCGATTGTGACGCACACCGCGCACCCTGCACGGTGGGGCGGCTCCAGGGACGCAGCTGCCCGCATGCCTGGCCTAATAGCCGCTCGGCAAACATATTGGCAGCCACCGGGGTGGCGGGCGCTCCCCAGCCAAAAACCGCCCCTCCTAAAGCTCTCCCCCCCCCCTCCACCGCTAGTAGTCCGTAGTTGGCGGGAGAGGAGGGGAGAGCAGCGTGTGCGAAGGGTGAGTTGGCTGGGGGGGGGGGGGGGCGGTTGGTTGTCGTGGCCCTTCACAGAGGGGAGCGGCTGGAAGAATCGGGTTACTGCAAGGCTGCGTGGCGCATCGACGGTGCGGCCGGTCTTCAGTGCACCCGGGGATAGTTCGTAAAGGTGTGGTCACACGGAACGTGAAAGCGAAAGCGGTCCTTGGAGCTAGTCGAGTTTGCTGCTGTCATAACGTGGAGATGAACGCTGCCAACGAGATGCAAGCTCGCTTTCTGCGTAGAGGCAGCTCGTTGAATTCCACCATACTGGAATATGTCGCTGACAGTTAAACCTCGTATTTGATGGCTGTTTTCTTCTATTACAACTTACGCCTGCTGCTGTGTGTCGTAATGTCGCACTTGGTAGCATAGCTTTCTTTTCCATCTGTCTGTATGAGCAGAGGTCATTCGTGGCAACATGAGTAAAATAATATTTGGATACTTTTACCGATCTCCCAACTTAGATGATATAATTCCTGAAAGTTTCAAACAAAACTTGAGTCTAATTTCAAACACATACCCGACTCATACAATTATTGTTGAAAAATCACACCACTCCATCTTTCGGCAAACGTTACTAAAATCTCTTGAGATGTTCAAGAAAGAATAGGCAGCCTCAGTTGCAAAATGTCTTATGACGTGCCATTTTTGGTGATCGCGGGACTTTCTGTAAACTTGCCAGTGGTTCTCGAGTGTTTTTATCTGATGTCTGATGATGCTCCTGTGAGAGCGAAACGCGTCACAAATTAAATTAATAAAAAACCATTTTGCAAACGGACTGCTTATTATTTCTTGAGAGTTATTGAAGTATGTGAGCGTACAAGCTGTGGCGAGAATTCAGAGCTGCAGTTTCCGCCGCAGAACACGCGGCTGGCGGTTGCTATTGGGCCGCGGTGAGCGGCTAGTGTTTACGCGGTCTTGTAAAAACCCGAGCGCTCGGCAGGGGTGCCTATGACCGTTTTTTTTTTGCGCTCGGAGGAATTTATATTCCGGGCAAAAATTGATAAAAACACGGAGGTGCGAGTTGGCACGCATAGGCAGAAAAATGTGTAAAACTAAAATATATAGACGCGCCACAAAAATATATAATAGTTTAAAAGTTATTGTCGTCTTAAAAATTATAAATTTATCAACGTTCAAAAGATAATATCTCGGCAATGATTCGGCCGATTAATGTGAACAAAGTGTCTACGGATGCGGCTAGTAGAGCTGCATCGAGCAACCATAGCTGATTTAGCAGAATATCTACCATTTTTTTAATGTGAATTCGGAATATGGGATTCGACTGAGAGAAACTGTGGTTTTGGTAATAAATAAATTTAAACAGATGAAACTAGCGGCAGCACTCTAAAGTTTAAAGAGGCATATGAGTAATTAAGTATGTATTTTTATTTGTTTATTTATATTTAGTATCAAAAATCCGGGTAAAGCAGTATCACGCCACAAGAACATTATTTGTGGAAGAACGGTGGCAGATACAGGAAATTGGACTTTAAATTGTTATTGCCCAGAAATGTTCCGTATTTTTCAATGTATCACATGTGTTTGGTTTTAGAAAATTCGTAATTCTTTTTGTCAAACATTGTTTTGAGTTAGGCAGTCGTTTCGTGGGTGCATAGGGCGGCCATCTTTGATGACAGTGGGGTTGGGTATGAGCGACGCTAAGGGACATACGTGCCGCTCACCTGGGGGTAGTAGTGGGTTGGTAGCTACGTTCGGGGATAAGTATTTTTCTTATATTTTATGCCAGCTTAAAAGTTGAGTTTACGATAGGTGTGAGCTGGCACCCTATGACGAAAAACGTAGCCAAACATTGAGACCAGCCACTTCTCTGGGCCACTCAATTACGCTTAGTGTAACAAATATATATTTTTTCATGCCATAGCACGTGGGGGCTAGAGCCAAATTATACAAATTCAAATATGTAGTGCCCAGCGCAGTCGTAAGTACCCTCGATACGTTACCGAAAATACATGTTTAAATCGGGAGGTGCGCATAAAAATCAACCGAAATTCTGCTACACGCGTTTCCTGAAAATTGTTTTGAGCAATTAGTCCATGAGTCTACTCGAATAATGAACGGTTGTGAAAACACAAGTGTCCTCTTTGCAACATATAATTCTGAGATAACAACGACCATCAAAACGGATACAGGGATTAATGAACACAGGCTTGTCGTAGCGGGACTGGATAACGTAACTCCCAAACCCTCCAAAAATAAACGAAAAATATACCTTTTTTTTAAAAAAAAAGAAGCAGATAAAAATTCGCTTGACGCCTTCTTGAGGGACAATCTCCACTCCTTCAAAACTGGCAATGTATGGGTAGACCAATGTGGCAAGAATTCTAAGAAATAATGTCGTCAGAAATTGAGAGATACATACCAAATAAGTTACCAAACGACGGAGCTGATCCCCATGGTACACAGAACAGGTCAAAAGACTGTTTCAAGAGCAACTAAAAATGATTGTCAAATTTAAAAGAACGCAAAACCCTCAAGATTCTCGTTCTTTTACAGAAGCTTGAAATTTAGTACGGATTTCAATGCGAGATGCTTATAATAGTCTCCACAACGAAACTTTGTCTCGAAACCTGGCAGAAAATCTACAGGGATTCTGGTCGTATGAAAAGTATGCCAGCGGCAAGACGCAGTCAGTTCATTCTCTAAGTGACAGGAGTGGAAATACTATCTATGGCAGTGCTGTTACAGCCAAAGAAGACGAAGTAAGTATTCCAGAACTAGAATCAAGAACAGCTGCTACATTAGTAACTTAGAAGTAGATATATTCGGAATAGTGAAGCAACTTAAATCACTTAACAAAAGCAAGTCTTCTGGTCCAGACTGTATACCAGTTAGGTTCCTTTCAGATTATGCTGATGAAATAGCTCCATACTTAACAATCATATACAACCGCTCGCTCGGCGAATGATCTTTCCGCAAAGACTGGAACTTTGCACAGGCCACACCAATATTCAAGAAAGGTAGTAGGAGTAATCCACTAAATTACAGGGCAATATCATTAACGTCAATATGCAGCAGGATTTTGGAAACATATTGTGTTCGAACATTATGGATTACCTCGAAGAGAACATTCACTGACACACAGTCAGAACTAATTTAGAAAACATCATTCTTGTGAAACACAGCTAGCTCTTTACTCACGGGAAGTGTTGAATGCTATCGACAAAGGATTTAAAATTGATTCTGCATTTATAGATTTCCAGAGGGCTTTTGACACCGTCCCTCACAAGCGGCCTGTAGTGAAATTCCGCGCTTATGGCATATCGTCTCAGTTGTGCAAGTGGATTCGTGATTTCCTGTCAGAGAGGTCAGAGTTCGTAGTGAGTGGTTGAAAGTCATCGAGTAAAATAGAAGTGATTTCTGGCGTTCACCAAGGTAATGTATAGGCCCTTTGCTGTTCCTTATCTACATAAACGATTTGAGAGACAATCTGGACAGCCGTCTTAGCTTGTTTTCAGATGACGCTGTCGTTTATCGATTAGTAAAGTCATCAGAAGATCAAAGCAAATTGCGAAACGATTTAGGTAAGAAATATTTATGGTACGAAAATTGGCAATTGACCCTAAATAATGAAAAGTGTGAAGTTATCTCCAAGAGTGCTAAAAGAAATATTTTGAACTTCGATAACACGATAAATCAATAAAATCTATAGTCAACTAAATACCTAGGAATTACAATTACTAACAACTCAGTATTTACGTTTATTAGTATCATTTAGACTCGATACATTGAAGGTACCAGTTTTTATACGTTTTATTAGGTCATTTTCCTCGTGTACGTAAACGTTTGTTTACATTACAAATACGAGGGTTAACGAGTTTAAGTTAGTGTACAATACTCAGCATTCACGTTTATTAGTGTCATTTAGACTCGATACACTGAAGGTAGCAAATGGTTCAAATGGCTCTGAGCACTATGGAACGTAACTTCTGAGGTCATCAGTCTCCTAGAACTTAGAACTACTGAAACATAACTAACCAAAGGACATCACACACATCCATGCCCGAGACAGGATTCGAACCTGCGACAGTAGCGGTCGCGTGGTTCCAGACTGTAGCGCCTAGAACCACTCGGCCACTCCGGCCGGCTGAAGGTAGCAGTTTTTAAACGTTTTATTAGGAAAAGTGATACTGACAGTGAATTCTAACCTCACTTGTATACCTTGACTAGCGCAACTTGCGAGCGTTAACAGATAAGCAAACGTAAAATACGTGGTAAACTAGTGTTAGACTACAATATCTGAGTAAATCAGTGTCATAATACAACATATGTGCCCTTCTTACATACGGTTTACTTAGCAGAAAGCTAAAACTCACCTCGCCGTCTGCTTAAATTCCTGTTTGTTGTAGGCTTTAGTGATCGTGTACTGTAAACCCATCGGTTCCTATAAAGTAGAGTTCGTATTTGCGCTTTACATTCTGAACTCTAATTGTTAGCTAAAGGTTTTGTTTTGTACCTATATCTGTCAGTATACAATACTCAGTATTTAAGTTGATTAGTGTCATTTAGACTCTGCCGGCCGCGGTGGTCTAGCGGTTCAGGCGCTCAGTCCGGAACCGCACGACTGCTACGGTCGCAGGTTCGAATCCTGCCTCGGGCATGGATGTGTGTGATGTCTTTAGGTTAGTTAGGTTTAAGTAGTTCTAAGTTCTAG
Source organism: Schistocerca nitens (assembly GCF_023898315.1). Lineage (NCBI taxonomy): Eukaryota > Metazoa > Arthropoda > Insecta > Orthoptera > Acrididae > Schistocerca > Schistocerca nitens. Next base: position 109,574,288 of record NC_064622.1, on the reverse strand, counting down.
GGGACCGATGACCACACATGTTAAGTCCCATAGTGCTCAGAGCCATTTGGACCATTTAGACTCTATACATTCAAGGTTGCAATTTTTATAGTTTATTACGTCATTTTCGCGTGTACGTAAACGTTTGTTTACATTATAAATACGAGGAATAATCAGTAGGTGTAGCTTACCGTAGATTACTGTTTAATTCTTTGATAATATTCACTAGATAGCCCCTAGCAATTTACTGTAGGTCAGTGTCTTTTTTTCTTTTGTATTCACTATATAACCCCTAGCAAGAAAATAAGCACCTGATCTAGGTTCTACTACACATTTTTATTGTTTCTCATTGTTGAGTGTCCTTTCTGCCAAATAGAGTGTATTTGTTAACCACGTGTAGCAGTAGATTTCCTTAAGGTTAGTGTAGTAAATAACATATTAGCTAGATGGATGCGGACTGTGCCTGTTGTGTGCGGATGCAGGAGGCGTTGGCCACAGACCAAACGCAGCTATAAGCTTTGTTGGCCACAGTCAGCAGGCTTCAGAGTGCCACCTTGAGGTGCGGTCGAGATGGGGTGTCTGCCCCACTCTCACCAGAGTGGGTGGCGGACTGTGCCGAGGTCTCGAGCCTCAAGGCAAAGGGTGCATGAGAGACGCAGGCTCCTGCCAAACCCCATGCATTTTGCTAATAGATTCAGTGTGCTATCAGTACTGGGGGGAGGGGGGGGGGGGAAGGCTGAGACGGATCAGACTGCACCTTCTGCCAGGATAGTGGCCGCGCCTTCAGCAAGGTCCGGACAGGCACTTTGGATAGGGGTTTGTTAGTTATTGGGAGCGCCAATGTCAGGCGGGTCATGGAGACCCTCAGGAACATAGCGGCTAGAGCGGCGAAGAAGTCCAACGTTCACTAGGTGTGCTTGCCGGGAGGCCTAGTCAGGGATGTGGAAGAGGCTCTTCCGGCGGCTATGGAGAATGTGGGGTGCAGCCAGCTGCAGATTGTTGCACGTGTCGGCACCAACGATGCGTGTCGTCGGGGTTCCGAGGAAGTCCTTTGGTCCTTTCGACAGCTGGCTAAATTGGCGAAGGCGGCCTCCACCTCACGAGGAGTGGAAGCCAAGCTGACGAGATGCAGCATCTTACCCAGGGTTGACAGGGGTCTTCTGGTTTCGAGTCTGCAACACCATAATTAATACTGTAAATATTCTGTACTTATTAATTATGTTTAATGTCAAGTAATTTTTTTTTTGCACTATGTAACGTCTCTGACCTATTGTAATGAGGTGCAAAGTTGTGTAAAATGTTCTCTCTTAACTTTTTAAGATCATTTTATTAATTGGAGGGAAATGATATTTAATTATATGGCTTTTCTGTTGACATGTTAATGTATTTAAATATTAAGATATTTTAAAAGATGTTTAGTTACTACTGTGTACAAGATGGCTCGCACCTAGTGAATTGCAGTGTATAAAATGAAAAGGAACAGTATATCCCATTTGCAACGGAAGTGAGTTGGCGCACGCCAAAAGGTGGTTGGCGGGGGATAAAAGGGGGATATGGTGCTCAGTCTGGGCGCCAAGTGAGAGAGCCCAGTCAGTCGGCAGGTAGCTACTGGACGGTCTGGTCTGGTCTGAGCAGCAAGAGAGTGAACAGCGCAAGTGCCGAGTGAGGCATCCAGTACCTGGATTAATATGGAAAGGTCTCGGATGTGTGTACGACTCTAAAATGGTGCTCTATCAATGGAAAACGCTCTAAAGTTGGTAATTTCGTCGCTAAGAAGAGAGTAATAGAGCAAATTACATCCAGAAGAAAGAACAGATGGCCACCATGTACTCGCCGCCAAAATTGTGCCCTCACTTCAGCAAAATCAAAGACGTCAGATTTATGTCAAAGTATGGACCAGTACATTTAAGTGTTGTTTAATTTGCAATAATAAGGCAAATTATGTTAAACTGTGTGTCAGATCTTTGAATTGGTTCCTCTCATCATGCCTCTTAGATTCCATTCCACATAATTACTAACATACAAGTATCTTTTTTGTGGAAAACGAATGAAAATAAGTGATTGTTGGTGTTGCTTAATTCTGAATGCAACAAGATGTATACAAATACTCTGGGTTTGATTGAAATCAAGGGAAGTAGTTAGTATTGCGTTTATGAAAACCTCCATAATGTTTGATTTGTTTTAATTCAAAGTATTTGTGCTTCAAAGATGAACTGCATTTAATTCTGCCAGTGAAAATTACTAGTTGTGCTAATGAAAAAAGGAAGCACGTCATTTTGAGGTTAGTTGGAGTAAAATGCATTTAATGTCATACTTAAGTACCTGTATAAAAGATCACCGGCATCAACTGTTTAAAAGTCCTGAAAGGTGAATGAAATTTATGAAAGATTAATACTTAAATTTGCATCTTACAAATCGTCTCAGAAAAGTGTGTTTAGTTTAGTTTAGTAATGGTCAGTTGGCGTTCCCCACTTTAGTGTTGCTTAATATGGAGAAACATTCTTGAACAATGAATTTCCTAATTGCATTATGAAGTAATTCTAGAGTTTTGTGTGCTTTTCGTAATGAAAATTCAATACACATTCTTTAAAAGTAATCTTCATATTACTATGTCTAATTAGGCTGGCGACCGTATTTTATTTCATTTAAGGAAACTTAGTTACTTAAGATTTTTCCAAATTTCAATCTTCAGCTTTCTGGTTTCTACTGTTATATTAAATTCAGGCAACTCAGGGTCAATTTACTCAAATCCTCCCAGAGGGTAACATTTACTGCAACGTTATACCATATTTGGTAATACACTTGTGCCAGTACAACAAACGGCGCAGTATAGTAGTTCGACAAGTACACTCACAGATGACGCCACACGACGGAAACAACATTATGTGAAATACCATACATATGTAAATGACCAAATTCAAACCATGAATGTAGCACATGTAAGACAAGATAAGAAGGACGGTCCAATTGAAGATAGTGGATATGCAAACGAGTCAACGGATATGTTTGATTCACCGAAGATCAAGAGGGAAGTAACTGAGCCAAGAGAAGTAGCATTTGAATACGAAGGTGCTGTAGAATCGAAAAGCGAAAAGTCACCACGTATGACAGACTTGATATTTTGTCTTCACAGATTGCAGTACAGGTCAGTAAATAGCCGCTCTTGGCAGTGACATTAATAAACAGATTACTGCACAGAGCAGTGACATTAATAACCAAATTAAGACACTCGAACAAACACAGAGTAAACAGATCGAAATGCAAGAAACAAAAATTAGTAAGCAAATCGAAAAGGTGGACACAAAAGTAGGCGTTGTGAGTAACGCAATTAGAGACCTTAAATTTGAAGTTGATGCTATCAGCGATAATGTTGCTAATATTCAAGGACAAATTAACGATATCAATGAAAGATTTGATTCAGAAATAATCAAAATTCAAGACCAAGTAGAACCACTAGTTGTAATGAAGTTTGACGAAAAGAGTTCGGTCTTAAATACGAAGTATTAACAGATGTAACACAGATATGAAACTTTCTGGCAGATTAAAACAGTGTGCCGGACCGAGACTCGAACTCGGGACGTTTGCCTTTCGCGGGCAGGTGCTCTACCAACATTTCTTTTTTAATCTCATTTTGTTCGTTTTATATGCTCGGGGCAGACGTCGTAAGACATCCGTTGAAGTTCGTTGTTGATCGATTAACTCAGTTTTTTTTATTTTTTATTACAGAGGGCAGCTAACCCTCTGACCGAACACGCTGAATTGTCGTGCCGGCGCCAAGTGAGCTACCCAAGCACGACTCACGGCCCGTCCTCATAGCTGTAATTCCATCAGTACCTCGTCTCCTACCCTCCAAACTTCACAGAACCTCTTCTGCGAATCTTGCAGACCTAGGACATCTGGAAGAAAGGATATTGTGGAGACATAGCTTAGCCTCAGCCTGGGGGATGTCTCCGGAATGAGATTTTCACTCTGCAGCGGAGTGTGCGCTGATATGAAACTTCCTGGCAGATTAAAACTGTTTGCCGGACAGAGACTCGAACTCGGGACCTTTGCATTTCTCGGGCAAGTGCTCCACATACAGAGTTTCTTCAAATAAGATAATCGGTGACAGAAACGGGAAGGGAATTGTGCAAAGAAATTACTGACTGCGAAAAGAAGTGCGAGCGCAACACTTCTCAAATCCAAGGTAAAGTGTATGACTTGGAATGAAAAATAAAAGAAAATCCCAATCATGTTAATGAGAAAGTAGTTTACAGTAAATTATTAGAGGGTAAAGAAAGGTTCGACACTGCTAAAAAGCATAAGGGGTGGCATCGTCTTGACTTTGTGAAAAACTGTGAAAGAAATTTTCCTAACTATTTGACAGACCATGAAAAAATTAATATAATGATCTGTGCTTTAGCAGGCGATGTTAAAAGATGATGGTGAAACCTCGATACAAATCAAATGCCATTTGAAGAATTCAAAAGAAACTTCATTGAAGAATTTTGGTCAGAGCAGAAACTGGATTACCTCTGAAGCGAATTTATTATGGCTACGATGTATGATGTCCGGGGAAGAAATTCTATGAAAGAGTTTTGTGAAACATGGCATCGAAAGTATATTCATTTAAAATCTAGACGAACTGAATCCAAAATTTTGGGAAGAACTCCCTGAGGATTCAAAAAGATACATAGGAAGTAATGACGGAAGATTTTCAGCATTTTTAGAAAGAGCTGAGGACGAGGACCATTGGAACGGGAATAGTGAATTCCGTCCGTACAATACTAACCGATCTAGAGAAAACAATGACCACAGGAACAAACAGAAAACGCATGGTTTCGAGAAAACATAGTACAGAGAGGACGTGGTACGGGAAGAGGTAATGTTGCGGTTCGCGGTATGGGGTTCATGCCGTGAAATGTTCGAGATGGAGGTGAACCGGAAAAATAAAATCCACGTGTGTTAAGGGCCAGATTCACGCGGATTGTAATTTCAGGCCCAGTGTAAAGAAATCATTCCGATATAATAAGAGCAAAGAATGCAAGCAACGAGTCACAGAAAGTAAAAACACAGCGTTAGTCGTGGCACACAGAATGACAGACGGTGGCATGCACAGACCAGAATCTTGTGACGAGTTAAAGGGCCTTTCCCCTGCGCTCCAGGCAGCACAGTACATTGCAATCGGAGGGGCAGACAAATGGCCGCCGTGCAAACAAGATGGCCGTAGCGGGCGGAGCAAATGGTATCGAAGAATTCAGTAGATCGGTTTCGAGAGTAAATGACTACGAAACTCGGAACAATATGAATAGGGTATGTAACAGAGGTAATCAGAAAGCAGAATTGTGCAAAAAGATATTGTTAAGGGAAGGAATAGAGCGTGAAGATATGACTGAAAATGGAAATATTTGTGCTGCCAATGATGTTAAAAAAGGGAAAGGCGTAGGAGTAGAGACGATTTTACCAAATAGGAATGAAAGGAAGACAGGAAGTGCCACGCTAAGGACGTGTACAATAATAGTGGGAGAGAAAAATGAAATAAACGAAGGCGCTGAGGAAATAGGCGAGCGACCGTTTATAAAGGGAACAATAGGGAAAATAATATCGTGGCCAGTATAAATAAAATTAGTGCAGACGAAGAAATCCTCTATGGTACAGATGAAGTAAAAATCATATGACTCTTGCACAATCATTTGCAAATAATAATGGGGAGGAAGATGGAATGCGAATTACTGAAGTACGTGAAAATTATACAAAATATGAAATAAAATCCGATCTCATTCAATTATACAAAATATGAAATAAAAGCCGATGTCATTCAACGCGATACCGAAGAAGTTCCTGAGAACATAAATCAAACGCTATATGTAGAAGATAGACAAAAAACCGAAGCTATTAAAACATATATTGATGATTTACCTCATTGCTTAAAAATTGCATTCTTACTCGAATCTGATAATGAAGAAGAACTAAGTGATAGTTAAAGTGAGGACGAGTGCATAGAAAGAAATAGGAATGAATACGCTTTTAGCGAAAATAAATATGAGAAAAGAGATCATATTTCTTATGAACAAAATCCAGAAAGTGAAACTGAACTCAAACCTAAAGAACCACCCGATAACACGGTGGTGGGGCATGATTTGCAAAAACCTCCAGATGATACTATACTGAGGTAACCTTTACTTACTGCTGTGAAGGAATCTGAAATTCCTAAACCTAAAGAACCGCCTGATAACATTATAGAAGGACAGAAACTGCAACAGATCTCTAAAGACATAGAGATCAAGCAACCAAAATATCCACTAGACATACAGGGAAGGTCCATGGGTAAAATTTCCTGGAATGACATAATGGCTGAACAGGATTTGTTGTGGGAAGAACAGGAAGAAACATAACGTAGGGTTATTAAACAAACCATTATCCCAATAAAAATTTGTGGGATTGTTTTGCAAGTACTGTTGGATACTGGATCTCAAATCAGTGCCATTTCAGAGTCGTTTTTGGAGCATATCTCGAGTAAACCAAGATTTGTCATAATGTCCATGAATGGAGTAAATATTATAGGAGCCATTGGCAAATCCAGTAAGCCCATTCGTAAGCAGGTATTGATTGAATTTGAGATACAAGGGAAAAAGTTTGAACATGACTTCTTAGTTGTACCGAAATTAAGTGCAGAAATGATCCTAGGCATTGACTGACTGGACAATGAAAGAGTATTTTTAGATTGTGGGAACGGAAGTGTTAAAATTAATAGGCTATATAATACTTTAGAAATTAAATTTGCAGAAAATAAAACTGTACATGATACTAACATAGAGTCAGTATTGGTAGAATTGGAACCCGGAAACGATGGATTGTCCACATTGTACGAAATTTACCATTTGAAAAACTTAATGTGTAGCGAAGTGAAGACTGACAGTTTTATGGAGGTTGTTGACGTCATCCAAGAACCATGTTCTGAACAAAACTATGATTTATTTACCATTTTAAATATTAATCGGGAAGTGTTCTCTGATAAATCTGCTATGGTTAAGAATTTTGAATACCGTATCCATGCACTTGAACATGAAACATATTTTGTAAGAGCCTATTCAGTGTCGCTAGCAAAGAAAGAAGCGGTACAGGCAGAACTGATGTGGGTGTGACAACTGTAAAAATTGTTAATTCGCCTAAACAGCTCATTCCAAAGAATTTAAAAAAGCTAAATCTAATGTTAGTAAATTGTAGAAGTGTATGTAACAAGATTCCTGAGTTACTCTCCGAAATAAACTGTAGTAATGCTAATATCGTATTAGGTACTGAAAGCTGGTTGAAATCAGACATAAATAACAGTGAAATTTTGAACTCGGATTGGACAATGTTTAGGAAGGATAGGACTCATGGTATGGGAGGTGGTATGTTAATTTCAATTTAAAAGCTGTTTAAACACAGTTGAGGTCCATACTGGGTCGAACTGTGAAATAGTCTGGATAAAGCTGTCAATCAGACAAGGAGTGACCATTGTATTAGAATGTTTTTATAGACCACCAGCATCTGCCACAAACATCGCAGAAGGTCTCAGGGAAAGTCTTGAGTACAAAGGAAATCAATATCCAAATTATCCATTAGTTATAGGTGAAGACTTTAATCTGGCGTCCATTGACTGGGAAAATTACACGTTTATCACAGGGGGCAGCAGCAAAGACTCTTGTGAAGTTATTCTAGGAGCGCTCTCAACATACAACCTTGAGCGATAGGTTAGAAAACCAATTCGTGATGGGAACATATTAGATATCTTGGCCACAGACAGACCTGGTCCTTTTGGGGAAGTTAATCTAGAAGAAGGTATTAGTGACCATAATGTCGTTGTGACCTCTATGTCAGTGGAAGTTGCTAAAAAACCAAAGAAACACCGTAGAGTTTTCTTGTTTGGGAAAGCAAATAAAAGTGTCATTAATTAATTTCCTCATAGTCAGCTCCAAGCATTCACCGCAGGACACAAAGATATTGAGCATCTTTGGTCGGAATTTAAAGGGATTGTCCACCATGTGCTATAGAAACATGTGCCTATCAAAAATATAGGGGAGGGAACGGATCCACCTTGGTTCAACAAACATATTAGGAAGTTTCTGAGAAAGCAGAAAATTTTGCACAGTCATTTTAAACGTAGTCAGGGCCCCGCTGACCACCATAAATTATGATAAATGAATGCAGCTGTCAAAAGGTCAATGAGAGATTCTTTTAACGAATGTGAAAGCAATATTATACCTGCAGATTCTAAAAACAACCACAAAAAATTTTCGTCGTACGTAAAATACAGGAACGCTACAAATAATTCAGTACCTTCTGTTACTGACAGTACGGGTAATTTAACGGATAATGATAAACAGAAGGCTGAAATTCTATACCTAGCTTTCAAAAACACGTTTAAGGTAGAGGACTGCAGCACCATTCCCCGTTTCAATTAACGAACAAACGCAAGGTTGGCTGACATAGTGTTTAGTGTATCTGGGATTGTAAAACACTTAAGATCCTTAGACGCCACGAAGGCATGTGGCCCAGGCGGTATCCCTATAATATTTTATATTGACTATGCTACAAATATAGCACCATTCTTACCCATCATCTATCAGAGATCATTGGAAAAGCGGAAAGTTCCACGGGACTGGAAGAAGGCCCAGGTTATAGCAATCTATAAAAAGGGTGGAAAATAGGATGCTCATAATTACCAGCCATTTCACTAACATCGATTTGTTGTAGAATCATGGAACGTATTTTGTGTTCAGACATAATGACCTTCCTAGACTCTGAGAAGCTCATCTGCAGAAATCAGCACGGTTTTAGGAAACATGCGAGACACAGCTGCCTCTCTTTGTGCATGATGTACAACAGGCTCTAGATACCGGATACCAGGTTGATGCCTTTCGAAAGGCGTTCGACTCAGTTCCGCACTGTCGCGTGCTCCCTAAAGTGCGCCCTTACGGTCTATCCGATGACATATGAGGTTGGGTAGAACGTTTTCTAGCAGACAGAGAGCAGTATTTCGTCCTGCATGGAGAGACTTCAACAGAAACAAGCGCAACATCAGGTGAGCCCCAGGGTAGCGTAATTGGTCGGCTGCTTTTTAGGGTTTACATAAATGGTTTGGCTGATGGTATTGACAGCGGCATTAGACTGGTTACCGACGATGCTTTAGTCTACAGGAAAGTAGTATCACATGAAAGTTGTGAACAAATCAATGAGGATATGCAGAAAATAAATGCGTGGTGTGATGACTGGCACTTATCTCTCAATATTGGTATGTGTAACCTACTGCGTATAACAAAGCAAAAATCCCGATTGATGTACGAGTACAAAATAAATGCCAAGTCTTTGAGAGCACTAACATTCGTCAAGTATCTGGGTGTGACTATTCGAAATAGAACGATCAGATTACACAAGTAACGGGTAAGACGAACTGTAGATTGCGGTTTGTTGTTAGAATCCTGAAGTGATGCAGTCCTTCAACACAGAATATTGCTTACAATACTTTAGTTCGCCCAGTCTTAGAGTATTGTTCGTCTGTATGGGACCAGTTGGGTCTGATTCATGAGACTGAAAAGCTCCAAAGAAGAGCGGCAAGTTTCGTGACTGGTACATTTAGCCATTGCGAGAGCGTTACAAATCTCATAGAAAGTTTGAAGTGGGACACGCTTGCAGATGGACGACGCGCTAAACGGAATGGGCTGCTTACTAAATACCAAAATCCGATCTTCGCAGAGGATGTAGAGCGTATATAATTACCACCAACTTTCAAATCGCGCAATGATCACCATCAAAGATAAGGGAAATTATAGCTCGTACTGAGACGTTCAGGCAGTCGTTTACCCCTCTCGCGATCTGCGAGTGGAACAGAGGTTTGGGGGGGGGGGGGGGGATATGACTTTGGCGGGCGCGAATAGTGCCCTCCGCCACACACTGCTTGGTGGCTACCGGAGTAGATATGTAGATGTAGAACTTAAATCAGAAAGCACACATAGAAAATGTGGTCCTTAAGGTGAACCAAAGACTATTTTATTGACAGAAGACTTAGAAGATACAGTAGATCTACTAAAGAGGCTGTCTACACTACAGTTGTCCTTCCTCTTTTGGAGTACTGGTGTGCAGTGTGGTATCCTTACGAGATAGGATTAACGGAGTAAAATGGTTCAAATGGCTCTGAGCACTATGGGACTCAACTGCTGAGGTCATAACTCCCCTAGAACTTAGAACTACTTAAACCTAACTAACCTAAGGACAACCCACACATCCATGCCCGAGGCAGGATTCGAACGTGCGACCGTAGCGGTCGCGCGGTTCCAGACTGTAGCGCCAGAACCGCTCGGCCACCAGCGGCCGGCTTAACGGAGTAAGTCGAGAAAATTCAAAGATGGGCAGCATGTTTTGTATGATAGAGAAATAGGGGAGATAGTGTCATGGACATGATACAGGATTTTGGGTGGACATCATTAAAACAAAGATGTTTCTCGTTGCGGCTGTATCTTCTCACAAAATTTCAATACCAACTTTCTCCTCCTAATGCGAAAATATTTTGTTGATGCAGACATACATAGGGAGAAAAGATCATTATAATAAAATAAGGGAAATCAGTACTCGCACGTAAATATATAGGTGTACGTTTTTTCCGCACGCTGCTTGAGAGTGGAATAATAGAGAATTGTTGTGACGGTGGTTCGATGAATCTTCTGCCAGGCACTTAAAAGTGATTTGCAGAGTATCATGTAGATGTAGGTGTGGATTTTTTATACTCTCAAACTCACCCATCAAAACTAACGGTACTTTCCAAGGGTTCTCACTTGAACTGACGGAAAAAACTGTATCAGACGGAAAAATATTTGTTACCCGATTTCAGATTTGAAATTAAAACATTCTGGAAAGTCTTGGAATCGCTGAGACTGATATCTTGCGAGTATCAATGTCGATAACAGGCAAACACTGTCGAGATTCTCGATCCCAGACTGTCTACGTAGATAATCAAATTTGTACAGAACCCTCAGTATGCGAGTCGTAATGGCACTTGGCTAACAACATTGAAACCGCCAAAGAAGCTGGTGTAGAAACGCGTATTCCAATAAGGAGGTGTGTAACGAGGTAGAATACGGCAACGACCATAAAAGGCAAGACGTGTCTGGCGCGGCTGTTCGATCGGTTACTGCTGCTACAATGGCAGGTTATCAAGATTTAAGTGAGTTTGAACGTGGTGTTATAGCCAGTGCACAAGCGATGAGCCACAACGTCTCCGAAGTAGCGATGAAGTGGGGATTTTCCCGTACGACCAATTCACGACTGTACCGTTAATATCAGGAATCCGGAAAAAACATAGAATCTCCGACATCGCTTCGGTCGGAGAGCGAACCTTCCGCAGATTGCTGCGGATTTCAATGCTGGGCCATCAACCAAGTGCAGCGTGCGAACCATTCAACGAAACACCATTGATATGGGATTTCGGAACCGAAGGCCCACTCTTTTACCCTCGATGATAGCACGACACAAAGCTTTACGCCGCACCTGGGCCCATCAACGCCGACACTGGACTGTTGACGACTGGAAACATGTTGTCTGGTTGGACGAGTCTCGTTTGAAAATGTATCGTGCAGATGGGCGTGTACGGGTATGGAGACAACCTCATGAATGCATGGACCCTGCATGTCAGCAGGAGACTGTTCAAGTTGTTGGAGGCAGTGTAATGGTGTGGGGCCTGCGCAGCTGGATTGATACGGGACCAACCGCGTGACTACTATGGTCGCAGGTTCGAATCCTGCCTCGGGCATGGATGTGTGTGATGTCCTTAGGTTAGTTAGGTTTAAGTAGTTCTAAGTTCTAGGGGACTGATGACCTTAGAAGTTAAGTCCCATAGTGCTCAGAACCATTTGAACCATTTTGATACAGGACCCCTGATACGAATCTGAAAGGTGACACGTACGTAAGCATCCTGTCTGATCACCTGCATCCATCCGTGGGCATTGTGCATTCCGACGGACTTTGGCAATTCCAGCAGGACAATGCCACACCCTATACGTCCAGAATTGCTGCAGAGTGGCTAAAGGAACATCCTTCTGATTTTAACACCTCTGCTAGCCACCAAACTCCCAATTATTGAGCATATCTGCGATGCTTTGTAATATGTTGTCCAGAAGAGATCTCCACCCCGTTGTACTCTTGGGGATTAATGTCCAGCCCTGCAGGATGCATGGTGTCAGTTCCCTCCAGCACTACTTCAGACATTGGTTGGGTGCAGGCCACTTCGTGCTGCGGCACTTCTGCGTCCTCGCTGTGCCCCTACACGGTATTAGATTAGTGTGCGAGTTTCTTTGGCTCTTCACTGAATTTTATCTCCTCCAGCCTTATGTGCTGTCTGCCAAATGCTACATAAATCGCTAAGTAAAACGTGATTGACTGGAAGCAAGCTGACTGTATTATATCAATATTACGCGTATCGGACATCTCTATCATCAAATACCTTTAGCATAATTTTGACATAGATACAGCTGTTACTTGTTTTAATAGTAACGACCAAAAGCATCCAGTGAATGGCTTTTACCTCAGCGACCTATTTAGCATTTTCCAGACTGCACATATTTTTCAACCCGGTTGCATACCTACTTCGTTACTTCATGTCGCAGCTGTGTTTCACCAAAATTTATAAACTACTGAATAGTTCAGACAGCAAATAATGTCAGTCAGAATTCTATGTCTTCTGATTTCAAAATTCTTAGTTGACTTAAATGGTTCAAATGGCTCTAAGCACTATGGGACTTAACAGCTGAGGTCATCAGTCCGCTAAACTTATAACTACTTAAACCTAACCAACCTAAGGACATCACACACATCCATGCCCGAGCCAGGATTCGAACCTGCGACCGTAGCAGCAGCGCGGCTCCGGACTGGAGCGCCTAGAACCGCACGGCCACCGCGGCCGGCCTCTTAGTTGACTGATTGCATTAAATTCCATGTTTAGGTTTGCAGGTTCGGCTTTCTACACCGTGAGAGGGTAAAGACTATAGAATACGTAAGACATGGATATCGAATGTGATAAACTTCGAATCTATCTGCCATCAATCGCATTCATTAAACTGACGATGAGCGCTTCAGAAATTCTATTTCTGTTGAAAAACAGTAAATAAGGTTCTTTTCTCTTCAAGCTGTCTCGGGTAAATTATTAATCATTTGTCACCCGTCCCACGATTCAGCATCTACTAAACACTGAAATGTTTCAGCAGATGAAATTAATCAGAATCTTCTTCAGAGAATCCAGTGTATCTATTGCCACCGTAACTACTTCATTATTTTCCAGTCCTCAGTCAACATTTAATGGTGTTACACACTAAGGCGAAGAAAGTCATAGTCATGGGACACCTCCTACATCGTGTCGGATCTCCTTTTGTCCGACGTAGTGCAGCAAGTCGAAGTGGTATGAACTCATTAAGTCGATGGAAGCCTCCTGCAGAAATTTTGAGTCATGCTGTCTCAATAGCCGTTTATAATTGTGAGAGTGTTGGTCGTGCAGGATTTTGAGCAGGAACTCACCTCTCGATTATGTGCCATAATTGGTCGATGGGATTCACGTCGGGCGATCGCTCAAATTGTCCAAATTGTCCTTCAAACCAATTGCGAATAATAGTAGACTGGTGACACGACATCCATACTTGGGAACATTAAGTCCATGATTGGCTGCAGACCGTCTCCACGTAGCCTAACATACCCATTTCCAGTCAGTGAGCGGTTCAGTGGCCCCAGAGGAACCAGTCCGTTCCAAGCAAACGCAGCCCATACCATTATGAAGCCACCACGAAGTTGCACACTGCCTCCACGGTTTCTTGGGGACTGCGTCGCACTCGAACCCTATCGTCAGCTCTTACCAACTGAAATCGATGCTCATCTGACCAGGTCACGTATTTCCAGTCGTCTGGGGTTAACCAATAAGGTCACAAGCCCAGCAGAGGCGGTGCAGGCATATCGTGGTGTTAACAAAGGCACTCGCGTCGGTCGCTTGCTGCCACAACCAATTAACGCCACACTTCGTAGCACTGACCTAACGGATATGTTTGTCGTGTGTTCCACTTTGATTTCTGCGATTATTTCAGGCACTGTTGCTTGTCTGTTAGCACCGAAAATTCTACGCAAACACTACTGCTCTACATCTACATCGACATCCATGCTCCGCAAGCCACCTGACCGTGTGTGGCGGAGGGTACCCTGAGTACCTCTATCGGTTCTCCCTTCTATTCCAGTCTCGTTCGTGGAAAGAAGGACGGTCGGTATGCTTCTGTGTGGGCTCTAATCTCTCTGATTTTATCCTCATGGTCTCTTCGCGAGATATACGTAGGAGGGAGCAATATACTGCTCTACTCTTCGGTGAAGGTATGTTCTCGAAACTTTAACAAAAGCCCGTACCGAGCTACTGAGCGTCTCTCCTGCAGAGTCTTCCACTGGAGTTTATCTATCATCTCCGTAACGCTTTCGCGATTATGAAATGATCCTGTAACGAAGCGCGCTGCTCTCCGTTGGATCTTCTCTATCTCTTCTATCAATCCTATCTGGTACGGATCCCACACTGTTGAGCAGTATTCAAGCAGTGGGCGAACAAGCGTACTGTAACCTACATCCTTTGTTTTCGGATTGCATTTCCTTAGGATTCTGCCAATGAATCTCAGTCTGGCATCTGCTTTACCAACGATCAACTTTATATCATCATTCCATTTTAAATCACTCCTACGCATTGTACTCCCAGATAATTTATGGAATTAACTTCTTGCAGTTGCTGACCTGCTATTTTGTAGTTAAATGATAAGGGAACTTCTATGTATTCGCAGCACATTACACTTGTCTACATTGAGATTCAATTGCCATTCCCTGCACCATGCGTCTATTCGCTGCAGATCCTCCTGCATTTCAGTACAATTTTCCATTGTTACAACCTCTCGATACACCACAGCATCATCTGCAAAAAGCCTCAGTGAACTTCCGATGTCATCCACAAGGTCATTTATGTATATTGTGAATAGCAACGGTCCTATGACACTCCCCTGCGGCACACCTGAAATCACTCTTACTTCGGAAGACTTCTCTCCATTGAGAATGACATGCTGTGTTCTGTCATCTAGGAACTCTTCAGTCCAATCACACAATTGAACTGATAGTCCATATGCTCTTACTTTATTCATTAAACGACTCTGGGGAACTGTATCGAACGCCTTGCGGAAGTCAAGAAACACGGCACCTACCTGTGAACCCGGGTCTGTGGCTCTCTGAGTCTCGTGGACGAATAGCGCGAGCTGGGTTTCACACGACCGTCTTTTTCGAAACCCATGCTGATTCCTACAGAGTAGATTTCTAGTCTCCAGAAAAGTCATTATACTCGAACATAATACGTGTTCCAAAGTTCTACAACTGATAGACGTTAGAGATATAGGTCTATAGTTCTGTACATCTGTTCAACGTCCCTTCTTGAAAACGGGGATGACCTGTGCCTTTTCCAATCCTTTGGAACGCTACGCTCTTCGTTAACGATGTGAGTTACCCATGGGGAGAAGTAATGATTGCAAATTGATGTTCTCGAGACACTCTTGACACTATGGATCTCGGAATATTAACTCCATAATGATTTACGAAACGCAGTGTTCCATGAGTTCCAACTACTATTCTCCGTTCTGCTTTCGAAGTCTGCTAATCCTCGTCGTGCGGCCATAATCACGACCGATACAAATAACAACTCCGCTAATGCACTGCGTTGTGTACGCGATACTACGGTCTTCTGTATGTGTACATATCGCTGTCAAAAATGGTTCAAATGGCTCTGAGTACTATGCGACTTAACTTCTGAGGTCATCAGTCGCCTAGAACTTAGAACTAATTAAACCCAACTAACCTAAGGACAACACACACATCCATGCCCGAGGCAGGATTCGAACCTGCGACCGTAGCGGTCGCTTGGCTCCAGACTGTAGCGCCTAGAACCGCACGGCCACTCCGGCCCATATCGCTGTCCCGTGACTTTTCTCACCTCAGTGTAGTTTCGCGTACACGCCCCATCTGGACACCTGGGTGTGGCCAAAATAAGGCCAAATAGCGGAAACGGCCCTCCGACTCGCTGTATTAGAGATGTTGGTCGTTTACACATGACTGAACTTCCATTGGCTAATGTGAATTGAATTTTACACTACAGATTAATTTATTTTCTAAAATGACCCTAATGAGACGTAAGACTTGGACTGGCTATCTATTAGCAAATTTAAGTAGTGCCAAGGAGGTCATCTAATTAACAAATGAAACAGAATTACAAATCAAATTAATTTATTACAAACAGTGCTTAGAGCATGCAGACATAAATTTAATTATACAACCTGACTGAAAAACCGAAATCGAAAGTACAGCGATTAAATGATTATTGAACGTGAGTAATGCAAAAGTCCTCGCAAAGACTGGCATAAAAAGTGCTTGCGTGAGTTTATTGCTTCATAACCTTTCTGTACAATTACGAACTCGGGACATCTGTCTAGTGATTGCATGGTTATGACAAAAGATTAGTTATATAATGCATGAATACCACTTCAACAAATAATCTCTCGGTACCTTCAAACTCTCCATAAAATACACTAACGGTAAAAAATCGTAACACCGAGAAGGAGTTGTGCGACATAAACGGTGATTGGTAGGCGAGTTTCTACATCTGAAAGATGATATCCATTCAGATTTCGCGCCAGTCGCGTAAGAGTGACGCTAGTACCGCCTCTACGAGGAAGAAAATACTGGTTTTTTAGTACTTTCTACATTGCAGCTCAGTCAGCAATCGTCATAAACAAATATATAAGAAACTATCAGCCCCGATTGCGGTAATGAAACCTGCCTTTACCTAGGTTTCAGCCCAAGTAACTGAGCCGTCTTCAGAAGATATACCTGAATCTATATTATGTCTGCCTCGGCATGGTCTAAAAATAAAACTCAAACAGTCTGAATTGGCCTAGTCACATTTTAAAAATGCGGTGACTACGCCTATTCAGGCTGTTTGAGTTTTATTTTTAGACCATGCCCTCGGAGACATATTATAGAATCACATATATCTTCTGAAGAAGGCTCAATTACTTGGGCTGAAACCTAGGTAAAGGTTGGTTTCATTACCGCAATCGAGGCTGATAGTTCCTTATACATCAAACAAGGTTTGCTTTAAATATACACTGTAGAGGTTGGGAGCGTTAGTTACTTTTGAGACTGGAGGTCGTGAGTTGATTTTAGGCAACAATGCCTTTAAGGTCGAAAAGACGCCATTATCAAGACCTCACTGAGTTTGAAAGAGGTGCTGTAACAGGGCTACGGGAAGCTGGATGTTCCTTTTGCGATACTGCAGGAAGACTTGGCAGGAATGCAGCCACTGTACATGACAGCTCTCAGTGGTGGTCACGAGAATGTACGGTCACAAGAGATCGGGCTCCAGGTGGCCACGTGGCACTACGGAGAAGGAAGACCATCGTGTTTAGTGTATGGCTGTGGTGCACAGTACTGCAACTGCAGCAGCAATATGGGCAACAGTTGGCACCGCACTGACATGACGAACTGTTACAAATCGGTTACTTCAAGGACAGCTCCGAGCCGGGGCCCTGTAAAGTGCATTCTACATCTACATCTACATGAATACTCTGCAATTCACATTTAAGTGCTTGGCAGAGGGTTCGTCGAACCACAATCATACTATCTCTCTACCATTCCACTCCCGAACAGCGCGCGGAAAAACGAACACCTAAACCTTTCTGTTCGAGCTCTGATTTCTCTTATTTTATTTTGATGATCATTCCTACCTATGTAGGTTTGGCTCAACAAAGTATTTCCGGATTCGGAAGAGAAAGTTGGTGACTGAAATTTCGTAAGTAGATCTCGCCGCGACGAAAAACATCTTTGCTTTAATGACTTCCATCCCAATTCGCGTATCATATCTGCCACACTCTCTGCCCTACTACGTGATAATACAAAACGAGCTGCCCTTTTTTGTACCCTTTCGATGTCCTCCGTCAATCCCACCTGGTAAGGATCCCACACCGCGCAGCAATATTCTAACAGAGGACGAACGAGTGTAGTGTAAGCTGTCTCTTTAGTGGACTTCCACTGACCCCAGACCACCACCATTTCCGACTTCAGAGGTGACAAGCGTGAGCTCATTGGAGGGCAGGAGGGAAAGCTGTTGTGTTTTCTGATGAAAGCTGGTTCTACCTCGGCGCCAGTGAAGGTCGTGTTTTCGTTAGGAGGAGGCCAGTTGGGGTTCTGCAGCCAACCGACCTGTGCGGTAGACACACTGGGCCCACATGTGGAGTTATGGTCTGGGGTGATATTTCGTGTGACAGCAGGTGCAGTCACTTGATTATCCTACATCACCTGACTGATTATTTGTACGTCTATCTGGTGATTCGTTCTTTTGTGCTGACATTCATGAACTGCACTGCAGGAGTGTTTTCCAGCTGGATAACGCTCGCCCACGTATCGCTGTTGCAATCAAAGACGCTCTACGGAGTGTCGTTATGTTGCCTTGGCCTGCTCGATCACCAGATCTGTCTCTAATCGAGGACATTTGGGACAACATCGGACGACAACTCCAGGGTGATCCACAAACGGCACTAACTGTCCCACTCCATCCGGCAGACTGACATTCGGCACGTATACGACACAGGCAGTTACGTTTGCGTGTTTGCATTCAACATTCTGGTGGTTATTTCGGTTGTTAATGTACCAGTAAACACATGTCCAAATGTGTGTGAGATCTTACGGAACTTAACTTCTAAGGTCATCAGTCCCTAAGCTTACACACTACGTAACCTAAATTATCCTAAGGACTCAGTTTTGAACAAGTCTTCCTGACGTCTCCGCTGTATAGTTTACACGTTGTCTTCCTGGAATCTGGTACTCGGATCTGCCCGTCTGCTGAATTATTTGTGCACCAGGGGACTCTTGAGAAACTCTCAAACTTCTACAGTTTTAAATAATGACAGTATTTGGAATAAGTGTAGTCATTTGGATAAGGGTAGTCGTCGGAATGAAGAGAAGACATCTTTAAAAAGGAACCGAATGACGTGAAATAATAGGCATGAATGTATAATACAGCCTTGTATATACATTTTCATGCGTTCAAAAGTGTTTCTTTTGTCCGGAATCTTGGTATCAGCTTATACGACGATAGAAGTCAGTAGTGCCACATGACCTGTAACTTTAACTTGACAAATATTTTCAGGTACAGTAAGCACGTGGCTCTTAGTATCAAGAGGTGAATCACAATTCAAGGTGACAAAGACCAATACGTTTGTCATTTCGGAAAGTATACTCGTTTAGAAAACTCAGCTTGTACACAGGCCAGAGATAACGCACTACCACAGTGGTTACAGTTATTATCTATGACAATGCTGTATATAAATTATTCAGTTAACAAGAATTTCAAAACAAATGCAATGGCATTTGTAATAAGATGACATGAAAAGGGAGTCTGTCATTTGGATTAATAAGTTAGCTTCATAAAATGTAGGTTTGAATCTGGGCATCCATGATACCCTTTGGCCTATGACAGTTTAGACTCTTTTACGATTAAATTTTGCGCAAATAGTAAGTTTTAGCGCAAAGTGATCTGCAAAATCACATGTCGGTTAAAAAGCGTTGCTAACGTTACGCCACGCATTCCTATACGATTAGTGTGTGTTGAGAAAGAGAAATGCGGACTTGAGAATTAATATGCATGTATGATTTAAAATTATTGCTTATACCATTTTGTGTTATTCAACGCTGTGTAAAGTTGAGCAAGGCGTTTAACGTTGGAATTCTTACCAAGAAGCGTTGTGTGGATTCACGTGTTCCAAGTCAGACATCTACGGCGACTGAATTACTAATGATACGTTCGCATTATGCTTGCAATACCTGCTCTAAACATTTCGGAGAGGAGGGTGGCTCGTGAAAGAAGATTTTTGTGTGCGTTCTACGCTTTGTAGGTAGAGTTCCACTCAGCCCTTCTCTAGTCAGCTTGCGTAGTTGAAACTTGTGAAAACTGAATTCTTACGTAGAATGGCTGCTCTTTCTAAGCAAGGATGGGTTTGTCACAGAATAGCAGATCAATGGTTGAGCAGTTTTGCTGGTTTTACAAGTCGGTGTACAAAAGGAAGTCCTTGATGCTGGAGACTGGACTGTGGCTGCCCGGGATACTGCCCACATTGAGGCTGATCCCTCACCTGTGGTAGAGTGGGAGGTCGTCTCGAGGTGTGGCAGGGGGCCAAAGACATTCCGCAGGGCTGAACGGAAGGCCTCTCCAGTTTGTCTGACGAACCGGTTTCAGGCTCTGTCTCAGGCTGATACTGATCTTCGTCCGGACATGGCTGCTTGTCCTGTTCCAGAGGTTGCCCCTCAGTCTGCAAGATCCGGGCAGTCGCAGAGGGTGGGCTTACTGGTAGTTGGGAGCTACAACGTCAGGCGCGTAATGGGGCTCCTTAGGGATATGGAAGCAAGAGAGGGGAAGAAAACCAATGTGCACTCCGTGTGCATACCGGGGGGAGTCATTCCAGATGTGGAAGGGGTCCTTCCGGATGCCATGAAGGGTACAGGGTGCAACCATCTGCAGGTGGTCGCTCATGTCGGCAACAATGATGTGTGTCGCTATGGATCTGAGGAAATCCTCTCTGGCTTCCGGCGTCTATCTGATTTGGTGAAGACTGCCAGTCTCACTAGCGGGATGAAAGCAGAGCTCACCATCTGCAGCATCGTCGACAGGACTGACTGCGGACCTTTCGTACAGAGCCGAGCGGAGGGTCTGAATCAGAGGCTGAGACGGTTCTGCGACCGTGTGGGCTGCAGATTCCTCGACTTGCGCCGTTGGGTGGTGGGGTATCGGGTTCCGCTGGATAGGTCAGGAGTCCACTACACGCAGCAAGTGGCTACACGGGTAGCAGGTGTTGTGTGGCGTGGACTGGGCGGTTTTTTTAGGTTAGATGGCCTCGGGCAAGTACAGAAAGGGCAGCAGCCTCAAAGGGTGCGGGGGCAAAGTCAGGACATGCGGGGGCCAAGCAGCATTCGGTATTGTAATTGTACGTAAACTGTCGAAGCTGCATTTGTAAAGTACCGGAACTTCAAGCGCTGATAGAAAGCACCGAAGCTGAAATCGTTATCGGTACAGAAAGCTGGCTGAAGCCAGAGATAAATTCTGCCGAAGTTTTTACAAGAAAAATGGTTCAAATGGCTCTGAGCACTATGGGACTCAACTGCTGTGGTCATTAGTCCCCTAGAACTTAGAACTACTTAAACCTAACTAACCTAAGGACATGACACACATCCATGCCCGAGGCAGGATTCGAACCTGCGACCGTAGCAGTCGCACGGTTCCGGACTGCGCGCCTAGAACCGCGAGACCACCGCGGCCGGCTGTTTTTACAAAGGCACAGACGGTGTTTAGAAAGGATAGATTGCATGCAACCGGTGGTGGCGTGTTTGTCGCTGTTAGTAGTAGTTTATCCTGTAGTGAAGTAGAAGTGGATAGTTCCTGTGAATTATTATGGGTGGAGATTACACTCAACAACCGAGCTTGGTTAATAGTTGGCTCTTTTTACCGACCTCCCGACTCAGCAGCGTTAGTGGCAGAACAACTGAGAGAAAATTTGGAATACATTTCACAAAAATTTTCTCAGCATATTATAGTCTTAGGTGGAGATTTCAATCTACCAGATATAGACTGGGACACTCAAATGTTTAGGACGGGTGGCAGGGACAGAGCATCGAGTGACATTATACTGAGTGCACTATCCGAAAATTACCTCGAGCAATTAAACAGAGAACCGACTCGTGGAGATAACATCTTTGACCTACTGATAACAAACAGACCCGAACTTTTCGACTCTGTAAGTGCAGAACAGGGAATCAGTGATCACAAGGCCGTTGCAGCATCCCTGAATATGGAAGTTAATAGGAATATAAAAAGGGAGGAAGGTTTATCTGTTTAGCAAGAGTAATAGAGGGCAGATTTCAGACTACCTAACAGACCAAAAAGAAAATTTCTGTTCCGACACTGACAATGTTGAGTGTTTATGGAAAAAGTTCAGGGCAATCGTAAAATGCGTTTTAGACAGGCACGTGCCGAGTAAAACTGTGAGGGACGGGGAAAACCCACAGTGGTTCAACAACAAAGTTAGGAAACTACTGCGAAAGCAGAGAGACCTTCACTCCAAGTGTAAATGCAGCCAAAACCTCTCAGACAAACAGAAGCTAAAATATGTCAAAGTTAGCGTAAGGAGGGCTATGCGTGAAGCGTTCAGTGAATTCGAAAGGAAAATTCTATGTACCGACTTGACAGAAAATCCTAGTAAGTTCTGGTCTTACGTTAAAGCAGTAAGTGGCTCGAAATAGCATATCCAGACACTCCGGGATGATGATGGCATTGAAACAGAGGATGACACGCGTAAAGCTGAAATACTAAACACCTTTTTCCAAAGCTGTTTCACAGGGGAAGACCGCACTGCAGTTCCTTCTCTAAATCCTCGCACAAACGAAAAAATGGCTGACATCGAAATAAGTGACCAAGGAATAGAAAAACAACTGGAATCACTCAACAGAGGAAAGTCCACTGGACGTGACGGGATACCAATTCGATTGTACACAGAGTACGTGAAAGAACTTGCCCCCCTTCTAACAGCCGTGTACCGCAAGTCTCTAAAGGAACGAAAGGTTCCAAATGATTGGAAAAGAGCACAGGTAGTCCCCGTCTTCAAGAAGGGTCGTCGAGCAGATGCGCAAAACTATAGACCCATATCTCTGACGTCGATCTGTTGTAGAATTTTAGAATATGTTTTTTGCTCGTGTATCATGTCGTTTCTGGAAACCCAGAATCTACTCTGTAGGAATCAACATGGATTCCGGAAACAGCGATCGTGTGAGACCCATCTCGCTTTATTTGTTCATGAGACCCCGACAGTACTAGATACAGGCTCCCAGGTAGATGCCATTTTCCTTGACTTCCCGAAGGCGTTCGATACAGTTCCGCACTGTCGCCTGATAAACAAAGTAAGAGCCTACGGAATGAAACTTCCTGGCAGATTAAAACTGTGTGCCCGACCGAGACTCGAACTCGGGACCTTTGCCTACGGAATATCAGACCAGCTGTGTGACTGGATTGAAGAGTTTTTAGCAAACAGAACACTGCATGTTGTTATCAATGGAGAGACGTCTACAGACGTTAAAGTAACCTCTGGCGTGCCACAGGGGAGTGTTATGGGACCATTGCTTTTCACAATATATATAAATGACCTAGTAGATAGTGTCGGAAGTTCCATGCGGCTTTTCGCGGATGATGCTGTAGTATACAGAGAAGTTGCAGCATTAGAAAATTGTAGCGAAATGCAGGAAGATCTGCAGTGGATAGGCACTTGGTGCAGGGAGTGGCAACTGACCATTAACATAGATATATGTAATGTATTGCGAATACATAGAAAGAAGGATCCTTTATTGTATGATCATATGATAGCGGAACAAACACTGGTAGCAGTTACTTCTGTAAAATATATGGGAGTATGCTTGCGGAACGATTTGAAGTGGAATGATCATATAAAATTAATTGTTGGTAAGGCGGGTGCCAGGTTGAGATTCATTGGGAGAGTGCTTAGAAAATGTAGTCCATCAACACGGGAGGTGGCTTACAAAACACTCGTTCGACCTATACTTGAGCATTGCTCATCAGTGTGGGATCCGTACCAGATCGGGTTGACGGAGGAGATAGAGAAGATCCAAAGAAGAGCGGCGCGTTTCGTCACAGGGTTATTTGGTAACCGTGATAGCGTTACGGAGATGTTTAATAAACTCAAGTGGCAGACTCTGCAAGAGAGGCGCTCTGCATCGCGCTGTAGCTTGCTCGCCAGGTTTCGAGAGGGTGCGTTTCTGGATGAGGTATCGAACATATTGCTTCCCCCTACTTATACCTCCAGAGGAGATCACGAATGTAAAATTAGGGAGATTCGAGCGCGTACGGAGGCTTTCAGACAGTCGTTCTTCCCGCGAACCATACGCGACTGGAACAGAAAAGGGAGGTAATGACAGTGGCACGTAAAGTGCCCTCCGCCACACACCGTTGTTTGGCTTGCGGAGTATAAATGTAGATGTAGGTGAAGATGTAGAATAAACGTGAAGTGTTGGTTTCACGTCCCAATACAAACACGAATGCGTGCCACACTTTATTTCATCTGCCGGTTGCTGTTAGCAATGTTGCAGTTTTGACTCTTCCGATGCTACAAATGTTCACTTAACATTTCGTACCGGTGTCTCTGCAGAGAGACGGCGTTCCGGTCTACATGAAATACCGGGTGATCAAAAAGTCAGTATAAATTTGAAAACTTAATAAACCACGGAATAATGTAGATAGAGAGGTAAAAATTGACACACATGCTTGGAATGACATGGGGTTTTATTAGAACAAAAAAAAGCAAAAAACAAAGTTCACAAAATGTCCGACAAATGGCGGTGGACAGCAAAACGTCAGTGACTGCGCATGACAATCGTGTTACAGAATCACATCATCCACAGCCTGGCTGGTAAACACCTGCTGGAACGTACGATGTTTATGCAGGATGGCGCTCCACCCCGTATTGCTGGACTCCTGAAAGATCTCTTGCGCGCGTCGTTTGGTGATGATCGTGTACTCAGCCGCCACTGTCGTTATGCTTGGCCTCCCAGGTCCCCAGACCTCAGTCCGTGCGATTATTGGCTTTGGGGTTACCTGAAGTGTGCAACTGTATCATGATCGACCGACATGTCTAGGGATGCTGAAAGACAACATCCGACGCCAATGCCTCACCATAACTCCGGACATGCTTTACAGTGCTACAGCAAATTAAGTAAAATACTGAGCGAAATTTTAAAGATTTTGGAGAGACAGAAACACGAACAGGGCGGAGCGCCACGTGTGCACAGTTTTCGATACGATGAGCCTCGCACCGCCTTGATGACTCGAGATGCCGTCATCAGCACGTTCCGGACCAAGCGGCGGTGGCAGTCCTTGGTAAGGCTACATCTCCATCCAGTACCGGCTGGTGATGCGTCTTGAATCCACCAAGAGCACTACACAGCAGGATACTTTGTGTGCAGAATATTTTTGTCCCACGTTCCCGCCGAACAAAACTGTATGTCAGTGACCTTGTCTTTTTTTCCTGTGGCGAGAGGTCTACTAGGTTGGGATATCCGCAGTAACTACCATTTGGAATATGAAAGTCTACGACGATACAGATATCAGCGGACGCATTAGAACTAGCGACAGTAATGATTACTTTAGGATTAATTCTTGTAACCTTCATAGTTTGATCATATCAGACAAGTAAGACGACTACGAAATTGTACAACAGCTTTGTGTAACCTTTGTGCTTGAGATTCTAAAGTTTAACTTTTATGTATAACCAGTTATGAGTAACCTTCTATCTTTGTGTAACATTCTAGGTTTAAACTTCTACTTGTGTAGCCTTTGTCTGTACACTACCAATTTTGTTGCGTTGGCGTTTGAACTTCTAACAAACGTACTGTACGTGCGTAGCTTTATAATTCTGTAACACGTGCTTGTTCGTTCTTGTCAGCGTATAAATTCGTGTATGATTATTCCATATTCTTGCGTAATGAATGACCTTCTTTCAAAATACGGAATTTTGCTGCGCAATACTATCAATTTAAAACGAAACAAAAGAGTCTATCAACAATATTCTAAAATGCAATAGGACGTGCGATCGAGTATCGATGAGTGATAATCTCTGAAAAATCATGACTTTGGTATAAACTTAACAAGTATATGTAGCTGCTAATACTAATCTGAATTAATGTAGAATTAGTTAAATGTTCGCAGTACCCTACAAGCACTAAACAGTGATTTCTTATGGCTCTGATATAAGTTCTTACCATCGTAAAAAAGACAACGAGGAGTTTATCTATGCCACATTAGCTGTATTGTATTACCTTGCTCTTCATTGACCTGAAATTCAATTACGCTGTATTTGCAAACCGCCGTTAAGTAGTTTTGTATTAAATAAAACACGCTGAGGGCAATATGTGCATAAAGATTTCAGAACCAATCACGCTACCGATCAAAGTGTATAAGAATGTGTGTACACAGCAAATTGCGAATCGACAAGAGGAAAATGTGAAGGCCAGGTGTCGAGTGAATCAAAAGCCTGTTTCAATTCGGTTTCTCTGTTTTAACTGAGAATCTCTGTCAGACACTATTGTACTGAACGGGTATTTATACAAAAGTACAGACACGTAGAACTTGTAACCTCCCCACAGAAATATTTAAATGGAAATGTTGCCAAGTGTAGCCTGCCCAAAGAATATAATTGAAAAATGAAAATGGAAATGTGCCAAGCGGAGCCTCGCCACAAAAAAATAATAATTAAATGAATTTTTCTAATATTGTAACCTCTGAACAAAATTGGCTCCCATTTATCATCTGTGTGCAGAAATGCATTCACATTTAATGTTACCACAAAAATTCTTTTCTCATTTAATGTCAAGTTCGAAACAGAAAAATTCCTAAACACCAAAATAATAAAAAAGTTTTGTAACCTGATGAATTTTATGAGGACAGCTGCTCTGCCCTTCGGCCCTGTATTCTGAAAAAAAAAAAAAAGCAAAAATTCTTACCTCAATAAAACTGCAATTATATCTGCTCTTATTTAGTCATTTTTCGACACAGCTTCGTGCAATTCTGGCGTATTTTTTTTTTTTTTTGATTCTTGGAAGCAATGATAATGCATTGGAAAAATTCTTTAAACTGAAATGAATGCTTTTCTTTAAAAAAGTTGCTTTATATTATAAAAATTATTATTGGGGCATTTTTTGAACAAATTAAATTACAATTAACATACATTATTAAATATGCGCAAGGCTGCTTCTTTACCTTCTACAACAATACTCATCCGCCAGAATCCTGACCAGAGTCGGGAGCGGAGCACACAGCCGACGCATGCCGACTCCCGCAGACTACTACAGACTACACCAGACTACTACCGTCGAATTGCGCATACAAGCGCAGACTAGCGACAAGCAACAACTAACGACAAACTACTCTCTGGTCAGAGATTCTGTCATGCCTCGCCCATCGCCAGCAGAGCATACGTCTTACAAACTGTGTTAGTAAATTAAACAAACTAGCTAGATAGAGTTTCTGCATTGAGTCCATATAAGAGGTTGAAGAGTGAAGAAAACTGAGCTCGGATCCCGCCGACAGTCACTTGAAAGGTAGCTTAGATGACTCGCAGCATCTTAAAGTACTCAAGACTGTCAAAAGATGAAAATTTAGGCTGACGACAGGACAGAAAATCTACATAGCAACAACAAAATATAAATTCCATCATACAACCAGGGATATCCAAAATTTTCCTAGACGAAATGGATGGCAAAGGGATTCTAATATTTGGACTGTAAGGAATGAGAAACAATGATCAGGAACCAACAGAATCATAAGGATATAGAATTTGTGAGGCGATTCCAGGAAGAAGAGTAATGAAGCCCTGTCTACAATTGTGGTCAACCTCAAAATAATTGAATCCGTTGTTGTTGTTGTTGTGGTCTTCAGTCCTGAGACTGGTTTGATGCAGCTCTCCATGCTACTCTATCCCGTGCAAGCTTCTTCATCTCCCAGTACCTACTGCAGCCTACATCCTTCTGAATCTGCTTAGTGTATTCATCTCTTGGTCTCCCTCTACGATATTTACCCTCCACGCTGCCCTCCAATACTAAATTGGTGATCCCTTGATGCCTCAGAACATATCCCTTCTTCTAGTCAAGTTGTACCACAAACTCCTCATCTCACCAGTCCTATTCAGTACTTCCTCATTAGTTATGTGATCTACCCATCTAATCTTCAGCATTCTTCTGTAGCACCACATTTCAAAAGCTTCTATTCTCCTCTTGTCCAAACTATTTATCGTCCATTTTTCACTTACATACATGGCTACACTCCATACAAATACTTTCAAAACTGACTTCCTGACACTTAAATCTATACTCGATGTTAACAAATTTTTCTTCTTCAGAAAAACTTTCCTTGCCATTGCCAGTCTACATTTTATATCCTCTCTACTTCGACCATCATCAGTTATTTTGCTACCCAAATAGCAAAACACCTTTACTACTTTAAGTGTCTCATTTCCTAATCTAATTCGCTCTGAATCATCCGACTTAGTTCGACTACATTCCATTATTCTCGTTTTGCTTTTGTCTTGATGTTCATACAAGTGGTTCTCTTATCTCGAAATGTCTCTTTAATTTTCCTGTATGCAGTATTTATCTTACCCCTAGTGAGGTAAGCCTCTACATCCTTACATTTGTCCTCTAGCCATCCCTGCTTAGCCATTTTGCGCTTCCTGTCGATCTCATTTTTGAGATGTTTGTATTCCTTTTTGCCTGCTTCATTTACTGCATTTTTATATTTTCTCCTTTCATCAATTAAATTCAATATATATTCTGTTACCCAAGGATTTCTACTAGCCCTCGTCTTTTTACCTACTTGATCCTCTGCTGCCTTCACTACTTCATCCCTCAGAGCTACCCATT
Organism: Schistocerca nitens; assembly: GCF_023898315.1. NCBI lineage: Eukaryota > Metazoa > Arthropoda > Insecta > Orthoptera > Acrididae > Schistocerca > Schistocerca nitens. The sequence continues at coordinate 109,545,779 of NC_064622.1, read as the reverse complement.
CTTCTTCTACTGTATTTCTTTCCCCAATTCCTGTCAATTGTTCCCTCATGCTCTCCCTGAAACTCTGTACAACCTCTGGTTTAGTCAGTTTATCCAGGTCCCATCTTCTTAAATTCCCACCGTTTTACAGATTCTTCAGTTTTAATCTGCAGATCATAACCAATAGATTGTGGTCAGAGTCCACATCTGCCCCTGGAAATGTCTTACAATTTAAAACCTGTTTCCTAAATCTCTGTCTTACCATTATATAATCTATCTGATACCTTTTAGTATCTCCAGGATTCTTCCATGTATACAACCTTCTTTTATGATTCTTGAACCAAATGTTAGCTGTTATTAACTTATGCTCTGTGCAAAATTCTTTCAGGCGACTTCCTCTTTCATTTATTAGCCCCAATCCATATTCACCTACTACATTTCCTTCTCTCCCTTTTCCTACTACCGAATTCCAGTCACCTATGACTATTAAATTTTCGTCACCCTTCACTATCTGAATAATTTCATTTGTTTCATCATACATTTCTTCAATTTCTTCGTCATCTGCAGAGCTAGTTGGCATATAAACTTGTACTACTGTAGTAGGCGTGGGCTTTGTATCTATCTTGGCCACAATAGTGCGTTCACTATACTGTTTGTAGTAGCTTACTCGCATTCCTATTTTCCTATTCATTATTAAACCTACTCCTGCATTACCCCTATTTGATTTAGTCTTTATAACCTTGTAGTCACCTGACCAGAAGTCTTGATCCTCCTGCCACCGAACTTCACTAATTCCCACTATATCTAACTTTAACCTATCCATTTCCCTTTTCAAATTTTCTAACCTACCTGCCTGATTAAGGGGTCTGTCATTCCACGCTCCGATCCGTAGAACGCCAGTTTTCTTTCTCCTGATAACGACATCCTCTTGAGTAGTCCACGCCCAGAGATCCGAATGGGGGATTATTTTACCTCCGGAATATTTTACCCAAGAGGACGCCATCATCATTTAATCATACAGTAAAGCTGCATGCCCTCGGGAAAAATTACAGCCGTAGTTTCCCTTTGCTTTCAACCGTTCGCAGTACCAGCACAGCAAGGGCGTTTTGGTTTGTGTTACAAGGCCAGATCTGTCAATCCTACAGACGGTTGCCCTTGCAACTACTGAAAAGGCTGCTGCCCCTCTTCAGGAACCACACGTTTGTCTGGCCTCTCAACACATACCCCTCCATTGTGGTTGCACCTACGGTACGGCTATCTGTATCGCTGAGGCACGCAAGCCTCCACACCAACGGCAAGGTCCATGGTTCATGGAGGGGATTGAATCCGTAATAGAATTTAAATCACTATCTGCCAGGATATCAACAATGAGTATAAAAGTAGCAAATATAAAATGCACAGTAGTAAATTTCATGTCATATTTAATGATATAAATAATACGAAAGAATGCCGAGGACATGTGGATGAGTTTTAGGAGCTTTCTTATCAGACGACAGCAAAAATAAATAAAAATTTCACCAAAACTGTAATTGGAGATTTTAATGCCTTGATAGGTAGGAAGAAGAGATATAGAGATGCAACAGGGAAATGGAAGGCCCAAAGAAGAACAAATAGCAATGGTGTGATACAGGTGGAATTCTGCAGAAACAATAACATGATCTCAAAGTCAAGATACTTCTAGAGAAGACCAAAGAAGCTAAAAACTTGGAAACATTCAGACAGGAGAAATGGAGAATGGCAACTGGTCCATGTTTGTATGGATAAAAATTACCTCAGGGAAATCTACACCGAGAAATTTCTGGGAGGGACAGATACTGGATCAGATCGTTACATGATAAAATAAAGCCTAAATTCACCACTTTGACAAAGAAAAATGGCAACCCAAAAAGAACCAGCGACCCTCATAAATTGATAAGTAACAAGGAATACGAAGAAGAAACAAGGATTATAAAAATAACAGATGACCTGGAGGAAATACGTCCCCAGTTGAAACAAATAGCTGAACAGATAGCCCCAGTAAATCCAGGGAAAAAATAACAATGGTGGAACGATTAGTGTGAAAAAACAGTGGTAGATAGACACCAAGCCTGGTTAAGGTATAAGAGTCAGAATAATCACACTTGGAACTCACTCAACAAAGAAAGATTATCCAAAAAATAGTAAGAAGGGTTAACGCCAATATAAAAAAGACATACTTCTAATGACATACAGAAACAGCGAGAAAAAGAAAATCAAGGGATTACTACAAAATATTTAGCGATAAAAATAATACGATGGACCATAACAGTAGAAGGAATACAGAAATTTTGGCATAAAATTTAAAAAATTACTAAATTCTTAAGAATTTTCAGAAATGGTATTACGAAACACAGATACCCTATTAAAGCGTCAGCAGAAAGTATGAACCCACCCACTATCTAAAAAGTATACTCATACAAAAATTTGAAAGAGCTCAAAATCTACAAAGTAAGTGAAGAAGATCAGACATCTGTGAAACATTGCAAATATGCAATATAACCAGAGACAATATCATTACACCAATGCTCAGTGAAAATCTGGAACAATGAAAAAGTGCCAGAACATTGGACTACAGCTATAATCCATCCATCACACAAAAAAGGTCTGAACATTGAGAGCCCATAAGCCCCAAACAAACACACACACACACACACACACACACACATACATGGGAAAAATCAAAACCAGAAACTATAGGGAATTATCCTCATGGATATTAAATATAAGTTCATATCAAGAATACTATACAATCGTTGTAAAAATCAACTTGAACTGGAGGAACTAGGAGAATACCAAAGAGGATTTAGACCCTGGAGAACCTGTCCAGAACAGCTGTCACTTTGAAACTGGTCATGGATTACTACAAAAGAAGCAAAAAACAATGAGGCATAACCTTTGTAAACGTAAAAAAAACTTATGAGTGTATCCAAAGATCTTCAATAATGAAGATACTAATTCGGTCTCCATCACAAAGTAATAAAGATGATAAACTTAACTCTAACAAACACTGAATCCGAAGTAAAGTTGAGAGGAGCAATATCTCAAACATTTTCGATTAAAACAGAGAAATGGTTTACCATAGTTACATTTCAAAGTTGCACTCTGGTATGTTATGAGGAAACGGTGCAAGGGAAATCCTAAAAACATAAGAATTGGAACCAAGAAGCATCAGATAGCTTTAAACTGGCTGTGATTCACAGAGGACATAGCACTACTAGCTAATAACATTCAAGAAGTTAGAAATCAAATGACAACCCTACAAAATATAGCACAATAAATAGGACTCCAGATATCACTCAGAAAGACTGACATAAAGAGATCCTATAGTAAACAACCACATAACAGTAAATAACAGTAAAGTAAAAACAGTGACGCAATTTAAATTCCTAGGATAAATTTTAACATGCAACTTGGACGAGAAACGTGCAGAGCAAGTAAGAACTAACAAAATGATAAAAGATTAAAATTAACATGCCTCACATACAATAAACATGTCTATCAATCAAAACATAAATTAAAACGTTGCAAAATGGTGGTTCGATCAGAGGTGAGATACGAAAGCGAAACTCTTTTCAAAGTCACCCAGAAAATGAGAATCGACAGAGTCCTTAAAATCGGGAGTAGAACAGCTAGAACAAGCATAAATAAGAAACATAGTAAAGATGGAAAATGGCGGATAGTGCCAAATAAAGTGGTATACAGAGAACTGGAGCAGATTAGAGACACTATACGAAAAAAATTCTTTTTTGGTCACATTTTGACAACACCAGAAACCAGATTATCAAGAAAAACTATAGAGAAAATGTGGAACATGAATCAGCAAGATGGGTGGGCGAAGGATGCCAGGGAGAACTGAAAGAGCTAGGGTTAATCCTGGGCGATGTGCAAAACAAAACAGAAATTTCAAATAAATTGAAAAACATAAAAATAGTATTTGAACTGAAAATAGGCAGATGTTGTTGTTGTTGTGGTCTTCAGTCCTGAGACTGGTTTGATGCAGCTCTCCATGCTACTCTATCCTGTGCAAGCTTCTTCATCTCCCAGTACCTACTGCAACCTACATCCTTCTGAATCTGCTTAGTGTATTCATCTCTTGGTCTCCCTCTACGATTTTTACCCTCCACGCTGCCCTCCAATACTAAATTGGTGATCCCTTGATGCCTCAGAACATGACCTACCAACCGATCCCTTCTTCTGGTCAAGTTGTGCCACAAACTCCTCTTCTCCCCATTCCTAATCAGTACCTCCTCATTAGTTATGTGATCTACCCATCTAATCTTCAGCATTCTTCTGTAGCACCACATTTAGAAAGCTTCTATTCTCTTCTTGTCCAAACTATTTACCGTCCATGTTTCACTTCCATACATGGCTACACTCCATACAAATACTTTCAGAAATGACTTCCTGCCACATAAATCTATACTCGATGTTAACAAATTTCTCTTCTTCAGAAACGCTTGATTTGCCATTGCCAGTCTACATTTTATATCCTCTCTACTTCGACCATCATCTGTTATTTTGCTCCCCAAATAGCAAAACACCTTTACTACTTTAAGTGTCTCATTTCCTAATCGAATACCCTCAACATAACCCGACTTAATTCGACTACATTCCATTATCCTCGTTTTGCTTTTGTTGATGTTCATCTTATATCCTCCCTTCAAGACATCATCCATTCCGTTCAACTGCTCTTCCAAGTCCTTTGCTGTCTCTGACAGAATTACAATGTCATCGGCGAACCTCAAAGTTTTTATTTCTTCTCCATGGATTTCAATACCTACTCCGAATTTTCTTTTGTTTCCTTTACTGCTTGCTCAATATACAAATTGAATAACATCGGGGAGAGGCTACAACCCTGTCTTACTCCCTCCCAACCACTGCTTCCCTTTCATGTCCCTCGACTCTTATAACTGCCATCTGGTTTCTGTACAAATTGTAAACAGCCTTTCGTTCCCTGTATTTTACCCCTGCCACCTTTAGAATTTGAAAGAGAGTATTCCAGTCAACATTGTCAAAAGCTTTCTCTAAGTCTACAAATGCTAGAAACGTAGGATTGCCTTTCCTTAATCTTTCTTCTAAGATAAGTCGTAAGGTCAGTATTGCCTCACGTGTTCCAGTATTTCTACGGAATCTAAACTGATCTTCCCCGAGGTCGGCTTCTATTAGTTTTTCCATTCGTCTGTAAAGAATTCGTGTTAGTATTTTGCAGCTGTGGCTTAATAAAGTGATTGTTCGGTAATTCTCACATCTGTCAAGACCTGCTTTCTTTGGGATTGGAATTATTATATTATTCTTGAAGTCTGAGGGTATTTCGCCTGTTTCATACATCTTGCTCACCAGATGGTAGAGTTTTGTCAGGACTGGCTCTCCCAAGGCCGTCAGTAGTTCCGATGGAATGTTGTCTACTCCGGGGGCCTTGTTTCAACTCAGGTCTTTCAGTGCTCTGTCAAACTCTTCACGCAGTATCGTATCTCCCATTTCATCTTCAAATACATCCTCTTCCATTTCCATAATATTGTCCTCAAGTACATCGCCCTTGTATAGACCCTCTATATGCTCCTTCCACCTTTCTGCTTTCCCTTCTTTGCTTAGAACTGGGTTTCCATCTGAGCTCTTGATGTTCATACAAGTGGTTCTCTTATCTCGAAAGGTCTCTTTAATTTTCATGTAGGCAGTATCTATCTTACCCCTAGTGAGATATGCCTCTACATCCTTACATTTGTCATCTAGCCATCCCTGCTTAGCCATTTTGCACTTCCTGTCGATCTCATTTTTGAGACGTTTGTATTCCTTTTTGCCTGCTTCATTTACTGCATTTTTATATTTTCTCCTCTCATCGATTAAATTCAATATTTCTTCTGTTACCCAAGGATTTCTGCTAGCCTGGTTTTTTTACCTACTTGATCCTCTGCTGCCTTCACTACTTCATCCCTCAAAGCTACCCATTCTTCTTCTACTGTATTTCTTTCCCCCAGTCCTGTCAATTGTTCCCTTATGCTCTCCCTGAAACTCTGTACAACCTCTGGTTTAGTCAGTTTATCCAGGTCCCATCTCCTTAAATTCCCACCTTTTTGCAGTTTCTTCAGTTTTAATCTACAGGTCATAGCCAATAGATTGTGGTCAGAGTCCACATCTGCCCCTGGAAATGACTTACAATTTAAAACCTGATTCCTAAATCTCTGTCTTACCATTATATAATCTATCTGATACCTTTTAGTATCTCCAGGGTTCTTCCACGTATACAGCCTTCTATCATGATTCTTAAACCAAGTGTTAGCTATGATTAAGTTGTGCTCTGTGCAAAATTCTACCAGGCGGCTTCCTCTTTCATTTCTTAGCCCCAATCCATATTCACCTACTATGTTTCCTTCTCTCCCTTTTCCTACACTCGAATTCCAGTCACCCATGACTATTATATTTTCGTCTCCCTTCACTATCTGAATAATTTCCTTTATTTCATCATACATTTCTTCAATTTCTTCGTCATCTGCAGAGCTATTTGGCATATAAACTTGTACTACTGTAGTAGGTGTGGGCTTTGTATCTATCTTGGCCACAATAATGCGTTCACTATGCTGTTTGTAGTAGCTTACCCGCATTCCTATTTTCCTATTCATTATTAAACCTACTCCGGCATTACCCCTATTTGACTTTGTGTTTATAACCCTGTAGTCACCTGACCAGAAGTCTTGTTCCTCCTGCCACCGAACTTCACTAATTCCCACTATATCTAACTTTAACCTATCCATTTCCCTTTTCAAATTTTCTAACCTACCTGCCTGATTAAGGGGTCTGACATTCCACGCTCCGATCCGTAGAACGCCAGTTTTCTTTCTCCTGATAACGACATCCTCTTGAGTAGTCCACGCCCAGAGATCCGAATGGGGGACTATTTTACCTCCGGAATATTTTACCCAAGAGGACGCCATCATCATTTAATCATACAGTAAAGCTGCATGCCCTCGGGAAAAATTACGTCCGTAGTTTCCCCTTGCTTTCAGCCGTTCGCAGTACCAGCACAGCAAGGCCGTTTTGGTTATTGTTACAAGGCCAGATCAGTCAATCATCCAGACTGTTGCCCTTGCAACTACTGAAAAGGCTGCTGCCCCTCTTCAGGAACCACACGTTTGTCTGGCCTCTCAACAGATACCCCTCCGTTGTGGTTGTACCTACGGTACGGCTATCTGTATCGCTGAGGCACGCAAGCCTCCCCACCAACGGCAAGGTCCATGGTACATGGGGGATGGAATAGGCAGATGACAAACAATATAAAGGGTATATACTGATAAGAAACTACAAAAAAAAGTGACCTCAAAGCGTTGCAGAAATTTTAAAAAGTTCTGGTTCAGTAATTACGACAAAAAGTCGTAACTTTGGAAACGTAAAGAATATGATCAACTATGTTATATTAGATCGACGTCCTCAATTTTAGTCTGAAGAGTCAGTTACAAGGTCCGGACTTCAGCAAACGAAAATTCTGGCAAGTAGCCAGCCAACGGCAGCTGCCGCCGACATGTCTGGAAGCAGAGCTGTCCGCACAGGCGGCTCCTACCTGACGCATCCCAGCTGCACTAACTGGAAACTCGTGTAGCCGCTGCGGGGTGCCATTCATTATTGACTGTGAGGCGATGTGGTGTGGCAAGAATATGCAGAGGCGACGGGAGCAGAAATCTCTGCAATCTGCAGACGGTCTACTCTATCCACTTACACAGACGAACCCGTCTTTATCCACTATCTGTCATATACCCCCACTAATGCTTGCCCTGGACAGTGTACAGATTTTATTCACATTTGTAATTCAGGAGCAGTACGGAAAATGTCGGACAATGTGTTGCACTTGCACGACAAGAATTTGTTCGACCCAGTCATGTTAGCATTCTGCGGCACACACACACACACACACACACACACCAACGCCTTTTATTTCGTGTACGGTTACATCCATGGAAAAGCGGTTTTCGATAGCTCTTAGAATGTCGAGGGGCACATTTTGTTTGGTTAATGTTTTTAGCGTTGGTATCAATTGAGGTATTGAAATAAGTATGATTTTTAAACAGAGCCCTATACCTTTCTAACTGCATTCGATAGATCTTCAGAAAACAGTTACAGTGATACAGCCATTTGTTAATGATGACGTTGAAACATTTCGTAAGAAAATTCGAGAAATTTTCTAGAATGCGACAGTATGGCGGCTAGAAACGGCATCTCGGGCACAATCAGTGCCCTTCAGGCGTCTCGGATCAGGCTGCGTATTTGTATACCGTGTGATAGGCCTGCGCTACGAGAACAGAGCTTTATTTCCCCTTGCAGCAGCTTAAGACTTAGTTGCAGGTTCACGTACGAATGTTGCATATGGTAATACGACATAGACTAGAACCTTGCGTGTCACAGAGCGCTTAGGAGAAGTATTTCACATATGTTTTTCCTCCCTGATTTATTTGAGCTCAGACAGAGAAATTAACTGTACAGTCTACAAAAAATAAAGGAGTCTTATACGTTACATAAAAGCAACTACTGTATTAAAGACCTAAATGTTAGAAAATGGCGTAGCGGTATATACTGGCTACGCAACTAAATTAAGGCAATTTGCTTGTTGCCATACACGTTCCGCTTCATTTATTTGGAAAGCATGTCTTTTTTTTTTTTTTTTAGGTTAGAAGCAACTCTCGTAGCACAAGTTCCGTATTGTGAATGTATAATTCGGCGTCACTTACGATTTCCAGCGCTGTTAATACATGTACGTGTTCCTGGAGATGTATTTGTTGGTCTGCATACTCCAGCCGGCCGATTTCTGGCGTTGTTTATACACATTTGTCACATCGCATCTTTCACTTTCACTTTCATCTGGTGATCAACACGTGTGTGTTTTCGGTGTGTAGTGTTGTCAACTTTTGTTGTGTGTTTGTCTTTTCTTTCTGTTGTGTTTGATGCTTTTTATTTGTTGTGTGCGTGTGTGTGTGTGTGTGTGTGTGGTGTGTGTGTGTGTGTGTGTGTGTGTGTGTGTGTGTGTGTTTGTGTGTGCGCGTGTGTGTTTGTGTATTCTGCTGCTTTTTTCTATGTGAGTTTTGTGTGTGTGTAATTTGCTGTGTGCTAATTATTATTATTACTATTATCGAGTTTATGATTGTGTGTGTGTGTAATTTGCTGTGTGCACACGTAATTTTTTTAATGTTTTCATCTCAAAGGCAAGAGGAAAACACGACGAAATGTAACATATCAGCATATTATATCCTATCACATAATACGTTTATTGTACGTATATAAAGAAACATGTATTTCCGGCCACTGATAATGCTTCCCAAATAAATGAAGCGAAACGCTTAAGGCAACAAACAAACTTCCTTCATTTACTTGCATAGGTGGTATATACCTCCATGAGCAACTAAGGGAAAGACGGAAAACAGATAAAAATGACGTTAGAAGAAGGTTTAACTTATTTTGTTCTTCTGTACGTGCCGTGTGCTTGTTAGAGGTAAAACAAATGCTGTCGTACAACTGTCTCTACCTACACTGCTCTAAAGTAAATCATATGGGATACATTCGTTGAACTTAACATTTTATTAAGAATACTTTGGTAACGACCTGTGCATAGCAAAATTAATATTGTTCTTAACGAAACGTCGTTTCATGCTGAACCTAAGCGCAAATGACAGTGTTATCAGCTACGTTCAGTACACGCTGTCAGCTGTTTTTGACATTGCAAAGCAATTTCTTGCACACGCAAATGAAATAAACAATTAGTCTTTCAAACTAAAACTTTATTCTTTATTTAAGGATGTTGACCATTGACTGAAAGACACATTTGCAACCGCCGTTCGAAAAACCGATGAACAGATGTAATTACAGATGATGACATGTTAGAGCATGTACTGGCGATTCGATGACACACATCGTCTGTCGTAGTTGAGTCTTTGTCATAGACTGCATCTCTGAGTGCTCGCCATAGAAAGAAATCGAGAGGGGTCAAATCAGGGGACCTCGCAGGCCACTTGACAACAGAATTTATTTCTACCTAACGACCAGAAAAGTTCTCATTCAGTATTTGCCTTTCAACACCGGACAATCGTAATGGCTGTACTGATCCTACGACTTGCGTTAGAAGACTGGTTAACGAAAGGCTAACCTACGTTTCTAGCACTTGCAGACCTAGAGAAAACTTTTGACAATGTTGACTCGAATACTCTTTTTCAAATTCTGAAGGTATCAGGGGTAAAATACAGGGAGCGAAAGGCTATTTACAGTTAGTGCAGATACCATAGGGCAGTCATAAGAACCGAGGGGCATGAAAGGGAAGCAGTGATTGAGAAGTAAGTAAGGGTTGTAGTCTATCCTCCATGTTATTCAGTCTGTATATGGAGCAAGCAGTAAAGGAAACAAAAGAAAAATTTGGAGTAGGAATTAAAATCCATGGAGAAGAAATAAAAACTCTGAGGTTTTCCGACGGCATTGTAATTCTGTCAGAGGCAGCATACGACCAAGAAGAGCAGTTAAACTGAATGGAGAGTGTATAGAAAGGGGGATATGAGAGGATATAAAATGCAGACTGGCAATGCCAAGGAAAGGGTTTCTGACGAAGAGAAATTTGTTAACATCGAGTATAGATTTAAGTGTCAGTAGCATTTGGTCAGTGCTTGTTGCATAACATTTTGTAGGAGTGTAGCCATGTATGGAGGTGAAATACGGACGATAAACAGTATAGACAAGAAGGGAGTAGAAGCTTTCGAAATGTGGTGCTACAGAAGAATGCTGAAGATTAGATGGGTAGATCACGTAACTAATGAGGAGGTACTGAACAGAATTTGCGAGAAGAGGAAACTGTGGCACAATCTGACTAAAAGGAGGCACTGGTTGGTAGGACACGTTCTGAGGCATCAAGGGATCACCAATTTAGTACTGAAGGGAAGTATGAGCATAAAAATCGTAGAGCTGCATCAAACCAGTCTCAGGACTGAAGGCCACACACGTATACAGTATAGCGAATCGCAAATCAGGAAAAATATTTCGTAATTTCGTACAGTCACACATTGGACTACAAACATAAATTCGCTTTCCCCCTTGTTCCTATGTCACTAAATGGCAACGCATTGAAGACCGAGAAATGTGAAGTGGAAATTTGTGTTTTCTGTGGGCCGACATAGGCCAAGGGGAAAAGGGAAAAGGTCAAAAAACTGCACACCATGCGAACGATATAGATAGGAGATACCGCCGATTAGAAGGCGAGGCACAGCCGGCCGCGGCGGCCGAACGGTTCTAGGCGCTTCAGTCTGGAACCGCGCGACTGCTACGGGCATGGATATGTGTGATGTCCTTAGGTTAGTTAGGTTTAAGTAGTTATAAGTTCTAGGGGACTGATGACCTCAGATGTTAAGTCCCATAGGGCTCAGAGCCATTTGAACCAAGGTGAGGCACGAGACGTCAAGCGATGTTCCGAGAGACAATGAGAACAAGTGACAACGTCCACATCTGTCTTGTTCCGTTTGCACCAGCCGATATTATGTATCGTGGCTAGCTGGGAAAAGGAAAGAAAAGCAAAGAGGGACTGTGTTACTGTGTATGCACATGTTATTATTTGGTTTTGGTGTCCTGGACTGAGTCTTAAAGAACGAGTACAAAGAATCAGTTAATCCAGTGGAATACAGTACAAGTGTACAAATGTAAACTAACATTGAAGCACATGACCAGAAGGTACAGTGTCGTTTCGTAAGTACTGTTAGAAGTGACGGCCACGGTGCATGTGCAAGTTCGACTTTTCGGAGGAACTATTGCTGAATACGATGCACCATGTCTGCATCTCTACGCGTAGTATCACAGGGATATTTTATTCTGCGAAGGTTGTTGAAGTCAACAATAGCTCCTGCATAAATCACAGATTTCAGATAGCTCCACGAAAAGAATTCCAGTGGAACAACGCCTGGCGATCAAGATGGCCATGCTACAGGGCGTCCAAGACCAATCCATTTGGAAGGGAAGGAATTGTTCAGGTGATGTCTCACTGTGCCGCTGACGGGAGCGGTGGCTCTATCACGCTTGTACCACAGGTAGATACGAGGGACCAAACTAACATCTTCCGACAATTCCGGTAACCTAACATGCACAAAATGCAGACATCGCTCTCCTGTCAGCCTTGGTGGTGGCTCATGTGGCCCTGTGAGATGCCGATCAATAATTCCACACCAGATATTGACGCCACATCGTTGTTGGAACCCTCGTATCACTGCGCAGTGGGGATTTTCTTCTGCCTACTCGTTCAAATTATGCCAATTCGCTGTACCCTCCTGATGTGATCAGTATTGTTCGTGAAAAATGCCGGTCGTGCTTCTGACAGCGTAGGATGAATTTGCAGAAGTGAAGCTTCTTGCACTTTCAGCATGTGAAATGGATAGTAATTGTTTCTGTGCAGTGCTCGCATGACAGTAGACTGTGACTTTATGACCCCAGTGGGGAGAGAACTGGTGCCTATTCCTCGGTCCTCCATAACAGTTTGTAAGAAATTCTATTTGTCATCCTTAATCTACGACGGCGTTCGGTCCGGGCCACTAAACCTTCGAGGTGCTACGCTTGCACCATACTCCCTCACGCGCCTATCCACGGAGTAAAATGTTTTTGCGAATGGAAAGCGTCGGTTGGGGAACCTCACGTCATACAGTTGTCTTGCAACGTCAGCTCTTCCACCAGCAAGCCCCTAGATGAGGCGGATGTCGGCGTATTCCTCATTTGTGAAACCGCCCACGGTAGAGACTCAACGATGCGTCCGTCAGCAGGTGTCGGCGTGGTGAATATGGGCTACGGCGAACAGCGCATTGATGTTGTAAACACGTCACACGTCACGCACGCCGCGGTTTTCCTTCCGACAACGACCGCTCTTTCCGTTTAAAGGACAAACATCCCCTGACCCTACACTCTGTCGCCGCCGGCAACGTGCGGTTCACAAGTTCTGACACAATTCCACATACACTACGATGGGATTTGTTCTTTCTCGTCTTTCGAACACTGTAAGATACAAATCAGCTCAATGGTGTGTCACGTGATCTATTTGCGTGTGATTAACATGTCGTGACCGTGGGGTTTGTCGGTTTCTCGTTAAATAGTTAACCTCTTTCTTTGTTTTATGTGCATTGTACATCGAGAAGAACTAAAAACATGAATGAAATTTGTATGTGTTCTTTTGGACGTGTCTGAAAGAACAGATACCACTGGTGATCTTGCAGCTCTCGAAGAATGAAATTATAATTAAATCCAAACCTTTTAGCTACTGACAGGCGTTGATAAATATAAATGGGGACAGTTAAAAATGTGTGCCCCACCCGGTACTCGAACACGGGATCTCCTGCTTACCTGGCACACGCTCTATCCGTCTTTTTTTCCGCTTTTTTTTTAATGAGGTCTTTCAAAGAACTCTACGAGACTGTGAACCCAAAGCAAACACAGTAGCATTAGTTGCTAATATAAGTCATAGAGATGAATTTCTTTTTTTTTCTACGATGTCCAAATTTTGACAAATAGTGGCTAATTAGTAATTGATTAAGTCAGGAAATGAATAAAATTGAAAATGTCCAAATGAAAATGGCATGACGACATCGCTGATAGTACAAATACAAAAGAAACATGCTCCTCTAATAATGAAATGAAATTCAAGTCGGGGGTGACACCTGATCGCCCGACGGTCGATACAGCAATAAAGCCACCTATCCACCCGTTCTCCCGACGTTAGCGTAAGACTGGGTCGTCTTGTCGATAATAACTAAGGCTCCGTTAAGTGTGATCGATGTGTGTCTCGGCTTACGTTGTCTATCTCATCTCTCACCCGTCACACAATATCTGGCTGGCGGATCGGTAAACGACAACCGCAGATAATTAGCAAAATCTTGCCTATATTTCATATGCTGTTGGAGCTTCGCGTGTCCATCCAGGAGAAAATGCCAGAAATCCGTTTTGTCCTTTTCCGATTGATTGTAGGCGTAGCCCACAACCATTCCCCGTACCCATGTCACTGCATTTGTTTTATGAACCTGAAAATAAGATTCTTGGAGAAAAAGGAGTGTGTACGACGAAAATGTGTGAGGGGCGGTGCGTAACAGGAACGTCAATATCTGTCGTGCCAAGTGCCACACTGGAGCCGTCCCACTACATGCTAAACGATGTTCATCAGTGCCCACTGTTGCACAGCATAAACATAATGGAGTGTCTGCCAAATGAATCGCATGCCGTCGTTGGTTCGTTGCGAACTGCCTGTTTACCACAACATACCATGTTGAGCATACCGACACTGGGTGGTAAAATTTCCGTATAATGCGCCATATCTGTCGCCAGTTCTTGTCTGGGTACTTCTTTTATAGGGTACTCCTGGGTCACCGGCGCAGTAATATTTGGTACACATCTCGCGTCGTCGGTAGTCGTGTTGTTGGGAAGGCTTCTCTGACACAGCTAAGCTTAAAAAAAAAAAAAAAAAAAAAACTTGAAATGTGATATCTTCGGTGAAATATGGCCCTCATGGCTGGGGGCACCACTGAAGTGGGCGCCAGTGCATCGGCCAATGCACATGAGATACTGCGAAATTGACAGTGCCATTGTCGAAAACCGTAATGACGAATAACGCCCGTGCCTTTTCATATACGTTCACCAGACCAAGTCCATCCTCTCAAAGTGGTAGCGTTCTGTATAGGATCTTAAACAGGGGTCCCACACTCACGTAAATTCCGAAAGTTGCTTGTACCCGCGTTGCCATTGTGCGCGCTAAAGGCAGGACATGCGCTAGTGAGTGAGTCTCGGTGCTAGGTACCCGTTAACATAGGCCACCTTCTGAAGCATATCCAACGCTCTTAATTTGTGTAACAGCACCATTGTCTGCATCAGCTTCAATATGCGTCGGTAGTTATCCGCTGCTGTCCGCTGCACATCTGAGTGGAACGTGACACCTAAACATTTTATGGTGTTAACTAACACGAGCAGGCCTTCCTCCCCCAATCGTAAACCTAGACTGACGATCATTCAGCGTGACTTCTGTAGATTAAGGACGCTTCCCGCCGCCATTCCGTATCACTGTATCCATGCCAACGCCGTACGTACTTCGTCGCCTGTCCATGCCAGGAGCATCACATCGTCAGCATAAGCGCAGCAATGAAAGGTCATCTGTGGCAACGGCACTCGCTATAGTCGTCTTCTGAGACTATATAGGCAGGGTTCCAACGCCACCGCATACAAAGATATCGAAAGGGGGCAACCTTGACGAACTGACCTTGAAATGACAATGTAGTCCGTGCCCCGCCCATTCACTGAGAGCTTGGATCGCACTCCGTGTAACAGTCGCAAGTTCACTAGAATGAAGGCCTGTGGGATTCCCAAACTGCGCATCACGTCGTGGAAAAAGATATCATCCACCCTGTTGAACGCTTGATCTAAGTCAATAGAGACTAGTGCCTTTGCCCGCATCTCGTGGTCGTGCGGTAGCGTTCTCGCTTCCCACGCCCGGGTTCCCGGGTTCGATTCCCGGCGGGGTCAGGGATTTTCTCTGCCTCGTGATGGCTGGGTGTTGTGTGCTGTCCTTAGGTTAGTTAGGTTTAAGTAGTTCTAAGTTCTAGGGGACTTATGACCACAGCAGTTGAGTCCCATAGTGCTCAGAGCCATTTGAACCATTTGACTAGTGCCTTGCGCAATTGGCACGCCGCTGCTAATGCGACAATATCACGATAATCACCAAGCGCCGTATGGACAGTACTCTTACCGCCGAGGCATGTTTGATTTGTGAGACTTCAGGCGAGCCCCAAGCATGCGCGCGAAAATCGTGTAGTCGCAGTTCAGGAGGGTTAGTGGTCTGTAATCTCCTAGCCTTCTGCCACCGCGTGGTTTGGGTATTGGGATGATGATACCCTCCGTGGATTCGACAGGTATCTCAGTCTGCGGTAACAGGAGTTCGTTATACATCTGAATCCACGTCTGTCCCATGAGGTATGCAAAGGAACGGTAAAATTCAATTGGGAAGCCTTCCTGTCCTGGGGACTTGTTCGGAGTTCCTCTGGGAATTGCGTCTGTCAACTCGTCCTCCGTTATCACTGTGATGAAAGTCTCTTGATCCAGTGATGGTCCTCTCTCTGGCATTTCGGGGATGACATCACTTAATGTCTCGTGGTTCACTTGTAAAGGGCCATATAACTGGCGAAAGTAGTCGGTAAACACATGCGCAATGTCATGTTGGGTCACAACTTGATGGCCAGTTTCAGAGATTATTTCCCTGATCAATGTCCTTCGTCGTCGTTGGCGTTCACGTACTACGTGGTGCATTGAGGGGGCTTCGGCAGCAACTGTGTCCGTCAGAATCGGCCGGACCATTATCCCTTCCATTCTTAGTCTCGTCAGCTGTAATAACTAGGCTTTTATTCTGCGCATGGCCGTGTGCCTTTCCGGCAATGGTTGTTGGGTCATCAGCTCCCACAGAGCTGTAAAATAAAAATCCGCCGTTGCGCGGTTCCGCTGCGATTTGTCCTGCCCGTATCGTGTCAACGTTCTCTGTAACGTTGGGTTTGCTCATTTGATCCACCACTGCAGGACCGAGGTATATGCCAGTTGGCGGTTAAGGCAGGTCTCCCAGAAATCCTCTATCGACCGGCGACATGCAGCGTCATGTAAAAGTGCTCTATTCATTTTCCAATGACTCTTACTCTGACATATCTTCTGCCGCGTTAGTGAAATCGTACAGACGTACGCCATATGATCCGTACAGCCGCTGGCCTGATTTCGGCATCCGGTATCGACGTCCGTAGAGCGCGCGTCACATACACTTTATCAAGTCTACTCGCCGAGTGTTCCGTTACCTACGTGTAACCCGTTCTATCGCCATGCAATCAAAGCGCGCAATTCCATGCATAGCACATAATGAGGTACTTGGTCCTTTTGGGCGACAATACAATTAATGTCGCCGCCCACTACAGAATCTTCATATCGGCCGGCGAACAAGGGTGCTATCTCTTCGGTGTAAAAGGTCGCCCTTTCTCTTCTTTTTGTGGAGCCAGACGGATCGTATACATTGATGAAACGAACGCCGTCGACAGTGATCGCTATTACACGTGCCGAAGGGAGAGACATGACTTCCTCCACTCCCTGGTGAGAATCACCATACCGCATCCACTCTCATCGTGCACGGAATAATGTGGGTCCTAGCCGTAGAACTTCGGCGGCGATGTGAAATGCACAATATCCACGTCTGCGGCGTGTAACATATCTTTCAGCATTTGAATTTTAAGTGGTGTCCGAATGCCATTAATATTGATCATCGCAATGCGGTACGCCTGGCGGGTGTTCATACGTTGGAGGGGGGTGTCGTCAATTGATGGTGTTGAAAACCGAATTGCTGTCGGTTATCGGCGCCCCGGTCGCTCCTCACCACACCAAGTTGTACAACATTCCCTGGCCCCTCCTGTCGCTTGGCCAGGACCATCCTCAATCACCGCGTCCGTATCTTCATCATGCTCCTGTTGGTCCATTTCCTGCGCCCAGTCCCCAAGCATATTTCCAGAGCCCGCCGAAGGATGGCAGACAGAGGTGTCACCGCTCTCATGTTGGACAATCGTAATCTCCCCTTCTGCCTTCCGGTCACCAGAAGGAAAACTGAAGTTATCGTTGCTGTGTAGCTCCTGCACCGTCATCTCGGTATCTGTTCAATCCACTGGTCGCAGGTCGATACTGTCGTTGTCGTCTACTGTCCCCTCGGGACTATAGCTATCGTCAGCAGAAGTCAGTCGTCACTTCTCTCTTCTCTTAGGCGAACGTTATTTTCGTTGTCGTGCTTCCGTGTCGACTGTTTGGATGGTGTATCCCCCATCTTGGGCCTGGCCTATCACGCTCGCGGTGGAAGCACTGGCAGCCACCACGGTTGAGCCTGGAGCGACCTTCACCTGCATCCCTTGTACGGGGTCCTGTGCCTGCTGCGGTGGAACCGGTGGTCGGAGTCCCAATCCATTGGTGCCCATGTTCTGTATACTGTGCAACTGCTGGCGCCCATAGGAAATCTTCCTCACTTCCTCTCTCAGGGCCTCCAGAAAGATCATCGGCGCGTGAACGTCATCCCACGGGGTTTGCACTAAACGACACTGGAGACACTCTGAGAGGACGTGGCCTTCTTTCTCCCACCCCGGGAAAGTGGGAGGTTGTCCATCATATATTACGAGGGGCGTTTGAGCACTCCGTGCAAAATAAAACTACTAACGTGTTTGGGGTAAACCTTTTTTATTTTTCAACATAGTCTCCTTTTGGACTTATACACTTCAACCAACGCTGTTCTAATTTGTTGATCCCTTCCGAAAAACAGGAAATGTCCAAGTTTGCAAAATACACTCCTGGAAATTGAAATAAGAACACCGTGAATTCATTGTCCCAGGAAGGGGAAACTTTATTGACACATTCCTGGGGTCAGATACATCACATGATCACACTGACAGAACCACAGGCACATAGACACAGGCAACAGAGCATGCACAATGTCGGCACTAGTACAGTGTATATCCACCTTTCGCAGCAATGCAGGCTGCTATTCTCCCATGGAGACGATCGTAGAGATGCTGGATGTAGTCCTGTGGAACGGCTTGCCATGCCATTTCCACCTGGCGCCTCAGTTGGACCAGCGTTCGTGCTGGACGTGCAGACCGCGTGAGACGACGCTTCATCCAGTCCCAAACATGCTCAATGGGGGACAGATCCGGAGATCTTGCTGGCCAGGGTAGTTGACTTACACCTTCCAGAGCACGTTGGGTGGCACGGGATACATGCGGACGTGCATTGTCCTGTTGGAACAGCAAGTTCCCTTGCCGGTCTAGGAATGGTAGAACGATGGGTTCGATGACGGTTTGGATGTACCGTGCACTATTCAGTGTCCCCTCGACGATCACCAGTGGTGTACGGCCAGTGTAGGAGATCGCTCCCCACACCATGATGCCGGGTGTTGGCCCTGTGTGCCTCGGTCGTATGCAGTCCTGATTGTTGCGCTCACCTGCACGGCGCCAAACACGCATACGACCATCATTGGCACCAAGGCAGAAGCGACTCTCATCGCTGAAGACGACACGTCTCCATTCGTCCCTCCATTCACGCGTGTCGCGACACCACTGGAGGCGGGCTGCACGATGTTGGGGCGTGAGCGGAAGACGGCCTAACAGTGTGCGGGACCGTAGCCCAGCTTCATGGAGACGGTTGCGAATGGTCCTCGCCGATACCCCAGGAGCAACAGTGTCCCTAATTTGCTGGGAAGTGGCGGTGCGGTCCCCTACGGCACTGCGTAGGATCCTACGGTCTTGGCGTGCATCCGTGCGTCGCTGCGGTCCGGTCCCAGGTCGAAGGGCACGTGCACCTTCCGCCGACCACTGGCGACAACATCGATGTACTGTGGAGACCTCACGCCCCACGTGTTGAGCAATTCGACGGTACGTCCACCCGGCCTCCCGCATGTCCACTATACGCCCTCGCTCAAAGTCCGTCAACTGCACATACGGTTCACGTCCACGCTGTCGCGGCATGCTACCAGTGTTAAAGACTGCGATGGAGCTCCGTATGCCACGGCAAACTGGCTGACACTGACGGCGGCGGTGCACAAATGCTGCGCAGCTAGCGCCATTCGACGGCCAACACCGCGGTTCCTGGTGTGTCCGCTGTGCCGTGCGTGTGATCATTGCTTGTACAGCCCTCTCGCAGTGTCCGGAGCAAGTATGGTGGGTCTGACACACCCGTGTCAATGTGTTCTTTTTTCCATTTCCAGGAGTGTAGCTATTAGCTGCTGCAATCACCTCCTCGTTTGAATAAAATCTCTGTCCCGCCAGCCATTTCTTCAAATTGGTGAACAAATAGTAGTTCGAGGGACCAAGTCAGGAGAATAGGGGGGATTTGAAACGAGTTTGAATCCTGTTTCCATTAATTTCGTGACCACAACTGCTGAGGTATGTACTGGTGCATTGTCGTGATGGAAAATGACATTTTGCGGTCCAATCTCCTGCGTTTTTCTTACAGCTCGGTTTTCAAATGGTCCAATAACGATGAATAATATGCACCTGTAATAGGTTTACCATTTTCCAGATAGTCGATGAGGATTGTCCCTTGCGAATCCCAAAAGACAGTCACCATAACCTTTCCGGCCGAAACACTGGTCTTCGTCTTTTTTGTTGCAGATTCTCCCTTGGTAACCCATTGTTTAGATTGTTGTTTGGTCTCAAGAGTAGTAATGTATCCATGTCTCATCCACAGTGACGAAACGATGCTTAAAGTCCTGCGCATTCTTCCTGAACAGCTGCAGACTATCCTTGCAACACTTCACACGATTCCGTTTTTGGTCAAGCGTGAGCAATCGCGGAACCCATATTGCGGATAGCTTTCTCATGTGAAAATGTTTATGCCAAATATTATGTACCCGTTCATTCGAGATGCCCACAGCAGTAGCAATCTCACGCAACTTAACTCTTCTGTCGTCCATCACCATATCATGGATTTTATCAATGTTTTCTGGAGTCGTAACCTCCACAGGGCGTCCAGAACGTCCAGCATCACTTGTGCCCATATGGCCACTACTAAAATTTTGAAACCACTTATAAACTGTTCTAATCGAAGTTGCAGAGTAGCCGTAATGTTTATCAAGCTTCTCTTTAATCTCCTGAGCCGTTTTTCCTTTCATAAAGTAATGTTTAATCACCACACGAAATTCTTCTTCGTCTGTCAACTCGTCCTGCGTTATCGCTGTGATGAAAGTCTCTGCATCCAGCGGTGGTCCTCTGTCTACCATTTCGGAGGTTACATCATTTAGTGTCTCGTGGTTCACTTGTACTGGTCCATATTACTGGCGGAAGTAGTCGGTAAACACCTGCGCAATGTCACGTTGGGTCACAACTTACTGGCCAGTTTCAGAGATTATTTCCCTGATCAATGTCCTTCGTCGTCGTTGCCTTTGACGTACTACGTGATGCATTGAGGGGCCTTCGGTAGCAACTGTGTCCGTCAATCTCACCCGGACCATTATCCCTTCCATTCTTAGTCTCGTCAGCTGTAATGACTTGGCTTTTATCCTGCACATGGCCGTGTGCCTTTCCGTCGATGGTTGTTGGGTCATCAGCTCCCTCAGGGCTGTAAAATAAAAATCCGCCGTCGCGCGGTTCCACTGCGATTTGTCCTGACCGTATCGTGTCAACGTTCTCCGTAACGTTGGTTTTGCGCATTTGATCCGCCACTGGAGAACCGAGGTGTGTGCTCGTTGGCGGCGAAGGCAGGTCTCCCAGACCTCCTCTATCTACCGGCGACATGCAGCGTCATGTAAAAGTACACTATTCATTTTCCAGTCACCCTTACTCCGCGATATCTTCTGCCACGTTAGTGAAATCGTACAGACGTACGCCATATGATCCGTACAGCCGCTGGCCAGATTCGGCATCCAGTATCGCCGTCCGTAGAGCGAGCGTCACATAAACTCTATCAAGCCTACGGGCCGTTGTAGTGTAACGACGTATAGTTTTGTATAAATGATTTTCTTTTGACATAGGACCATGTGCAGACTTCGTCACCTACGTCAGTTACAACACACTTCAAAATTATTTAAATTCTTTTTAAATTGTCTGTAAATGGTTCTTGAACGAAACTGTAAAACATCATCATTTCAGTGGTATTGGTGGTATGCGCAGAATTACGTCACTCAGTCCGATTGGTTTGCGCAAACTTTTTCTCAATTTAAATGTCGTTTTGTTTCTTCTCAGAAGTTATATTAATGCACGTTATCTGATTTAACAAATATTAGAACCACATTGAATAAACTTTCAAGACTCAAACTCGCGATGAATATTGTCAAAAATTAATAATCATGTCAAATAAATCAGTCATCCTTCTTCCTTAATATAATTCTTCATAAATAACTTCTCGGAACACGTATTTGAACTTTTGTAATATACACTACTTTATTATCTTCATATATGCTACATATAGACGTGAACCTGAGCTTTGACAAGATAGAACTGAACATTTACAACATGATCAAACCTTCTATTACGTCATTGTTGTAGAAACATTACAAATTCTTACTTTTTTCAGTTTTTAGAAGCACGACGCAACAACTCAGTTTCAGGATCTTCTGTTGCTCTTTGGCTGTCGACCCGCGACGTATAGTGGCCAGCAATTTTCTCTCTGGTCCCGGCAGTGAAGATGCTGTCTCCGTTCGTTGCGCCGCCCTCTCCGTACATGAAACATAAAGATAAATACAATACTTTAGATAACTCACAACAATTACAAATATTACAAAAATACATAAACAAAACACTAAATTAAACTTATATTCACCTGCAAACTGGGCTGACACTGGTGAATGGGTGACGCTTCAGTTTCACGTCCCACTACACCGTGTGTCCCGTTACATACGTGTAACCCGTTCTATCGCCATGCTGCAGTTCCCAGGTATCTAGAAGCGCCATTTCCGCAATCAAAGCGCGCAATTCCATGCATGGCACATAATGAGGTACTGGTCCTTTTGGGCGACGATACAATTAAAGTTGCCGCCCACTACATAATTGTCATATCGGCAGACGAACAGAGGTGCTATCACTTCGGTGTAAAAGGTCGCCCTTTCTCTTCTTTTTGTGGAGCCAGACGGATCGCATACGTTGATGAAACGAACGCCGTCGACAGCGATCGCTATTCTACGTGCCGAAGGTAGAGACATGACTTCTTCCACACCTATTCCTTCCCTGCTGAGAATCGCCATACCGCATCTACTCTCATCGTGTACTGAGTAATGTGTGTCCTAGCCGTAGAACTTCGGCGGCGATGTGAAACGCACTTCTTGTAAGAGCACAATATCTACGTCTGCGGCGTGTAAAATATCTTCCAGCATTTGAATTTTAAGTCGTGTCCGAATGCCATTAATGTTGATCGACGCAAAGCGGTACGCCTGGCGTATGTTCATCAGTTGGAGGGTGGTGTCGTCAAGCGATGGTGTTGAAAACCGAACTGCTGTCGGTTATCGGCGCCCCGATCGCTCCTCACCGCACCAAGTTGTTCAACATTCCCCGGCCCCTCCCGGCGCACGGCCAGGACTGTCCTCAATTGCCGCGTCCGTATCTTCATCCGGCTCCTGTTGGTTCATTTCCTGCGCCCATTTTTTGACAATCACTCGACTGCCTTGAGTCACAGGAATGGCAAACACAATGAAATAGACCAATATGGCTGAACCCCCTGTATACAAATAAGAGGGGACATGCTTTCTCAGTTCTATCCGTATTTGTGTCACTCCATTTAGGACGGGGTATGTGGTAAAACTCGCCCATTTTTCTGCCACGTGGAATAGAACTGTACCGTATGGTCGAAAGGCGACGATCACAAGTTCAGACGGGACCTCAAACGGAAACTCGAAAACCCGTATGGTGCGTATCCCCATTCTCACGTGATCGACAGTAACAGCACCAACATTCCCGTCGGCATGACAGAAACGATATCCGTTCGGTAATCGTTGGAGAAGTCTTTCACAAGCCGCCTCATCAGTAAGCTTGACGTAGACGACTCTTCAACGATCGATAAATGGATTCCTACCATTTCCCGGGGATCGATTTTAACCTCTTCTCCCAAAACAAAAACAAAAAAAAAAGTTCAATCTCGTGTGCCTGTGTCCACAAAACTGAACTTCAAAGTCGTATGAGTGTGCCATATCGTTATAAACTCAAAACACCGCAAACGCGAAGCTGGTCCGGCGTAAACAAAGAGGCGCGCGCACCGCAGCGCGGCCGGAGGCCAACACGGTCCGCACTGTGTCACTGCCGAAGGCAGACTGTCCGTCTGAGCCACCGAAAACACAGAAAATAGAGCGACTGCAGGGACGTATCTCAGGCACGCTCGCAGTGAGCCCCACATTTTTAGCTTAGCGTCCACACACTATATTTCTAGTGCCCCTGCTCTCTATACTCATTACTCGTGGCAGTCAGTCTACTGACTCCCAGTACTGGCCTGTACGGCTAGTCCCGGCACAGGTTCGAGTCCTCCCTCGGGCATGGGTGTATGTGTTGTCCTTAGGCTAATTTAGGTTAAGTAGTGTGTAAGCTTAGAGACTGATGACCTTAGCAGTTAAGTCCCATAAGATTTCACACACATTTGAACATTTGTACCGATTCCCGTAAAAGTTCGGGCAATGTGCAGATGCACTCAAGAAGATCATTGGCCGGTAAGCTTTATCTATATGAAGATGGTATCTATTCTTTCGGGTATGTTCGAAAGAACAGCAGGCAGGGGCACTACAAATGTAGTGTGTGGACAGTAAGTTGAAAATGTGGGTCTCACGGGGCGCGTACCTGAGTTACGTCCCTCCAATCGCACTATTCTGCGTGTCTTCGGTGACTCAGACAGATAGAGCGTCCCCAATGGAAACAAGAGATCCCGCGTGCGAGTCCCGGGCGGGTTGCACATTTTCAACTGTCCCGGTTGGCATTTATCAACGCCTGTCAGCAGCTAAAAGGTCTGGATTTAATTCTAATTTCAAAATTAACAACGGTCCGTCATTTTCTGCGCATAGGAAGAAGCGTTTCTAGGAACATCTCACTGAATCTACATACAAAAGTATGTCACAGTGTGACTCATAGATCACCAGATATGACATCGTAAACACTGAGATGCGTGAAAAACTCCCGCATGATGCATATCTTTTAAATGATTTACTTCTTTGTTCCTGACTGTATTCGCTGACAGTATTCACATATGCTGCTGAATGTAACTATGCAAATATATCTTTGTAACACATATAATTCAAGAGATGTGACGTCACAAGCAGTGAGATACGTGTAAAAATGCCGCATCATGAATGTAGTTTCAATATATTAATTCTTTACTACTAAGGCACTTCTCCAGTCGAGTCAGTTTAAGGAAATCCCTGACATTTGGCAGCGCTTTTGACGGCTCTCAGCTGCGAAGCGGAAACAGCTGTAGGCGAAAACGATAGCTATCTATGGGGTTGTTAAACACGCGAGGCAGCTGGCCCTGGCGTACAGAAACTGTCCGGGATCATGTTTCTTAATTTGGATACTGTACTTATACAAGAATGCTGAAGATTAGACGGGTAGATAAAGTGACTGATGAGGAGGTACTGAATAGAACTGAGGAGAAGAGAGATCTGCGGTACAACATAACTAAAGGAAGGGATCGGTTGATGATGATGTTTGGTTTGTGTCGCGGTCAACTGCGCTGTCATCAGCGCCCGTACAAAGTCCCAATTTTCAAACAGTCCGATCGAGCCACTGCCACGAATGATGATGATTTTGATGATGATGATGATGATGATGATGATGATTACAATACCAACACCCAGTCCCCGGGCAGAGAAAATTCGCAACCTGGCCGGGAATCGAACCGGGGATCGGTTGGTAGGACACATTCTGACGCATCAACGGATCGCCAGTTTTGTACTGGAGGAAAGCGTGGCTGGTAAAAATCGTAGAGGGAGACCAAGAGATTAATGCAGTAAGCAGATTCAGAAGGATGTAGGTCGGAGGTCAACAGACTTGCACGGTATAGAGTTGCATGGAAAGCTGCATCAAACCAGTCTTTGGACTGATGATTACAATAGTAACCACTTATACATTTGTACATTACGCATGTTTCTTTGTACGACTGTTTCTTAATTTCAAAGGTGTTTCCACGAATATACACTCCTGGAAATGGAAAAAAGAACACATTGACACCGGTGTGTCGGACCCACCATACTTGCTCCGGACACTGCGAGAGGGCTGTACAAACAATGATCACATGCACGGCACAGCGGACACACCAGGAACCGCGGTGTTGGCCGTCGAATGGCGCTAGCTGCGCAGCATTTGTGCACCGCCGCCGTCAGTGTCAGCCAGTTTGCCGTGGCATACAGAGCTCCATCGCAGTCTTTAACACTGGTAGCATGCCGCGACAGCGTGGACGTGAACCGTATGTGCAGTTGACGGACTTTGAGCGAGGGCGTATAGTGGGCATGCGGGAGGCCGGGTGGACGTACCGCCGAATTGCTCAACACGTGGGGCGTGAGGTCTCCACAGTACATCGATGTTGTCGCCAGTGGTCGGCGGAAGGTGCACGTGCCCGTCGACCGGACCGCAGCGACGCACGGATGCACGCCAAGACCGTAGGATCCTACGCAGTGCCGTAGGGGACCGCACCGCCACTTCCCAGCAAATTAGGGACACTGTTGCTCCTGGGGTATCGGCGAGGACCATTCGCAACCGTCTCCATGAAGCTGGGCTACGGTCCCGCACACCGTTAGGCCGTCTTCCGCTCACGCCCCAACATCGTGCAGCCCGCCTCCAGTAGTGTCGCGACAGGCGTGAATGGAGGGACGAATGGAGACGTGTCGTCTTCAGCGATGAGAGTCGCTTCTGCCTTGGTGCCAATGATGGTCGTATGCGTGTTTGGCGCCGTGCAGGTGAGCGCCACAATCAGGACTGCATACGACCGAGGCACACAGGGTCAACACCCGGCATCATGGTGTGGGGAGCGATCTCCTACACTGGCTGTACACCACTGGTGATCGTCGAGGGGACACTGAATAGTGCACGGTACATCCAAACCGTCATCGAACCCATCGTTCTACCATTCCTAGACCGGCAAGGGAACTTGCTGTTCCAACAGGACAATGCACGTCCGCATGTATCCCGTGCCACCCAACGTGCTCTAGAAGGTGTAAGTCAACTACCCTGGCCAGCAAGATCTCCGGATCTGTCCCCCATTGAGCATGTTTGGGACTGGATGAAGCGTCGTCTCACGCGGTCTGCACGTCCAGCACGAACGCTGGTCCAACTGAGGCGCCAGGTGGAAATGGCATGGCAAGCCGTTCCACAGGACTACATCCAGCATCTCTACGATCGTCTCCATGGGAGAATAGCAGCCTGCATTGCTGCGAAAGGTGGATATACACTGTACTAGTGCCGACATTGTGCATGCTCTGTTGCCTGTGTCTATGTGCCTGTGGTTCTGTCAGTGTGATCATGTGATGTATCTGACCCCAGGAATGTGTCAATAAAGTTTCCCCTTCCTGGGACAATGAATTCACGGTGTTCTTATTTCAATTTCCAGGAGTGTATGTTACTAGAAACACAGCTATTTTCTGTTTTCTCCAACAGGAAATTGGCAAAATGATTACCTGTGCAACGCCCTATTTATCAGCTAGTTTTATACAATTATTTAATCAACTTGATATGTTTATCAGACCATATTGCCACACAGGAGTGGTGTAAAAAGGTATACAGATGTTACTTCGCCTCTCAGAATTTCAGCCTCTAGCAGAGTGGCGAGTCTTTAACCACTGAAGACTGTGCATATTGTGCTGTTGCACTGAAGTGTTGAAAGCCGTCTGTTGTAGACACCTTTCATGTTATGTAGTCATACGCGTGACTACTGTGGCGTTCGCTGTGTAATTCAGTGGTTTGGTATTTAACTAATTTGTAAATGAAAATGATAATCTTATTTTATTAATGGCTCTGAGCACTATGGGACTCAACTGCTGAGGTCATTAGTCCCCTAGAACTTAGAACTAGTTAAACCTAACTAACCTAAGGACATCACACACATCCATGCCCGAGGCAGGATTCGAACCTGCGACCGTTATTTTATTAAATTCAGTAATTATTAAATAATTTTTCTCTCGGCTAAAGATTTGGTCAAGTTGCTTAAGAACTCCAAGTTAACGTTCTGTTAAAGTGTTGTCTGTAAGTTGTGTAAGTGTCACTAAGTCACAGTTCAAACAACAGATTCTATTCAACTATGGATTATGATGGAAACAGTTATCTTCAGCAAAATGATCATTGAAACCACCGAATATCAGCCGTGCACAACACTGACGTATGTTACCTGAAACAATATTCTTTGCAACTCGTGCGTAATTAATTTTGGCTCCATACATCAGCTAGAAAAGTTTGTTATAACGATCGTGCTATGAGCACTGTTTTTAAAGAACCAATCTGATTCGAATTATTTTCATTAAAATGAGTTCGGAACCATCGGTGCAAATTTATTTTTACACATTTGTATTACGTTCGGCGTTTATGCCTGCAGAGTTGCGTAATTTGAATTTGCCGCTGAGATAATTGTTAAGATGGCGGCAGACAATTGATAGAGGCTTTCTATTGTTAGACCAAATAAGTAAGTATTTTAAATGCTTATTAAACTCTATAGACTCTACTTTCGTATTATGCACTATTTAGACTTCGACCAGATAATGTTTATAACTGTTACAGGCATAATTTCCTCTCGTCGCACTGTAGCTAAAATTTGTCTCGTGGATGTTACATTATTAGCACTT
The DNA here is from genome assembly GCF_023898315.1 of Schistocerca nitens. Lineage (NCBI taxonomy): Eukaryota > Metazoa > Arthropoda > Insecta > Orthoptera > Acrididae > Schistocerca > Schistocerca nitens. The sequence goes on along the minus strand of NC_064622.1, from coordinate 109,517,509 downwards.
ATATGTTTCAAAGAACCCATAGTGACCCTTTAGTCAGGCAAAGTGGCTCTATCTTAGATAAGGAACTGAAAAGGCATGGCTTTAGCAAGTCTCTAAGACTCTGAAGTTACCCAGCCAATCGTTTTGCTTGGTACAGAGAATTCATGGCGCATTGGAGCATGGCTTGTGGACCAAGAGACACTCTTCTCTTTCGCTCATTACAGGGAACACACCCTGACTTCCTGCTTGCCGCCGTCTGGATGTGCTGCATTGTTTACTGTAGGCGCTTTGACTTGTGACAGAAGAACTGAGCGCATTGAAGCGACATCCGTATGGTTGCTTGTGCTTTTTTTGCGTAATTATTCGTCACGTCGAAGCTCCCATTTATGCACTTGTAATTCATCTGGATAAATGCTAATCTTTGCTCCAGTTCACGTTTTGTTTAGAGCACATGGGGATCAATATCCAATTTATGGTCTGTTATTCGGGGGTGTCAGTTGCTCATGTCACTGTTTTTCCACTCGTTAAGTAATACTATGGGCGCTAATATTAATACAGTGTTATTTTCGTTATATTTTATAAAATTATGGTCATGTACAGTCACATGGTTCATTGAAGGGCACCTCTATGTAAAACATGAGGTTTTGTATTCATTTTCGATACAATATACACGGTGAGTTAGCTGCCCCAGTGATGTCATTTTATACAACCTTCATGACAGAAAAGCGTTGTTGGCCAGTTCGCTCTGGAGATGTGAAGCACATTGTCAAAATGTCCCACAGTAAGTGGTAAATTATAGAAAGACGTCTTAGGGCTATTATACAAATGTTGTTTACGAAACTACCTCTGCACGTTCAAACAGCGAGTCATGTGCTAATGTTTTCATTGGGCATATTCCAGAAAATTGTTAGTTCCACGCCTCCCATTCAGATATCTCGTGTTAATTTGCTTTTGATGGTGAAACACACTCTGTGACCCAACGTTTCTGAACTGTGTACGAAATGTTAAGTACTATACACGGAATAAACGTAGAGAGACGTCCACGGCTAATTACACAGCGAACGATTCAAGACGGATATGAATGGCAGTAGTAAAGTATATCTTGGTCCAAAAATACCATGTTAGTTACGAGAAATCCTCAGTTGTACTTATTACAATGACATTCCACTTGCTAAAAGTCACCCAAAGCTCTGAGAGGCAGCTTGTTTCGATTACGTAGCTGTAACCCGTCTGGACACCATTCCCGTCCGCAGCCCGTGGTCGTGAGGTAGCGTTCTCGCTTCCCGCGCCTGGGTTCCCGGGTTCGATTCCCGGCGGGGTCAGGAATTTTCTCTGCCTCGTGATGACTGGGTGTTGTGTGATGCCCTTAGGTTAGTTAGGTTTAAGTAGTTCTAAGTTCTAGGGGACTGATGACCATATATGTTAAGTCCCATAGTGCTCAGAGCCATTCGAACCATTTTAACACCATTCCTGATTCAGACATAGCACACACCGCATGAAACACTATCGGTAGGGGCAGCTATATCAGAATTTGGGATTCTTATCAAGTTATTTTTCAGTCCGCTGATATTTGTTCAAATCCAAGCATATTTTCACGGATTACGTTATACTTCATTGTACACTCCTGGAAATGGAAAAAAGAACACATTGACACCGGTGTGTCAGACCCACCATACTTGCTCCGGACACTGCGAGAGGGCTGTACAAGCAATGATCATACGCACGGCACAGCGGACACACCAGGAACCGCGGTGTTGGCCGTCGAATGGCGCTAGCTGCGCAGCATTTGTGCACCGCCGCCGTCAGTGTCAGCCAGTTTGCCGTGGCATACGGAGCTCCATCGCAGTCTTTAACACTGGTAGCATGCCGCGACAGCGTGGACGTGAACCGTATGTGCAGTTGACGGACTTTGAGCGAGGGCGTATAGTGGGCATGCGGGAGGCCGGGTGGACGTACCGCCGAATTGCTCAACACGTGGGGCGTGAGGTCTCCACAGTACATCGATGTTGTCGCCAGTGGTCGGCGGAAGGTGCACGTGCCCGTCGACCGGACCGCAGCGACGCACGGATGCACGCCAAGACCGTAGGATCCTACGCAGTGCCGTAGGGGACCGCACCGCCACTTCCCAGCAAATTAGGGACGCTGTTGCTCCTGGGGTATCGGCGAGGACCATTCGCAACCGTCTCCATGAAGCTGGGCTACGGTCCCGCACACCGTTAGGCCGTCTTCCGCTCACGCCCCAACATCGTGCAGCCCGCCTCCAGTGGTGTCGCGACAGGCGTGAATGGAGGGACGAATGGAGACGTGTCGTCTTCAGCGATGAGAGTCGCTTCTGCCTTGGTGCCAATGATGGTCGTATGCGTGTTTGGCGCCGTGCAGGTGAGCGCCACAATCAGGACTGCATACGACCGAGGCACACAGGGCCAACACCCGGCATCATGGTGTGGGGAGCGATCTCCTACACTGGTCGTACACCACTGGTGATCGTCGAGGGGACACTGAATAGTGCACGGTACATCCAAACCGTCATCGAACCCATCGTTCTACCATTCCTAGACCGGCAAGGGAACTTGCTGTTCCAACAGGAAAATGCACGTCCGCATGTATCCCATGCCACCAACGTGCTCTAGAAGGTGTAAGTCAACTACCCTGGCCAGCAAGATCTCCGGATCCGTCCCCCATTGAGCATGTTTGGGACTGGATGAAGCGTCGTCTCACGCGGTCTGCACGTCCAGCACGAACGCTGGTCCAACTGAGGCGCCAGGTTGAAATGGCATGGCAAGCCGTTCCATAGGACTACATCCAGCATCTCTACGATCGTCTCCATGGGAGAATAGCAGCCTGCATTGCTGCGAAAGGTGGATATACACTGTACTAGTGCCGACATTGTGCATGCTCTGTTGCCTGTGTCTATGTGCCTGTGGTTCTGTCAGTGTGATCATGTGATGTATCTGACCCCAGGAATGTGTCAATAAAGTTTCCCCTTCCTGGGACAATGAATTCACGGTGTTCTTATTTCAATTTCCAGGAGTGTATTTAGCGGTGAGATAGAATAATCTGTCTTCGGCAATGATGATACACTGTTTTTTTTTAAGTAACAGTTTCAGCAAGCAAGATAAGTGCCTGTTGCGGTGGTAATTCGAGGCACGTCTTTGCTGCGACGAAGACTTCAATATCCAGCGACCACGCGAGCTCATTTCAGTTTATTAGGTGTTGTAGGGTGCACTGTAGAAGACAATTTGCATTGCACGAGTCACACCTGTAAGGAGTGATTCGTTAACACAGATATGGAATAACCACATGATATCTGTTGTAAGGACGATGGTTTCATTTTATCTTCGTTTACGTTCTTCCTTTGTGATACGAGAAAGTTCCTAGTCACTAGAGCATATAAAAGAAATTCAATCAAATAGCGTTTTAGTTCACTCTTTAGTCACATATTGGGGTATGTTTCAGAACATTAAAACCGCGATCGTAGTATCCATTGAACTCACACGTTAAAATGTAGGGTAATAATGAGGTGATCAGGTGAGGATAAGTACAACGTCTCCATAATTGAAGTTCCAGGTTCAAAACGCTGTAGAAAGAGAACCACTGCTGAGAATGATGTCAAATGTGAACAGGATGTTATAGACGCAGGCGGAAACATCATGGAACAAAGAGAAAAAAAACTTCGAAGGTTTGACCGACAGATGCCGCTATAAGCGTCACAAGTCAGAATATGCGCACCAACAGACACGACACACATAGCTGTCACACAATTTACATCCGAAACGCTCGACATGACTGTCTTCATGAAGGATCGCGCGATGCTGGAGAGGTTCTTTTACAAGAACGGTGACTGTGCACCAGTAGCCCTGCAGAAGTTCCTGACACTATAGGGTATAAAAAAGGTATTGGCGCGATGTCTGATAAGGGTCTGGAGAAATGATTACAAACTTCGTAAAGACAGATTCTTTGAAGTGCAATGTGGCGGAGGGAGGAAAGCAGTTGATGAGATGTCCGTCGAAAATGTAGCCACAGTATTATAGAAGGGGAATAACTGGCCGTGGAACTTTCTGGTGACGGATGAGGGCCATTTTCATCTCCAAGACATTTCAATATTCAGAACTGGAGAATATAAAAAACAAAGTAACACCGTCCGAACCGGACTTGAAGACCCAAGGGTACCGACCGGCCGCCGTGTCATCCCCAGCCCTTAGCGGTCACGGGATGCTGATACGGAGGGGCATGTGGACAGCACCCGCTCTACCGGCCGTTGTCAGTTTTCGTGACTACTGTCGCTACTTCTCAGTCACGTAGCTCCCCAATTGGCCTCACAAGGGCTGAGTTCACCCCGCTTGCCAACAGCACTCGGCAGACCCAGACGGTGATCCATCCGACAGCAGTTAACTTTGATGATCTGACGGGAACCGGTGTTATCATTGCGGTAAGGCTGTTGGCTGAACTGTAGACTATGAGCAACGGAATATTCACATGCGCATCAAGCGGTACTACCTTATTCTGCAAAGGTGACTGTCTGGCGCTGGTTGACATCATCATTTATCTTACGGGCAAAGCGTTTCTGAAGAATAGAAATTTACTAACATCGAGTGTAGATTTAAGTGTCAGGAAGTCTTTTGTGGAAGTATTTGTATGTAGTGTAGCCATGTATGGAAGTGAAACATAGACGATAAATAGTTTAGACAAGAAGAGAATAGAAGCTTTCGAAATGTGGTACTACAGAAGAATGCTGAATATTAGATGGGTAGATCATGTAACTAATGAGGACGTATTGAATAGAATTTGGAAGAAGAGGCTCAAATGACTCTGAGCACTATGGGACTTAACTGCTGTGGTCAGCAGTCCCCTAGAACTTTGAACTACTTAAACCTAACTAACCTAAGGACATCACACAAATCCATGCCCGAGGCAGGACTCGAACCTGCGACCGTAGCGGTCGCGCGGTTCCAGACTGTAGCGCCTAGAACCGCTCGGCCACTCCAGCCGGCTATTCTGAGGCATCAAGGGATCACCAATTTAGTATTGGAGGGCAGGGTGGAGGGTGAAATTCGTAGAGGGAGACCAAGAAATGAATACACTAAACAGATTCAGAAGGATGTAGGTTGCAGTAGGTATTGGGAGATGAAGAAGCTTGCTCAGGATAGAGTAACATGGAGAGCCGCATCAAACCAGTCTCTGGACTGAAGACCACATCAACAACAAGTCATCTACAGCTCGCTCAGGCCCTAAGGTCACAGGGTTACGCCGGCAGACCGCGGTTCTGCCTATGGCTGTTGCAGATCAGTGGTCCACATATAAGTTTTTTTACCGATGAGGCAGGGTTCATAAGATATCGTGTTGTGACTTTCAACAGCCATCATGTATGGGCAAATGTAAATCCCCAAGCTAGTCATGAAAGGGGGCATCAACATCGATTCTCAATCAACGTAAGGGCTATCGTACTTGGCGATAGATCAATAGGGCCATACATCCTACCACTTAGGTTGAGTGGGGCGGATTATCTGGACTTTCTCGTTAACGTATTGCCTACCTTGCTGGAGGCTGTGCCATTGCAGCAACGAATACAGACGTGGTTCATGTATGATGGCGCACCAGCAACACTGTGCGCGAACAGCCGTCGCAGACACTCCAAGACTGTTGGACCGGTCGACGGGGAGTGGGAAGGGAGGGTGAGCAAATCTTGGCCTGCACATTCCTCAGACTTCAATCCCCTAGAGTTCTGGTTATGGGGACATTTGAAGGAATTGGTCTACGCCGTGCCAATCAACGATGTTAGGACACTGCAAGGTTGCGTCTTCAATGGGTAACAGCAGGTACGACAACAAGCGGATATACTTCAAAGGGTGCGTCATTTCTTACGCCGGATGGCAGAGGGGTGCGTTGTCATGAATGGACGCCACGTTGAAAAGCTTCTGTAAACACGTTTATGTCGCAGAAAATATTACTGTCTGGACCACTGTTTATTACACTGCAATTCCGAACCCATGTTTATTGGATTTAGTTTTCTTGTGTCGATGAGTAATACCATCTGTCGAAGGACTGGATAAATTTTTTTCAACATCCCGTATACGTCCCGTTTTCCGAGGCTAAGGTTATCTTCGACCGAACATGACAGTTCGCTGAATTTTGTCGGCGTAAGAAAATGAAATACAGCCACTGGAGTGGAGCAAATGTTAACAAAAATATCCCTTCCTATTGGCTAGTTACTGACAGCCATTGAAATGTCTCTTCATAATCTTTGCCTGGGTCGTGTTAGAGCACGGGAAGTGCTAGAATCTCAGTTCTCAGTAGTTGAAATCGCCTTCTCCGACTTAGGTACCGCGCTGTCAGAACAGGGCCGGGTCCCAGCTGCTGCGGTATTAAATTAGCAGGCGGCCGGTGCCAAGTGGTAGGGAGGGAGCGGGCGCGCTGCTTCGCCTCCAGGTATCTCCGCGTCGCCCACCGCAAAGGCAGCCGCAGTCACCCCCACCGCCGCCCACGCGCCGGATGGCTCGTGACAGATGGTACTGGTGGGGGCCGGGGTAGGGGTGGGCCACACCGGCAGGTCCCGATATTGTGGGAGTATTTCAGCGCGAGCAGTCGCCGCTATTACCCGCAACTGTTGCCGCCGCCCCCTGCAAGTTACGTGACCGAGGCGGCCGGGCGTTCAGCTGCGCCCCGCCTCCTCCAGCGCAGCCATTCTCAGCAAGAAGGCGTGCCCGCCTACTTGCCTACCTGTACTCTGCCCTCATCCAGATTCCTGTGATGACCGTGTCTTTAGACTCAATTCCCCGTCATCCTCTATTGTTATGTATACTGTAACACCATTATCGATAATAAGTAGGTCATGCTATGTAATTAGGTGTATGTAACTTTGAAGTGATTTTTCTGTGCTAGTTAAGGGCTTTGAACTGTTAGAGGGAAGTGCAAGTTTGTGAAGTATATAGTATAAAAACTTAATAATGTTTAAAAATAATGAAACTTTATAAAATATGTGTGCTCGTAAAAGAGAAATTGCACTTTGACTACTGGTTCATACATAGGGAAGTTGCATTATATAAAGGAAAAAGATTAGGGAACCCCCTCCATTAAGGAAGGGATTTAGTACGCGGGAAAATATGGCTTTGGTGGTCAATCCTGGCGGCAAGAATGAGAGCACATTACACAGTCAGTGGCCAGCAGTTACGCAGTCAACACCGTAGATGCCAAGTGAGGCATTTTGAAGTCGATTTGTGTTGAAATTCTCCTTTCAATGCGACGTCCTTTCGCCACCTTACTGGGAGGGCCCCTATGCCAGCAAGGGATTGCTCTACTGGTAGACGTCGGAGCCAACGCCCTGCTTTATTAATAACCTTCCCATCATATACTTACTGCTTCCCAAGGAGTGCGTCCTTCACTGGGCCAAGCAGACCTAATTCAGGAGGGCGAGATCCAGGCTACAGGATGGATGAGGAAGACCAGTCGAATGAAGTGTGTCAACATTCCCAACACAGATGTCCAGTTGCGCAGCGTGATGTTTGATTATGATTCGTCGAGCAACGCGAATGAGAGTGTCGGCACGTCCAACATTGCAGGAATAACAGCCCTATGCCGGCACGCGGGAAGTAGGACATGTTTGCGCGACCTTGTTGCGATGTCGACAGACGCCTAGCCCAACGAATCACCGTGCTTTTGATCACTGCCAGATCTTCGTACACACCATTCAAGCGCCTATGAATATCTGCGATGCTCTAGTTATCCGCCAAAAGAAACTCAGTTATAGCTCTCTGCTTTAAAACATGCCTCCGATACAGACGCCCATCTGAAGGCTACGTTTAGCGCCCCCACATATCGGAACTTCTTAAAACAACAGGGGCTGCAGCGGGAATGTTCCATGATGTCCCACAACAAATTCCGTATTTTTTAAACCAACAACGGCCGAAGAAAATACACTACTGGCTATTAAAATTGCTACACCACGAAGATGACGTGCTACAGACGCGAAATTTAACCGACAGGAAGAAGATGCTGTGATATGCAAATGATTAGCTTTTCAGAGCATTCACACAAGGTTGGCGCCGGTGACGACACCTACAACGTGCTGAGATGAGGAAAGTTTCCAACCGATTTCTCATACACAAACAGAAGCTGACCGGCGTTGCCTGGTGAAACGTTGTTGTGATGCCTCGTGTAAGGAGGAGAAATGCGTACCATCACGTTTCCGACTTTGAAAAGGGTCGGGTTGTAGCATATCGCGATTGTGGTTTATCGTATCGCGACATTGCTGCTCGCGTTGCTCGAGATCCATTGACTATTAGCAGAATATGGAAGGTAATACGGAACGCCGTGCTGGATCCCAACGGCCTCGTATCACTAGCAGTCGAGATGACTGGCATCTTATCCGCATGGATGTAACGGATCGTGCAGCCACGTATAGATCCCTGAGTCAACAGATGGGGACAGAAAATGTTCGACTGCTGCCCTGGGCAGCACATTCTCCAGATCTCTCACCAATTGAAAACGTCTGGTCAATGGCGGCCGAACAACTGGCTCGTCACAATACGCCAGTCACTACTCTTGGTAAACTGTGGTATCGTGTTGAAGCTGCATGGGCACATGTACCTGTACACGTCATTCAAGCTTTGTTTCACTCAATGCCCAGGCGTATCAAGGCCGTTATTACTGCTAGAGGTGGTTGTTCAGGGTACTGATTTCTCAGGATCTGTGCAGCAAAATTGCGTGAAAAGTAATCATATATCAGTTCTAGTATATTTGTCCAATGAATACCCGTTTATCATCTGCATTTCTTGTTGGTGTAACAATTTTAATGGCCAGTAGTGTAGTTGCATTACGTACTGGCAAAAGAAAAGAAGCGCCACGAAGGAATTATCCTCAGAGATATCGCGGAAAATTCTGTCCAACTGGCGCGAGAGATCGTCAAAATCGCGAGATGGTCGGAGAGCCCTGTCCATAACGCTCCAAAAGTTCTCGATTGGGGAGCGATCCGGCGACCTTCTTGGCCAAGGTAGTGTCTGGCAAGCTTGAACACAGTCAATACAAATTCTCGCTATGTAGGGGCCGGCGTTGTCTTGCTGGTATGTAAGCCCAAGATGGCTTGCCACGAAGGGCAACAAAACAGGGCGTAGAACATCGTCGACGTCCTGCTGTGCTGTAAGGGAACCACGGATGACAACTAAATGGGTTCTGCTGTGAAAAGAAATGGCACCCCAGACCATCATACCTGGCTGTCGGGTCCTATAGCGTGGACTTCCTCACTTCGTGAAGCTTTTTCTCTTGAATAATCATCCAGTTTTGAAATTGTGATCATTTGTCTGTCTTACTTCTGCCTGACATCTACCTATTTTCATCCAGTTCTCATCTGTTGCATCTGAAATGAAGGTAGAAAATTAAAGGGCCAGTAGAGAGGGTCATAAGAAGCATATTTCACGTAGCAACCCATATCCCTATCCCTTAATGCATGGCGGTAGGCGCCATTGAACAGCGTAGCGCGCTGCTAAGAGTGTAGGCACACAACAGGACATCCGAGCCGTCACGGTAGCGGATCTGCAGAGCAACGGTTTCAATCTGTTGTGATATCAAGGTAAAAGAGACGTCTGGTAGTAGTTTTATGACTTTTATTAGCAAACGCTGTAGTCGACATAGTTGTGGATATTCCAGGCGGGACGACACTGCCAGATTTTCCTCCTTTTACTGGGACAAGAAATCGTTGCTTTTGGCTGTGCGAATTCCGTTTTATAGGTTTTGGATAGAGGGGAGCACCTGTGGACACTGCGGAGTCTGGTTCTCACTTCCTAACTTTGTTTTAAAACTGGGAGACTCTTGGTTGTTACTGTGTTGAGCGGACAGGAAATGGAGCGCTATTCTGGGGAAGATAGGGCAGACATGCACAGTGGTTACGGGGCAGCGGATAGAAATGCTCACGCTGTCCCATGTTTGTACGTTCGGCGGTTTCGGAATTGTCGAGTGGCAGGTCCACGCACATTTACTGCCATCCACAAGTCCCTACGAGAGACAGATTCACTTGAGGTACGTTTTCCACTGGCAGGTTCTAATAACGGCACATGTGCGTTTAAGTCCTACTTCAAAACCCGATGTATCTATTTTTCGTTGCAAGTGCGAAGACCTGACGGACACGGTCGTCAATGCACATTGCGTACATCAGGGCTTGAAGAGGAGGCGTTAGCACTCCTGGCAAACACACCCTCCACAAGCACCGAACGAGGTGGCGCAGTGGTTAGACACTGGACTCGCATTCGGGAGGACGACGGTTCAATCCCGCGTCCGGCTATCCTGATTTAGGTTTTCCGTGATTTCCCTAAATCACTCCAGGCAAATTCCGGGATGGTTCCTCTGAAAGGGCACTTCCGACTTCCTTCCCCATCCTTCCCTAATCCGATGAGACCGATGACCTCGCTGTCTGGTCTCATTCCCAAAAACAACCCAACTCTCCACAAGCTTACAGCGTGTTGCATGGGAAATTGGTCTAAGCCACTCCATAATTTGGTGTATGTGGCATAAAGACGATATGCACTCCTACCACTTCAGAAGGTTCACGCCCTTAACCCAGACGATTTTCCACGTCGAATTTAATTCTGCCAGTGGTTTTTGCAAAGGTCTGCCATTCATCCGGACTTTCCGAACAGTGTACCTTCTACAGGTGAGGCATCCTTTACACGAGAGGGTATTTTCAACTGCCACAATCAGCACCTGTGGGCATGGAAAACTCTGCATGCCTCCTCTGTTCGTGGTAACAAAGACAACTTCGCTGTCAACATTTTGTGGCAACTTGGTACGGGATAATCTGGTTTCTCCATACATGTTCCCCCGGCGACTGTACGAGAAACTCTGCCAAAGTTGTTGGAACATGTTTCACTCAACGTGCGACAGTGAATGTGACACCAACATGATGGTGCAATTCCGCACTTCGCACAGGCACTTCGCGGTGGGCCGATGGCATGGCCTGCAGGTTTTCCCGACTTGACGCCCATCGTTTATTTATTTATTTTGGGCCACCTGAAATCTGTTGTCTGCGAAACACCCATTGAGACTGATGAAAAGTTGATAGGGTGCATTATATCAGTGTCCAGTAAAATTACCACTTTGCCAGGAGTGTTAGAAAGAGTGCGACAGTCATCCCAGCGTCGTTGTACGCGTTCATTCAGGCAGGAGGGCGTAATTTCGAGCACTTTCTGTAACTGTTTTCAAATAAAAACTATAAGATTTCACCCCAACTTTTCTTTGTCTTTATACGACAGATACATTGAAAACGTTGCCCTGCAGATCTGCTACCGTGATGGCTCCGATAGCATGCTGTGTGCCTACACTTTAGGCAGCACGCGAAACTATTCAGCAGTGCCTAGCACCGTACGCTAACGGACGGGCACTTGTGTTCCTGCGTGAAATGTGCTTCTTATGACCCACTGTACCAGTCCCCTCATTTTGTACATTCACTCCAAGTACACCCTTTACATTGTCAGATTCTTCTGTATCTCTTTTGCCTTCTTCTACCCACTTACAGGTGGACTTTCTGTGACAAATACTGTAAATATTTTCCATTAATCGCAAAGATAAAGAATACTATATTTCAATACGTCCCACGGAAGCATGGGAGTTAAAGTGTAACATATATACACAAGAGCCATATTGCTCGCCCCTGTATGTTCTCTTTTTTCCTCTTGTTATCTCTCTCGTGTGGATCGATGTATGTATCACTAGCTCTCTCTATGAGTTTTGAGGTTACAATATATTGTTAATTGAAAGTATCTTATGTTTCCTTTAAAAAATACCTCTCCTTCCACGTGAAATTTATTTAAAGATAATAATAATATTGTTGTCGAATTCCCATCTGGCTCCGACTGTTTCGGAGTCCACCATTACGCGTACTAAAAAATATTTCAGTGTTTGCGAGCTTCACTCAAAGAGGAAATTAGTTCAAAGTGCTTTTACGAATTTTTACTTTCAGTTTTCAATATTAAAGTTAGTTAATATTAAAAGCGGTGGCTCGTTTTATTCTACAGGTTACTATCCCTCTGTGTAGGGGCTGTAATTTTTGTTATTCCTATTTTTTTTTAAACCAGCAAGCTAAAACAGAGGCCACTACTTCCACCACATCAAGTGGATTTAGTGCTCACGTACTCACACTGAGCCGTGAACACTTCCCAGTTTATCAATGGGGGATAATTGAAAATTATTATTACTATCATCGGTGCCATGCGTGAAATGGTCGTGCCAGGCGCACGACATTGAATCTTGATCCTATCATTAATGGCGCGAGACCTGCACGACCTTGTAGTACCCGTTACAGTACTTCAATATTCTACTGTGACACTAAGGATGGTTTCACGCAATGAAAGGGAGAATGTACAGATTAAACGACTCATTTATTTAACAGTTGAATACCGGACAATTATACAATCAAATGGGGGTGGGGGAAGAAAGAACTAAGTTCAGCAGCTTGCCCCAACGCTCGTTCATAATAAGCCACGATAGCAGGAGACAAGGAATTTTAGGGACGATCGCCGTATTATCAAATGAGATCCAATTTACTAAAGGAAGGGGTTGCAGGCATGCAACGACCACCACCACGAATCAGCCAAAGGCTAAGAAAAATGCTACTGTGGGTGAATCGCTAGGTAGCCTCCTGTACTAAAGGAACACAACCAGCAAGACGCGAAACTATTCATATAACTTCGGCTCACGACCCGACTACGTTAACGAAACATGAAGGGGCGCCAGACACTCACGACGTGGCGTAAGACAAAGGGCACAAGTTTTCAAGCTAGAAAGACATAAATTCTGGGTCGAATTTTACACAGGAGAACTGAAAGAGCTACTGTCTGACGAAGTGGAAAAGTGAGCATGAATGTATGTACTTTAGTGCCGTACTGCAAGCTTCTGTGACTAACCAACACGTCTCGCACATTATGCCCGACTGTATAAGGAAAACCCTACAGTCTTATAACACGGAAAACATTGCATAAACCGTAATTCAAGGAGCGCACATCAGTACAATGACCTATAAGGTTCCCTCTGGGCCGCAGGGCGCGAATCTACAGTGCACGTCGGCGCCCATGCTTACCGAACTTCATCTCCTGAAAGCAGCACCTCCAGTCTCCGGCACGGTCACACTAGAACTGCCTACTGCCCCTTTGTCCACTATCCATCCGCGGAGGGCGGTTGGCGCCCGCCCGCGAAAAACGGGCGCGCACCTGGCCAATCATAGGGCCGGAATTTCACAGGGAGGCGACCTCGCGACGTTAAAGTTGAGAAGAAATATCAGTTACAAGGTTGGTAAGGCAGGTTGGAGAACTGAGAGCAGGAGAAACTTTGGCCACTACTGAACTTTCAAACGCCACCACGTGCTACCCTGGCGATCGGAAAAAGGGTAGGAAACGGGAAGCCATCATGGCTGCTAGGAAGACTGCTGCCCTCGCCCATAAATAAAGAAAATTCCTGGCGCCAAGCTCCTCTCACAGATCAGTGTGAGAGAAGCTGTAAAAATCGTCAAATAAATCAGGCAACCCATAGAAATTATTAATATTACCTGTATTATTAGTTTACCGAATACCAGAATGCGTGGATTAGAAATATGAAATGCGAGCACTGAATGGTGAATGAAGTGCACATCTTTCAATATTTTTGATCACGAAACTCATTCAGAGATTTAACACCGCAAGGCTTAGGTGAGGTTTCACATCTGGTTTAAAAAAAAATTCAATTAATTCAAAAGGTTAAAAGTTAACTCAATTCTTAAATGGACAAAGTTAAAGAAATTCTTTGCAATTATTTCAAAAATACGCAGGTGTTTGTACAGTTCTTTCTTTCAGTGTGACATTAGATTAATTAGCTGGGAAAAGAGATCATTTCATGCTCTATATTTTCGCTTGGTTACTTACAGGTTACGTTACGTTTTCATTCATTGAAAGAGAGCGTAACATTTCCATTAATAATAAATAACTTTTTGTCTGAGTATTGAGATTAAGTCACGTTATGTATATTTAAGACGCATTTACTCGCGTTCTAAATATACGTGGCTTTCCAAAAACAATATCCAGAATTTACACCGCTACGTTACACTATCATCGCTGTACGCTGCGTCTGACGCCTGCGCGTATTTGAAGCCGTACGTAGCAGTCTGCACTGACTTACACGGAATAACTAAATTAATTCAACATCACAACAATTACGCGCAAAGGAGTTAATGGCACAGCGTAAAAACTCTGCGTGCACTCAACAGTTCCTGCAGTACGGTGTTTGACGAAGGTTGCTGTGGTGCCGATTAGTCGAGATTCTTTGCTGTACTGCCGTATGTCTGCAAGGGATCATTTGATTGCTTGGATCGTGGACGAACAGTTGAACGGCTCAAAACTGGTCAAAGTTACATTACTGTGGCGACAATAAAGGATATGTCCAAAAGTGTAGCATCGCGATTAAAAATAACCGCTGAAGGTGGAGGAGGCCTGCTGGTGATCACAAACGTACTAACACACTGACAGAGGGTCGATGCGCAGCCCTAGTGGCGGAGAGGAACAGACATCTAATTCCTACACAGATCGCTATAGACTAAGCAGCTGCTACCACATCAGATGTCTTTGCCAGAACCATTTTGCGTCGATTACATCAGGCTGGTATGAATGCTCGAAAGCCTGTCAAGTGCATCACACTTCAACACACACCATCGTCGAGAAACAGTACATTGGTGAAGGGAACATGCTGGTTGGAGTCAGCAACAAGGTTTCATCGTGACGTTCTCTGACGAACCCCATTTGACTCTTGCATGTGATTCTGGCCAAAGCGTATTGAGGAGAGAGAGGGGAACACTTCGCAAATTCCAGGGTACTAATGGGCGTCATTGGTATGGCCCAGGTTTTATGGTGAGGGCAGACATTATTCACATAGCCGAACACCGCCTTTTACATTTGCGCAAGGTACCGTTACAGCACAGCGGTATTGTAAGGAGACTATTCCGGCTTATGTCGGTTTGTTTAGAGGTGTTGTACGTCCAGACTTTCTCTTTATGCACTACAACGCCCACCCGTACTTGACTGATGAGGTGTCAGGCGCACTGGAAGGTGAAGATATTGAATGTATGGAATGGCGTGCGTACTTCCAGAACCTAGAACCTATAGAGCAACTCATTAAATTGTACTAGAACATTCTTAGGACTATTATTAATCCCATCAACGTTCTGACTTACACCATCACGAATTAATATTATCTGAAATAAACTAAACTTTACTTTACACAACGAATTTAAAACACTACTAGGACCAAAATCATTTAATGGAACAACTGGGATGCTCTTGGAAGACGTGTTTCTCAACAAACACCGCCTCCCCGAACCGGGCAAGTACTGAAAGCCGCCTAGAGATGAAGTGGAACAACATCCCCCAAGGGCATCTCAAAAATCTGGTGGTTAGCATGAATATTAGGTGCTAAATGTGCATTAGTGTCTGGGGAGAACATATTCCTTACTGAGAATCTGATAGACTTCCTACATGATGGACGCTAACATGTGTCAAACAAGTTTGATATCCTGCTTTCCCGTGTGGTGAAATCTGGATCATTTTCCGTTATAAATATACCACTTCACCTCTATTATGTGTGTACTACGTTTCATGTCGTCCATCATCACTTGTAATTATTCATGTCGAACAATCTCTGTCTTCCCTAGCAACTGTCAAGCAGTGTACTTTTCTCATCCTCACTACGTGAAATATAGGATGGCGGCCCTGTGATGGCTGCACAGTCTTCTGCGATATCAGTTTGCCTAAATTTATACACCAATGTTCGCCAGAGCTACTTTCTTCAAAGGATTAACATCCAATTTCACCAAGAACATGTGTTACACTTCCGTCCTGTTACTATCCTAGGAAATGTCACTGAAAGTGTTCAAGGCTAAATGGGAGGGACTCCAGATGTTGGAACAACACTTTAAAATTGGTCACACTAACACCGTGTTGGCTGTTTCCTTCACAAGAACACGATAATATCCCAAAAAAGTCTTCCAATGGAACTAAGTGTTCCATTTCTCTTATCTCATGTTGATTTTGCTGTGTATATGCAACAGGTTAACGGTTGTACCATTGGAGGACACTACCTCACGCATGCATTGGTACATCGGTCGCCGGCCGGAGTGGCCGTGCGGTTCTAGGCGCTACAGTCTGGAACCGAGCGACCGCTACGATCGCAGGTTCGAATCCTGCCTCGGGCATGGATGTGTGTGATGTCCTTAGGTTAGTTAGGTTTAATTAGTTCTAAGTTCTAGGCGACTGATAACGTCAGAAGTTAAGTCGCATAGTGCTCAGAGCCATTTGTACATCGGTCACCTAGCGCCTCCTCAGTTCCGAGCAGCAGCCTACAGATGGCACTCGTCAAGAGCAACTACATTCTTCTTCTGTGACACATACATTATGTGATCAAATGTATCCGGACACCCCAAAAACATATGTTTTTCATATTAAGGGCATTGTGCTGCCACCTTCTGCCAGGTACTCCATATCAGCGATCTCAGTACTCATTAGACATCGTGCGAGAGCAGAATGGGGCGCTCCGCGGAACTCACGGCCTTCGAACTTGTCAGGTGATTATGTGTCACTAGCGTCATACGTCTGTACGAGAGATTTACACACTCCTAAACATCCCCAGGTCCACTGTTTCCGACGTTATAGTGAAGTGGAAACGTGAAGGGACACGTACACCACAAAAGAGTACAGGCCGACCTCGTCTGTTGACTGACAGAGACCGCCGACAGTTGAAGAGGGTCGTAATGTGTAATAGGCAGACTTCTATCCAGACCATCATACAGGAATTCCAGACTGCATCAGGATTCACTAAGTACTATGACAGTCAGGCGGGAGGTGTGAAATCTTGGGTTTCATGGTCGAGCGGCTGCTCATAAGCCGCACATCACGCCGGTAAATGCCAAACGACGCCTCGCTTGGTGTAAGGAGCGTAAACATTGGACGATTGAACAGTGGAAAAAAGTTGTGTAGAGTGAGTAATCACGGTCCACAATGTGACGATCCGATGGTAGGGTGTGGGTATGGCGAATGCCCGGTGAACGTCATCTACCAGCGCGTGTAGTGCCAACAGTAAAATTCGGAGGGGGTGGTGTTATGGTGTGGTCGTGTTTTTCATGGAGGGGGCTTGCACCCCTTGTTGTTTTGCGTGGCACTGTCACAGCACAGCCCTACATTGATGTTTTAAGCACCTTGTTGAAGAGCAGTTCGGGGATGGCGATTGCATCTTTCAACACGATCGAGCACCTGTTCATAATGCACGGCCTGTGGCGGAGTGATTACACAACGATAAAATCCCTGTAATGGACTGGCCTGCTCAGAGTCCTGACATGAATACTATAGAACATCTTTGGGATGTTTTTGAACGCCGAATTTGTGCCAGGCCTAACCGACCGACACCGATACCTCTCTTCAGTGCAGCACTCCGTGAAGAATGGGCTGTCATTTCCCAAGAAACCTTCCAGAACCTGACTGAACGTATGCCTGCGAGAGTGGAAGCTGACATCAAGGCTAAGGTTGGGCCAACACCTTTTTGAATTCCCGTTTCAACGATGGTGGGTGCCACGAACTTTTAAGTCATTTTCAGCCAGGTGCCCGGATACTTTTGATCACATAGTGTACATCAGCATATCGTATCCATCCGCTGATAGTGCTCCAACTGCCACAGAGAGAGCTGCCAACCATAGACAACTTTACTTCCGCAAATCACAGGCGCAGATGGAGAACCTTACATCAACAGCGAAAAAACTCAGTGCGCCAACAGTCGCCCAGTTCCGTCACAGTTCCAGCTGAGTTCCTGCAGTAACACTGTGGAGAGGCTACTAAATTTCCATTTCTACTACAGCCAGTTATGAATTTCTACAATTAGAACAGATCCAACATAGGAGTCTCTGTTTAAAGAGCAATGCAGACAGTTGATTATGAGTGTCTGTGAAGTAGTTTCAGTCATATTATTCATATACAGCTCATTTTCTCCAGACATATTTAGTCTCATCCTTATCTTAAGTAATGAAGTAAGTCAAAACAATAAAGTGGAATTTGGGTATTTGTGGTAAGTTCCTATGGACCAAACTGCACCGGCCGGTGTGGCCGAGCGGTTCTAGGCGCTTCAGTTTGGAACCGCGCGACCGCTGCGGTCGCAGGTTCGAATCCTGCCTCGGGCATGGATGTGTGTGATGTCCTTAGGTTAGTTACGTTTAAGTATTTCTAAGTTCTAGGGGACTGATGACCTCAGATGTTAAGTCCCATAGTGCTCAGAGCCATTTTAACCAAATTGCTGAGGTCATCGGTCCCTAGGCTTACACACTACGTGATGTAATTCATACTAACTGACGCTAAGGACAACACACACACCCATGCCCGAGGGAGGACTTGGACCTTCGACAGGGACAGCTGCGCGAACCGTGCAACGCGCTTTAGACCACGCTGCTACCCCGCGCGTCAGCAATGAATTCGTACTAGCACCAGGATACGAATTGGGATTTCCTACATACAAAGCAGATTCCTCGGCGATACTGGTGTGAGTTTAGAAGGAGAATACCATCTGGCTGAGTTGTTAGTAGGAATCTGTATTTGGGAAGGAGACATACTAGTGTATTTGTGCAGGTGTGGGAGTGGTAGTCTGCCCAGTAAGTGGGAGACCTGGGTTCGAATCGCAGCGCTGGTACGAATTTTAATGCATTTCTTTGGCCAACTTCATTACTGTCAGTGATACTGATTAAAATCATAGACTGCCACGACAAAGTAAAAATGCAGTTCTGTTAGGTACAGGACTCGAATGCCACGTACCCAGCTACTAAGAAAGTTTATTCATAGCATGTGTATACAGCCATCATGTAGAGAGCAAAAGTAGGAAATTCTTATTCTTCTACCGTGGATGTTTGGGCTCAATTGGTAGTAATATTCAGTTACGGATTCTCAACAAATTTTGCATGACTATCCTGTTGCATATCGTTGTTTTTTTTTTGTTTAAATTACTAATGAACGCTTAATTTATGTGATGTGCTGAACATAATCCGTAACCTTGGTATCTAGTGCTATGGGTTTCTTCCTCTTTGTTGCGCACATATCATTCAATTAACCACATTCAAAAGAGTGGATATTTTGTGAAAGTCTCTCTGGGTTTCAAGGCACTCCAACGACAATACTTTCCTAACATAAAAGTATCGACAAAGTACACAATGAAAACGATGCCCACCACATCCGAAGAGCGATTTATTTATACTGAGAACATTGGAGATCATATTTCCTTGGGACACATCAATGTTACTTCCGCTCGTGAATATTCACCGCCGGCCGATAAATGTTGCAGGGTTACCTGCAAAGACATCTGTACAATCGTGTCTAGATTAGTAATCGGCTGTGTGGTAAAGGCTTGTCGTCCTCCCCCTGCTTCTACGAGAACCGGGACAAAATTTGTCGCTGTGCCCGTGTTAGCGCACTATTAACCGTATCCTCATGCAAACTGCGATCGTAATCACGACTTGCGAGACCTTAATGGCGTCGTTTGTTATGATATTCTTGGCGCCCTCTGTCACTCTGGATGCTAAGAACAACACACCAGGACATAAAACACTCAAGGAAAATAAACGTCTTTCGTGCATTAACACTTTGGCGAAAAAATAACCGTTATACTGTATGACTGCGTTAACAAGTCAAACACTCATATACAAAATAATAAAAAAAACTTACTTACCCAAACAGTAAACGTGTATTTATTTATTTATTTAGAAAGAGCACTGCGACATAATACAAAGTAAAATAGTTGTCCCCAATATTTTAGAAGCAGAAAGGATAAACAAAACTTCCGTGTTTCGTACACCCCTCCACTTTCTTCTGTTCTGTGCCACTTTCTTAATCTGCTACTAACGTCACCCATCTTGATTGTCACCCCAGTCTCCCATTTCCTCTCTCTCTTTCTCTCTCTCTCTCTCTCTCTCTCTCTCTGTGTGTGTATGTGTGTCTCTCTCCCTGTTGCCTGAAGTCTTTCTTTCAACCACGATTCGCTGCCGACAGTGTCTCCGCAACAACCTTACACCGCATCCACGATTTTTACCAAATTTTATCATATCCACTACTTTTCGTTCCTCTTCTGCGTTTAGCGATCTCTCTTCATTCCTCATTCTGTCAGTGTATTTCGCAGTAAGCATTTTTTTTCCATTGCCAGAATACACTACCATTATAGTTTAAACCTTCAGTATGGATGTCTCTTGTTCACTGCCGTTTAAAATTGTATTCCACAGGGTAAACATGACCAATATGTTACTGACTCAGTTCTATCGAAATTATTCATTCTGTTTAATCTTTTCAAATAGCACTTTTACCCACAGATATTCTGCATCTTTTTTTCCTCCGTACCGTTCTTATTTCCTCTCATAAAATTTCCTTGGTATCTAAGTTTCTAACCTTTGTCTTGCTGCCATGATGCCGCCTCCAGTATCCCTCTATTATTATATCTTTTCGTTAGTTCTATGTGAGTAATGATAAAATTAGCGCTCTGGGATTGAAAGTCTCTTGTTTTAAGGCAGATGTAATTTATGGTAAAGATGTCAGTATAATTGCGAACTCTGTAATATAACCGTTTACTGGTGCTAAAGTAAGTTAACATACGTTTCAGGTGTTTAGCCACTTACGTGGGTATGAGTTTTTATGAACTACAGGGTCGCCACCAGCCCAAACGCTTCTTCACATGAAAGATCAGAGTGAACTGGTAAATTTCGTATGACTGAATAGTTGGAAACTGTCGGGTTTAATTTAAGGGGAGCCGGAGTTGGTCAAATCCAAAAAATTACGATTTTTTTTGCTACCGAAAATTAATTGGAACATTCCTCTTTAATGTAAACTTTGAATTATTGTTCTACTCGGCCTAGAAGTGGAGTTATTACCATTTTCCCCCACGCCTGCAGAGGAAATGGGCGGCCGCTGAATGCATCTAACACCCTCTAGTGACTTCCTGGCGAACTGCTTGGGATTTTCTCGGCCTGTTACGCATACAGCGCCTTATGTTACGCATACAGCGAGTGTGCAAGGGTTGGCTACATTGTTTTCTGTGACAAATGAGGCTCTAAGAGCGCGGAACATCGTCTCTTTGCTGTTTACCGTTTCGAATTAGTTCAGTGTTGTACCTGTTGTTGGTAGTATTATACTTCTTGTATAAAGCGTTGTTCTGGTTACGATGCCACGTTTTAGTAACCGCGTATATAAGAAGAGGAAGAACGTAAGGAAAAGAAAATTAACACTAATACCAAGTTGCGATAGTACAATTACTGAAACAGTGCGTTCTTCTGCTAAGCAACACATGGCCGGCCATAGCCCTGTGACATCTTCTAGCAAGAAGTTGACTGGTGGAAGTGACAGATTTCGTGAATATATTAGTGACAGTGATGATATTAACGAAGTACTGAATATTGGATTATTATCTTCTGTGCTGAAAGAAAGTGTTCTGTGCAAAATGTGTTCTAGTGTAGGAGTGGGACTAGAGATAACAAAGCACTTTGGTTTAGCTTGTGAGATGAAGATAATCTGTGCATGTTGCAAGTATCAAGTGACTTTCTAAAATTCACATGCCAGTCTCTTTGGTGAAAATGGACGATCTAGAGTGTTTGATGTGAATGTTCGACTTGTGTATGGTCTTCTATCCATTGGAAAAGGGTCTGCTGCTGGTAAACTGTTTTGTGGTATTATGAACTTGCCATCGCCTCCAAGCAAATTTGGGTACTACTGTGAACTGGTAGGATCCTCTGTTGAAGATGTGCCTTTGAAAACCATGAAGGAAGCAGCGGAGGAATCTGTAGAAATGAACGGTGGTTCTAGGGATTTTGTAGTGGCATTAGATGGTTCCTGGCAAAAGAGGGGTCATAAATCCCTGAATGGGGTTGTAACTGCTACTTGTGGTGATAGTGCAAAAGTGATAGATGTTGCAATATTATCAAAACATTGTAGATGCAAAAATAAAATCAAAGGAGAGCACACTGGAACCTGTGAGGCAAATTTTAGTGGTTCAAGTGGAGCAATGGAAGTGGATGGAGTGAAACAAATTTTTGAATGTTCAGTTCCCAGATACAACTTTAGGTACAAATACTACCTTGTGGATGGTGACTCCAAAGGTTTCAAGACTATAGATGAACTGAAACCATATGGAAATGAATTTGTAGTTGAAAAGTTGGAATGCATTGGGCATGTGCAAAAGTGTATGGGAGCACGGCTTCGAAAACTCAAAAATGGTTCAAATGGCTCTGAGCACTATGGGACTCAACTGCTGTGGTCATAAGTCCCCTAGAACTTAGAACTAACTAACCTAAGGACAGCACACAACACCCAGCCATCACGAGGCAGAGAAAATCCCTGACCCCGCCGGGAATCGAACCCGGGAACCCGGGCGTGGGAAGCGAGAACGCTACCGCACGACCACGTGATGCGGGCTTCGAAAACTCAAGCAAACTTTGGGTTCAAGTAAGCACAGTGATGGAAAGACAATAGGAGGGAGAGGCAGGCTTACTGATGAGGTATTGAACGTCTACAGAGATACTATGGGTATGCTATAAGGCAAAATACTAGTAATGTTAGTGATATGCGAAAAGCAGTGTGGGTATTGTTCCTTCATACTGCCTCTTCCAATGAATACCCTCAACACAGCCTGTGCCCAAAAGGTTCATGGTGCAAATATAATGCAAAAAAGGACTATGATCACAAACATGGTTTGCCAACAGCTGTGATAAATGCAATAAAACCAATTTTTCATTACTTAGCACAGCTAGAATTGTTACACAAATGTCTACACGGAAAGACGCAGAATCCTAATGAGAGCGTAAACAATTTGATTTGGAAAGTGATTCCTAAAAGGGTGTTTGTAAGCATTAAAACACTGCACTTTGGCATTTATGATGCAATAGCAACCTACAACCAAGGGAACAGTGTGAAGTGTGAAGTTCTGAAGGCATTAGGATTTACAGCTGGGGGGAACACTGTACGAGCCCTAAGAAATATTGACAGAGAAAGGATAAGAGGAGCAGAAAGAAGAGAAAGGCATATGAAGTATGATGGGACAACAGGCCAGAAAAGAAGACAGAAGAGGAAGCTTTTGGAAGATGAAGAAGAAGACCCTGATAATCCATCCTATAGTGCAGGAATGTATTGAGAAACTTTGATAGCCATTTCCCGTAAATTAGAATTTTTCGAATATAAGGAACATTTTCTCAAAATTCACTCAAGCTAGAGAGATGAAATTTTTATACAGCACTCCTAGTGGTCAAACTTACATTGTAACACAGCCATTTGGCAATACGTTCAGTAGTTTCATTTCAGTTCAATTATAATGCAATTATTTGTAAAAAATATGGGTCATTAATAAAAAAAATAATTGGAAGGAAACTAGAAAAGATACTCCAAAATCCCTCTGTCATAACTGCAATACTAAACCACTCTATATGTAAAAAAAATTCAAATTTTTCTATTTGGTAGTTTATTCATAAATGTTCGTCAAACTTAGTGATTTTAACATGGGCAGCATAGGCACCTCCGGCTCCCCTTAAGTCAATCAAATTATGCAAGAGAAAAACTTTTAATATCCTGATAGAACATTATCATTCGTCCCACTGTATTTTGTAATAAAGGTGACTCCTTGGTAAATTAGAATTAATACGACAGCACTCAAGTGTTAATTTTCACTGAGAATATTTGTTCTTAAACTGACGCAGTATAAATAAAAAGGCAAACTATCATAATCCAAAAGATGGCTCATTCCTGAGCGTCAAACAACTCACCAGAACACCTTAAAATAATAAAATGTCGTTTATCGTCATCAGTTATATGGGTAGTGAAGAGAGACGAAAAGGAACGCATAGAATCATGCACTGATACTCTAATCACTCTCAAAGATAAAGTTTGGAGAGAAATTAACCATCATAATAAATATGGAGTTGCCGCAAAGAGATTTACAGAAACTGAAGAGCTGAAAAAAGTTTAATATACGCAAATTCACTTCCACAATGCAGATGGTGAAAGGGAAAGAACAAGTGGGTGAATAAATTACTCATTAAGCAACACCTTGTTGAAACAGATAAATATAGCACAATTACAGAGAAACGAATACACGACTACGAAAGTTAGACTAAATTATGAGGGAACTGGGAACACACCAACGAGACAACGGAAGATGAAGGCCTCATTGGTTCACGCAACACGTGGTCCACACAAACAAAAGAAGCTAGTAAGATCCCACAAAATTATAAAAATATGGGTGCTCAAACATCACGTTAGACGCTAATCATTTAATCCAATTAGAACCACTCAATGAAATACAGATATTCGAGGTGAGGGGTTCACTGAACGAGGAACACTTGAAAATAGATTTAACAAAGCGTACGCGGAATATCTAATCACACATGAAACTAGGGCAGGAAAGGAAACATAAATTAGAACAGAAAGAAACACAGGCACACAAAAACACGATTATTCTCACATTCACGCAAGATGAAAATCGCCTTTACTTGGCATAATTATCACACGGTGGAGAACATTTCACACCACAATGTTCTAAAGGAACAAAGAAATCAAGAATATTGATTAATTCGAAAGTCGTAACATTAGAGAGGCATTATGTTTGGAAGTGAACACATGCTGGAAAAAGAGATAAAACTCCTTCGTTAAGCCAAAAAACTTACACATTAACAACAACCTTCAAGTAGCAAGACCGTGCTCAATAACTAAGGACAGAACTCATCAACAATCAACAAGAGAGACTGAACCGAATTTATCAACTGCTAGCAGCAGAATGTCTCTCTCGTGATAGCATCCAGGGAACCAGCAGGGTAAAGAGGGGAAGACCAGAAAGGGGCGTTTCTGCCACTAACATGACAGACGTACAAGACATGGACAGTGGGGATAGATCTGTTTGCCCCAGTACAAGGAACACTAAGTTGGTTACCCTGTACCCTTTCCCCCAAGCCCCACCAGCAAACGGAACGGCGGTAGTCTGCTTAAATTCCTTGCAAACCCCAAAAGACACATTCAGTGTGGAGAAAAATTGTGTCACGAAATTTTAACCCTGGATAGCTGATGCCAGTAGGAACCAAAATTACTGATGTTGTGTAGGTCGACAGCGCACTATTTTTAAACTACGGAAACTTGGCTCCGACCCTGTTGCCGTTCCTCGGTTAACGGGCAGCGCTATGGTTATTTAATCACACTGTCACTGCCCCATCGTGATACACGTGTCAAATAGGTCTTGCCGTTTGTTTTCATCTCACGTCAGAGGCATTCACACGTATGCTTCGCTTCGAAGCACATACATGTCACCTACAATTTAGTCATACACTAAGCATCGCGGCACAGTAGTCGTTTGAATAACAGCGAGACATGGTTTTTCTTTATGGGCTAGCTGACGGTAATGCGCATGAAACTCGACGATTGTATGAGGAATAATACCAAGCAAGACGCCACCCACACCCGCAAACGTTTACAGCAATTCACGGCGACTTCGCGAAACAGGCTCGTTCGGGACATCATGGTGATGATGGAAGACCTCGAACACGAAGGGGTGCTGCGTTGGAAAAGACTGTTCTCGAGCGCTTCGAGGAAGCACCTACGACAAGTACTCGAGCGGTTGGACACGACATGGGGGTCACTCATCGGTTAGTCTTGGAGGTTTTGAGGGATGACGGCCAGCATCCATTTAGTTTCCACCCTGCCCAAGACCTATATTCCGTGGCGGACTATGAACATAGGCCCGTCGCTGTGGCCGAGCGGTACTAGGTGCTTCAGTCTGGAACCGCGCGACCACTACGGTCGCAGGTTCGAATCATGCCTCGGGCATGGATGTGTGTGATGTCCTTAGGTTAGCTGGGTTTAAGTAGTTCAAAGCTCTAGGGGTCTGATGACCTCAAATGTCAAGTCACATAGTGCTCAGAGCCATTTGAACCATTTTATGAACACAGGCTAGAGTTTTTCCGGTGGTTTCTGGAACGTGTTGCACGAGATCCAGAGTTCCCCGCCATTGTGTTGTTTACCGAACGAGTGCACCTTCCATCGCGATGGCATTTCTAAACGTTCGTTACTGGTCAAGGGAAAAATCCTCAAGTCACGTACGTCCATCTAATTGTGCCGGTCCGTGTACCTACTCGACTTACCGTGGAAAATAACCTTCACATTTTGCAAGAAACTCTACCTGGCCTGCTGGAAGATGTTCCCTTGGACGTACGGCTACGCATGTCGTTGCAGCATGACGGGGCGACCGCACATAACACTCGTGCTGTGTGCGGCTACTTAAATGAACTCTTCGACGGCCGGGGAATTGGCAGAGGTGCTCGTAGGATTCTTCAGTGTTCTAGTTCACCCACCCGGACGCGAACCACTAGAAACGAAGAGGAATTACTGGAGCGCATTCAACATGCCACCAACCACATCAGGGCATGCCATGAGTCTTTGAAAGAGTTCGGCAAAACACCGTTCGACGTTACCAAGCTTGTGTCGCGTTAGAGGGTCGCCAGTTCGACCACTTGCTTTAAGTAAACAATGTCCTAGCTACAAAAAAGGCCCTTTGCAGGGCCGACACAATTTGTAAAAGACTTTCTGTAAGCGGGCTAACAGCTGTTGACGGGTTTGTTCCCGGTACGTCTTAACATGAAACTACAATGGATGTGTCGGGACCCTGCAGGCCCCTGGAGTGGAAGGCTGGCGCGCTACCACCGAGCGTGAGGGCCGCCTTGGATACTTCGCGATCTCCGGAAGGCAAAGCATTCGCGGTCATGCGTTGTCCAGAGCATCCGGAAACAGGGCAACCCCGCGGCCAATCGGAGCGCGTGGCGCCAAGTTTAAATATTTAAAAAATTTTGCGTTCTCGACCTACACAACATTAGTAATTTTGGTTCCTATTGGCATCAGCTATCAAGTGTTAAAATTTCTTTACACATATTTTCTCAACACTGTACATCCTTTCGCTGCTGCACACAAAAGGCGATTTAAAGGAGGGAACATCATAATACAGAATTTCATTATACACTTATTAGTGCGGATTACACAGGATGAGTAACAGAAACACATAGTATATAAAAGTTCTGACACAGAGCACAGGTTACTTGCATCTAAACGCCAGATGATTACTGAATTTATATCGGTCCTACTTCTGAGCCCTTCTAGGAATACGAGATGGACCTAGACTTGTAATTAATGGCTGCCCGCTCCGTGAAGTCCGGCGTGGGAGAAGTGTGTCCTGGGCAAACTCACTCCGTTGTGACTGACAGCGCAGCTAGAGGCTTACGTGATTCTAGCCCCGCTGTAAGCAGACGATTCACAATGGTCCGTGGATGCTATGGCTCTTAGCAAGACGAAGGGCCCTCCACTAGAACGTATGTAATGTATGCACCTGTTTCACCTTATATTCAAATAAATCCAGGCACATGAGTATGTTTTTATAATCAAAGAACATACACAGTGATGCTAAACATTTGCATCTCTTTATGCGGTTCTATCGTTGACGACCGAGAAAGGTTAACAATCTGAACATAGGTATAAATGCCCGAAAGTTGTTATGGCTCTAAGCACTATGGGACTTAACAGCTATGTTCATCAGTCCCCTAGAACTTAGAACTAACTAACCTAAGGACAGAACTACTTAAACCTAACTAACCTAAGGGCAGCACACAACACCCAGTCATCACGAGGCAAGTTGTTATGCTATTGAGATAAAGTTTCTTTGAAAGTTTTAATTAAGGATAAAAACAGCCAACCGGTTACCCAAATTTTATTTCATTGACATGGCTTCGATGCCGGCTTATGGTCTCTTCATCAGAATAAGTTACAGTTACCTACAAAAAATTTTACAAACTGCCTATTTGCTTCTGTCTAGGGTTCATCGGCCGACTTTCTTCTGATGATTTTCAGACATTTCGCCAGCAAGAGTGGCTAGCATTGTCACAGCTTCACCCTCCATTGCTGGTACTGAACTGGAGCCGAACTCACCATCAGAAATGGAGGGTCAAGCTTTGACAATGCCAGCCACTCCTGCTGGCGAAACGTCGGTAAAATTATCAGGCGGATGTCGGCCGAAAGACCCGAGACAGAAGCCAGTAGGCAGTTTGTCAACAAGTGGCCATGAAAGCCTTAACAATTTTGTAAAATATTTTTGATCAACATAGGACAATAACAACCGTGTACAAAACATTAAATAGCACTAAGAGTATGAAACACAGATCAAATATTAGTTACATAGCTTCAAATTGCATGGCGAGATGATAAAACATTATAAACTGAAGTGCTGATGTGAAATATGTAAAAGTTATCTTACAAAACCGACATTAAAGTCCCAAGCATAGCAAGCCGCGAGCACAGATGCCACACTGACTACCCAGCTTTGTGGAAACAGCACAGTGCGCGCACGTATGGGGCGCGAATAACGTAGAGAGGCGCGCACTAAGAAAGCAGTTATATTATAAATGCATATAGTTATAACAAGAGACCAAGCTTAATATTAGAAGTATAAAAATAAGTAAAGTAAAAAATACATAGGAAACGCTACAAAACTAAACAGTTATTCATCGCGCCATCTGTCCAGTACAGAAGGCATTAAAGTGCTCTCAATCAACAGAATTAACGTAGAAGGAATGGCAGTTGTGGAATACGATTAAAACAATTAAAAGAGGTGGCAAACGATGTTTGAGAATCGTGTGTAAAGACCTTCAGCTAAAGAACGACAGCACGTCAAGAAGATACGAATAAAGGTTTGGAGCCGTTAAATAAATTTTAATTTCGCAATTGTAGCTGTTCATTAAGAAAGGTATTAACGTTAAGACATATTCACAAGAAAATTTCGTCCGCCCCTGGTAGCTGAGTGGTCAGCTTGACGAAATGTTATGCCTAACGGCCCGGGTTCGATTCCCGGCTGGGTCGGAGATTTTCTCCGCTCAGGGACTGGGTGTTGCGTTGTCCTAGTCATCACCATTTTATCCCCATCGACACGCAAGTCGCCAAAGTGGCGTCAACTCGAAAGGCTTGCACCAGGCGAACGGCCTACTCGACGGGAGGCCCTAGCCAGACGGCATTTTATTTACAAAAATTTCAAGTTCTTTAAGAATGTCGAGTTTACAGAATTTCTCGTTTTCATGAAGGATACTGACTTCATCACCTCCCTTCGGGTGTTGCCTTTAAAAAGCAAATGGTTAAGGAAAGGACGAATTATGCACATCAGCACCCGTTTTCTTAGTAAATGCTCTGTATATCCGATAGTGATGGTTCAAAAATGGCTCTGAGCACTATGGGACTCAACTGCCGAGGTCATTAGTCCCCTAGAACTTAGAACTAGTTAAACCTAACTAGCCTAAGGACATCACAAACATCCATGCCCGAGGCAGGATTCGAACCTGCGACCGTAGCGGTCTTGCGGTTCCAGACTGTAGCGCCGTTAACCGCACGGCCACTTCGGCCGGCCGATAGTGATGCCTCTTCCGGTCTGCTCAATGTATTAAACTAGACAAGTGTCACAGGTTATTTTACAGACTTCTCAAGGAGTAATAGAAGATTTCAGATTCCAAATTTAGTTTATCTGCGAACTGTTATTTGCGGAAAAAGCAGGTTTGCATGATTAGAATACTGCTACAAGATGTGAATTTGCAATGAAAATAAATAAGGCTCAAGAGGAGGTGGCGGGTGAAGACGAGATGGACAGAGGGATGGGAGAAAAAGGATACAGAAAAGGAGGACATGGACAAAAAAAAAGTTCAAATGTGTGTGAAATCTTATGGGACTTAACTGTTAAGGTCATCCGTCCCTAAGCTTACACACTACTTAACCTAAATTATGCTAATGACAAACACACACACCCATGCCTGAGGGAGGACTCGAACCTCATCTGGGACCAGCCGCACAGTCCATGACTGCAGCGCCTTAGACTGCTCGGCGGAGATGGACAGAGAGGGGAGGAAAGGAGAAGATGGGTGAGGAGCAGATGGACGGAAAATGGGGAAGGAGCTGTTAGACTGATAGAGGGGGGGAGGGGGAGAGGGGGCAGGAGGAGATGGAGAGGATAGACAGAGAAAGGGGGAGGAGGTGTTGTATAAAGAGAGAGGGAAGGAGGAGGAGACTGAGAAGGAAAGGAGATTAGGACGCATATCCCAGTCACATACACATTAGAAACGTATGCTTTCTCTTTTCTCTCTTTCCAGTTTAAGAAGACTGAGCCACAGCAAAGTGCGGCCGGGAAATGCTAGCTGAGAATAAACGTGGTAAGCTGTTTTAAAGAGCCTGCAGTAGTTTTTGCTGAGACGGAGTGTAGCAGGCAGAGCTGTGGAACTGGCGAGTTCTGCTACGGCCACTGCAGTGGCCGGTGGTGGCTGTGCTGCGGCGGGCAGTGAGAGAGAGAGAGAGGGAGACAGAGAGAGAGAGAGAGAGAGAGAGAGAGAGAGAGAGAGGTAGGGCCTGCCTGCTGGCAGAATGAGCTATTGATCAAGCCTAACCGGCCACAACACAGGCCCAATGGCGGCCTATTTTCCGCTTCATTACGAGCCGCGCACCGCGCACCGCGCTGGCTGCAGTCGGCTACCGTTACCGGGAGGGGGACCCAGCGAGTGAGTGGCCGAGGACTCGGTCCTCAGGTCGGTGAGGCGGGGGGCCACAGGTGCGGCGGCCGCGGCTGCGGGCGCGT
Source organism: Schistocerca nitens (assembly GCF_023898315.1). Classification (NCBI taxonomy): domain Eukaryota; kingdom Metazoa; phylum Arthropoda; class Insecta; order Orthoptera; family Acrididae; genus Schistocerca; species Schistocerca nitens. The sequence continues at coordinate 109,486,894 of NC_064622.1, read as the reverse complement.
CGCTCGTTACGTGGTGGCGCAGCCTGGCCAGTAGGGCGCTCATACGTCTGCGTGCCCTCGTCTGACAAGTACCCCGCGATCAGCTAGTGTCCCACGAAGTGAAGGTTAGGACTGATAAGTACTCTTACATAACTGCGAAGGAAAATCGTCGTAAAAAAAATTCTTGACACAAGTAAAATGGCTCTGAGCACTATGGGACTCAACTGCTGAGGTCATTAGTCCCCTAGAACTTAGAACTAGTTAAACCTAACTAGCCTAAGGACATAACAAACATCCATGCCCGAGGCAGGATTCGAACCTGCGACCGTAGCGGTCTTGCGGTTCCAGACTGCAGCGCCTTTAACCGCACGGCCACTTCGGCCGGCCACAAGTAAAAATTATGTAATAAATTGTAGAGAACCGTCCAAGTTGCAAGATTAATTTGCTCTATCACTTGATTGCTAGTTTCCAGCCTAAGCTCTTCATCAAACTACGTATGTGAATGAAGTTCAGTCCTACAAGAATTTACAAGAGGCGTTTCACTGGAATGCATAGCCATGTGGCTGTCGTAACGGAAGTTATTGCATAGATCAATGGGTGATCTGATAATGAGCTTAGGATCGAAACTACTTAACAGGTAATAAAAAAATAATAATACTGCAACTTCGACAGTTCTCTGCAATTTATTGCATAATTTGGTAAGCCATACAGTTGCTGACGTGATGCCTTCCAGAATCGTCCAAATTACTAAAGAACAAATAAGGAAGAAGGAAACTGCTACCACTTATTTCGCATCAAGTGTTTGTTTATCCACTATCGAGTATCCCACCATCAGCAGACTCGTCAAACGGGACAGGCTCTTTCATATATTACACAGTCTTTAAAAATGCAATAATTAAGTCACAAACACGTCGAAATAAAACATTCTTTTAAAAAACTTTTCATCTACACACACTCTCATTTAAAATCTTAAACTTGGTTGCTATTCAGCAACTGCATAAATCTGAAGAGGTTGAAAAAAATCAGCCAACCAGTTGCAAACCCAACGTTTATATAGCCCGTGACCTTGCTTTTGATATTTCTGAGGAAAATATTCTACATCTACATCTACATCCATACTCCGCAAGCCACCTGACGGTGTGTGGCGGAGGGTACTTTGAGTACCTCTATCGGTTCTCCCTTATATTCCAGTCTCGTATTGTCCGTGGAAAGAAAGATTGTCGGTATGCCTCTTCGCGAGATATGCGTAGGAGGGAGCAATATACTGCTTGACTCCTCGGTGGAGGTATGTTCTCGAAACTTCAACAAAAGCCCGTACCGAACTACTGAGCGTCTCTCCGGCAGAGTCTTCCACAGGAGTTTATCCGTAATCTCCGTAACGCTTTCGCGATTACTAAACGATCCTGTAACGAAGCGCGCTGCTCTCCGTTGGATCTTCTCTATCTCTTCTATCAACCCTATCTGGTACGGATCCCACACTGGTGAAAAATATTCAAGCAATGGGCGGACAAGTGTACTGTAACCTACTTCCTTTGTTTTCGGATTGCATTTCCTTAGGATACTCAGTCTGGCATCTCCTTTACCGACGATCAACTTTAAATTGTTACAAATATCGCAACCTAGGTCAAGGGCTAAATAAACCTCTGGTTTGCAACTGGTTGCCAAATTTTCTTCACCTCTTCACTCTTATGCAAGTGCTACATCTGAGGCCGTATAATATACTCTTGCTCCCCTTCTTCCCTCGTTCAGCACACAAGACACTAACACTTTGCTTGCTAGCCACCGACTCTCACTGTCTGCCATTGATTATCTCTTGCCATAAACGATCCTTGTAGTTCGACCGCCAAATCTACCTTTCCCGTTCCTGTCATGGGGGTGTCGTACCGGAGGGACTTCCATTCAGGTTTTACATGATTCCCCTAACTTCCCTATGCATGAACCAGTGGTACGATTAAAGTTTTAACATTTCTGTTGTTTTACATAATGTAAGTCTTGATTCAATAATTTAAGAGACAAATTGGTCTGAGGGAAAAACTGTTAGTAGGGCAAGTTTGGTACTTTTATGTCTTTAAGTTGGCATCACTGGTATGAGCTCTGATCAGCTGATGATCAACATTGTTTTGTTTATAACCTCAAAAATACATTTCAAGATGGCGAGTCCGCTTGAAACGTCCACATTAGTTGAACAACGTCCTGTTATTCGTTTTTTACATGCTGAAGGCGAGAACCAGTGAATATATACCATACAATGTCTAAAGTTTATGGTGAAGGTTCTATGAATCGTGCAAATTTTTTACAAGTGGGTAGAGCAGTTCAAAAATGGTTCTGGCAGACCAGTTGTAGTTTCAACTCCCTCACTTGAAAGTCGAATTTATGAGAATATACGAGCCGACCGCCGTGTACCTGCGGAAATGATAGTTGACAAGGTTCAAGTTAGTACTGGTACAGTCCATAACATTATCTGTAACAAGGTGAAGTACCGCAAAACATGTGCAAGATGGGTCCCAAAGGAGTTGACGTGGCTGCACAAGAAAACAAGGTTGAGAGTGCGTACAGAGCTAAAGGAACGTTATGAAAGAGAAGGTGAGCACTTCCTCAACAAAATTTCAACTTGTGATGAAACTGAGGATCACTATTATGAGCCAGAATCAAAAAGACAAAGCACAGCGTGGAAGCACACCAACTCACCTGTGAAGAAAAAAATTCAAAACCCAACAATCAGCAGGAATAGTCATGTTGATCGTGTTTTGGGATGCTGAAAATTCAGTTTTTTTGTGATTATCTCGACGAGCAGCGTACAATGAACAGCCAATACCACCCGTATTTGCTTTTAAACAAGGCGAGGCCAACCATGAGAGAGAGACGTCGTGGATCTCAGAGGAGAGGTATGATTCTCCAGCAAGACAACGCACGTCCTCATATTGCTCAACTAACTTTTGAAACATCGACAGAATGGGCTGGGAAGTACTGCCTCATCCCCCTTACAGTCCTGATTTAGCACCTAGCGATTTACATATGTTTGGTGCACTGAAGGAGGCATTACGTGGGAAGAGATTCCAGGAAAACGAGAACGTGAAGAAGTTTGTGGGAAGTTGGTTCAAACATCAAGATAAACAGTTCTTTTCAGCCGAAATAAGAAAGCTTGCAGCCCGTTGGAACAAGTGTGTAAATGTTCAAGGGGAGTATGTTGAAAAGTATAAAAACTATTGTTTTGTAACAATAAACGCTTTTTTCTCCAGCTCAATTTGTCTCTTTAATTATTGTATGGTCCACGTACATCCATAGATCAATTGCTTGTCGCGTGGGGTAGCCGTGCCGTCTGAGGCGTCTTGTCAGGGTCCGTGCGGTCCGAAGGAGGTTCTAGTCCTGCCTCGTACATGTGTATGTGCGTGTGTGTGTGTGTGTTGTCCTTAGCGTAAGTTAGATTAAGTTAGATTAGGTAGTGTGTAAGCTTAGGGACAGATGACCTCAGCAGTTAGGTCCCGTAAGACCTTACCACGAATTTCCAATTAATAACTTTGTCATAAATGGACATAAATAACTAATGAAACATTTACATAGATGTTACGTCGAAGAGCATTGTTATACAGATATTCCGTTACTTAAATGGAGACAAAGATTTTACGAGGTGTATGTGTAGGTAATACCGAGACTGATCTTACAGACTTCGTCATGAGGCATGTGGTTCACAGCTTTAGCTCAATATCTATCAATGTGCGACTCTGTAGCATCTGTGATAAAGATTCACGATGTATGAAAACTGCTAAAGCGATATTCGAAAGAAGTGCAAAATTGCTCCAATCCACGTTCCTCCAAAGACTACTCGAATTCGCACTTTATATGAGGGACATTAATCTTCTCATAGCAGTCGATTGTAGCTAATATATTAACAATTCAGAAAAGCGCAGTAGACTACACAATACTTTTTATGAGATTTCTTATTTGGAACATAAATCTCGCCCTTGCCTTCCTGAGGGGAGGAATACGTACGGGTGGCTTCCCCTACCCGCACGAATGCAAGAGCGGTACAAGCGCCTTGATGTCCCTGCCGCTGTGTCAGCTGTCTGGAACGCCATGTGATGTCTGGGACAAGGGTAAGGGCATAAGTTTACATCTACGTACACACTCCGCAACCCACGATACGGTACAGGGTTGAGGGTACCTTATCCACAACTAACCATTCTCTTTCCTGTTTCCACTCGTAAACAGAGCGACGGAAAAACGAGTATGTATACGCCTCTTTACGGGCCCTAATTTCTCCGACCTCGTATTCCTGGTTCTTAGGCGAAACGTACGTTGGCGGCAATCAGCTTCAGATGCCGCTTTCCGAAATTTCTTCAATAGCGTTCCGCGAAGAGAGTGTCGTCTTTCCTCCACGGATTGCCACTAGACTTCCCGAAGTAACTCCGTAACAGTTACGTGTTGTTCGAACTTATTGGTAGCAAATCTAGCAGCCCGCATCTGAAATACTTAGATATCTGCCTTTAATCCTAGCTAGTAGTAATGCGAAACACACGAGCAGTACTCAGTATTGGATCGCACTAGTGTTCTATATACAGTCTCCTTCACAGATGACACACATCCCTAAAATTGTCCCAATAAACCAAAGTCGACCATTTTCCTTTCCTAATACCGTCCTTACGTGAATGTTCCATTTCATATCGGTTTGCAGTGTTACACTCAGATACTGAATCTACGTGACTGTGTCAACCAGTACACTACTGATACTATATTCGAGCATTAAAGTATTGTTTTTCCTACTCCGACCTCAGCTTACATTTTACTACGTTTAGAGCAAGCTGCCATTCATCAAACCAAACAGACATATTGTCTACGTCAGCTGTATCCTGCGCTCTGCAGATTTGGAATAACATACATTGCTGTTACAGAGATATACAGTTCTAATGTACCGTTGATTTTGTACCCGCGTCCCGTGACTAACGTAGTAATTTTTATTCGACATGTGCAATGAATTTGGTCTAAACGATTGAAGATTTAAATAGAGGGGCATTTCGCTGCTTTGCTACAGGTGTCGCTGTTCAGATGTCGGTGTTCTTTTTTCGTTATTGGAAAAGGAGCAGCGACCAACATTTTTAAGCTCTTTACAGGACCCTTTTTTCTAATAAATTATTCTGTGATGGTATTGCGAAAATTGCTTCCCAACGGTCAGTTTGACAGTGACTGGAAAACTGACTTCTAATTGGTTTGCAGAAAGTCACCAAGGTTTAACTACAGTATTAAAGTTCACGTGGATAGGGGCAGTACCAGTTATGCAGAGGTGAAGAGGCTGGCAGAGGATAGAATATTTTGGGGAGATGCATAAAACCAGTCTTCAGACTGAATATCATAACAATAACAAGTGCCGGCCGCGGTGGTCTAGCGGTTTTGGGCGCGCAGTCCGGAACCGCGCGACTGCTACGGTCGCAGGTTCGAATCCTGCCTCGGGCATGGATGTGTGTGATGTCCTTAGGTTAGTTAGGTTTAAGTAGTTCTAAGTTCTAGGGGACTGATGACCACAGATGTTAAGTCCCATAGTGCTCAGAGCCATTTGAACCATTTGAACCAGTCAATAACAAGTACAACAACACGAAAGTGGCCACTGTTCGAAGGGTACTGGGGAAAATTGCCTCAGGTTTTTGTTTTGGAAGGTCTTCTTTTCTCTGGTTAAGAGTTGCTGGGAACAGGTCCTTGTCACTGCTCAAGAATAACTCTCATGGTGAAGAACTGCTGATGACGGATGCCTAAGCGAAAGTCGCCTGCAGCCCTCGATCAGTGGGAGCATAGGAGGATGGACACGTGAAGCCCCTGTAGACGAGAGCAGCGTGGTGGTTCCAGAACAGACTCGTTCTCTGGAAGCAGCTCACGGCCCAGCGACGCATCTTCACGCACGCTTTTGCTGCTCTAAATCTTTTAGCCGTAATGGCTAACTGCAAACGCCTGGCCTCTTCTCTGGATGCGTCCTGCGTACTACCAATAAATTGAATAAAAGCAGATCTTTCGTTAACAGCATTGTTCTGCTTTTCGCTGAAACGTCGCGGCCTACACTTCTATTGTGCGTCTGTGTGAGTCGCCCGAGGACTCAGCAGTCGTTAGTTCAAGCTCCCTGCCACACTGGCGAACTCAACACACAAAAGACCAAGTAACCGATACTATGCTGAGACAGAAACCATCACAACCGTACAACTGTTAAACTGTTGTTATACTGCTAAGTGATAACGCAGCTAAAATTTCAACATCAACGGAATTGAAATTTAAAAAAATTAATATAATAAAAAATGTTCAGCTAATTTTCAAGATTAGAAGATAGAAATACGTTTATCGTTATTGCAACTGCATAACACTGGAATCGCCGCCATAGTGAAACCGCAATTCCATGAGCAAGAATCCACTGACGATAATGTTCTTATAAGGACAGGGTTGCCTCATCAGAATATCGTGGGAGGAAATGCTGCAGTGTGGAAAGTTATTTTTAAATATATACTGATCATCCAGAACATTATGCTGCTGCCTCTAGATCGTGGGATCCTGGGTTCAATTTGCGTCCGGGTTGGGGATTTTCTCTGCCGGAGGACTGGATGTTTGTGTTGTCCTCATCATTTCATCATCATCATCATCATTCGTGACGGTGCCTAGATTGGATTGAGTAAACATAGGACTGTGTAAAAATTGGTACTTTGTACGGGCACTGATGACCGCGTAGTTGAGCGCCCCATAAACCAAACAAACCAAAAAGAAGATTATACCCACGGAGCTACCATCGATATAAGCCCGTCCAGGTGATAGGAGCGTGACATGGCTAGGAATGACTGCTAGTAAGACACGCGCAGGGTGCATGTAGCGTCAGACAGCGTGATGTCCGTGTTTAGAATGGCGAAGGCGCGCGATCTATCTGAGTCTGACTGAGGGCAGATTGTGATGGCCCGGAGGCTCGGCACGAGCATTTCGGAAACTGCACGACTTGTCGGGTGTTCGAAGAGTGCTGTGGTGAATGTCTTCAACACCACGAGCAGACGACGTGGAGTTGGGCGGCCAACCCTCATTTCAGGTGTCGGACGTCGTAGGCTGGGCGGACTGGTAAAACAGCACAGGCGTCGAGCTGTGGCGGAACTAACATCAGACTATAATGCTGGGCAGAGTACAAGTATGTCGGAACACACAGTGCACCGAACACTCCTAACGATGGGCCTCCGCAGGCGACGACCCACGCACGTGGCAGTGTTAACACCGTGACATCGGAAACTATGATCGACATGGACACATGACCATCGGCACTGGACATTGGCGCAATGGCAGAGCGATGCATGGTCTGATGAATCCTGATACTTTGGTAATCCTGCTGATGGGGGAGGGGGGGGGGGGGGCGCTAGTCCGTCGTCTTCCACAAAATGGTTCAAATAGCTCTGAGCACTATGGGACTTAACATATGTGGTCATCAGTCCCCTAGAATTTAGAACTACTTAAACCTAACTAAGGACGTCACACACATCCATGCCCGAGGCAGGATTCGAGCCTGCGACCGTAGCGGTCACGTGGTTCCAGACTGAAGCGCCTAGAACCGCACGGCCAAGCCGGCGGGCCGTCTTCCACAGCTCCTTGACATCTGTAATGCGGGACGGAGACAATCTGGCGGCGGTTCCATTATGCTCTGGGGAACATTCACGTGGCCATCCAGGGGTGCAGTGGAGCTCGAGCAAGGCACCATGACGGTCAAGGAGTATCGTACACTGGTTGCAGACCACGTAGATGCCCTCATGATGATCATGTTTCCCGATGGCTGTGACACTTTTGAACAAGATTATTATGGCCCATCTCACAAGCCAGGAATATCATGGAGTGGTTCTAGGAACACAATGACGAGTTCAATGTCTGTGGTGACCCCCCCCCCCCCAACTCACCAGATCTGAAGTCGATCGATCACTTCGCTCCCCTCTGCGGAATTTACGGGAATTAGGTGACTTGTGTGTGCAGATGTGGTGCCAACCTCCTACAGCGACCTACCAAGGCCTCATTACTTCCATGCCACGACGCACCTCAGCTGTTACCCGTGCCAAAGGTAGACGTACCAGCTATTACGTAGGCAGTCATAATGTTCTGTCTGATAAGCATACTAAGTAATTGGCTCAATCACTATGATTTAAACTGAGTTTGTATTGATTTTCAACTGTTATCGTAAAAGGCATAAATAGCAATATGCTTACAGCCTGAAGGATTGTTTGGACTACCAGAGTGATAATATTAAAATTTATGGTCACGGTGTCTGTTCAGAAAGCACCTGATTTCCCTCTGGAAGTCTATAGAGCGAAATGCAAACCATTGTCCAAAGTCTGAGCAGCTCACAAAACGCACATGTACCGACAGCATTAACGCGAGTATAATGAAGAAATAAAGATAAAATGCAGCCAAAAGCTGCGAAACAGTGTCACGAATGTGTAAACGCCAAACGCGACACTTACTCCACAAGCGCTTACGGCGCGCAAAGCTGCATTCGGAAACCGAACAGGTACTCTGCAACAAAGATACACGAAAAGACTCCCTGTGCTCACACAGAAAACGACTTCTCTAGTCTCCAAGCGAACCCCGACTGACTGTATCTCCCACACTCGTAAAAGCTACCGTACGAGAGGAGGAAAATGCAAGATTGGTCACAGAGATAACTGAAAATCTCCCTCTTCTTCCTGTGTGCAGGGAAAGCCTGCAGAATTTTCTCATCCAGCATTTGTTGTATTTCCTGTTAACAGACTAACAGTTGGCAGTGCGCCTTCCCTCGCATTATGACTGGCGGTAAGATATCTCGGTGCGTAGATGCCACTCACTTCGCACGCTGTTAACAGGAACGTAGCGGTGGTCATGCTGGTTTGGTTCCGTGTTCCGAACCACCTGTGGGCTTTGCTCAAATCTCTCAGGACCTCAAGGAGTTCCCACTGCTCTGAAGGGCTCTTTCTAGCACTCTGCTTTGAGACATACTCAAAGCGGCCTACTCGCTCGACCGTTGCCTGTCAGAATTTCTCTTGGGAAACCTCTCCGCTTTTGTTAACCCACTGGCGAATACTTGCAGGTGCCATGGCCCGCCACATTCCCAGAACCGAGGAAAACACAAGCTAATAGGCCAAATATCACAGGCCCTGCTTTTCCGTTGGGAAAGTTTACGAGAATACAATACAGAATGCACTTAGCAACGTGTGACAAAACAGTACTGCCACCTTAGCTACGTGGGACAAACCAGTATCGCCACATTGCTTAAAAAACTGCTCCCAGTGGAGGTCAACCATCCCATCCTGCACAACAATCACTGCAAGATTTTCCTTGTGTTTACAGTGACCATGAGAAAAAGACTCAATAATCAATGAAAGGATGACGTTCTACGAGTAGGGCATGGAATATTAGAAACTTGGATGTCACAGAGAAGCTATTACATCTATAATGGGAAATGCAAAGGCTCAGTCTAGATATAGTGGGGAACAGTGGAGTGAAATGGAAAGATGACATCTGGTCATATGAGTATAGGGTAATATCAACACCAGCTGAAAATAGTACAACAGGAGTAGCATTCGTTATGAATAGGAAAGTAGACGAAAGTGTTATAGTGAAGAGTTCAGTGATAGGAGTGTTCTTGTCAGAATCGACAGCATACCAACACGAACAACGATAGTTCAAGCATACATGCCGTCGTCGCAAGCTGAAGATGAATAGACAGAGAGAGTATATAAGGATATTGAAAGGGTAGTACAGTACGTAAAGGAAGATGAAAATGTAATAATCATGGGGGACTAGAATGCAGTTGTACGGGAAGAAGCAGACGAAAAGGTTACAGGAGAATATGGGCTTGGGGCGGGGAATGAGAGAGGAGAAAGACTGAGTTCCGTAATAAATTTCAGCTATTAATAGTGAATACTCTGTTGAAGAATCACAGGAGGAGGTGGTGTACTGGGAAAAGCCCGGGTGACACGGGAAGATTTCTGTTACATTACATCAAGGTCAGACAGAGATTTCGAAATCAAATATTGGGTTGTAAGGCGTACACAGGAGCAGATATAGACTAAGATCGCAATGCAGTAGTTATAAAGAGTAGACTGAATCTCAAGCAATTAGTCATGAACGATCAATACGCAAAGAAGTGGGATACAGAAATACTAAGGAATGACGAGACGCGCTTGAAGTTCTCTAAGGCTATAGATACAGCAATAAGGAATACCTCTGTAGGCAGTACAGTTGAAGAGGAGCGGACATCACTAAAAAGTACCATCAACGAAATTGCGAAGAAACCATGGATAACAGAAGAAATACTTCATTTGATCGATGGAAGACGGATGTACAAAAAAGTTCATGGAGATTCAGGAATAGAGAAATAAAAGTCGCTGAGGAATGAAACAAATAGGACGTGCAGGCAAGATAAGACGAAATGGCTGTATGAAAAATGTGAAGAAATCGAAAAAGATAGTTTTGACGGAAGAAATGACTGAGCATACAGGAAAGTCAAAACACCTTCGGTGACATTACCTTTAAAACAAGGGTGACAACATTAAGAGTTCAACGGGAATTCCACTGTTAGAGGCAGACGAGAGAGCGGATAGGTGAAAGGATTACATTGCATGTCTCTATGAGGGGAAAGATTTGTCTAATGTGATAGAAGAAGAAACAGGAGTCGATTTAGAAGAGATAGGAGATCCAGTATTACAATCAATTTAAGAGCGCTTTGGAGAACTTAAGGTCAAATAAGGCAGAAGGGGTAGATAACATTGCATCAGAATTTATAAAACCATTGGAGGAACTGGCAACGAAACGACTACTCACGTTGGTGTGCAGAATGTATGAGTCAGACGACATACCATCTGGCTCTCAGAATATCATCCACGTAATTCCGAAGACTGCAACAGCTGACAAGTGCGAGAATTATTGCACAATCAGCTTAACAGCTCATGCATCCAAGTTGCTGACAAGAATAATATACAGAAGAATGCAAAGGAAAATTGAGCTTGTGCTAGATGACAATCAGTTTGGCTTTAGGAAAGGTAAAGACACCAGAGAAGCAATTCTGAAGTGGCAGTTGATAATGGAAGCAAGACTAAAGGAAAATCGGGACACTTTCATAGGATCTGTCGACTTGGAAAAAGCCCTCGACAATGTAAAATAGTGCAAGATTTTCGAACTTCTGAGAAAAATGTAGGTAAGCTGCAGGAAGAGATGCGTAATATACTATATTTACAAGAGCCAACAGGGAATAATATGAGTGAATGATCAAGATCGAAGAGCACGGATTGAAAAGGGTCTAAAACACGGATGTGGTCTTTCGCCACTAATGTTCAGTATGTACATCGAAGAAGCAATGATGGATATAAAAGAGAGGTTTAGGAGTGGGATTAAAATTGAAGGTGAAAGGATATGAATGATACGATTCGCTGGTGAGATTGGTATCCTGAGTGAAAGTGTTGAGGAATTACATATATTCTGACTAGAAAAACGATCTAATGAGTGCAGTCTACGGACTGAGACTAAATCGAAGGAGGACGAAAGCAAGGAACGGCAGGGGTTTGCAAGCCGTCCGACAAAATCAGTTCGTGCGGCGCCCACAGAGCTGTACAAGCCACGATCGACAGTACGAAGCTTTGAGCAAGAGGCTAGGTCTTGACGCCTACAAAGGACAGGTGCTTCACGCGGTAAAGCCGACAGACAACTCACAGAGCGAACAGTCTGCTGTAGATGTTTTTGGAAAAGATTTGTTTTTCGATGAGCCAGCTTTTCGTGTGTCAGTCCAACTGAAGTATTGTGATGTTCATACATGGGAGTCAGTGTACAAAAATGGTTCAAAAGGCTCTGAGCAGTATGGGACTTAACATCTGAGGTCATCAGTCCCTTAGAACCTAGAACTACTTAAACCTAACTAACCTAAGGACATCACACACATCCTTGCCCGAGGCAGGATTCGAAACTGACCGTATCAGCGGTGCGGTTCCGGACTGAAGCGCCTAGAACCGCTCGGTCACAGAGGCCGGCGGGAGTCAGTGTCCTAATTTTACACGTGGAAGAGAAACAAACATTGCATAATTAGTCTATTCGTTTTCAGCAAGTCTACTGTGGACAATGTTTTTTACTTGTACATGTGCCACCTGCAACCTGACGTCACACTTCAGCAGCATGGAACAAAACCTCACCGATTACTAAATGCCTGTCTGTTTATGAATGAAAAGTTTTCGGATAGGTGGACTGGTCGAAATAGTCCGATTTGATGATCGTGAAGATCTACAGAGAGCTGAGAGGAGACACCTCTGGCTGAAGTGGCGACAGCTGCTGGGAACCTGAAGCGTCAACGACCCCAGTGAAACATTATTAGAGTTCAGTTGTTTATTAACAATGTCTACAAGCCGCCGATCTTATGCAGCAGCCTCACCTATTGCTGGTTCAGCTGGGTGTTGGACTCTAGCTGGCGTCCGACCAGTCAGTTCAGCGATTGCACACCCAGGAAGTGATGTCAGCTACCATGGCGGGGCGGCGGCTGCCCAGAGCGAAGTGGCTCTCGCTGCGGAGTGTACTCAGTCCCACTCAGAAATCTACCATGGCACTCAAGACCCATCCGCGACGTACCTGCTGTCTGTACTCGTGTGCTCGGTTGATCTCCTTCCTGTGCCTGGTATGGTAGGTTTCAGCAACCGAAGGCTCCTGAGTGTTCAACAGGAACGTGTACACCAAGAGACCTTGTTGCTGTCTTCCGCGCTGAAGTCCGGCACTGGCTACAATCTGCGATGTGGTGTTGCTGGAAGACAGTCAGTTTCTCCATAGGTAGATGGTAGGCGGCGAGCAGCACGAAGTCAGTCCAGTGAAGGCCGTCGTCTTGAGTACACCTTCGGCTAGTTCATGGACTGTGCTGGAGCATGTACGACATAGATTCACTACACTATCGTAATCGTGGAATCTAGAGCTACTATAGCGAATGCCATCGAGTCCAGTGATCAACCCACGTAATAGGTGGAGAGCTAGAGTGTTTAGAGGGAGTTAGCTTGAGCCTATGACGTAAAGCACGATACGTAATAACCTAATGTGTGCACCATTTTTTGCTGTATTCACTTGTTGTTGTTGTTGTGGTCTTCAGTCCTGAGACTGGTTTGATGCAGCTCTCCATGCTACCATATCCTGTGCAAGCTTCTTCATCTCCCAGTACTTACTGCATCCTACATCCCTCTGAATCTGCTTAGTGTATTCATCTCTTGGTCTCCCTCTACGATTTTTACCCTCCACGCTGCCCTCCAATGCTAAATTTGTGATCCCTTGATGTCTCGGAACATGTCCTACCAACCAGTCCCCCCTCCTTGTCAAGTGGTGCCACAAACTCCTCTTCTCCCCAATTCTATTCAATACTTCATTTGTTATGTGATCTAACCATCTAGTCTTCAGCATCCTTCTGTAGCACCACATTTCGAAAGCTTCTGTTCTCTTATTGTCCAAACTATTTTTCGTCCATGATTCACTTACATACGTGGCTACACTCCATACAAATACTTACAGAAACGACTTCCTCACACTTAAATCTATACTCGATGTTAGCAAATTTCTCTGCTTCAGAAACGATTTCCTTGCCATTGCCAGGCTACATTTTATATCCTCTCTACTTCGACCGTCATCAGTTATTTTGATCCCCAAATAGCAAAATTCCTTTACTACTTTAAGTGTCTCATTTCCTAATCTAATTCCTCAGCAGCACCCGACTTAATTCGACTACATTCCATTATCCTCGTTTTGCTTTTGTTGATGTTCATCTTATATCCTCCTTTCAAGACACTATCCATTCCGTTCAACTGCTATTCCAAGTCCTTTGCTGTCTCTGACAGAATTACAATGTCATCGGCGAACCTCAAAATTTTTATTTCTTCTGCATGGATTTTAAAACCTACTCCGAACTTTTCATTTGTTTCCTTTACTGCTTGCTCAATATACAGACTGAATAACATCGGGGAGAGACTACAACCCTGTCTCACTCCGTTCCCAACCACTGCTTCCCTTTCATGTCCCTCTACTCTTATAACTGCCATCTCGTTTCTGTACAGATTGTAAATAGCCTTTCGCTCCCTGTATTTTACCCCTGCCACCTTCAGAATTTGAGAGTATTCCAGTCAACATTGTCAAAAGCTTTCTCTAAGTCTACAAATGCTACAAACGTAGGTTTGCCTTTCCTGAATCTATTTTCTAAGATAAGTCGTAGGGGCAGTATTGCCTCACGTGTTCCAACATTTCTACGGAATCCAAACTGATCTTCCCCGAGGTCGGCTTCTACTAGCATTTCCATTCGTCTGTAAAGAATTCGCGTTAGTATTTTGTAGCTGTGACTTATTAAACTGATAGTTCGGCAATTTTCACATCTGTCAACACCTGCTTCCTTTGGGATTGGATTTATTATATTCTTCTTGAAGTCTGAGGGTATTTCTCCTGTTTCATACATCTTTCTCACCAGATGGTAGTTTTGTCAGGACTGGCTCTCTCAAGGCCGTCAGTAGATCTAATAGAATGTTGTCTACTCTGGGGGCCTTGTTACGACTCAGGTCTTTGAGTGCTCTGTCAAACTCTTCACGCAGTATTGTATCTCCCATTTCATCTTTATCTACATCCTCTTCCATTTCCATAATATTGTCCTCAAGTACATCGCCCTTGTATAGACCCTTTATATACTCCTTCCACCTTTCTGCTTTCCCTTCTTTGCTTAGAACCGGGTTTCCATCAGATCTCTTGATGTTCATGCAAGTGGTTCTCTTATCTCTAAAGGTCTCTTTAATTTTCCTGTAGGCAGTATCTATCTTACCCCTAGTGAGATAAGCCTCTACATCCTTACATTTGTCCTCTAGCCATCCCTGCTTAGCCATTTTGCCCTTCCTGTCAATCTCATTTTTGATACGTTTGTATTCCTTTTTACCTGCTTCATTTACTGAATTTTTATATTTGCTCCTTTTAACAATTAAATTCAATATATGTTCTGTTACCTAAGAATTTCTACTAGCCCTTGTCTTTTTACCAACTTTCTCCTCTGCTGCCTTCACTACTTCATCCCTCAGAGCTACCCATTCTTCTTCTACTGTATTTCTTTCCCCCATTCCTGTCAATTGTTCCCTTATGCTCTCCCTGAAACTCTGTACAACCTCTGGTTCTTTCAGTTTATGCATGTCCCATCTCCTTAAATTCCCACCTTTTTGCAGTTTCTTCAGTTTCAATCTGCAGTTCATAACCAATAGATTGTGGTCAGAATCCACATCTGCCCCTGGAAATGTCTTACAATTTGAAACCTGGTTCCTAAATCTCTGTCTTACCATTATATAATCTATCTGATACCTTCTAGTATCTCCAGGATTCTTCCATGTATACAACCTTCTTCTATGATTCTTGAACCAAGTGTTAGCTATGATTAAGTTGTGATCTGTGCAAAATTCTACCAGGCGGCTTCCTCTTTCATTTCGTAGCCCCAATCCATATTCTCCTACTATGTTTCCTTCTCTCCCTTTTCCTACTACCGAATTCCAACCACCCATCACTACTATATTTTCGTTATCCTTCACTATCTGAATAATTTCTTTTATTTTATCATACATTTCTTCAATTTCTTCGTACTCTGCAGAGCTAGTTGTCATATAAACTTGTACTACTGTAGTAGGCATGGGCTTTGTATCTATCTTTGCCACAATAATGCGTTCACTATGCTGTTTGTAGTAGCTAACCCGCACTCCTATTTTTTTATTCATTATTAAACCTACTCCTGCATTACCCCTATTTGATTTTGTATTTATAACCCTGTAATCACCTGACCAAAAGTCTTGTTCCTGCTGCCACCGAACTTCACTAATTCCCACTATATCTAACTGTAACCTATCCATTTCCCTTTTTAAATTTTCTAACCTACCTGCCCGATTAAGGGATCTGACATTCCACGCTCCGATCCGTAGAATGCCAGTTTTCTTTCTCCTGATAACGACGTCCTCTTGAGTAGTCCCCGCCCGGAGATCCGAATGGGGGACTATTTTACCTCCGGAATATTTTACCCAAGAGGACGCCATCATCATTTAATCATACAGTAAAGCTGCATGCCCTCGGGAAAAATTACGGCTGTAATTTCCCCTTGCTTTCAGCCGTTCGCAGTACCAGCACAGCAAGGCCGTTTTGGTTAATGTTACAAGGCCAGATCAGTCAATCATCCAGACTGTAGCCCCTGCAACTACTGAAAAGGCTGCTGCCCCTCTTCAGGAACCACACGTTTGTCTGGCGTCTCAACAGATACCCCTCCGTTGTGGTTGCACCTACGGTACGGCCATCTGTATCGCTGAGGCACGCGAGCCTCCCCACCAACAGCGGTATACTAGAATGGAATAATAGAGAATTGTGGAGGTGGTTCGATGCATCCTCTGCCAGGTACACTTAAATGTGATTTGCAGAGTATTCATGTATATGTAGATGTACATGTAGATGCAGATGCAGATGCAGATGGCGCTCGATCAACGAAGTACGTTTGAATCGTCCACACGTAATACTAGTTCTTAAAAAAACTGTAGAATTTCACTCACCACAAAATTCTGTAATTGAAGGATTAATAGTATCTTCAATACAGTTTAACATACTACACTCTTAAATTTGTAGAGCCAAAAATACTAGGGCCGTTCAATGAGTAATACAACGCATCTTTTTTTTTTTTTTTTTTTTTTTTTTTTTTGTCAAATGTCGCTTGAAATACTGGGGAATTTCTTGTGAAACATGATGGAATATCCCCGCTTCAGCCACCTATGGTTTCATGAATTTACGATAGTTTGGGCCTTGTATGTAGTCTTCAAAATGGCGTCTGTAATGGAGGTGCTTTCCAAGCATACAACTGTCACTGGGTTTCTTTTGTTAGAAAACCAGAGCATCGCAGATATTCATAGGTATTGCAGAATGTCTATGGAGACTTGCCAGTTAATAAAATTTTGCTGAGTCGTTGAACGAGGTGTACATCAACATCGAATCAAGGTCACGCAAGCCAGTCCAATCTCCTGCGTGCCGGTCAGCCACTGTGACTTCTGCAACTTTCGAACGTGCGGACACTCTCATGAGAAGTGAAGGACGTTTCACAGACATTTCGCTGTCAACCGGACCACTCTGTTGTTAGGGGTCACACTCTAGCCCGCCAGCTGAGGTATTCGAAAGAGCATGCAAGCTGGTTTCCTCGCTGCCCGGCAGAAGACTATAAAGAGCAACAAGGCCCATATATCTGTAATTTCTTGAGCACGACGAGGGAGGTTATTGATGCTGAAAGACGTTGGCTCCGACGTCGTCGAGCTGAGAGGTACCATGCGGGCCTCACCGAGCAAGATGGCGTAAGGCCGTCGCATTGTACGGAGATATTGTTACAAATGGGGTTTTGAAGCCAAAAGGGTGAGGAATAATGTGGTGTATAGGGAATAAAACCAAACTGCTTTCAGAATAAAACGCCTTTCGTATTTACAAGTACTGCACAAAACAATACCTCATGTCTCACACCAACAAACTGAAATTGCCGGAAACGACTTACGGATCTTTCTGTGATTCTAAAGTCAGTCAGTAGATTTAAACACTGACCAAGAGATATCATATGTTTCTTGTACACCAACCTCCAGGTAAAAGATTCTCGGCTGCTAACGAATGAACGAAATTAGTGTTTTTAAATCATGCTCCACGTTTACACGCGACAAAATTTGTTGGAAGTGAAAACCGAATTTCGCAACCAATTTTTCGCTGCCGTGTTTAAATGTTAAACAGGAAACAATGTTCCTACCTCGATGAAAAACCATATTTTTGGGTGTTAGTTTTTTCCACGAACTATGTCGTTTTTTTATTACTTTTGGCCGGCGAAACAGTCTGTTGGAGCAGAAGGAAATCGTACAAGAAGAGTTTTAAAAATTGTGTCCACTTCAGTTATAGGGGAAAATACGCTGTCACTGGCGGAAGAGTACCGAAAGTTTTGCCAGCAAGATAGATTATGAAGGATAGAGAATGTCACTGAATGACAGGGCGCGGATAGCAGTTCACAAATTATCCAGCAGAATATAAAGGCACGGTTCCTGCCAAACGGTAAAGCACTGATGCTCAAATCGTTATAGGCACTGAAAGCTGGCTAAAGCCGGATATAAGATCAGCCGATATTTTTGCGAAGAACCTAACGGTGTTCCGAAAGGATAGGCTAAACACGGTTGGCGGTGGCGTGTTTGTTGCTGTTTGAAGTAGTTTATCTTGTCGTGAAATTGAAATAGATACTTCCCGTGAGTTAGTATGGGCAGAGATCATTGTTGGCAACCGGAATAAAATAATAATTGGATCCTTTTATCGACCTCCCAATAAAGATGATAAAGTTGCTGAAAGCTTGAAACGAAACTTGAATTTGATTTCAAACACGTACCCAACTCATGCAATTATAGTCGGTGGTGACTTTAATTTACCCTCGATATGTTGGCTAAAATATATGTTTAATTCTGGAGCTACACACAAAACATCATACGAAATTGTCCTAAGCGCATTCAGTGAAAATTATTTCCAGCAGCTAGTCCAAAAGTCCATGCGAATAGTAAACGGTTGTGAAAACACACTTGACCTCTTAGCAACAAATAATCCTGAGTTAATAACAAGCATGAAAAGGGATACAGGGACTAGTGAACATAGGTTTGTCGTAGCAGAGCTGAATCCTGTAAGCCCGAAATCCTCCAAAAATAAAGGAAAAGTATATCTATTCAAAAAAGCAGATAAAATTTCGCTTGACATCTTCTTGAGAGGCAATATCCACTCATTCCAAATTAATGATATAAGTGTAGACCAGATGTGGCTTAAGTTCAAAGAAATAGTATCGGCAGCAATTGAGATATTTATACCAAATAAATTTACAAAAGACGGAGCTGATCCTCCTTGGTACACAAAACGGGTCAAAACACTGTTGTAGAAACAAGAAAACAAACATACCAAATGTAAACAGAGGCAAAATCCCACAGATTGGCGACCTTTTACAGAAGATCGAATTTTAGCAATTCGAGATACACTACTGGCCATTAAAATTGCTACACCAAGAAGAAATGGAGATAATAAACGGGTATTCATTGGACAAATATATTATACTAGAACGGACATGTGATTACTTTTTCACGCTATTTGGGTGCATAGATCATGAGAAATCAGTACCCAGAACAACCACCGCTGGCCGTAATAACGGCCTTGATGCGCCAGGGCATTGAGTCAAACAGAGCTTGGATGGCATGTACAGGTACAGCTGCCCATGCAGCTTCAACACGATATCACAGTTCATCAAGAGTAGTGACTGGCGTATTGTGACGAGCCAGTTGCTCGGCCACCATTGACCAGAGATTTTCATTTGGTTAGAGATGTGGAGAATGTCCTGGCCAGGGCAGCAGTCGAACATTTCTGTATCCAGAAAGGCCCGTACAGGACCTGCAACATGCGCTCGTGTATTATCCTGCTGAAATGCAGGGTTTCGAGGGATCGAATGAAGGGTAGAGCCACGGGTCGTAACACATCTGAAATGTTACGTCAATTGTACAAAGTGCCGTCTGTGCGAACAGGAGGTGACCGAGACGTGTAACCAATGGCACCCCATACCATCACCCCGGGTGATACGCCAATATGACGATGACGAATACACGCTTCCAATGTGCGTTCACCGCGATGTCGCCAAACACGGATGCCACCATCATGATGCTGTAAACAGAACCTGGATTCATCAGAAAAAATATCGTTTTGCCATTCGTGCACCCAGGTTTGTCGTTGAGTACACCATAGCAGGCTCTCCTGTCTGTGATGCAGCGTCAAGGGTAACCGCAGCCGTGGTCTCCGAGCTGATAGTTCATGCTGCTGCAAACGTCGTCGAACTGTTCGTGCAGATGTTTGTTGTCTTGCAAACGTCCCCATCTGTTGACTCAGGGATCGAGACGTGGCTGCACGATCCGTTACAGCCATGCGGATAAGATGCCTCTCATGTCGACTGCTAGTGATACGAGGCCGTTGGGATCCAGCACGGCGTTCCGTATTACCCTTCTGAACCCACCGATGCCATATTCTGCTAACAGTAATTGGATCTCGACCAACGCGAGCAGCAATGTCGCGATACGATAAACCGTAATCGCGATAGGCTACAATGCGACATTTATCAAAGTCGGAAACGTGATGGTACGCATTTCTCCTCCTTACACGAGGCATCACAACAACGTTTCACCAGGCAACGCCGGTCAACTGCTGTATGTGTATGAGAAATCGGTTTGAAACTTTCATGTCAGCACGTTGTAGGTGTCGCCAGCGGCGCCAACCTTGTGTGAATGCTCTGAAAAGCTACTCGTTTGCATATCACAGCATGTTCTTCCTGTCGGTTAAAGTTCGTGTCTGTAGCACGTCATCTTTGTGGTGTAGCAATTTTAACGGCCAGCAGTGTACTTATAACAGTTTCTACAGCTAAACTTTGTCTCGAAACCTGACAGAAAATAAAACGAGGTTTTGGTCGTATGTGAAGTATGGCAGCGGCAAGACACAATCAATGCCTTCTCTGCGCGGTAGCAATGGAGGCACTATAGAAGACAGTGATGCCAAAGCAGAGCTACTAAACACAGCCTTCCGACATGGCCATACGGAGTATATTCGCTCAAATGTAAGTAGCTCGCGAAGTATTTAACTAATAAAATCCAGTACGCTGTACTGGCCGCCGAATATTCCACAGAAACGGAAGTATACAGGGCGTGCCACAGAAATGCGTAACAGGACGACACACGTTGTCTGTATACATGAACCGGTTATCAGACACGGTCAACAGCGCTGTAATATTGTTCATTGCAGTGTTGCCGTCTAGGGAAGTTGACGTAGTTGAACAGTCCGTAGTTGGACAATCGTAAAGAAATGGAGAAAGACTTAGACAAAATATTCACTTGGTGCAGTGACCGTCAGCTTTCTTTAAATGTGCGTTAGTGAAATGAAATGCCTATAAATAAGAGAAAAAACTCGAGAATATACTATTAAAAGACTAGTGGCGGACATCTGGAGCACGTGGCATCACATATTTAACAGCGACACTTAAACAAGCCGTATGGTACACCATACAGTGTGTTTCCGTAACAGGGCATAGAGAATGCTCCACTGAACTATTTGAAGTAGGGAACCTGGAGTTGGAGAAGACAGCTTAAGAAGACATGGAAGTAAACTTGTTACCGCTTTTCCAGCATTACTGTTTTCCAGCTTATTTACAACTAATATGCGTACAAGTTTACACGTACTGTGCTGTTTATTTGTAATTCTATTTCTCCTGCAAGGAAACAAGGAGGACGAGCCTCCTTGTCTTCTGTCCGACCGTCTGAACGGTTACCTGTACTTGAGGTTCATGCAAACAGTTCTATCTGGGTTGCTGGAGAACGGCTGTTAGTGAGAGGCTGTAGATACAAAGTAATGGTTCACGCCTCACTTCCGTGTGGATGCCCGCAGCCATCTCAGTGCTGTACTTCCTGGTCGCTGGATAGGAAGGGGAAGTCTTATTCTGCTAGGTCACCTATCCTGAACCCTCTATGGGGTGTCTAGAGTCACTTGCGTTGCACAACCTAGTGGATATGGAGACGGAATTAGTTGCCAGAATTGAAGCTCCCTGTGATCTGATTCGAAACGCACTAGGGATATTTGTGAGGGTGTGTCAGAATCTTATTCGCCGAAGTCAACCTTGCACTGACATTGATGGAAGTCAGTTCCAGTACATTTCGTAAGATGCAGTACGAACTGCGTTAATTGTGTGGATGATGGTATTTGGAGTTAACTGTCACTAATGTAAATAAAAAAGTAAACAGTGATGTGATTTTATTCCTATTTTCTCCTTAAGCTGGTTTCTCCGATCACAGATCCCTACCTCAAAAAGTTCAGTTGGGCGTCCCCGCTAAAGTTTTGCACGCACTTACGGAAACACACCGAGTAATTAATGTAATGACTTTATTAGAATAATAATTTTCGTTTAAAACTTCCATGTGAGTTTCGTATTTTTACCTGTTACACGCACGTCACGGCGATCTAGAGATAACGATCTTATCACATCTCTCGATACAATCCTGGTGTCGACGTCCATCAACAGCACCATGAAGTGTAAAGTGATATCACATCTCTTGCGGCCATTATGACCTGACATAGAAATAAAAGAGTAAGTATTTAATATTATATACGTCTTTTGAAATAAGTTCAGTCATTTACTGGCCACTCTAAAATCAAGTATATTTTTATAACGTGGCCTACCATCATATAACTATGGTGGAAACAAACAAAGTTGAAATGTGTTATGAAAAATAGCTAATATTCATTGAATTATACTCACTGTCTTACACACTCAAGAAGAAAATCATTTCAGTTGTTCTTATTGAGAAGTGTAAGAAGTCAGAAATAATATCTCTGATTTCATTATAATTCGACGACTTGCATTTGCATAAGAATATTTTGGTGTTTCAAGGAGAGGAGAGTTGTACGAAGTATTTGTTGATGATAAGGACACAGATTTCCTGGGAAGTAATCCTACGACGTACTAATGTCGGAAAATATTAATTTTAAGTGAAATTGCTAGCACAGAAACTAACGATGAACTCATTTTGTTGGCTACCTGTTTGAATTGCAACGCAGGTTGCTTAGGCAGAGGAGAAAAGCAATAACTGGAGTTTACGACAATTTCTGAAAATGACGACAGAAAAGTATATCCATTTCTTTTCCATACTCTAAGATGAAGCGATATCCGCGAAGTTAGCCGTATCCTTTCACATTGTATCGAGTGTCAGACGACGTCCTGGTGGTGATGGGGCAGCTCTGGTTTCTAGCATCATACACTATGTTATCTACTATCGATTTATAAGGAAAAGTGACCTTTCCATCCCAACTTCTAGCAAAAACCAGTTGGATACTTTTAGAGAACCTGTATTCCTAGAGGACTGATTCAAATTTCTCCTTCCTTTCCTTCTTTCTTTCTGCAGCTCTTGAGGCCGTTTCTCGCCACCTTGTATCCAAGACTCTTGATCTCGACACTAATTTTCAGATTTCTTCATTGTATATCTTTCACCACTTGATTTCTCCATTTTACATTCTACACAGGTCTTCCTGTTTGTGTCTTGTATAGAAACCGTCGACAAAATATATTTTTCGGTTATCATTCATCCCTTAACCTCGTCACATACTCATACTATTTTAAACGACATTTTCTGATGGCTTCGGTGATGTGCACAGGAATTTTCATTTGCTTGTTGATTTTTTTATTTGAGATATTTTCTTGAATAAAACTCTGCACTTTCATTTTAAAAAATCGATTTGGACGACTTCAGATCTTTTCATACCTTCTTTTGCCATTTTAAACGATTTCTCTTCATATAAGCAAATGATGTGTATTATTGATTCTTATAAACTTTTCTGGTCTTTTTCTTTTATTTTATCCAATCCGAGGATGGAATTCAGCTTACAGCTTACTTGCTCAGCTTCTGTTGTCCTCTGCCTTATTTCTTGTTTACTGGTACCATGCTGTGAGATTATAGCTCCGATACGTTTATACTTTTGACTAGCCTCGAAAATATCTTTATTTATATTAATATCGTGTTGTTTACCTTCTGTAGAGAGATTTACGCTTTTAGTCATCAGTCTTCTGACTGGTTTGATATGGCCGGCCACGAATCCCTCCCCTGTACCAACAACTTCATCTCACAGTAGCATTTGCACCGTAAGTCCTGAAATATTCGCTAGGTCTATTCCAGTCTCAGTCTTCCCCTACATCTCCCTCTAGTACCATGGAAGTCATTCCCTGATGTCTTAACACGTACCTTAACGTATTGTCCCTTGCCCTTGTCAGTGTTTCCATATGTTCCTTTCTCCATCGATTCAGCGGTGAAACTCCCCATACCTTGTACTGTGAGGCCACCTAATTTTCTACGTGCTTCTGTAACACCACATTTCAAATGTTTCGTTTCTCTTTTGTTACCGTTTCCCTACTGCCCATGATTCACTACCATACAATGCTGTACTCCCAGAAATGTCTTCCTCAAATTAAAATCTATGTTTTCTTTTTTTAATTTTTATTAGTCTGATTTTTGTAGGTTTCTAAGGTTTTCTAAATCATATAGGAGGCGCGTTTTACGTAGAGGAAAGTGTGCCTAGGGGCACATGTTGTTTTTGATCGGTACCTCAGTCTAGTGACTGATTTTATAATCACATGAAGAAGCGAACTTTAGGGACCGTGGAGCACTACCATCTACTATTGAAATAATAATTTGCCTAAAATGTTTCCTCTGAGAAAATATTTCTGTTTTGTGACCGTGACTAAGTGTAATGGAAAGGAGTCAGACTAAATACGTTCCCCTAAACATTTCTACTGAAAAAAGCAGTAACAACATAAACGGGAATCGAACTAAGGTTCAACCTGTAGTCCAGTAAACTGTTATTACGTGAAAAGAAACAGTTGCCAGACTAATTAGGCAAAGTTGTACCCAGTACTATCATGGTTCATGAAGAAACTTAACTATTGGATTACTTGATCTGATAAGATACAAGAGAGTTACACAATTTAGCAAGAAATATACCATTGATTTGACTTCAGCTATACAGGAGTAGTGTTAATCCGTTTGCACAACAACTGGCTCTCAATGACACTTACTATTTGTACATTACAATAGGAAGATAATGATATTTATAGGTGAATGAATCCTAATGGTGAAGCACTACTGACATGGGCAAGATGTTCTTTTGCCAGTTCAACTAAAGGAAATTACTTCTACTGAAATAATTATGAAGCAGCAGTATGTTTTGTAATGATCATTATTTGAATGGTGAAGGAACATTCACTTTCTTATATTATTTATCTCAAGTGAAATATGTGACCCATGGATTTAGTATAGTTTGAAAATTTGTATCCAGTTGCTTACCCTTCCTCGCTGTTATTATAATATATTTAAATCTGGCTGAACTGTTAACATGGTGGCCAGAAAGTAATTTATCGGTAAATTCAGATCGTGGCTGAGCGCTTTAGTCACAACACGATATGGGAAACACTGTTAAAAACCAACACATGAGATTGTAAACACTATTATTTAAATAAAACAAATCTTTGAACTGAATATTTTAACTGTTCATTTATGAAAACTGCCAATACCCTGGCCGCCGTGGTACCACCGGCTCCCGTCAGATCACCGAAGTTAATCGCTGTCGGGCTGGGCTAGCACTTGGATGGGTGACCGTCCGGTCTGCCGAGTGTTTTTGGCAAGGGAAGTGCACTCAGCCGTTGTGAGGGAAGCCGAGAAGCTACTTGAGTGAGAAGTAGTGGTTCTGGTCTCGTAAACTGACATACGGCTGGGAGAGCGGTGTAGTGACCACAAGCCCCTCCATATCCGCATCCAGTGGCGCCTATGGGTTGAGGATGACATGGCGGCCGGTCGGTACCGAGGGGTCTTGATGGCCTGTTCGGGCGGAGTTTAGTTTATTTATGAAAACTATGTGGAATATTTCAAAACTTGTGCTCACGAAATGATTATTTACTTTACAACTCCACTTTTCAACAAAATGCTTTTCAGTTCAGTAAAACGGGATGCTCGGGTTCAACGTAGAACTTGCTATAGGACCCTGTTTAGGTAATTGACTAAGAATAGATTATGGTGGCTCTACACAAATTTTACAGAACACGTAATTGGTCCATGCAAATGATATAGTACTCAACCGACAATTTGGGGTGAAGTTGGTGGTATGGCCGATCTCCTGTGCTATCCAAAAAAGGGCGGCAAGCTGTGGAAATCCTGTTTTTAGCGTCGAATCTCCGTAGTACAGAGCTAACCAAAGTATGCAGCGAATAATAAGACGCATTACTTCCGCATCCGAGGCTATATTATATAATCTTGCAGTTCTTCTCTCCTCTTTCAGTTCACGGGATGCACACTCTTCGCCTCCGAATCACCGACTGATTCATGCCACACAGGAGCCTTCCCGTTCGACCACCAAATGCACCTTTTCTATTCCCGCCTAGCCAGTTCCGTTGAGCAGAGACTTCCCTCAAAGTTTTATGTGTTTAAAAACCTACTTACCCTATGCATGAACCACTATAATATAACATATTCGTTCTTTTACAGCGCTTTTATTTTGACGTTACATCCATAGATTAATTACAATTACATAAATAATCAATAAAACATTTACATGGATGTTACATCAGAGAGCATAGCTATACAGGAAACACATTAAGTAAAAACAGACAAACAAGTTAAATAAGAACACTATAGGTAATATCGATAAGTTACAACGACCGTAAGCAGTTTCCACAATGTCCTACTTTTTTGTTACTAGGAAAAAGCTTTTGTTTTGTGCAGCATTGTAAGTATTTAGATTTATACGCATTTAAGTGCTGTATATTATATTGAAGGTATTTGGAATATGTTCTTGATTCTTCAGTTACAAATTTTTATAGAAAGTAAAATGTAATGTATTTTTAAAACTAGTTACATAATGGGTGGACTGTAAAGTCATACTTTAGTTTCCAATAGTTTCAACTTTTAAATGTGCACCCCTAAGAAATTATCCGAATGCGGCGAAAATGGTAGATGTGACGTATATGTGCAGACAAACAAATGATCGCCGGCCGAAGTGGCCGTGCGGTTAAAGGCGCTGCAGTCTGGAACCGTAAGACCGCTAGGGTCGCAGGTTCGAATCCTGCCTCGGGCATGGATGTTTGTGATGTCCTTAGGTTAGTTAGGTTTAACTAGTTCTAAGTTCTAGGGGACTAATGACCTCAGCAGTTGAGTCCCATAGTGCTCAGAGCCATTTGAACCAAAGAAGAACTGGGTGATTTATTCAAGAGAAACAACTTTAGAAAATCAATAACTCGTAGGTATATCTCTGGTCCTTACGCAAACCGTTACTGAGTTTGGCACTGACTGTGTTTCTGGATGTCTTCGTTCCGTTACAGGGGCTCGGTTCGAAGTTGTACTTATCATTGAAGACAACTGTACTCCAGTCAATGAGATTCCAGGCCGAGGACATGCCTGGAGACGCCCTGGACAGAGGTGGGATACTAAACTGAATGTCGCCCGTCATACGGCCCGACAACCAGGAGTGATGGTCAGGGGAGCCGTTTCGTTTCAGCGGAGGGGACCTGTGGTTGTCATCCGCAGAATCCGTACAGAACAACGGTAAGTCGACGATATTCTAAGCCCCGTTTAGTTTTCCTTCATGGAAAGCCACCCAGGGCTGACATTTCAGCAAGATAACGTCCAACAGCATACGGTCAGAGTATCTACTGCACATCTACATGCATGTTAAACCCTGCATTGGATAGCAACGTTGCCGCATTTATCCTCAATTAAGAACGTTTGGAGCATTATGGACAAGACCCTCATAGCATCTCGAGATTTTGACGCAGTAACGCGGTATTTACACAATATACGCCGTGATATGCCTCAGAAGAACATCGAGCAACTCTGTTAATCCAGAATGAAATTTCCACTCCGCTGCAGAATGGAAATTTCATTCTGGAAACATCCCCCAGGCTGTGGCTAAGCCATGTCTCCGGAATATCCTTTCTTCAAGGAGCGCTAGTTCTGAAAGGTCTGCAGGAGAGCTTCTGTGAAGTTTGGAAGGTGGGAGACAAGGTAATGGCGGAATTAGAGCTGAGAGGACGGATCGTGAATCATGCTTGGGTAGGTCAGATGGGTTGTCGGTCTTGAGAAGCCGCGCGGCGAGGACGTGTTGTTTACGCCATAGCCACAGCAAACAGCGTAGAGGAACCGTCGAGTGCTGTGATAGCAGCGAAACGTCCAGCGCACACAGACGACATTCACATGGCTAACTCTTTACGACAATCGACAGAGAAGTTCACATTCGAGAACCGCTTTTCCCGACCAAATGCGCTTGAAGTTGAACGTTTTTTGAGAAAAGAGGTGAAACCAGATCGTCACGAACTGATCGCCATTTATCTTTCGATAGTGGTTGGGTTGTTTGGGGAAGGAGACCAGACAGCGAGATCATCGGTCTCACCGGATTAGGGAAGAACGGGGAAGGAAGTCGGCTATGCCCTTTGAAAGGAACCATCCCGGCATTTGCCGGGAGCGATTTAGGGAAATCACGGTAAACCTCCGAGCGGCTGGTCCTGGCGGAGGTTCGAGTCCTCCCTCGGTCATGGGTGTGTGTGTTTGTCCTTAGGATAATTTAGGTTAAGTAGTGTGTAAGCTTAGGGACTGATGACTTTAGCAGTTAAGTCTCATAAGATTTCACACACATTTGAACATTTTTGAACGGAAAACCTAAATCAGGATGGCCGGACGCGGGATTGAACAGTCGTCCTCCCGAATTTCGATAGAGGGAAGTGTTGTATATGAACATTGCTGTGACCGACTCTTTCGAACGTCAGGCAGGTCTTGCAAGTTCCTTCACTCCGTCGGCACTGCAGCACTACGGGACGGTTCTCGCCTATATGGAGCAAAAGTGGTTGAGCTTCGAGACCTGTCCTGTTCTCAATCGTGTACGTCAGGTCAGAAACTATCTTCAAGAACACGTTCCCTCTTATGTATACATTTGAGGCTGCCGTGCGATCGTTATGTATGGCGGGCAACATCGTCCATACAAGGTCACGTGCGATCAGAATGCCTACAATGACGAATTGCAGAATTGCCGGTGAGAGACAACCTTCACCAGCAACGATCCCAGGTGTGGCCCCTCACATAAGTGGAGGCTGCGCTGGGAACTGCGGCACCATACCGCGTTGCACGAGGAACTCACGATGAATCAGAGGAGACAGCAGCGGTGCAGGAAGGCCGGTAGTGGACCAGCCAATGAGACCGATGGAAGAAGCCCCAAGTCACGCTGTGTCAACGCGTGTCGAACCTACACGAACGGAAGAGATAGTTGTAGTCATTGACGTAATGCACGAGACAGGAGGGGACTGAGAAATTCCAAGTGTGGGACAGTCTCAAAAATCATAAAAGAAGCGCTAGAAACAACGTATCGCACTCTAATGATGCCGAGGCAGCTCGTCCATATCGAGAAAAAGCCAAACAGATAGCACAAACGCAGCGCAGTATTCCGAAGACGGTTCGTGCATAAGATCAGGAACCTACACAGCAAGCGAAGACCCGAGGTGACTATGGCGATGACGACAGTGGTGCGACACCCATGGATGTGGGTTGGACGCGACAACCGGTGGTCCCGATCGACAAATTCCGACCTTGCACCGAGCCGACCCTGTGCACAAACCTGTGAGTTGGGCGGATGTCGTTGAGTTTGACAATCAGGATACGGGAACGATGGACAAACCCACAGCATCACAAGACGTGGCCGACAGTCAGAATACAGTGGGCAGCGCAATACGAGGAGGTGCAAGTGAGACAGCCGACGTCTCGGAGAGAGAACGGCGAGTCGAGCCGCCGAATATGTAGCGGAGTTGTGCAGAAGGCATATGGAATAGCGACGATAAACATCAACAAAATCCGCAGGGGGGGGGGGGGGGGGGTAAATTACAGCTTCTAAGTGATATGCTAGGGGTAGCAGAAGTCGATACCGCCTTGTTACAGAAGGTAAAGGAGTCGCAGTACCACTCCATGCACCTTTATATCGCTCATATCCATCCTGACGCCGCACACGAACTGGGCACAGCAATGCTAACTAAAGAGGTTATCGAAGTTACGGATGTCAAGTTTCTACCTTCGGCAACAGGAACAGCGCTTACGCTCGCCGGCGTCCGACTTATCAATGTATACGCGCCGGCTCCGAATTCTATCGAACTGAGATCATGCCCCTGTTCGCGGGCAGGTACAGTAGTGACTTGAACTGCGTGCGTTCACCCCGCGGTCAGACACAGAACTGCAACACCTGCTGTGAGCTCTCCACCAGCATACGTGACACAGTCTTGGTCACGTGGGCCTGCCTACATGGCGACGCGCTGGGGTTCACGTACTTTACGGCTATGTCATCGGGCCGCATGGTCGCATATACAGGGTGAGGCAGCTAAGTCATAACACCCCTCGTATCTCCCCAATCGTAATAGATACGAAGATGCCGTTCGGACAGTGAATTGCCGGGACAGGGGCTACTTGAATACATCACATTTCATGTTTGTGTTATTTTTTATTACCGAGATATGAGGCCATATTTAGTGTTTCAAATAGAACCCTATGTTAAATTTTAGCATAACATGATGGGCTTAAAAAGACGGTTTCAAATATGTGTATATTACAATATTTCGGCGAATAGTTTTTGAGACACAGATATGTTCTCGTATCGTGTACGTCCTTCGAAGCGGCATTGTCCAATGCTTCCTTTCCTGTTGTGTAGAGTACATGATATACGTCGCGAGGCCGTCCTTACACAAAGACGCCAATTTACCCGACAATAGCAATACATACTGCGATATTTTGCGCAAAAATTAACTGATGATGTCGCGCAAATATCATTCAGTTATTTGACAACTGTGATACCAAAATAGTAGACAAAATACAGTATTAAAATACTACAAGATGTTAATACATTTTAAGTAACAGAAATATAAATGTAAATAAGGAGGCACTTATTGGTCCCAATTATTTCGTACGTATTTGTTTTTATTTGAAAATATTTACTACTGATCACCATACGATACAAATACACACAAAGATGCAAAATACATACTGTACATGATACAAAACTTTACAAAAGCATGGGCTCAAAATGCTTCCCCTCTGCTCTAATGCACATTTGTAGTCGCCGTTCGAATGACTTATGAACGGCTGCGAGGATGTCACGTGAGATATCAGCGCCCGCTTCGAAGAACGTTGCTTCATATCGTCTGGCGTAGTTGGTATTTGAGCATATACATTATGGTTGATTGCTCCCCACAGAAAACAATCAAGAGGGGTCAAATCAGGAGACCGGGCTGGCCACTTCACTTCAGCACGTAGTTCTATCCAACAATCCGGGAACTTTTCATTTAACAGCTCTGTAGCCACACGGGAAGAGTGAGCAGGACAGCCGTCATGTTGGAAGCACATGCACTGACGCGTAGATAGTGATACCTCTTCCAGCAAACTTGGAGAACGTTTCGCAGGAACTGTGCATAGTTATTGCCATTTATTATACCCGGAATGACTTACGGATCCACAATGACATTTCCGATGATGCCGCACCACACGTTAACACTCCACAGTTTCTGATGCTGTACCTGATGATGTAAATTCACATTACCGTGGTTGGTAAAAGTCGCTTCATCAGTAAGAAGCACCCGTTGAAAAAACGTTGGATCATCTTGTAGGCGCTGCAGAGCAAACCGGTAAAATTCCTGGCGCCGTTCGAAATCCACACCTGAAAGTGCATGATGTAATGAGAGGTGAAAAGGGTGAAAGCTATAGTGGTGCAATATGCGTAGAACACTACTCTGACTTATACCACATTCCGAGGCAATACATCGCGACAAAACATCAGGGTCATCATGCGGCAACGTTAGAACGCCCTCTTCATGTACCTCGCCAGTTGCAGTTTTCTGCCTTGTCCTCTGTATGGCATTTCATGATCCCGATTCAAGTAGTTTCTTGCAAATATGTGCAAGAAGCTGACGCGTAGGACGCTCACGACGAGGATACAGCTCTCCATATCGCTTTATCGGTCTAAAAGCGTTTTTTCTGGTTTCACCATACACTAGAAGCATTTCTAACTTTTCTTCGTTGGTGTACGAGTCTGCTCCAAGAAACTGGGACGGAAATGCGATGTCTCATTACCCCAGCAGCACATTTATATTCTCTCCAGCTACCTCGTGCGTCAACTTGCGGCGTTATCGAGAAGCAGGAAAACAGCGCCTTCCCTGTTAAGTTCCTCAGTGGTCAACAGGAAAGGTCGCACTGCACAACGTCACTTCGAACGACGAATACTATACGGGAACATACATGTGTCTCAAAAACTATTCGCCTTAATATTATATGTTGTTGTTGTTGTCGTCTTCAGTCCTGAGACTGGTTTGATGCAGCTCTCCATGCTACCCTATCCTGTGCAAGCTTCTTCATCTTCCAGTACTTACTGCAATCTACATCCTTCTGAATCTGCTTAGTGTATTGATCTCTTGGTCTCCCTCTACGATTTTTACCCTCCACGCTGCCCTCCAATGCTAAATTTGTGATCCCTTGATGTCTCGGAACATGTCCTACAAACCAGTCCCTTCTTCTTGTCAAGTGGTGCCACAAACTCCTCTTCTCCCCAAGTCTGTTCAATACTTCCTCATTTGTTATGTGATCTACCTGCTCAATACTCTGCAAGCTTCTTCATCTCCGAGTAACTATAGGACCTTACATCCTTCTGAATCTGTTTAGTGTATTCATCTCTTGGTCTCCCTCTACGATTTTTACCCTCCACGCTGCCATCCAATACTAAATTTGTGATCCCTTGATGCCTCAGAACATGTCCTACCAACCGGTCCCTTCTTCTTGTCAAGTTGTGCTACAAACTCCTCTTCTCCCCAATTCTATTCAATACCTCCTCATTAGTTACGTGATTACCCATCTAATCTTCAGCATTATTCTGTAGCACCACATTTCGAAAGCTTCTATTCTCTTCTTGTCCAAACTATTTATCGTCCATGTTTCACTCCATACATGGCTACACTCCATATAAATACTTCCAGAAACGACTTCCTGACACTTAAATCTATACTCAATGTTAACAAATTTCTCTTCTTAAGAAACGCTTTCCTTGCCATTGACAGTCTACATTTCATATCCTCTCTACTTCGAACATCATCAGTTATTTTGCTCCCCGAATAGCAAAACTCCTTTACTACTTTAAGTGTCTCTTTCCTTATCTAATTCCCTCAGCATCACCCGAATTAATTCAACTACATTCCATTATCCTCGTTTTGCTTTTGTTGATGTTCATCTTATATCCTCCTTTCAAGACACTGTCCGTTCCGTTCAACTGCTCTTCCAAGTCCTTTGCTGTCTCTGACAGAATAAAAATGTCATCGGCGAACCTCAACGTTTTTATTTCTTCTTTATGGACATTAATACTCACTCCGAATTTTTCTTTCGTTTCCTTTACTGCTTGCTTTAGAATTTGAAAGAGAGTTTTCCAGTCAACATCGTCAAAAGCTTTCTCTAAGTCTACAAATGCTACAAATGTAGGTTTGGCTTTTCCTTAATCTATTTTGTAAGATAAATCGTAGGGTCAGTATTGCCTCACGTGTTCCAACATTTCTGCGGAATCCAAACTGATCTTCCCCGAGGTCTGCTTCTACCAGTTTTTCCATTCGTCTGTAAAGAATTCGAGTTAGTATTTTGCAGCTGTGACTTATTTAACAGATAGTTCGGTAATTTTCACATCTGTTAACACCTGCTTTCTTTGGGATTGGAATTATTATATTCTTCTTGAAGTCTGAGGGTATTTCGCCTGTCTCTACATCTTTCTCACCAGATGGTAGATATTTGTCAGGACTGGCTCTCCCAAGGCCGTCAGTAGTTCCAATGTAATGTTGTCTACTCCCGGGGCCTTGTTTCGACTCAGGTCTTTCAGTGCTCTGTCAAACTCTTCACGCAGTATCGTATCTCCCATTTCATCTTCATCTACATCCTTTACATTTCCATAATATTGTCCTCAAGTACATCGCCCTTGTATAGATCCTCTATATACTCCTTCCACCTTTCTGCTTTCCCTTCTTTGCTTAGAACTGGGTTTCCAGCTGAGCTCTTGATATTCATACATGTGGCTCTCTTTTCTCCAAAGGTCTCTTTAATTTTCCTGTAGGCAGTATCTATCTTACACGTAGTGAGATAAGTCTCTACATCCTTACATTTATCCTCTAGCTATCCCTGCTTAGCCAAATTGCACTTCCTGTCGATCTCATTTTTGAGACGTTTTTATTCCGTTTTGCCTGCTTCATTTACTGCGTTTTTACATTTTCTCCTTTCATCAATTAAATTCAATATATGTTCTGTTACCCAAGGATTTCTACTAGCCCTCGTCTTTTTACCTACTTGATCCTCTGCTGCCTTCACTACTTCATCCCTCAGAGCTACCCATTCTTCTTCTACTGTATTTCTTTCCCCAATTCCTGTCAGTTGTTCCCTTATGCTCTCCCTGAAACTCTGTACAACCTCTGGTTTAGTCAGTTTATCCAGGTCCCATCTCCTTAAATTCCCACTTTTTTTGCAGTTTCTTCAGTTTTAACCTGCAGTTCATAACCAATACATCGTGGTCAGAGTCCACATCTGCCCCTGAAAATGTCTTACAATTTGAAACCTGGTTCCTAAATCTCTGTCTTACCATTATATAATCTATCTGATACCTTCTAGTATCCCCAGGATTTTTTCATGTACACAACCTTCTTTTATGATTCTTGAACCAAGTATTAGCTATGATTAAGTTGTGCTCTGTGCAAAATTCTACCACGCGGCTTCCTCTTTCATTTCTCTCCCCCAATCCATATTCACCCACTATATTTCCTTCTCTCCCTTGTCCTACTCTCGAATTCCGCTCACCCATGACTATTAAATTTTCGTCTCCCTTCACTATCTGAATAATTTCTTTTATTTCATCATACACTTCATCAATGTCTTCGTCATCAGCGGAGCTAGTTGGCATATAAATTGTACTACTGTACCAGGCACGGGCTTCGTGTCTATCTTGGCCACAATAATGCGTTGACTATGCTGTTGGTAGTAGCTTACCCGCATTCCTATTTTGTTATTCGTTATTAAACCCCCTCCTGCATTAACCCTATTTGATTTTGTATTTATAATCCTGTATTCACCTGACCAAAAGTCTTGTTCCTCCTGCCACCGAACTTCACTAATTCCCACTATATCTAACTTTAACCTATCCATTTTCCGTTTTAAATTTTGTAACCTACCTGCACGATTAAGGGATCTGACATTCCACGCTCCGATCCGTAGAATGCCAGTTTTCTTTCTCTTGATAACGACGTCCTCTTGAGTAGCCCCCGCCCGGAGATCCGAATGGGGGACTATTTTACCTCCGGAATATTTTACCCAAGAGGACGCTCATTTAACCATACAGTAAAGCTGCATGCCCTCGGGAAAAATTACGGCGTCTAACTTCCTCTTGCTTTCAGCCGTTCGCAGTACGAGCACAGCAAGGCCGTTTTGGTTAGTGTTGCAAGGCCAGATCAGTCAATCATCCAGACTGTTGCCCCTGCAACTACTGAAAAGGCTGCTGCCCCTCTTCAGGAACCAAACGTTTGTTTGGCCTCTCAACAGATACCCCTCCGTTGTGGTTGCACCTACGGTACTGC
Source organism: Schistocerca nitens (assembly GCF_023898315.1). Classification (NCBI taxonomy): domain Eukaryota; kingdom Metazoa; phylum Arthropoda; class Insecta; order Orthoptera; family Acrididae; genus Schistocerca; species Schistocerca nitens. Next base: position 109,451,709 of record NC_064622.1, on the reverse strand, counting down.
TATCTGTACCGCTGAGCACGCAAGCCTCCCCACCAACGGCAAGGTCGATGGTTCATGGGGGTAGTATTATGATATACATATATGATATATATATGATAGATTGTGGTCATATATATATATATAATATAGATATATGATATACGTATATTTAAAACCGTCTTTTTAAGCCCATTGTGTTACACTAAAATTTAACCTATTGTTCCATTAAAAAAAACCAAAGATGGCCTTATATCTCTGTAATAAAGAATAGCACAAACATGAAATGTGATGTATTCAAGTATCCCCTGTCCCTGCAATTCACTGTCGAAACGGCATCTTTGTATCTATTACGGTTAGGTTGATACAAGGGGTGTTATGACTTAGCTGTCTTAACCTGTATACGTCGCGCTAGCTACGTATCAGTCTTCAACAGTCGGAACTCTGACCGACTCTCTTTTCAGACAACTTGGCATATATCTGCACCATTAGTCTGGCACGCCAGGCCACCTATCGTGGCAGAGGCTTGTGGAAATTGAATGTAGCTATTCTTACGGATCGAGATTGCCGTGCAGTAGTCGCCAAAACCCGGACGAAATGCTTACGTCGCAATATGCATATCAGTCGGTTCTCCTGTGGTGGATACAGTGCGCCAAACCAGCTTTGAGGGGGACACTGATGAACTACTCCCCGAGATAGAATGAGACCGTATAACGACACAGTGTAATTTTAGTTTGGTGTCCTCCGTGATCTGTACAACAGTCCAGAATAGCAACCGGTTCGTCTTGTAGAAGTCAACCATACCAAAGCCGAAGGATGGATGGCACAGTCATTAGAGCACGACAGGGATATGTGGTTGCGCATGCACCACTTTACATGCACCACATGGTAGGAGAAAGCAGTCAGCACACTTCAGACAAAGGATGACCAGCATTAAACAACACAGGCAGAGATAAAAAAGGGTTTGTCCCCTTTTGTACTCTCAGAAGAATCCGGATGGCGCGCACTCGACCACATACTCACGGCACTGCTGCGCCGACTGGACCGCGAGGCTGCCGATGAGATGCAAGTAGAGGTGACGGACGAGTGGGTGGCAACGGCTTTCGCAAAGGGTCGCAAGAATAAATCCCCTGGACCCGATGGACTGCCCACAGAATTCTACACAGAATTTCAAGATATATTAACACCGCCGTTGCGACAGTTGTTCCAGGAGTTACTAACCCCCGAATTGACCGTACCTCGCGAATTCACTGAAGGTCTGTTCATCCCCGTTCCGAAGACATGGCAAGGATGCTCTGTGCATCCTTACAGCGACTACAAAGTCTTTGCAAGACTTCTGGCACATGGTTTAAAACCAACACTTACAGTATTGACGGGAAAAGACCACACAGGAGTCGGCGAAAAACGCCCTATTCACATAATTATCGCAGATGCATGCAGAATTCAACGCGCGATACTTGCGGTAGAGTTAGAGAAAGCCTTTGAGGCAGTCGGCCTTGACTTTCTGCACGCAACAATGGCGGTGGTGAATATTCCGCAACGGTTCAACTCGACTGTAGTGCGCCTACTTCACCGATCACAGTCAGTGGTGTTAGTCAACGGACTTTTGGCAGAACCAATACACACACAGTGCTCCGACAGACAGTGGTGTCCCATCTCGATGGGCTTGTTTGCACTCGCGATTGAGCGGCTGTTCATTCAACTCCACAAAACACTACGGGGCGTCACTGTGCAAGGAGATAAATTCGTGTACCGGGCTTGCGTGAATGATATAGTCATTTTAGTACGTTCCAACGAAGAGATTGACATGGCACTAGCCCTAAGTGAGGGATATGGAAAGTGGCTGGTGCACAAATGAACAGCCGAAAATATGGAATTATGCACATTAGTCGCGGGTTACCCGCGCAACCGGAAGGCCGAATTAAAGTGCTTACTGAGATGAAATGTTAGGGGGTGGTGTACACTAAGACAACAAGCCGCACGATCGCGCTCAACTACAAACGCCTCTTGAACAATACCCGCGGCAATATCCGCCTACACTTCTAACGCTCCCTAGATGCGAGGCGGATGGTCGAAATAGTTAACGCCTACTTCTTGGGGTCGAAGATCATATATTTGGCAAGAATGTTGGCCATACTGCGAGTGTCAGCGGAGAGATTCCAGGCAGACTTCGGACATTACGTGAATCAAGGACATCTCTTGAAAGTGACTAATACGACACTCACTCTCCCAATGGCTGGTGGCGGCCTCGGACTCAGCAAGGGTTTGGCGTTATTCGTGCTAATGGCGCTATGGCAGTGCAAACACGACCATACGGAAATTGTGCCACCCAACATGGACCCGCCGATAGGTATTCACCATATCCCTGCAGCATTGTCCCACGGCCGTACTTTTCTGCTAGACTACAGTTAGCTGAGGAGAATGCTGCGCATTGACGATCTGCCCGCAGTCCGCAGGGTGTACGGCACCCACATGTTGCCACAGCGACGGAACGTGGTCGAAAGCAAATATCCTACTGTTTACTGGAATACGGTCTGGTGTAATATGCACCCCGCACTCACCACCCCTTCCACCAACTTACCGACTGCGGCGCGGACTACATGGTACTGTTATGCGAATGGTAAATACACGCCCACAGTCAAGTCTGCGCAAGATTCATCTCACGGCAACGTCGTTGTGCAAGACATGGCATATGCGTGATACCTTCATCCGCCGACTAGTTCGTGGGCCGACAAAGGAAGTGTGGCAACTGCTGTGCCGCGTGTTGGCCTTCATCCAACGCACCGCGCAGCAAGCAATTTCTCTGATGTCCTTACTTTACACTGACGACGTCCCATACGCGAGAACAAAGAGACGTCCATTACACTGGCTAATGGGAGTCACCGTGTACTACACATTAAGCACATCGGAACATTCCATTGGTGATTACAGAACATTCCTGGAGAACCAACTTTCGATACGGAAGCGAACTCCAACCTGCCACAAAAATAATGCTAATATTCTTCTAAAAGTGTTTGAATACTTTCTGGCGATCCGTTGACGATAGGATTGAGCAGTTTATATATATGCGGAAGTATGTGTGTCTATACATATATGTTGTTGTTGAGGTCTCCAGTAAACAGACTGGTTTGATGCAGCTCTCCATCCTGCTCAATACTCTGCAAGCTTCTTCATCTCCGAGAAACTATTGTACCTTACATCCTTCTGAATCTGTTTAGTGTATTCATCTCTGCGTCTCCCTCTACGATTATTATCATCCACGCTGCCCTCCAATACTAAATTGGTAATCGCGTGATGCCTCTGAAAAAGTCCAATCCCTTCTTCTGGTCAAGGTGTGCCACAAATTCCTCTTCTCCCCAATTCTGTTCAATACCTCCTCTTCAGCTTTTTTCTGTAGCAGCATATTTCGAAAACTTCTATTCTCTTCTTGTCTAAACTATTTATCGTCCATATTTCACATCCACACATGGCTACAGTCCATACAAATACTTTTAGAAAAGCTTCCTGACACTTAAATCTATACTCGATGTTAACAAATTTCTCTTCTTCAGAAACGTTTTTCCTGCCAATGCCTGTCTACATTTTATATCCCCTCAACTTCAACCACCATTAGTTATTTTGCTCCTCAAACAGAAAAAGTCATCTCCTTCTCCACAATTCTACTCAATACTTCCTTATCAGTTACTGTTTCACTTCCGTACATGTCTACACTACTACCAAACACCTTCTGAAAAGACTTCCCACCACTTAAATCTATTTTCGATGCTAACGAATATTCTTCAGAACAGCTTTTCTTGCCATTTACATTCTACATTTCAGCTGTTTTCCTGCCAAAATTCATCTACTACTCTGTCTCATTTCCTAATCTAATTCCCTCAGCATCACCTGATTTAATTAGAGTGTATTCCGTTATTCTCATTTTGATTTTGTCTATGATCATCTTTTATGCTCCTTTAAAGACACTGTCACTTCCGTTCAACTGCTCTTCCAGCTCCTTTGTTGCCTCTGACAGAATTACGATGTTATCGGCAAACTGCAAAGTTTTTATTTCTTCTCCGTGGATTTTAATCCCTACTCCAAAATTTTCTTTTATTTTCTTTACTGCTTGCTCAATATACAGATTGAATAACATCGGGGATAGGCTACAACCCTGTCTCACTCCCTTCAGAACCACTGCTTCCCTTTCATGGCCCTCCATCTTATAACTGCCATCTTGTTTCTGTACAAATTTTACCCAACCACTTCCGTAATTTGAAAGAGGGTATTCCAGTCAACATTATCAAAAGCTTTCTCTAAGCCTAAAAATGCTAGAAACGTAGGTTTGCCTTTCCTTATCTATTTGCTAAGATAATTCGTAGGCTCAGTACTGCCCCACGTGTTCCAACATTTCTACGGAATCCTAACTGATCTTCCCCGAGGTCGGCTTCTACCAGTTTTTCCATTCGTCTGTAAAGAATTCGTGTTAGTATTTTGCAGCCGTGGCTAATTAAACTAATCGTTCGATAATTTTCACATCTGTCAACACCTGCTTTCTTTGGCATTGGAATTATTATATTCTTCTTGAAGTCTCAGGGTATTTCGCCTGTCTCACACATCATGCGCACCAGATGGTAGAGTTTGGCCAGGGGTGGTTCTCAGAAGGCTATCAGTAGTTCTAATGGAATGTTCTCTACTCCCAGGCCCTTGTTTCGACTTATGTCTTTCAGTGCTCTGTCTAGTTCTTCATGCAGTATCATATTTCCCATTTCATTTTCATGTACGTCCTCTTCCACTTCCATAATATTGCCCTCAAGTACATCTCTCTTGTATAGACCCTCTAAATACTCATTTCACCTTCCTGCTTTCCCTTCTTTGCTTAGAACTGGATTTCCATCTGAGCTCTTGATATACACATAAGTGGTTCTCTTTTCTCCAAAGGTCTCTTTAATTTTCCTGTAGGCAGTATCGTTCTTACCCCTAGTGATATATGCCTCTACATCCTTACATTTGTCCTCTAGCCATCCCTGCTTAGCCATTTTGCCCTTCCTATCGATCTCATATTTGTGACATTTGTTTTCCTTTATGCCTGCTTAATTTACTACATTTTTATATTTTCTCCTTTCATCAATTAAGTTCGATATCTCTTCTGTTAGTCAACGACTTCTACTAAGCCTCGGCTTTTTACCTACCTGACCCATTTCTGCCTTCACTATTTCATCTCTCAAAGCTACCCACTCTTCTTCTACTGTATTTATATCCCCTGTTCCTATCAATCGTTCCCTAATGCTCTATCTGAAACATTCTACAACCTCTAGTTTTTGTTAGTTTATCTAACATTATGCAGCAGGACCCACCTCATTAAAGTCCTGCCTTTTGGCAGTTTCTTCAGTTTTTTTTACAGTTCATAACCAATCGATTGTGGTCAGAGTCCACATCTGCCCCTGGAAATGTCTTACAATTTAAAACCTAGTTCCTATATCTCGGTCTCACCATTAGATAATCTATCTCAAACCTGCCAGTATCTCCAGGCTTCTTCCATGTATACAGCCTTCTTTTATGATTCTTGAACCAAGTGTTAGCTATGATTAAATTGTGCTCTGTGCAAAATTCTACCAGGCAGCTTCCTCTTTCATTCCTTACCCCCATTCCATATTCATCTACTACACTTCCTTCTCTTCCTATTCATACTATCGAATTACAGTCCCCCATGACTATTAAATTTTCGTCTCCCTTCACTATCTGAATAATTTCTTTTATCTCATCATACATTTCATCAATCTCTTCGTCATCAGCGGAGCTAGTTGCCATATAAACTTGTAGTACTGTGATAGACACGGGCTTCGTGTCTATCTTCGTTACAATAATTCGTTCACTATGCTGTTCGTAATAGCTGACCAGCGCTCCTATTTTTTATTCATTATTAAACCTACTCCTGCATTACCCATACTTGATTTTGTATTTATAGTCCTGTATTTACCTGACCAGAAGTCTTGTTCCTCATGATACCGAACTTTACTAACTCCCACTATATCTAACCTATCCATTTCCGTTTTTACGTTTTCTAGCCTACCTGCCCGATTAAGGGATCTGACATTCCACGCTCCGATCCATAGAAGCCAGGTTTGTTGCTCTTGATAACGACGTCCTCCTGAGTAGTCGCCGCCTGGAGATCCGAATGGGGGGCTACTTTACCTCCAGAATATTTTACTCAAGTTGACGCCATCATCATTTAAGCAAACAGTAAAGCTGCATGACCTTGAAAAAAATTACGGCTGTAGTTTCCCCTTGCTTTCAGCCGTTCGCAGCACCAGCAGAGCAAGGCCGCTTTGCTTAATGTTACAAGGCGAGATCAGACAATCATCCAGAGTGTCGCCCCTGCAACAATTGAAAAGGCTGCTGCCGCTCTTCAGGAACTACACGTTTGTCTGGCCTCTCAACAGACATCCCTCCGTTGTGGTAGCACCTACGGTACGTCTATCTGTATCGCTGAGGAACGCAAGCGTCTCCACCAACGGCAAGGTTCATACCCGAATCCACTGGTCCCAAATGAGCATCGAGAAGACGACCGAGAGTACGGAAAGTCCGGAAGTCTATTTGGGAAGCAGCCGGCCGGGGTGGCCGAGCTGTTCTAGACCCTACAGTCTGGACCCGCGCTGCTGCTACTGTCGCAGGTTCGAATCCTGCCTCGGGTATGGATGTATGTGATGTCCTTAGGTTAGTTAGGTGTAAGTAGTTCTAAGTTCTAGGGGACTGATGACCTCAGAAGTTAAATCCCATAGTGCTCAGAGCCATTTGAACGATTTTCATGTCTCCATACCTTCTGTCTTCACGTTCGTAAATGTGTTCCAGAAGGGAACTGAATGTCTTGTGGCCCAGGAGGGCCTTTTCTTTTGTTTTTTGTAAGGACTTCTGTACGGGAAGTGAAAATATGTTAAGATTGTATAAATGCAACTAAAATAAAAAATACACAAAATAAATTAAAAAGAAACATGGTCGAGCCCTTGCCCGCGATAGGCAAAGGTGCTGATTCGAGTCTCGGTCCGGCACACAATTTTAATCTGCCAGGAAGTTTCGTATCAGCACACACTCCGCTGCAGAGTGGAAATTTCATTCCAGAAACATCCCCCAGGCTATGACCAAGGCATGTCTCTGCAATATTCATTATTCAAGGTGTACTAGTTCTGTAAGGGCTGCAGGAGAGATTCTTGAAATTTGGAAGGCCGGAGGCGAGGTACTGTTGAAATTAGAGCTGTGAGGACGGCTTTTGAGTCGTGCCTTGGAGTACTGAAATGGTGCCAGCACGGTAGGTCAGCCTGTTCTGTCAGAGGGCGAGCAGCCCTCTGTAATAATAAAAAACTGAGTAATGGAATCAACGGTCAGCTTCAACGGATGTCTTGTGACGTCCACCCAGATCAAACGAAATGAACAATACCAAACAAAATGCAGGTGAAAAAGAGAATTGTAGGCACTTTCCCTCGAAAAGCAAAGGTCCCGATTCGAGTCTCGGTCCGGCACATAGTTCTGATCTGCCAGGAAGTTTGAACTCTGTTAATCAGTGCGTAGCATAGGAACTTCATGCGTAAGGGCGTGAGGTGGACTAACACGTTATTGACTTACCGAGTTTGTGAAGCTTCTTCTCTCGAATGAATGACCGTATTTTTCCGAAATTCTAATTGTTTATTTGTCGGTACATGTACGTCACATCTAAAGACGTCCATCATATTCGGATAATTTCCTCGTGGTTCGCAGTTTTTTGTATTAGAGTGTATTTAACATGTAACTAGTTTTTCATAAGTGTTCTGCTTAATTGGGTTCCAATTACTGATTATTGGTCTGCAGTAGAATAATAATGTAACAGATAGACGAATAAATACAGTGTTGACAAGATTTCCTCTCCTTTAACGCTTTTAAATTTGAATCGAATATTTGTTCCTGTGTACATGACCCTGTTGTACCTTTTTGTAATATCAGAAAAAGAATGCCATCTTTTCAAATCTATTACAGAATTGGCTATCGGCTAGAGTCAAGAGGTACAACACTCTCTCCCACTCCGTATTTTAGTCATCTGCAGACATTTTCCGTCACTCAGTATGGGAAGGTATGGGGTGACAAATAGATATACAGATACGAAACACCCTCCGCTACGCACTGAACTGACACTTACGAAATATACGTGGTGATGTAGGTGTCCAAATCTGCTTGTTGCCACACACACACACACACACACACACACACCTCGTGTACACGTGGTCGATGCTGCAGACGTGCACCTGGTGAGTCACGATGTTTCTCCCTGCGCGGCGCCAGCAGGTTTGCCCCTACTGAGTAGGCCTCTCCGCTCTACCTGCGCGGCGCGGGCAGGTTTGCCCCTGCTGAGCAGCCTTCCCCGCGCTACCTGCGTCCCTTGCGCTGGGGTAATTTATCGCCCGGCCAAATGCAAACCGGAGGCGGCTGTTGAGGCAAATTGTAATCGCACATCAGAGGCGCATTTATCTCTGCGCGCCCGTTAATCTCGGCCGACTTGTCGGAACAGCTGTAGCGGTTACCTGGCCTGCTACCTAGCGGCTGCTCCCAAGCCCCAGGGACACTAGGTCATCCGGTGTCAGTCTCGACTGCTACAGTAAAGGCCGCGTCCGTAGCAGAGGCAGCGATGGTTTCTGGAAAATATCAACACTATGTGATGATACACACTCGTCTGCGTCTACATCTATCCTCCACAAGCCACATCGTGGCCTGTGGCGGAAGGTACTTTTTCACTTTTTCTACCATTGGCACCTCCCTTTCTTCTTGTTCCAGTGGCGAATGGTGAGCGGGAAGAGATCAAATACACAGTCTACTCTCACATTAATGTGACCACGCCTATGTTCGTCACCAACATGCAATTACCACTCACAGATGACCCGTGGCAGCACTGGCGGTGGCTGATATATAAAGTGTATTGGGGGGAAGTGGAAACAGTGCAGTCGTTGTCGTAAGGCGGAAACGAAGAGCTTATCTGGCGTCCAAAAGGGTATAATCGTTGGTTTTTGGGATGATTCACGTTTTCTACCTCCATCTGAAAGATGATCGTTGGAAGGATTATAGCCAGAATATTGACCGGTATGATCTATGGAATATTTTCGCGGCATTACTGATGTGATATCGTTATCCTGGAAATGCACAAAGGATCAACACAAGATTGCACCTATCATTCGGGACGATGTCCACCTCTACTTGTAGACTGTCTTTCGTCGCATGATGACATCTACCAGCATGACAGTGCAACGTGTCACACAGCTCGCATTTTACGTGCGTGATTCGAAGAGCACCATGATGAATTTACAGTACTCCCCTGGCCACCAGACTCGCTGGATTTAAGCCAAATCGAGAATCTGTGGGGACACCTCGGTCGGCCTATTCGCGGCATTGATCCACAACAGAGAAGCTAGCGCAGCTGGACACGACAGTGCAGTCATCATGGCTCCACATCCGCGTCGGTACCTCCCAGAACCTCACTCTTCCACCGCGTCTCGCAGCTGTCAGCGTTGCAGATATGGTTATCCAGGCTTTTGACAGGTAGTTACACTAATGTGATTAGACATTGTATTAACTTCTTGATTTTATCGTGAGATAGTCGACAAAGGAAGGGGAATTTACGAGTTACTCGTCTCGTACCGTGCGATCTCGGGAACTTATCAGTAAATCACACAGGGTTGCACTACACATCTATTGTAGCGCATGTCACTGCAGTTGGATAAGCAACTTCCTGACCCTTTTACGCTTGCCGTACGCTCCCCTGACAAAACGTGCTTCTCTTCTTTGGATCTTCTCTATTTCCCTTATCAGTCATATCTGGAAAGGGGCTCAAGACTGACTAGCAAGCCAATCGAGATTCTGTAAGGTATCTCCTTTATGAGTGTAATACACTTCTTGAGGAACATATTCAATGAGTTTTGTCTGGCACCTGCCTTTCCTATGATTAGTATTATGTGGTCATTCCACTGTTCTTCGTTCAGTAGGAATACACACACATATTTAGTAGGCATGATAATTTCACTGATTGGCACCCCGTAATCGTACAGTAATGGGTCTTCCCACCTGATCCCGTACAGTACTGTACATTTGTTTATGTTGAGGGTCAAATTCCACTCCCCGCTCAGAGCGTGAATACTTTGCAGGCCTCCTTGCATTTCACAACAGTTTACTCGTCACTGCACAACTCGCACTGAGTAGTTTACTCTTTCGCCGAAATTAATGTTGCATACTGATATTCGTTCCAAGCTCGTGCGGCCACAATTGCGTAGCTGTCGAGACTACGGTACGAGCACATGGCAGTCAGTACGTGTAGTGCTCAAGAAATTTGAAGAATTTTAGAACGTCCACTGACTTAGGTATGTCGTTCAGTGCTAACACATGTGAGACACAACACGTCGTAGCAATGGAAGGATTCGTGATTGGGTGTCGTTGTTCTGTAACGCAAGACGTTGATTACCAGTATGAATAACCAAATGGACAATATCGTCGACTGAATATAGCCTTGTTACTACCAAAGTAGAATTGTTGTCTTCGATCAATCTGGCAGCGCAGTAGCTCAGTCAGTTAAGAGAACGATGTTTGTTAGAATTAAATATAATACTACTGTCATCAGTCAATGTCAAATATTTTATTTTTTCAATCTACATACAAACTGTATTGCCATCGTATTTCTTAAGAAGTCGTATTCATGTACCATGAAGAACTGCAGATAAAGTAAACCCTTATTTACTAACCCTCATTCGTTGTCACTTTGTAAGAAAAGGAACACCTTCAGGCAACCTAAATTTCTGAATCATTGTATAAGGTATGACTCTAACTATGGCAGCAATAAAGATAAAATTATGAAATAATCGTTTAGGATCACAGCCGGCAAGAGTAAACCACGATTATACAATTACGTAATTTAAGTTCGCGGTCCATTGTTACATCCGCTTCTGTACGTGTAATGTAGTAATGAAGAAGTTAAGTCGGCAGCCAACAAAACGCCGATCAAGTAACCGACTTCAACCGAACTGGGTCACGGTTTTAACCAGCAGTCCTTTAAACAGGCACGATTACAGCCTATAGGTGAAGTGGGCGGTGACAGTATTCACTAAGTAAGGCATAGTTGCGTTTAGACTGTACTTTTAATTTACTGAACGCACGTAATAAACGTTTTTACCTCCACCAATTTCTTTTACCGATCATCTCAATGAAATGCCGTGACCCACTAAAGTTGATCTACAAGAACATGTTTCCCAGTAATGTTACTCGTGAGTGCAGCTGTTTCTCGTTGGTGAAATTTCGTCAGTTTGACGTCAATATTATTGCTTACTGCGCCATGATGCTCCTCACACATTCTTTGCATTGCTGTGGTTCCTCCAAGCACGCTATTGATCTGTCTATACCAGTTCGGCGAGGTGTTCTAAAACTGATCATACATTTGGTATGAATGTTGCTATATTTATTTCCTGAATCGTATTTTCCACCTTGCATGCTAATTGTTTCACCATAAAAGAGGAATGCAATTGTTCCCACTCTCCGTTTCTTCTAGTCATTTTCTGACCTTTCATATTAGCTGCTGATTGAGAATTGTTTCTCCACTTACTCCAGTTACAGCCTCCGGCCCCATGATACATATAGCACTTTGCTTTTGCTGACAGGTTCTCTACTAACATGCTACTGATCTCACTACACCTATTTATGCAGTTAGTTCCTAAACTTCGATTCCATTGTGCCAAATGTCTTCTGTATTTACCTTTTTTACTTTTCGTCGACATGTAGGATTTTATTTATTAGTCAATACGATAGTTACGCTCTTACATTCTCGTCTATGTATTTCATAACTATAGTTGCGTAAGTTTTTGTTTTATAACTTTAGCTTACTCTTACCCGCACTCCGAAACTTCAAGTAATGCATGTCATTTGCTGATTAACTCCAGTTCCTGCTTGTATGTCTGCACTTGTTGTTGTGTTTCCTTGTACCATATTTGTACGTGCACTATGAACAACATGTAAACACTTAAGAGGTCATTTTTAGTGTTATTTAGGACTGCAGTACTATACTGCATACTTCTGCTTATTTTTGACGCTCGCTAATAATGCGATAATTCTATATACCGTACGTACCAACTCTTCATCGATAAATTTTTAAACTATTTTTTCTAAAGTTTTTAGTATTCTTACACAGCTTGTTCATTCGTGGTATATTTTTCTGTACAGTCTTCTAGGGGAGAGTTCTAGATACCTGAACCTGGTAAGGAAATAAAGTTTCTTTTGTACAGTTGTTTGCTGATTTTTTTCAACAAGTGTACCTGCATTTCCTTAAGGTGGATAAAGTACTAAATTTATGTACCACATACTTTGCAAAGGAATGTAGCTTCAGTCATTCCGAACGTTCATTAGAGTATTGTGGAAAAATCTGAAGTAAATCGGAGAAGAACTTTTCGAGATTTTTGGAAACAGTTTTCTTTTACAGTAATAGTACAGTTTAAGTTATCTGTGTGGCCAGTCATTTTCAGTGGAACATTTCGTGAAAGGTTGATATATGATGAAGTTAAGCCTTTCTTTAAGAAAGAGGATAAGCAAATACAGTCTGATTTCACTTTTTCATTATTATCGAAAATTTTAGAGGAAGTAATACATAATCGGCTTCATAACAACTGACTGCAAGTAATATATCTACAAAGACCAACTTCAAATTGCTAAAGGATTCCGACCTAGAGAAAGCTGTCTACACATACAGAAAGTATACACTTAATTCATTAAACAAAATATTTCAGGCTACTGATATATTTTGTGATCTCAAGTGCGCTTGACTACATAAATCACAATATCATTCAACTAAATAATTACAATGTGATGACATAATAGGAAATTCTGCAAAACTGCAAATCCTGTATCTAAGATGGTTCACAAAGGTTGTGAATAGGAAATAGACGTGGGTTAAGGTATTAGGCGTCATGCAACTGTGACATAATTACATGTGGTGTCCCACAAATTTCCATCTTAGGGACCTTATTTTTGCATATGCATATTACTGATCTTTCATCTGCAACATTACCAGATGATAGGTTTGTCTAGTTTGTTGATTATATAATCATTGTAATGAACAGGAAGTATAGTATAGTCTGGGAAAGATTTGTTAATCAAATTTTCATGGATATTAATAAACAGTTTCAAATGGTTCAAATGGGTCTGAGCACTATGGGACTTAACTTCTGACGTCATCAGTCCCCTAGAACTTAGAACTACTTAAACCTAACTAACCTAAGGACATCACACACATACATGCCCGAGACAGGATTCGAACCTACGACTGTAGCGGTCACGCGGTTCCAGACTGTAGCGCCTAGAACCGCACGGTCACCCTGGCCGGCAATAAACGGTTTCTAACAAATAGTTTGTTGTTAAACTTTGTTAAACTTTGAAGGAACACACTGTGTGAAGTCTATAACTTCTAAGATGTTTCCACCTGGGATAAGCCTAAAATATATCCACAAGCAGACAGAAGGAGTTGGCAATGTTAAAGTCCAGGAATTAAAGCTTCATAATAAGTGCAGTTAGAACGAGCGTACCCAGGAATGCTGAAGCACCTAAACAAAATTCTATTTGCAAAGAGAATGTTGTCAGACAAAGGCAATATAAAAGTAAATTTCTTAGCACACTACTTAATTTCATTCAATAACGTAATTTGTGGTTACCTTCTGGCGAAACTCTTCAAGAGAAGCTAAAGTTTTCTGAGTTAAAATACGCTTAAAAAGAATTAGTTGTGTTGTGAACATCCCAGCTGAGGCCTGTTTAGGGAACTAGGCATACTAACAGTAACATCCCCACATACTTTTTTCTTAACGAAATTTTTGTCATTGACAATAAACCTCTATTTTCAAACCAACACTCCAGTTCGTTGAATCAACACTAGTACTAATAATTTCACAGTGATTTAAAGTCACTTACTTTGGTCCAGAAAGGTGTTCATTAGTCAGCAACACACATTTCACTATGTTTAACTACTAATACAGTTCACTTCAATAGGAGTCTAAAGTAACTGTGTTAATAGGAAACTCCTATTCCTTGACGAATTTGTTAGCAGAACCGATTGATGTGTAGATGTTACTGATAATACCAAATAATGAGAGTATTACATAAATTCAACTTCTGCTGAAATTCAGTGAAGCATTTCGATCACTGTAAACAAGTGACATAAAATAATTTTTCTATTTGATGGATCACTGCTGCAACTGCGTAAGAATTACCATATTCACTACAGTAAATTGAAAAATTTGTATCTTTTGTGATTCGTTCGTTATTATTTTTAAAGGGAAAAATGTTTAAAATTTCTTTGACTAATTCCATATCCATGAGGCCCTTTCCACTTAGGGTCTGCGCAAGATAGATTATAATTTTTATTTTCGTTTGTTAATGTTTATAGTGCACTTCTGTTTACTGGCATGTTCTACAGCTTGGAAGGTGTACTGGAACAGAAAGTATATCTAATGTAATAACTATGGACTCTATAAAGAACTGAACAAACAGAAAAATATAGCAACTTGATAGGTACGCATCAAACACAATTTATTGATGAACACTGTTGAAAGTCAACGAAAATGAATCACTGTTTTATTTAATACTGGATGTTACCATCCACACTTTGCTGTGGATCAGTCTGCTTTAACGGAAAAGAAAGAAAAGAGAATGCACACGTTTCTAACATGTAAGGGAGTTGGATGTAAGTCCTAATCCCTTTTTCTACTCAGTCGCTGTCCATCTCTCCCTCCCCCTTTCTTTGCCCATCTCATCCTCTTTCCTCCTCTCTGTTGATTACCTCCCTCCTTCCTCTCCTTCTCCTCCTTTCCGTTTTCTGTGCCCATTTCCACCCACCCCTCTGACCATCTCCTCTTGTCCCATCTCTCTGATCATGAGCCTCCATTACTATTATTGCAGATTTTAATCATAAACCAGCTATATATATCAAAGAATTAGGTACTTAAAAACGAAAAAACACGTCCATACTAGAATGAAACGTTGTGTCGATTTCAAAACAATCGGTTAAGAACTTTTGGAGATTAACGAGTGTAAACAAAGGAACATTCATATTTTTATTTGTAGAGATTTTGCACATTACATTTCCTAGTTAAATGCATAGAGATTAGCGTTCCCACGTGTTTAAGAAATGTTGTGAACCTCTCTAAACGTCTCTGTGTACCTACTGGAGAAAGCGTCTTTCAAACGTTGCAGCAGTCTCGTTTCTTTCAAACATCCGTACAAAGTGAAGCAAAGAGCCGCCGCGAAATCGGATTTTCTCTAAAAATGACAACATTCTTCCACGATGAAAAGAATGCCGACGTGTAGTAAGCTTTTTCTGCGGTCCGCTGCGGAAGCCCTTCCGTTTCTAACAGCGCAAAACATGGCCTCTGTGTTCTTTTCATTCCTTCTGTCACTGTGTAGCGGTCCAGCGCGGCGCACAGAATAAATTTCGCTGATGCCCTTCTCGCGTTTGTTTATCAAGTTACTAACTGCATGTGGCAACGAACACACAGTCAAGTCCTGGGTACGGGATCTCACGAAATAAATCTCTGTGCTCAACTCGTGGAAATAACAAAAAACTTACCACTATTGTTTCTAGTGCATGATGAAATAACTAAATAAATCTTTGTACTCAACTCATTGAAATAACAAAAACCTTACCACTATTTGTTTCTACTGCATGATAAAATAACATTTTCTGTTACATGCGCTCAAAAACACGTACAGGATCCTTTCATTTGATGTAGTGTGCAATTATACTTTTCGCAGATATGAGCTTCAGTGGGGACTTATTTAATGTATTGTATTGTCACTGGAATGATTTTATATAGCAGCCTTGTTATTTTGAGTTTGTTAAGAATACATGATAAAAGCACATGTTAAGAATACAAGACGAAATTATTTCATTTGATGTGCAAGATGTATGAGACAGGAGAAACACTCTCAGACTTCAAGAAAAATTTAATAGTTCCAATTTGAAAACAGGCAGATACTGGAAAGTGTTAATATGAACGAACCCTCAGTTTTCAAGTAGTGGCTGCAAAATACTAACACAAGTCCTTTCCAGAAAAATCGACTTGAGCAGCTTTAGGAGGCCTGAAACTTTCCTTGATGGATTGGTATCCATCTCTCGTGAAACCTATTGCTCAAGTCCTTAGTGCATAATGGTTTCTGGATATATTTGATCAGATAGCGAATCTGTGGAAGGCTATAGAGTATGTTGTTATACCAGAGCGTAATAGCGCACGTAACCTCATTAGATGTTCAAGTCACACACATTTTGCAACTAGTAATAGCAGTTTCTTCGTTCCGTTTGAAGCTGTAACGAGAATAGAAGATACATAATTTACCTGATACAAGAAGTAAATTAAAGTTGTTAGAAAATTTCGTTATGATCGTCTACCAATTATGTTCTTTTATCACTTTTGAAAAATTAAAATGTCACACAATGCAAGGATTATGGTAACGGTTTACCATGGGTTACTCTTAATTCCCACGAAGGAACTGAAATATCGATTCAGCTATCAATGTTATTCAAAATTTTTAGTTTCGTCTTTTAAATGCATGCTCATGTACGAGTGTAAGTGACGTGGGAAGATAATTCATTGAGGTAACATATCAAACAAAAAATGGGAAAGTTCCCAGATTGCAGGAAACTCTTCATGTATTCGATCATCTTTTTTAAAATTTTTTTTTACGTGTTCTCCCGTGACGTTGCGAATTTCAAGTGTAAAATATACACTACTCGAAATTAAAATGTGACACGAAACTTCCTGGCAGATTAAAATTGTGTGCCGGACTGAGAGTCGATCTTGGGACGTTTGTCTTTCGCGGGCAAGTGCTCTACCATATGAGGTACCCAAGCACGACTCACGCCCCGTCCTGACAGCTTTAATTCTGCCAGTACCTGGTCTTCTACCGTACAAACTTTACAGAAGGTCTCCTGCGGTAGATCACTTGCCCGCGAAAGGCAAAGGTCCGGAATTCGAGTCTCGGTCCGGCACACAGTTTTAATTTTCCAGGAAGTTTCATATCAGCGCACACTCCGCTGCAGAGTGAAAATCTCACTCTGGAAACATCCCCCAGACTGTGGCTAAGCCATGTCTCAGCAATATCCTTTCTATCAGGAGTGCTAGTTCTGCCTGTTTCGCAGGTGAGCTTCTGTAACGTTTGGTAGGTAGGAGGCGAGGTACTGGCAGAAGTAAAGCTGTGAGGACGGGGCGTGAGTCGTGCTTGGGTAGCTCAGAAGTGAGCCTTCGGCGGGCAGCGGTTCGGACGGTGTTTACTTCCCTGCCGCACGTCTGCGCGAGAGGTGTTTACGTTAAGTGTGTAGCGGTGTGTCGCGGTATACATAGAACGAATCATGGCCTTGTCGTTCCGCAAATCGACACTAAAATTTAGTTTTGTTAACGAATATGCTCGACCGAAGGCTTACGAGATCGAACGTTATTTACGGGACGAGGTGAAAATCGAACCTGACGTTCTAGTTGGAATACACTTATCTATAGTCAGCAGCGTGGTCTATGTCAAGCTCATCAATGAAGCGGCATGTGACGAACTACTACTTCGACACCGACAAGGACTTCGTTTCTGTCATTCGGACGGGAATGTTGGAGCGGTAACAGCTGAACACGCCGGCATGGGCCTCCGAACGATCCTTGTCTTTGAGCTTCCATTCGAAGTGCCAGAGGAATTGGTGACAGACGCCCTGCGTCCTTACGGAACGGTCCTATCCCACGTGGCTGAAAAATGGGCGAGTTTCAAGACGTATCCTGTCCTCAATGGCGTCAGACAAATACGGATCGAACTCCGAAAACACGTCCCGTCATACTTGTACATCGCCGGTTGTAGGGCGATTGTCATTTACGACGGACAACCAAGGACGTGCTCTGGATGTGGGAAGGAGGGCCACATACGTTCTGAGTGTGCTCCACGAAGGTTATTACAGCTGCCACGGGATTATCCACCCCTCACGCCGCATCCGACTGTGCTCCCCATGACTTACGTCGCCTCATTACGCGATGACGTGGGCCGCGAGACAGACGAGTACCAGAACACACAGACAGCGGCGGATCGTGGCGAGCCACAGAAAGACGACGTTGGGCTGGACCGCCTGCAGCAGTCACAGGACGCACTCTCTTCGGTTCCGCTTGCGGCCCCTTCAGATAAGGCACATGGAGACGTCGATAATACGACGGCGCACGATTCCGACGCCCCCCACGAACAACTGGAGACCATGCTGACCTCTGATTCCGAGGCCCGGCAACGTAAACAGCGATCACCAAAACGCCGGAAGAAGCGCCGCCTCACGGTGGAGAACGACCAATCTGATCTAGCAGACAATTCTGAGAAGTTTACGGGTACAGAACAGACGACCATGGATACAGAAGAACTGCCTAGCGTGGATGCAACGGTGGCCAGCGGGACGGAGGCACGACCTACCGCTGACGATGCTCCAGACACAGCGAAGGAGCTCGATAGACGGCAACAGGCTACTGAGGAGGCTACGGCGCCTATACCGCACGACCACGACAACGATGGGACACTAGGGGACTGGTCAGAAGAGCCACTCCCGTGGGGAACAGATGATGCCGGAGGAACTGCTCCCACGCACTCTCCCGGTGTAAGACCGGCAGAGTGCACGGAATAATGGCAGACCATATGAGGGGACGGCGGGGGACGTTAGTCCGACAGCAGCCTATGTACGGCAAAATTAGCGACCGTACGGTACCCTATCTACGTTGACCGCCATGCAACAAGCTTATCGGATAGGGTCTGTTAACATCAATAGCATTGGGACGCCGGTAAAAATGAAGATGCTCAGTGACATGATAAAGGCTGCGTATTTAGACATCGCACTATTACAAGAAGTTCGGGTACTTCCCCCATCGGACTTTTACGGTTACGACATTTACTCTTCCCCGTGTGACGAGAGAGGCGTTGGCACAGCTATACTATTAAAGGAAGGGATACGTGCAGACGAAGTAGAGTATTTGCCTTCTGCCCGTGGTACGGCCGTGACCATAGGTGGAATACGTTTGATCAACATATACGCACCGTCAGGCTCGGATAAGAGAAGGGACAGAGCAGGTTTTTACGCCCATGAGGTTACACCGTTGTTCCAGGGACGAAACGATGGTTGCATACTCGGCGGAGATTTCAATTGTGTGCTCGACAGAAAGGACCAACAACCTAACTATACAACTAGCCAAGAACTTAGAGTGCTGATCAACGGGATGGAATTAGTCGATACATGGGACCTGAAGTATCGCAACCAACCACGATATACATTTTTTACTAGCCACTCCGCGGGCCGTTTGGACCGAATCTACGTTTCTAGGGCGTTAGCAATGTCGACGGTGGACGCAGAAATATGGCCGACAGTGTTTACAGACCACGAGGCATATATTTGTACCGTTAACCTTGATAGACAGCAGGTGTGGAGACGGAGGGGTAATTGGAAGATGAACGTCTCCCACCTGCGAGATGCAGAATGCCGACGCATGGTGGAGGACGCGTGGCATGGCTGCCTCCGTCGACGAAATTCTTTCGGTTTTGTCCTGCAGTGGTGGATCGAGTGTGTGAAGCCAGCTTTACGGAGGACGTTAATAGGTTATGGGAAGGAGGTTTCTCAATGGCAGCGTACGACCACTGAGTTTTACTTTACGGCTCTCCGGGAACTGTTAGCTCAACCACCTACACCAGAACACCAGACGGCCGTCCACCGAGTTAAGGCGAAGCTGGTACAACTTTCGACGCAGAGGATGGCAGGTACGATGATACGCGCGAGGTCGCAGGATTTCCTGCCCAACGAGGTTCCCTCGATGCATTATGTGATAAAGGAAAGACGAAGAAGACGCAGGAATTTAATACATGAGATCGATCTTGGCGATGGCCGTCGTTTTACAACACAAAGGGGCATAGCACAGGCGTTCACGGATCATTTTAGCAGATTCTATGCGAGCAGCGGGGAGGGTCAGAGGGAGCTGGGGAACGTCCTGGAAGAGATCCCAGACGCGACGAGTGTGAACGTGGAAGCGGACGGGTTATCTGAAATTACGTGTGAAGAGCTGGAGGAAGCGATTACACGAGGTGCTTGCAACAAGTCCCCAGGTCCAGACGGATTCCCGTTGGAATTTTACCGTGCCTTTGTGACCATTATGACACCAATGTGGCTATGTATGTTTAATGAGCTTCTGCGGCAAGAAGTACCAGTTCACATTCAATTCACGGAAGGGCTCATGATACCGATAACGAAGCCCCGTGGTGGCAAACGGCCTTGTGATTATCGCCCCTTGACCCTCCTTAATAGTGATTACAAGATCTTCATGCGCATCCTGGGAAGTCGTATCAAAGAGTCGCTGGAGAATCGAATACATGCCGATCAGACTTTTCTTGGCGGCATCAGTAATATCCACACCGCCTTGGGAGACTATCGTGACGTCGTCGCCCTCGCGGCTGCATGCCGCCTCCGGGGGGCGATGGTTGCAGTAGATTTCGATCATGCTTTTGATCGCGTGGATCATGTGTACCTCGCGGCGGTGATGAACAGGGTGGGTGTCTCGCCATTGCTGACCACTGCTGTGATGCGGCTGTTGCACGACGCCAGATCAGCGATGGTGGTCAACGGAGGGAGAACTGAGTATTTTAAGATCTTAAGATCAGTAAGACAGGGCTGCCCCTCGTCGATCCTCCTTTATGCGATCGCCTTAGAACCATGCCTCGCAGGCCTTCGCCGCCGTCTTACCGGGATCTCCCTACGGAATTTGTCATTCAAATGCAGAGCATACGCGGATGATATTGTGTTCCTCGTACGGTATGGGAGGGAGACTCAAACAGCACTGGATTGGCTACAGACGTGTGGGATGGCAGCTGGCAGTGTGGTCAACTACAGAAAATCACAATTCATGCATGTGGGGCGTGGACTAGAACCAGGAACGGAAGGACCCTTACCTGTGGTGGAAACCCTCCGCTGTTTGGGTATCACCTTTCATAAAGAGACAGCGAGAACGGCTGCGGACAACTACCGAAGACTGTTACTCAGAGTCCGCACGGCAGTACGACTAAACGCCCTACGGTCGATGGATATGCTGCAGCGAGTGTTACTCGTCAACCTTTATCTCGCGCCCATGATGTGCCACCTGACACACCTTCTCCCCTTGACGCGCACGATGGCTGTGAGGATTCAGGCGGCTTTTGGGTACTATGTGTGCCTGGGTCAACTCTTTAAGGTACAGTACAACACGCTTACCCTCCCAGCGCGAGAGGGGGGCGTTGGTTTAGTGAACGTGCACGAGAAGGCGCGTGCCATGTATATTAATACTATGCTCAAACGGTGGCGCAACAGGAATCACTCGCTTACGGGGACGATCATCGAAGAACTCGTACCAACATCGCATCTTCCTCCAGTCAGTGTCGGCCATATATCGCCCCCTTTAACGTATGTGCGCACGTTCATCGTGGAACACAGTTACGTTCGAGAGCGTTTACCGACGACCCGACAGTCGACAACGAAGGACGTGTACCATCTGCTTCTTCGACAGATCGCCCGGAATAGGGTGGAACGCAAACATCCAGCTGTTAATTGGCACGTGGTGTGGCGCACGGTCCAACACCCCTACCTACCTACATCAGTCAGATCAACATGGTACATTGTCGTCAACCGAAAGTACCCTACAAATGATAAAAAGTACGCAATACATTTGGCGGATTCGCCCTTGTGTCACCAATGCGGCGTGCTGGATACGGACAACCATCGGCTGGTCTGCGGCGAGGCATTGACTGTCAGGACTCTCGCAAGAAAGATAATAGCGTTCATGCGGTGCACTATCTATACAGCAGTCTGTTCTGACATAGTCTTTTTTCCAGAGGAAACGTATTTTCCGCGTCATAAGACGAACGCAGTGGCGTGGATCACAGGTATGACGGTCCATTACATGTATAAAGACACACGTGCGAACGTACTGAACATCCTGGATTATTGGCAATACTTGCAAGATGGACACACAAAACTATTACGGCTACAAAAGTACAAGGATTGGTATGCCAATTTCCTAGTAACGGTTTTTGCGGACCCGCCGTATGCTTGGGGTGTGCCGGGTGCGCAAAGATGAGCGGCGGTGCTTTCGTTGTGAAACCGACCAAGTAATGTGATCGACCAAGAACACTATGCGAGTATGCGACCTACGAAAAACATAGGCTTGAACAGTTAGCAAATGGATGTACTTCAAATTTTGTTTTCATATCCATAAATACTTTTCTTTAGGATGCCGGAGGTGGCCCCACTTTGATTTTGTTGGTATTTCATGCTGCATGGTAGGACGGCAGCGATGTTCCTTCCCGGACAGTTATCATGTGTCAGGACGTACTATGTTTATTTTGTGAATAATGAAGTTTTCTGTGTCTCCTACCTTCCTTCATAAAAAAAGAGATGGTAGAGCACTTGCCCGCGAAAGAAAAAAAAAGCGGTCTAAGGCAAAAAAAAAGAAAAAAAAAGATGGATAGCGCGTCTGCCAAAAAAAAAAAAAAAAAAAGATGGTAGAGAAGTTCCCGTGAAAGGCAAAGCTCCCGAGTTGGAGTCTCGGTCCGGCACACAGTTTTAATCTGTCAGGAAGTTTCATATCAGCGCACACTCCGCTGCAGAGTGAAAATCTCATTCTAAAGGTGACACCTTTGCGAAACCCTGTGATGACATTCCGTTGCGAAGCATAAGTTTATAATTTGGCTCAATGGTGCCCACACCTTTTTTCTGTAATAGTGCAACAGCATGGACGCCTGGAACGGCAGCCTCAGGATCGGCGACGCTTCAAGCATAAAAAAAGGCCATATCTTAGAAGTTCGTTTGAGTTTGGAGGTGGGTTGATGATGTCACATTGGCACCACAATTCTACCCAACGCCATTGTGAACGTGGGGCGTGTCACACCATTGGAAGGTTGTCACAGGTCGTCTAACAAACATTTTAGCCCTTCCTTTGGCACCTCTATGATGGTGGTCAAACACGCGCCGTACTGCGTACTGCGTTGGAAACACGAAATGTGTGGGTGACTGAGGATAATACACTCCTGGAAATTGAAATAAGAACACCGTGAATTCATTGTCCCAGGAAGGGGAAACTTTATTGACACATTCCTGGGGTCAGATACATCACATGATCACACTGACAGAACCACAGGCACATAGATACAGGCAACAGAGCATGCACAATGTCGGCACTAGTACAGTGTATATCCACCTTTCGCAGCAATGCAGGCTGCTATTCTCCCATGGAGACGATCGTAGAGATGCTGGATGTAGTCCTGTGGAACGGCTTGCCATGCCATTTCCACCTGGCGCCTCAGTTGGACCAGCGTTCGTGCTGGACGTGCAGACCGCGTGAGACGACGCTTCATCCAGTCCCAAACATGCTCAATGGGGGACAGATCCGGAGATCTTGCTGGCCAGGGTAGTTGACTTACACCTTCTAGAGCACGTTGGGTGGCACGGGATACATGCGGACGTGCATTGTCCTGTTGGAACAGTAAGTTCCCTTGCCGGTCTAGGAATGGTAGAACGATGGGTTCGATGACGGTTTGGATGTACCGTGCACTATTCAGTGTCCCCTCGACGATCACCAGTGGTGTACGGCCTGTGTAGGAGATCGCTCCCCACACCATGATGCCGGGTGTTGGCCCTGTGTGCCTCGGTCGTATGCAGTCCTGATTGTGGCGCTCACCTGCACGGCGCCAAACACGCATACGACCATCATTGGCACCAAGGCAGAAGCGACTCTCATCGCTGAAGACGACACGTCTCCATTCGTCCCTCCATTCACGCCTGTCGCGACACCACTGGAGGCGGGCTGCACGATGTTGGGGCGTGAGCGGAGGACGGCCTAACGGTGTGCGGGACCGTAGCCCAGCTTCATGGAGACGGTTGCGAATGGTCCTCGCCGATACCCCAGGAGCAACAGTGTCCCTAATTTGCTGGGAAGTGGCGGTGCGGTCCCCTACGGCACTGCGTAGGATCCTACGGTCTTGGCGTGCATCCGTGTGTCACTGCGGTCCGGTCCCAGGTCGACGGGCACGTGCACCTTCCGCCGACCACTGGCGACAACATCGATGTACTGTGGAGACCTCACGCCCCACGTGTTGAGCAATTCGGCGGTACGTCCACCCGGCCTCCCGCATGCCCACTATATGCCCTCGCTCAAAGTCCGTCAACTGCACATACGGTTCACGTCCACGCTGTCGCGGCATGCTACCAGTGTTAAAGACTGCGATGGAGCTCCGTATGCCACGGCAAACTGGCTGACACTGACGGCGGCGGTGCACAAATGCTGCGCAGCTAGCGCCATTCGACGGCCAACACCGCGGGTCCTGGTGTGTCCGCTGTGCCGTGCGTGTGATCATTGCTTGTACAGCCCTCTCGCAGTGTCCGGAGCAAGTATGGTGGGTCTGACACACCGGTGTCAATGTGTTCTTTTTTCCATTTCCAGGAGTGTATTTCAGATACACTGGCACTCATAATCGACATTAAAAGCTCTCAAGGGGGTGCCACCCCTTTCCTTGGGCCGTTGATGCCCACGCATTTCGCTGTCGAAAGCGTCACTTCATAGTGCGAGAATCAATAGGACGAAGTTCTTGACCATTTTCGATGCTGGACGATTCAGCCTTACTACAAGGACGTCTTAGAGCTGCAACCTGATTGAACGTGATCTGACTCCTTTGGTGTGTAGCGCGAGTGCAATTTTTTTGCTCTGGTGTAGCAGGTGGAATCAGTAGGGACTTTTAAATAGACCCTACTGATTCCTCCTGGTACACCAGAACAAAAAAATTTCTGGACGAAATTTGAACGTGATCCAAAGCAGCAATGGGTGTTTTAGTCACCCTGTTCTGCTCCCTATGGCAACGTGATCTAGAGTGGGTGCATTACTTACAAGTGCATGAAGAAATGGCAAAGGGTCCCTCTATAAAACCCCAGTTCGACATCACCGTCGGTGCTAGACCTGCACCGATGAAACGTCATCTGGCTCCTGTGTTGTGTAGCACGAACGCATTTTTTTTTGCTCTGATATACCAGGTGGAATCAGTAGGGACCATTTAAAAGCACACGACGAAATTTAAATATTATCCCAAACGGCAATGGAAGTTCGTGCCCTTTCAGCCGTCTTGTTCAGCTCTCAATTCCGGGGTAATCTAGGAGGGATGTAAAATTGACATGTGCATGAATGAAACGGAAAAGGTTTTCTCTAAGAACCCCTCGTTCGACAACACCCTTGGTGGCACCTATGCACGTTTCCTGAGCACGTTGAAAATGTACTTGCCAGAGACTTCGACACCAATTCAGATGAGTGGTTACTCGCGAATGCTCGAGGACCTCAGGGCATACAACATCGCTTATGGTGTGTCGAAGTGGTTGCCTGCCATCAATCGCTAGAGCAGCGATGAGGTACCACTCAGCTGTATCGATGTCGAAGTCTGTGATAGGTACAACTTGAATGTGCTCAAGAAAGGTGCGTAGGTGGCACTGAGACTGCTGCCGAAGTTATAGGAACAGTCGGCTATTTTGTTCATGCCATGATTACGCTGCAGGAGGGCGCAAAAAAAAAAAAAATGGTTCAAAGGCTCTGAGCACTATGGGACTTAACATGTGTGGTTATCAGTCCCCTAGAACTTAGAACTACTTAAACCTAACTAACCTAAGGACATCACACACATCCATGCCCGGGGCAGGATTCGAACCTGCGACCGTAGCAGTCGCGCGATTCCGGACTGAGCGCCTAGAACCGCTAGACCACCGCGGCCGGCTAGGGCGCAAAACAGGCGGGTTGAAAAAGCATAGACACCCTTTGCGTTTCGCACTGAGTCCAAATTTCAAGGAATGACACTGAATGGTCCCTAGTGGTTTCGCCCTAAATACCAAAGCAAAAGCCGGCCGGAGTGGCCGAGCGGTTCTAGGCGCATCAGTCTGGAACCGCACGACCGTTACGGTCGCAGGTTCGAATCCTGCCCCGGGCATGGATGTGTGTGATGTCCTTAGGTTAGTTAGGTTTAAGTAGTTCTAAGTTCTAGGGGACTGATGACCTCAGAAGTTAAGTCCCATAGTGCTCAGAGCCATTTTTGAACCAAAGCAAAATATTGCAGTCGCACAACACACCAAAGGGATCAGCTTGCGTTAGGTGGGGTTGCAACCCCACAGTATATTGACAGTAGGGCTGAACCGTCCGGAGGGTGTCAGCAGCTTCCAACGTTGTCGAGAACGTCTTACTGTTGCTCACTGCACTGAAAACTGTAGTTTTCCATCTCTAAATGTACGAAAATCAACGCGCCAAGGGAAGGGCTGGTCTCATTGCTGCCATTTCTTCCATCTCTTGAGGGCTTTTCTTGTCGATTCTGAGCACCAGTGTGTCTAAAATGTTCTCCTCGGTGACCCATAAGAAACTTATGTGATTTCAACGCTGTGTGGCGCGGTTTTGACCACCACCGCCCAGGTGCCAAAAGAGAGGGTGAAATGTCTGCAAGAGGACGTGTGACGACCTTCCAATTGCGTCACACGTCCCACGTCCACGATGGCGTTGGGCAGAATTGTGGTGCCAATGTGATGTCATTAATCTAGCTTACAACTCACATGAACTTCCGAGCTGCGGCCTTTTTTGTATGTTTCTACACCTTGGTGTGTGAAGCGCCTCCGATCCTGAGGGTGACATTGCAGGCAGCCACAATTTTGCACTGTTGCAGAGGAAGATTGTAGGCACCTTTGAGTCAACCTATGCATGGCAATGGGAGACAATTGCAGGCTTGTTTTTAATTGTGTAGTGTAACGTCACACAGGTAAGCAGAGTTGTAGCTTTGGCATCGCGTTTGAAGAGCTTCGATACCCATCAGTATGTTTGAAGATGAAGCATCCATCGGCAAATAAATTACATCTCTGAAAACACTGTTATTAAAAGAGAAATACTAAATATAATAAACCAAACTAGAGACACAAAACCCAGCACCCATAGGATACAACCCAGGCAGATTGTGGGGCCTGAAACAGGAGTGGCAGAGGCGTTCGTGGCAGACCAGGGGTGGCGCCAGCAATATCCGGATCGCCCCTCGCTGCTTTCACTCCCGGTGAAGACCGGGACGGCGGCGTCGTAATTATGCCTGCACGCAAGTATAGCGTTCCAGGTATTCTTAGACGACTGGCGGACAAGTCGCTTCAGTGGGGCAGAAACTTTTCCAGAGAAGTGTACTGCATTCTTCAGTGGTGTGTGCACATCGGCTGACACACACACACACACACACACACACAGCTACACAGCCCGGTCTGAAATAGTCTTCAGCGCTGTCATTAATCGTGAGGTTATCAGCGGCTGGCACGGCAGCCGATCTGCCGACAGCGGGACGCGATTCTTCTGGAGCCAGTGGCAGGGCAGCAATTAATAACTCGCGACGTCAGGATTTCTCACCTCGGAACACGGAATCCTTCGGAAGCGCTGTTAATTTCCGCCTGCCCAGTTATATTTCCTGGTCTTTCCGTCAGGCGATCCGCTACAGCGAGACTGACACAACTGCTGTTCTTTTTTTGAAATAAAGCTCGGAAATTTTATCATTTGACGTATCCTAAACACGTTTGTTGTGATCATTGTCTTCCAGTACCAACTGAATAAAGTCATTTCGGGTGTTAGGCTGTGTAATTATGAAACCCTGAAACAACTGTACCATCGACATTTTGACAGTAATACAGCGGTCCTCCTTCAGCATGGCTAAACTGGTACATTATGGTCGTGTTCTTCTCTCTATACCGCCTCATGCGAAGTATAATATATCAAATGAGGAAAAAGTTGCCCTAAGTGGACTCAGGAATTACGAAGATATTGTAATTGCACGGGTGGAGATAGGACAAGGCACAGTAATAATGGACACTATAGTGTATGAAGGTAAAATGAGCGAGTTGTCAATCATTTCATGCACAAAGAACTGAAAAGTGTCTCCACAGACAAGATAATGAGGAGACGGTAGCCACAATTAAGAGTTCTAGAATCGACGCTAAACAAGTAATCCATTACTTACCATAACTTTATTATTTTTTTTTTATTCGACCTACTTCAAATGGTTCAAATGGCTTTAAACACTATGGGACTTAACATCTGAGGTCATCAGTGCCCTAGACTTAGAACTAATTAAACTTAACAAACCTAAGGACATTACACACATCCATGCCCGAGGCAAGATTCGAACCTGCGACCGTAGCAGGCGCGCTGTTCCGGACTGAAGCGCCTAGAACCGCTCAGCCACACCGGCCAGCTTCGACCTGTTTTACGTTAATGTGCTACCCTGAGTGATAAATGAAAGATAAAGCTTAAAAGCATCCTTCTCGCTTTCAGTTGCCTTTTTCTTAATCCAAATACACTTGATTTGCGTAACTTAACGTTCTTGCTGGTCTTGCCAGTCTTTGGTACAATCCTTTCTCTTATCTCTCCACCTTCCTCGATTCAGTACCAGTATAAATCAAGTAAGAGGACAGCATGAAATAATTAATTATTTGACAAATACGATTCATATTAGCACAACGATTAGCGCAAGAGAGGGCTCCGGTAATCGAAAGAGTTCGCCATCTAATCCACACACTCTATCACGATCTATATTTTGTATCTCATTAAATCTTTGTTCTACCTAGATTATGCTAGATTATGATGTCTACGTTCAATGCAGGAATAGTTAAAATTGTGGGAACTGTGATCTAAATCACCAGAAGAAATGTGGGAGGCTTTTTCCTTTGGCAAAATAATTTATTACAGTTTTCGTGCACGTGAAACTAATGAAATGCATGCATTAACAATATCCTTGCGCTGATGACGCGTTTTTCCTAACATGCTGGTCTCTCAGACACGATGTTCACATCGTTATTGGTGGCATCGATGTTGTTATACTAGGAGACAATCAAATCTCTGTCAAAAATGGATTTCGATCTGCAATTAAAGTACGAATATCCAGTCCCTCGTTAACCTACGAGACTGGGTGTGCAAAGCTATTGAGAATGACAGTAATTCGGCCACGGAATCAAAACTGTCTTATTGTAAACACAAAGTAATAGGGACGGGAAAAGGCACAGGCAGCATGAACTTTAACAGTAACACAGACTCTTCATGCAGTAATACATCCTATTGATTGCTTCACTCGCGCACACGTTATTTCCTGGTCAGAATTTCGACAAGAGCGTGTGATCAAAACCAAATGGCTCTGAGCACTATGGGACTTAACGTCTGAGGTCATCAGTCCCCTAGAACTTAGAACTTCTTAAACCTAACTAACCTAAGGACATCACACACATCCATGCTCGAGGCAATATTTGAACCTGCGACTGTAGCGGTCGCGCGGTTACAGAATGTAGCGCCCAGAACCACTCGGACACTTGGCCTGGCGAAGAGCTTATGACATCTATGACATCTTGCAGTATTAATTCGGCCACCGCCAGTTTGGTAGATGGTAGTCATTCTTATCAATATCAATCGCCGTTTTAATGACACACTCTTGGACTATAGCAAAATTGTCACTCGCATTTGTTTCAGCTGGAATTTCTCAGGAGCGGTTCACGTGTTCACGCTCTACTCACCTTTGGTGACCGTCCTTAGGCTGTATATAAAATTTCACACGATTTACCTATGCTTACTAAAATTATGATGCTGGCGGTCAATTCTTCCGCTGGGGCTGCCGATGAGGACAGACTGGACGTAACGACCGACTGTAGAAAGGCCCAGTAAGTAGCAAATTGTTTCACACGCTGACATTTATTAAATTTTTAACACCGGTTACACGTTTGTCCTAAATAGTTTCATACGAGTTATGTGAATTATCTAAGTTATTCACGCTACGTTCACATAGCCACTTCAACAACGGGTGAAGCAAAGTTACTATTAAATATCTCAAATATTAATCAAAACTGGAAAAATTAATCTTAGTAAGAAAACAAATTGATTTGAGAGCTCATGTAAGATCAATTGTGCATAAGGCACCCAAAAGATTGATTTCATTCTAACGGATAGCGGGAAGCTCCATGCTTGTATCTGAAACTGAAAACCCTATTTCTGAGTTTAGTACTGAAAATTACTACAAATGGCAGTTATAACAAAAATTTAGCTAGCAGCCGCCTGTAAGAGAATGGATTATACACGTAATGATACAATAGCTTATCCTCATTGTCTTCGAATTTTCGTGTGGCGGTGACTATCACTCGCTCCGTTCTCACCATCTGCAGTCCCAGTAACCAGAAGATGGCTGCTACCCCCAATTGTCGCTCTGCCTTCCCCAAGGCGGAGGGGGATCTGCTTTCAACCTCTGAAGCCCAGAAAGAAACAGGTGCATGTTCGAAGTCACACAATCAATTAGGTTGGCACCAGAAACTGAACATCTAGTCAATCTTTGATGCTCCATCACCCACATGACAACTCAACATTTAAAAATACATAATAACATAAAGAGAGAAGTACAGGATGTGCATAATGTGATTTATAAGAAAGATACACAGTGATCTTCATTCCTTCATGAGAGGTTCACAAAATAATAAGAAATCAAGTAGAGTGACAATTTAAGTCCTTGAGACAAAAAAAAAATAAATGCCCCCGTGATAAGGTAATGAGGTGGAATAACTGGTTCCATCTTAGGCAGTTTTCAAAAAAAAAAATCTGTGTATTACTGCGAAAACTGTAGACCGTTCCATTTTTTGGAAGTCAACAAAAATAGCTATCAAAATGCACAGTATTGCTGTCAATGCAAGAAACTACACACATCAAAAAAGTTTTGAAAGACCTCGGTTCCAAGAGTTCCGGAACCTGTACAGAAAATTGGAATAGAGATCAACATAAACATCGTTTCAGCCCTTGTTATTGCGCATGAAAACCACATATTACATGTTGTACCACCATGCAGCGAGACCTTCAGAGGTGGTGGAGGGCGTGAATTGTCGCCCACGAAGACGAATGCTCGCCATTATGCTGCCGATATGGTTGCACTATCAGTCAGAGGATGGCATCCACGTATCGAACAGCCGTTAGGGTGACTTCTATGACCACCAGCGGCGTACGTCGGCGTCACATAATGCCACCCCAAAACAGCAGGGAACCTCTACCTTGCTGCACTCGCTGGACCGTGTGTCTAAGGCGTTCAGTCTGACCGGGTTGCTTCCAAAAGCGTCTCCGACGATTGTCTGGTTGAATCCATATGCGACACTCATCTGTGAAGAGAACGTGATGCCAATCCTAAGCGGCCCATTCGGCATGTTGTTGGGCCCATTTTACTGCGCTGGATGGTGTCGTAGTTGCGAAGACGGAGCTCGCCAGCGACGTCTGAAGTGAATTTGCGCATCATGCAGCCTACTGCGAACAGTTTGAGTCGTAGCGCGACGACCTGTGGTTCCACGAAAAGCGTTATTCAATATGGTGGCGTTGCTGTCAGGGTGCCTCCGAGCCATAATCCGCAGGTAGGGCTCATCCACTGCAGTAGTAGCCCTTGGGGGCCTGTTCAAGGCATGTCATCGACAGTTCCTGTCTCTCTGTATCTCCTCCATGTCCGAACAACATTGGTGTAGTTCACTCCGAGCCGTCTGAACACTTTCGTTGTTGAGAGCCCTTCCTGGCACAAAGTAACAATGCGGAAGTGATCGAACGGGAGTACTGACCGTCTAGGCATGGTTGAACTACAGACAACACGAGCCGTGTACATCCTTCCTAGTGGAATGACAGGAACTGATCTGCTGTCGGACCCCCTTCGTCTCATTGGCGCTACTCAGTCATGGTTGGTTGCATGTTTAGGCGGGTTTAGTGACATCTGTGAACAGTCAAAGGGACTTTGTCTGTGTTACAATATCCACAGTCAACGTCTATATTCAGGAGTTCTGGGAACCCGGATGATGCAAAACTTTTTTATGTGTGTATATTGAGAAAAAATAAAAAAAATCTATTTATAATATTACTGAGTCCCTATCCAGTGAAAGGAAACAGGATTCTATGACAGCGTGTTTAACAAAGAGAATTAAGTTCTGATAGTGCAATGGAGGGACAACAAACCAGTATGTGTAGCCAGAAATTACGATGCCCTTATTCCTTCCAGCTGGGGTACAAGATACTCATGGATAAACAAAAGGGAAATATCGGTGGCGTGCGGCATCGACGTCTTCGAGCTTCCCAGTGGGATGCTAGGCTGTGGCGTCGGCAAACAACTGACAACCCAAACAGGATAAGTAGGAGAGGTCGTTCCCAGGATCCAGCAGTTTAAACGCGCTGAAGAGTACCTCTGCAAAGGCAGTGCAAAAGCCGGTGATGCAGCTGATACAGCCTATTATAGTGACGTGGCCTTAGACACAAAATAACTTTATTCAGATTTCCAGCGAATTAACAATTTATAACATTTAATGTGATTTCTGTAAAGAGGAAAGTCGCCGTACTTCTGCAGGTGGTTTAGAAGGTTAGTACCTCATACAACGTCCTTCGCTCGCTTTGGTAATTCCTCGTGTCTGTAGCTTAACCAAGCACTTGACCACCGAGTGCTTGCTTATATTCCATACACAATAATGTTACTTCAAATTGTTTTCGTTCCTGTGAAATAAATTACTCCGAAAGAGCGAAGAGGAAAATATGGAAACAAAAATAAGTAAATAAATTTGTGATGAGTATTTTCAGCGAAAATAGATGTACCCTGATGAAATTATACACACAAGTGAGAGAATCAGTACATACAAATACTCAATACAGAATACGGTGAGGAGATCTTGGGATTTCATGCACGATTGTTGCGAATTGCTGTGGGTCAAACTTCGTATTGATGGACGACAATGCTCGACCTCAGAGAGCACGGGTGGTTGAAGATTTTTTAGGAACGGAAGATATTGCATGCTTGGCATGGCCTGCTCGCTCTCCCGATCTGAATGCCATAGAGCATGTCTGGGATGCATTAGGGAGACGGGCTGCATCACGTCAGTATCCACCAAGCCCTCTCAAAGGCTTGTGAGCAACTCTGCAGGACGAATGGGCGCTATTGCCTCAACATGAGATTGAAAACATCATTCAGAGCATGTCCTTTCGTAATCGGGCCTGTACTGGTGCCAGAGGTGGTCACAACATGCAGTTGTCAGAATGTGTATGCAAATCCATTAAGTTGGAAGAAAAAGGCACAATATTTTTGTCCACTGTTATGCATGTTGTAGTTGATTAAGCTCTGTATTGTTCACATTGTTTCTATTTTTCTCTCACCTGTTTATACTGTTTGTGGGAAAATAAACGCAACCTTGTCAAATTTCCGTTTGTTGCTTTAATTTTGGACACCAGTGTAGTTACAAAGCAATACAAGTCCATTTTATTAATACGTGCAAAGAAAAAAGTGGGTTTGCAGAAAAGAATTTACGCAAAGTGGTTAACCGTTAACGCTCCGCAGCAGAAGATAAATAACAAATACCGCTTCTTTAAATTATGAAAAGACAAAACTAAATAATGAAAGTTAACAGTCAGCACTAGATTAAATCACTGAATTAAAGAATGTTCCCCCAACAACAGGCCCCTATAAATTCGCTCAAAAGGGGACCATCAGGCCTGTTAATCACGGATTTTCATGAGTCATAGGTATTGTACCTGCATTGGTTAACAATCGGGACTACTACGTTGGCGCTACAGGTTCAAATCCTACCAGTGTACTTTACCCCAATTTCACTGCAGAGAATATCATTGAATAGAATATGTGATGCAACATTATTCAAAAATCATACCACTCAAATGCACTCCACTCTGCCAATACTTTGATTTTTATTTTTACGCGAGGGTTAAAGTTGCACGGAAAAGAAAAAAATTCAAAATGCTCCCAACTCACTGGTTACTAACAGATAAATCGCTCCGAGGGATGATTCAGAACTGTGCTTTCCGGTATCGCATTGACAAACCCGTGTGCCTGCAAGGCAATAGCTTTCACTAAATATGCTGATGTTCTACGGTGTTTTGTTTCGGTTCCTTCTACGGCAAATACCACCAGAAATTACGTTGCACGACGTCAAGGGGTATAAGCTATACCCAGTAAGACGATTCTGTAATCCAGCCTCTAACAAGCGGAATACTGGTTTCCGGGAAATTTGCTGTAATGATTTACGTGTTAATGACATTGCTACGGTGGAAATGACTTTTGTATAGTTTTGTATGACAAAATTCGTGGGATACCTCCTAATATCGTGTCGGACCTCCTTTTGTCAGGCATAGAGCAGCAACGTGACGTGGCAGGGACTCAACAAGTCGTTGTAAGCACCTGCGGAAATAGTGGTCCGTGCTGCCACTGTAGCTTCCTTAATTGCGAAAATGTTGCCGATGCAGGATTTTGAGCACGAATTGACCTCTCGCCAATGCCCCATAAATGTTCGATGGGATTCATTTCGCGCGATCTGCCGATGTCATTAGCTCGCATTGTCCAGAACGATCCTCAAACCAATCGCGAAAAGCTGTGGTCGAGTGACATGATTCACTGTCATCCATAAACATTCCATCCTTGTTTGGGAACAAGTCTGGGAACAACAATCACAACAACACTGATTACACTCACAAAGAAATTTATTGAGACAATCAGTTTATATTCACAAACGTAATTTCTGTGATCTGTTAGCAGATCAAAACAAATCAGAAAAGTCCTTCTTGAAAATAAAGGAATTACTTCTTTGACAACTTGAAGTTCCTGAAAAATAGAGTAAATAAATCTTTACTTGAGACTATCCTCTGGAAAGTTCCCTTGCAGACGAAATCGACAATTATCTTAGACATAAAAGTAAACAGAAAATTAAAGTCCCATCCCACGAGCAGTGTATGGACTCCCAGTCTCAGAGTCCACATCCGTGCGATGAGCGGTGGTTTCGGGTATTAACAATGATGTCGAATCCGGGCGGCAGCGTGTTGTTGGCGATCTTCTGCTTCTGATGGCAGACACGGAACTAACTGCTGCTCGCCGGACGAGGGCAATTATACCCACCTGGCGGGTGACTAACAGGTAACTATGGGTCTAACGATTTGGGCTTGGACTGACTGAGGAAAATGGCGGGGAGGATGCATCGAAACGCTTGTAGACGTGTCGGCCTTTACCGCTCTTGTGGGCGCTCTCTGAACAAGCCTGCTTCTTGCAGGCCAGGCCAACTTCGGCTGACATCGGGCAGTGCGCCTAAGGAGCTGGAGCGATGACCCGCATAGCGGTAGTACGTTGCGGGTTGGCCACGCTGCAGGTGACTCCGGAAACACGCCAGTTACGAACCGAGGAGAAGCGCTGCTGGCAGTGTCGTGCTGTTAGCAAAGGCACTCGCGTACGTCGTCTGCTGCCATTAACAACAAATTTCGCTCACTGTGCCAACGGATACGTTAGTCGTACGTCCCACTTTCATTTCTGCGGCTATTTCACGCAGTGTTGTTTGTCTGTTACCACTAATAACTCTATGCAAACGGCGCTGCTCTCGGTTGTTAAGTGAAGGTCATAGGCCACTGCATTGTTCGCGGTGAGAGGTAATGTCTGAAATGTGACATTCTCGGCACCCACTTGATACTGTGGATCTAGGATTACTGAGTTCCCTAACGATTTTCGAAACGTAATGGCTTTTGCGTTTCGCTACAACTACCACTCCGCGCTCAAAGCCTGTTAATTGCCGTCGTGCTGCCATAATCACGTAGCAAATCTTTTCGCATGAATCATCTGTGTACGAATGACATTGAACTGTCGTCTTATACCTTGTGTATCTGATACTACCACAATGTATATATGTGCATCTCGTTATCTCGCGACTTTTTTCACATCTGTGTATACTATTTAATGACGCAATGAACGGTGAAGTTGAAAACAATAACAAAAAAAGGATAGGGGCCGGTTTTGAACCCATAGCGGTAGCCAAAAACTGTTAAAGCTGAGTTACGCTCTTCGGTTGAATCGTGATTAAGTTTACAGGTATAGCTCGTACGAAAAAGACTTCAATATCGATTTTCTTGGAAAGTAGGGGCCGTCGCATGAAAATCCGGCAGTTACTTACTCAGAACAGGTCCGTCTAGTACATATGTATGACTCACCAAACACCGTGAGTGACAGGTATGATGGTCCACTTGTCAGTGAGTATGCAAAGATTGTTGACTGAAGCGCTTGGTAAGTGACCCATTGACATCCATTGTCACAGAAGCACGTATCCGTAGAGGAACCCCACCTTCTCTCACCATCCTTGCACCTGCCTATTCTGTGCCTACAACACTGGCCGACGATTATTTGTGCTCTGCTGGTGAGGACTGTCTTGTACTTCTAACAGGTGAGTCATAGATTTTTCCACACGTGCAAATCACACGGTAGACCCTCATACAGGTGTGTTAGAAGATGGACGTATGGACACCTGATACTGTTGTATGAGACATAGTACTGCAGAAATAAGTTTTACGAAAGTTCTATTACAGTAGCTCCATTCTACGTATTGTGGAGCTTCCGCTTAATTGTAAGGGAATTAAAGGAACGTCTCGACCCAAATGTTTTCAATTGCGAACTCTTCTGTCTCCTCTCAGCTAACTAGAATTTTAACGAATAGGTGAAACTGTTTACATGGTCAGGTCTGATGATGCTAGATATGCGTGGGCTCAACAGAAACACTTTCTGAGTCAGCAATCAATATAACATGCCACGAAATAAAATTTTAGGCTTTCCTATATATAATGTGATCAATTTGATGACTGCAGTCGATTCCTCGTCTCTGGTCCCGAAGTTCACTTGTGCTGTGAGGTTTGGTAAATTTCTGCAGTGTAAATACTGACAAATGAAACACCTCCCAATAGCTCACAATTTATTTTGCAAACAACTCATGGAAGTCAGTAATGACGGACACCGGAAATATTTAAGAAATCTTGCCAACCTACATTTGGTTGGCGTTCACAAAAGTTGGAAGTATAAGAGGTGTATCTGACATACTACTACACACGTTCACTCTCTACTGACGCTTTAGCGTCTGTGGAAACCACACTGAGGTGACAAACGTCATTGAATCGCGGTATGCACATACACTGATAGCGGTAATAACGCGTGCACAAGATATGAAGGACCTGTGCACTGGCGGTGCTGTCCTTTGCCTTCGGTAATTCATGTGAAAAGGTTTCCGACGTGATTATGGATGTACGACGGGAATTAACAGACTCTGAACGCGGACTGGTAGTTGGAGCGAGACGCAACGGACATTCTGTTCCAAATATCGTTAGGGAATTCAATATTCCGAGATCCAAAGTGTCAGGAGCGTGCCAACAATATCACAGTTCAGGCATTACCCCTGACCACGGACAACACAGTGGTCGGCTATCTTCACTTAATGACCAAGAGCAGCGGCATTTGCTTAGAGTTCTCAGTGCTAACAGACAAGCAACACTGCATGAAATAACCGCAGATGTCGATGTGGGACGTACGACGAAGATATCCATCAGGACAATGCGGCTTAATTTGGCATTAATGGGCTATGGCAGCAGACGAACTATGCGAATGCCTGTCCTAACGCCACTATATCACCTGCTGCTCCTCTTCTGCATTCGTGACCATATTGGTTGTTTAGTGGCCTGCGGTCGGCAGGAAAGAACTAACGATCAAGTCTGAACACACTTTATTTTAATTCAAACGCCTTCTTGGCGTAATAACGAAACTCAAGAACAACAAGAAACACAATAACCACAATAATTCTTGTCGTGGCAAAATAAAGATAAGAGTACAAGACAACAAAAATAAATAATAACCAAAATACTATCAACACAATTACAAACTGGCGTTACGCCCAACAAGATACAAGTTTCTACAAAAAGACTACAGTGAGTGACTACTGGGCTGGAGCCAGCATAGGCATTGGCCGCAGCTGTCTGAGCTGTAGGTACACACTGCCGGTCTGCCTCTGCTAGCGTGCTTGTAACACCGATTCTGCTGAGTCTTACACTTAGCCACATTAGTTCCAATTGGTGGCTCACTATCACATGGCTTTTCACGAAGTAGTGCCATGTTTATGCGGAAAGTCTGTTGATGTTTACATTCACTGGCGATGTTTTGATCTGATCTCTTGAAGGGAAGTCGGCAGCCCACCTTGCTTGTCTGTTGTGCTAGCCCTCTAACTGATGAGGAGCGCTACGACAGGTTGTACCGGAGATGACTGGAAAACCGTGGCCTAGTCAGATGAGTCCCGAGTTCAGTTGGTAACAGCTAATGGTTAGGTTAGAGTGTGGCCCAGACCCAACGAAGCCATGGACTCAAGTTGTCGGGAAGGCATTGTGCAAGCTGATGATGACTCCATAATTGTGTTGACTGTGTTTGACATACTGGACAGGGTCCTCTGGTCCGACTGGACCGATCATTGACTGGAAATGGTCATGTTTGACTACTTGGAGACCAAAGTTTTGAACATGGCTGCTTGGTTCAGTGACCGTTTATAAATTAAAATTTAAACAAGTGAGCCCTCAGTCACAATTTTTTGGTCTTATTTACCAGGTTTCAACACTTCTAAGAGCACCTTCATCAGAATTTAGACATTTAAAGTGGTCTATAAGTCCGTTGAAAACTGTGGCTGTACAGGTATGAGCAGCCCTTAGAAGCTTGTCTTCACACATTCCTTTTAAATATTTTGTGACTAAAGCCCTTCTGGCTTGTTATTTATTTTATACGTGACATATAAATACTGACTATCTTGTATCGTTAGTCAGTACTTACACTTTTCTTTGTATAAAAAAAATTTCATCCCACAAATTTGTAATTATACACTCTTAGAGGTGTTGAAACCTGGTAAACAAGACTAAAAAGTTGTGACCGGAGGCTCGTTTGTTTCGATTTTACTTGGAGACCATTTACAGCCACTCATGGACTTCCTTTTTATGGATGACTATGTGCCATCCCAACAGGCCACAGTTGTTGTCCAGTGGTTTGAAGAACGCTCTGGACAATTCGTGTGAATGGTTTGGCTACCCATTTTTCCTGACATGAATCCCATCGAGAATTCAGGTCATGCACAAAATCCAGCACAGCCAACACTATCGCAGTTATGGATGGCTACAGAGGCAACATGGCTCACTGTTTCTCTGGGGGACTTCCAACGACTTGTTGAGTACACTTCAGGTTGAGGGTCTGCACTACGCCGACCAAACGGATGTCTGACACGATAAGAGGAACTTTGGGTACCACAGTGTATATGCAAAGTTAGCCAGTGTCTCTACCAATTTAAAGGACGTGACTCCACTAAAACGAAGTAAAAGAATGTATATGATAATAGGATTAAGCTGCCAGAAGCCTAGCTCTGTCTTAATTTATATTTGTATTAAGTAGCAATAGTTTTTCCGTTGCATACTAAATTCTTTTGGATGTACACTCTCCATTCACATCAATGTGACGTCCTGTTAAATGCCTAACCACTTTTTGTAGCGCAGACCACTGCGAGACGTGCAGGAAGAAAGTCATTGAGGTTCTAGAAGGTGCTGACAGGGATGTGGAGCTGTGCGAACTCCATTGCCATGGGTAGCTCACTAGGATTCTCTATTGATGAACCATAGCACTAACAGCCCAATCGAGGTGTTCCCACAGACACTACATTGGGTTTCAATCCAGGAAGTCTTGTGGCCAGTGGAGCATGTTAAACTCATCCTGGTGCTTTCCGAGCCACACACGTACACCGCCAGCTGTGTGAGAAGTCGCATTGTTCTACTGGTCGACATCATCGTGCCGAGGAAAAACAAACTGCATGTAGGAGTGGACATAATCTCCAAAGAATAGATGCATACTTGTGTTGGTGCACTGTGCCTTCGAGAATGACGAGATCACCCAGTGAATACCACGAAAATATTCCCCAAACCATAACGCTCATGTGATGCAGTACAGTTGACTCGGCGTTAGTTTTGGGAAACGCCAGTTTGCTATGCATGGTATGCATCAACCACTGCGGCACGCGAACATATAACTTACTTAGAGATTTTCGAAATGCTTCCTCCCTTAGCTCCAAAGTCAATGATCATTACCTTTTGGACGCTACATAAATCTCTCCGTTTCTGCGCTGTTTTCTGCGTCTCCCTGACACTCTTTATGTACCCGTCGCTACTGCTAGTGCTGCCACCTGTCGTGTGTTAGTTGTTGCTGTTCGTTGACGTCAAATACAGGCGGTGGTCCCATTAATGTCACTAGACCGTGTATATTAACGTGGTAGCAAACTAACTTCAGCCCACTATTATTTACAGAAACCTGACTACGTTCTTAGCAAAATAAAATAAGCGAAATATGTACGAAACTGAAAATGACTGACATTTTGTGTATGAAATGTCTCATCTTAAAACA
Source organism: Schistocerca nitens (assembly GCF_023898315.1). NCBI lineage: Eukaryota > Metazoa > Arthropoda > Insecta > Orthoptera > Acrididae > Schistocerca > Schistocerca nitens. The sequence goes on along the minus strand of NC_064622.1, from coordinate 109,411,452 downwards.
ATTTTTGTGTTGATTCCAAAACTACTCTTACATTTTCTATCTGTAACATTTCTGAACTTACAGAGAATGTGATATTCTGACTTATATTTTATCAATATTAATGCGACTGATCCATTGGATTTTAGTTTTAGGTCTAACTCATGTCCTTCCTTATTCCAAAATCTACTAAGTAAATGTTACTTTTCAGAACAGCCTTTTAACTGAACCTGAGTATTACGAAACAGGTTCCTTTGTTCATACATGACACAGTTTTAAAATTAACAAAATGAATTGGTCCCCATGGAACCTATAACCTTGTTATGATATTGAGTTGATGCTGATCGTTAATGCATGGTATCAAAACATGAAGTCATATATCAAAGTAATTTTGATATTCGAATTGTGGATTTCTTGCATATGCACTGTTGTATAAATTCGGAGGGAACTGTATGGTATCAGTCGAATCAGAATGCAGTCTGCAGTATTATGCTAAGGTTATCAATATGCCTTACATACAAGAAAAAACGAAATTGAATTCATATAAATTTTGATTTCGATCATAGAGCTTGTAGATAGGGAGTCACAATCGATACTGCTTCGAGAATAGACTATGAAGTTAAATCATATTCTCAAACAGCTTCTCACAATCTATTTTAAATGTTAAAATTATGAAATTCAGCTGTTTTATACGGTAGTTTTCTGTGTTCCAATGACGAGCAGTTAGTGGTAGACAATATCTAAATGGAAGTTTAAAAATTTCGGGCTAGAGCAGGGGCGGGCAAGAATTCGTCTCAACGAGACCTGTTTTGTCTTACGCCCTACAGCGTTCTACCTGGCTCGGCACTTCAACCACCACCATACAATGCTCTCTCAGCAGTTGGGGGGGGGGGGGGGGGGAGGGAGGAGAAGGAAGAGGGGGGGAGGGGAACTAAGAATGAGCTGGGTTTGGATGGGAGTGCAGTGGCGCTGTATATGAGCTTCACTCACGTTTCATATTTGTCATACACATATATCCCAAATGAAACAAATTTTCAATATCATTTAATTATTTTTGGGGTATTGAGGACGTAATATAACCTTTATCTGGAACAAAGGTTTGGCGTACGGAGAGCCGCAGCCAGTTTCACAGATTTTCTCCCTCAGGTTGCCACGTAATCGTGACTTGTTTAGTTTCATAATCGAATAAAGCTTATCACACACTTATATTGATCGAAATATTTTAGCATGTTTGCAACGTCATTACGAAGACGTTAAAAGGTAAACAATATAGGCATCTGGGACAGCTCTAACTTAAAGAGATTAGTCTTGAAAATGGGAATTACTCTGCAGATCAGTCAGTCCCGTCCGCGCATACAAAGGGGTGCTTTCAACAGAAACGACAACTGGTATCGAAAACACCTCGAAAATCGATGTAATATTGGCAGTGTCCTCAAAATATTTAGAAACTATCCTTGTAATTCTTTCAAAGCCACAATGAAATCGTGTTTTCTTTAACGTCACTGAACTTATGAAACTAGTCGCTTGTACATTGCCATTTTCTTTTCAGATTCATCCACATAAAAATCAAAAACAAATTGCTTTTCATCTTGAAATGTCTTACTGTGCAGTCAAATCCACTTAATATCGAAGTCTGCTACCCACTCCCTGCCTCCACTCCTTTTGTTTCGTAAATTCAATAGTAGCAGGTTTCAGATCGAAAAATAGTCCCAAGCAAGACCCTTGACTTCACCAACGTACATTGCAGTAATATATGAAGTGTCGACACTCTTTGTTAATTTCTATTTGAAACTGACAGTAGGAAACTGACAGTGGGGTAATGCGTGAGACCTCAGAAATTTTAATATTCGTTCCACCAGTTGCATCACGTGCTTGACGTCTATAAATTTCGCACAGAGTGGTTTTGGTATACAGAAGAATGAATTCAGGCTGTGGATTCCTGTAATATTTTTGCTCTTTCATTGTCAACTAAATCTTTAAACTCTTTCTGCACGGCACTTCTAAAATTAACTCTTCTACGTCGTAAAGAAAAAAATTAATTAATTAATTCGCTTGCCACTTGACTTTGACACAGATAAGACAGGTACTGCATTAAAAAACCTCTCTTTTGATTTTTTGCCTAGATGCACACTTTCTAAAATTTTTACCTGTCTAATACAAACAATCTCTGAAAAAAATTAACTTTAGATGAATGTTTTTTCTTGGTGGCTGCTGTAAGGAGAGAACTGGTTAGGTACAGGATGAGTTGGCAGTCGGAGATTTCCGTTTCTCCATTTCTCTGAGAACGCCTGGCAAAGTCGGAGAAAACTGCAACTCACGATGAAGATGCCGTCTGCCTTAGCAGCTACAATATCAGATACAATTTCAGAATAATACGGTTGAACAACAGTGGCAGTATGACATCTTCTGACTAACAAACAGGTCGCATATGGAACATCTTGAACACACAAGCTGACGGCGAAATATTGCACGTCGTTCGGACGGTGATAGTAGCAGATTCGCCCAGTATTGTTAGTTCGCGAAGAAATAACTGTATTGGTAAACACAGGAATAGTTTTTATGACGGCCCGAAGCTCCAACATCGAATAAAGGTTCGTAAACGATATTTACCTTCTTTTTTCACAAATTCAATTTTTATTGTTGGATTGGGTTGGGTTGTCTGGGGAAGGAGACCAGACAGCGAGGTCATCAGTCTCATCGGCTTAGGGAAGGACTGGGAAGGACGTCGGCCGTGCCCTTTGAAAGGAACCATCCCGGCATTAGCCTGAAGCGATTTAGGGAAATCACGGAAAACCTAAATCAGGATGGCCGAACGCGGGGTTGAACCGTCGTCCTCCCGTATGCGAGTCCAGTGTCTAACCACTGCGCCACCTCGCTCGGCTCCAATTTTTATTCTTGATAATTGCGATTACAAGTTGATCTCTGCACTTCAAATTACTTCTATATGCAAACTTATCACCTCAAAAAAAGCATAATGTCCAATCGGCATTTCTTATCACTAAGAGTTACAAAAAAACATAGATGCTCCTCTTTTTTTCACAGCAAAGAGTTTTGGCGTCACAGCAAAGAGCATTCTCATCTCAATTACGGTAGCACATCATTGCTGGTACTCGCAGCCGTAATATTACAATCATTAGGACATTTCGTACTGTATTGTAGTTCGATTGTATATATGAAGTACCTGTCGATTGTGTGACTACGTATTACATATTGACATTTATCATCTATTCTCTCTATAATTCCCTTTCGTTTGCAAAATATTGGGGCGATAAATCCATTTTCCATAGGAAATGTGCAGTATCTGTCGATTATGCGACTACCTGGTAGATACTGATATTTATCACACATCTCCTCTGTCATTCGCATTCATTTTCCAAAGATTGTGGCGGTAGATCCACAGACTCCCTGTTCTGCATAAATAACCACTAGACCTGTCAACGTCATTTATACCATGAGCAAACAGTAAAGGGTAAAGAGTGCTGGCACCACGGTTCTTCCGAACTACAGAGAGTTACGCTGACTGAAAAATCAACACCGCAATATTAAACGAAACGTGGCGCTGTACCGGGTACTTCTGAGAAGGACCCAGCAAAGCCGACATGCAGGCCGCACATCTGGCTCACGTATGGCTCTGCACACTGGCCCTGCACTAGAGGAAAGCCGACCACTGTAGGGTGTTGGTGGAAAGAGGTACAGCGATCAAGCTCTTGCCACAGGCAAGTTACAGCCATTATCCTTCATATCTGAGTGTTTCCTCGGGCAGATGAGCCCACATACGTATCTGCTGCACAGTTGTCGCACTGATTCTCCACTGGCTGAAATTCTTACCTCGAAGGAAAAGATGGTCATTCTTTGTCAGGAAAGGCTCTTAGTCTGAATCATATCTATAGCGGAAATTTGCTGCCTTGTACTTCACCTTTGACATTATTTCCTGGTATGAAATACCGGAGTCAGAAGACACTTCGCTGTAATCAAGCAATCAGCGTGAAGTATTCCATATGTGCCTTGATAACTCGTAACCTAAATACCCAGGAATCTGATCTGCCTTGGGCCAGTTTCTACTGCACCATCGTTGATTCGCCTCACTGTTTACGAACAGGGCTTTGGAAAACTGGACAGCTGAAGGGCTGTATCCCACTTTCAGAATCCGATGAATCCGAGACGAAATGATTCCATCTAATCACAACAGTGATAAAAAGGGTAGAAGCAGGAGGGTGGAAGGACACGCATTAGCTCGCAAGTCTAGGTGCTGTCTAACAACTTATTAACTTGGCATGTATACAGAGTTCATGTTATTTATTCAGTAAGAATTTTCAGTTAGCTGGAGATACGGGCTGAAAAGCAATCTATATCTGAACTCAGAGGTAAACAAGCGTAATGATAGCTTGTTCCGGCTGTAGTTACGGAATATTGCTTTGTGTCGTCTAACAGGCTAATGCAGGATGACTTCTTACAACTCATACACCACATTTTATGAGAGTCACTGGAGACACTGCACATTAACTCCAAATCGCACCACTTCTATCGATGGTCACTGGCTGACGACGATTCTCATTAACCGACACTGTTGCGAAACTATTAGGCTGGTGCATATGTTCGTAGCGTTTGTGTTTTTCACGTTAGTACTTTGGTTGCTATGTGTTTATTTATCGATTGTCATGTATATTTGTGGTTTACTGTTGTTATTTGAGTCTAAATACTGTCAATTTTTATTTGAAGATAGTGAGTGGAGCCTGTGGACACTACAAAATGGAGTGCAGTAGGAGAAATCGGAACATTTCGACAAATTCTTTTGCGTGTGTTCAGTAGAGGGGAGACAGCAGTAGAGGCAGCCATGAACATTTGCGCCGTATGGGGCTACTGGCAATGGACAGAGCACGGCAAGAAAATGATTTTCTCGTTTTAAGGAGGATCGTTTTGATCTTAGTGACTCTCCATGTTCAGAAAGACCATCAAGCTTTGATGAAGATCACTTAAATCCTTTATCCTCAGTGATCCACGTTAGTGTACTCGAGAACTGGAAAAAGTGATGAACTGAGTTCATTCCACCATCGTTCGATATTTGCATGCAGTGGGGAGGTTGAAAAATGGAGTGTATGCGTTCCACGTGCACTAAACCAAAATCACAAAAATCAGAGGGTCGCCATATGTGCATCTCTGCTTGGTCGTGAACAAGACCAACCATTCCCATCCTGTACCGTTACTGGTGACGAGAAATGGCGTCGCTACGTTTGCATAAGGAAAACATAGGAATATTTGAACTCAAACAAAGCAGCAACTCCCTGTACAAATACCTGCACAAGTGCACGATAGATCATTTATGCATCTGCTGAGCAGAGTCGGTGTAGTGAACTACGAACTGCTTCTGCAAGGTGTAACGACCAACGTTGACAATTATTGTCAACAACTGAGACGTCTTACACACGCAATCTCAGAACAAAAACTAAGAAGACTACGTCAAATGATGCTATTGCACGATAACGTCCGCCTGCATTCTGCTAGACTCACAAAAAACAACATACAGGAGTTGGGTTGGGAAGTCATTACGCACCCATGTTATTAACTTGATTTTGTGGCCTCACGTTTTCATCTTTTCCCCTCTCTGTCGAACAACCTCCAAGGAACTTCCTTTCTGAATGAAAATGCGCTCAGAACATGGCTCAACGAGTTCTTTGAATCAAAGCCACGTGATTTCTACAGTTGCGGAATCGAAAAGTTACCTCAAAGTTGGCAGACTATTGAAAATAGCGAAGGGGAATATATTATTGATGACTATAATCTCTGTTATTTTTATCTATTTAGTTTATTCATCTTATGGAAAAAGGCTACGAACTTGTGCACCAACCCAACATTACATGTCAGAACGGAGTACTAAGGTACCTGATTATAATCTGCAGATGACTTACTACACAGACTAAAATACGATAATTACCGTAGTACTCCAGTATTCTTAGTACTGCAACACATTAAGAACAGTACCTATCCAGCTGTCTGTCAATCACAAGTAGTTTTTCTTCATATCACCACAGGGTGACATGAAGCCTCCCCTCTCAGTGTATCATGTGTTTCTGGGGTCATAAAGTCAGCAAAAGTACTAGAGGTGTCCGGAAAATCGGCAGATTTAGGCGCCATGCGCACAGATCTGGATCATTTATTTCCTATCGTTCTTTATTCAAATTTTGTGATCTAAGAACAGTGACTATATGACCTCTAACTCATATTGTTGGATTGCATTATTTACTAATAGAATAAAAATGAGATTTATGTATGGGAATATGGAACTTTAATATTTATGCTGATCAGATACCTGTTCTGTTGTTCTATTAAAATACAGGAGAATTAATGTTACATAGAAATAAATAAGAAGTCAATGTTATTAATAACGTTAGAATAATAACACATTACATTAATTTAAGGACTGGATAAGTAATGGTATATAAAGACTCAAATAAGACATTTCTTGAAGAACAAGTCTTAATAGTGACATCAAAGATTGCATTTAAGAGTAAGTTTCGTCAATTTTCATTCCATGACTTTTATTCACATTGTGTTAACTGAAAACCTTATGAGTGTGCATCTAAATGGATAATCACTTGTTGTTGAAGTCCTAGAAAATATGTTTCAACTACTAACTTGAAAAATGTAAGAGAGATAGAAGAAGGATCTGGAGGTGTTACCAAAATGTTTCAAACAGAATATCCGCTAAATGCTGGTGTAATGATAACTCAAGCTGAGGGTAAACGTGAAGTTCAAATCGATAAAATATATTCGATTTTGGTTTCACATAAAGTTTAATGTCATTTTATCAAAAGAAAGCCACTGTTTCACGGTAGAATAAAGCTTTATTTTAGTGAATGGCCTGTTCTCTTTCTTTTGCACCTGAGGTGAACTGAGATGCAGTTCTCACCTTTTCTTACGTCCATACTACAGATAGTTGTGTTCTCATTTACGTACAATAAGAAGAGATATCATGAGTAACAGATCCTATTACATAGAACAAAGGAAACTATATTTAGGTCACAGACGGAGACACACTGTGTGGTAGAGGGCCATCAATAACCCTCAGCCATACTGTGAATGGAGGAAAGGGAGCAGCAGCGAGGGACAGCTGACTATCCCAACACACACACACACACACTCACACACACACACACACACACACACACACACACACACACACACAGTGGCCAACAGTCATCTATCACTGTGGGGGGAAGGGTGGGAGGGATACATGGTCCGCCATTGACGCCCGACGCTGGAGGCAGGGTCGCCAAAACACGCCACAGACACGCTGGGATGACCGCTTCAGGGTCCCACTTTATCTCTGGCCAATGGACAACACTAAGACCGTCCAGAAAGGAAGGAACGAGCGAATACGTTTCAACAACAGCAACAATACATCACAACATAATTTCAGTCACAACAATATAAAAGAGCTAATTAAATAAAAACCTTTTTAAAATAACACGCCTTTTAAAACTATTAAAAGTGTGAAATAAATTCGGCTAGCGCCATAGAGATTCCTAGCCCCATACAGTTAGTCCTGAAAATCTGCGCTTCTGAATTTTTTATAGCTATAACAATACATGTAAAATTTAAAACGAAACAGTAGGGTGCAAGCAATAAATAATTGAGGCATAAATAGATAATCTAAGTCACTAACAAATTTATTGCACTGCAAATGATACGAACTGTTGTGTGATTTTCCTCAATGACAGTTGCTCTCTATACTCCTTATTACGAGTTAATATTACATTACCATCCAGTTCTCAACTATATTGAAAGTTTCAAGGCACTACCTGATCAGAAAGTCAATTCCAAATAGATTACAAAATTTCTACTGAACAAACAAACGGACTAGAAAGCGGCCTACTAAAGATGTGTTAAAATAAGTCCAGTTTTACATGTTATAACTCAGTGGAGGGAATTGTACGTTACCTGAATACTACGGAGTAAGACTACTCATCATACTGGAAAGAACGGAAACGTTCTCAGCTTACTGAAAAATCAACCAAACTTTGAAACTTCATGGCAGATTAAAACTATGTGCCGGACCAAGACTCGAACTCGGGACCTTTGCCTTTTGTGAGCAATTGCTCTACCAACTGAGCTACCCAAGCACGACTCGCGCCCCGTCCTCGCAGCTTTACTTCCACCAGTACCTCGCCTCCTACCTTCCAAACTTTACAGAAGCTCTCCTGCAAACCTTGCAGAACTAGCACTCCTGAAAGAAAGGATATTGTGGAGACATGGCTTAGCCACAGCCTGGGGGATGTTTCCAGAATGAGATTTTCACTCTGCAGCTTAGCGTGCGCTGATACGAAACTTCCTGGCAGATTAAAACTGTGTGCCACACCGAGACTCGAAGTCGAGACCTTTGCCTTTTGCGGGCAATTGCTGTACCAACTGAGCTACCCAAGCACGACTCACGTCCCGTCCTCACAGCTTTACTTCGGCCAGTACCTCGCCTCCTACCTTCCAAACAGTTATGTGTAACAGTAAGGGATTTGAAGATCAACGAAGGTCAAAGGTGGCATGAACGTTTTTTATAGGTGTTCGAAGTGATGACCATTGGTATCAATGCAATGCAGCGATCTTCTTATCATGGTTTCAGTGGTATTCCTTATCACTTTGGCACTTATCGAAGCACGTGTTCTGACAATTATCACTCACATATCTTCAGGTATATTTGGGATGTCTTTATAAACAATGTCTTTTACGAATCCTCACAAGTAAAAAATCCAGAGGCGTCAAGTCTGGCGAACGAGTCTGCCACTACACATCTCCTCCGCGTCCAGTCCAACAATGTGGGAATTGTCTCTGCAACTCATTTCTAGCCATCAGCGAAAAATGTGCCGGACACCCATCGTGTTGATACCACATTCTGTACCTTGTTCCTAAAGGTATTTTTTCCAATAACAGACAGAATGTTTCTTGCAGAATTTAGATTTCCTTCGATGAAATAGGTGGCTATAATTCTGTCCTTCAGAATCCCACACCATACGGTTTTTGGTGTGCAATCACTGAACACGTTTTTTGGTGTGCAACTGGCCGCAGCTAGCATGGATTTTCAGTTGCCCAGTAATGCATGGTATGCGAATTAAGATTTCCATGGTTCGAGAATGTAGCCTAGTCAGTAAATAAACTCAAATTAATAAATGTGTCATCTCTCTGAATATGGAGTTTAGCCCATCGTCAGAATTCAATGCGACGCCTACAATCAGCACCAGTTAATTCTTGGGAGAGACTGACATCGCAAGGTTGATATTTGTAGAGATGCAGAACACGAACAACACTACTCTGGCTCATGCTGGATTCCCTTGGGATCTGACACGAACTGACACGAGGATCTCGAACCACAGTGGCAAGAGCTTCCTTATTAGTAACTTTCCTTTGCGGGATATGTTTCTGATTCGTTAATGATCCAGTTGTTCTCAATTTATCACACACATATTTAAATGTACGACGTGTAGGATGAGTACATTGAGGATATCTTTCAGCGTATAACTCTCTAGCTCTCATAGAATTTCGCTGGCGTCCTCGTTAAATAAGAAGCATATCCACTTGTTCTTCGAAAGAATACATCATTCACATTCGCTTGATTCGACGATATAGTCTTACCGTTCCTATTGGTGTTGTATTGCGAAATAGTCGAATGCTGTTTACATGTGAATGGCACGTTAGATGGATACGCCGTATACGGCGAATATTTACTATTTGCACAATATACGAGAGAGAATTGTCAGGGCGTGTGCTTCGGTAAGTGCCAAAGTGATGAGGAATACCACTCAATCCATGATAAGAAGATTTCAGCACTGCACTGATACCAATAGTCATCACTTCGAACACCTATAAAAGGACGTTCATGTCACCTTTGACCTTCGTTGACCTTCAATTTCCTTACTGTTACGCATAACGTGGATTCGTGTCGATAGCCGCTATCAGAAAATAAGTACCAAACTATAGCATCCCATTTAGAAAAACAAAGTTGATCTTCATATCTCTGAAGCGACCACACTTAACAACAAAGAGCCAACGACATATAATGGCCCCCGTTGTCCCATGCAATATGATTCCCACAAACTTTTTAGCTACTATCATACTTCCGGATTTATTCTAGTGGCAATATTAGTGACTCGCCCTGTAGAAAGCGTGTAGGGGGAACGCGCTAACAGTGCAGTCCTTGTCATGATGTGGAAAAGGAATGATTTATTTGACGTCCAAAAAGGTATGTTCATTGTCTTTCGGGACAAGGGTGGAATCATTTCCGAAATGGGAAACGTGTAAACTGCTCGCCTGCTGCCGTGATTAAAGTATACCTTGTATGGCAAAATGTCACTTGCCACAACCAGAGTCGAGGCATCTGTGGTACAGGACGGACCATAGACATCATGAGTAAACGACGGCTGCGGAAGTGTTTACGGGCAAGTAGACATGAAACTGCTGAGCAACATACCGCCCAGGAGAACAATGGGGCTACCAACAGTATCTCCTCAACGACCGTTCAGTGAAGAATGCTATGTATGGGCCTCCACAGCATGCTCCTGGTTCGCGCACCCGTGCTGACTGCTGTTCATCAGCGACGAAACCTGAAACCTGAAACCTGCCCAGTACGGCCACTGGACGTCCACTGAGTGGCTAATGGTGGCGTTTCCATGTGACTCACGTTTTATGCTCTACTGGATGGATGGCCATTGACGTTTATGGTGTGAAAGTTCTGACAGTGCTCTGCAACAGTTGTGGTCTGAAGAATGTTTCCGCTGTATTCCGTGGGTGATCTCGGCATTCTCCAAGGCACATCGGATGAACACAAGCTTTCATCTATATTTGGCGATCATGGCCACCCCAATATGAAGCTTGTATTTCCTCCGCACGATGGCCTTTACCAGCAGGACTATGCAACGAGTATTACTGCTCACAGTGCACGTGCGTGTTCCTATGAGCACCAGGATGAGTTTACGGTACATCCTGGGAGGAAACTCTCAGGATTTGACTCCAATCAAGAATCTGTTGGACCACCTCGACTGGGATGTTCGTGCCATGGATCCTCAACCTAGAAACCTAGCGCAGCTGGCCACCGCACTGCAGTCGGCATGGCCCGACATCCCTTCAGAACTTCACTGACTCTCTCCCTGCACGTCTTATTGCTATCCTCTCTGCATCAGGTAGTAATTTAGCTTTCTGACAGGTGGTCACATTAGTGTGACTGGACTGTATCAGTAAAATGGTCCGAGAGGAATAATCTAGTATGGATTTAGATTGTCTTGTATAATTACGTAAGTCGATCTAAGGTTATCCGGTAAGTCACAATCAGTCAAAATGCACTGTAAAGATCTACTGCTATGACTGTCTAACTTATGAACTTCCGCCACTGACCCTCCTTACGGTATGAATATTTATCTATGTTAGATTTAGTGGATTCCCGCACTCCAGCTACACCATACTGTATTTCCATACAGAAATAATTAAGGAGTAATTGGTTTTCGATTCCCGGCGGGGTCAGGGATTTTCTCTGCCTCGTGATGACTGGGTGTTGTGTGATGTCCTTAGGTTATTTAGGTTTAAGTAGTTCTAAGTTCTAGGGGACTGATGACCATAGATGTTAAGTCCCATAGTGCTCAGAGCCATTTGAACCAATTGGTTTTCAGAGTGTTTATACAACCTATAACGATACTGCGTGCTTTACACTGGCCGAAACAAACGCAACGTTAGTTAAAACACATCGTCCTGAGGCTACGGCCAGTCAGTGACATCATCATCGCCGCGCGGGGTAGTCGTGCGGTCTAAGGCGCCTTGCCACAGTTCGCGCGGCTCCCTCCGTCGAGGTTCAGTCCTCCCTCGGGCATGGGTGTTTGTGTTGTTCTTAGTGTACGTTGGTTTAAGCTAGAATAAGTAGTGAGTAAGCTTAGGGACCGATGACCTCAGCTGCTTGGTCCCACAGGAACTTAGCACAAATTTCAATTTACAACATCATCGTTGGCCACTTCCTGTCTGTATTGGATCTCCAGTGAGAAGAAGGAAACTCGGTAGCTGCTGTAGGTAATTGTACTCACAAGTATGTATGGCATCCGTGGTTTCTACGAAGTATTACAGAAGGTGTGATAAAGGGGATGCGATACATGTCTCTGTGAGTTTGTCTGTATAGGATATAACCCTGACAGCAGTAATTAGATATGCACTTAATATGGGCAGCCCAACTTACATCATCCACACGTAGGCTGGGATGCATATCTTAAAGTGCTTGATATTCACAGCAAAATAGAATTAAAGGATCACTTTTTCGAAACCCCGTAATTATCTCCCATTGCGAGATATAAGTTTGAAATGTGGCTCAAGGGTGCCTACAACCTTCCCCTGTAACAGTGCACAAGGTTGTCGGCATGTCGCGTTACCCTCAGGCTGGACGACACTTAAAACAATAAGGTGTCGATACATGTGAAAAAAAAGCCACAGTTCAGAACTTCTGATGATGGGTAAAGTGGGTTGATAATAACTCATTGGCGCCAAATTTCACCAAAATTCTGGTCAATTTCACCGTGGACGTGGCACATGATGGGAAGAACTTCACCACCCCTCTCAGCCACATTCACCCCCTATTTTAACGCCTCCGCGATGGAGGTCAGAACGACGACACCCCATCCTGACTCACGCGATGTTTTTGTGAGTGACCAAGGGAAACATTTGAGAGACACCAACTCTCAGAATTGACTCGAAGGCCTCAGGGGGTGGCATAAAGGGTGACAAAAAAGCTACCATTTCCTTAGGAGAGTTGATTATTAGAGATGTATCGGGCAATAATTTCACATCGCAGTGCTATGAGAAACAGGACGGCTTCCTTGACAATTGTTGACCCAGCTGATACCTCCCTGGATCTCCAACCCTTCCCTAAGGTCATCGTGGGCTAACAATCCTACCGAATGTGATCTCACCCCTGTGGAGTTCAACTGTGTGGACGCAATTTTTGCTTGTGATGTATGGGGTGGAACCAATGGGGCCGTCGAAAACCACTCGACGAAGTTTTAACGTGATCTGAAGCAGCAAAGGCTACTTACACTTAATTTGGTGATCCTCTTTCGTGTCCTCCCATAGCATGAACACAGATGGATGTGTGAACAAAACAGCAAAGAGTCCCTAGGGACATTTCGCAGGTTTTCTCTGTAAACGCACACTTTTAAAGTTCTCAGTAAGTGTGAATTGGAGCCACCAGGAGTTTTCGTGAACTGTAGGGGTGAGTATCTTATAGGGATCATTTACCGTTTCGCAATGATGGAGCGACAGGAGTTGTCAAACAGGACCCCCGAAAAGCACCTTTTGCTGCATCGCATCACGTTCAAATTTCATCGAATGGTTTTTAACGGTCCCTCGTGGTTCCATTCTGTATACAAGAGCAAAGTTTGCGGTCACATTGCAGTCTACGCACATGACGCGGAGTGGGATTGTTAGCCGACAATCTCTTTTGAAAAGGGATGAAGCCTCAGGGAGGTATCAGCAGTAGCAAAAATTGTCGAGATCATCTTGCTGTTGCTCATCGCACTGAAAACTGCCGTTTCCGACCGCGATATGTGTGGGAATCAGCGTCCCAAGGAAATGGGTGGGTTCGTTGGTGCGCTTTATGCCACACTCGGAAGGCTTTCCGCGTTCATTCTGAGCGGCTGTGTCTGAAATGTTTTCCTCCCCACCGATAAGGCAAGTGCCCCATTTCAACGCTCTGCGTTCCAGTTCTGGCCTCCATCGCAGAGGCGTTGTGGTAATATTAACCCACTGTACGCGTCATGCGTCATGTCAATTTCAGAGTTGTGGTCCCTTTTTTTTGCGGGAGATGATACTTACCTGTTGAAAGCGTTGAAGAGCGCGATTGTGACGTCGCAGGCCGCCATACTTCATCATTACGGAGGAAGGTTGGGGACAACTTCGAGACAAATTTCAAACTTCCGTGTCGCAGTGGGACACAATTACTGGGTTTCAAAAACTGGTCCTTTTGCGCTGTATATTTTCTCTCCCTCTCCGTCTGAACAGGCTTCGGAAGGTTTAAAGGTACCGGCCGACCTCCGTATCAACCTCAGCCAGTCAGCCTGTAGGCGTCGCTGGATGCTGATATGGAGCGGCATGCGGTCAGCACACCGCTCTCTCGGCCAATTTTTCCTTATCGGAGCGGCTACTTCTCAATTAAGTAGTTTCGCAATTGGCCTCAGAGGGGCTGAGTGCACCCCATTTGCCATCAGCTCGAGGTAGAACCTAACGCTCACCTATCCAAGTGCTAGCCACGCCCGGCACCGCTTAACTTCCGAAGTAGTTTCGGAAAGAAAACTTCGTTGACAGTTTGGAAGTATTGCCAAAAGTATATTGAAACCAATGAAGAATATCTTGAAGGATAAGAAAGTAATTAGCACATCCTCTTCTCACTGTTTTGTGACACCACTTGCTAACTTTTTTAATCAGATTATAGCCTATCTTCGCGGTACCCGTCATTGTGTCCCAGCAGTTTCATCATCGACAGCGGGCAGACTGAATTCCGCCTACACGCCGCACAAGAGGGAACTGTGCTGTACGTATCGCGAGTAATATCCGCCGCCGCAGCTATTGTCGTCCAACTGCGCAGCGAGCAACTTTGGCGGTGGCTAGCCGCGCGGAAGATGCGGAAGCAGTCGCTGCGGTCGGCTGCGGAACTAAACTCCAGGCAGGAGGCGTCGTCGCTGGATGGAGGGAGCGTTCTCCAAGCAGTTCATCCGTCAGTCTCTCTGACGTTGCTCCCTCTTTTATTTAGTAAAGAATTCACAAGAACCTCTAAACAGGGTGACTCAGCTGCCCCTACATACGCGTTTTACGCAACCTGCAAGACCTTCAAAACCACCCACAAGATTTTCATATTCCTTTGATCGTTACGTGCAAACTATTAGTCCTACAGAAAAAACGAATGGGAACTTTTCCTAGGAAATTTAATGAATTTAAATTTTGTACTGGGGCAGATTTTTTTTTGTAGGCCACAGCTTTCGAGTTATTCAAGAGAAAAGTACAAAAGTGACCATCAATTGCGTTTTTCTTTAATAACTCGAAAACTGTGGGCTCCAGCAAAAACGTAGCGCACTACAAAATTTAAAAAACGTTAAATTTCCTACCAAAAGGCTCTGAACATTTTTTTCTGTAAGGCCAATAGTTTGTAGCTAGCAAGGGAATATGAAAATCTCAGGTGTCGTTCTCAACGGCATTGCGGGTTTCATACCCAGATAGGGACAGCTGAATCGCAACTATATGTAACCATTTTAAATCAACTCATTCTCGTTTCTTGCTGAAACGCTGAGAATAGTTACACAAGAACACAAATTTCAGGTCTATTCTTCAAACATAAATGAAAAACACTTTAAAATCACTCAGAGCAGCTGCTGAACTGTCCAATGTCGTCCCACAACTGGATACTGTCAGAACAACTCAAAAGAAACTGAACAGTATCATTCGTGTGGTCCATAGTTCATAAACAGCTCAAAATCTCCCCTCAACAATCCTGTTTCCTTCTTTCAACACGATCATAAAAATCACTTTTGATAAAAAGCTGGGTAAGAACAATGAGTAGTAAGTTTAGAGCTCATAATAGGAACGTCAGCAATCTTGCATCGTAATATAAGAGAAAAACAGTCCATATCGAGAAAGGGATTCACTTTTATGGTACAGTAACCGGAGTCAGCCACACATAGTCTGTCTTCAGACCAACGTGTCTCCGAAATTAATAAAATAGGCCAGGAGTAATACAGCTATTCACCTTAAATAACGTAAGAGAGGATCATGGTTACAAAACAAATAAACCATCGTGTATAAGCCCATTGATGGCGTGTGGAGTCGATACGTGGAGCAAATGTAAGAGCAGCTGTCGTCAACTGCTTGCTGTCATAAGGGTGCTGCTGGGTGTAAAGAAATAGCTCCGCCCATCGATTTGTGCGTGATCAGTTGAACACCTAACAACGTCAACAGACATCAAAAATAATAGCGTGTGCATAGTCATAAAAACATCATAGCAAATAAATGGAGGCTGATACACGATGATGCCCTCCGTGCACAATAGAGAAAACTATCTGATCGTGCGTATCTCGCCAAAGATTGTGGCGCAGGACCTGCAGACATCGACGCAAAGACGTGTAGAGTAGGGTTCCGACAGTTAACAAGGAAAAGGACGCTGGAAAGCGTCGCTACTCCAGCAATAGTATGCGCCCATTGGCAGACAGTAAAGGAATAGAGTTCCACTGCATGGTCGTAATTTAAAGCCAGTTGTTCAGCTTTGTAAGTTGGCTTTCTCTCGACAGTTTATGTCTATTTTCAAGGGTCTGTCATTTCATTTTCTTCAGAATCTCCGCGACACTCTCGTGGACTAAAAGAAACCTGTGACTATTCATGCTTCCCTTCTCTGTAAATGTTCCATATGCCCTCATACCTTTACTTGGTATCGATCCCATACGCCTGAACAATATTCTAGAATGGGTCACACGAGTGATTGCATTTCCACAGTATTCTACAAATAAACTGAAGTTTGCCACCTGCTTTATCCATAGCAGAGCATTTCCACTTTATATCCCTAAAAGGTGTTACACCAAGCTACAGGGTGACACTAAACTGTATGAAATAAAACTGTCATAACTTCTGAGCGGTTTGCATTAGCTCGTTCAAACTGCACCATTGGCCGCGGGGCATGTCGGTCATTAGTATCCGCTGTATGGTTTGGTTTAGCGACGAATTCGACTGTTATTTGGATGCATTTGTCAATAAGCCAAATTGTAGCATTTGGCGGACTGAGAATACGCATTCCGCGATCGAGAAGTCTCTTCGTCCTCAACAGATAACGGATGGCGTGCAATATCCAGTCACGGAATAATACGGGCGATATTCCTTTCTGGCATGGTGACTACGAACGGTACGTGAAAGTTTTGGAAGAAGATTTCATCACCATTTTCCAAAGTGACACTGATATCGACAAGATGTGGTTTATGAAAGATGGAGCTCGACCCCATCGAAGCATGAGAGTGTTAGATGTCTTGGAGGAGCACTTTGGGGAGCGCATTCTGGCCCTAGGGTACCCAGAGGCCACTGTGCTGAGCCTCGATTGGCCATCATATTGGCCGGATCTGAACACATGCGACTCCTTTCTCTCGGTCCTTTTTCTGGGTCTGTATTAAAAACAAGGCGTACAGCAATAACACCGAAACCATTGCTGAGCTGGAAACAGACATTCAGGAGGTCATCGCCAGCATCGATGCTCCGACACTTCAGCGGATCATGCATAATTTCGCTATCCGTGTGCGACAAGTCACCACAAATGATGGCAGGCATACCGAACACGTCATATTTGTAATTACGTTTACGTGTTGAATAAAGTGTGTAAACGCCGTAGTTTGCAACTAATTTCGTTTTTTTTCATATACTTCAGTGATTGTCACCCTGTATTTGTATGAGTTGACTCATTTCAGTTGTAACTCACTGATATTATAGTCACAGGATTGTTATGTGACCATTTTTTACAAAAATGTCCCACAACCAATAATAAATCAGAATCATGTCAGAAGAATTAATCCCCACTGTCTGATGAGATGTATGTACCATACCTCTGATTTCCATATGGTAATCAATGTAGTATAGATTCTAATACTGTGTTGCATGGTTCAGTCTAAGTAAGAGGAAATCAGCAGGTGCAGTCATGTAACACGGGCTGACAAGAGAGGTCCACCACTGGACGAGGTTTCCCAGAAGGATCCAACGTGAGTTGTACATCTCAGCGTCTCTTGGTTTATGAGATTTCTCTTGAGGAGACGATGCAGGACCACAGTCACTGTCATAACAATAGGATCTCCTGCAGAGACACAGCAGAAACGTTTTTATGAGTCGAGTGTGGAAGCAGGAGAAACGCCATTTCTAGCAAGGTCCACTTTTCAGTAATTTTCAAGCTCCACTCTGAAGATTTTCTTGCAGATTTTTAAAATTAACATGCTTTCAATTCCAGCCGCAGTTGCAAATGTACACTTTTCTTTGGCGCTTCATATCTTTTAATACCAGCATTTCAGCAACTACTTACCACGTACGTGGAAAATAATTAAGGAATACTCAATTTTTTGTGATGTATGTTGCTGAGAAATAATAAATATGAAATTAAGCAGCATTCAGTGCTTTTACAGCCAGTCCCCCATCCCTTCCCCCTCTTGCCACCTAGAGCAAGGCTTACTAGAGGGGAAGTGCGCACTCAGGTAAGAAAGATTGGAATGCATGCACAAGCACCATGTGTGAGTTGAGTTTATATCGCCCCCTCGCTTCTTTGGCATTAAAGGGTTTTGATTTTAATATAATGTGTGCTCGGGATTGTTGGGAAAAAAGTGAAGGATATGTAATACACTGTTGGCGTCGCGTGTATTCTGCACGCTCGTAAATGCGGCTTATTATACGCTGACGATAAACACGGTTGTTATGGAGGCACAAATATTAATAAAAATGGGTACCGTTTGCTTATAAATGTTTAATTACGTTATCGAAACTCGGGGCTCGCTCAAAGACAGTCAGAAGTAGCATGAAACTATTACTGTTATGTCCGTTAAATTAATTCTTGCGAAGAAAGAGACAATATTGTGACCTGCGTAGCATAAGGACTTGTACTCATGATAAATAATTTCACTGATATCACACTGGCTTCATTTTAGGTTCAACATTTTCTTGACAGAAATAAATTTAATTGCAAACTCAAAGATATCGTGAAGCAAACCTTTGTCTTGTTGCCTACTGCAATTAAACGTATGCATGCAATTCCGCAAAAATTTTGATAAAATGAACTTTGCAAATATTAATAGTTGAAAATTATTATCAGTATTCGAAATATTTATTATGTTAACGTGAGGGTGAAGCCCAATATTTAATATTTTAAAATCCACGTTACGAACGCCTGCGAGCCATTACAACAAAAGAGAGCCACATGGGCAATCTTCTATACAACTCACTTTAAATAATTATTTTCCGGATAAATATTTCCATAGGGAGAGAGAAGTTTTGAGTAAGAAAAGGAGAAATTAACTTTGTACGGTACATTACAACAGAAAATACGTACATCAAATACTTCGTGCGTCAGAACAGCTAATTGCCTTAATTCTTCAACAGCAGAGACAAAAGAAGTATTCTATCTTTGAACCCAGTTTTTTTCTAGCCTTAATGAGATAAGATGTCCATGACTGCAAAGGATGTCTTTACATTGTATAGTTACTCTCTGATACTGAAGTACACATTTTATTAACATTTTTACCACAAAAAATATCATATTAACAAGATGTCGGTTTTAGTTATCTGTCATATCAGTTTTGGTCTTTATCGGCAGAAACATACTCAGTTTTACTTTACGTTTCACATTTACACGTCTGGTATAGGTTTAGTCTAATTTTTATAGAGTTTTCCAGGAGACTTCACAAGTTTCTGCCCATCCTTGTTTTGTACCTAACAGGCATATCGTGTTTGTAAAAGATAAAGAGTATATTACAAGAATTGTATACAAATTTAGCTGCACCTTATAGCTACTTCGCTACATAGTCACCACTTCGAATTAGACATCTGTTGCAATGTGGTGTCAGCGTTCCAATACTCTCGTCACAAAATTCAGCCACCTGTACTTTCTATCAATTCTCTATACTGGTCTGGTCTCATACCCTGTGCCAAAACACCATCCTCATAGCCATCGGTTCATATCAGCAAAGTGATGAAAATCAGAGGGAACCATGTCGTGGCTGCATAATGAGTGATCAAACACTTCCCGTGGAAATCGCTGTAGGAGTGTCTTTGTTACACCTTCAGTGAGCTGCTGCAACATTGACGCACTTCGCTGACACGCATGACGTTTACGTTTTGCGGGCTGCAGGAAATGAGGCGAAAGCCATCTGTGGATGACAGCGCGCACTTCACACTTGGCGGGAGACTCTGTTGCTCTAGGCATCTTAAATTGCTCACTGTTGCGCTCAGACGTGACGCAATCGACAGGTATACTGGAGGCACTGCACAACACATCTGAACAAAGCTTCATTTGATTTTCACTGTGATTTTAATTTCGCTAACCATCGCCGATTTTTTTTGAACTCTGGTAATACATCATTAAATACGTCGTAAAAATGTTTCTCTTGAAATCAAGTTGATGGTTAAAATGTCTCTGGGTCTGACGATTTACTCTGATTGTATATAGCTCTCTTTCTTAAAGACCATCTAATATGAGATCTTTCAAGACCTTTAGGAGTGTTATGTGAAAACTTTACGTTGTCGTTGAGTGTTTATTTTGTAACAGATGCTGTGCAAAAAAGAATTTATTGCATGCAACACACTGGACACCTATTCGGGAGGACAACGATTCAAACCAGTGTCAGGCCATCCTGATTTAGGTTCTGCGTGATTTCCCTAAATCACATCACCCAAATGCGAGGGTAGTTCGTTTTAAAGGGCATAGCCGACTTCCTTTCCCATCCTTCCCTACCTGATGGAACCGATGACCTTGTTTTTTGGTCCCCTCTATCAAATCAACCAAACAACACACCAACCAACCAACCAACCAACTGCATGCAACTCCAGTGGTATGATACTCATAAATATTAAAATTTCGGACTGTCTGCCCTACATACTCCATATAACATTTACCAAACACCCCTTTATTAATAACTGTTAAGTTGATGATGTGGAGATCGTTGGTCGAGCTCTGTGTCTATAGCCAACTAGACCATCACACCAGATGTGAATTTGATCATGCTGTATGCCGTCTCAAGAACGCTGTTGCTCTCTCGAACTACGGCGGCTGTTCGCTATGTGGCAGTGGTGCCTTTTTCATATTTTAACTCTAATTCATAATAATTCAGACAAGCTGTACGAAATATTAATAAATTACTTATTTAACAGGATCAAAATTCCTACAGCAGTTCCTTAGATTAGCCACTCACATATGGATGGAGGCGAAGAGGCTACTTTTACTTATACGTACAGAGATTAGTACTCCTGAGCTACACAGCAGTTATCGACATGTGGTCCTTGCACTTACAATGGCTCCGAGCATAGACTTGATGCATCACCAAGTGGTATATTCGAAGATTTTTATTTGTTTTGTAACTAAGGGGCGTATCTAACGTTATTGAAGGTGGATAGCTGTTTTATTCCTGGACTACTTTATTAATTTCAGATACATAACAGGTTTTTAGATGGTCTATGTACGCTTGAAAATGCTTACCACACCATCAAAATGAAGACCATTTTCGATATTGACTGCCTTTTATTCCATATAAGAAGAGTGGGATTTAGCATGAGCAGGTACTAGCTCCCATTTTTATGGCTCCCTGTAGTGAAAAGTTTCCTCTCGAAGATGAACGTTTAGGCAATTAGGTCATTTTACACGAGTGTACGAAACATGAATGAAAACAGCAAATACAGCCAAATGTTAGTAAAGCAACTGTTCACCGAAAGCAGAAAATCCGCGTTCCTCTTCCTTTCTCGCACGAAGAAACGCGTGCTATCGACAGGGGAGGTCAATTTGATTCGAAATTTTTTGATCCCCGAAAGTCTTTTGACACCGTTTCTGACTTCTAATCAGATTGCATGCCTATGAAGTATTGTCTCAGTTGTGCGAATAGATTCGTGAATACCCATAAGAAAGATCATAGTTCGTAGTAATTTATGGAAAGTCATCGAGTAAAAGAGAAATGACATCCGGCGTTTCGCAAGGACATGTTACTGGCCTTCTGCTGTTCCTGATCCACATTGTCGATTTAGGAGCCACTTTGAGCAGCCCTCTGGCATTCTTTGCAGGCTATGCTGCATTTACCGCCTTGTAAAACCATCAGAAGATCAAAACCAATTGCAAAATGTTTGAGACAAGAAATCTGTGTGCCAGCCGGTGTGGCCGAGTGGTTCTAGGCGCTTCAGTCTGGTACCGCGCGGCCGGTACGGTCGCAGGTTCGAATCCTGCCTCCGGCATGGATGTGTGTGATGTCTTCAGGTTAGTTAGATTTAAGTAGTTCTACGTTCTAGGGGACTGATGACCTCAGGTGTTAAGTCCCATAGTGCTCAGAGCCATTTGACCCACTTGAAATCTGTGTGGTGTGGAAAGTGGAAGGTGATTCTAAACAGTGAAAAACGTAACGTCATACACATGAATACTAGGAGTTCACTAAATTTCGGTTACACGATAAATAAAACAAATCTAAAGGCTGCAAATTCAACTAAATACTTCGGGCTTACAGATACGATTAATATAAATTGGAATGACCACACTGACAATGCTGTGGGGAAAGCAAACCTAAGACTGCGATATGTTGGCAGTACACTTAGAAAATTCAACGGTCTTCTTAAGAGACTGCCCACACAAAGCTTGTCTGCTCTCTTCCAGAGTACTGTTGTGCAGCGTGGGATCGCATTAGTTAGAATTGTCGAAGGACGAAGAAAAAGACCAAAGAGCTCGTTTTGTGTTATCGTGAAATAGGAGAGAGATTGCCATGAATATGATACGCGAATTGTAGTGGCAGTCATTAGAACAAAGGAGTTTTTGGTTGTAGCAGGATCCTCCCATAAAATTTTAATCAAAAATTTTCCTCTCAGAGTGCGAAACTGTTTTGTTGGCACTCACCCGTATAGTGAGAATGACCATAATAATAATATAAGAGAAATCAGAGCTCATAGGGATAGATTTATGTGTTAGTTTTTCCTGCGTGCTCTTCGAGATGGGAAAGGTAGGAAAATAGTTTGAAGATGGTTCGACGAACCCTCTGCCTGGCACTTAATTGTGAACTACAGATAAATCATGTGGATGTATATGATCTGTCATAAACGTTAGCTAGTCAGAACACTACAAAAGATAAGCACTATAAGGCACCGGGTATGGATAATGGACGGACACATGTAGTGCAGTGTATATATGACCAAAGAAAATAGTCTTCTGACAGTTAAAACTGCAGCACCGTCAAGATAACGTTTCAACAAACATCAAAATAGCATGAACTATACAACGTGCTTGGCTAATCAAAGTGGGTAGGAATAAACCTATTAAAATACCATATTCAGGGTGTAACAGGTATAAGCCGAGATATTTCTGTTTGTGGTAACTAAATATACACATACATCGGTGTGGTGATAATTTTTTCTCTGCTTCAAGAAGTCTTCCCAAAAACACGTCACAAACTTTACGACCAGATGTTTTCTGCATGGCTGTGTCTGGGATGTGAAGTGAACGAACCGAGTCCATATTGACTGTCAGGTTTGCTTCCTCGCGTCCATACCTCAATAACAGCTCGCTCCCCGTGTAGTCGAGGGCCATTAGCATTTCAGGAAACACCCAACACGCATACGTACATACACACACACACACACACAAACACACACACACACACACACACAAACACACACACGCTCACACGCAGTTCGAGCATAACGGAGGTACTACCCAAACCTGAAAACATACGAGTTGTTACATCTATAATTATTAGTCTGCAAATGACGTAAATACCGATGTAATGTTGTTCAGTGCACCGTCCTCGGTCACTGCACTTTACCCGTTACGCCCTGCATAATGAAATATTGCACAACTAGTTTCTCACTTTCTCAAACTGAAAGTTGATTTGGTTGTTGTTTGTTTATGGGAAGATCTTGTAAGGAGGAGGAGGAACCCCTAGCAGCACGTATCAGGATTTGACTGCGGAAGCATCGATGCCTATCAGGGCTACTGTATGTCTTAACTGCAATACTGCTGCTCGATTTCATCGGGATTCGATGACTAATATGTGAATATAGAATCGGTGGATGGGAGGGGTCATACGCAAACCGTCGCAGTGCCACATGATTAGAGCGTGAGATATACTTTTCACTTGACCGTGCAGGCCTGTACAGTCATTTGGCGTACACTGACGAAGTGAACACGGCCAGTGCCGCAATCTGATATCCCAGAAACTTCATTCGGGAGATGAGAGGTCAAAATAAGTGAACAGAGTTCTCGGCTTATCAGTACATACTGAACCATTTTTGAAAACAAAAAACAACGATCAAAGTTTTCAATGTATTTTCTAGCTAGTTTATGTGTCTTTCACCGCGTGATATCCTGAGAGGAAATAGTGGCATACAAGTTAGCTTTGCGGCATCTTAGTTTTCCGCCATATGTTCGAAACCCCATTATTAATTTTATTTTCTCACTTATACACCCATTTCTCTACTTGCTTACCACACGATTTTTTTTCCAGTGTACATTGATATAACGATGTCCTAATTCTTTTACTAATTGTATGTCAGACGAATGATTTAAAAAAAAAAGCAAAGGAGGGAGAGAGCGAGAGAGAGAGACAAAGCTATTTGCAGTTGTTTTCAATGAAATTGCTGTACTGTAACTCCGATCATAATCAGTTACAAGGTGCGAGTTTTTGGAAAGCTCATCCGTTATGCATGATTATGCGTGAAATTATTGCAAACGTACGAAATCTTCGTCAATATTAACGACATTTCTCTCCTGAGTGAGATTCATACATAGATATGTGAGATGCTCCGGGTGTTCGGAATATCTGTGTTTCAAATGTTTCTACGATCCGTACCATCCAAGGGAATACACCAAATCTTCCTGAACAATAAGCATATCAATAAAATGTAAGAATTAATGTAAGAATCGATATGATAATGGAATGTGAGAATTTAAAAATATCGTGACCTCTCAACATACAATACATATTTATATTATGTAATAGGCGTGAGACGGTTACTGTGAAATCCAGTTTTATTTTTGCAGTTAATATAACGCTCTCGCATGCCCTAATTTGCTAAGAAATATTTAGCACACTGGACTCACATTCGTGAGGACGACGGTACAAACGCGCTTCCAGCCATCCTGATTTTCCATGATTTCACTAAATCGCATCGAGCAAATGTCAGGAAGTTTCCTTTGATAGGGTATGGCCGTCTTCCTTCTCTATCCTATCCTAATCAGATGGGACTGATGACCTCGCTGTTTGGTGCTACCCCCTCCCCTCCCCCATCACCCCCCACCACCAAATCAGCCAACCAACCAAGAAAGACGCGTGTTGTAGCTTTCTACGGACATAGGAAGATGAATGAAAACAATTAAAATAAAAATGAAATAAGAAATAATCGAGTTTCGAACACGGGACCCAAAAATAATAAGCCGCAATATCAATCACTGACCCGCCATTTTGTATGACGTTATCGCACGGTAAAAGGCACAAAGTATTTCTAAAATTTCTCGAGAGCTCCGACTGTCGTTTTTTCAGAAACTGTCCAGTATTTACGGATAACCCGAGCCACGTGTTCACTTATTGATACCCGCCTTCCAATGAGCGCTGTTTCTGGAAAATCGGATTATGACACTTGTGTTCTCGTCGTGAGTCAGGAAACGGACTTCTTGGCAGCAAGACGGGTACTCACACAGACAGTGCGACAATGTCTGGAGCACTACAGACTGTCAGCAAGTCGAGAATTGTTGTAGCTTCCTCTGAAACAGCAACAGAGTGTGTCGCGCTGACAGTGCTGCTCCCAAAGACAACACTGGACACGGGACCAACAGTTCGTTACCTGCGCAGACAATTTATGATTCTATGTACAGGAGCACGATGGATATATCCACGAGCTGAGCCTGTCCGGAAATCGAATGTGCCAGACTCCATTTGCCGGACTGCATTCGTGATCGCCATATGGGTTCAGTACATGAAATGGTATGAGGTGCTATAGGCTGCCCTACAGCATCATCTTTGGTAGGCACTGCCGGCAAGATGCACAGCTGCTGTTGCATTCCACAAGTGCTGGGGCCGGTGGCTGTGATCCGTTTTCGAGGTCTCACTGGCGTCGTCTTCCAACAAGATTTTGCAAGGCCGCAATTAGTCTGTGCTGCCCAGAACAACTCTGATACAGGTGGTGTCCAACTGTGGGTACCTTAAGCATATTTTTCAGACGTCCCACTCACTGAAGTCATTTGGTTATTGGTTGACGAAAGACTGGCACCAACGACTTACCAGCCACTGCAGTGTGGAACTCTGGCAATGTGCTGAGGCAACATTGAACAATTTACACATATCTGCCATCCTAGCTTAGTTGGCTCTATGCCCCGTTAGGTTAGTTTCATTGCGATGCTAGAGCAGACAGAATATTAATAATAATATATTCTCCCCGTTAAGCTGCATAGGCAGAATGAACTCGCAAACTGCGATTAAAGTTCCGAAGCAGTTATAGAATATTTCAGAAGACTATGGCTCAAACCTAGACTTTCCCGTTTGTCAAGAGCGGTGGTGTTAACCACATCGGCTATCCGGGAATGCTGCCTGGACCGGCCCAAATATCTATTCGTCCTGATGTCTACTCGCCTTTGTGCTCAGAAACACTACACTGCAGCATTTCACGCCGTAGCAAGGCAATGAGAAAAGAGCAGTGTCACACCCTGTACGGGAATCACGATAATAGAGTCTGAGCAGATGGGAGAGTAGACACCTCGTCACATGGAGGTTTTGGCCACTCCTGGAAGCGTGCTCAGATAGCCAAACTCGTTAAGGCGATCGATCGCGACAAGCGGGAAATACGGTTCGATTCCCAGTCCAGCATAAATTTTCCATTTCTTCTGAAATATTCTACAGCTGATGCGAAACTATAATCGCAGTCTGCGACTTCAATCTTAACTGAAAGCGGCTGTTGATTGTGAAAGCAGCATCTCACACACTACACTGCTTAATATACAGAATAATTAAAACATAGTTACTTACTATCCTTCCTGGTTCTGAGATTTAATTATAAGTGGCATACATGAATACATAAAATTGAATGCAGACTTTCTCGTCAAATTTAACTGATGAAAGTGATGAAATCTTCTTGGGATACCATTCGAGTAACGGCTTCGTCTGGTAGCAACGTTTCACCTGAAGATGACAATTTCCTAGATCGTTGAAACCTTGCGGTAAGACAACACTGCCAATCGATTGATATTCCCAGAATATTTCAGCAGCATTGACTGACGGTTTCTGGTCATAAACATTTTGCTACATTTTCGTCACGGTCATGGACCATTAAGAGCTGACGTGGGTGATAGACAATAGCAGTTAGTTTCACTGAATTCTTGACATAAGTCGACGAAACAGTCCAGCCTGTAACCAAAAGATCACGTATGTGTAGGGGCCAATAAGGCTTCCTCTTTCAGCTCTGTTACAATGCGTTCACCCATTTATCTTTGTACACGAACTCGTTTTTCACTTGACTATTCAGATCTGCCGTAGGACTACAACGAACGGTTTGCTTCGAATCTTGGCTCCACAGCGAAACTGCGTCTCTGCTTATCATCCGTCGTGTCACTCCCAAAAGAGATTGTACAGTCGCTCATTCCCATGGACAGACCATGTCAGCCCTGTATCTCTTTTCTTGAGAAGCACCATCAGTCGATTTGGTACACAACAGCCTTGGGGTCAATGTGTTAGCAATGTTCAAATGAAAAGGTACGAAACGTCATAAGAACGAAACCGGTTGAAGTTTGCACATGTCACCTTGCGACATCGTAGTGAGACATCTCGGAACCCGAATGTAGTGTCAGAAGTGATTGTGTGAATTCGCGGGCGCATCACGCAATCAATTTGACGCTACAGTGTGTGTGAGGTATCATCATGGCGTTCACATTCCGAAACTCGACGACTGAGGAGCAGCGAGGCATCATCAGATATTTGACTGTAGAGGGGGTTAACCCGGCTGATATTCATGTCGGGATGCTGGACCTGTACAAGGGAGCCTGTGTGTCCGACAAATCATTGAGACAGTGGAGTGCCCGTTTTCGTGAAGGCCGGCAGTGTTAGAGTCATGACCCCGAGACCAGGCCAGGCAAACACGGTGACCATGGTAGAATTCATCAAGAAGCTGAACGATTGGCGTGTCACAACGCGAGTGATGGTTGGTGCCAGTGTTGGAATGGTGTGGAAAACTGTGCACGATAGTTGGCTTACCAGAAGTTACGTGCGGAATGGGTTCCAAAGAACCTCAGAAAATCGCATGAGGAACTACATATGGGACTACTAGCACTGCAAAACCTGTTCGGATAACAAGAAGACCCTGCTTTCCTGCAGCGGATCGTCGCTGGTGCCATCACTTCGAGCCAAAGTGGGATAGCACGCTATGGAAGCACACATCGTCACCTAGCCCTAAAAAATTCACAGCCGTGCACTCAGCAGGCAAGGTGATACCATCTTTTTCGACATCCGGGTTCCATTACTCATAGAATTCCTCGAGTACGGCAAGACCATTAACTGTGACATATACTGTGAGACACCCCACAACCTATGTAATTCCATAGCCAAGGGCCTGCGAGGCTCATGGAGGGAGTGACCCTGTTCCACAATAACACACGTCCACATGTCTCCCCAAGCTCATACAAAGTGCAAAGGTAAAGCTCAAGTGGGAGCAGTTTGAGCATACGCCCAACATCCTGGGCGTACAGGTCTGCTACTTTCACGTGTTCGGTCTGTTTCTGTCTCTTTAAGTTTCAAAAGGAAGCGCTTCAACTCGGACGACGAACAGAAAGACACAGTAGAGGACTGACTCCTGCTACAGCCACAGGAAATTTGGGAATAGTAAATACTTCGGCTCGAGAAACGTTTGTGCTCAGGCCTCTGTGATTGTTTTTGAGTAAAGACTGCAATTATACCCACATTGTGAATCGTTCCTATTCTTTTGAACACCCCTCGTACACTGACAGAAGGCCGGCCATGGTGGCCGAGCGGTTCTGGCGCTACAGTCTGGAACCGCGCGACCGCTACGATCGCAGGTTCGAATCCTGCCTCGGGCATGGATGTGTGTGATGTCCTTAGTTAGGTTTAAATAGTTCTAAGTTCTAGGGGACTAATGACCTTAGAAGTTAAGTCCCATATTGCTCAGAGCCGTTTGAACCACTGACAGAAAGAAACAAAACTGCAAAATCAAGAAGGAGTTGTGCAGCATAAAGAAAGGATGGTAGACGTATTTCTAATTTGAAAGATGCTGAATATTCCAATTTCGCGCCAGTCTCGCTAGAGTGGCGCTAGTAGCGCCATTGTAAATAGCCAAATCAGTTTTGCTTGAAATACACGCTGTAACGGTCGTGGGCGTTAGTTACCTTTCAGATTCGACTAGGTGAGCTGATGTTAGTCAAGAACGCCTTTAAGTTGACAAAGACGCCATTATGAACACCTCAGTCATCACAATAGGGCTACGAGAAACGGAATGTTTCTTCTACGATATTGCAGAAAAACTTGGCAGGACTGTAGACACTGTACATGATTGCTGGTAGCGGCAGCCACGAGAATGTACGGTCACAAGAAGACCGGGCTCTGGACGGCTATGTCGTACGACTGAAACTGAAATCCATCGTGTTTGGAGTAAGGCTCAGGCGCATCGTAGTCCATCTACAGCAGCAAACTGAGCAGTAGTCTGTACCATAGCGACACAAAGAACGGTTGCAAATCGTATTCTTCAACAACGGGTCCTAGCCAGACACTCTGTGGTTTGCATTCCACTGACCGCAAACGACCATTATCTACGACTTAAGCGGTGTCAAGCGAGATCTCGTTAGAGGGCAGGGTGAGGGTCTGTTGTGTTTTCCGATGAAAGCCAATTCTTGCTCAGAGCCGGTGACGACCGTGTATTGGTTGAAGGAAGCTAATTCAGAGCCTGTAACCAACCTATCTCCGAGCTGGACACACTGGGCGAACATCTGGAGTCACGGTCTAAGGTTCTATTTAGTATGACAGCAGAAGCACTCTAGTGGTTATTACACGCACCCTAAGAGCAACTTTATACGTTAATCTCGTGATCCGTCTCGTAGCAGTGACCTTAATGAACAGCCTTCCATGGCGTGTTGTCCAACAAGATAACGCTCGCCCGCATACTACTATTGCAACCCAACATGCTCTACAGAGTGTCGAGATGTTGCCTTCATGTGCTCGATCACCAGATCTGTCTCCAACTGCCGGCCGCGGTGGCCAAGCGGTTCTAGGCGCTTCAACCGGGAACCGCGCGACTGCTACGGTCGCAGGTTCGAATCCTGCCTCGGGCATGGATGTGTGTGATGTCCTTAGGTTAGTTAGGTTTAAGTAGTTCTAAGTTCTAGGGGACTGATGACCTCAGATGTTAAGTCCCATAGTGCTCAGAGCCATTTGAACCATTTTTTTTTATCTCCAATTGAGCATTGAGCACATACGGGACGTCATCGAACGACAAGCCCAGTATCATCTACAGCCAGTACAGCCAGCAATAACCGTCGCTGTACTGACCGTTCAAGTGCAACAGGCATGGAACACCACCCCACAAAATGACATCCGGCACCTGTAACACTGAATGCATGCACGTTTTCGTGCTTGCGTTCAACATTCCGGCGATTGCACCGGTTACTATTGTACCATCAATTCATATTCGGAACTGCTTACTTCGTGCATACGTTAACCTGTGATTTTTCAATGTTCACTTGAATAAGTTACCTAGACAAATGTATTCCCGAAATATCATTATCTACATTCATTAATTTTTTGTCTTGCTGTTTTTTTTCCTGTCAGTGAGCATAAACGATGTGTCAGATAGTGTCAGTGATAGTATAACATTATTTTCTTTCGGTGCCGTAGAGTGAAAGGGAGTATCGTCACTAGACGAAAGACTTGAGCATAATTTTCCCGCAGTGTAAGGAATGGCAGATCGATTTAAATGTGGAAAAATAAGAGATAACAATCATGACGAACATGATAGTGGCTGATTACAAGATTACCGGTGAACATCGGTGTTAAGTACTCAGCGGTAATACTTAGAAGCGATATGATATGTGACGATCATGTAAAACTATTTTTACGAAAGAGAACCGAGACCTAAAATTTAAATGTATCTGTATAGGCGATATTATTCCAGAAAGTGGTGCAAGAACTTCTAGAGCACTGTTCTACCGTTTGGAGTCTTTTTCAAGTAGCCATAACAACAAACATGTAACGAATTCAGATCCACGCAGATAACCATGTAACAGGTCCGTATCGCCAGTACGAAAGTATAACAAACCTGCCTAATTCTCACTTTCTCTGGGTTCGATAATTTCTTCTATTGTTGCTATCAATTTTCCACGAAATGAGTAAGATATGTTTATGAGTATTCTCGAAAATTTTTCGCGTTCAATAACTACTTTCCGTAATTGAACGTATGAATATTATTCTGAACTTATTCTGTAACCTAATATGGCTTCAACACGTTACCTATTCTCTGTATTCGATTCAGACTGTCATTAATACATTCCTAATATGTCTCGTGCTACCTACCACAATATGACAATAGAAGATAGAAAAAATATGTTGAAGCCTTCAATTTCGCGTTTAAAAAGTCATTCAAAGAAGATGATTGTATAGACACCATTGTTTGCCCATCGATAGACACCCTTATAGGCTCATAGAAACAGACATAGCTCGCGTTGAAAGAGTTGAAAACAAATAAATCGCCGGATCCGGATAAATCCGTAATTTAGTTTGACAAAGAATGTTCTTCGGCACGGGTGCCTCACTTAGTTTGCATTTCTCGCAAATCTCTCACCCTGTACAAGTACATAAAAATGAAAAAACTGATCCGCTAAATTACAGACTTATATTCTTAATATCGCTTTGCTGTTGAATAATTGAGCGTATTCTAAGACATAATGTAATAAATTTTCTTGAGACAGAAAACATTCTGTTCACAAACCAGCACCGATTTAAAATATATCTTTCATGCGAAACTCAGCTTGCCAATTTCTGTCACGATATCTTGCGAATCGTGGGTGAAGGACAACAGATAGATTCTATATTCCTAGTTATCGGGAAAGCACATTGCCCCACTGCAGTCTGTTCACTTAGGTACGAGCATACGGGATAGATTACCAGATATGTGAGTGGCTCGAAGATTTCTTAAGTAATAGAACCCAGTACGTCGGACTGGACGGCGAGTGTTAGTCAGAGACAAGGGCGTCGTCATGAGTGCCCTTGTGAAGTGTGATGGGACCGCTACTGTCCTCTATACACACAAATTATCTGACGGACAGGGGAGCCGTAATCTGCGTTATTGTGATGATGAATCCGTAGTGTGCGAGAAACAGCCATCGCGGAGTGATTATAGAATACAGGATGACTTAGCATTTTTATTAGGTCTGATGAATGGTGGCTTACTCTGAATGTAGAGGAACGTAACACAGCGCAAACGAATAGCAAAAACAATATCATAATACTCGGCTCGACATACTCTCATTGGTTACATACACAGGCGTAATGTCGCAAAGCACTTAAGTCCGATGGTACGAAAGGCGAATGGTCGACTTCGGCATATTGAGAGAATACTAGGAAAGTGTAGCTCATTTACAAAGGAGCCCGCGTATAAAATGCTAGTAAAACCCAGTTTTGAGTACTGCTGGAGTCTTTGGGCTCCATTGAACAATTTGAAGTTGGCAACCTGAGGTCGGAGAAGCCAGCATAAGGAGATATGGAAGTAAACTTGTCTACCGCTTTACCTAGCCCTACTGACTAATAGCTTATTTACAAGGGACATGCGTACAAATTTACACGTACAGAGGTTTTTATTTAGATGTAAATTCTGTATATCCTGCAAGGAAACAAGGAGGACGAGCCTCATTGCTAGGAATCCATGATGCAGATTTTGTTTACTTTACTTGTCCATAAGACGGCTCTGTTGTAGCGCATTTAAATGATCCCATGACAGAACGTGCTATGAATCAACGACAGACCCATTGATTACTCAGTGCCGTTCAGAGAGGTGCAGTACAATACGATGGAACAGTAACGGTACAGTTTCACAGAACTCACTGACATGCACCTTGTATATGGTGAAGTACGTTGCAGTGTTCTTGCTGTTGAAAGGCTGTACAGGGAACGATTTCCTAACAACCGTAATCCATCTCGACGAGTGTTTATTTCTGTCGATCGACGAATGCGTCAGATTGGTTCCTTGGAAAGAAGAAACGAGTGACCTGGAAACGTGAGGACCACTCGCACACCCGATTATGAAGAGGTGCTCGAATGTGTTGCAGCGGACCCCACTGCAAGTACTCGTCGTATTGCACTTGAAATGGACGCTGCAGATTATAGCGTGTAACGAGTACTCCACTAAAAACAACTACACTCGTATCACCCACTAAGAGTCCATGCAATGCTTATGACTGACTTTGCTCTAAGGGTCGCATTGTGTCAATGGTTGCTCCAGCAATGGATTGATCGACAAGATTTCATCAAATCGTGCTCTTTACTGAGGAGGTCTCATTTGATCTTGGTGGTGTTTGGAACAGCAGGAATAGCCACGTTTTGGATTAGGAAACCCCTTAGGCTGTGGTAGAGTCACACCATCAAGTACGTTTTGCTGTGAATGTCTGGGCTGGAATTGTAGGCGACAATCTCATTGGGCCATATCTTCTACCTGGCTCTCTGAACGGCCCCCTGAAAGTGAGGTTCTTGCAAAGTGTTCTGCCTGAGTTATTGGAGGGCGTTCCCTTGGCTTTTTGTGAGACATGGCACTGCACCGCCTCACTTGAGTGGGGATGTCTGCAACCATCTCAGTGCTGTATATCCTGGTCGCTGGATTGGAATGGGAAGTCCTATTCCATGGCCTGTGAGGTCACCTTACCTTAATCCCCTCGGTTATTTCCTATGAATGTCAAAAGTCACCTATCTATGAGGCCGCAGTGGTAACGGAGATATAATTAGTTGCCAGAACTGTAACTACCTGTGAAGTGATTCGAAACACACCAGGGATATGTGTCAGGGTGCGTCAGAACCTTTTTCGCCGAAGTCCTGCTTGCATTGAGGTTGATGGCCATCAGTTAAGGCACATTTTGTAGGATACAGTACAAATGGTACGTTCATTGGGTCAGTAATGGTATTTGCAGTTACTGTAACTAATGCAAATAAAAAAGTCCACAGTAATGTGATTTTATTCGTTTTATCTCCTTAAGCTGGCCTCTGTGACTCCAGGTTCCCTGCCTAGAATTGTCCAGTGGAGCAACCTCTAGCTCCTTACGGAAACATCCTGTATATGGGACCATTTCCGCCCATCAATCTTGCATTCAAAGCGCCAGATTTGCCCCTGGTGGCCAAAATTGGAACCAATTTTTTTTCAGCGTAAATCGGTTTCGCATTAACGCAGTAGCACATCTATCATGTTTCGCTCTGCCACAGGATAATGACCACCCACAGGATCTCTGTGATTAACTGCGCGTTATTTATAACCAGCTGCTACTTCACTTTTCACACCATTTCTGCACATCTGTCGTGCATTCACAGTGCCAAATTTGCTCCTGGTGGCCAAAATTGAAGCTACTTTTTTTTCAGTGTCAATCTGTTCTGCATTAAAGCAGTAACACATCTATCGAGGTTCACTCTGCCATACGATAATGACAGCCCACAGAGTGTGACTTTCTTTCTTTCTTTCTTTTGCTACTGCCTTTATCCCGCAGTGTGCGCAGGGTCGGCAGGGTTAAGTGCGGAATTGGCATGGTTAATTTTAAGAGGTTGGCGGATGCCCTTCCTGTCGCGACCCCATACCCCCCCCCCCCCCCCCCGGGACGGAAGTAGTGTACCCCAGCTGTCTGCGTCTAGTGTAAATCGTGGAAGAGTGTGAATGAGTTTCAAATGTCTGCGAGTCTTGTAGCTGAGGCGGGATGTGTTGACCAGCCCGGTATTCACCTAGGAGGATGTGGAAAACCGCCTAAAAACCACATCCAGCCTGGCCGGCACACGGTCCGTCGTCGTTAATCCACCGGTCGGATTCGAATCGGGGCCCGGCGAGCCTGCCCCAGTCCTGGAAGCAGCTCGTTAGCGCTCTCGGCTACCCTGGCTGGTCAGAGGACCTCTGTGACTAACTGCACTTTAATTATAACCAGCTGCTGCGTCTCTTTTCACACTTATTATCTACTGTACTGTGTTCCCACACTTTATACAGTTTAACTGGAGTGTATAACCCACTAGCTGAGGCAACCTAATGCCTACACATAGGTGTTCCACCGAGAAGTCCCATCTTTTCAGAATATTGTCTGCAACTTTATACATTTGAACCGCATACGATTCCTGAACAGAGGAAATTATTCTTTTCTTCAACATCTTTTACCCTACATTTTAAAGACTCAGAAGCGCTGTAGATGCATTCGAAGTAAGTTATTTGGGTTGTTTACGAACAACGAGAGTCTTCGAAAGAAAACATCGAGAAGCTAATGAGAATTGAGCGTGAAAGGTGACCTTTTTTCCCATTTAGCACCCTTCTGCCATCACTCAGCAACGGTTTGCTATTCATTATTCTACTATTCTGCATTTGAAATTACTTTTTTAGCGTGGCGTAAAAAGTAAACGTATGTAACTGGACCGTTAGAAAGTGGGGCAGACAATGCTATGTTGAAATCCTGCACCGCTGTCTCGGCTACACTCTAAGCCGCGATGTCGCCGACGCATTTGGCAGTCACGACAGTTGCGTGCGAAACCCACGTTCCGCCCGCGACATGTTCACTCGCACCGGGGGATGGGGAGGGGGAGGACATTGCCGCAGGAAAACAGCCCGCGAACGTCAGCGGTCGTCTCCCCGCATCCATTATGCGTGCAACAGCGTACGCTGCCGCGCCCCCGCGAGCTAAGGCCGAAGGCGCGACTCGAAGAGCGCGTGAGCCCGTAGCCTTATTCGGTTTCGCTTTGCGTTGTACGCGACGCGTTTCAACACAAGCGTTCACCACGCTGTTACAAATTTTCATAGATTATATGCAACATTCTTGCCTTTAGCTGCGATGTGTGTGTACCATCTTCCCCTCATAAGTGCTTTGACTTATTGACATGCTTATGTCCCCGAATCAGCATGGTTTCAAAAGCTCGTGTGAAACTCAGCTTGCCCTTTTCTCACATGATGTATTGCGAACTATGGATGAAGACCAACAGACTGATTCCATACTTCTAGATTTCCGGAAATCATTTGGCACGGTGCCCCTTTGCAGACAGTCAACGAAGGTACGAGCATATGTTCACGGATATCTCAGTGGCTCGAAGACTTCTTAAACAATAGAGCCCAGTATGTAGCCTTCGATGGCGGATGTTCATCATAGATGAGGATATCGTCAGGACTGCCCCAGGGAAGAGTGACAGGACCGC
Source organism: Schistocerca nitens (assembly GCF_023898315.1). Lineage (NCBI taxonomy): Eukaryota > Metazoa > Arthropoda > Insecta > Orthoptera > Acrididae > Schistocerca > Schistocerca nitens. The sequence continues at coordinate 109,375,372 of NC_064622.1, read as the reverse complement.
TATTGTTAGCTGCGGCTCGCGTTGTTGCTGTTTGTAGGTTTCCGCCCCCTCTTGAAGGCCAGACGGTATCTTTTAGTTGGCATCGATGCGGTTGTTTGTCTTCTTCTCGCGTTGACTGGCGCCACTCGGTTTCGCAAGCGTGTCCTGTCCACTGGTGGCAGCGGTATGTAGTAACTGTTGCCCTATCTTTGGGGCGACGTCGTTGTTTTTCCGGGTCGTGTGAGCGTGCGAGTTCGGTTTGGACTCAGGGGGAGCCAGGTCCACGCCGTGCCAGAACACGCCGGGACCGGTGGCGGCACGCATGCACTACCAGATGGAAGGGCTGTGGTCATGAGGGTGCACGATCTCGTGGTATACCGGATCCAGAAAGCTTTAAGATGAGTGCATTTCACACACCACTGCGATATCTCGCGATTCTCCAGTGGCTTGGGTTCGTGTTGCTGCTCGTAGTGTCGCCGAGGCGAAGAGTAGCGAGTGAGTGAACGTGGAAGGCGAATCTGATTAGCTTTCCTCCACTTCTTATTACTATTTACTGCGTTCTAATTGTTACAATTTGTTGAGTTCAACCAGCGGTAATTTTTCTTGCCTGGTGGCTGCTAACGCCTCAGTTACCTGCCCTAGGGTTAAGTGTATGTATCGCCAGTGAACGTTTCCTCGCCTTGCCGCTGCTGTCCGGCAGGGAATGTGGTTTTGACAACTTTCATGATTGTAGGCTGGTTGGTGTGTTCTAAAAGCAGGTCTCATGGCCAGTTGTTCAATGTAAGGCTCCTTCACTCCATTCCTGTTTCAGGTATAGTCTGCCTCATTACCATTTAAGGAACTTATGTACTGGTCCTTGTATTTTATTATTGTATTATTTATTACAGTACCTTTTAATGCCTACATTAAAGGTTATATATTTCTAGTTAATAGTTCTGGTCGCCTTCTGGAATAAATCTAGCAGCGTAGTGTTCAGTGGATGATAAGTGTTGTTGGTTGGTTGGTTTTGGGGAAGAGACCAAACAGCGAGGTCATCAGTCTCATCGGATTAGGGAAGGACGGGGAAGGAAGTCGGCTGTGCCCTTTCAGAGGAACCATCTCGGCATTTGCCTGGAGCGATTTAGGAAAATCACGGAAAACCTAAATCAGGATGGCAGGACGCGGGATTGAACCGTAGTCCTCCAGAATGCGAGTCCATTGTGCTAACCACTGCGCCACCTCGCTCGGTCTTTAAGGGTTGTGTTATAAAGTTTACCATCATCTTATTTCACCCGTTTGGTGATAAATTGCTTTTTTAAATTAATCTTTGCTATTGGATTTGCTGTTTTACAGCAGGTTTCTAAATTTTTTATATTATTTCCGTCCCTGGCATGTAAGGCCTTCAGTCGTGATTGTGGTCACTTGCCTTAAAATTCTAATTTGGTATCTGTATTTACGCAGTAAGCCTTTAAAACCTTGTTTACTGCTATTCCTGGCGTCTGATGCCTTCTGATGTGTTTGTGGCGGCTTGCCTTTAATGTTTCAATACCTAATTGTAAGTTGCAGCGAGTTTTATACAATTATTAATTTATTGCCATTTCTGGCGTGTAAGGCCTTCTGCCCAGATCAGAGTGGCTTGCTTTTAAAACATTATCTGCTCTATCTGTATTTAATGGTGATTTGCTAAATTGTAACTCACTGAAAACACTATTATTTACACAGTTGTTTATTCCGTCATTAATAACGTGGGGTATTTTTATTTATTTTTGAGCCTGGAATTACTGGTTTAAAATAAACTGTGTGTAACTGTAAAATGCAACCAATAGTAACTGATTACGGCCCCGTCCACAATCGTAACCGAATCCTGCCTTCCCTTGACTACCAGGTTTCAATATACATAGATGAACTTTGATTTTATTTATACTGGATGAGAGGTCGTGGTTGTAAATGTCAATGTTTAAAAATATATCGTCTCAACCACTTGTTTATAGTGTAAAACACTACGATTGACGCGTTTCGGAAGTCAAGCTTCCATCATCAGAATAATAAAAAGTAAAAGAACCTGTTAAAACTCGCTAAAATGGAACATGCACCAGGCACAATAAAATTGATAATAAAATTAAAATATCGTGGTTACTTCCCTTGTTGCAGCCGTGTCTTCCAAGGGGCATCTCCACATAGTCGTCAAAATATAAAAAACTGAAATGGTGTCGCCTATGGTGTTCAACATCTAACCACATGGCTCTCTCCTCTATCGTCGTAAACCGCCCGTGCGTCATCGTTGATACCACACACCATAAATGATTTGGCGGCAGGCTGGGCAGAAACCTGCGGTTGTTTGCTACTGATGTTGTGGTGTACGGTCAGGTTCCGAAGTTTAGTGACTGTAGGAAGATACAAGACAACTCAGACAAAACTTGTAATTGGTGTAGTGAAAGACAGCTAGCTCTAAATGTGGAAAAATGTAAGTTAATGCGGATGAGTAGGAAGAACAAACCTGTAATGTTCGGATACTGTATTAGTAGTGTCCTACTTGACACAGTCAAGTCGTTTAAATATCTGGGTGTAGCACTGCAAAGAGATATGAAAGGGAACAAGCATGTGAGAACTGTGGTAGAGAAGGCGAATGGTCGACTTCGGTTTTTTGAGGGAATTTTAGGAAAGAGTGGTTCACCTGTAAAGGAGATCACATATAGGACGCTGGTGCCCCCTGTTCTTGCGGAACTGCTCTAGTGTTTTGGATCCGTACCAGGTCTGATAGAGGAAGGACACTGAGGCAGTTCAGAGGCGGGCTGCTAGATTTTGTTAACAGTATGTTGGAGCAACATGTAAGTGTTACGGAGATGCTTCGGGAACTTATACGGGAATTTCTGGAGAGCAGACGACGTTTTTTGGACGATTACTTTTGAGAAAATTTAGATAACTAGTATTTGAAGCCAACTACTGAATGATTCTACTGCCGCGATATTTTGCACGTAAGGACGGCTAAGGTAAGATACGAGAAATTAGGGGTCATGCGGAGGCTTATAGCAGTCGTTTTTCCCTCGCTCTGTCTGCAAATGGAACTGGTGAGGGAATAACTAGTAGTGGTACACGGCTCCCTCTGCCACGCACCGTACGGTAACTTGCGGAGATATCCATCTAGATGTAATGCGCAACAGTGAACAGTACTGGCATCACCCACACGTTCATTTTTGCTTTTGGTCGTCGCTACAGGCAAGGATTATTCCAGAAAGTTGTTCTGATAAACATTCATCGCCAGAGGCCATAGAAAGTTGTCTGGAGGAGGATAAACTCCAAATGTAACTGCTCAGATAGCTCCCCGCAAACGAAAGGCAGTCAGTACGTCCGATCTGAAGCACTGCTTGTTCCGACGTGCGACTATGAATGGGCGTCAGGACTTCTTGTTAGCAACGGGTTCCTACATATGTGGTACATGCAGGGCCGGACGAGTCGAGCCACTGCTCAGGGAGGCGGGTTTTGGGGGCGGGAAATTCTTAAATTTTAAACCAGTTCCTGGAGGACAAATGAAACAAGACAGTGAAAGTTTTGTATGAATGAAGAACTATGCGAACATATTCGAAATACAAATTACTCATAAAATCTAGTGTCTTGCTGGAACCTGTTTTTTTTTCAACTTTAAGTTGACACGGCTTAAAGCCACAAAAATCTGCACTTAATAATGGCCTTAGGCCGAAATTACAATCGTGAAATAAAGAAAGTGTTACAGTCACTGGCGTACATGTAAATGTGTCAGATCATTTTAAATGGACATGGCTTAAAGCCACAAAAATCTGCACTTGATAATGGCCTAAGACCGAAATCGTAATCATGAAATAAAGAAAGTGTTACATTCACTGGCGTAAATATGATGTCTTTTATAAAGTTACTGGAACCTGTCTCTGGCATTGTAAAACAGATGAGAGAGGAAGCGCTGGAGCTGGTAACCTTCGTCGCGGCTTTCAAAATACCAAAGGTTGATGCTGCCAGTGCTGACAACTCTGCTTCTACCATGGGCCTACACAACACCTGAAATGTACATACGTCACATGCAAAGATCGTAAAATAGTCGGGGCAGCCACAACTGCCAATAAGTATCTTGGATATTAGAAAACCGCTTCATTTGTATGAAAATCTTCTTTTGTTGGACTCACAATAAGAAAGGTTTTAGTACAGCTGAAACAATTTTCTAGTTTTCCAGATACTTATGTTGAAGGCCACTACAGAAACGAAAAATTTTTTTACAATGAAATGAAGATAAATGTCAGGATACGATGGCGTAACGGGTCCTTAAATTCCTATAGGAATATCGGCAAAAAAGGACTTCGTACTAAGTAAAGAAAGCATAAGTAAAATAGGCACCTCCCGTCACATATTTGATTCTATAATTAATTTTGGAGTTATAAATAAAAATGAATTTCGTCTTTCGAATAAAGACTTTGTGATTAAGGGGCGTGTACACGTCGAAAGGTGTGTGGCATCCGTACCTATGAGTCCCTCTCTCTAGGACCATTTACATTGCTCTTTTTCTTGTCATATCCTCCAAATTAAATTCTTCTACTTCGCCTGTAACTTCTTTTAAGTTTTCCCCAATTCCGTTTTTTCTCTGTTTTGAAGCAGATATTTATTATTTGTTTTTATTTATTTCCAAATTATAGACCTCTTACCTGATGTTTTAAAACAGGTCATACATCTTACAATTTTCGTTTTTCATCTTTTTACAGTTTTCTTTTCTTTTGTTTTATCTAGAACATTTACAAAGAATAATACTTTTACGGAATAAAATACTTATTTTGGAGCTGAAGGAATTAAAATGCATTGCGCGAACTGTTTATCCACTTTCAAAACCGATTGTTTTGAGCCATAAATCATGATCGTGGCATGTCTGAAAATACGCCTTCTCGATATTCGACCATAGCCGCTTTTCCTTTGTGTACTACGGACACACTAAATACGCACTGCAGATTTGTACTTCTTTTTCAACAAGTAATGCATTTATATCCAAGCCACACACTGTGGTATGATCTTCCACTTTGTGAAGCAGAAGCGACAATGTTACCGTCGACAACGCACAGCTCGATTGTGGTGGTTGCAACAGGTATCGCACCGGACTGTGACCATTTGTTCAGGGAAGTAAAAAAAGTGAACAGATTTTAGTTATGTACTCTGCGAGTGGCATAAATTTTGGTTGCTTCATTACTTTTGGAGTTATAATTCAAAATATATTACACTGTAGACGTTTCACTTGTGGTTCACAGGCTGGTGTCCTGTATCTGACTCCGATGTTAACATATTAACGTTGAAAAGACGTATCAGTAAGTGTGATATGTGTAAATAAGACGACATGGATGAATGACGCTAAGCAAAAGCTGTTTTTAACATGGCTGTCCTTCAGCAACCGTACATATATTCAATGGGGAAATAAAGCAGCCAACAGGTGGAAAATAATTGTTTGATACATTTACCTAGGTTTCGACGCCTCTAAGTATTTCTTCATCAGAATGAAAATTTAAAATCCTTAGAGGTATCGAAACCTAGGTAAATGTATGAAACAATTATTTTCAACCTGTTGGCTGTGTTATTTCTCCAGCGTTTGACGAAAAAATTTACTGTATCTGAAAATGCAAAAAGCAGTCTCGCAGGGGAGCGGAGAAAAGGGGGAGGGTTGCAGTGCGTGTGTGTATGGGGGCGGGGGGCGACTTTTGAAAATTTCACACGGGGGAGCAAAATACTGGAACCGACCATGGATACATGACCACACTGGAAAGTTTACAAAAGAGTAGACCACACAGGGCGAGATCGCAAAGGTTACAAATCATTCAACCTCTTTAGCACACTTTTCCGTATTTTACACTGTCAGAGTTTACAATGAAAAAAATTACACGCAGCTAGACAATTATCAGGTACAGTAGCCTGAAATACGGACGTGGAAAATGTAACACAAAGGAATATACTGAAATGACGCTTTTAAACATTAACAAAAATGCATTACATGACTATATAAATATTAATTACGTTACAACTTGTTGCATGGCGATGGCCTAAGCAGCGTAAGAGAATTCGTGATCAGATAAATAATGAATTTTTAAAAAACTAGTAAAGATTATCTGATTTGATATTATTGTCAGAGGGAAAAGTAATTCTCAGACAAAAAACTGTAATGACACGTTTATGCCTTCGTAGGATTTAAAACCACGTGTAAATCGGTGGATTGCAAGTCTCTCTTCCTAATTCTGCAATAACCAGGTCTGGACCTCAAACCCCCTACAAGTATTAATTAAAATCCAAGTTACACTAAATTTAACGTAAAATTCAGGAGAGAAATTTCGGAACGTATTGAAATAAAAACAGGAGTGACACGAGGTGATTGACTCACTCCATTACTTTTCCGCCGTGTCTTGGAAAAATAACCCAAGATTGATGAAAATAGAGATCAAATACTAAAACTGACGAACCTGTCAAATTAGTAAGAACCAGTGTTAGAATATACGGCCTAGTTTTTGCATTCGACCTGTCGGTTCTGTGCCAGAAAACTGAGGCAGCTCAGAAACAAAGAAAAATCCTTAAAGAAACAGCAGAAAGAATAGGTCTCCAAATAAATTTTGCAAAATCAAAATACGTGTCTACCGACAACCTGACATCCGGAATCCCAAAAATTACTTGTAGGAAAATAGAGAGATTTTGAAAAGGAAGACCGCACCAGTTATACTTTTCTGTTTGTTTGAAACCACGACAAGTTTCGGTCCCCAATGCTGTTGCCTAGACGAGTTTACATAGTATCAAACAGCAAAGTAACAACAGAAATAGTCAAATGGTAGCTATAAGCATCATCAACGATAACTCACATACATAAGTGTTCAAAACAATTTGCCTACACGTTTCATAAAAGCGATAAACTAACATCATATTGTGTTAACTCGTCTATAATTAAATTGGGCATATGTTAAGTAAATTACGTAATGCTAAAAGGCAACTTGTCAACTATGACCTCTGAAGCACTATGGAACTATTGTAAGGAGACGGTTACAGTCTAAGAAACCGACTAATGTCTCTTTAACTTGCGTGTGAGGCGTCTCAAGAAGTCACATCACAACTGCTGAAGAATGCCAAGCGTGGCATTTAAATAGCGGAGAAGCAACTCACAAGGAGGGCTAAGCAGGCAATGGCAAGTCATGAGATGAAAGCTGCCAGCAGGCTTTAAAGTGAAATAAAGTAAAAAACAAATTGGAACTAAATGACTGACAAGGATAAACAATAATAATACTTGAGAAAACCATTATAAAGGAACGAGAAAGCACAGCAAGAGACACCCAGAGATAGAATGATGAACGAGAAGCCGATCTGGGAAAGAATGACAGTAAACGAACGAAAGCAGCAAAGGGTAGCTCAGCATGCAGACACGATATTCATTGTTGTTGTTGTGGTCTTCAGTCCTAAGACTGGTTTGATGCAGTTCTCCATGCTACTCTATCCTGTGCAAGCTTCTTCATCTCCCAGTACCTACTGCAACCTACATCCTTCTGAATATGCTTAGTGTATTCAACTCTTGGTCTCCCTCTACGATTTTTACCCTCTACGCTGCCCTCCAATGCTAAATTTGTGATCCCTCGATGCCTCAGAACATGTCCTACCAACTGATCCCTTCTTGTAGTCAAGTTATGCCACAAGCTCCTCTTCTCCCCAATTCTATTCAATACCCCATCATTAGTTATGTGATCAACCCATCTAATCTTCAGCATTCTTCTGTAGCACCACATTTTTAAAGCTTCTATTCTCTTCTTGTCTAAGCTATCTATCGTCCACGTTTCTCTTCCTACACTACATACAAATACTATGAGAAACGACTTCCTGACACTTAACTCAATACTCGATGTTAACAAATTTCTCTTCTTAAGAAACGCTTTCCTTGCCATTGCAAGTCTACATTTTATATCCTCTCTACTTCCAACATCATCAGTTATTTTGCTCCCCAAATAGCAAAACTTCTTTACTACTTTAAGTGCCTCATTTCCTAATCTAATTCCCTCAGCATCACCCGACTTAATTCGACTACATTCCATTATCCTCGTTTTGCTTTTGTTGATGTTCATCTTATATCCTCCTTTCAAGACACTGTCCATTCCGTTCAACTCCTCTTCCAAGACCTTTGCTGTCTCTGACAGAATTACAATGTCATCGGCGAACCTCAAAGTTTTTACTTCTTCTCCATGAATTTTAATACCTACTCCGAATTTTTCTTTTGTTTCGTTTACTGCTTGCTCAGTATACAGATTGAATAACATCGGGGATAGGCTACAGCCCTGCCTCACTCCCTTCCCAACCACTGCTTCCCTTTCATACACCTCGACTCTTATAACTGCCATCCGCTTTCTGTACAAATTGTAAATAGCCTTTCGCTCTCTGTATTTTACCCCTGCCACATTCAAAATTTGAGAGAGAGTATTCCAATCAACATTGTCAAAAGCTTTCTCTAAGTCTACAAATGCTAGAAACGTAGGTTTGCCTTTCCTTAATCTTTCTTCTAAGATAAGTCGTAGGGTCAGTATTGCCTCACGTGCTCCAACATTTCTACGGAATCCAAACTGATCTTCCCCGAGCTCGGCTTCTATCAGTTTTTTCCATTCGTCTGTAAAGAATTCGCTTTAGTATTTTGCAGTTGTGACATTAAACTGATAGTTCGCTAATTTTCAAATCTGTCAACACCTTCTTTCTTTGGGATTGGGATTATTATATTCTTCTTGAAGTCTGAGGGTATTTCGCCTGTGTCATACATCTTGCTCACCAGATGGTAGAGTTTTGTCAGGACCGGCTCTCCCAAGGTTGTCAGTAGTTCTAATGGAATGTTGTCTACTCCCGGGGCCTTGTTTCGACTCAGGTCTTTCAGTGCTCTGTCAAACTCTTCATGCAATATCATATCTCCCATTTCTTCTTCATCTACATCCTCTTCCATTTCCATAATATTGTCTTCAAGTACATCGCCCTTGTATAGGCTCTCTATATACTCCTTCCACCTTTCCGCTTTCCCTTCTTTGCTTAGAACTGGGTTTCCATCAAAGCTCTTGATATTCATGCAAGTGGTTCTCCTTTCTCCAAAGGTTTCTTTAATTAACCTGTAGGCAGTATAGTGAGATAAGCCTCTACATCCTTACATTTGTCCTCTAGCCATCCATGCTTAGCCATTTTGCACTTCCTGTCGATATCATTTTTGAGACGTTTGTATTCCTTTTTGCCTGCTTCATTTACTGCACTTTTATATTTTCTCCTTTCATCAAATTCAATATTTCTTCTGTTACCCAAGGGTTTCTACTAGCCCTCGTCTATTTACCTATTTGATCCTCTGCTGCCTTCACTATTTCATCCCTCAAAGCAACCCATTCTTCTTCTACTATATTTCTTTCCCCCATTCCTGTCAATTGTTCCCTTATGCTCTCCCTGAAACTCTGTACAATCTCTGGTTCTTTCAGTTTATCCAGGTCCCATCTCCTTAAATTCCCGTCTTTTTGCAGTTTCTTCTGTTTTAATCTACAGTTCATAAACAATAGATTGTGGTCAGAACCCACATCTTCCCCTGGAAATGTCTTTCAATTTAAAACGTGGTTCCTAAATCTCTGTCTTACCATTATATAATCTATCTGATACCTTTTAGTATCTCCAGGGTTCTTCCATGTATACAACCTTCTTTCATGATTCTTAAACCAACTATTAGCTATGATTAAGTTGTGATCTGTGCAAAATTCTACCACGCGGCTTCCTATTTCATTTCTTAGCCCCAATCCATATTCACCCACTACGTTTCCTTCTCTCCTATTTACTACTACCGAATTCCAGTCACCCATGACTATTATATTTTCGTCTCCCTTCACTATCTGAATAATTTCTTTTATTTCAGCATACATTTCTTCAATTTCTTCGTCATCTGCAGAGCTAGTTGGCATATAAAGTTGTACTACTGTAGTAGGCGTGGGCTTCGTGTCTATCTTGGCCACAATAATGTGTTCACTATGCTGTTTGTATGTAGTAGCTTACCCGCATTCCAATTATTTCATTATTAAATCTACTCCTGCATTACCCCTATTTGACTTTGTATTTATAACCCTGTATTCGCCTGACTAAAAGTCTTGTTCCTCCTGCCTCTGAACTTCACTAATTCCCACAATATCTAACTTTAACCTATCCATTTCCCTTTTTAAATTTTCTAACCTACCAGCCCTATTAAGGGATCTGACATTCCACGCTCCGATCCGTAGAACGCCAGTTTTCTTTCTCCTGATAACAACGTCCTCTTGAGTAGTCCCCGGCCGGAGATACGAATGGGGGACTATTTTACCTCCGGAATATTTTACCCAAGAGGACGCCATCATCATTTAATCATACAGTAAAGCTGCATGCCCTCGGGAAAAATTACGGCTGTAGCCCCCTTGCTTTCACAGTACCAGAACAGCAAGGCCATTTTGGTTAGTGTTACAAGGCCAGATCAATCATCCAGACTGTTGCCCCTGCAACTACTGAAAAGGCTGCTACCCCTCTTCAGGAACCACACGTTTGTCTGGCCTCTCAACAGATACCCCTCCGTTGTGGTTGCACCTACGGTCTGGCTATCTGTATCGTTGAGGCACGGAAGCTTCCCCACCAACGGCAAAGTCCATGGTTCATGGGGGCAGGACGATATTCATATGATGCGTAAACGTAAGGAACGGAGCTTGGTCTGCTGTTTACAATAAATACGCGGCTGCATAACTGGCGGCGCGCTTATTTGGAAGTGGGGCCGACCAGAGAGCGGCTGATTCCGCAGCAATCAATGGCGCCGAATTTAGAAATGCTTGCATTAGCAAATTTGTTGCTTTAGTTTTGATATCGTACAGAAGTAGCTGACCTAGCCTGTTATCGCTTTGGAAGCCAATTCTAACATTAAATTTCAGAAACAAAGTAGAGAGTTATGGGAATCGTTCCCATAAAACTCAATCATACCAATTTCCCTTCCAGAAGGAGCTAGATTTGCCTCGTTTGACAGTACCAATCTCAACACAAATATTCCCGTGGACGAAACTACTGAGATAATTGAAAGTAATTTTTCCAAGTGCAAAACGGTGTGACAGGGTGCAGTTATCGAACTTACAGAGTTACTAACAGTACTACGGCACTCCAATTACTATTCGTTCGAAAGCAGCAATTTTTTTTTTTTTTTTTTTGAAGAAAGGACGACGAACAATTTGCCCTCCAGTTACTGCAACTATTGCCTACATGTTTATCAATCATCTTGAAAACCAGTTTTTCAGCAAGAATTTACAACATACACAGAAATTAACTTATTACAATCGATATGAAAATGACATTCTATTGGTGTATTTAGGACCTAATGATGACATTAATCTGTAAGGCAATAAGATAAACGAATTTCATTCTAATGTTCATTTTCCTGTTGAACATCAGCAAAATATGCTAATTAATTTTCTGGAATTATGTATTTCTAACGTCAACCAGAGTCATTCATTTGGCAATTGTCGTAAGCCTACAACAACTGATGTCGATATTTCTCAGAATTCTTGGCTCTCAGAACAACAAAAGACTGCCTTCTTCCGATAAATGAAGTAGATTACTAAGATTACGCGTTAACAATTCAGAAACTAATAAAAAACTGAATATGCTGCACCACATTGCCTTCTAAATCACTTTCCAAAGTAGACTGGATCTGTGATTCTGAATTTGAGGTTCATCTAAGCAGGGGCAACACAGGTAGTGACTATGTGGCCGAAAAAAAATTAAATTGATCTCGTTCCCCGTTTATAGGAATGTCTCTTGTAAACTTCGACCACTGTTTCGTTAGTTTAATGTTAGAATCGGCTTCAGAACCGGTGACAGAACAACACAATATGCATGGGATTTGTTCTTATATCCTAATGTTGAAACATCCCCTTAGGAATATTTGTTTTTGCTGTGGTGGAATACCTCACGTTATTTGATTTTCAAACAGGTGATCGGAACTGAACGTACTCAGACATTTCTCTCTTTACTTATTCTGATCAACACTATACTGACACACAATAATTTTAGCGCACGCAATCTGACTTTCAATAATCCCTACAAAAGAATGGACCTGACTAACAATAACCAATACCTTTCATGAATCACTTACCTCACAAAAATCTTCGTTACTCGAACTACTGCAATACAGCGAACGCCAATACTGCCAACTAAATAAAAGATTCTAAATACTGAAGGCACTAACTACTGATAGGCTTAGTTAGAAAACGAAAGATTTTGATAGAGAACAAACAACGTATTTACCTAACTGCACAACCCTACACGCGGTGCACATCCAACTACCCAACACTACAATAGCAAATATTCCAACAATGCAAACTAGCGACAGACTTCACACAGCACAGTCAATGATTTTCATACAGAGCGCTACGTGGCATTACCAATATAAAAGCCTAAACAGCCTACTTACATAGCCCCCATGCTTCCCACAAAAATTTTTACAAATTGTTTTGGGCAGTGCCCAATAATTATTTCGTAATTATTTTATATTAACACTAACAATTGTATCCAATGCACACAATTATTGTTACACTGTTGATCAAAAGGAAAAATTGTTCTCATGAAGACCGTCCTGATCATTCATCACAGTAGTAATTCCAGTTTTTTTTTTTCCTCAAAGTCTGAGCAGTAAAAGAAAATGCGCACGGGAGTAGTGGATTTCCATGCAGTCTTGAAGAAGTAATGTTGTCCTTCCACCGGAAAGACAGTGCTGTCTCTTGACATGCAGACAGGTAATGGGCCACAACAGAGTCAGTCGAAGTTTTGAAGAATATTGGTAGGTAGGTCATCACAGAGCAGACCCACTGTAGTCCTGGTAGAGATTATGGATTGGTGGGCCATCAAAGGTGCAGACCCGCTGCAGTCCATGTAGAGATAATGGTATTGGTGGGCCATCAAAGGTGCAGACCCGCTGCAGTCCGTGTAGAGATAACGGTACTGGTGGACCATCAAAGGTGCAGACCCACTGCAGTCTGTGTAGAGATAACGGTACTGGTGGGCTATCAAAGGTGCAGACCCGCTGCAGTCCATGTAGAGATAACGGTACTGGTGGGCCATCAAAGGTGCAGACCCGCTGCAGTCCGTGTAGAGATAACGGTACTGATGGGCGATCAAAGGTGCAGACCCGCTGCAGTCCGTGTAGAGATAACGGTACTGGTGGGCCATCAAAGGTGCAGACCCACTGCAGTCCGTGTAGAGATAACGGTACTGGTGGGCCATCAAAGGTGCAGGACCACAGTAGTCCTTGTAGAGATGGGCAGCAGCCATCTGTTGTGAATGTGCGGGTGCACAGTCACCATGAAAGAGTCTTGCAGTCAATATAGTAAGTCCATAAACCATCACTTGTGCACTCATAAAGTTTTTGGAATTGTCCTTAGAACCAGCAATGCTGTTAACCAGTCCCTTACTGAATTATTAACCCATGTGCAAACACTAACAGTCCCAACTTCTCACATATTGTGCATATACTATGACCAACAGAAAAATGTGCAGTGAAATGAACTTAATTTGAAGAACTGGTGTCTATACAATTATATAACATAAGAATACAATTACAAAGGTACAGAAGACATCATTAAAAACATAATTATACAGATAAGATTTGTAGTAATACAGGCTTTACAAAAGAATAGAAATAAACATGTACATCAGTGTTATAGGAATTATGACATAAGTAAATAAATAAAATAATGAGAATAGTTTTCGAAATATTAATTTCACACATGACCATTAAAACAGAACAGAATAAATAATGTCTAAACATCTTTACAAAGAAAATAACATATTATTAATGCAAATTATATTTGAGGATAACCGTAGTCCTCATCATAGTGAATGTAGCTTAGTATTAGAAAAATTCTACAACATAAAGACAGGAAAAACACAAATACACAAGGGTACACAAACACATAAAGGAATAACACAAAAGGAAAGGACAGGGTTTGTTTTTAGTGTAACATCTGGCACTGCAGTCCAACCCAAACTTCATTCCATAGATCTTTCCTCTTATTTCAACATTTGTTCCCGCAAAAAAAAAAGAAATATCCTATCCAAGCATGCTTTGTGTGTTTATATGTTCACATATTTCTTACCTCTTCTCTCTTTACTTATTCAGATCAACACTAAACTGACACACAATATTTTTAGAGCAACGCAATCTGACTTTTAATAATCACTACAAAATAATGGCCCTGACTAACAATAACCTATACCTTTCATGAATCACTTACCTCACAAAAATCTTCGTTACTCGAACTACTGCAATACAGCGAGCGCCACTACTGCCAGCTAAATAAAAGATTCTAACTACTGAAGGCACTAACTACTTATAGGCATAGTCAGCAAATGAAAGATTTTGACACAGAACAAACAATGTATTTACCTTAATAGTGTTCAAAAGTCATCATATATATATCAGTTCATGATATCCAATATTACAAATTTCTTTTCTCTGACGGACACACGTCTAGATCGTCCGCTCTCAAAACTCTTCCATCTCTCTTCCCACATCCACCACTGCTGGCGGCTCACCTCCAACTGCACAACGCTTCGCGCGGTTCACATCCAACTGCCAACACTACAATAGCAAATATTCCAAGAATGCAAACCAGCCACAGACTACACACAGCACAGTCAGTGATTTTCATACAGAGCGCTACGTGGCGTTACCAACAAAAACCTAAACAGCCTACTTACAATGTGAGGTACCCACGGCAGTTGCATCAGGTCACAATTTCCTGCTCGTCTTTGCGACTTTGCCGACTTCGAAAATATGGAAATTGGAATTATTATAAATCACACAGAGTAGGAATGAAAAAATCTCGAAAAGTTGTTGTCCTATTTACTTCAAATTTTCACGCTATTTTCTAGTTAAAACCTACTGCGATAAGAACAAATCTACTGTGCTGTGGAAGTGTACGGGTGCAATCAGTATAAACAATAAATTTTTGGAAACAACGTTTCTGCTTTAGAGACTTCCAATCACGCAAGATGTACTGTTGCAACAGTGCGTATGAAGTACATGAAATGATTACATTTACAGATCAACAGTACAAGCAGTTCCGAAGTACCAAAGACCGAGCCATGCTGATGGTTTAAATGATTCAAATGGCTCTGAGCACTATGGGACTTCACATCTGAGGTCATAAGTCCCCTAGAACTTACAAGTACTTAAACCTAACTCACCTAAGGACATCACAGACATCCATGCCCCAGACAGGATTCGAACCTGAAACCGTAGCAGTCGCGCGGTGCCGGACTGAAGCGCCTAGAACCGATCGGGCACTGTGGCCGGCGACCGATGCTGAAACACTGATATTAGTGCGTCATGTAACCTCCACGGGCGGCAATGCAGACGCTGACTTTGGCTCCCAGTCGCTGCTACCGAGGGTGAATACTGTCGTGGGATACGTTACTCCACGTCTGGTCGACCCGTTTACGTAGACCTGTGGATGTTATTGGTTGATCAGTAACATGAGTCGCTTTTCGTCCCATCATATCCCACACACGCTCGATTGGGGACAAATCGGGAGATCGTGCTGTTCAGGGACATAGCTGCACCTCATGCAGACCACGTTGACTTTCACGGGCAGTCTTTGAGCGAGCATTATCCTCTTGGAAAAGCACATCACCTTCTAAAATTCTGCATAAACCGAGCGCTTGTCAGTGTCCCCTCCAGAAATACCAAAGGTGAACGAGAGTTGAAGCTTGTCGCACCCTAGACCATAAGGCCTGCGATGGGATTGGTGTGTTATGGACGAGTGCACTCTACGAGACTGTGTTCATCAGGTCTAAGCCGCATGCACACACCACCATCAAATCATTTGTGTGCAGGCAGAATCTGCTTTCGTCACTGAAGACCATGACGCGCCATTCTGCCTTCCAGGTGATTCTGTGACGGCACCAGTCGATGCTGTGGCGTGAGTCGAAGACAGTCTAGAGGTGTGGGTGCCGGTAGTCTCACTCCTAATAACTGGTTCGCAACGGTTTACGTTGACACATCTGGGGTCACAGCCTTCTCACGTATGTTGTGGTACCTGTACGACTGGTCACTGCTGCCCTTATAATAAGATGATCCTGGTGTGCGTCTGTGCTGCCTGAACGTCGAGAACCTCGTCTACAGATCTGAGAATATTCACGTGATAACTGATACCAGCTTCGTTTAGAAAGTGGCGCAGCACGTCCTACTTGTGTGATTGACAATAGGACCATCCCGCCACCCGGAAGGCCTCAATTTGACCACTTTCAACCTCACTCAGTTGGCTGTAGGAAGCACGAATTGATCTCCGCGGCATAGTCGCCTGCTTGCTTCACATATCTCCACCACACTGACCCATCTCGTCGTGAGCAATCCCTAGTAAATGGAAGGCACAGACGGCTCTCTGATAGGTATGCCACTACTCTATCTGTTGGAAGACGACACTGAAACCATTGTCACTACATTTACTATCCCGCAGGTGGCATATGCGAGCATCGGCGCAAAGTCGACGTCGTCTTTCCAGGTGTACTAATTTCTTTTCCGGCAGGGCATATTAGTGTAGATAAGATACATTTACAGTTCATAGGAAATACGACAAAATTTTCTAACGAACGTAGTTTCAACGGTTGCATCATACATTCATACAAAGTGACGGTAGGCAGTAGCTGAGTAAGAGACTCAAGTTGCGTTTTACAGGGATAAACGTGTGAAAATGTGACTCTTGTAATATTTAGCTAGAGTATCAAGGAATTCAGATGAATACTGGCTAAACCTCGCTTTAATATACCGTATACTCTGCAATTCTGCTATGAAAAATAACAGGTAACGCAACATACATCTCGTCAACAAATATTTACGTATTAGGAGGGACGTTGGGTGGTCGGATAGCGATTTCTTGTTTAGAAGCGTGCGATACCAGACTATGGACAAACAAGTTTCATTCGAGGACTAAAGCGAAGATAACGAGGGAGGGGCCATAAATTCTCAAACGCTTCGGTTGACACGTGTGCCGGATCGGAAATTTATTGCCCCAGGAATGGGAACAAAAACTGACATCCACGTACCCCGGGAACACCTCAGTTGTCGATACAGACCTACCGCTTGGTATTTAAACACACTGTTCTGCAGAAGTCTGAGCACGAGAGGGTAAATGGGCGCGGGGATGTTACAGCGTTGTAATGCCAACTTCCATCGTACCGTACTCCAAGTGCAATCTTAAATTCTGAAATTTTCTTCAGAATTGAAAGTAAGTGTAACACTAAAAGGGAGTGAACACCATTCATAATGATACTGACAATGTGAGTCAGTAAAAACTTATTAATTAGATCATATACTTAAATGGCGAATTTGTTTGAAAAAAATGTTAATGGAAAGAAATTATTGAGATGAAATTGGTTTACACGCTTTTGTAGACGACTTACATTCTGTAGCCATAGAGGAAAAATAATCGCAATATCTTTTCTTGAGGATGATCACATTGCTTAATACCTGTTGAAGCACATTGAAGTTCATCAGTGTTCGCTCTCGTGCTTATACTGATGATCATGTGCCACATACGGTTCATATTCATCACTACAACTATGCTCGTTATCTGCATAATTGAGTGGAGCTCGAGATATATATTTCTTTCTTTTCATTTTGAGAGGTTTTGTCGGCCATTTTACAGGCTGAACTTCGATGGTTCTGATTTGGTTTGTTTCCACTGCTACTCTTCTTTTTATTAAGAAAAAAGACTTTTCTGTTAGAGAAAACTTCCATTAATTACGTCAATTATCTGTTTTGAGCTTAATGTACAGTTTGTCCCAAAAGTTCGGTAACATTCAGTTATACAGGATGTTACAAAAAGGTACGGCCAAACTTTCAGGAAACATTTCTCAAACACAAAGAAAGAAAATATGTAATGTGGACATGTGTCCGGAAACGCTTACTTTCCATGTTGGGGCTTATTTTATTACTTCTCTTCAAATCACATTAATCATGGAATGGAAACACACAGCAACAGAACGTACCAGGGTGACTTCAAACACTTTGTTACAGGAAATGTTCAAAATGTCCTCCGTTAGCGAGGATACATGCATCCACCCTCCATCGCATGGAATCCCTGATGCGCTGATGCAGACATGGAGAATTGCGTATTGTATCACAGCCGTCCACAATACGAGCACGAAGAGTCTCTGCATTTGATACCGGAGTTGCGTAGAAAAGAGCTTTCAAATGCCCCATAAATGAAAGTCAAGAGGGTTGAGGTCAGGAGAGCGTGGAGGCCATGGAATTGGTCCACCTCTACCAATCCATAGGTCACCGAATCTGTTGTTGAGAAGCGTACGAACACTTCGACTGAAATGTGCAGGAGCTCCATCGTGCATGAACCACATGTTGTGTCGTACTTGTAAAGGCACATGTTCTAGCAGCACAGGTAGAGTATCCCGTATGAAATTATGATAACGTGCTCCATTGAGCGTAGGGGGAAGAACATGGGGCCCAATCAAGACATCACCAACAATGCCTGCCCAAACGTTCACAGAAAAGTAAACGTTCCTCGTCAGCCCACACATGTTGATTGTGAAAATTGACAACTTGATCACGTTGGTATGAAGCCTCATCCGTAAAGAGAACATTTGCACTGAAATGAGGATTGACACATTGTTGGATGAACCATTCGCAGAAGTGTACCCGTGGAGGCCAATCAGCTGCTGATAGTGCCTGCACACGCTGTACATGGTACGGAAACAACTGGTTCTCCCGTAGCACTCTCCATACAGTGACGTGGTCAACGTTAGCTTGTACAGCAGCAACTTCTCTGACGCTGACATTAGGGTTATCGTCAACTGCACGAAGAATTGCCTCGTCCATTGCAGGTGTCCTCGTCGTTCTAGGTCTTCCCCAGTCGCGAGTCATAGGCTGGAATGTTCCGTGCTCCCTAAGACGCCGATCAATTGCTTCGAACGTCTTCCTGTCGTGACACCTTCGTTCTGGAAATCTGTCTCGATACAAACGTACCGCGCCACGGCTATTGCCCCGTGCTAATCCATACATCAAATGGGCATCTGCCAACTCCGCATTTGTAAACATTGCACTGACTGCAAAACCACGTTTGTGATGAACACTAACCTGTTGATGCTACGTACTGGTGTGCTTGATGCTAGTACTGTAGAGCAATGAGTCGCATGTCAATACAAGCACCGAAGTCAACGTTACCTTCCTTCAATTGGGCCAACTGACGGTGAATCGAGGAAGTACAGTACATACTGACGAAACTAAAATGAGCTCTAACATGGAAATTAAGCGTTTCCGGACACATGTCCACATAACATCTTTTCTTTATTTGTGTGTGAGAAATGTTTCCTGAAAGTTTGGCCGTACCTTTTTGTAACACCCTGTATACTAATTCACAGAATAATGTAGCTAGAGAGCAGAATATTGACACACACTTCCCTGAAATAAAATGGGGTTTTATTGAAACTAAGAAAGAGTGCCAAAACTAACTTCGGGAGGGGGCACTCTGAGGGTATTTCAGCATCCACAACTGCGGAACTGGCCTACCATATTCCCAGAACTGTGTGGAAACCCCACTACATGATAAGAAGGTCATGGTATGACGTGGATTTATCAGAGTATGGCGTTGATTTACCACATCAATCACGGGCCCCTCTTTCTTCGAGGAAATGCGGTGCTGTCACCGTGACTGGTGCGAAGTGGGCCCATGTGTCACAGACTCGCGTCATCCCTAGCCTGGCTGATAAACACGTGTAAAACGGCGCTCCACACCACGTTGCTACACGTGTAACAGACTTCTTGCCCACAAAATTTGGTGAGGATCAGGTGCCGAGCCACCGTTTCCATCATGCTTGCCCTCCCCAGACCTCAGTCCGTGTGATTGTTGGTTGTGAGGTTAACTGAAGTCACACCTCTACCGCGATCGTCCAACATCATTAGGGATGCTAAAAGACAATATCCGACGGCAGTTTCTGACCATACCTACTGATATGCTGTACACCGCTGTTCATAAAATTGTCCCTCGACTACATGTATTATTACATTATTTCTTTATGGTTCATTTAAATTTTTATAATTTTTTTTACTATAAAATTTTCGCCTATTGGCACTATATGTTCTGTAGATGTAAAGTGTGCTGTACTGGAGTTCGAAGTTCTTTGCATTGTATGTGAGTAACGTATGTAAAATACTATGTAATTTGTTTGTTACGTTAAATAATTTTCAAGTGACATTTTGTATTTAAAAATATTTGTACGTATAAATTGTTCAGCTTGATGTAAATTTGACAATTGTAAGAAATAATCTCGCTTAGGAACAATGTAAAAAAATAGGTGTTATGTGAAAGCCAGTGTGCTTTCGTTTGAAACGAAAGTAGCTCTGGGGAGTGGAAAAAGTGGCTAGGGCGAAGCGGCGCGCTACCTAGAGCAAGCGCGGGAAGTAAGTCACACAATCTGTAGGCAGCAGTGATTGAGGCAACACCTTTGTGGAGCAGGAGATTTGCACAAAATTGCCTCGGATGAAGACTGGAAACTGCCTACGGCGAGTAGTTGGGCTACTGTATGTAGAACTTACCGACGCCAAGAAGAGAAATCGAGCCAATACAGCAAGAGACATTCAGGCCGTACTGTGAGTAATGTAGCTCTCATAATTGTTCGGCACACCTATGCCTACAGCCACCAAATAAGACTTTTTTGCATTTACACTTTTTTACAGCGTGCACCTATGCCTACAGCCACCAAATAAGACTTTTTTTGCATTTTTACTTTTGTACAGCGTGAACCATTAATTTAAAGAAACTGGACACCCTGTCATTTCATCCTAATCATGCACCTATATGCTATTTCTTCCTGGTGTTTCATGAAACCGAGTATCCTGTTTTACAGACTTATGAAGTTCCAAGATAATGTAAAGAGGCCACATTTAAATTGTTTTTGTGTAAATAATAACAAAGTTTTCTTAAGTTTTGCTAAGTGTTGTAGTAAAAGTTTGCTTACTTAAAATTCAGAGTGTAGCCAAGTTACTAGAATCTGTTAAATGACTATACAGAGTTAGTTCAGATAGTAATAGCTACTGAAAGTAAATTCTATCAAGAAAGGGATTTTTTTTAAGTGAAATTTTCAGTATTAAAATTGTGCCCTTTAGTATCTAAGTATTTTAGTATTTAAGTTTGTTGATTATGGAAAGTGCTTTTCTAAGGATCCCTCCTAGCGAAATTATAGGCTGGCGACCATTAGTACATGTTTTAAACCACTGAATGAACTTGGAACTGAGATGTACTAGTTGCACTAGAAGTGAATAGTCTGATTTACTTATCCGTTGGACACAACACACAGTAAAATCCTGTAAAAAGGGTAACTCTATTGATTAGGTTTTAATATTAACAAGAGTATCCTCCCATAGTGTACTTTATTTGGAAACTAGACTTAGTAAGACGGTTATTCGTGGCAACTTAGAGACAGGTTTTTCTATTAAGTTAGGTTCAAAATGGTTCTAAGCACTATGGGACTTAACATCTGAGGTCATCAGTCACCTAGAATTAGGACTATTTAGACCTAATTAACCTAAGGACATCACGCACGTCCATGCCCGAGGCAGGATTAGAACCTGCGACCGTAGCAGCAGCGCGGTTCGAGACAGAAGCGCCTAGAACCGCTCGGCCACAGGGGTCGGCCTTAATTTAAGTAAAAGCACACTAAATTACAATAGTAGTGGTAGGGCCGACATCATGTAATATTGTTATAAAAAAACATCTTGTTTGCTAACAATCAGTTGTTATGCTTTATCTCTCTACCTACATTATTCCGAAAAGTACTGAATTTCCAAATGCTAACGGACTTTTGGGTCACCCTGTGTATAAGTGATGCACCCACTATAAAACGGTCATCAAATGGTAATACACGAAAAGAAACAAGTCTAATTCGTCATGATTAAATGAAGTGAATCACAAAAACGTGTTTTATATGAGTGCTAAATACGACTCCGGAGCTCATTTGGGCCCTTCGTAAGAGACGAATCGACTGCTACGGTCGCAGGTTCGAATCCTGCCTCGGGCATGGATGTGTGTGATGTCCTTAGGTTAGTTAGGTTTAAGTAGTTCTAAGTTCTAGGGGACTAATGACCTAGCAGTTGAGTCCCATAGTGCTCAGAGCCATTTGAACCATTTTTTTAAGAGACGAATCCAGGACTACGGTTGTATCACAAAGGCGAATGCTCCTACCCAAACGACTATGTCTGAACTATTGTCACGAGAAGACCACAACATTCAAACAAAATCTTAAATTATCAGTTGTTGAATGATGACAAATTTCCTGTGTGATATCAAAGTAACTCATTAAAAGTTGATTAAACACCGAAATACCGTAGGGAGCTGGTGTTGAGTGGAAGTTCATTCAGTGGTTTAAAACATGTACTAATGGTCGCCAGCCTATAATTTCGCTAGGAGGGATCCTTAGAAAAGCACTTTCCATAATCAACAAACTTAAATACTAAAATACTTAGATACTAAAGGGCACAATTTTAATACTGAAAATTTCACTTAAAAAAATCCCTTTCTTGATAGAATTTACTTTCAGTAGCTATTACTAGCCATATTGAATTTATTGACGTTTCTAAAAACACTAAGGAATTTATATTTAAAATCAATCATCCAAGAATAACATTAACTGAAAAGACTAAATTTCAATAACCAGCTAATGGCAAACACCTCACAAGGGCAACAGTGTAAAATCACTTCCTTTTTGTAAAGAATGTTAATTGAAAAAAACGATATTTACATTACAAACAGCAAAACATATGATCAAATGATTATGTCAAAAATACCAACCATCGTCTATTTCTAGTAATTATCAAAACGCCTTTGCCTTCGAAGTAGCCAAAATGACTGACAAAAGTGGTTCAAAGTTATGATGATAAGGGGCGCTGGTGGAGGCGACGCCAGTAGCAATAATCCCTACTTCGCTACTAACATAGGAAGGCGGTTGCCGCTACCACATTAGTACAAACCTTCATTAAAAATTTCGGTCATGATTCTCAAGCATCTTTAACAAGATCTCAAATAACAAAAGATACCATCACCTATCCAGTAACACAGAGACCACTCGTTAATTAGTAAAAATTAACACACTGAAAGTGCAGAAATTCTTCTATAGCTTTTTTTGTACATGCAAACAAATTAATAAATAGCTCGAGCTCGCTATAGTAGCCAGTAGGTAACTACAGACGTACCACAGAAGTAAGGTACCTATATTCAACAATTTTCACTGAGTGTAAAGTACTATTCGTAAATCACAGGAATTACATCTGCTTTCTATAACCTTAGACTCTAAAATCAGTTTGGAATAGTGACGGCCACAAGCCCACGCACATTGACAGCACTGGACTCAAGTAGTACCAGGCAAACCATTCATAAATATCATATTTATACAGGGTGAAAAGTATTCAAACGACAAACTCTGGGAGGTTGTAGGGGACATCAAAACAAATATTTTTCCGTAATGTTATTTTTTCGTATGAGGATTATTTAAACCGGTGGAGGAAGATTTCTCTGGCGGCCAATTAATTTAACAAACAAACACTTCTACATTTTTTTATGACCAAGAGACAACACATTAACACAACCCAATTTCAATTACAGTAAATTTTCAAAAATGCCTCCATTGACACGTAAACAAAGGTTACACCGTCGGATCTTGTTCTGCCTGACACGGGCAAAAACCCCAGGAGTATCCTGAATTGTTCCTGCTACAATCCGGGCAACCAGATCCTCTTCTGATGCAACAGGAGCTGCGTAAACAAGGTTGCACATCTCTCCCCATATAAAAATGTCCAGAGGGGACATATCTGGGGATCTAGCAGGCCACGGTACAGGACCACCTCTGCCAATCCACGTTTCTGGGAACCGTCTGTCCAGGAATCGACGCACACGACGACTGAAATGTGCCGGCGCCCCGTCATGTTGGATCCACATGCGTTGTCTTGTAGGGAGCGGGAAGTCTTCCAGCAATTCTGGCAATTCTCTGTCGAGAAAATTGTAATAGTACCTGCCATTCAATGACCTAGGTAGCAGATACGGTCCAATTAAACAATCCCAAACAACACCGACACACACATTAACGAAGAACCGCACTTAATGAGCGCTAGTAACTGTGGCAAGTGGGTTATCCTCACTCCAAACATGCGGATTGTGCATGTTGAAGACTCCATCACGCCCAAACGTTGCTTCATCGGTAAACAGCACAGAGGATGGAAATGTAGGATGCATTTCACACGGTTCCAGGTACCACTGCGAAAACTGTGCTCTGGGTGGACAATCAACTGATTCCATATTGTGGACATGCTGTAAGTGAAATGGACGTAGCAACTGCTCTCGAAGGACTGTTCTTACATTCGTCTGATTCGTCCCAAATGTTACGTGCAATTGCATTAGAGCTGACTGAAGGATCCCGCTCCACATGCTGCAAGACAGCTTCCTAAAATTGCAGCGTTCTTACCGTGCGACGGCGTGCCTTTCCAGGTAATCTGCTAAATGACCCGGTCTCACGAAGACGTTGGTACACAGCAGCAAAGGTCGTATGATGCGGGATACGGCGATTAGGATATTGTTGTTGATAAACCCGCTGTGCAGCTCGTCCGTTGTGGTGCGCTACGTAGTACGCACCAACCATATCAGTGTACTCACTCCAGGTGTACCGCTCCATTAGTGAACAGAGACAATGCACTACTACACTTGTAGACAGCAGTTGCCTACAACTGAAGAGCGTAATACGCCATCTAACAACTGAAGATCGTAATACGGCCTCTAACAACTGAAGAGCGTAATACGGCCTCCACCGGTTTAAATAATCCTCATAGGAAAAATGACATTAGGGAAAAATATTTGTTTTGATGTCCCCTACGACCTCCCAGAGTTTGTCGGTTTAAATACTTTTCATCCTGTATACCAGGGTACACCAGGGTACGGAGTCAAAATAGCCACCACACCACACCAAGTGGTTTGCACACTAATCGGTTGCTCACCGTGATTTCTGGTAAAATCCTGCGGCCACTGACAAACGCTTGCTCAGAGTGCGCTGAGAAAAGGGTGTAACAAACATTACTCGTAGTCGGAGACCAGACGCCACCGCGTGCAGTACATTCAAAGGTCACACTGGACTCCAATCCGGCATGACAATGAGCAACCTCAGTAGCAGAGGAGACGCCGAATACTGTGTGGCCTGCCGAAGTACGTAGCTTTTAACGAGCAATGTTCACGGCTGCGATCAACACTCGGCCCCGCCAAACCCGCAGTGAGCAAAGGCATCGCCATTGCCAACGGGCCACGGCAGGCGCTTGGCCACAATAATACGCCGCTTCACTTGCGCTCTTCGCCATCCGTGTCTCACTCTGCTTTCCTCCAGGTCGCCGCAGCCCTTAACTACCTGCTCCTCCGACCTGCCCTCTACTGGCGATAGTAATGCTCCATGCGGTCTTGCGGCAAGAGGGATCCGAGATCCGCAGGAATTGCGCAAAATTAAACGCGGGCGCTCGACACAAACTCACAGGAAGCTAACACAAAAACTTCTTCATTTTTCATTTAACTTCCAACGCGTGTTCCTACCAGAATGCAACTGAATCGCTCTGAAACATTTTCAACGCCTCTCGCAGCACCGTCCACACAATTTAAAGTAGGGGGGTGAATTTCTGGAACTTTGCCTTATTTTAGAAAAAGTGTTCTGGGGTCGAAATCACCCTCTACCATCTGCCATGACACGTTCCGACCCGATCTTCACAAGAACGCTACTGATGTAACCTCTAAATGTAAAGTTCTATGACGCAGCCTACTGGTACGAGAAAGCTCGTTACATTATTGCGTTAAGTCGGGTGATGCTGAGAGAATTAGATTAGGAGATGAGACACTTAAAGTAGTAAAGGAGTTTTGCTATTTCGCGAGCAAAATAACTGATGATGGTCGAAGTAGAGAGGATATAAAATGTAGACTGGCAATGGCAAGGAAAGCGTTTCTAAAGAAGAGAAATTTGTTAACATCAAGTATAGATTTAACTGTCAGGAAGTCGTTTCTGAAAGTATTTGTATGGAGCGTAGCCATATATGGAAGTGAAACATCGATGATAAATAGTTTGGACAAGAAGAGAATAGAAGCTTTCGAAATGTGGTGCTACAGAAGAATGCTGAAGATTAGAAGGGTAGTTCACATAACTAATGAGGACGTATTGAATAGAATTGGGGAGGAGTTTGTGACACAACTTGACTAGAAGAAGGGATCGGTTAGTAGTACATGTTCTGAGGTATCAAGGGATCACCAATTTAGTATTGGAGGGCAGCCTGGAGGGTAAAAATCGTAGAGGGAGACCAAGAGATGAATACACTATGCAGATTCAGAGGGATGTAGGTTGCAGTAGGTACTGGGAGATGAATAAGCTTGCACAGGATAGAGTAGCATCGAGAGCTGCATCAAACCAGTCTCAGGACTGAAGACCACAACAACAACAAATCAAAAACCGGCACTTGAATACCAGTTAGGGGACTATAAAACAATATGACAACCCTGTACAAACACAACATTGCCAGAGTTTGTTTGTTGCCGACTGCCATGGTGTGCTTCGCTCTTGAACTCTGTTCCCTCTGATTACGTTCTGAACCACAGATAGATCCACCACCATTGTCGTGTTGTGCTAATCTGGAATGATACCGGTGCTTGTAGACATACTATGAAGACAAAATACAATGTGCTGTTCAATCAATATTTCCGTGACAACAGTCGTTAAACTTCTGCGGGTGTCAAATACTTCTGTATCTATCATCGCGTTGTATCAGAACAGTACTTATCCGTATTTAAGGTAAGCCAACAAAATAAAAGTACTTTTGACAGGGCATAAAGAAAGGTATGAAAACAGAGTACACTTTTTAATTTGAATGCTTTAATTTCTTTAACGTTATAAGTGATAAATGTTTTAGCAGAAAGTCGCGCAAGTAGAAAGACTACAGCTGGCCCAGATGTGAACTATCTGAACCATACTTAATGTTAATCATCGGTGGTCAATTACATTCACGCTTAATAAGCCAACGAACCTTCCTATCCTCATGCCATGGTACACCGTTTCGCGTATTGAGTTGCGGCTGACATTAACTTGTTTAAAGACGGCAACACCATAACTTCTATGAACAGAATTAAGGATTGTTATTTAATTATAAGTGTAGGTGTAAGTGAAATGGCACAGTAATTTTTGTAAAAATTGATATAAGATCAGTGATCTCAGTGCACTATTTTATAGAAGTTAAAAATCAACTTCCTTGCATAAAAAAACATTGTAATGGTGGCCGATTTCACTCTATTTTTAGACCATCTTCAGATCTTTCTTTGAAATATAAGTACATTTATAAATTAAGAGGGACAGGTAACAACAAGAGTTACAATCTGAAGCATATAAACGTAATTTTTAAGCTCGAGTAACATATAAACTGTTCTTGTTCAAATTAATTTTGGGAAGCTGAAGGTTCAACATGAATTTTAACAATTATTTGGTGGCTGAATATCCCCACCTCCAAACATACCCAAATTATTTTATTTCTAATTAGTTTTCGGCTTATTGTTCCGTCTTCAGGAAACAACTGACCAGCGTCGCAAAGGACATTAGGAAAACAAACACAATAAACAACGATGCAATCCACTTGCACAGAATGCTCTGCACAAAACTTCTTTTTTAACGCTGTATATTACACTTTCAGGCAATGGACAATATAAAATGCAATAAACACACTGATCAACCAGAGCATTATGACCACAGACCTACTATCGATATAAAGCCGTCGGGGCGATAGCACCGTCAACCGGCGAGGAATGGCTGTTAGTCAGACACGTGCACAGTGCGTGTGGTGTCAGTGAGCGCGCTGTCCGTGTTGTAATGGTACTTGAATTGCGCAACCATTACGGCACCTCTACTCAACCTCTCGATACCAGCAATATTCTACTGTGTTTCTGTAAAGTAGTTGACATATTTCTGAGACAACATTCAGATTTGATTTCATTAATGTAGAGGTACTTTGATACATCGATATGTTTGTATTGCAATGATATTATTCTTATGTGTATTCTTTCTTTTGTCACTATGATCTTTGACGTACTTGTAACTCTTGATTTTTGGGCGCGTGAGCGATTATTAGTCGGTTAGAGAGTCGGACCTTGAGAAATTCAAGTCTTGGACGTCATGTTGGAAAGACATATTGTAGTCAGCTTATAAAATGTGAACTTTAACAGTGAGGCAGATGTTTTCAAGTACGTTTTGTATTGTGAAGTGATGTTTTGTGTGTTACGTGATATTGCAACAAAAGCAAGAAAAAGGAAGTGTAACCTAAATTCGGAGTGCTGATTATTTTTTTACATCAACACTGAGCTAACTTTCAAAGGTTCAATCTTCAAGAATGGTTTGTGAAATACATCTATAAAACTTTTGAATATAGCACAATAAAACCTAGGCCTCTTTGCATCCGAGCTTGGAATCATCACCACCTAGATTTTCGACGATTGAGCCATGATTTTACAACGAGACCAGCGTGGGAAACACGAAAAGATGAGTGCCTCATTTATCCATATCATGAAATGACTGTATTAACTGTGCTCTAATGACACCTGCCACATAGTAACTTTGTTGTTGCCCGAAAATGCGGTATTTAGCAGCGTGAGCAACACCACAATTATTATTAAATTTTGACCTTTGTTGTGGTAGGTTTGTTAGAGTGTGTAGAATGGGGGAGGCACGCTATCTATCCGAGTTTGACGGACACCAGATTGTGATGACCCAGAGGCTCGACACGAGCATTTTGGAAACTGCACTAATTGTAGGATGTCCCAGGAGTGCTTGCGGTGAGTGTCTTCAACAAGTGGCGAAACCATGTTCGTATGTCGCGGGGTCGGGGGGTCACACTGGACTCGCATTCGGAAGGACGACGGTTCAATCCCGCGTCCGGCCATCCTGATTTAGGTTTTCCGTGATTTCCCTAAAACGCTCCAGGCAAATGCCGGAATGGTTCCTTTGAAAAGGCACGGCCGACTTCCTTCCCTAATCCTATGAGACCGATAACCTCGCTGTTTGGTCTCTTCCCCCAAACAACCAACCAACCAATCGGGGGGTCACCCCTCGCTACAGATGTCAGACGCCGCAGGCTCAAGAGACTGGTATAACAGGACAGGCGGTGAACTGTGGCGGAACTCACATCTGATTTTAATACTGGACAAAGTGGTTCTGAACAGACAGTGCACCAAACACTCCTGACGATGGGCCCCCGAGTCGACGACCTATGTATGTGCCTATGTTAACACTAAGACATCGGCAGCTACGACTGGAATGGGCACGTGACCATCGGCAGTAAAAATTGGAGCAGAGGCAGAGCGTTGCATGGTCGGATGAATCCCAATACCTTCTTCATCATGCCCAAGGGAGAGTGCGAATCAGTTGGCTTCCAGGGGAACAACTCCTTGGCACCAATACTGAGGGACGGAGACAAGCTGGTGGCTGCTCCATTACGGTCCGGGGAGCATTCACGTGGCCATCCACGGGTCCAATGGAGCTCGTGCAAGGCACGATGTCGGCCAGTATCGTACACTGGTAGCACACCGCGTACACGCCTTCATGAGGATCATGATTCTCGACAGCAGTGGCAGTTTTCAGCAAGATAATGTGCCATATTACAAGGCCAGGACTGTGATGGAGTGGTTCAAGGAACACACTGGTGTATTCCAATTTACGTTTTGGCCAACCAACTCACCAGATCTGAACCTCATCGAACACATCTGGGATGGGACTGAATGTGGCGTCAGATGTCATCGCCCCCTCCCCCCCCCCCCCCCTCCGGAATTTACGGGAATTTGGTGATTGTGTGTGCAGATGAGGAGTTACCTCCTTCCAGCGACCTACCAAGCCCTCATTGCTTCCATGCCACGACGCGTCGCCGCTGTTATCCGTGTCAAAAGTGAACACATCGGCTTTTAGCCAGGTGGTCGTAATGTTCCGGCAGATCAGTGTAATTAAACTGCATACCATTATAGAATCACAGATTACATGGCTATAGCTCTAAAGTTTGTGAGCATCATAAAGATATATCATTATGTATATAATGCAATAATGTAATATGGTGTATTTCAGTTATTTATTCTGTTTAATATTGCCCATTTTGGAGTGTGTAACTTACAACGTTAAAACAAGTTGACACACAACATTGTGTGCAAGTTGGTTGTATCTTTGCTTGTAATATTTAGTTACCTAAGGACTAGTGTCCCACTCTACATCATTGCAGGCCCCGCTGGTCTGCAGCGTCAATTTGAGCAACAGTTGGCTTCACGGTGACCCACCGAACTGTTACGAATCGGTCTGCTCCGATGCAGACGCCATACAGCGTGCATTCCACTGACCCCAAACCACCGCGACGGCAGTAATGGCAAGCGAGAAGTCATTAGTCTGTCATATTTTCTGACGAAATCTGGTTCTGTGTCGGTGCCACTGATGGCCGTGTGTTGGTTGGGAGGAGGCTAGTTGAGAGCCTGCAACCAGCCTGTCTGCATGCTAGAAACCCTGGACCTACACTTGGAGGTAGGGTCTGAGGTGCGATCTCGTATGATAGCAAGAACACTCTCGTGGTTATCCCACGCACCCTCACTGCAAATTTGTACGCCAGTTTGGTGATTCGACCATTTGTGCTGCCATTCACGAACAGCATTTCTGGGGGTGTTTTCAAAACAGGCTAACACTCGCCCATTTTCGCTGTTGTATCCGAACATGTTCTATTGAGTATCGACATGTTGCCTTGGCCTGCTAGGTCACCAGGTCTGTACGCCAATCGAGGACCTATGGGACATCATCGGACGGAAACTCAATCGTCAGCCACAGACAGCATTAACCGTGCCTGTTTTGAGCGACCAAGCGCAACAGGCATCAAACTCCATCCCACGAGTTGACATCCGGCACCTGTACAGCAGAATGCATGCACGTTTGCATGCCTGGATTGTACGTTCTCCGGTTACGCCGGTTATTAAAGTACCAGCATTTCACATTTGCAGTCACTTATCTCACGCTTACATTAACCTGTGATCTTGCGATGTAAATCACTTAAATGTCTTACGTAAGCAAATTTGTTCCCAAAATTTCAGAGCTCTACATTAATCATCTTTTCGTGTTGCCATTTTTTCCCGTCAGTATATCAATATAATAAAATATTTGACGACGTAAAATGGGGTAACAAGTCAATATAATCTCTTTCGCAGTACTTGTGTAATCCTAAGCAGTCAAAGGTGAAACTATAACAGTTCATTTGCAAAAAGGTCAGGATCGGCAGTCAAAGAATGTTATTTATGTTACTTATTTGTTTGTACATTATTTTTATAATATTTCAACTTACTTCGTGCCTCACTGGCTGCTATTGACGTCATGCCGAATGCGGTGACGTAGCCTCTCCCACTTAACCCATAGCTTTTCCATGCTATTCAGCAATAGACGTTCGTCTCTCAGTAGGTGCTGCCTGCTCCGTTCATCACTTCACCCTGCCAACATTAGGTGTATTTTCTTTTACTTATTCTAACGAGTATATTTGTCAGATTGTAACTCCTGTTTTTAGATGTCTGTCTAAGTATGTAAATGAACTTATATTTCAGAGAATGGTCTGAAGATGGTCTAAATATAAGTCGACACCAGTCATCACTGTAATAATTGTTTTTATGCGATGAAGACTGTTTTAGCGATCGAACAGTCCACGGGTGTACTGCCAGTTCAAAGTGTTCAACGAACATCTTTTATTTTTATTTTCTTAATTTTTTAGCCGGCCGCTGTGGCCGAGCGGTTCTATGCCTTTCAGTCGGGAACAACGCGCCTGCCACAGGTGCAGGTTCGAATCCTGCCTCGGGCATGGATGTGTGTGATGTCCTTAGGTTAGTTGGGTTTAACTAGTTCTAAGCCTAGGAGACTGCTGACCTCAGATGTTAAGTCCCATAGTGCTCAGAGCCATATGAACCATTTTTAAATTTTTTTTTAATATTCCAGCCATACAACATGTCGCCCCCGTGAGCTGCTCCGTCTGCGGCTCATGCCTGCGGCTGCACGTCGGCAGTCGCGGAGACGCTAGCGTCGAAGCCTGTGATGGCGTAAGTTCTCTATCCGTCTTGGTCGCCAAATCGTTTTCTTTGCTGAGAGTCATCTTAATTAAAGTCAGTACTGATTCCCAAGCCTTGCTAGGATTATAGCCGCAGTCTCGGTTGATGATTCCCTGTTGCGAATTTCTATGGCCCTTTCAATGACGCTGTCCCAGTATTTGGAAATCTGTGCACAGGTCCTGGTACATTCGTAAACCATTCTCAGACAAACAGTGCTCTACGGCCGCTGACGGGGCACGTGAGTCGAGTGTGCCTCTGCTGTTCTCGACAAGGATCTTAGACGGTGCGCACTGTCTGTCCAATACATGTCTCCCCACATTGACATGGAGTTTGGTACAAGCCGGTCTTCCGCAAACAGAGATCATCCTTGACACCTCCCAATAATACTCATGTTTTATTGGTTGGAAAAACGACGGTTTTTACTCGGTGCTTCTTCGATATGTGTCAGATGTTTCCCAATTTAGCGCCGGTATAAATTCAATTGCTGCCTCTTCCTTCGTGTCTTCTTCCGTCTCCACAAAATGTACCGCGCCTAATCTGCCATTCTGGATACCATTCTTTTCAGAATACAGTTCTGAGGTGATCCAGCTCCTGTGGCAGACTCTCTGCATCTGTTATGGTGTCCACCCTGTCTAGTAGAGTTTTCAGTACCCCATTCCTCTGCGTAGGTTGGTGGCAGCTCTCTGCATGCGAATAGAGGTCAGTGTGTGTTTTCTCCAGATACACACCGTGGTCCAGGGTGCCATCAGCTCTTCTCTTGACCATGAAGTCCAGGAATGGTAATCTTCCTTCTGCCTCGGTTTCCACATTGAATTTGAAGTCGGGATGTGTAGACTTCAAATGTGCGAGTGAATCAAGGAGTTTGTCGATTCCATGGGTCCACATGACGAACGTGTCGGCCACGTTGTGGAATAAACACGTGGGTTTCCTTTTGGATTACGTCAGGGCTTCCTCTTCTAAGTATTCTATACACAAATCCCCGATCACAGTCGAGTGTGGGCTGCCCCTTGCCAATCCTTCAGTTTGCTCGTAGTATTCTCCATTAAACAGAAAATACGTGGAGGTCCGGACATGCCTGGAAAGGTCGGTGGCCTTCTCGTCAAATTTTTAACCAATAAGCTCTGGTGACTCTCACAGAGGAATCATGGTGAATAACGAAACGACCTAAAAACTCGCCCTGAACCTGAGGAGGTGTTTTACAAAATTCATAGAATTGCGGATATGACGAGAGCATTTACCCACATAAGGTCTTAGTATTTCCTCCGGGTATTTTGTCGGAAAATGTGTACGTGCCTTAATGTTGCTGACAAAGGGGCGCATCGATACCCCATCTTTCTGAACTTCAGCGAACCGTAAAGTTTTTTGTGGTAAAGGTTCTTGAGGTAACAGTTTCTTGGCGACATCCTCAGAGACCTTGGAAGGAGCTCTAGTCTTGTCCTCCACCTTCTTCGTGGCGTCAACTTTGATCTTCCTGTAGGAGTCGTCATCTAGCCGATTCTGCTTCTTCCCAATGTAGTCCTTGTGGGACAGAACAACAGTAGCGTCAGCTGGTAAGACAACCATCTCACTCTCTCAGTCCCGAATCGCCGCCCGCTTTCTGCTGGTAATGTCTGACTTTGTAGGCTTAGTTCTCGACAGAGCACGGCAGGTTTCACGACGTACTTCTTCCGGTGCTTCAGGCGGTAGTCGCACCGCGACTTGTTCAACTGCGCTGACGATGTCCACAACCGCTGTGTGCTTAGGGGTGGGATCGAAGTTAATTCCCTTCGCCAGAACTGAAACTGTATCAGCTCCATATCACTCAGATTGATAGCCGTCTTGCAAGGAGTCTCCAGTGATGGTTTGTCAGAGAGACGTGAGTATCTTGATATTTGCCCGCCGGGGTGGCCGATCGGTTCTAGGCGTTCAGTCCGGAACCGCGGGACTGCTACGGTCGCAGGTTCGAGACCTGCCTCGGGCATGGATGTGTGTGATGTCCTTAGGTTAGTTAGGTTTAAGTAGTTCTAAGTCCTAGGGGACTGATGACCTCAGATGTTAAGTCCCATAGTGCTCAGAGCCAGCCAATTGTACTCAAGGCTTCGGCGGGTAAAATGCACTCTCTCAAGTTCCAAAGCAAGGCTGGTACAGATGTACTGTTCGATCAACAAATACGCAGGGAGAAACTGAAGAGTCTGAAGAGTCGCAAGACTGTTTTAAATTTTTAAAAAATGGGACAAGATGACGGAAAGTCTGAGTTGGAAGGACAGGAATCTATTTAAGGAGCTACACATAAGGCACAAAGCAACCATGAAGCTATGAAATGCTATGTCACTTTGTTTTGAAATCGGAAGAGGAGTAACATATGTTTTTATCTTTCATCATCTCCGTTTATCACATGTGTCGAAGACTTTATCATAAAAACTCTTGAATTACAGAAAGGCGGTGTAACTAGAGGAAGCCGGAAGATAACCAACATCCGATTAGCTATAACATTGTATTGCTGACATATAAAACGACATTTCTCCAAAGAACACTGTCGAGACTTGAAGAAGGATTATAAGAGTACTGAATGAAAAGAAACATAGAGAAAACTAATGAACTGGCAGTATATTACGAAGAAGACATGTAAGTGAAAACAATAAAAGGTCAAATGGAACAGATTCCACAGTACAAGTATCTGGGGAGCATGCTAATTGATAACTCGTTGAGTGAGAAACAAATAAAACCAAGAACTGCAATGGCAAAGCCATCTTCCCAGAGGAAGAACCGCTTATTACGCTGCGAAATAGGGTTGTAGATAAAGAAAAGGTTGGTTATATGTTTCTTATGGAGTGTTGTTCTACAGGGATACGAAAATTAAAAAAGAGAGAAATAAACAATATTTAAGAGTTCGAAATGTGAGTTTGGAGGAGTTTGGAGGTACGAAAATAGGTAGTTGAAGTGAAGTAATGGAGAAATGGTGAGGCTAAAGGAACAAAGAACTATCCTAAACTTGGGCATGTGGTGTGAGGAAAAGGAACTGTAACAATGGATACAGAGGACAGGAAAAAATAGAAGGAGAATAATAAAACAGCTGCATGGAGTGAAAAGGGGAAGATACCAGACTACAAAGCACTTGGTCTGGAACAGAATCATACAGAGGTAGCACCAGTGCCAGGAGCTTGTCAATAGGCAGAAGCCGGCCGGGATGGCCGAGCTGATCTAAGCGATACAGTCTGGAATTGCGAGACTGCTACGGTCGCAGGTTCGAATCCTGCTTCGGGCATGGATGTGTGTGATGTCCTTAGGTTAGTTAGGTTTAAGTAGTTCTAAGTTCTAGGTGACTGATGACCTTAGAAGTTAGGCCCCATAGTGATCAGAGCCATATGAATAGGCAGAACACCTTATGATGATGGTAACTTTGTACTTTTTCCTCCTATCTATGTAATTATGTAGTTATGTAGTTCTCGATTCGTTCGAGCTATCAATCATTCATATAGGAAACACAGTCATAGCTCAGTCACTCAGAATGATTCAGAAATTTTACTTGTTAGAATGAAATCAGGCGATGATTCTTCTTCTCTGCAGGCTCGTGCTTTGCGGCAGTCTGCTAATCTGTACAAATAAAATGCCTCGTATTTTTGGGAGCGTTGTGTAATCAGTCGGGAAACCTCAGATGAAGCGGATATTTGGCTTTGATGAAGTTTAATCTTCCGAAGAAGTAATGGAGCTCTTGGATTATTAAATGCAGGTTCGTATCCAGTCTTTCGGAAGTTCCCTTCTGAATAACAACTACTTAATATATCGATGAATATCATTAACTCTCAAATGTCAAATAATGTAAATTGTATGAAGGAGCAATATATATATATATATATATATATATTTCCCTTTTAATCGTACAATTTCGTATCAGCTATCTTTTGTCATAAATCTCAATATTCAAATTACAAATCTTCAAAGAACGCTCAGGCTAATCGGCACGTAGACAATCTCGGAAGTATTTTTTCTAACAACCCCCAGAGAGAGTACTGCAAAGAATAATTATGCGTTCATGGCATAGCTATTGTATGAAACTACTTTGCGCATGGATTCTGCGAGTATGAAGATAGAAAATTAGTAAACGTCATTCAAGTGTAGAATTGTATCATGATAATTCATCGAATATAAAGAGATATTACAACTTTCGCAGATGGTTTTCCTCGCTTAGTTACTATTCTTTTAGTGTGAAATTCCTCTTCGTAATTATTCTATTGACCTAGATTTGCAAGAAAAAGGTAATGCGAGTAGTTTCCAGGCACGATCTTTGTTTACAAAGTGTGACGGTTTATAAGTGATGTACTGCGGCACAGAAAGGACCAAGTGACCACTGGAAGCCTGTGCCACAGGTTACTCCTAAGTCGTAACACAAAGCACGCATATCGTATTAACACACTAAAACCCGCGTGACGGTGGAGGTTTAAACCTTTGAATCGCGTTGTGAATGTAAATAAACTGTGCCTTGCAACAGCAAACTTGTTGTTTCATTCGATATCAATAGAAGCCACAGTTAGGCGCAATCTAAAATGTTTGCATTTGAAAACATTAGTGGTCTTTAAAAATATCAGTTACGACTCTTCTCTTTAATTTTAAAACAGTCGACACATTTTGCTAATGCACGTCATTCTCTTCCGTTTTGTTAATTTAAACCTCCCATTGGCTCATGCTCACGAAATAATTAGTGTTTTCGTATGACAGCATTAATTAATTCAGTATTAACTGGAAATAGCAGTTTACTTGTATGAGACTGCATGTGTCAAAGTAGTTCAACATCACACGTCATATGCAGTTCAATTTGAGCTGTTATACGTAATCAAAATGACGTGACAGGACAGGTGGAAATTACCACACGTCAGTCGTGAGGGGTAACTTTAACGATGCAGCCACTCACAAAGCCTATTATGTCATAATAAACTAAGTTACCTCATGTTTTCCGTTAAACGTCACGCGTAATACGGTGTGTACGCAAAAAAGAGAACTGGACTAGTATTTTGGATTGAGTTCCAGATATATAAGTAAGTAAATACTTTGACGGAAGAAAGCTGCAATACTAAAAAGGAGTTGTTTGACACAGATGGAAGTTGGTAGCCGTGTTTCTACATCTGAACGATGACATATATTCAGATTTGTCGCCAGTCGCATAACAGATGCGCTTGTAGCGGCACAATGACGATGCAGATCAGGTTTGCTTAAAATACACGCTTTAACGCCTCTGAGAGATAGCCATCTCTGAGACTGGACGTGGTGAGCCCACGTTAATGAAGAATTTTAGCGAAGGTGCCAAAGACGCCTTTATCAAAGCTTCACTCAGTTTGAATGTGTAACAGGGTTACGAGAAGCTGGATATTTCTTCAGCGATACTGCAGAAAGACTTGGCAGGATTGTAGTCACCGTACATGGCTGTGGCAGCGGTGGCCTCGACAATGTACGGTCGCAAGAATACCGGGCTCCGGGTGGCCACCTGCCACTACCGAAAGGAAAGAGCATTGTGTTCGGTGTACGGCTTGTAATATTAGTAACTTTCGCCTAATAAACATTAATATACGCTCAATAGTACACGCCTGATGGCCTAAAGTTATCGAACAGTTGTAAAGTAAAAGAAATGAACCATCGCATAGCAGCGACAGAATCTATTATTCTTTATCTTTGCCGTTCTTGGGCGGTGCCTGTAAATCTCTATGTACATGTATCGATTAATGATATAAAAAAGAATTCTGTTGTTTCAAGACAAATGAGGCAATTGGCGCCTCACCTTTTACTGTTTGTATTTCATGAAAGGCGGACGCGGACTTGGTGTGATCCGCAACGGTATTTCATATTTCATGTGAAAATATTGAGTGAATTTGCTAATTGTTATTTTTCCAATCAGAAAACATGTAGTTTCTTGTAACTGATTACGGACAGACAGCATCAAGAGGACATTTTGACTGTTATGTATAAAGTATTTAACCAAAATGGTCATCTATTGTAATTTAATATGAAAAGGTACATAGCATTAAAAAAAGTGTGTTAAAGATAAATTTTGTGTTAGTTCATCACCAGAAATTACGATCACGCTGATGGGCCGAAAGCAGCATGAGGCAGAAGGAACCTTATTGTTTTCCTATTATTTCTGAACCAACTTTTTTTTAAAATTGTGTAGTGTTGCATTTCTTTTAAAGTATATAAATCTTCAAGTCCCTTAGTGTTGTTCCGGGTATGACTACTTCGCGAATATAAAAATGCACTGAAATGATAATGTTTCTCTTATTCAGATATTTAATGCTCAACGTATGTTATTATGATAGTGTAATCAATCCCTGACTCTGTTGCCAAGTGGCCCACCAAAATATTCACTTTTTCGACATTTTTTCAAAAAATACAAAAAATAAAAAATTACAATTCTTTTTCTTTTTGCCCCGCACGAGCAACGTTACAGGCTCTGGTTCAGCGTAATGCATCTGCAGCAGCAATTTGAGCATCAGTTGGAACCACAGTGATAGAACGAACTTCAATCGTGTACTTCAAGGACAGCTCAGAGACAGACGCCCTTTAGCATGAATTCCACTGATACCACACTATCCGCAATTGCGACAATGGCGTCCAGCAAGAGCTCCTTGGACGGCCGGGTAGAGGTCTGTTGTGATCTCTTATGAAAGCTGGTTCTGCCTCGGTGCCAGTTACGGTTGTGTGTTGGTTAGAACGGTTGTGTGTGGGTTAGAATGAGGCCAGATGAGGGCCTGCAACCAACCTGTCTGTGTGCTAGAGACACTGGATCTACACCTGGAGCTATGGCCCGTGGTGGGATATCGAATCTACATCTACATACGTACTCCGCAATTCACCATACGGTGCGTGGCGGAGGGTACCTCGTACCACAACTAGCATGACAGCAGGAACACTCTCGTGGTTACCCCGCGCACCCCGACTGCAAATTTTTACGTCAATCTGGTGATTCGACTTGGTTTGCTGCAAATCATGAACAGCATTCCAGGGGTGTGTTCCATAACGCTGTTACAACCCAACATGATCTACAGCGTGTCGATATGCTGCATTGACCTGCTCGATCACCAGATCTATATCCAGTCGAGTACGTATTGGATATCATCTGACTACAATCCCAGCATCATACACATCGTGCAGTAAAAGTTGCTCTATTGACCGATTAATTGCAACAGGCATGGACCTCCATCCCACAAACTGAAATCGGGCACCAGTACAACACAATGCATGCACGTTTGCGTGCCTGTAGTCAACAATGTGGCGGTTGCCACGGTTGTTAATGTACAAGCATTTCACATTCGCAATGAATTATCTCGCGCGTAAATTAAATTGTGATTGTACAACGTTGCGCCGGCCGCGGTGGTCTAGCGGTTCTGGCGCTGCAGTCCGGAGCTGCGGGACTGCTACGGTCGCGGGTTCGAATCCCGCCTCGGGCATGGGTGTGTGTGATGTCCTTAGGTTAGTTAGGTTTAAGTAGTTCTAAGTTCTAGGGGACTTATGACCTAAGATGTTGAGTCCCATAGTGCTCAGAGCCATTTGAACCATTTGTACAACGTTAACCACTTAAATATGCTACTGGCCATTAAAATTGCTACACCATGAAGATGAAGTGCTACAGACGCGAAATTTAACCGACACGAAGAAGATGCTGTGATATGCAAATGATTAGCGTTTCAGAGCATCCACACACGGTTGGCGCCGGTGGCGACACCTACAACGTGCTGACACGAGGAAAGTTTCCAACCGATTTCTCATAGATAAACAGCAGTTGACCGGCGTTGCCTGGTGAAACGTTGTTGTGATGCCTCGTGTAAGGAGGAGAAATGCGTACCATCCCGTTTCCGACTTTGATAAAGGTCAGATTGTAGCCAATTCGCGTCTGTAGCCCGTCACATTCGTGGTGTAGCAATTTTAATGGCCAGTAGTGTATCTCGACAAGAACTCAAACTGCAGGAGTCCAGTTTCTAGATTAGTTTTAGGATCAGATGAACATTCGGAAAAGACCATGCTTTTATAACTTTAACTAGCGTGAAAAGTTTAGAAAATATTGCAATTTCTGAGCAACATAAAAATTCGTTAAAAAAAGAAAAAATGGAAAAGAAAAGAAATGACCTAGACCATACGGTCATAGCGGCAGAGGAGTATCGACTCAAGGAATGACCTGAAGAGTCTCAGCTCAGTGTTAACTTCGATGACTGCATCTGAGAATCTCAGAATTAAAATTATCCAACCGCGACTAAGAGGGGCAAAACGGTATTGTTCGCTAAAATATATTTTGGGTAGCAGAAAATGGCCTCTATCGTGGAAGCAAAGCATTTCCTAACCCATGTACATAAAATGTATTTCCATCTGCTGCGTTTGCTGAATTAATCCCGACAGTTGGCTGTAACGTTTCTCTACAGCATGAATGTATTTACAGCCCCCATTCGTTCACACAATAAAAACAATTTCGTGACTCCCAAAATATCTGCGGTTCAGAACCACGCCAGGTCGGGCACATTCCAGCGACGTGCGGGTCCTGAGCGACTACCAGAGGAATTCCACCAATTCATGTGTAATATTTCGTACTGAATTAACAATATTATTTTCAGCTCATGCGGGTAGTTAATTAATAATGTGATTTCGTAATTACGCTGGAATAAATTATATTAAAAGAGATTCAGCACTATTCACAGAAACAGCACTATAGAATGATACTTCATTTTGCTGGACAAGTTCCTGACTTCGGTGAAAGGAGACCGTCTAAAGGTGGTCTGGGATTATTATGTCTTTGTGCGGCTATGTTAGGTTTGACCATACTTGACTTGGCGAACATATCTAGGAGAAGACTAAGATGACAAAAGTCATTGATGGTGGTATGCACATATGCAGATGGTGCTAGTGTCCCGTACGCAAGGTATAAAGGGATGGAAACTGTTATTTGTAGTCACGTGATTCATATGAAAAGGTTTCCGACGTGATTATGGCCACACGACGGCAATTAACGGAAGCTGAACGCGGTGTGTTAGTTGGAACTAGACGCATGCGCCATTCCATTTAGGGAATCGTTAGGGAATGCAGTATTCCGAGATCCACACAAACAAGAGTGTGCCGAATATACCAAATTTCAGACATTATTTCTCACCACAGACAACGCTGTGGTCGACGGCGATCACTTAGCGACGGAGAGCAGCGGTGTTTGCCTAGTGTTGTCAGTGCTAACAGACAAGCAACACTTCCTGAAATAACCAGTGAAATCAATGTGGGCTCTACGGCGGACCTATCCGTTAGGACAGTGCGGTGAAATTTATTGTTAATGGGCTGTGGCAGCAGGCGACCGACGCGAGTGCGTTTGCTCATAGCACGACATCGCCTCTAGCGCCTCTCCTGGCCTTGTGACCATATCGGTTGGACATTAGATGGCTGGAAAACCGTGGCTGGCCAGATGAGTCCCGATTTCAGATGGCAAGACCTGATGTAGGGTTCACGTGTGGCGCAGACTCCACGAAGCCATGGACACAGTTTGTCAATAAGGGACTGTGCAAGCTGGTAGCGGCTCCGTAATGGCATGGGCTCTGTTTACACGGAATAGAGTGGACCCTCTGGTCCAACTGGACTGATCATTGACTGTAAATGGTTATTTTAGGCTGCTCGAAGACCATTTGCAGTAATTCATGGACTTGTTTTTCGTAGACAGCGATGGAATTTGTATGGATGAGAAAGCGGTATGTCATCGGGCCACAGTTGTTCGCGATTACTTTGAAGAACATTCTGGAAAGTTCGAGCGAATGATTTGGCTACCCAGATCGTCCGACGTGAAGCCAATCGAACGTTTATGGGGCATAATCGAGAGATCAGTTATTGCGCAAAATCTTGCACAAGTAACACTTTAGTTGTTATGGACGGCTATAGAGGCATAAAGGTTGAGTATTTCAGCAGGTGACTTCCAACGACTTGTCGAGTCCATGCCACGTCGTGTTGCTGTACTACGCCGGGTGAATGGAGGTCCGACACGCTATGAGGAGGTACCTCATGACTTTGGTCACGTCACTGTACTTGAACTTTTAACGATAGGAGGGATGATATAAACTGAACGAAATATACTTTGCGCCGGCCGCTGTGACCGAATGGTTCTAGGCGCTTCAGTCCGGAACCGCGCTCCTGCTACGGTCGCAGGTTCGAATCCTGCCTCAGATGTGTGTGATGTCCTTAGGTTAGTTAGGTTTAAGTAGTTCTAAGTGTAGGGGACTGATGGCCTCAGATGTTAAGTCCCATAGTGCTTAGAGCCATTTGAACCATTTTGAAAAATAATTTGCGAAAAGAAAAAAAAACAGACTGCAGTTTTCTCAGTCGAAGGACGTGGAGGCGGTAGATGAGGAAGAATGTAGACAACTACTGTAGCTTATTCCCTATCTGTACATTCAGCAAGTAACAAATACATCTAAGGAGGCATATGGACAAGCTATGAAAATTTGTCCAGAAGAAAACTTTTACTGCTAACCGACAACAACTTAATTTGGTCTGAAGCAGAAATGGACTCCATTTTAAAGGAGTAGGTAGCGTTTTGAAATAATTTCATGAGATACGCACCATCAAAAGGAGCGAAGAAGAATTAGAGAAAATTAAATTAGGAAGTGTGACACTGATAGTAGTACACGACTTTTGCACGATGGAGAGCAAAACTATTGATAGATGAAGTATGAAAGATATAAAACGCAGACTGGCGAAAACGAGAAAACATTTTGTGAAGAAAGATAAATGTACTAACAGTGAATATAAATGTAAGTGCCAGGAAGTCTTTTGTGATGGCATTCGTGTGGACTATGGCCAAGCATGGAAGTCAAATGTGGACTATAAAAAGATCAGGCAAGGGCCGAACGGAAGATTTTGAAACGTGGAGCTACACTAAAATGCTTAAAGTTAGATGAGCAGCCTCAATAAACGGTGCTCCTACACAAAAATGCTGAGGATTAGATGACTGGGGAACGTATGAAGCAGTACCCAATCTAAATGGTGGGGAAAGAAGTTTATGGCACAACTTTACTAAAAGAACGGGTTGGTTGATGCGACACGTCGCGAGTCCTCGAGGAATAGTCAGTCTGGTAATGAACGGAGGTAGAGGATGGGATGGTGGAAGTGGATGTACAGGGTTTTGCACAATTCACGTTACACACTTCAGGAGGTTGTAGAAGTGACTTACTACATCACGTTTTACATAGGAACCCATGTCCGGAAACGGTTTCTTTCCATGTTACATACACACACACAAAAAAAAAAGATGAACAGATTTAATTCTTGTTTACTGTGATATTACAATAGCTGTTCGATAATACGACCACCAAATTCGGAACACACAGTGTATCTCCGTAGTACGCATGAACTCTGTCCACCATGAATGCAGTATGGTTAATAACTTTTGCCGTAGCCACAATACGCTCAACCAGATCTTCCTGAGACTGGGCAGGGGTCTCGTAAACAAGACCCTCCATGTTTCTCCACTTGAAAAATGCAGTGAGGCTAAGATTGGGGAACTTGGTGCTCACATATGTGGTCCACCTCGATCGATATTGATTCACCCGTCCACGTGGATGGTTTCGGACGTGAGCTGCAAAATGTACTGCCGCTACATCATATTGGAAGCACAATGACACCTCTTTCAGAAACTCCGC
Source organism: Schistocerca nitens (assembly GCF_023898315.1). NCBI lineage: Eukaryota > Metazoa > Arthropoda > Insecta > Orthoptera > Acrididae > Schistocerca > Schistocerca nitens. The sequence continues at coordinate 109,331,637 of NC_064622.1, read as the reverse complement.
CAGCACTTGTTGCACGAAAATCAAGTACCTGGCACTCATTAGGTGGGAGGGAAGGATGTACGGTCCAATCATACGACCATCGCAGATACCTGCAAAGACATTTATGCCGAAGGTATTGTGAAATCTTTGTGTAGACGTGGCTTAGGGCTTTTCTTGATAATAAATGTGGCTATTTAGAGCGTTGAAAACACCTTCTCTGTTGATATTCTCTTCGGCCCTGAACAAAATTCGCCTGGAAAGTGAGGAAAATCCCTACAACGGTTTAAAAACCAAGTACAGAAATTGACACATGGGACAAAATCTGCCGGGAGCAAGGCGTGTACCTTCGGAGGGTGGTACAGGTGGAACTGCTGTTCATGTAGAACATGCCACACAGACGAGGGAGACACGTGGAAGTCACGTGCAATGGCTCGAGTACCCGTCGATGGGTTCTCTTCAACATTGCAAAGCACTTCCTATTCCAATACGACAGTGCGTTGCCTTCAAGCACAGTTTGCCCTATCGGTTGTGAATTTTCCCGCAGCCGTTATTCTACTCTGGAAAACATGGGATGAAATTGAGTCTACGATTTGTAAAGTGCTCGTGGTACACAAGTTTGAGCTTCTCTTCCATTACGGCGAGCTTCACTGTAAATTAACGACGTGTCAGTGTACTCCGCGAACGTGTACCAAAGCATCCTGTTACTGCAGTACTAGTCACCGTAATGTCAACTTACGCATCACCAGGAAGTATCAAAACAAGGCATATGGAAACAGAAGACATCGTTTGATATCGTGCCATCGTACCGTTCATGATTGTGAGTTGCAAAGAGGAGAACTGCGTGAGAAACATCTAACGCGTGACTGGGTTTCTCCTGTTTCTCTTGTAACTTGGAAACGAACCATCTCCGGACAAGGGGTCTTATGTTAAACTTGATCTGCTATGTTCCCTCTACAACCTCTAGAAGTGTGTAACACGGATTGTGGAATTCACTGTAGGTTGCAGCAGTTGTGCTGAGATGAAGAGCCCTGCGCATTCTAACACGGAGAGCTGCTTACAACTGTCTTCTGACTGAAGACCATGAGCAAAACAAGTCCGATGTCATGACATTAAGGGGGATAGGACGTCAAACTTGATGACTTGGAGCAGGAAAGGCACCACAGGGGTATTTTAATTTCCACTGTCAATACGTTTAAAAATAAATTCATAACTTTGTCAGAATGACCAGTAAGGATTCAGGATTTACACTTATAGTGGTGGAAGCTCAAAAATATAAGAAAATAATTTATTTTCTTACACTTCTATTTCACCTTTTTTTCACTTACCATTGGCTGCATTTGTTGCTATAGGTACACTTTTCTTCATAAGTAAGGGAGATCCTTCGATGAATTTTGCACAGCATACAAACCATACTTACAGGTGTATGAAACTCTAGAATTTCCCAAATCTATTAAAAACAGTGGTAAAAACTGAAATAATTAACTATAAAATTTGAGTTTTTTCTAAACATGAAGTTTAAAATATAACAGCACATTCATTTTTTCATAAATTAAATAATTTCTAGAGTTTCATGCACCTGTAAGTATGGTTTGTATGCTGTGCAAAATTCATCGAAGAATCTCTCTTACTTATGAAGAAACGTGTTCCTGTAGCAACAAACGCAGCCAGTAGAAGTGAAAAAATGATAAACTTTCACATGTAAAAAAAAAAATTATTTTGTTATATTTCTGAAGTTCCACTGCTATTATTGTGAAACCTTAATCCTTCCTGGTCATGCTGACAAAGTTTTATGAATTTATTCCTAAAAGTATAGACAGTGGAAATTAAAATGTCCTGTGGCGTCTCTCCTGCTCCAAGACGGCCCGTTTGGCGTCCTACCCCCCTTAAATAATTTGCAGTGCAAAAATCCAGAGTCTTAAACAAATTCAAGCTTAACCGGAGTACATAAATGTTGCCTCCCGTGATTCCCTCGGGTAGATTGTGAGATTGGAGGAGAAGACGCTGCTGGAACACATCGCCGTACGTCGCTGCCTGTTGTCTAGCGCCTACCTGCCTACCTGTGGCAGCTGCTGGCAGGCCTTAAAGTAGATGAGGATGAGTGGCGGGTTGCCGCCCGCCTAGGATTACCGCGGAACCAGGAGCTACCGCCCTTGCAGCGACCCGCCCCTTCGCATACAAAACAGGAGGCCTTTTAAATCCCTCACCCTGTCTCGTGGATCCTCACTGTCCTATTACACAGGTAAGCAGCAAGATAAAAGCATTAAGCGGAGATTAAACTGACGCTCATCCTATAACTCTATCGCCCACTACTGTTATATTATAACGTCAAAGCTGGAGGCAGTTCGTATAATTAAATTATTTTGATTAATACAATTACAGTATAAAGAAGCAAGCTAGTGTTACCCTCTGAAAGGAATTTTGTTGCTTTGACCGTGATGTACCTAACGGAGGTGGCGTATCGAAAGTGAAAGTCAGAATTACGTAAATATTTAAACAGTAACAAACAGTATTTTGCCTACCCACTCTGTCCAAATGATAAAGAAAACTGGTGCCAGGCTAATTAGGCATAAATATAAGTAACATTTTTGTTGAAAAAACTAAATATGAGTGACTTTAATGGAAATATCCAACCTGTAGTTTGTCATACGACAGTCCAACGAACTCTGGGACAAGCATATGTTAATGTTAAAGACGGAACTAACTGACAGAGCAGAAGAAAGCTATTCGCATAAGTACAATAGATAATAACACACACTTTTGCCTTCTATGCTTGGTCAAATTGAATGGTTTCAATAATATTACTATTGCAGTGCATTTTAGGATTATACAACTAAGCATAGACTTAGTCTCACTTTTCAAATACTATCCTATCTGATATGAAATGTGAATATGGTTCACTGCAAAATTATCTATTGTGCATGTATTAAATCTCTCTGTACTAAATACTTTTAAGCTTAGCATGAAAGTTAAATGGAGTTCACTAGCAAACACTTTCTCACTGACCTTTGAATAAAAGAAGTTACTGATTTCATAGGTAGTGGTCTTTCTGTTAATTGTTATCTAGCATGAACACAATAGACGAACTGTCGATCCTATTACGTTATTAATATACACTTTCAATACACAAGAGGAACAAGCACCCAGGAAGCATGAGTATATAACTTCCCACAGTTACAGTTCTCAACGTTTACTGCAGTGAGACACAAATTTGACATATTTATAAGATACTGACTCACCTTTTGTAATTGACAACAGGCAGCACTATGATCATTTACTAAGTCAAACTTTATAAGCTTCAGTTTTAAGAAATTTTAATTTTGAAGTTGACATCAAAATCTTTTTAATGCCTGTTTGTACTACTTTACTACTTTAAATTTTATTTTTCAATGTAGTTTTTTAGCAAGCCCACAAGCTTTTAATAAGCAGTTTTAATTGCAAAATTACTTTCAGCAAACATTATTTACTTTAGCACACTCTTTTGCCACATTAACTTTAACTTTCTTTTTACTTTATTCAAGAGGCATTAATTAGTAAAACCGTGGGCTTTAATATTTTTTCAATAAGGACACTCGGTAATCACTTTAGCAAGATAAGGATCCTAAGTGGATATGTGACAGAGGATAAATCAAGGTAAGTTTTCATAGATAGTCTTTTTGTTTACCTTATAACTGAAAACAAATAAATCATCCACATGAGCTGATCCTTCACAGTACACTTCTAAGATTCTCCGATTCCGTTATAGTGATTGCGCAATACGGTGGCGAGTACATGTGGGTAGTTGGATATGCAGGTAGAAATGCTGGAATCTATCATTTCTTCGTGGCGATGATAGATACCAATTCCAGAATAGTTCCAGCTATTTATCCATCCATCCGAGGCTTTGGCACATTGGAACACGACACGAAAAACCTCTCTCGGCACCAGCACAATACACAACTTTTACATGAGCAGTTGGCGGGTAGGTAGCTCGTCCCAGACTGACTCTTTCGTCCACCTTTTTATCCATGCCAACCACATTTTGCGCGCGTTACAAAGTTCCGTTACGGAGGGGAACCACACCATGTTTTATATCATACAGTAATTAAAAGCCCTAAGTGAAGGTCAGTAATTACATAGCAGCAACCAAATATTTTAAATAAAACGGAACATTTGCACATATTGACATTTCTACAAAAAGTTATTTAAACAAATATTCAGTTATATATAATAAGTTTTGTCTCCCTCCGAGTGAGGCAAGAATTTAACTAATAAAGACATTACATTGTATAGGAATAAACCATGACATCAAAGTTTTTACAAATGAAAATGCGAACACTGTTGTGGTATCGATACAATCAAGCAATATTTACAATATCTTAATGACAGAAGGTAGAACAAACAAAAAAGAAAAATTTATGTCAGTAGAGCTATGGAGCTCTGGTGTTACAATCCGATGCCATCAAGCGAAATCTGTAAGTATTAGAAAACAGGTTGTATGTACTTACATACTCATATGTGCACTGAGATGACAAAAGTCATTGGATATCTCATAATATCTTGTCGGACTTCCTTTCGGACGGCGTAGTACAGTGACTGAACCAGTCGATGGAAGTCCACTAGCCGGCCGGAGTGGACGAGCGATTCTAGGCGTTACAGTCAGGAACCGCGTGACCGCTACGGTCGCAGGTTCGAATCCTGCCTCTGGCATGGATATGTGTGATGTCCTTAGGTTAAGTTAGGTTTAAATAGTTCTAAGTTCTAGGGGACTGATGACCTCAGAAGTTTAGTCCCATAGTGCTCAGAGCCACTTGAACCATTTTTTTGAAGTCCCCTACAGAAATATTGAATCATGCTTCCTCTATAGACGTCAATAATTGTGGAAGTTGCCGGTGGAGGATTTTGTATACGAACTGATCTTTCGGTTACGTCTCACAAACGTCCGATGGGATGCTTTATGGGCGATGTGGATGGCTTATCTATTCAGGCGAAGTAAACAGAATTTTTTCAAACCAGTCGTGAACAACGGTAGACTGGTGACTTGTTTCGGACCATGAAGTTCATGAATGGCTGACAGTGGTCTCCAATTTGCCGAAAACCGCCACTTCCGGTTAATGACTGGTTGTTTCGGACCAGAGGACCCAGTCAATTACTTGTAAACACAGCCCATACCAGTATGGAGAAACCAACAGCTTACAGTGTCTTGTTGTCCATTTTGATCCATAGCTTCGTGGCTATTATCAACTGAAATCGGGACTCATCTGACCAGGCCACGGTTTTCCAGACGTCTAGGGTCTAACTTATATAGTCACGAGCCCAGGAGAGGCGCTGCAGGCGACGTCGTGCTGTCAGAAAAGACATTCGCGTCGGTCGTCTGGTGGCCTAGCCCATTAACGCCAAGTTTCGCCGCAATGTGCTAAGGAAAACGGTCATCGTACGTCCCACATTGGTGTCTGCTGTTATTTCACGCAGTACTGCTTGTCTGTGAGCACTGACAGCTGTGTGGAATCCCCGCTAAACTCGGTCGTTATGTGAAGGCCGTCGGACCATGTGCTGTTTGTGGTGAGAGGTAATGCTTGGAATCTGATAGTCTCGGTACACTCTCGACACTGTGGATATAAGAATATTGATTCCCCTAACGTGCAGCTCCAAATACCCATTCCGTGTTCAATCTGTTAATTCTCGTTGTGCGGCCATAATCATGTCCGAAACCTTTTCAAGTGAATCAACTGAGTACAAATGACAGTTCAGGCAATGTACTGCGCTTTTATACCTTGTGAACGCGATATTATCGCCATCTGTGCGTGTGTAAATCGCTATCGCACGACCTTTGTCACTCAGTGTACGTCTCTTCTGGAACTATTTGACCGACTTCAACCATACTTCGTACGCACACCATTTAATGTCTGGAAATGATCGCTGAGGCGGTAGCAACCACGTGTCGAACTAAGGGGTGGGGGTGGTGGTGGAAAAGTAGTGTAGCCCATGACACGCAAATATCCAGATTTTATTTATCCAGTATTTGAGAAAGAGAGTGCTTAGTGATTTTTAGTAAACTTCAAACATAATTTCAGTCGTGTACGAATCGTTTTCTCGGTGAAAACTTCCACAATTTTAGGAAAGGGCAAAATTTATTACTTGCTACATTTTCGCTGTTCGTGGCAGAATTCTGTCGCATCAGGCATGACGTTGTAATATTTAATTTCCTTACCAGTAACTGCATTCGTGATGCATTTTGCAGACAGTATTCCGACATATCACTCAATGTATCTGCAAAATTATATCATTGTAAAACACATTTTTCAGGAGATACGATGTTGCAAACACTGAGATGCGTGAAGAACTGTCGCATCGTCATGACGTTTAAATTTATTAGTTCTTCGCTGCTCACTATTTTCACATATGCCGTTATCTCCATATTTAAATCGTTATATGACACAGTTTAGGAGATACGACATTGAGCTTGATAAAAACGAAACTACAGGACGAAATTCGGTAGTGATATAGATTAAATATGTTTTCAAGTATCTGTAAAATTCATTAAATATATGTGAAATTTGCTTATGTGGGTAAAATTGCGGGTAAAAATCTTCCAAACCACTGGATCGATTTCAGCCAAACTTGGTACACATATTACTGTCTGGAAGGAAATATTGTGGAGGTATGAACCAGCAACGTCTTGTTGTGGTGGGTGAGTTATAGTGGAGAGAGAAGGAGGAGGAAGAGGTGGGCAGACAGAGAAGGAGAAGGAGGAAATGGACGTAGATATGAGGGCGGAGAAGATGTGCAGAGGGAAGTGGAGGGGGACTGACAGAGAAAAGGAGGAGTAGGAGATGGACCTGAGAGAGAGTGGACGAGGAAATGGACAGAGGTCGGGGGGGGGGGGGGAGGAGGAGGAAGCAGAAGGAGACTGGCTGATAGATGGAGAGGAGAGAATGGACAGAGAGAAGGGGGCAGGAGGAGATGGGCAGAGCAAGGGGAAGTGGAGGTAGGCAGAGAAAGGGGGTAGGAAGAGACAGATGGATTGAGGAGGAGCTAAGGGCGCAGGAGGACGTACATTCAGTGAAGAGACGAGAGACAGAGGAGGAAGGAGCAAATGGACAAAGGAGAGAAGAACAGTTGGACAGAGAGAGTGGTGAGGAACAGGTGGACAGAGAGGGTGGCGGAATATGAGATGGACAGAGAGAGGGGTGGGAGGTGAAGGATAGAAAGTGCAGTGGAGAAGGAGGACAGATGGAGAGAGGGAACATGGAGATGGATAGATAGGCGAATATGGACTAATGGAACTGGAATAAATACATAACTCCAGGTACTCAGTCAGTTACTAAATCAATCTGCAGTACTCGATACAGTGAACTGAAAACGGAACAGTGTTACTCCATGTTGATCGCAGTGTGCTATAAGAATGTGATTTGAGTGAGTTATCAATATTTCATTATGCTCATATTGAGAGAGATATAATTAACACCTTGTGAAACTGTAAGATTATTTGGTATTGCATCTGTATCTCTTGTTATAGCCTGCAGCATATAAATGAACACGAAATGTATGGTGTCTGAGCTTAACCTAATGGTGTTAGAAATTACTATTATAAAATACAAAGTACTCTGGAAATGTGACGGTCATTAAGCCTGAGGACGCCCAACTCTTTTTCTATACGTGAGTCGGCAACAGTTATGTCCACAGCAGCCATACGTTATGTCCCCGTTGCTTATAATAAGTGAGTGGAAAGTGGCCAAAGGGATCTGTCGCCGTAGAAATCTGGACAGTTCACTCAACTCCCCTTTAATAAACGTACTGTAGTCAGCTTGTTGCTGAGGAACTGTTCCACTGTTAACAACTTCTGGGAGCCATGGCTGGCTATAATGAGGTCCGACACAGCCCTACGTCTATTTACATTGCATGTTTGCCAGCTAGATATGAACAGTTCGGTGTAACGTTCGGCATCTACTAGCAACACGGAGCTAATCCCAAACTAAAAGGAGGTACCCAGGTGCGTGCCGCTTATTATACCTTGCTGGAGGTCTCATTGGTCAGCAGTGTGTAGGTTCTCCATCGGTAAGGTCATCCTACTGGTGGCGATGTTCAAAGCAGTCCCTCGTGGCGGCCGCAGAAATCTTGATCGAGGCGCTGGTTTTGGCAGTATTGATATGCCACGATAGTACATCTTTCTAGTTGTCGGTGTGTTTTGTAGACACGTTTTCTTCAAGGTAAAATGCGGAATAGGCTGATTTGGTGCACAGCGTCAAGTTAAGGTGGCTGATTTACCTTGTTTTCCGTTTTGGGAAGGCCTTTTCTCCAGTGAAAGGTATACCGAAGACATACAGGACTGAATGGACTATCCTACTATCAGCGAAAGTGGGAGGTCATGTTTTAGTTCACTCCTCTAGACATTGAGTATTTGTGTTATTTGGTACAATTCATTGCAACAGGTAATAATTATCACATCTGGAAATGAAAGTCATCTTTTTTTTATATTACTTCCATTTTCCCAGGCCTTATTATTAGGTGTTGTAATATTAGACCATATTACTTGAAGTATACTGGTAAAGGGTATACATGTTGGTACCTCGGTGTACACAATTTATTAGTTACGTGAAAAAGTATGCAGGAGTGCCTTAGCACCATATCCTCATCTGCACTGCACCTGAAAAGCCAATCTGTGTGGACAAGGGTTTAAGTTAATACATCGACAGTGAACATAACGACTGCCATTTCATTTCGACCACCTGTTCACTTTGCTTAAGTGATATTTTAAAGTTAATATTTTCTGATGGGGGATATGTATCATTGAGTTGTGATGATGAGATGATGTAGATGATGGTTACGTGTATAAAGGAACTAAATTACTGGGTCATCAGTCCCTGTATCATTGATAGCAATGGCTCTATTTTGGAGTAATGTGAGGGAAGAAATGTTCAACTTACAGTAGGTGGGTCGGTCGCACTGTTTCAATCTTTGTTTGAATTTCGTTGGCACATATATAGATAGGGGTAGTATCGCTTATACAAGGTATAAAAGGGCAGTGCATTGGTGGAGCTGTCATTTGCACTGAGGTAGTTCATGTGAAATGGTGTGAGACGTGATTAATGCCGCACGACGCGCATTAACAGATGCTGAACGTGAAATAGTAGTCGGAGCGTGGTACATTCCAGTTTGAAAGTCTTTAGGGAGTTCATTATTCCGAGGTCCACAGTGCAAGAGTGTGCCGAGCATTCCAAATTTCAGACACTGAATCTCATCATTGACGACAGCCTTCACTTAACGACCAAGAGCAGTGGCGTTTGCGTAAAGATGTCAGCGCTAACCGTGAAGCAACACTCCATGGAATATCGCATAAATCAATCTGGGACGTACGACGAACGTATCCGCTACGACAGCATGGCGAAGTTTGTCTTTAATGGGCTATGGCAGTAGTCGTTCGACGCTAGTGCCTTTGCTAATAACACGACATCACCTGAAACGACTCTCCGGGGCTCGTGACCATGTGGGTTGTACCCTAGACGACCGGAAAATTGTGGCCTGCTCAGATGAATACCGATTTCAGTTGGTAGGAGCTGATGGTAGGGTCCGAGTGTTTCGCGGACCCGCAGACCCGCAGACCCCAGACCTCAGTTGTCAGTATGGCATTGTGAAAGATGGTGGTGGATCCACAATGGCGTGGGCAGTGCTTACGTGGAATGCGCTGGATACTCTGGTGCAACTGAGAACACTGACTGGAAGTAGTTATGTTCGGCTACTTGGAGACCAATAGTGGCCATTCATGTCCATGTTCTCAATGAATGATTGTGGATGACAGTTAATCTTGTCACCGGGCCACAGTTGTTCATGACTGGTTTGAAGAACATTCTGGATCATTTGAGCCAATCATTTGGTCTCCCAGATCGCCAGACATGAAGGCCATCATAAATTTGTGGGATATAATACAGAGGTCAGTTCGTGCACGATACCCTACACCGAGAACACTTTCGTAATTATGGACGGTTATAGAGGGGGCATGGCTCAGTATTTCTGCAGGGGACTTCCAACGACTTACTGAGTCCTTGCCACGTCGAGTTGCTGCAACACGCCGGGAAAATTGAGGTCCGACACGATGTTAGGAGGTATCCCGCGACTATTGTCACATCAGTGTATGAACCGTTTGCACCGTTTGTATTGGTCCATGTAGCATCGTGTGTAATTCGTCTACTGGCGTGTATAATTTAGGGTGCAACGGGATTGTAGAGGTGTACCTGCAAAATAATATTACTACTCTTCGTAGATTAGCAAAGCGAAACCGACTTGTATTTGGAATTACTTCAACATCATCTTTTCTCCACAAGCTCCTCGTTTAGATCTTTACCATGTTCGCTGACCTTCCCACCTACCGTTTTATGTACTTTCCGGAACGCAGTAATAGTTGCAGGTGCGGTTACCTATCTAACGCCTTCGCGGGGCAACAGCAATTTAATTTTCGGCATATCGCGTGATACTTGAGCGTATTTAAAAAATTAAAATATTGTCGTAATCTACTCATTATGAGTAGGGTAGTAGGAATTTAAAGGTTAACACATTACGAAAAGTGTTACAGTTAGAATCTGTCTGTTTTTCTTGAGACCGCTTATCTGGCAAAAAAAAAAAAAAAAAAAAAAAACACGGAATTTATTCACACAGAATTTGAGAAGGAGAGAACTTAGCTTCTTGTTGCCGACTTTGCACTTAACTTTAAACTATCACGAAACTTTCTGTCGCTTACAACCTCCAAAAATATGTTGAAAGGGGTAAAAATTTTGTCTTTTACTGCGTTTTTGATCCGAATGCAGCGAAACTGCGCCACAATTATGACATTTCAGTTTATTACTGCTTTACTATTAATACCAACACAGTAACACATTTTGCAGACAGTATCCAGATATACCACTGAATGTTATTGATTGGCGACTCCATGTTGTCTTGTGCACTACGACCAGGTAACAGATATACTTGAAAAAAGAGACAGCATTGGTCGTATATTTTTTACTATTGCAAAATCGATTTTCTGTCACTGAGTGACCATCTTCAGTGCTATATTGTATAACTTAAATTGGGATGCACTGTTGTCACTAAGCAACAGTGCATCCCAATTTAAGTTATACAATATAGCACTGAAGATGGTCACTCAGTGACAGAAAATCGATTTTGCAATAGTAAAAAATATACGACCAATGCTGTCTCTTTTTTCAAGTATGCCACTGAATGTATTTCCTGAATTACATCATCGTACGGTACATAGCTCAGTAGATAGTATTAGGACCTTCATACCGATACTATGAATAACCATTATCAAATGCAGGATTTTAGGTACTCTAGCGCTGGTTTAGTGGACCCATTATTAATGGGAAGGAAAACTGAATAAATGTGGAGCATAATTTATTCATCCAGTGATTCTAGCTATTCGACGAAATTGTGGATCGCTTAAAATGTGGCTCGACATAACAATAAATTTCGTTTTCTCCAGAAAGTATGCTGGGGATTGTCTTTGAGAACTGGATAGTGTATGATTGGATTTTGTTGCTCCGACTTTTCATTTTCTTCGTTTCACACACAAGAGCACATATCAGACTCAATATTACCGCAGACAACACCTAGGCCGGCCGCTGTGGCCGTGCGGTTCTAGGCGCTTCAGTCTGGAACCGCGCTGCTGCTACCGTCGCGGGTTCGAATCCTGCCTCGGGCATGGATGTGTGTGATGTCCTTAGGTTAGTTAGGTTTAAGTAGTTCTAAGTCTAGGGAACTGATGTCCTCAGATATTGTCCCAGAGTGCTTGGAGCCATTTGAACCATTTTGAACAACACCTCGTACACTTCCGCCAGAATATTTTAACTCAAGAACATAGAAACAACAAGCATCAGCACAGTGATATTACAAAGTATCGACTTTTTATTTCCAGAAGTTTCACATATGATTTTCCAACAATTATTACTATGAATAAATTACAGAATAACAATAATGACAATAACAGTTATTAATTTCAAACCTCTGTATAAAATTTAGAAAATAACTTTTAAGTATATGTAGTTCCTTTTTTCTTAAGGATAATTAATTACAATTTTTTTATAATTTAATGAGAATAAAATACTACTTCAGCGTTTCTTCATTTAAAGTATAAGTCAAAGTTATTATGACGTATGAAGAATTTTTTGCGTCGATTTCTCTAATTCTTTGAGCGTATTGGCTAGGCTAGTTTATAGAAAATATGGTCAACTGACCAGTTCCATCACAATATGGTAACATGAAAGTTTAGATACGGAAAAATCTAGCGTTGCCTAAAACTGTGCGCAGTAAAACTTCACATAGGGCATGATGTTTCAGTTTATTAGTTATTTACTGCTAACTCTCTTCACAAAACACTTTATTGACAGTGTCCATATACATCACTGAATGTATCTCCAACATTATATCATTATAGGATACCCAGTTCAGTAAATATGAAATAAGATGCGTGAAGAACTATACTTCGCTTACAATGGAGCGCAAATTACCCAGACTATTATTCATCCAGTGTTTCGCAATGACAGCGCTTATCGACTTCTAACAAGCTTCAAGCAAAATTTCAAACTTTTCATGAAAATTTTCGCACAGACGTCCTTAGTCATATATTAGACACATTAACTCACTTGTACAGTAAGCAAACATTTGAATCTACTTAATACACGACAGTCGATTCTCACTCTCTCGAGATGTTCGCTCCGTTAGCTTCTGACGTCTTCAAATTTGTTTCTTATAGTAAATGTAATTGCTTTTTAGTGTAGCTCTTTCCTGACCAGTCTACTCTGGTACAGCCTTTCATAGTCCTAAGGAATCTCATTTCAGTTTTCAGATACTCGAAGAAACACTTGAGTACTTACGTTTGATAACCACGCCGCAAAAAGCTCAAACATTTGCGTAGTACAGTTCGTCAAGAATATTTTCTCTTACATTTCGTTGCTTTACTGAAACATCAGCGTTGTCTCGATTATGTAATGCTCTCCGAATAACCAGGATTCAAAACGGCAGGCGCTAATATTAAAAGGAAGTGCTTGATCAGGTGCCCCTCCCATCAGTGTAAATCGCACTTAACGTGAGCGACAAAATTTGTGTGACGTTGAACAGCCCACGCGGCGAAGCTGTGAGCGGATTTAACTGATTTTGCTTTACGTTCACCGCTACGCCAATAGTATAGAGAAAAAGCCATTTGCACCCAATACCGTCACGTCACGGGCAATTAAAAGCTGCCAATTTTTTTCTTCATCCTCCACCAGAGTCCGATGAATACCTGTCGGACCTGTGCGGTCGTATTTATTGGTGTTGTGGAATTCCCGGTACGTAACACTCGGTCATTCCACGAACACAGTCACACACATATATACACACACACACACATACACACACAGACGTCTCCCTTGGACATGGCGTGGGCAGACAACGCAGCCAGGATCAAAGTTGCTGTCCGCTCCTAAATGAATATTCCCACCTGAATATTCAGCAGGCGCCCAGACGGAACAGTTGGCAGTTCAACAGCTTGCCCCGACTACAGGGCAGACGGAGACACAGAAACAGGCGTGCCGGCAATTACAGCGGTCGCTGACGGGATAAACCCCTAGGGGAATTAGTATCTCCTTTTCTAACTTCGCTTTCGCTCTCTCTCTCTCTCTCTCTCTTTCTCTCACGCGGACAGTTCCAACATTTCCGTTAGCTCTTCATGCCTGACAGTGAAAAATACTATTCTGACAAGATAGTGAGGGAAGATAATTTTTACAGTGCAGAATTCCCTTGTCAGTTAAACTTCATGTTTCACCCGACTTGAGTCTCTACGGACGTCGGAATATTTGCAGCCATTCCAGGGAGCGTTCACCGTCACAAACAATACACGGTGCACTGCGACGATAAAATTCCAGAGTTAAACACCAGATGGCTCTGCAGCCTCTCCTACACCGAAAGCATGAGACAGAGTTGATAGAGATCTGTCAACATTATATTGCGTGGCCTTCGTGATGACTATGTTTCGAACTGGTTCATTTTACCAATGCACTACAACATTACAAAAATATGCAGATTATGTTTCACTACGTCGTTGTGATAGCTTTACCTAATGTACGGATCAATTATCTTATTTATATGTTTATGATTTCCGCAAATGTTTTATTAACGCCTAAGTATGTTCGAGTTCTTTCACTCCCCCTGTATCCCACGTATCGCTGTTTCAAAATAACAAACACAGAAAGCAAAAAGGCGCATTGTGAACATCACACGCATATATACCACTCATTTCATTCACTTTCATACCAATTTTCCTCGAATACTCGCTTTCTTACCACCACCTATAGCTTTTTGACTGACAGCGGTACTAAGTTTTGGAAATTTGTGGTAACTTCCTACGCGACCAACTTGAGGTCATCGGTCCCTAGGCTTACACACTACTGAATCTAACTTAAAATAACTTACGCTAAGGACAACACAACATGTCCGAGGGAGGACTCGAGGACTCGAAACTCTGACGGGTGGAGCTGCGCGAACCGTGGTAAGGTGCCCTAGACCGCGTGGCTACCCCGTGCGGATGAGGATACTAATCATAAGTAACCTGAATATATTAATTGTAAGCATATATACTGAATTGTTTATACACATTTAAATTTTATAAACGACTAACTGTAACGGGTCACACTTTGCTCAGGCTCATCCTGTTTAAATGGAAACAAAGAAAAGAGAAAGCATACATTTCTAATATGTATAGGAATTGGATATACGTCCTAACATCTTTCTCTCTCCTGTCTAAGACCCTATCACCCACCCTCACTATTTGTCCATCTCCTTCGACTTCCCCCTCTATCTGTCCTCCTCCCCTCTCTTTGTCTTCTCCTCCCCCTCTCCCTCCACCTCCTCCTGCATCCTTTCTCTTCCCCTTTGTCAGTCGATCACCTCCTCACCCCTATCAGTGTACATCTGTCCTTCCTCCCTCTCTTTTTATCTCTTCCTGACCCCTCCCTCTGTCCACCTCCTCCTCCCCGTTTTCTATATTCATTTCCTCCAGTCCCCCTCCATCCATCTGCTCTTACCCTCTCTGTCTTATATTGAGCCTCGTTTATTGTTACCGTAAATTCAGATTCTAACGTTATATATATATATATATATATATATATATATATATATATATATATATATATATATAATATAGGCTATATGTGTGTGTGTCTAAATATTAATTTCAGTAACGTTCAATAAATCGGAAGTAATTTGTAAAGCTATACTCTGAGACTTTTGGTAACAATGTTTTCCCTTTATATATATTTATATACTGTATATATCAAAAATATACATGGGTCAAACAATTAGATACCTAAACACACACCTAGTCTCCTAAATTCCAAATGCTACAGAAGGTAGGAGACGAGGTACTGTCAGACGTAAAGCTGTGAGGACGGGGCGTGAGTCGTGCTTGGGTAGCTCAGTTGGTAGAGCACTTGCCCGCGAAAGGATAAGGTCCCGAGTTCAAGTCTCGGTCTGGCACACAGTTTTAATCTGCCAGGAAGTTGCAAAGAGAAAGATGGTATGCAACAAGAATCGAACCTGAATTGATGAACTGCCAGTCGGTGACCTTGACCACTCCACCGTGGCACCAATAAGTGAACTGTGGCTGAGAAATCTTTCAAACATCATCTGTAAGTCTTTAGAGAGCGTTTTACCTTTCCTAGGGCCCACTTGCGAAATATTATTGAAAGGGACATCTACCTGTTTCTACTCACCTAGTTTCGGACAAATCAGTCGACTCCATCCCGCACGCTCCCCTTGTTAGATTTAAATTAGGAGTAGGTCTTCTTAACTCATAAACTCTCACTATCTCCTCCAAGCGTCCAGTGGAACAGCGCCTCTGAAGCACGCATCTTCAGAATTCATCATGTTTCTTGTACAACATTTTACACACACTTTCAAAGAAAAATACTGACCTGGTGCTGTGAGCAATACAGTACACTCAGTGCTGGCGGGAATGACGTCACACGAGAGCATGTTCAGTCGAAAACAAACAACTGCGTCCCTTTTCTGAGTTGATCGTAGCACAGCTGACTATAATTTCAGTACCCGACACTCGTTTCTAGTTATCGTGGAAAGAGCTGTAGAGAACATCTTTTCTTCCATTTTATTTGCATGCCAGCATGCATTAAAAGAGAAAAGGTATAATATTAGTTCAATATTTACAGCGTGCTGTAACACATTAGCACGTAATCGCCTACCACCACTGTTTCGAACTCAAGTTTCTCCACAACTCTTGTCTTCCAACGTCGTTAAGGATACAAACACGTCATTACTCTCCTTAAATACAGCTATACAAAAGAAAAATTTATTCTTAATATCAAATATTTACTGTGTGCTACATAAAGTTAATGAAAAACAACCCCTTTGCAGGGCATTTCATTCAAGAGTTCCTTAGAAGTTCAAATTTATACTTAAAACTTCATTTACTCTCCCAATTACTAAGGTGCACTGTCGAGCTCAGAGATGTGTGAAATTCTTCATGTCTGATATATGCCTAGTGTTACACACGGCCGGAAAAAGATAAAGTACAGTTTCAGTTTTCGTGTATTTTCAAATCGCACAATCAAATATTACTTAGAATTTTGTGACTCTCAAATTGAAGCTAATTTTCAAGACATGTTTCTCAGTTGCACAGGAAAAACTGGTCGTCCGGAGTTGGACAGCCAGCACTACTGTGCTAATTTCTCGGTTCTAAGGTACCAGCCTTGGAAGGTTGAGTGTAGGCGTTTGCGTGAATAGAGGTGCTGTATGTGGACCTTAACGTGCTCGCCGTTGAGCACAGAGCACAATTTATTGGTCTTCTATGTTAATTCTATCCCACTTGTTGGCATCCAAGGCCTCGGATAATGCACTACAGGCTCCGTATCCTAGATTGCAACGTATTTTACGCCGAGAGAGTTTGCACGCACTTATCTTACAAGCAAGTATACTTATTTCTCCTTCCTGCTCGTTTAGGGTACTGCGAGCAATTCAGAGGTTAAAATAGGTGCGCTCACGGTACTTAAAACACTGTATAGTTCACCGACGAACCTCACTTCACGTCACAGGGTGGTGTTTCCTACGTACAGAATGGTCGTGTGAGGGCACACATCCATCCAAATGCAGTATAGGAATATCACAATCAATAGTTTTGCAATACGCCTATCATATTGTCGAGTCAAAACGGGGTCTAGGATGATACACTCTCACGCAAAAGTTAAAGGCGTAAGTAGCTTCCGCATGATGTGTTACTGACAAGTAACATTTATATAAATGATATGCCTTCTAGTATTACAGGTGATTCAAAAATATTTCTGTTTGCTGTTTGGTAGTGAAGGATCGTGTGAGTAATATTGAAACATTATCAAATAATTAAGTTCATGAAATAAGTTCGTGGCTTGTGGAAAATAATTTGATGCTAAATCACAGTAAGACTCAGTTTTTACAGTTTCTAACTCACAATTCAACAAGAACCGATATTTTGATCAGAGAGAATGGGCATATTATAAGCGAGACGGAACAGTTCAAGTTCCTATGCGTTCGGATAGATAGTAAGCTGTTGTGGAAAGCTCATGTTCATGATCTTGTTCAGAAACGAAATGCTGCTTTATTTACCATTAGAACAGTATCTGAAATAAGTGACAGTTCAACACGAAAAGTAGTCTACTTCGCATATTTTCATACGCTTATGTCATACGGTATTAATTTTTGGGGTAATTCTTCTGATTCAAAAAGGTATTTTTGGCTCAAAAACGGGCTGTTCGAGCTATATGTGGTGTAAGTACCAGAACCTCTTGTCGACCCCTATTCAATAGTCTTGGAAATCTGACATTGCCCTCACAGTATATATTTTCTTTAATGTCGTTTGTTGTTAGCAATATTAGCTTATTCCGAAGAGTTAGCAGCTTTCACTCAGTTAATACTAGGCAGAAATCAAATCTGCATGTGGAATGCACTTCCTTGACTCTTGTGCAGAAAAGAGTGCACTATTCTGCTGTATCCATTTTCAATAAGCTACCACAAGAACTCAAAAATCTTAGCAGTAGCCCAAAAACTTTAAAGCCTAAACTGGACAGTTTCCTCATGGCTCACTCCTTCTATTCTGTCGAGGAGCTCCTGGAAGAGATGAAAAATTAAGCAAATTTCAGTGTTAACATTGTTGATTTTCTTTATTTATACTTACGAATTGTCGCCTGAATACGTTTCTTGTATTTCATTTTATCTGTTTCTGCTATCGTGTTATAATTTCATGTATTGACTCGTTCCATGACCATGGAGACTTCTCCTTAATTTGGTCCCACGGAACAATAAATAAATAAAACATAGAAAGACTAGCTAGAGGATAATACACAAGATAAGTGAAATAAATAAGTGATGAGACGAACAGAATTGACAATTTCGTGCAAAGAGAATAATTAGACTGAAGTAACCGTGATTTATTGTGGCCCCCTGGACATTACAAAAGGCGCGACATGGTTCTCAGTAGAGCGTGTGATCACCTGTGACGGCAGTGTGTGCTCTGCAACGTACTCCCACGCTGGTAAGAAGGTTGCTAAGGAGTCCTCGTGGACGACTTTCCATTCCTCCACCAATGGTCCAATAGACGGGGTCAAAAACGCATGGATGAGGGGCTATAAGCACTTGTTCATCTTCGCCACTGTCAAACGCATCTCCTGTATTGAACAACTACTCATAGCTCTTAAGGTAAGCCTTTTATAGCCCATATTTAACAGACATTTTTCCTTGTTTTAGTCACCACTACCACCTCTGTAAGTTCCTACCCTACAACCTTGGCAAGAACAGTACCAGTACATGTATTTCCAGTGTCAGAGGTATCCGAAAAGTTTTCGCTTGTGACTCTCGACTGGTTTGTTTCTGGTACAGGGAGCCTCACCTCGTATTGATAGTTTATCCTTCTGCATCATCCTAGAAAGTTTTTAACATCATCAAGGAATCACCCTGTATAGACATACATTTACAGGCGCCGGCGCTTGTAACTGTGGCGCGTTGTAGCATGGTTGGATGACGTTTCTGGACATTTGGTATTGTGCAAAACTTAATTTACTAAGTCTCCTCTACAACCTCCAGAAGTGTGTAACTTGAACTGTGAAACACCCTTTCTACAGGGTGAGTCACTAGCTATTGACACAAAGAATAACTCCAAAA
Source organism: Schistocerca nitens (assembly GCF_023898315.1). Classification (NCBI taxonomy): domain Eukaryota; kingdom Metazoa; phylum Arthropoda; class Insecta; order Orthoptera; family Acrididae; genus Schistocerca; species Schistocerca nitens. The sequence goes on along the minus strand of NC_064622.1, from coordinate 109,312,509 downwards.
GTATGATAGCAGTTGGAAAGTATGTGGGACAAAAGTTGCGTGGGACAGCGCGGGCCATAATATGACATTGGTTTTTTGTTGTTATGTGGGGCCGCGCCAGAGATATGAAGGTCAACTTTTTTTTAATCGGATGTTATAGTTTAGTACTTATTTTCGGATAGCGGCAATCGATACGAAGCCATCGATGTGTAACAGTAAGGTCTTTGACGGTCAACGAAGGTCACAAAGATGGCATGAACGTCCATTTGCAGCAGGTGTTCGAATTGATGACCATCGGTATCAATGCAGTGCTGCAATCTTCTTATCATGGATTGAGTGGTATTGCTTATCATATCGGCACTTATCGAAGCACATGCTATGACAATTCTCTCTCGCACATCTTTAGGTGAAGTTGGAACATCTCTTTAAACAACGTCTTTTATGAACCCCCACAAAAAAAATATCCAGAGGCATCAAGTCAGGTGAACGAGCCGGCCACGACACATCTCCTCCGCGTCCAATCCAACAATCTGGTAATTTTCTCTGCAACTCATTTCTAGCCATCAGCGGAAAACGTGCCATCTACCAGTCGTTTGATACCACATTCTGTTCCTTGTTCCCAAAGGTATTTCTTCCAATAAAAGATCTAATGTTTCTTGCAGAAATGTGGTATTCTTCCTAGCATTAACCCTAGCATTACCAACGGGGGGGGGGGGGGGGGGGGGGGCCTCGTAGGCCCACTGACTCAGTTTTTCTATGTTGTATCCACACCCTTTGATATATGAACTTGAAAGCAAAGGTAATTGTTTGTTATTGAATGTACTATTGAGTCATTACAGAATTTCGGAATAAAAATGTAATTAAAATTCATTTACTTGATTTAATTCTCTGTGGGCCTTAGAAGCCCACCCGTTGGTAATAGCAAGGAAAGATTTACGAGGTTGAGTCTCTCGTTTCAAATTCTTACCATGAAACGAATTTTGGCATTGTTGCCTTCAGACATATTATTATGAAGCGGACCATTGTTATTTTCAGTGTTTCTGCTGCTGTTGAACCAGCAACATGAGTAGACATCGTTTATGTGATAGTTCCATTGAAAGAGTGCTAGAAGAAGTTTTGAACGAATCAGATTTAGAGGAAAGTGAAGTGGATGATGATGTGGAAGAAATTAGAACTGATACATCGTCTGAGAATGAAGATGAGGTTGAAGCCAATCCACCAGATGATAATGATACGGAATGTGATAAATTCATTGCAAAAAGTGGACGAGAGTATATTACGAAGCCATCTCGACAATATCGGCGTTCTGTACAAAATATAGTGCGAGAAAGAATGGGGCTAGGACAACAAGGAAGAATTGCGTCTCCGAAAGAGGCTATGGAGCTCTTTTTTACACCTCAAATTATGAATCTAATAAAACTACACTCAAATGAAGAGGCTTCTCGACTAGGTATTCAGCACACAGATGAAGATGAGTTATTTTGTTATATAGGACTCTTGCTAATCATGGGTTCAAATCATGACAATAAGATACCTGTCCAAGATTTATGGTCTTTGCTTCAGGGCCGACAAGTGTACTATGGATCAATGAGTCGGACCCGATTTTTCGAATTGACTAAAATATTGAGGTTTGATGATAAGAACACAAGAGAAATTCGTCGCCAGACTGACAAGTTTGCTCCAATGAGGGAAATTTTTGAAAGCTTCAATTCTTCACTTCCATTGTATTTCATTCCTGGTCTACATACAACAGTGGATGAGATGTTGTCTTTGTTCCGTGGTCGCTGTCCATTCAAGGTGTTTCTAAAAGAAAAACCTGGAAAATACGGCATTCTAATTCGAATGCTGTCTGATTCTGAGACTAGATATGTGATCAGCATGGACATCTATACAGGCAAGTCAGGAAATACACAGCATTCAAATGGACCGATGGAAATTGTAAAGAGACTAATAAAACCTATTGAAAAATCAGGCCGTAATGTTACCACAGATCGGTACTATACTTCAGTGGAGCTTGCTGAGACTCTATGGAATGATTTTCACCTCACACTTGTTGGCACCCTACAGTCTAACAGACGACACATACCTGAAGAGCTGAAGACTACAACTGGCCGCAGTTTACACTCTTCCATCTTTGCTTATACTGACCCTCAGACACAGAGGCCACCAGTTACTCTTGCATCAACGCTAGTCCGCGAGAAGCCAAAACGACTGCTGTTGATGCTTTCAACTTATCACTCAGAAGGGCTGTTGAATGAAGACTCAAAAAAGACTAACATAAATCTTTTTTATAATTCTACAAAGGGAGGCGTGGATACCATAGACCAGATGGCAAGACACTAGAGCACAAAGAGAGGAACAAGAAGATGGCCTTGGTCCCTCTTCTACACACTCATTGACATAGCAGCAATAAATGCATATTCACTCTTCCTCCTCAACTTTCCGAATTGGAAAAAGAATTTGCTAAACCGCAGAAGAGTTTTTATCACTAACTTAGGTCTCGAATTAATAAGATCTCAAGTAGATAAACGGGCACAAAATTTGTATGGACTTCAGAAGCCAGTAATAATGGCAATGGAAAGCATCACACAACGGAAGCTCAGCTGCTCTGTAGAACCATCATCCTCAACAGCAGAACCAGGAACACGTGAACGGTGCCACCTATGCTGCCAAGAAGCTGCATCTAAAAAGATCAAGTACAACAAGCTGGGAAAGTCAACTGTTACCTGCTCTCAGTGCCACAAACACGTCTGTGGGAAACACTGCAGGAAGACAGTGTTGTGTGAAAAATGCGTTGCAGAATGAGACAGTAAATTTTGTTTGCTTCATGTAGTGTATCGAATTAAAAAAGTCGTTTTTATAAGAAAACACTATTTTGAAACATTATTCCAAAAAATATATAAACTGAATCTCGTGATTTGTTCATTTTATTCCTATTATAATAACATCTTTTATTATCCAGTATACAAAAACAATGTCTAAGCATTTTGAATTGTTATTAGAGGTATCAGAAGTAAATAAACTTGATTTATGATAAAATAAATTGTGGTATTCTTTATGGGCCTTTGAGGCCCCCCCGTTGGTATTACATGTAACAAAAAATACGTTGGTAATGCTAGGGTTAAGATTTCCTTCGATGTAATAGGGGCCTATAGTTCTATCCTCGAGAATCCCACACCATACATTCACCGACCACGCATTTTGGTGGGCAACTTGCCGCAGCCAGCATGGATTTTCAGTTTCCCAATATTGCATGTTATGCAAATTAACATTCTGACGGTTCGTGAATGTAGCCTCGTAAGTAAATAAAATCAAATTAATAAATGTGTTATCCCTCCGAATCTGAAGTTCAGCTCATCGGTAGAATTCAATGCGATTCGTACAATCCGTACAAGTTAATTCTTGGTGGTGACTGATATGATGAGGATGATATTTATGGTTATGCAGAACACGAACAACACTACACTGGCTCATGCCAGATTCCCTTGTAATCTGACGCCAACTAATACAAGGTCTCTAACCACAGTGGCAAGAGTACCAAGTTCCGTTTCCTCGTTAGTAACTTTGCTTTGCTCGATATGTTTCCGATGCGTTAAAGATCCAGGTGTTCTCAATTTATCATACACATATTTAAATGTACGACGTGTAGGGCGAGTACGTTGAGAATATATTTTAGCATATAAGTACCTAGCTCTCAATGAATTTCGTTGGCATTCTACGTAAATGAGAAGCGCACATTGACTTGTTCTTCGAAGGATTACATGCATGACATTCGCTTGTTCCGACGATGCTACTCTTACCGTTGCTATTGGTGTTGTATTGAGAAACCATCGAATGGTGTTTACATGTCAATGGCGCGTTAGATGGATACGCCGTATTCGGAGAATATTTACTGTTTGTACGATATCAGAGATACAATTTTCAGAGCATGCGGTTCGGTAAGTGTCGATTTGATAAGGAATACCACTGAATCCATGATAAGACGATTGCAGCACTGCACTGATACCAATGGTCATATCTTCGAACAGCTTCTGTAAAAGGACGTTCACGCCACCTTTTTCACCTTTGTTGATCTTCAAAGACCTTACTGTTACATATCATTGGATTTGTCTCGATAGCCGCTATCAGAAAATAAGGACCAAATTAAAGCCTCCCATTAAAAAAAAGTACATAGTTGACCTCCATTTATTTGAAGCGACCCCACCTAGCAACTAAGAACTAACGTCATATTATGGCCTCTATTGTACCATGCATCTTTTGTCCCACAAACGTTTCAGCTCCTGTCATATCGTCGGTGTTATTCTTGGTGGTAATAGTAAGTAACCCACCCTGTATATCATTCTCCATATTATTCGCTCCGAAAACTGTTGCAACTGACGGTGGAATAATGCCTGTCGCTTGAAACATTTTACTATTCATACCACCGATTTCCTGACGCGCTTCATGCCTGAAAATTTAGCGAAAGGTGCTTTTTGATGAACAAAAATTCCTGTCTATGGATTGTTATAATTTTCTGCTTTTTCATTGTCAACTAAATCTTTAAATCCTTTGTGTGTGGTATTGTAATTCTGTTTCATAGCAAATTTGCCATACGCGTCCCTTATGGGACGGCATATGTTGAGAATTTCCATCTCTCTCTTCAGTCAGTTCGCTAGCCTGCAAACAAGCATTGGGCTTGTGAAAGTATTTCGTACGACGAACAAGTAGAAAAGGGAAAAGAGCGATGACGATTCTGCCGAGCTGAGGAGAGTCACTTTAACCCAAAAACGTCACACCACAACTCTAAATGAATTGGCACACTATACTAGGTACTTCCCCTGGAAGGACAAAGAATGCCGTGACACGCTAAGTTGGCCCGCACGCGATCCACACACACGTCCTGCATGGGGTTTGGCACGCCGTGTCCGACCCTGCTGTACACTAATTACTCTGAGAAGAGTCACTTTCTCTCCCCTGTTGGATAACGAGAGTCAAATGCACGTCTTCGCAGGAATCTCACTCGGAATGGTTGTCATACAACGAAGTTTACAATTTTAATTCTTTAACACTTCATGGCGTTTTAGAAACTTGTATGCCTAGTTTGTAATCATTCCGTACTGATTTACTTGCTTATTAGCTCTCCTATGCCTACCAATGTGGAAGCGTAAAAAAATACAAGTGAAAGAAAGCTGTAGAATGCAAATGGGAACGGAACAGAGCTTTTTCCACTCCACAGCCAGATGTCTTGGTCGCTACAGCACGTGTGTTGTCGATGAAGAGATTTTACATTGTAGGTACATAGGCACTCATTGAAAAGTTTCTCCCCTCGATTTGCAGGAAAAGACACGCTTGCGGATCCCAAATATGTTGATGAAAAATGCTGAGTTTTCAATTACGTATTGATTCCGTCAACTCTCAATTGATTGCGCGCCATGAAACTTGGGGCTGTTTTCTCAAAAAGGAGGGGTGTGGAGAGGGTGGGAGCCGAAATATTTTAGAGTCTTTCGTTTTAAATCATACACAAATGAGAGGAAAAATTTGGCCGTGGCTGAGACCTTACTCTTGTGAGAGGAACCTGAAGAGTGTCGAAAGTAACAATGAGTGACAGGACTGAAATAAGCGTTAAAACGAGTGTCAAAATTTTGAAGCACATTGAAGACTAAGAGAAGCAATGTTGCTACTTTGGAAGCAAAACGGCCGACCATGAGCAATAGCACGGAGTCTACAGTACTCGCCTTTACTTCAGGAAGACATTTAAGGGGAAAGTAGTGGTACGTTTGGACAACAGTGTTCGATCGATGCGAATCATGGACTGTGGTAAAACCGGAGAAGAATGGAATCGAAGTGTCTGAGATGTGGTACTATAGAAAGATGTTGATAATTTGGTAAACTGATAACACAGTAAATGTGTGGTGTTTCCACAGAATCAATGACGAAATAAATATTTGGGAAACGATGGGAAGAAGGAGGCACGCGAAGCGAAATGTACTGTGAGGAGGGCTATGCGAGAGGCGTTCAATGAATTCGAAAGTAAAGTTCTATGTACTGACTTGGCAGAAAATCCTAAGAAATTTTGGTCTTATGTCAAAGCGGTAGGTGGATCAAAACAAAATGTCCAGACACTCTGTGACCAAAATGGTACTGAAACAGAGGATGACAGACTAAAGGCCGAAATACTAAATGTCTTTTTCCAAAGCTGTTTCACAGAGGAAGACTGCACTGTAGTTCCTTCTCTAGATTGTCGCACAGATGACAAAATGGTAGATATCGAAATAGACGACAGAGGGATAGAGAAACAATTAAAATCGCTGAAAAGAGGAAAGGCCGCTGGACCTGATGGGATACCAGTTCGATTTTACACAGAGTACGCGAAGGAACTTGCCCCCCTTCTTGCAGCGGTGTACCGTAGGTCTCTAGAAGAGCGTAGCGTTCCAAAGGATTGGAAAAGGACACAGGTCAACCCCGTTTTCAAGAAGGGACGTCGAACAGATGTGCAGAACTATAGACCTATATCTCTAACGTCGATCAGTTGTAGAATTTTGGAACACGTATTATGTTCGAGTATAATGACTTTTCTGGAGACTAGAAATCTACTCTGTAGGAATCAGCATGGGTTTCGAAAAAGACGGTCATGTGAAACCCAGCTCGCGCTATTCGTCCACGAGACTCGGAGGGCCATAGACACCGGTTCACAGGTAGATGCCGTGTTTCTTGACTTCCGCAAGGCGTTCGATACGGTTCCCCACAGTCGTTTAATGAACAAAGTAAGAGCATGTGGACTATCAGACCAATTGTGTGATTGGATTGAGGAGTTCCTAGATAACAGAACACAGCATGTCATTCTCAATGGAGAGAAGTCTTCCGAAGTAAGAGTGATTTCAGGTGTGTCGCAGGGGAGTGTCATAGGACCGTTGCTATTCACAATATACATAAATGACTTGGTGGATGACATCGGAAGTTCACTGAGGCTTTTTGCAGATGATTCTGTGGTGTATCGAGAGGTTGTAACAATGGAAAATTGTACTGAAATGCAGGAGGATCTGCCGCGAATTGACGCATGGTACAGGGAATGGCAATTGAATCTCAATGTAGACAAGTGTAATGTGCTGCGAATACATAGAAATACAGATCCCTTATCATAAAATAGCAGGTAAGCAACTGGAAGGAGTTAATTCCATAAATTATCTGGGAGTACGCATTAGGAGTGATTTAAAATGGAATGATCATATAAAGTTGATCGTCTATAAAGCAGATGCCAGACTGAGATTCATTGGAAGAATCCTAAGGAAATGCAATCAAAAACAAAAGATGTAGGTTACAGAACGCTTGTTCGCCCACTGCTTGAATACTGCTCAGCAGTGTGGTATCCGTACCTGATAGGGTTGATAGAAGAGATAGAGAAGATCCAACGGAGAGCAGCGCGCTTCGTTACAGGATCATTTAGTAATCGCGAAAGCGTTACGGAGATGATAGATAAACTCCAGTGGAAGACTCTGCAGGAGAGACGCTCAGTAGCTCGGTACGGGCTTCTGTTAAAGTTACGAGAACATAACTTCACTGAAGAGTCAAGCAGTATATTGCTCCCTCCTACGTATATCTCGCGAAGAGACCACGAGGATAAAATCAGAGAGATTAGAGCCCACACAGATGCATACCGACAAACCTTCTTTCCACGAACAATACGAGACTGAAATAGAAGGGAGAACCGATAGAGGTACTCAGGGTACACTCCGCCACACACCGTCAGGTGGCTTGCGGAGTATGGATGTAGATGTAGATGTAGATGCTGTGATAATAGTCGCTCTCTTGCATGACACTAGAGAGAGTTGTAGAGAGCAAAAGTGTCACGAAGAATTAGTTAAGTTGGGTGTAAGTACTCCTCTGAGATGAAGACTTGTTGGTCCTATCGGATTAGGTAAGAATGGGGAAGGAAGTAGGCCGCGCCCTTTCAAGGGAACCATTCGGGAATTTGCCTGAAGTCATTTAGGGAATCACGCGGAACCTAAATCGGGATGGCTTGATGCGGATTTGACCCGTCGTCCTCCCGAATGCGAGTCCAGTGCGCTAAATACTGCGCCACCTCGTTTGGACTGATATGAAGAGGTAAGCACAGGAGAGGAAGTTGTGGGAGAGCTTATCAGACTTGACATATGACTGCTGCGTCTTCCACGTTGGAGTAACGGGGACTTACTGTTGGATTCAGTCAACTCATACAAAAACCAGGGTGTAACAATTTGTGAGAACATGAAATGGAACGATCACATACGCTCCAATCGTGGGTAGTTGGTGCCAGATTCCGGTTCATTGGTAGAATACTAACGAAATACCATCGGCCGACAAAGGAGACTGCTTAAAAAGCACTCGCGCAACCTATCCTAGAATGTTGCTCAAGACCCCGACACTCGCACTAAATAGGACTAACAAAGGACATCGAACGTATTCAGAGAAGGGCAGCGTCTATGGTCACATAATTGTTTGGTCCGTTCTTCGATGGCTAACCGAAGCCCTGACGATGTTTCCCTATGAAGACTTCACTGACCAAGTAGAAACACCAATGAAAAGATAGTGAATTTATATTCTTTTTAAGTTTTCCATTCGTGATGTACATATGCAGACTGAAGCTATAAATAAGGATTTCTGCTAAGACCGGAAATTCGAACCCAGTTCTCCCGCTCAGTAGACAAACGTGATAACCACTACGCTATCCTGACACAGTGGCTTTGTGCAACACCACGGACTACCCTAAGACGCCTCTCTTCTCGATCCAAATTCCCGTTCGTGCCTCAACCCACTTGATGTTGCCCCTACACCGAAACAGCACTGCAGAGGCTCTCCAACTCTACTTGGAACAGCACCTCAGCATCGAAAGAAACTGGGGATCGAGCCTGAAACCCCGGTGTAGGTGCTTTTAATCAAATCAAACTCTACGGTTCCAGAGACCTTTTCAAGTCTCACACATCTGTGATGTACGAGGGCTGGAACTTAAATAGTGGCAACTATTTATTCACAGCCGATACAAAAGAGTTACTTGCTTGCACCTGTTACTGTCCATCAAAGTAGTCACCAGCATTGTGTAGAAGTCGTTGCCAGCGATTTGGAAGGCGTAGTGTACCGTCTTCATTGGAGGGTAGCCTAGACATCTGACACTGTCGTAACTACACGGTGAAAGAGCAGCCTTGAGACAGACGGAATCCACCCTTCCCTCCCATCCCTTTACCTTGGTCTTGCTATTAACGGCGACAGGGGCGGAAATTCGCCGGCTGTTCAGGTCGGAAGGCGAAAGTTGCCGAGTGGCCCCATTCGGCTTATTATTGGGCCACGGGGAGAGGGGGGAGGGGGAGGGCCGGGGGATAATTCGCGGCGCCAGGTGTCGGACATGTCGCACCGCGCCGCTAGGCGGCAGCACCGGCGGAACAGTAATTAAAGTTGAGCACCGCTGCTCACAGCTCACCTTCGATCCGACAGTCCAAACCCCCCTCTCCGTTCCGTGTGAGTCCTCGCCGCACCTCACCGTGCGAGGTACCGGCAGGAGAAGCACTTAATTAAATCGCTCGCTCCTTGGAGGCAGCGGGGTGGTGCGGAGGAAAGCGGCTTCAAGAAGCGAGCTACGAGACGTGGATGAAAGACGAAGGCGCCGATCCCGTTCCGGGTGAGCCGTCTCCCAAATTCCACCTGTTCTTCCGGTCGCAGATTCTCAAGTATTCCAACTATTACGGAATGCTCGCGACAATCGATGTCTGAAACGATTCTTACCCTCGCTTTCGCTCCTCCGCGATTAATTATTTGCTGCATGGAAGGGATGGAGACGCAATCCTGTGCTAACCTGCGTGCGTTTGCGTCAGTAGGTCAAATCTCAGCAGCACTATTTTCATTATCCGTTTTATTGCGTCCACAGTTCCGCAGTGTTCCAGAAACAACACATTCTGGCTCGACTGTTATTGAACTCATTTATTGCACGAGGGCATTTTTGACGTGTGTGCTATCTTCAACAAGTGGCTCGCGGTGAAATGCATGAATGAGAGAAATTCCTCCTCTTTACAACCTGTTTACGTATTTAAGGTCGAAAGAAAACAAAATAAGATTTCTCGTCATTCTAATAAAATGATATAGCACTTCATATAGTAATTTACAGCCGCGCGGGATAGCCGCGCGGTCTTGGGCGCCTTGTCACGGTCCGCGCGGCTTCCCCCGTCGGAGGTTCGAGCCCTCCCTCGGGCATGGGTGTGTGTGTTGTCCTCAGCGTAAGTTAAAGTTAAATTAAGTAGTGCGTAAGCGTAGGGACCTATGACCTCAGCAGTTTGGTCCCATAAGACCTTACCACAAATTACCAATTTCCGGTAATAGTGCTCTTGCAACAGGAGTGAGATTTTTATGCGTAGGACGTAAAACGCGTAGAGAACAGTGTTGCACCATCGAAAACTTTTCAGACTGTTTAATACGAGGATATTTCCTTATTGAATCTTTAAATGATGACATTAATTTTTATATGAGGCAGAATTTTTTGTAAAATTACAAAAATATTTCCGAAAATTAAGGTTTTTCCAAATCTGAAAACATGTTCCGAGGTACAACAGAAACACATAGTCCAGTGCAATTTAAAAGCGTTGTAATTGAGAGAATCTTGACGATATCATACACGTCTAACGTAAATAAAACCGAATTTCTGAATGGAAATAGAGGAAAGGAGATCCAATGAACACGTGTCCAAACATTAATAAAACCGACCAAATGCACGGAGGGATTTCTGAATGGAAATGGCGGAAAGAAGATATTATGAACAAGTGTCCGAAATTGCATCGTTGTCACGGTAGATGGTGCTGACGAATGACAGTTTCTCTAACTACATGCGACCGGCCGCTGTGGCCGAGCTGTTCTAGGCGCTTCAGTCTGGAACCGCGCAACCGCTACGTCCGCAGATTCGAATCCTGCCTAGGGCATGGATGTGTGTGATGTCCTTAGGTCAGTTAGGTTTAAATAGTTCTAAGTTCTAGGGGACTGATGACCTCAGATGTCAAGTCCCATAGTGCTCAGAGCCAGCCATCTAACCACATGTCATGTGTTCCTTGTGTGTTGCAGGCCTTGTGATTGGGGCAGCATACTGTAAGCAGCGGAACGGTGCAGTAATCATGCCGAGAAAAAGCCGAGATGGTGTTTGTGTACGACCAAGCAGATGGAAACGGTCGAGAGGCAGCCCGTCGTTATCAAAACAAGTAGCCTCTCAGACACGAACCACACTGCACGACATTTCAAACCCTTCTTGGAGGATTGTGTGACCATGGGTTCTTCCAGAAAGACGGAAGTGCAAGGAGGCGGCGAGCTGCACGTACACCAGATTTGGAGGAGCCAGTTCTACAGGGAACTGAGTCCAACTGTAGTACAAACTCCAGGCAAGTGGTCCACCAAACTGGTTCAAATGGTTCTCAGCACTATGGCACTTAACATCTGAGGTCATCAGTCTCCTAGAACTTACAACCTAAGGACATCACACACATCCATGCCTGAGGGAGGATTCGAACCTGCGACCGTAGATGTCGCGCGGTTCCAGACTGAGGTGCCTAGAACCGCTAGGCCACAACGGCCGGCTGCCACCATGGTGTAAGACAAAATACGATCATGTGTATCCTACAAGACACCCGTTACTATCCCTATCCACTGCAATCCCATGGAGGCCACTTTGAACTTCTGTTGTGACGTGCATGCGATGCAGCTTTGTTCTGTGCTCCGAGAAAATTTGTTGTCGTTGCACGCACGCCGTCTGTTTCCGGACACGCGTCCATAGGACATATTTTCCTCCATTTCCAGTCAGGAATCTGTCACTCCAGTTTGTTGGTTTAACTAAGGTTCATCCTGTATTTAGACGTACGTCTGTTACATTACTGCTCTGCTACACAGCAATAATCAGCAAGTCAAGTGAAATTATGCACAAGTGTTATATAAAATCACTTAAAAGTTAAATAAATTTTGAAACTGAAGGTATTGGCAACTAACACAAATTTCAATTTTCAAGACAGGGGAAACGGTTAAGACATTGTAGATGTCGTGTGACTAGGGCCTCCCGTCGGGCAGACCGTTCGCCAGGAGCAAGTCTTTCGATATGACGCCACTTCGGCGACGTGCGAGTCGATGGGGATGAAATGATGATAATGAGAACACAACACTCACTCCCTGAGCGGGGAAAATCTCCGACCCAGCTGGGAAACGAACCCGGGCTCTTAGGGTTGACATTCTGTCGCGCTGACCACTCAGCTACCGTGGGCGGACGATTAAGGCATTATCGAATCTTAATTAATTTGCAAGTATCACGGGTTCTAATGTAAAAGACTTTCTCGTCTTTCAGGATACAACAAGGTGCATGACCGAATAAGTATGGCTTTAATGCCCACATGTTATACACTAGTTTTAAAAACGCATAGAATTTTACTTGCCACAAAATTCTGTAACTAAAGAATGAACTATAGAGGGTGAGTCACCAAAACCTGCCACCTAAAATAACTGCGAAAATATGATAGGAGCTCAAAGGGTTGTGGGACAAAAGTTGTATGGGACCATGGGGGCCATAATATGATGTTGGTTTTTTGTTGCTAGGTGGTGTCGCTTCAGAGATATGAAGGTCAACTTAGTTATCTTTAATGGGATGCTATAGTTTGCTACTTACTTTCTGATAGCGGCAATCGAAACAAATCCAATGATCCCAGAATGAGATTTTCACTCTGCAGCGGAGCGTGTGCTGATATGAAACTTCCTGACAGACTAAAACTGTGTGCCGGACGAAACTCGAACTCGGGACCTTTGCCTTTCGCGGGCAAGTGCTCTACCATCTGAGCTACCCAAGCACGACTCACGCCCCGTCCTCACAGCTTTACTTCTACCAGTACCTAGTCTCCTACTTTCTGTAAAGTTTGGACGGTAAGAGACGAGGTACTGGCAGAAGTAAAGCTGTGAGGAAGTGCGTGAGTCGTGCTTGAGTAGCTCAGATGGTAGAGCACTTGCCCGCGAAAGGCAAAGGTCCCGAGTTCGAGTCTCGGTCCAGCACACAGTTATAGTCTGTCAGGAAGTTTCAAATCCAATGATGTGTAACAGGAAGGTCTTTGAAGGTCAACGAAGGTCACAAAGGTGGCATCGACGTTAATTTGCAGCAGGTGCTCGAATTCATAACCATCGGTATCAATGCAGTGCTGCAATCGTCTTATCATGGATTGAGTGGTATTGCTTATCATATCGGCACTTATCGAAGCACATGCTATGACAATTCTCTCTCGCATATCTTTAGGTGTAGTTGGAACATCTTTTTAAACAACGTCTATGAACCCCCACAAGAAAACATCCAGAGGCATCAAGTCTGGTGAACTATCCGGCCACGGCACGTCTCCTCCGCGTCTAATCCAACGATTTGGGAATTGTCTCTGCAACTCATTTCCAGTCATCAGCGAAAAATGTGCTGGAAAACCATCGTAATGATACCAAATTCTGCTCCTTGTTCCTAAAGATATTTCTTCAAATAACAGACCTAATGTTTCTTGCAGGAATGTGGTGTACTTCCTAAAATTTAGATTTCCTTCGATGAAATACTGACCACTAATTCTGTCCTCCAGAATCCCACACCATACGGTTTTTGGTGTGCAATCACTGAACACGGTTTTTTGTGTGTAACTGGATTTTCAGTTGCATGGATTTTCAGTTGCCCACTAATGCATGTTATGCAAATTAACATTTCCATGGTCCGTGAATATAGCCTCGTCAGTAAATAAAATCAAATTAATAAATGTGTCATCCCTCTGATTCTGAAGCTGAACCAATTGGCAGAATTCGTGCGACGAATTAAGTCCGTACCAGTTAATTCTTGGTGGAGACTGATATGGTAAGGATGATATTTATGGTGATGCAGAACATGAACAACACTACTCTGGCTCAAGCTTGATTCCCTTGCGATTTCACCCGAACTAACATGAGGATCTTGACCCACAGTGGCAAGAGTACCAATTTCCGTTTCCTCGTTAGTAACTTTCCTTTGTCGTATATGTTTCCGATGCGTTAAAGATCCAGTTGTTCTCAATTTGTCATACACATATTTAAATGTACGACGTGTAGGGTGAATACGTTGATGATATCTTTCAGCGTATAGGTCTCTAGGTCTCACTGAATTTCGTTGGCATTCTCCGTAAATGAGAAGCATATCACATTCGCTTGATTCGACCATAGTAGTCTTTCCGTTCACATCAGTGTTGTACTGCGAAACCGTCGAATGGTGTTTACATGTCAATGGCACGTAAGATCGATACGCCGTATCGGCGAATATTTACTATTTGCAAGATGTGCGAAAGAGAATTGTTAGAGCATGTGCTTCGATAAGTGCTGAAGTGGGAAGGAATATCTCTCAGTCCATGATAAGAACATTGAAGCACTGCACTGACACGAATGGTCACCACTTCGAACACCTTCTGTAAATGGACGTTCACGCCACCTTTGACTTTCGTTGACCTTCAAAGACCTTACTGTTACACATCACGGGATTCGTCTCGATAGCCGCTATCAAAAAATAAATACCAAACTATAGCATCCCATTAAAAAAAACAGAGTTGCACTTCATATCTCTGATATAACCCCACCTAGCACCAAAAACCCAGCGTCATATTATGGTCCCCGTGGTCCCATGCAACATTTTTCCCATAAACTCTTCAGCTACCATGTTGCATGGGACCACGCGGACCATAATAGACGCTGGTTTTTTGGTGCTAGGTTGGTTTATGTAAGAGATATGAAGTTCAACTATGTTTTTTAAAATGGGATGCTATAGTTTGGTATTTATTTTTTGATGGCGTCTATCGAGACGAATCCCATGATGTGTAACAGTAAGGTCTTTGAAGGTCAACGAAAGTCAAAGGTGGCGTGAACGTCCATTTACAGAAGGTGTTCGAAGTGGTGACCATTCGTGTCAGTGCAGTGCTGCAATATTCTTATCATGGACTGAGTGATATTCGTTCCCACTTCAGCACTTATCGAAGCACATGCTCTCACAGTTCTCTTTCGCACATCTTGCAAATAGTAAATATTTGCCGATACGGCGTATCCATCTTTCGGAGTTATTCTAGGTGGCAATACTTAGTGACTTAACCTGCATATAAAAGCTGATTTTACGTATTACACAACTGAAGTATGTAGAAGTCGTAGTACTTACAAATGTTGCACTGAACACCTCATATTTAGCAACAACAAAAACTGTACAAAATAGTGGAAATGATAATGGTGGTCTTCGGAGGGCATTCCTCTCTATGATTTTAAAGCCGGTCAGTAAGCTGAAGTTATGCCCGCCTGTCTAACCGCGTGGTCTAACGCTCTGCTTCCCGAGTGGAAAAGTGTGCCGATCCCCCACACGAATCGACCCGGCGGATTAGTGTCGAGGTCCGGTGTACCTTGAAGCCTGTGGATGGTTTTTAAAGCGGTTTTCCATCTACTGCGGCGAATGCGGGCTGGTTCCCCTTATTCCCCCTCACTTCCTCAGTTACACTGTGACGGCGATTGCTGCGCACACACTATTTGCACGTAAGCTTATACCATAATTATAATTATTCTACCACGCAAACATTTGGGGCTACACTCGTCTGGTATGAGACGCTCCTGTGGGAGGGGGAGGGGGGGAGTGTCCACTGGGGGCCAAACCGCACAGTAACCCTTGGGTTCGTAGTGTGGCGGCGGTGGGGTGAGTGGACTGCTGTGGACTGTTCTGGGGTTGTGAACCACTGAGGGCTACGGCGGGACGAAGCCTCTCCGTCGTTTCTAGGTCCCAGGTGTAATACATACAACCTGACGTTCCGATCAGACCACAATATGTTTTCCTATGTAGCCTATATTGTCCTCTACATAAATCAGTTTTCTCCTGTATATGGTTCACGCTAGGACAATATCCTCTTATCGGCATTTCATACGCTTTGATTGAACATGCATTAACTATTTCTTAATAATGACACACTTGCTTAAAATTTTTATAAAATTCTGTGAGAGATAATCTCAAATGGATTTTTTTGTTTTGTTTTCACAAATAATGCGCTTCGCTTGGTTAAGGCTTCTTCAGATTTTATCTAAAAGGAATGTAATGCAAGGGTACATTCATGCAAAAGTGTAATCCTAGGGCGTGGTTCTGAGCTGCGCTGAAAATGATTTAAAATTTTTGTTAAAAAATAGATATTAATTAGGTACGAAAAGCTATCAAGAGCATTTCCTATCACCGGCTGGAAAGACAGTTGGTCAGAACTGATTTATGTATAAACGGTTAAAAGACATTTCTTTCATACTAGATCCTGTGAAGCTAGACCATATGTAAAGCGGTAATAGGAATAAACCGTCCATAAATGTATGAATCATCGACCTTGCCGTTGGTTGGGGAGGCTTGCGTGCCTCAGCGTTACATATAGCCGTGCCGTAGGTGCAACCACAACGGAGGGGTATCTGTTGAGAGGCCAGACAAACGCGTGGTTCCTGAAGAGGGGCAGCAGCCTTTTCAGTAGTTGCAGGGGCAACAGTCTGGATGATTGACTGATCTGGCCTTGTAACATTATCCAAAACGGCCTTGCTGTGCTGGTGCTGCGAACGGTTGAAACCAAAGGGAAACTACAGCCGTAATTTTTCCCGATGGCATGCAGCTTTACTGTATGGATAATGATGATGGCGTCCTCTTGGGTAAAATATTCCGGAGGTAAAATAGTCCCCCATTCGAATCTCCGGGCGGGGACTACTCAAGATGACGTCGTTATCAGGAGAAAGAAAACTGGCGTTCTACGGATCGGAGCGTGGAATGTCAGATCCCTTAATCGGGCAGATAGGTTAGAAAATTTAAAAAGGGAAATGGATAGTTTAAAGTTAGATATAGTGGGAATTAGTGAAGTTCAGTGGCAGGAGGAACAAGACTTTTGGTCGGGCGACTACAGGGTTATAAATACAAAGTCAAATAGGGGTAATGCAGGAGTAGATTTAATAATGAATTAAAAAAATAGGAATGCGGGTAAGCTACTACATACAAACGGCATAGTGAACGCATTATTGTGGCCAAGATAGACACGAAGCCCACGCCTACTACAGTAGTACAACTTTATATGCCAACTAGCTCTGCAGATGACGAAGAAATTGAAGAAATGTATGATGAAATAAAAGAAATTATTCAGATAGTGAAGGGAGACGAAAATTTAATAGTCGTGGGTGACTGGAATTCGGTAGTAGGAAAAGGGAGAGAAGGAAACGTAGTAGGTGAATATGGATTGGGGCTAAGAAATGAAAGAGGAAGCCGCCTGGTAGAATTTTGCACAGATCACAACTTAATCATAGCTAACACTTGGTTTATGAATCATAAAAGAAGGTTGTATACATGGAAGAAGCCTGGAGATGCTGACAGATTTCAGATAGATTATACGGGGAGATTAAAAAAGAATATCACAACTTTAAAAATGTGTATTTAATGAAAGAAACATAATATAACCTTCTGTTATACATCATTACAAAGAGTATTTAAAAAGGTTTCTTTTCACTCAAAAACAAGTTCAGAGATGTTCAATATGGCCTCCTCCAGACACACGAGCAATATCAATCCGATACTCCAACTCGTTCCACACTCTCTGTAGCATATCAGGCGTAACAGTTTGGATAGCTGCTGTTATTTCTCGTTTCAAATCATCAATGGTGGCTGGGAGAGGTGGCCAAAACACCATATCCTTAACATACCCCCATAAGAAAAAATCGCAGGGGGTAAGATCAGGGCTTCTTGGAGGCCAGTGATGAAGTGCTCTGTCACGGGCTGCCTGGCGGCCGATCCATCGCCTCGGGTAGTTGACGTTCAGGTTTCATAACTAACCTTTTTCGTAGGACTCTCCATACAGTTGATTGTGGAATTTGCAGCTCTCTGCTAGCTCTGCGAGTCGATTTTCCTGGGCTGCGAACAAACGCTTGCTGGATGCGTGCTACATTTTCATCACTCGTTCTCGACCGTCCAGAACTTTTCCCTTTGCACAAACACCTATTCTCTGTAAACTGTTTATACCAACGTTTAATACACCACCTATCAGGAGGTTTAACACCATACTTCGTTCGAAATGCACGCTGAACAACTGTCGTCGATTCACTTCTGCCGTACTCAATAACACAAAAAGCTTTCTGTTGAGCGGTCGCCATCTTAGCATCAACTGACGCTGACGCCTAGTCAACAGCGCCTCAAGCGAACAAATGTACAACTAAATGAATCTTTATAGCTCCCTTAATTCGCCGACAGATAGTGCTTAGCTCTGCCTTTTGTCGTTGCAGAGTTTTAAATTCCTAAAGTTGTGGTAGTCTTTTTGAATCACCCTGTATAATGGTAATACAAAGATTTAGAAACCAGGTTTTAAATTGTTAGACATTTCCAGGGGCAGATGTGGACTCTGACCACAATCTATTGGTTATGAACTGTAGATTAAAACTGAAGAAACTGCAAAAAAGTGGGAATTTAAGGAGATGGGACATGTATAAACTGACTAAACCAGAGGTTGTACAGAGTTTCAGGGAGAGCGTAGGGGAACAAATGGCAGGAATGTGGGAAAGAAATACAGTAGAAGAAGAATGGGTAGCTTTGAGGGATGAAGTAGTGAAGGCAGCAGAGGATCAAGTAGGTAAAAACACGAGGGCTAGTAGAAATCCTTGGGTAACAGAAGAAATATTGAATTTAATTGATGAAAGGAGAAAATATAAAAGTGCAGTAAATGAAGCAGGCAAAAAGGAATACAAACGTCTCAAAAATGAGATCGACAGGAAGTGCAAAATGGCTAAGCAGGGATGGCTAGAGGATAAATGTAAGGATGTAGAGGCATATCTCACTACGGGTAAGATAGATTCTGCCTATTGGAAAATTAAAGAGACCTTTGGAGAAAAGAGAACCACTTGTATGAATATCAAGAGCTCAGATGGAAACCCAGTTCCAAGCAAAGAAGAGAAAGCAGAAAGGTGGAAGGAGTATATAGAGGGTCTATACAAGGGCGATGTACTTAAGGACAATATTATGGAAATGGAAGAGGATGTAGATTAAGATGAAATGGGAGATATGATACTGCGTGAAGAGTTTGACAGAGCATTGAAAGACCTGAGTTGAAACAAGGCCCCGGGAGTAGACAACATTACATTAGAACTACTGACAGCCTTGGGAGAGCCAGTCCTGACAAAACTCTACCATCTGGTGAGCAAGATGTATGAGACAGGCGAAATACCCTCAGACTTAAAGAAGAATATAATAATTCCAATCCCAAAGAAAGCGGGTGTTGACAGATGTGAAAATTACCGAACTATCAGTTTAATAAGTCACAGCTGCATAATACTAACGCGAATTTTTTACAGGCGAATGGAATAACTAGTAGAAGCCAACCTTGGGGAAGATCAGTTTGGATTCCATAGAAATATTGGAACACATGAGGCAATATTGACCCTACGGCTTATCTTAGAAGCTAGATTAAGGAAAGGCAAACGTACGTTTCTAGCATCTGTAGACTTAGAGTAAGCTTTTGACAATGTTGCAGAGGTAAAATACAGGGAGCGAAAGCCTATTACAATTTGTACAGAGAGCAGATGGCAGTTATAAGAATCGACGGGGCATGAAAGGGAAGCAGTGGTTAGGAAGGGAGTGAGGGTTGTAGCCTCTCCCCGATGTTATTCAATCTGTATATTGAGCGAGCAGTCAAGGAAACAAATGAAAAATTCGGAGTAGGTATTAACATCCATGGAGAAGAAATAAAAACTTTGAAGTTCGCCGATGACATTGTAATTTTGTCAGAGACAGCAAAGGACTTGGAAGAGCAGTTGAACGAAATGGATAGTGTCTTGAAGGGAGGATACAAGATGAACATCAACAAAAGTAAAACTAGGATAATGGAATGTAGTCGAATTAAGTTGGGTGATGTTTAGGGTATTAGATTAGGAAATGAGACACTTAAAGTAGTAAAGGAGTTTTGCTATTTGGGGAGCAAAATAACTGATGATGGTTGAAGTACAGAGGATATAAAATGTAGACTGGCAAATGCAAGGAAAGCGTTTCTGAAGAAGAGAAATTTGTTAACATCGAGTATAGATTTAAATGTCAGGAAGTCGTTTCTGAAACTATTTGTATGGAGTGTAGCCATGTATGGAAGCGAAACATGGACGATAAATAATTTAGACAAGAAGAGAATAGAAGCTTTCGAAATGTGGTGCTACAGAAGAATGCTGAAGATTAGATGGGTAGATCTCGTAACTAATGAGGAGGTGTTGAATAGGATTGGGGAGAATGAAGTTTGTGGCACAACTAGACTAGAAGAAGGTATCAGTTGGTAGGACATGTTCTGAGGCCTCAAGGTATCACCAATTTAATATTGTAGGGCAGCGTGGAGGGTAAAAATCGTGGAGGGAGACCAAGAGATGAATACACCAAGCAGATTCAGAAGGATGTAGGTTGCAGTAGGTACTGGGAGATGAAGAAGCTTGCGCAGGATAGAGTAGCATGGAGAGTTGCATCAAACCAGTGTCAGGACTGAAGACCACAACAACAACAGCAAATGTATGAAAGTAAAAGAGAGGTCTTTGTAAACCGGTTGAAGTAACAACGGATAATCTTGGAAATCATGACCACCACCGAGCAAAGAGCAGCGTCGAGTCACACGTGCATCATGTTGTTGTTGAGGTCTTCAGTTCGAAGACTGGTTTGATGCAGCTCTCCATGCTACTCTACCATGTGCGAGCCTCTTCATCAGCAATAACGACTGCAGCCTACATCCTTCTGAATCTGCTTAGTGTATTCATCTCTTCATCTCCCTCTACGACTTTTACCCCAGTACTTCTCTCGAGTACTAAACTGATCCCTTTGTGTCTCAGAATGTGTTCTGTCAACTGATCCCTACATTTGGTTAAGTTGTGCCACAAATTCCTTGTCTGCTCTGTTCTATTCACTACCTCCTCAGTAGTTACGTGAACTTCCCACCTAATCTGCGGCATTCTTCTTTAGCATCACATTTTGAAAGCTTCTCTTATCTTAACTATCTATCGTCCATGTTTCGCTTCCATACTTGTCTAGACTCCAAACAAATATCTTCAGAAAAGACTTTCTAACACTTAAAATTGTATTCGACGTTAACAAATTTCTCTTCTTCAGAAATGCTTTCCTTGCCATTGCCAGTTAAAATTTTACATTGTCTCTACTTCGGCCATCATCAGCTGTTTTGCTGCTCAAATGACAAAACTCATCTAGTACCATAAGTGTCTCGTTTCCTAATCTAATTCCCTCAGCTTCACCTGATTATGCTCCTTTCGACACCCTGCTCTTCCAAATACTTCGCTATCACTGAGAGAATTACTAAGTCACTGGCAAACCTCAAAGTTTTTGTTGCATTCCCCATGAACTTGAATTTCCATTCCAAATTTTTGTGTGGTTTCCTTTACTGATTGCTCAGTGTACACATTGAATAACATCGGGGTTGGCTACAACTTGTCTCACTTCCTTTTCAAACACTGATTCCCTTTGATACCCGTCGACTCTTACAACTGCAGTCGGCTTTGACGGCTGTGTCAACCTTTCCTAGTTGTGGGACATTTTAATGCATGTAATGTGCTATGGGTTTCTACATCGACCTGCACCAAGGTCCGACGAGTCGACAGCCCCAATGTGTCAGAAGAGTTATGCCTTCTGGCGGCAGCACATACTTTTGCACTCTCATGAGGTGATTCTCGAACAGAGATGTTACATTCTCTTCGCCTGCCCTTATAGACGCTGATCACTGGAGCAGATGCGTTGTCTTCCCTCGTCTTCGCAGACAACCTAAGTGCCCTTCAGGCTATACTTCACATTTATTTTACTTTTTGTTACTCCAGTCTCGAAACTACTTGGACTGACCATTTATTTCATAACTTTCTCTTATATAAGCGTCTTTTCTTCGAGTGAGTGCAGGGACTGAGCTCGGTAACCAATACTTAGGACGACTTGTGTTGTTTAGTGATGCTTTTGACGTGTCCTTCTGGTATGCACATGGTTCATGCCACCCTCTTCACCAAGGTCATACAATGGAGATATATTGATTTGTAACTGTGGTCTTTTTATTCGAATCGGCCGTTATTAAACGTCATACAGGATTAAATACTCAATTCCGCCCTGTTGAATACAATGCACAGAACGTCGAGACAGTAATGTGAAACTGTCAGAAACGTAGTGACCACGGACCATCAAGCAGTGTTCACAAGGGATCACGTCAGTGGCGGTCGGTAACCAGAAAGCCTCTTGCAGTGGACTATTTGAAGACAAGCGCTAGTTCAACGAGATTGGGGTATCACTGAAATCACTTCTGTCGATGGCTGTCCATTGAAGATGACATATTGCGTCCCACCTACCAAGAAACTCTCAGTTCTGTCGCCAAATTCGATCTGTAGATGGTCCATGGATCGAAATGACTCATTTATTTTGAAAAATAAGCAACCGGGACGGAAAAACAAGCGATATATTGGAACTCTTTTAAGCAAGATTCTTTGTCATCTATGTAAAAGGACGTAGCCCTTCAAGACTTTCCGCAAGTCTTGCGTTTATTATCAACCACAGTATCAGAGTTGCTTCTGTTATGCCTCTTTTCCCCAGCACATTCTTTCTCATCCCTTTTCGCTTCTTTCACTTTCAAGGTGAAGAGAAGTACACTACAGGCCATTAAATTTGCTACACCAAGAAGAAATTCAGATGATAAACTGGTATTCATTGGACATATATATTATATTAGACTGACATGTGATTATATTTTCACGCAATTTCGGTGCATAGATCCTGAGAAATCAGTACCCAGAACAACCACCTCTGGCCGTAATAACGGCCGTGATACTCCTGGGCATTGAGTCAAACAGAGCTTGGATAGCGTGTACAGGAACAGCTGCCCATGCAGCTTCAACACGATACCAAAGATCATAAACGAATACACGCTTCCAATGTGCGTTCACCGCGATGTCGCCAAACACGGATGCGACCACCATGATGTTGTAAACATAACCTGGATTCATCCGAAAAAGTGATGTTTTGATATTCGTGCGCCCAGGTTCGTCGTTGAGTACACCATCGCAGGCGTTCCTGTCTGTAATGTAGCGTCAAGGGTAACCGCAGCCATGGTGTCCGAGCTGATAGTCCAGTGTGCTGCAAACGTCGTCGAACTGTTCGTGCAGATGGTTGTTGTCTTGCAAACGTCCCCATCTGTTGACTCGGGGATCGAGACGTGGCTGCACGATCTGTTACAGCCATGCGGATAAGATGCCTGTCATCTCGACTGATAGTGATATGAGGCCGTTGGGATTCAGCACGGCGTTCCGTATTACACTCCTGAACCCACCGATTCCATATTCTGCCAACAGTCATTGGATCTCGACCAACACGAGCAGCAATGTCACGATACGATAAACCGCAATCGCGGTAGGTTACAATCCGACCTTTATCAAAGTCGGAGACGTGATGGAACGCATTTCTCCTCCACACACGAGGAATCACAACAACGTTTAACCAGGCAACGCTGGTCAACTGCTGTTTGTGTATTAGAAATCGGTTCGAAACTTTTCTCATGTCAGGACGTGGTAGGCGTCGCCACCGGCGCCAACCTTGTGTGAATGCTATGAAAAGGTAATCATTTGCATGTGACAGCATCGTCTTCCTGTCGGTTGAATTTCGCGTCTGTAGCACGTCATGTTCGTGGTGTAGCAATTTTAATGCCAGTAGTGTTGTTATAAGTTCCACTCCAGTCTTACAATCTTCTTGATACGAACCTATCTTTCTTGTCCAGCCACTCTTACTATGTGACACTTAAACTCTTGGAAATGGCTGAAAGCCCGTGATTAAATGACAGACTAATTTACACATGAATGAGGCAGATAATGTGGAGGAAGATATTGTTTTACTTTAGGCTGTGGAACGCAGCACAAGGAAAAGAGGGGGAGGACACTTCGGTGTGGCGAACTGTCCCCGCAGTCGCCTCCAGCTGCTTCCCGTTGAGAGTATTCTCTGCGCGATGCCTTTCAATATTCTCCGGCGACGAGGTGTACTGCAGTGTAGCGTCGTGTGGGGCAGTGTAGCGTGGAGTGGCGGCGGTAGCTGTACTACTCCACACTGTCCTGCCGGCAGCAAGAAGCGCCTCATCTGCATGCAGCGCTCACAAGCACCCTCCGCCAGGCACTGATAACTTGGAGCGCCAGGTGCCCCTCTCCCTCCCTCTCTCTGTCTCTCTCTCTCTCTCTCTCTCTCGCTATCCCCCTGTCTGCGACACCTTCAGAGCTGCGAATGCAAGACCGTCTGCCCAGTCCATCGCTGGGAATCCCCGGACGTGCGCTGAATACGGCCAGCCAGTCCACGCCGGCGACCAGTTTTTCGTAGTCATCAGCCGGGAAGCTACCTCTCTCTCGCCGAATGCAAGTACGTGATCTGGAAGAAGAAAGTAATAGCTTCAGATGAAGATTGTGTTTGCCTTACGTACGTGTTGTTTCCTCAAAGATAGATACTGTGTTAAGGTGATCTTCAAGCCCTCAACGAAGATTTGAGCCATATTCGGTCCTGTAAATGGTGATTTACTGCCTCGTAAGGCGGGTGTGCAGCAGATTCCTTGTGGAAATTGTGATAAGTCATATACAGGTCAGACAACACCGGAGATACGCACACTTACTGCATCCAGACAAGACAGGTGTGGCTGCTGTATAAATACGGGGTGAAAAGTATTTAAACCGAAAAACTCTGGAAGGTTGTAGGGGACATCAATAACAAATATTTTTCCCGAATGTAATTTTTTCCTACGAGGAGTATTTAAACCGTTGGAGGCCGTATTACGCTCTTCAGTTGATGGAGGCCGTATTACGATCTTCGGTAGCTAGAGGGCGTATTACGCTCTTCAGTTGCAGGCAACTGCTGTCCACCAGTGTAGCAGTGCACTGTATCTGTTTACTAATGGAGCGATACACCTGGAGTGAGTACACTGATGTGGTTGGTGCGTACTACGTAGCGCACCACAACGGACGAGCTGCACAGAGGGTTTGTGGTGTGCGTACTGTAAGACCTTCGGTACGCACACCATCAGATTATTTGACTTGTCCCTCTAACGAAGTAGGCGAGTGTCAGCAATTTGTCTCGTGGTCTTATCGTGGCGTGTTTATCTTCTGCCGTTAGGTCAGGCGTTAGAAATGCCACTTGCACTCATAGAGTAGCAGATTGACGGTGATCAACTTTAAACAGAACCTGATTAATTTTCACACACATTTGTTAAAATAATAACAAGCATAAAAATTACTTAACTGGATTCTGGATGCCATTTACAATTGACAATCTGAAGTTCCTTTGGTCTTGGTACGTTAATCTTATTCTCACATATCTCTGATACTTGACAAAGTGTCTATACACATATCTTCATGGCTATGTACAGGAATATAGTAATCTTATTAGGTACAGACTGAAACTTGACTATAGACTGGTACAGACAAATGCAGACTAATGCAGACTGGTACAGACTAATGCAGACTGACTAATCGGAGGTCTGTACACTCGTTATAATACCTCGCGCGTTGAGGTATCACTGCGCGAGTGTGATCCGCGAGGAGAAAAGGTTCTATGTTAGCAGCAATCTCATTGGATGCGTTACATATTAATACGTGGATCGGCGGAAGCAGAATTTGGTCCGTCTCTAAGGCAGCGCCATCTCGTAGTGTGCAGACGGACGAGCACTGCGCCTGTGCTGTTGTGCTTAGCGGGGCGCGCTTTAGTGGGAAAGTTGTGTATGCGCTGACTATGCGGAACTATGTACACAACAGGGTTTATCAACAACAATATCCGAATCGCCGTATCCCGCATCATACGACCTTTGATGCTGTGTACCAACGTCTGCGTGAGACCAGGTCATTTAGCAGATTACCTGGACAGGGATGCCGTCGCACGGTAAGAACGCTGCAATTTGAGGAAGCTGTCTTGCAGCCTGTGGAGCGGGATCCTTCAATAAGCACTCGCGTAATTGCACGTCACATGGGGACGAATCAGACGAATGTAAGAACAGACCTTCGAGAGCAATTGTTACATCCACTTCACTTACAGCGTGTCCACAACCTGGAACCAGTTGATTATTCACCCAGAGCACAGTTTTCGCAGTGGTACCTCGAACAGTGTGAAATGCATCCTACATCTCCATCCTCTGTGTTATTTATCGATGAAGCAACGTTCGGGCGTGATGGAGTCTTCAACATGCTCAATTCGCATGTTTGGAGTCAGGATGACCCACATGCCACAGTTACATGCGCTCATTAAGTGTGTTTCTTCGTTAATGTGTGGGTCAGTGTTGTTGGAGACTGTTTAATTGGGCCATATCTGCCACCTAGTTGTTGTCTCTTGGTCATAAAAAAATTGGAAAAGTGTTTGTTGGTTTAATTAATTTGCAGCCAGAGAAATCTTCCTCTACCGTTTTAAATACTCCTCAGAGGAAAAAATGACATTTGTGAAAAATATTTGTTTAGATGTCGCCTACAACCTCCCAGAGTTTGTCGGTTTAAATACTTTTCACTCTGTATGTAGGGTGACAATTATTGAACCATATGAAATAAAACCTAAATTAGTTACAAACTATTTTATTCAACGTGTAAACGTCAGTACAGATATTCGGATTTAGGTTATGAAGTGTTCACTATGTCTGCCACCATTTGCGATGATGTGGCGCAGTCGAAGAGCGAAAACTGTATGACTCGCTCAAGTGTCGGACCATCAAAGCTGTTGATGACCTCCTTTTTTCAGCTCAGCAACGATTTTGTGTTATTACTGTATACCTTGTGTTTAATGTAGTCCCACAAAAAGGAGTCGCATGTTTTCTGATACGGGAAATATGTTGACCAATTTAGGCCCATGCCAATGCCCTCTGGGTGGCGCGGTCTCCAAAGTGCTCCTCCAGGACATCATACACTCTCCTTCTTCGATGGGGTCGAGCTCTGTCTTGCACAAACCACATATTGTCGAAATCAGGGTCACTTTGGATAACGGGGACGAAATCATCTTCCAAAACCTTCACGTACTATTCGGTAGTCACTGTGCCATCAAGGAATATCACACCGATTATTCCGTGACTGGACACTGCACACCACACAGTCACCCGTTGAGGGTGAAGAGACTTCTCAGTCACGAAATGTAGATACTCATTCCCCTAATTGAGCCAGTTTTGCTTATTGACGAACTTATCCAACTCAAAGTGGGCTTTGTCGCTAAGTCAAACCATACAGCGCGTACTAATTCCCATCACGCCCGGCGGCCAACCGTGCAGTTTAAACGCCCTAACGTAAACCGTAGTACTTCAATAACTGTCACCCTGTGCATAGATAAGCGAATCGAATGTATTAACTTTTGCGTTAGCAGAAGAGCCAACACCGTGTTACGAGTGGAGGCCGAAATGCACGCGTTTTAGCTCACGCAGGCTGGCGTGAAGAGGGAAGAACAATATTGACGTAACGTCTGGAACATTACAAGGAATTAGAATTCAGAAAGCAGACGTAATTAGTTTGATACTTAACTTTAATCCATTAAGGATGAACGTCGCTTTTGACGGTACAAGATTCACAATATCTGTTCAGAATACATTCTTGAAGATGGTTCTTATAGTAACTGAATATGGCGCCTTGCTAGGTCGTAGCAAATGACGTAGCTGAAGGCTATGCTAAACTGTCGTGTCTGCAAATGAGAACGTATGTAGACAGTGAACCATCGCTAGCAAAGTCGGCTGTACAACTGGGGCGAGTGGTACGGAGTCTCTCTAGAGTAGACCTTCCGTGTGGCGGCGCTCGGTCTGCAATCAGTGATAGTGGCGACACGCGGGTCCGACGTATACTAACGGACCGCGGCCGATTTAAAGGCTACCACCTAGCAATTGTGGTGTCTGGCGGTGACACCACATGAACCGCTTCACCATAGGCGGCGCACCGACCAGCATATGTGACCGCCCAAGTAGAGCGCTTAGGGCCACGCTTGGTACCTTGTCAGTATGCTTTGGCCCGACCTCTTAAGAGAGTGATGTTCTCCGAAAAAGCATGAAGACCATCCTCCTCACATAACCAGAGGCCTATCCCACACGACAGTCCACGACCGCCATCCACGACAAGAGATACAGGAACTGTGCTACCGTGTTTGGACTGCGAAACGCCGAGCTCAGTTGGCTAGCTCATAACTGCGACTGCGCCTTGTCGTCAGTCTTTCGAATCACTCTGAGGATGACCGGACGATAGAGGGCCGTAACATCAGTTGAAGAATAAATATTTGCAAAGCTGCGTGCCAGAAAGTTAGTGGAATACGATGGGACGTCTTCCGTTCTCCATGTACATAAACTATCTCGTGGACAGCAATCCGACAGAGAATGGTGACGCTGTTGTGTAAAGATACGTTCTCTCGTCGGCTGAGGTACGTCGATTCACCGGACTTACACGGAAATTCTAATTGTTGTGATGAATAGCAGATTTATATAAAGGTGTGTAAGTGCCAGTTAGTAGGAATGCGTGAGAGAGGCATTCTTGTAACAAGATATTAATGGTGCTCTGCATGCCACAGTCGCATCGATTGAATAACTAGGTGAGACGGTGCGGAACGAGACGAAATGAACCGAGCGCAGATCAGTTGCAGAAAAGTTGAATGGCTGACTACAGTTTGTTGGTAGAGCTTTTGGAAAATTTAATACACTTACGCTCATGAACATTACGACCCCGTGCTTCACAGTGTGTAGTTCCCCCTTAGAAACGCTGTGAAGCTTTAGATTATGCCTAACACGGATTCGACTAGTCCTTGGTAGCTTTCCGAGAGTGTGCGGTACCAGATGTTTACATACGTCATCCAGTGCCCTTGAATTACGGTGCAGCAGTTTGTGACTGCTGAACTGGCGCCAGATAGTGAGACGGATGTGTTCCGTCGGGTGCAGAGCAGATGCATTTGGTGACCTAGACGTTAACGTGAGTTCATTATCATGTTCCTCAAATCACTGTAGGATGATCCGTTGACACTAGGACAGTTATCCTGCTGGTATATCCCACCAGTTTCGGGGAAGACATCGAGGGGTGAGGCGCCAGTCTCTCGTCAGAGCCAGTTGTGTGGTCTGTCCTACAGCACTGCTGATTCTCCGAAAAACTTCCTGTCCATCTCCCTTTTGGTTGGTTAGTTGGTTGGTTGGTTGTTTGGGGAAGGAGACCAGACAGCGTGGTCATCGGTCTCATCGGATTAGGGAAGGATGGGGAAGGAAGTCGGCCGTGCCCTTTCAGAGGAACCATCCCGGCATTTGCCTGGAGTGATTTAGGGAAATCACCTGCCTTTTGAGTTGTGCCGCTGCCCGCTAGTGAACTTCCAGCCAGCCTCGACTCAGAGCTGACGGAAATTATTCCCGGCAAGAAAATAACTCATGGAGACATGCTGCTTCTGTACACAAACCACAATCAACCTCTTATTACAATGCGTTGTTATTACCCCCCTGTGAAGACGTACTTAGTGTTTAATAATTGCATAAAAACAGCACAAATAATCCCTGAAGTGAAATGAAGGCAGCCGGAAACAACAGCCTCTTTTCAACATCACACTCGAAGGGATCCAGGTGGTCCACAGTAATATAAATTTAGTCTACAGTTTTCAGGGTTCCTTTGATTACTACCATGAGTTCCATGGTCGACCAGGTCAACGTCCGATGTACGAAAATACTGCCCCCACGAGCTTCCGTCCGTGGCACAGAACTACCAGCTGTTCACCTGGGTGACAGTCTTTCTGAACACGACTATCGAACTGGTCGAGCAGGCGAGACGTTTTACTGATCCGCGGTCTAATGTCGATGATAAAAGCATATGGTTATTCTGCTGTGGAGCGCCATGTTCGATAATTTTCGCTGAACGATGTGCTCTGGAACACTCGTGCCCACTGTCGTCAGATGAACCACAAATAGTTGCCTATCTCGAATAACAGAGTGGGCAGCCCTCCGACCTCCACCGTTTGTGACGAGCTATGGGCATCAAACCATAGTCGCCCGTTCGTCTGTTCATCGTCCTTAATTCACCCTGCACAATGCTCATGGCCGGCCGCGGCGGCCAATCAGTTCTTGGCACTTCAGTCCGGGACCGCGCGACTGCTACGGTTGCAGGTTCGAATCCTGCCTCGGGCATGGATGTTTGTGATGTCCTTAGGTTAGTTAGGTTTAAGTAGTTCTAAGTTCTAGGGGGCTGATGACCTCAGATGTTAAGTCCCATAGAGCACCGAGCCATGTGAACCACAATGCTCATGACAGCAGCATGCGACAACTGACCAGCTTCACCTTTTCCGAAACGCTCGTCTCAGGATGCCGGAGCATAACAATGTGCCCTTCGTAAAAGGAACTTACGTCACTGGATATGCCCATTTGCGCACAGTTTCGTCGCCAGAGAGTTTTCTGTTTCGTTTCTGCTCCTTTAATACATTTCCTTCACCGCGTAATGTCGCCTCAAGGCCACCAGGTTTCATATAGTGTTGCGATGGGCAGTGGCTTTCCTCATGAGTGTTTAAAAGAGACCAACTTACAGCATAACTTCATATGTGAATCCCTTGCAATAAAAGAGGAAGGGATTAATGATCAAATCAATGTAACGAATAACAAATAAAAATGTAAAACGTAAACAGGTTAAACAATTGATCTATCCCCATCATCATCCCTCTCTCTCTCTCTCTCTCTCTCACTCTGTTTCATACACCATACAGACACACACACACACACACACACACACACACACACACACAAAAGACACACAAACACACGCGCACACAAACACAAATAGAAAGGAACAAGTATCAAATCACACATACCCAACACAAACAAAAGACAAAGGATGAACACATAGCGACAATTGACAACACACTGTGGACACGAACATGTTCAACAAATAGTGAAAAGTGCAAGTGAAGTGTTGTAACCAATCTGGGTGACAAAACACCGAATATCGGCCATCTGGGGTAGGAAGACCGAGTAAACACAACACCAGGAAGACACATCTGCACTAGCAGCATTAGAAATTGTAAATAACGCCAAACGATAATTTCACTTCACGAAACTAGTACTGCAAAAGTTCTCTCTAATCTATAAAACAAAGAACAATATGATAAACCGTAACAGAGTAACAAACTCGTAACTAGTACATAATGCATTATCATACACACTGAAGCGCCAAGGAACTGGTATAGGGATGCCACTTCAAATACAGAGATATGCAAACAGCCAGAATACGGCTCAGCGGTTGCCAACGCCTGAATAAGACAACATGTGTCTGGTGCAGTAGTTAGATTGGTAACTGCTGCTACAACGGTAAGGTTTCAAGATTCTCGTTAGTGTGATCGTCCTCTTATATTCGGCGCACGAGCGACGAGACACAGCATCTCAGAGGTATCGATGAAGTGGGGATTTTATCGTACGACCTTTTCACGAGTGTACCGTGAATATCAGGAATCAGGTAAAACTTCAACTCTCCGGCATCGCTGCGGCCGGAAAAACGTCCTGTAAGAACGGGACCAACGACGACTGAAGAGAATCGTTCAAAGTGACAGGAGTGCAATCTTTCCTCAAACTGTTGCAGATTTCAGTGCAGGACGTCAACAAGTGTCACCATGCGAACCATTCAACGAAACATGATCGATATGGGCTTTCGGAGCCAAAGCCCCACTCGTGTACCCTTGATGACAAAGCTTTACGCCTCGACTCGCCCCGTCAACACCAGCATTGGACTGTTGATCACTGGAAACATGTTTCCTGGTCCAATCAGCCTCGTCTCAAATTGTATCGAGCGGATGGAGACAACCTCCTGAATCCGTGGACCCTGCATGTCAGCAGGGGACTGTTCAAGCTGGTGCTAGTGTCGCAATAAAATTGTTTTTTACTCAGCTGTCATTAGACGGCCCAAAGGAAATATTAGTTACATGCTGAATTTGTAAGGTCAGAAAAAAAGTATGGAAAAACTACGATAAGACTGACTGTAAATAGATACAGTGTTGAGGAGGCCAAGAGAATAGTTCGATACCATGAATGGAAGGTTACAGTTACAACCACCTTCCATCGATACCACCGAACTGCGAAATTCCTGCAATACCTTGTCAAAAATAACCACAAATTCTTGTCACCTCTAAGTACTTCATATCACTTAATTGGTTTTGAATAGATCACACTGAAAACATTCACATAAAAGCATGTCTTGTTTGATATTGTAAGGGGAAATCCATCCCTGCACCCTCCTCGTGGTCTGTCTCCAAAAATGTCAAAACCTACCAGAAGATGACGTCTCACATTATTTACTGACATTCTGAATGGTTCAAATGCCTCTGAGCACTATGGGACTTAACTGCTGAGGTCATCAGTCCCCTAGAACTTAGAACTACTTAAACCTAACTAACGTAAGGATATCACACACATCCATGCCCGAGGCCGGATTCGAACCTGAGACCGTAGCGGTCGCACAGTTCCAGGCCGAAGCACCTAGAACCGCTCGGCACCACCGGTCGGCTGACATTCTCATTTTTTTCATATTCATTACTTTTCAACTGATGATCTAACGTAACACTACTATGACATACACGTGGCTATCTTATCGCACTTGCATTTATGTCTGTAAGTATGATTCACGTAATTAAACGTGTAATAGATATATTTGAACATGTTTAAAACTATTTTTAATTGTTTGTTATCTATTTTGTCAATGTGGTGCCATGTGCGAGTCTATTTACAAGTCATCATGGCTTCAATGTAATTGCACTGGAGATAGCTACATAAAAGCTTAAATCGATCTGCAATAAAGCGATTAAAATTCGCGACCGATGCTGCCCTTCTTCCTGCCTTGGATATTCAAAATAGCTATAGGTTTATAGAGTTAGTTTTCGTCATTTTTCGTTGTATAAGTTTATAAATGCAAAGATGTAAGACAAATATAGCGAAAGCTTGTAATTTTTTTAAAAAAGTTTCTGATTACACGCTGGGTTGTCAGTTGTTTGTCAATTCCGAACCTTGCCTTTTGGGGAACTGCTGTTTTGAAAAGCAGAGCTGAAATTGCAGTGCGCTCCTATAGGGACCCTTCACAACTAGCTGTTCCGGGCACTGGAAGCTCGAAATCAGCTGTTGCGAACAATGCAGTTGTCTGGGTGTCAACAACGAATTGCTCAATTACTATAACTATAGCCTCGGATGGACGCAGGAGTGCTTATACACGTATCTCAAGTAAGTTGCTCCACGTAAGGATTGCTGAACGCAAGAAGAAATGACATCAGTTGTTCCACATGCAAGGCTCATTGAATTATTTAAAATAAATTACATAACCCTATCGTATGTCTGAATAATTGAAGCTGTTCTTGTAATTTTTTCCGATGAGCTTTAAAGAAATGCTGGATTAAAGATGAAAACATTTGTATAACAGGAAGATAATATAACTGCTGCTGCTTCACAGCTTTGAAGAAAATTTTGTTCATAAAGTAACTGCTTTTGGTAGAAAGTTGATAGGATAATTTCAAACAGCTTAAGGTTTTCTGGCGTGGCCATTAGTTGGAATCGCGTAAGGCCGTTAAAGAATAATTATATATCAATAATCCTCTTCAATAGGTGAAAAAGTAGTTTGCGTGCATTTCCTGAGATTCTCTTTCGTCGGAGATCTTAAAATAATATCATTCCCTGTAAAGGCAGACATATCTGCGCTCTAAAATCATAGTACACGTTTCACTATATATATAATATAGTGAACAATGTCGGATGTTTTCAAAAGATTTTCGTGGATGATGCTCTTGTTATATAGAGAACCTGAATGCAAGAGAATTGTAGAAAAATGCAGGAAGACCTACAAACGACCGTCTGTTGGTACAGAGATGGGCAGTTGACCCCCTCACATAAATTGAGAGTGCGGAGCAGAAATAGGCGGAAAATCCTATTAACGTATTATTATACCATTGTTGGAAAAACCACTGTAAGCAGTCAAATCCGTTAAATATCTGGAAGTGATAAATTCCGTTAAATATCTGGAAGTGTGGGTACGGAGCGATGTACAGTGGTAACGGTGCTAGAATGAGATTCGGTGGGTGGATCTTCGGGATGTGTAGTCCGCCTATGAGTGCAGTGGCTGTTTGACTGATATTGTCAGTCCTGGTTCTGTATCAGATAAGATCGACAGAAAAAATGGAGATGATACAAAGCAGAACCGCACGTTTTGTCACAGGTTCGTTTGGTAAGTGCGAAAGCGTCTCGCAGATGCTCATCCATCTCCAGGAGCAGACTTTTCAAGAGACGCATTGTGGATCATGGAATCGTTTATGTGAAAATTCGGTGAGCTTACATTGCTATAGTCGTCAAATAACTAATTGCTTCCTCGTGCGTTTATTTCCAGAAAATACCATGAAACTGACATTAGATAAACTTGAGTTCTCACGGAGGTTTACGAGAACCATCTTGTTGCGCACGATTCACGACTGGAACAGCAAAAGTGACTGCATACATACTCAGCAAACGGTCATGCGGTGTTTCGCCGAGGGTACCACGTATTAATAATAGTCGTTTCGTTACCTCTTCCACTTGCAGATAGAGGCAGGAAAAATCGACTGTCTACACGCCTCCGTATCAGCACCTAAGCCTCATATCTTATCTTCGTGGTCCTTACGTGAAGTGTACGTTGCCTTCCTCCACGGATTCATATTTGAATTCCCGAACCATCTTCGTAACACTAGTGTGTTGTTCGAACCTACCGCTAACGAATGTAGCACGAAGCCTCTGAATTGTTTCGATGTCTTCCTTTAAAACGACCTCGTGCGTGTCCGAAACACCCGAGCAGTACTCAAGAATAGGTCGCACTGTCGTCCTATATGCGGTCTCCTTTACAGATGAACCACACTTTCATATAATTCTCCCAATAAACCCAAGTCCACCATTCGCCTTCACTACCACAGATCCCTAATGCTCACTCCATTTTATATCACTTTGCAACGTTACGCCCAGATATTTAATGACCTCATTTTGTCAAAGAAGAACACTATCTATTCTGTATCCGAACATTACGGTTTTGTTTTTCCTAGTGATCCTCATAAACTTTACACTTTTCTGCATATAGAGGTAGTTGCTATTCATCATACTGACTGGAAATTTTGTCTAAGTCGTCTTGTATCCTCCTATAGCTACACATCATCAGCAGCTTCCCATGCACCATAGCAACATCAAAAATACCCTCAGATTGCTGCCTATACTTTGCGCCACATCATTTATGTATATACACACATCAAAAAAAGTTTTGCATCACCTCAGTTGCCAGAACTCCTTAAGACAGACGTTGACAGTGGATATTATATTACAGACACAGTCCCTTTGACTCTTTAGAGATGTCACCAAACCCGCCCAAAGACGTAAACAACCATGCATGAGCAGCGCCTATTAGACGTAGGGGGTCAATCAGCCGATCAGTTCCAGTCAATCCACGAGAAAGGAGGTACACGGCTCGTGTTGTCTGCAGGTCAACCATGCCTAGACCGTCAATATCGCCATTCGATTGAGTTCGCATTGTTACTTTGTGCCAAGAGCTACTACTGCAGTGGATGACCACTACCTACGTATTATGGCTCGGAGGAACCCTGACAGCAACTCCACCATGTTGAGTAATGCTTTTCGTGCAGCCACAGGACGTCTTGTTACGACCGAAACTGTGCGCAATAGGCTGCATGATGCCCATCTTCACTCCCGACGTCCATGGCCAGGTCTATGTTTGGAACCACGACATAATGCAGTGCGTTACAAATGGGTCCAACAACATGCCGAATGGATCGCTCAGGATTGGCATCACGTTCTCTTCAGCGATGAGTGTCGCCTATGACTTCAACCAGACAATCGTCGGAGAAATGTTTGGAGGTAACGCGGTCAGGCCGAACGCCACAGGAACTGTCCAGCGAGTGCACCAAGCTGGAGGTTCCTTGCTGTTTTGTGGTTTCATTATGTGCTGCCGACGTAAATCGCTGGTGGTCACGGAAGGCGTCGAACGGCTGTACGATACGTGAATGTCATCCTCTGACAGATAGTGCAACGATATCGGCAGCATATTGTCGAGGTATTCGTCCTCGTGGACGACAATTCGCGCCCCCTTCGTGCACATCTTGTGCATAACTTCATCTACAACTATATGGATACTCTGCAATTCACACTTAAGTGCCTGGCAGAGGGTTCATCGAACCACCTTCACAATCCTCTATTATTACAATCTTGTAAAGCGCGCGGAAAGAATGAAGACCTATATCTTTCCGCGCGAGCTCTGATTTCCCTTACTTTATCGTGGTGATCGTTCCTCCCTAGCCGCGCGGGAGTAGACGAGCGGTCTTTGGCGCTGCAGTCATGGACCGTGCGGCTGGTCCCGGCGGAGGTTCGAGTCCTCCCTTGGGCATGGGTGTGTGTGTTTGTGGTTCAAATGGCTCTGAGCACTATGGGACTCAACATCTTAGGTCATAAGTCCCCTAGAACTTAGAACTACTTAAACCTAACTAACCTAAGGACATCACACACACCCATGCCCGAGGCAGGATACGAACCTGCGACCGTAGCAGTCCCGCGGTTCCGGACTGCAGCGCCAGAACCGCACGGCCACCGCGGCCGGCTGTGTGTGTTTGTCCCTAGGATAATTTAAGTAGTGTGTAAGCTTAGGGACTGATGACCTTAGCAGCTAAGTCCCAGAAGATTTCACACACATTTGAACATTTTTTTATTTATTCCTTCCTATATAGGTCGGTATCAACAAAATATTTTCGCATTCTGAGGAGAAAGTTTGTGAATGGAATTTCGTGAGAAGATTCCGTCGCAACGAACAACGCCTTTCAATGATTTCCAGCCCAAATCCTGTATCATTTCTGTGACACTCTCTCCCATATTTCGCGATGATACAAAACGTACTGCCTTTCTTTGAACTTTTTCGATGTACTCCGTCAGTCCTATGTGGTAAGGATCCCACACCGCGCAGCAGTATTCTAAAAGAAGACGGACAAGCGTAGTGTAGGCTGTCTCCTTAGTAGGTCTGTTACATTTTGTAAGTGTCCTGCCAACAAAACGCAGTGTTTGGTTAGCCTTCCCCACAACATGTTCTATGTGTTCCTTCCAATTTAAGTTGCTCGTAATTGTAATACCTAGGTGTTCAGTAGAATTTACGGATTTTAGATTATACTGATTTATCATGTAACCCAATTTTAACGAGTTCCTTTTAACACTCATGTGTACGACCGGACACTTTTTATTATTTACGGTCAACTGTGGATGACCAGACACTTTTTGTTATTTACGGTCAACTGCCAATTTTCGCACCTTTCAGATATCTTTTCTAAATCGTTTTGCAGTTTGTTTTGATCTACTGATGACTTTATTAGTCGATAAACGACAGCGTCATCTGCAAACAAGCTAAGACGGCTGCTCAGATTGTCTCCCAAATCGTTTATATACATAAGGAATAGCAAAGGGCCTATAATAGTACCTTGGGGAACGCCAGAAATCACTTCTGTTTTACTCGATGACTTTCCGTCGATTACTACGAACTGTGACCTCTCTGACAGGAAATCACTTCCTTCAGGACAACGACATCGCTCGACTAGATTAGCCAGGATGTTCTCTGTACATGAACCCTATCAAACTAGCCTGCGTTAGATTGAAAAGGGCTGTTTATGGATGACGTGATCCACCAACCACAATGAGGGATCTACGACGAATCGTCGTTGAGGAGTGGGACGATCTGGACCAACATGGTCTTGATGAACTTGTGGACACTATGCCACGACGAATACAGGCATGCATCAATGCAAGAGGACGTGCTACTGGGTATTATAGGTACCGATGTGTGCCGCAATCTGGACCACCACCTCTGAAAGTCTCTGTTTATGGTGGTACAAGTCGCAATGTGTGGTATTCATAAGCAATAAAATGGACGGAAATTATTTTGATGTTTATCTCTATTCCAATTTCCTGTACAGGTTCATGTACTCTGCGAACCGAGGTGATGCAAACTTTTTTTTTATGTGTGTGCTGTGACTTATAGCCTGGTATATGGAACATGGTGCGTGCAAAAATGAACCCAGGGACACTTCTCCTGGCATGGAGTGCAAGCAAGTTAATTCACCATTGATTTGCGATGGCATCCAGAAAATGGATGTGTGGCTTAATAGAAGGGGTCAGAATTAAAATGTTTAATTTACCTCCAGTGTAGACTACGCTACGATGTGCGGTCCGACTGATAACGCCATATTGTAAACGGATCACCGGGACGTACTGCAAACGCTGTGGAGTATGGATTGATCTTTTTATTATTTATCAGTTAATTAATTAATTAATTTTTTTCATAAGTCTTCTGACTTGTTTGACGTGCACTGCCACGAATTCCTCTCCTGTGCCAACCTCTTCATCTCAGAGTACTACCGCAACCTACGTCCGCAATTATTTGCCGATTGTAATCCAATCTCTGTCTCCCTCTACAGTTTTTATCCTCTACAGCGCCCTCTAGTAAAGTGGAAGTTATCCCCTGATGTTTTAGCACATGTTATATCATCGTGTCCCTTCTCCTTGTGTTTTCCGCGTATTTCTTTCCACTCTGATTCTACTCAAAACCTCGTCATTCCTTACCTGACCTGCCCACCTAATTTTCAACATTGTACTATAGCACCACATCTCAAATGCTTCGATTCTCTTCTCTTCCGTTTTTCCCACAGACCGTGTTTCAGTACAATACAGTGCTGTGCTCGAAACGTATATTTTCATAAATATCTTCCTCAAATTAAGGCCTCTTTCTGACATTAGTAGACTGCCATTGGAGGGGAATGCACTTTTTGCAATTGCTAGTCTGCTTTTGATGCCCGCCTAGCTCCGTCCTTCATTGGTTATTTTGCTGTTGGGTAATAGAATTCCTTAACTTAATATACTTCGTGACCATCAATCCTGATGTTATGTTTCTCGCTGTTCTCATTTCTGCTGCTTTCACCTCTTTTCGATTTACTGTCAATCCATATTCTGTACTCATTAACTGGTCATTCAATACATATGATCATGTAACTTTTCTTCACTTTCACTCAGGATAGCAATGTCGTCACCGAATCGTATCATTTATATCCATTCACCTTGAATTTTAATTCCACTCTTTAATCTTTCTTTTATTACCATCATTTCTTCTTCGATGTACAGATTGAACAGTAGGGGTGACAGACTAAATCCCTGTCTTAAACTCTTTTTAATCCGAACACAAAACAAAGGGACAGAGTCAATATTACCTAACCTGCTAGTTCGTAGTCTTTGACTATCAATACCTCTGACTCTGGTCATCTTTAGTGGCACTAGTGTTCACTTTTCGTGTGTTATCTTTCATCAATTACTCAAAGAACCGAGGTTTTAAATTTGCTTGTACATCGCTTGTTCGTTGTATTTTAGGCCTTGTAAATGCCGGGGTGTGCTCCCTCCGAAGTATCGGCGGTCGCTGTAAATATTACCTGGCTGAATTCCCGTAAGCTATTTGAACATCGTTCTTGGTCGTCCACTTTCATTATTCCCTCTTGGCTCTTGTAGATATTTTATACAACCCGTCCTTCCCTGTAGCT
Source organism: Schistocerca nitens (assembly GCF_023898315.1). Lineage (NCBI taxonomy): Eukaryota > Metazoa > Arthropoda > Insecta > Orthoptera > Acrididae > Schistocerca > Schistocerca nitens. Next base: position 109,272,992 of record NC_064622.1, on the reverse strand, counting down.
TACTCCTATTTCCCAAACTGATAATCATCTAATACACACTCAATTTTATTTTCCGTTGTGCTGTATATCATTTTCGTCAGCAACTTGGATGCTTGAGCCGTTAAGCTGATTGTGCTATAATTCTCGTACTTGTCGTCTCTTGCCGTCTTTGGAATTGAGTGGATGATGTTCTTCCGAAATTCAGATGGTGTATCGCTAGTCTCAAACATTCTACACAGCAACTCGTTTTGTTGTCACTTCCCTCTATTATCTTAGAAGCTCTGATTGACTGGTATCTGTCTCTTCTGCCTGATTTTATCTTAAGTCTTCCAAGTCTCTTTTAAATTCTGATTGTACCTGGTCTGTACCGGAGCCAAGGCTTTGCTCTGCTGTGCAGTGCCCTGCTCTGCCCTGTACTGCTGCGGGTCGGTCGATGTCGCCATCTGTATGCGGGCCGAGGTCCGGCAGTAGACGGGGCCAGTGCTGATAACTCGCGTTCCGCCTGCTGACTTCTGACTGCTGACACCGTTCTTTTGGTGCTCCAGAGCTGGCTTGCTTGCGAACCGTTGGGCATGTGTGTGATCGCCGGTCACTGTGCCGACAGCCAATGAATAGGTACAGGGTGACAATTATTCAACCAGTTTTGCTATTTGGGGAGCAAAATAACTGATGATGGCCGAAGTAGAGAAGATATAAAATGTAGACTGGCAATGGCAAGGAAAGCATTTTTGAAGAAGAGAAATTTGCTAACATCTAGTATAGATTTAAGTGTCAGGAAGTCGTTTCTGAAAGTATTTGTATAGAGTGTAGCCATGTATGGAAGTGAAACGTGGACGATAAATAGTTTAGACAAGAAGAGAAAAGAAGTTTTCCAAATGTGGTTGCTACAGAAGAATGCTGAATATTAGATGGGTAGATCACAGAACTAATGAGGCCGGCCGTGGTGGCCATTGCGGTTCTAGGCGGTTCAGTCTGGCACCGCGTGACCGCTACGGTCGCAGGTTCGAATCCTGTCTCGGGCATGAATGTGTGTGATGTCCTTAGGTTTAAGTAGTTCTAAGTTCTAGGGGACTGATGACCTCAGATGGTAAGTCCCATAGTGCTCAGAGCCATTTGAACCCATTTTTGAACTAATGAGGAGGTATTGAATAGAATTGGAGAGAAGAGAAATTTGTGGCATAACTTGACTAGAAGAAGGGATCGGTTGGTAGGGCATATTCTGAGGCATCAAGGAATCACCAGTTTAGTATTGGGGGGCAGAGTGGAGGGAAAAAATCGTAGAGGGAGACCAAGAGATGAATACACTAAACAGGTTCAGAAGGATGTAGGTTGCAGTAGGTTCTGGGAGATGAAGAAGCTTGCACAGGATAGAGAAGCATGGAGAGCTGGATCAAACCAGTCTCTCGACTGAAGACCACAACAACAACATGAAATAAAATCATTGTAACTTCTGAACGGTTTGCGTTAGGACGTTCAAATTGTACCGTTGACCACGGGGCATGATGGGAATTGGTATGGTTTGGTTTAGCGACGAAGGTCACTTTCATTTGCATGGGTTCGGCAGTAAGCAAAATTGGTGCATTTGAGGGACTGAGAACGCGCATTTCGCAATCGAGAAGGCTCTTCACCGTCAACAGGTGACTGTGTTATGTGCAGTGTCGTCACGAAACAATCGGTGCGATATTCCTTGATGGCATCGTGACTACCGAACGGTACGTGAAGGTTTTGCAAGATGATTTAATCCCCGTTATCCAAAGTGACCCCGAGTTCGACAAGATGTGGTCCATGCAAGACGGAGCTCGACCCCATAGAAGCAGGAAAGTGTCTTACGTCCTGAAGGAGCAGTTCGGGGACCGCAATCTGCCTCTGGGGTACCCAGAGGCCACTAGCATATGCTTCGATTGGTCGCCATATTCTCCGGATCTGAAGACATGTGACTCCTTTTTGTGGGGCTATATTAAAGACATGGTGTACAGCAATAACCCCAAATCCATAACTGAGCTGAAAACAGCCATTCAGGAGGTCATCAACAGCATCGATGTTCCGACACTTCAGCATGTCATGCAGAATTTCGCTATTCGACTGCGCCACATCATCGCCAATGATGGAAGGCAAATCGAATATGTTTGAAATGCACATAACAACAATCTTCTGACTTAAGGGCAAGACAAAATTTTGAATTTTCAATTTAAGAGAGGTTAAACTCGGCTAAAGGCCACATACTAAAGAATACCAGTCTTATAACCTTAGGGTATGAACAAAATTTTGAAATTTTAATTTAAAAGAGATTAAAAATCGTCTGAAATCCACACACCATGTAAAAACGATTTTACGGCTTAAGGACTAGGAAGAAGTGCTTTCAGTCTGAAAACGCTGAGGGCTTTAGCTGAAAACATTTCATGCAAACTCGACTGAAGGCCTCATACCCCAATAAATAATAATTTTATGACTTAACGACAAGAGCAAGATTTTAAATTTCCAGTTTAAAAGTGTTTACAACTCGGCAGAAGGCTACACACCATGGAGAAAACAATTTCACGGCTTATGGCCTGAAGAGAAGAAAAAAACTTACAATTTTAATAAGCTAAAACTCGACTGAAGGCCACACAGAGTACTTAAGTGGACCGCACCCTGCCTATCTATCCCATGTTAATTTAGGCAAGTATTTGACCCATTTCTGAAAAAACTATTTGATTCAGGACCTTAATATTCTTACTGAATCTTACATGATGCTAACAGAGTCAACTGTACTAAAATCTACTTTATCCATTTTATAGTTTTTAAGAAATACGTTTTTGAATTTACTAACAAAAAATATTAAGTTTTTTGCGGAAAATATTTTTGTGAACTTTCTAATGGGGGAATATTAATGAATGTTGTACAAGAGGTGACTTTTTCTGTTGTGCAGAGTCTCTGAAAATTTCAATCATTTATCTATGATAGTTTCGTATATAATGGGGAATATGTACTGAAAATTTTAGCATGTGGGAAATTGACTTTGTGGAAAAAACTTTTGAAATTTGTTACTTACACTTAATTAAAACTGTCCTGCTGCATATGATGGCCCTTCTTTGGCCTCTAGCAGGTCTTCCAGCATCTTTTTCACCTCTCTGGATGTTTGTCTTGCTTTCTTGGCCATATTAGATGCAGACCTGCCTGGTTCGGCTATCCTCATTTTATCGCAATGTTGCAGCCCAGTGATCATAATTTCACCAGGATTAATTTCCAGCTTTTTCGGTACCCAACACTTTTCAATATTACCACAATTGAGTGTAATTACAGCATCATGATCTCCTAGTTTCATTGTATGCATGCCTACAAGTACAGATTTAGGAAGGCCATTTCAAACTATGCTGTTGAAACATTCTTTTGGGTTCTGTGCCTGCCCATTCAGACATTTCCTTAGAAGGTCAGGACGAGCCAAGTCTCTGAAGATAGGTTTAAATGCTGTAATAACAGCAGCAGGAAGCCCTATTTGCACCACGAATTTTCTCCTGATGGACACAATCCACGACATGGCTTATCATCAGTAGAGGACTTATGGAAGAATATGGCCCAAACATCTGCCTTCATTGCCTCCAGATTTTCTTTCTTTCTCCTACTTACATACCCATTGTATACCTGCAAGTTTTCTATTTCAGTTTTAGTTAACCGACCCTGTCCAGTCAACAATTTACCATCTTCTAATTTTTCTCCTCTCATATCAACAGTTAGTTTTCTTAGCCTTGTTCCCAAACGTTTTTGAACATGGTCTACACATTCTAATTTGCTAAGAATGGCACATCCATATGGCATAGAGTTCACCACATTGTTGTATGCCTTACTGTCACCATCGTCCAAGTATTTGGTGTACCATACGCCTCTTGTTTCTACGGAGTGATGAAATATTTATTGTACTCCACGAACGTCCATACCACCACTTGTTCCTCTGAAATAGCCACACAGTTGTGTTCTTTATGTTCATTGACTTTACAACATTTGCAATATTTAGTCATTATCTCCACATCTAACACTTTACCAGAGTCTACACTCGTGGCAGTCTCTACTCCATTGAGAGAAGTTCTGCCAACTTCCATCAAGTGCAACTGCAACATCCAAACATCCATCATTTTCTTCCACTCCTTCCCTAGCAGCCAGTTTCATGGTTTCCTCACTGACTTCACATACAGCTTTCTGTAATATTGCAATCAGTTTTTTCAAATTTATTTGGTGGTTGATGTAAGTTCATCACTGAACAAAATGTTCTCCCTGCAGCCATATCCTTTTCAATGGGTCGTAAGGCATAAACTAACCTAGTATTGATTTCATAAGGGCCACTTGCATCTGGGTTTGAAGAAATAAATGAAATCAAAGCTGAGCATTTAGTGCAAATTAAATCCAAAGCAATTGCTAGGGCTTTTCTACCACTGGAACTCTCACAAATTTTCACGCTTTGTGACTCACCACACTGTCTACATTGTACAAATTTAGGAATTACTTCTGATAATATTCTCAAATTTATAATAATGGTATTGTACCCCTTGTCACTTATAGTAAATTCGTTGTAATTCCTTTGAAATGGTGAGAGCTTAAGAATTACAATTTGAAACATCGTTTTCAGGCGACATAACCTCTCGTACAGAAAGCTTTCTAAACTTGTTTCCTCTAAATTGTCGTTTCTTGAAAATGCCTTTACCTTTCGTCATCTTCAATAAATACAACAAAACACACATAAACAAGCACTGCAAACGTAAGTATAACAACTACTCGCAATCACACTTCAACAAAAGTAACCGCGTGTTTGAAAACGTGTTGTTTACAAACAGCAGAAACAAAAGAATACCGACCGTTGCATTCCAAGGATAGCCAACACACTCGGGAGTAAAAAGAAGTCCCTAACGGGCAATGTAGGTCATGTAAACATCTAAAATATACGCAGAAAAGTGGGTGACTTTTTTTCGACCTGAACCACGGTGTTGTCCCCTTAAGACTAAAAGGAAATCACTATATAAAACACAAGGAGAGGCGCTCAGAAGGTTCCAAGGGTCGGCCTGGGAAGTAGAAGTAACGCACGTTTAGTGAGACAGGCAGCCAGACCGACAACTTCTTAATTGCAAGGTAACCCAACCGAAGGCCAGCCGACAAACCAACCAACCAAATAAGTTCTGGTCCACCTGACGAGCAAAACGACCACAAGACGTCAATAGCTCAATGTTCTGGATACTGGTGCCCAATCCAGCCTAGTTAGAATAGACGCCCAAAACTAGCAACACACCTCAGATATCGAACTACACGCCGTGCTGAACAACAACAACAGGGCGAGGAAATTACGCTGACAAAACTGCCTCAACGCCCCGGGCATGTAACAGGACTGTTAATGGCCACAATGCAGAAGATACCACTGGTGCATTTCACTAACGAGGGAGTGAATTAAATTAAGTTAAACACATACGTTGCTGCTCTCGGGAATCTCGCAGAAAGCAAAAACCAGGATGAAACGAAGAGAAGAGATAGCAGTTGAGGCTTGATAGGAGGCTACGTGAGCCCTTAACTGTAGAGTCCAACATTGGTGGGCAACGAACTTCGTAACCCTCGCAAGAAGCGCCTCCCAACTCCAACCGCGCGTCCACGCCGCCAGCAGCTCCGGCCTGACTCCGCGCGACGGGGACCTCCTCGCTGCTCTGCGGCCACAGACTGACTGCCACACACCGTACACCAGGAAAATATATTCCCTACCCCAAAGATATTATAGCAGTAATAGTATCGATACACGCTGCTGCTGCCATTCATGGAGAGAAGACAGCAAGGTTATGGCGGTAACCGAAGAATAAATAAGATACAACAGGACTGCAACCAATAATAATAACAATAATAAAAAAATAATGACGAAAGCCAGCCACGACTCAATGTTATAACCTAAATCCGAATATCTCTAGTGACGGCTACACGTTCAATGAAGTGTGTGCACCCCGTAGTTTGCAACTAGTTTACGTTTTCTTCATATAGTTCAATAATTGTCACCCTGTATGTGCCACACCTCTGTTTTGCTGTCGTCTCAAATCCTAAGTATGGTGAGGTGCTACACCCTACCCTAGCCTATTCAGCGGCATCCTCTACGTCTCTGAATAACTACTGCACCAGCATCATCCACTTGCACCTGCTGATTGGTCCTGCTCCGCAATTTAGCTCCTCCCCTCCCCCCAGCATCAACGTATATATTCCACAAGCCACCTGATGGAGTATATATTCTGTACAGAAAATGCTTCGGAGGCAAAGGCTGTTGCAGTCTCGGTTCAGAAGAGAACGAGCAAATGACGACAATACAAAGATAGTAGAGATTCGTGCGTCTGTAAAAAGACCTATGCGTGAAGCATACAGCAACTACCGCCGTCATACCTTAGCGAAAGATCTGGCCGAGAAACAGAGAAAATTCTGGTCCTACGTATAATCGCCAGGTGAGTCTAAGGCATCCATCTATTGGCACGTTGACCAGTCTCATGTGGCAGCTGAAGATAGCAAAAGGAAAGCCGAAGTTTCAAATTTATTGTTTAAGAAATCTTTCATGCAGGAGAATCGTACAAACATACCGTCGTTTGATCATCGCACAGACTCCCATATGGACGACATAGTAATAACCATCCCTGAGACCAAAAGCTTACGTCCACGAATGTGGAAACCATATGGCCACGAATCAGCATGGTTTTAAAAAGCATCGCTCGTGTGAAACTCATCTTGTTTTCAACTCGAAAGATATACTGCGAACTATGAATGAAGGGCAACAGGCAGATTGAATATTTCTAGGTTTCCTAAAAGCATTAGACGCGGTACCCCACAGCAGACTGGTAACGGAGGTACAAGTTGGTAACGCAGGTACAGATACAGAATAGATCCCTGATATGTGAGTGTTTCGAGGACTTCTTAAGTAATAGAACCCTGTACGTTGTCCTCCACAGCTGGTATGCATCAGAGACATAGGTACCGTCAAGAGTGTCCAAGACATCAACATCTTTTGTGCCCTCTTTACTGCTCATGAAAACCACACATTGCATGTTGTGCCATCATACAGCGAGACCTTCAGAGCTGGAGGTCCAGATTGCTGTACACACCGGTACCTATAATACCCAGTAGCACGGCCTCTTGCATTGATACCTGCCTGTATTCGTCGTGGCATACTATCCACAAGTTCATCAAGGCGCTATTGGTCCTTAACGGCGATTCAGCGTAGATCCTTAAGAGTGGTTGGTGCGTCATGTCGTCCATAAACAACCCTTTACAATCTACCACAGGCATATTCGATAGGGTTCATTTCTGGACAACATGTTGGCCAGTCTAGTCAAGCGATGTCGTTATCCTGAAGGAAGTCATTCAAAAGATGGGCACGATGGGGGCGCGAATTGTCGTCCAATATGCTGCCGATATGACTGCACTATCGGTCGGAGGATGACATTCACGTATCGTACAGCCGTTACGGCGCCTTCCATGACCGCCAGCGGCGTACGTCGGTCCCACATAATGCCACCACAAAACAGCAGGTAACTTCCACCTTGCTCCACTCTCTGGACTATGTGTCTAAGGCGTTCAGCCTCACCGGGTTGCCTCCAAAAACGTCTCCGACGATTGTATGGTTGAAGGTATATGCGACACTCATCGGTGAGGAGAACGTGATGCCAATCCTGAGCGGTCCATTCGGCATGTTGTTGGGCCCATCTGTAACGCGCTGCGTGGTGTCGTGGTTGCAAAGATGGTCCTCGCCATGGACATCGGGTGTGAAGTTGGGTGTCTTGCAGCCTATTGCGCACAGTTTGAGTCGTAACACGACGTCCTGTGGCTGCACGAAAAGCATTATTCAACATGGTGGCGTTGCTGTCAGGATCCCTCCGAGCCACAATCCATAGTAGCGGTCATCCACTGCAGTAGTAGCGCTTGGGCGGCCTGAGCGAGACATGTCATCGACAACTCCTGTCTCTCTGTATATCCGAACATCATCATCTTTGTTCACCCCGAGACGCCTGGGCACTTCCCTTTTTGAGAGCCCTTCCTGGCACAAAGTAACAATGCGGACGCGATCGAATCGGAGTACGGACCGCCTAGGCATGGTTGAGCTACAGGCAACATGAGCCGTGTACATCTTCCTGGTGGAATGACTGGAACTGATCGGCTGTCGGGCCCCATCTGTCTAACAGGTGTTGCACATGCATGGCTGTTTACATCTTTGGGCAGGTTTAGTGACATATGTGAACAGTCAAAGGGACTGTGTCTGTGATGGCCGGCCGCTGGTGGCCGAGCGGTTCTGGCGCTACAGTCTGGAACCGCGCGACTGCTACGGTCGCAGGTTCGAATCCTGCCTCGGGCATGGATGTGTGTGTTGTCCTTAGGTTAGTTAGGTTTAAGTAGTTCTAAGTTCTAGGGGACTTATGACCTCAGCAGTTGAGTCCCATAGTGCTCAGAGCCATTTGAACCATTTTTTGTGTCTGTGATACAGTTTCCACAGTCAACGTCTATCTTCAGGAGTTCTGGGAAATGGGGAGGTGCAAAACTTTTTTTGTTGTGTGTATATACATAAATGACGTGGCGCACTGGATAGGCAGTAGTCTGCGGGTATTTTTGATGTTGCTATGGTGCACGTGAAGCTGTTGATGATGAGTAGCTATAGGAGGATACAATACGATTTAGACAAAATTCCTTGTTGCTGTGATGATTAGCAATTAGATCAAAATGCCGAAAAGTGTTAGGGTAGTGAGGATCAGTAGGGCAAACAAAACCTTAATGCTCGGATACAGAATTAGTAGTGAGCTTTCTTGACAGATTGAGGTCGTTTAAATATCTGGGCCTAACGTTGCAAAGTGAGCATTAGGGGACTGTGGTAGTGAAAGCGAAGGGTTGACTTGGCTTTATTCGGAGAATTATATGAAAGTGTGATTCATCTGTAAAGGAGACTGCGTATAGGACGAAAGTATGACCTATTCTTGAGTACTTCTCCAGTATTTCGGACACGCACCAGGTCGTGTTAAAGGAAGACATCGAAACAATTCATGGGCTTGCTGCTACATTTGTTAGCGGTAGCTTCGAACCGCAGGCTAGTGTTACGGAGATGGTTCGGGAGTTCAAATGTGAATCCCTGAAAGAAGGGAACGTTCTTTTCGAGGAACACTGTTGAGAAAGTTTAGACAACAGACATTTCCAGCTGACTGGATAACGGTATAACTACAGCCAACATAAATTTCACGTAAGGACCACGAAGATAGTATAGGAGAATTTAGGGCTTATACGGAGGCGTGCAGACAGTCGTTTTTCCCTTACTCTATCTGCGAATGGAACAATACACGAAACGAGTATTAGAAATAATTTCTCTAATGTCCGCTTAATGGTATTTTCTGGAAATGAGCGTAGGAGGAAACAATTAATTATTTGACGACTATAGAAATGTACGCTCACCGAATTTTCACTGTTAACGACTCCATGATCCACAACGCCTCTCTTGAAAAGTCTGCTCCTATAGATGGATGAGCATCTGCGAGACGCTTTCGTGCTTGCCAAACGAACCAGTGACAAAACGTGCTGCTCCTCTTTGTATCCTCTCTATTTCATCTGTCGATCCTATCTGATACAGAACCAGGACAGACAAGCAGTATTCATGTATCAGTCAAACAGCTAATGCACTCATGGACGGACTACACTTCCAGAAGTTCCTCCCACTGCACCTCATTCCATCATTACTGTACATCGCTTCGTACCCACACTTCAAGATATTTAACGGAGTTTATCACCTCCAGATATTTAATGAACTTGATTGCTTCCAGTGCTTTTTCCAGCAATGATATAGTAATACGTTTTTAGCATTTTCCGCCTATTTCTGCTCCATACTCTCTATCTGTTTATGTGTGTGTGTGTGTGGGGGGGGGGGGGGTAAACTGCCGATCTCTGTACCAATAGACGGTCGTTTGGAGCTCTTCCTGCATTTTTCTACAGTTCTCTTGCACACAGGTTCTCCATATCAGTAGAGCATCACCCGCGAAAATCTTCTGAAAACATCCGACGCTGTCCACTAATTATATGTAGTGCAACGGGTATAAGAGCAGATAATTCTGTTGATGACTGACGGTGGTGTATTGAACAACATTACATCACTTTTGCGTCATTTGCAGACTAATAATTATAGGCATTGCAAAGCGTATGTTTTTATGTTGGTTAATATCTCGGAATACATGTGACAAGAGCAAGACATTAATGCTAATATTCTCCTGAGTAGCAGATCAGGTGTTGAACTGTTGACACATGGGCGCAAATCGGTTAGTCTATGCTGGCAGGCATAGTCCACTCAGTGATGCGATACGACAATGCAGAAAACATCACGTTTCCGGGTTTGTGACGTGTCTAAGGGAAAACAGTGTAAACTGACAGTCTGATACGTGCACATCTTAAGGCACTACATATTTAAAAATATCCGTACTTACTCCCATTAGACCCTGTGTATAGGGATTAGTGACGGTCCTATAACATTCAAGTAGTATGGAGACCTCTGTTGACCACTTTAAAAATCTCTCATGTAGATACACGCATCTGCTGAACTCTACGAGCTGACCAGACAGACAGTCCTTTCAACATTGTCTGATTTCATCTGCGGCCAACAAGTGCTAGTGTGGAGTGGGTTGCCAGTGGCGCCTGCAGGTAGGCATTGGGGAATGAGTATCTCTGTAGAGGGATATTTTTACAGTGCCCAACGAAGGTGATCGAGTGGCACCAATGGTATTGGTGAACTGGGAGTCTTACAGGAGGGACACATTGCTGTTCTCTTCACATACGTGTCTATGGGCCGACCGAAGTGGCCGAGCGGTTCTAGGCGCTTCAGTCTGGAACCGCGCGACCGCTAGGTCGCAGGTTCGAATCGTGCCTAAGGCATGGATGTGTGTGATGTCCTTAGGTTAGTTAGGTTTAAGTAGTGCAAAGTTCTAAGGGACTAATGACCTCAGATGTTAAGTACCGTAGTGCTCAGAGCCTTTTGAACCATTTGAACGTGTCTACGTCACCGTGCACACGCTACAGGAGCGCCTGAAAAAGTAGGGATGATGCAGCCTAAACACCCTTTCCTGATTCAGCTCTTGTTCAAACTTCGTCGCATGGGTTTGAACAGCACCTGGTCGTTCCACCCTGTATGCGAAAGCAAAACTTGCAGTAGCATTAGACCCGAAAGAGGTGACACGACGTTAAATGGAGTTTCAGCTCTGCGATGTCGTTAGAAAAAGGGTGAATCCTCACAGGTCATCATGAGTTCATAATTTGTCAATAACATCATCCTGTCGTACATCGCGCTGCAAACTGTCCCTTTCGAGAGCAAAATGTGTGAAAGTGAACATCCCTAGGGGCCGGATTGTCCCATTGACACTTCTTCACCGAGACCGGGGGTGGCGTCCAAGGATGCCACGCTTTTACGCCCGTACAGACGAAGGATACAGACACCTTGGAGCTAAATCTTAAACTTATGGGCCGTATTGGGTAGCAATAGCGGATTTTCCAAAAACTGATCCTTTAATTATGTTGCGCAGTGTATATACAATGTCATACATGAACTTAAGGCAAGCTGCAAGACATGTGAATGGAAACTATTTCTGTCTTATCTGTTTATGTTTGATGATAATCCTACTCTATTTCTTGTATTCTCTACACTCCTGCTGTCCTCAGTTATCTGGCAGCTCAAGTTGCAAACGTCGTCTATTACTTTTAATGCCTGATAACTTAATCGAATCCCCTCAGTATCAATTTATTTAAGTTAACTACAATCTATTTTCCTTGTTTTATTTTATTAAAACCTCCGCTCAAGTCACTGATTCTTGTTTCGTTCAAGTGCCTACCAAGACCTTTGCTGTCTCTAACAGAATCACAAACCCAAAGGAAAACCTTACATTTTTTCTTCCTCTCCCTGAAATATCAATTTTTTTTACAAATTTCTCCTTGTTTTCCTTTGTCTCTTAGATTTGTAGAGATTACCTAGTCTTAGGTTTTGTCCCAGTACCATTTCAAGCACTGCCTGCCTTTCTACAACATTCGACTCTCATAACTGCAGTTCAGTTTCTGCATTAGCTGTATACAACCTTCCGTCCTCTACATTTTGTTCCTGATCCTGCATCTTTTAACAAATGCTATGCAGGGTTCTTCTGTCACGCAGTCGTAGGTAGTGTAAAAGGGGCATGCAGCCATTTGAACAGGAGACCAGCGAAGAACTGTTTTGTTACCTGTACGTATCACGTGACACATAAATACGTGACACATAAATACAAGTAACATGTTTCGTGCGTATGGTTGGCTGATTGATTTGGGGGAGGGGCCAAACAGCGAGGTCATCGGCCCCATCGGGTTAAGGAAGGATGGGGAAGGAAGTCGGCCGTGCATTTTCGAAGGAACTATCACGGCATTTATGTACAACAATTCAGGAAAATCACGGAAAGTATAAATCAGGAAAGCCGGACGCGGGTTTGAACCGTCGTCCTCCCGAATGCGAGTCCAGTATGCCAACCACTGGGCTAATTCGTTCGGTTTGTGAGTATACATTACCTTTCTTAATTTTTACTATTACTATGTATTTGGTAACGAATGTAATAATTACCAAAGTCCAGGTAAATTACTGTCGCTATTTCGTATAAGTGAGCCGGAAAAACTGCACGCAATAATTTGCACTTCGTTGCAGTCATACAGAAAACTAAATGTTACCTACCCAGCATTTTGTAAACTACCATGAAATTGATAAAAGGAATTTACAAACCTGCTGACAAACTCCTCAGGGCTGGACTGGAAACGTGTTAACGACGTCTAGAAGGATACTTAACAGGAAGTGGATGTGTCTGTGGCTTGCTTTTCAACATCATCGTCAACGACGATCGAAGCCCACGCAGCAGTCGCCGATCCAGTGATTAGAATGGATCTTGTAACTGGAAGGATCGGCAGTCTAGTCCCATTCGGAGATCCTGAAATAGGGTCGCACGGATTTTCTAGAATAACGGCCGGCTACTGCAGAAATGGTTCCATTTTTTAAATCTGCAACCTCTTGTCTATTCGCCAGTTTAGCTGAAAGGTACACGGTCTTCCAATCTTCTCAAAAATATATGAGCTACAGTTGTCTGCAAAACGAAATAAACCTTGGGAAAACCATGTATTAAGGACAGTGATTAGGCCGAGAATTGCACGTGGATTGAAGACATGTTTCGGCTGAGGCTGTGATATTACATAAGGTATTTATTTGCATACGTTGCAGCCTGAGCAGAAACATCTCTCCATTCAAACAGACTTTGATAGCTGTCGACTCAATTATGAAAGAAAATAATCACCTGTAGGTATGTAAAGAGAAAATATTGACGTGACTGAAAGTTAAAATCTCGATTTCAGCAGTAGACTATTATGGTTATAATACCTTTTTGTACATTTTAGGATGTGGATGTTACACTCTCTGGTCAAAAGTATTCCGGCACTTGCTAGTGGACATTAGTATGTTGTGTGAAGGCCACCTTTATCACTGCTTGAATTCTGCTGCGTACATTTCCATAGACGTTTCTGAATGTCGATGGAGGAAAAGCAGTCCATTCTTCCTCAAGTGCCGAAGTCAGTAGTGATGTTAGACTCTGCGATCTGGAGCGAAGTCGACATTCCATTTCATCCCAGATGTGTAACAGTGGGTTCAAATCGGGACTCTTGGCGGGCCAGCCCATTTCAGGAACGTCATTGCGTCCAAACCAATGCCTCACAAATGTTGCTTCGTGACCAGGAAGCACTGGCAGGCTGATAAAATTAATAATCATCGGTGTGGAACTGTTCCTTTACTGTAAGAAGCACAAAATGATGTACAACCATTTCCTTGCACTGTAGCTTTACCTTAATCGTAATAAAGGAACCACAAACCACAGAAAACAGCCCCATTCTGTACCTCCAACTCTTACGTACTCCGCCACTGCTGGCACAACACTTTATCTTATGTAACGTGCTCCAGGCATTCACCAAGATCGAACCCTTCCATCAGATTGCCACAGGGTACAGAGACATTCGTCACTTCCAATCACTTGTTTCCAGTCATCCACCACTGCAAGTGTATCATATCAATGAGTACAGAAATGTACGGCTTATGAGGAGCTGCTCTACCGTTTTATCTTTTTAACTCCGTAAGCACAATAACTGTGCTAGATAAACTAATGGTAGCACTTTGGAAATAACGAGTGACTTCTCCAGCTGATTTCACGCGTTTCTTAGCAACCACTCTCAGTGACGCATGACGCTCTCTGTCTGTTCTCGGTTTACCTGTGATTGTTTCCACTTGACAATCACATTACCAACAGTCAACTCGAGCAGCTTTAGAAGAACTGAAATGTCGCTGATGAATTTTTTTGTCAGGTGGCATAGGTACTTACTCTGCGATAGCTTTAATCTCTTTTATTTTACATCCACTAAATATGCAGTAAAAGAAACAAAAGAAAAATTTGGAGTAGGAAGTGGAATCCATGGACAAGAAATAAAAACTTTGAGGTTTGCCAATGACATTGTAATTCTGTCGGAGACAGAAAATGACCTGGAACAGCAGCTGAACGGAACGGACAGTGTCTTGAAAGAAGGATATAAGATGAACATCAACAAAAGCGAAACTAGGATAGTGGAATGTAGCCGAATTAAATCAGGTGTTGCTGAGGGTATTAGATTAGGAAATGAGACACATTAGTAAATTAGTTTCGTTATTTGGGAAGCAAAATAACTGATGATGGTCAGAGTAGAGAGGATATAAAATGTGGACTGGCTATGGCAAGCAAAGCGTTTCTGATGAAGTGAAATTTGTTAACATCGAGTATAGATTTATGTGTCAGCTGTCCTCGTAGCTATACATGTGATGTAGGCAGTCTCTTCGGCAACCAGCTCTACGTTATTTCTGCCTGATTTAGACACAAGGTAGATTTTTATTTTCCTCATTCATTACGGAAAATTAAACTAGGAGAGAATTTTGGCCGTTTATGTAGAATACTGCATATATACACTGTTTATATTACGAGCATGGGGAAAGGGACGTCCCACTGGTATTCTAGCCCCCCAATCCGACACTGCCACAGGATGAAATAAACGGTAAAATTCTTTCCTTTCATAGTTCTGTGTGTGGCACCACCGAGAAAATGTTTATAATGGTGTTAAATTATGTCTAAGAATTGTTGCTAGTCGCTAACTAATGTCGTACTTATATAATGGTTGTATAAAGTCTGGGTATTTGCACGCCTTCAGCTATGCTACCTCAAGACAAACACACAGTTTCTAAGTGTAATATTTGTCTTATTGTGTTAAACTTTTGATATAAGTTTATACTTCTTAATAGTAGATTATGACAGCATTTGCAATTATTACATTCCTTCGATAACCACGGGAAAAGTGGAAAATGAATCTTTTGTTATCCCTGGAGTCTTTTAATAGGCAACCTGCAACTGGTATTTGGTTTCTGGAGTCCCGATTCCGGAATAACCTTTTGCTAATACAGGTCACTGCAGCGCAGTACAAAACACGTTAAGACCGGAGTCTGCGATGGTCTCTAGTATCTCCACCGGCATTACCTGTCTTTGATAAAAACTTTTTTCGAAAACTATAATTACTAGTATAACGCGTACATAATAAGATAGTCACGTGTGTGTCATAGTAGTGTTACGTTAAATTATCAGTTGAAAGGTAATGAATATAAAAAAAAATCTGAATGTCAGCAATACATAATTTTAGAGCGCAGATATGTCTGCCTTTACTGGGAATGATATTATTTTAAGATCTCCGACGAAAAAGAATTTCAGGAAATGCACACAAATCACTTTTTGCACCTACTGAAGAGGATTATTGATATAAAGTTATTCTTTAACGCCATTACGCTATTCCAGGTAATGGACATGGCAGAAAACCTTAAGCTGTTTGAAATTATCCTATCAACTTTCTACCAAAAGCAGTTACTTTATGAACAAAATTTCTTCAAAGCTGTGAAGCAGCAGCGGTTACTTTCTCTTCCTGTTACACAAATGTTTTCAGCTTTAATCCAGTAATTCTTTAAAGCTCATCTGAATAAAAATACAAGAACAGCTTTAATTATTCAGACATACGATAGGGTTATGTCATTTATTTTAAATAACTCAATCACCCTTGCATTTGGAACAACTGACGTTTTTTTTTTCTTGCGTTCAGCAATCCTTACGTGGAGAAATTTACATGAGATAACTGTATAAGCACTCCTGCGTCCATCCGAGGCTATAATTATAATAGTTGAGCAATTCGTTGTTGACACCCAGACTACTGCCTCGTTCGCAACAGCTGATTTCGAGCTTACAGTGCCTGGAACCGCTGGTTCTGATGGGTTCCTGTAGGAGCGCACTGGAATGTTAGCTCTGCTTTTCAAAACAGCAGTTCCCCAAAAGACAAGGTTCGGAATTTACCAAACAACTGGTTACCCAGCGTGTTATCAGAAACTTTGAAAAAAATTTACAATCTTTCGCTACATTTGTCTTCCATCTTTGTACTTATTTATTTATACATCGTAATATGATGAAGTCTAACTCAATAAACCTATAGCTATTTTGAATATCCAAGGCAGGAGGAAGGGCAGCATCGGTCGCGAATTGTAATCGGTTTTTGGCAGATCAATTTCAGCTATTATGTAGCTATCTTCAGTGCAATTATATCCTAGTCATGATGACTTATCGTAAATAAAATCGCACATGACACCACGTTCACAATACAGATAAAAACAGTTAAAAATAATTTTAAACGTTTTCAGTGATATCTATTACACATTTAATTGCGTGAATCATATTACAGACATAAATGTAAGTGCCATAAGATAGTCACGTGTGTGTCATAGTAGTGTTACGTTAAATTATCAGTTGAAAGGTAATGAATATAAAAAAAATCTGAATGTCAGCAAATAATATCAGACGTCATGTCCTGGTAGGTTTTGACTTTTTTGGAGACAGACCACGAGGAGGGTGCATGAATAAATTTCCCATTACATTATCAAACAAGACATGGTTTCATGTGAATGTTTTCGGTGTGATCTATTCGAAACCGATTAAGTGGTATGAAATACTTAGAGAGTACAACAATTTGGGGTTATTTTTGCAAAGGTATTGCTGGAATTTCGCAGTTTGGTGGTATCGATGGAAGGTGGTTGTAACGGTAACCTTTCATTCATGGTATCGAACTATTATCTGGCCCTCCTTAATACTGCGTCTATGTACTGTCAGTTTTATCGTAGTTTTTCCATACTTTTTCTGACCTTACAATTTCAGCATGTATATAATTTTTACTTTGGGCAGTCTAATGACAGCTGTGTAAAAAACTCTAGTTTCGCTTTTGTTCTTTGCAAGGCATCTTCAGTGGCCTGGAATATGTCAGTATTTTTGTCTTACTATTTGAACTACATTTATAACGTTGTATATATAGTTTGTAAGTAGTTATATCACTTTTTGGTTTTCTAGATGTGGTAATAAATTTAAGTTCAACTCACGGATTTCATGGATGTTGCGATCATGTTCCTTTGTTAAAGTTGTTTTTAATCTGGTAATTGCCATCTGAAATTTCGTTTTTGTACACTTCACGCAACTGTGTAGTGAACACACGTTTTGATGTTTGGTTTGGAAGGTGATTCCAACTGTTGAATGTTATCCCCACCTACTAATTATGTTTTTGTTGTATCTGTGATCTGTCTTTGTGCGTGTAACAGATCTCTTTGTGTGTATGTATGTAGGTATGTGTGTGTGTGTGTGTGTGTGTGTGTGTGTGTGTGTGTGTGTGTTTGTGTGTGTAAGTATGTGTAGATCTATGAGTAGAGCTTTAAATTATTAATACATCATAGAAAATCAAAAAGTGCCAGAAGTATTTATAACTTATGGATACAAAGTCGCAAATGTAAACCGAGTAGTATAAACAAAAATATGTACATGCTCTAGGTCACTGAAGAAGCTTTGCAAAGAACAAAGGCGAAAATCTCGTGGCACAAAAATTTGTGTTATACTCAATTGTGATCAGACAGTCCCAATATAATAATTAGCAACAACCGTAGCATTATACGCAACTGAGGACATCAGGACTACAAAAGTGGAGATATTTCAGAAGTAGCTTTGCTACAACACTCACAATTACTATTAATATTGTCTCAATAAACTTATCAATTCAGTGAATTTTTTTTCTTTGGAGTGTCTAAATTTGAATTTAAAAGTGAATGTGTTCCGTCTTGTGGCCCTTATTCAAGTTGACACCGATTTTTTCCAACTGTTTTTTCCACGGGAGTGAATGGCCACAACGGATGGTGGACAGATGGCAGAACTGAGTAGTTTGCGCCAGGAAGTCAGGAGTTTATCGCTCTGGGCGGGGTAGCAATAGCACGGTGAATGGAAGACTGGTAATCGTCCGAAAGTATCAGCTTTTATTACTCAGCAAACTACTGTGTGGTTACTACTCATGGGAGTCCAGTATGGGCTGTAGGCCTAATTATCGTACGGCAGAGAAAAATGATAAATATGTTAGTGCGTTAATTTAGGACCGACTTACGGTGGAAAAAAAATAGTTACACTTTTGGTCAACAGGTTCAAATCTGGAGCTCTACAGTTCTCATCGATGTCTGCGGTGCTCATAAGAACGAACTAATAATAAAATCAACATTATGCTTGCTTGTATGACATTTCCTGCCCGTGTCCCGTTCGTGATCCATCGCATGTGGGAACATTTTTATATCTTTTTACGATTCACAGCGCCAGATTTGCACCTAGTGGACCAAATTGGAACTAATTTTTTTACCAGTGTAATTCGCCTCCGCATTAGTGCATTAAAATATCCACCAACTTCCGCTGCCATACGATTGCTACAGCCCAAATTGGACCTCTATGAGTAGCTGCACTTTAATTACAACCACTCGGTACAACAATCGTGACGATACTCGGAGAAGCCAACGGCCCCTCGATACATGTGGTACATGCCCTGCGAAGAAGTGCGACCGTCAGCGGATGGTTGGCGCCGTGGCAGCCTGTAAAGCCGGAGGAGTGATGACGGTAGCGAATTCAGGAGGGTTTCTGACCACAACAGTGGGCAGCAACCAGCAGTGCAGTCCGGAGGCAGCCCGACTGTGGAGGACGGACCGCGCTGAGGCGTCCACAGTCACACCTTGGACCAGCTGGTGTGACGTGGCTCGCAGCAGCAACCGTGGCTGCCCACACGAGTAGAGGCAGGCAGGAAGGAGTTTGTCCGCCTGAGCGGCTGCACAGCCCGGGACTCGAGCTGTAGGCCTCTGGGGCAGCCCGAGCGAGGTAGCGCAGTGGTTAGGACACTGAATTCGCATTTGCGAGGACGACGGTTGAAACCCGGGTCCGGCCATCCGGATTTCGCTTTTCCATGTTTTCCCTAATTCGCTCCGGGCTAATGTCGGGATGGTTGCTTTAAAAGGGCATGGGGGACTTCCTTCCCCATTCTTGACACAATTCAAGCTTTTGCTCCGTTTCTAAACCCAGTCTTCCATCCTTCGTTCCTTTCTCCAGGGCAAGAGGACGGCAGTAGCTGAAGTTCGCCGTCATATGATCCACCGGTTGGAGAGCACTAACACGGTGATGCTCTGACATGTTGGTCACTGTTTTAGATCACGTATTCAGAGACAGCAAAGACTTGGAAGAGCAGTTGAACGGAATGCTCAATGTCATGAAAGGAGGGTATAAGATGAACATCAACAAAAGCAAAACGAGGATAATGGAATGTAGTCGAATTAAGTCGGGTGATGCTGAGGGAATTACATTAGGAAATGGGAGACTGAAAGTAGTAAAGGAGATTTGCTATTTGGGGAGCAAAATAACTGATGATGAAGTAGAGAGGATATAAAATGTAGACTGGCAATGGCAAGGAAAGCGTTTCTGATGAAGAGAAATTTGTTAACATCGAGTATTGATTTAAGTGTCAGGAAGTCGTTTCTGAAAGTATTTTTATGGAGTTTAGCCATGTATGAAAGTGAAACATGGACGATAAATAGTTTCGACAAGAAGAGAATAGAAGCTTCCGAAATGTGGTGCTACAGAAGAATGCTGAAGATTAGATGGGTAGATCACATAACTAATGAGGAGGTATTGAATAGAATTGGAGAGAAGAGGAGTTTGTGGCACAACTTGACTAGAAGAAGGGATCGGTTGGTAGGACATGTTCTGAGGCATAAAAGGATCACCAATTTAGTACTGGAGGGCAGCGTGAAGGGTGAAAGTCGTAGAGGGAGACCAAGAGATGAATACACTAAGCATATTCAGAAGGATGTAGGCTGCAGTAGGTACTGGGAGATGAAGAAGCTTGCACAGGATAGAGTAGCATGGAGAGCTGCATCAAACCAGTCTCAGGACTGAAGACCATAACAACAACGACTGAAAGAACTTTCTATAATGAAAACAAAGAGACACTTCTTACAGGTTATTTTAGAGACTTCATAGCTTTTGAAAAAATCGAGCTCGAACTTGATGACGAAAACCATATTTTCGATGCTATACATCGAAATATTGTCGAAAAGCAAACGTTTTTATTAATATAATATGGCGTGCGAAGTTAATAATGCTCGAATTATTAACGTTGTTATGTTTGCGAGCTATTGCTTTGGCATCCTTAATTCGACGTGTCTAATAGAGTGAGGTTGAGGGTCGAACGGTCCTCTATAAAAGCAATACGTGGAAACGAAGGACCACACAACGCTCCTTTCTCACAGTTCGCATATTGCAGGTCCTGAAGTCGATCTCTCAAGTCCCACCGGTGTCGTTGGTGCACATAGTGACACAGCTCTCCCATGTGTCAACATTTATTGTAGGACACATCTATATGACCTCCGACCTCTTCGGAACACATCAGCCAAATTCAAAACACTTTTACACCACCCTTTTGCGGATAGTTCCATGTAACAAGGTAGAAGCCAAGTACCCAAGTGTCCTTTGACGACGAGTGTGGAAAACGACACACCACCGCTTTTCTGCCGACCATCGTGCACGCACGGTGGCATCATGGCATGCGATGAAAGTCGCTTCACATGCGTGGTGTTGTTTAGCGTTTGGCGGCTGCTACAGAAGATCTTAGCTCGATACCTCCGCATCAGAGCTGACGTGACTAAACCTCGGACTCTCATCTCCCCAGATGAATATTACTCCCCCTTGGCAAATATCATGTAATTACATGGTTCTAGCAATCGGCCATCGAGTATGTCTTCTGGGATGTGGAGAAAGGGCAGCTTGATTACTGGTGGTATCTGCAAAACGCTCACAACGCCCTGGAACACACACCTTGCACACCGTATGCTCTTCACAAATTATTTACACAGTGTTTCCATTCACTTCCTCCTACCCCCAACCCCCCACCCCTCCAACGCTGGAGAGTTGTAGGCTCAGTCAGACGTCCTGCGTTGCACGACACTGAAAAGAGGAAGTCCTGAACTGTAGGCAGTGATAAAGAAAAGAGATTGGCTGATTTCTGGAAAACAGGAGTCATTGACGCATTACGCATTAGGAAAGAAGAATGAGTCTGTTGTACATATTTTAGGCGGCACTGTTGGAGGCAGGAAACGCCAATCGAAGAGTACAAGAAAACTTCAGTTGCACTATTTATTGAATAAAGATTTATAGCATTCTGTTTTGTAGGATTTTCATTTGTACACATTTACTGATTGCAATCACGTAATAAAAGATGAATAAAAAAAAGAAAAATTATATAAACTTTCATCCTATCGCCTTAGGAGAATTTTTGGGAATAAGCAGGGACAATGTCTGAAGAGGGATACTTCATTTTTTGTGGTAAGATAAAACAGCCTGTGACAAATAGCGGGTGAAAAAGCGGTCGATGCTTTAGACTGCCAAGCTGCTAGTCCGTGTTCGATAGTGGCCGTGACATTTTCTTTCATTCGATACTTTTTGGTGCATCTCATAATGGGAGTCCTTTCTTTCGACTTTTGAAGTAAGAGATCAGGAGACATGAATAATAATCAAGGACACGTAATGTGTTGACAGTTTCATTGTGATACATGATGCACTTGATGCACTGTGATAGGACTTTTGCAGATGATGATGCTCAATCGATCTGACCATACAATTTTCATCACCGAAATGTACCTCTCTTTGTACTTGATACGCTCGCTAAACCCGCTGGGCAGAACAGGCAATAGGATTATGGAAAGGGCCAAAGGTTGAGGTTAGTTTCTCCTTGTCATTCATTGTAATTTCATAACCTTTACAACCAAAGCGGCACATAGCCGTACCTTAACCGAGTGCAAGTCTTTCACGGCTGAAGGCCTCCAAACAAGAAATCTTAACAAATCAACAAGATAAAAATCCAATTAAGATAGTAATAAAATAATTTACAAAGAAAACCAGCAAACATATGCAAAGCGAAATACAAATGCCTGAGGGAAACAATTAAATTTCAAAATTTTAGAATGTATTACCAAAGACTTTTAAAGGCCGAAGGCCAGAACGTTTAACAAGAAATCTTAAAAATCAACAAGATTAAAAATTAATTTGCAATTACTGAGGCAAATAAAGTAAATTAAAAAAAAAGTATCACGCCTACGTGGAAAGCCTTAAGACTAAGCAGATAGAATATAGATGGGCAAGGTGCAATACCAATGGCTGAAGGAAACACCAAGTTTCAAAATTTTAAAATATATTACCATAAGCTTTTAAAGGCAGACGGTCACAATGTTTAAGCTTGAAAGATGAATTAAAAAATTAATTTTGCAAAATTTTAAGAAAATAAAATAAAAATAACCACAAGCCTTGAATTTAAAGTAGCTGACAACAGATAATTAAACACCGGTGGCACTCAGAAGCCTCCAGGGAGGTCAGTTTGCCCCCGTTCACTTAGGCGAGACAGGTGGTGAGCCGAACCAACTATACTTGATCCGTCGGAACCCAACACACAACGAATTGCTTCCCGTCAATCAGTACATGAGAACTCAAACCAGAAAGGTTACAAACGTGATAATTCACAATTGAGTATGTATTAGCTGTCAACATTACTCACCGTGTTGGACAGCGACAACAGAGGAGGAAAGGACACCGACTGACACTACATTAGGGAAGGTAACCGGAGCACTAACGGCCACATAGTGGCCAGGGCAGGTAACCTGAACGCTGACGGCCACAAGACAGAATATTCCACTGGTGCACTCAAATTGTAGTCGACCAAAGTAGTTAATTGCCCCGCATGGTGGCTAGATATCGGCAGTAGAAACGCTCGGTGTTGCTCACAGGAAAACCTTCCCAACGGCAAACCACCGGAACTAACCACCACAACGTGAAATGACGTGGATTGGGTTGTTGAAACCACTACTCTGACGTCCTGGTCCGGTGAACCACGAAGCTCGTAACGACCGGAAAGCTCCACACACGCTCCGACACTGCGCAGGGGCTGCCAGCGACCCCAGCCGACTGCGCCGCGCGGAGATAACTTCCCTCGTCCGTAACGACCGACC
The DNA here is from genome assembly GCF_023898315.1 of Schistocerca nitens. Classification (NCBI taxonomy): domain Eukaryota; kingdom Metazoa; phylum Arthropoda; class Insecta; order Orthoptera; family Acrididae; genus Schistocerca; species Schistocerca nitens. The sequence goes on along the minus strand of NC_064622.1, from coordinate 109,249,573 downwards.
GACTGTCGCAGAGTGCCGACAACATCTAAAGTAGTCGTCACTGGAACTAACGCCATTTGCACACAGAACCTGACAAACACTTGCACGAAGACCTGAACGATACCCAACAGTAACTAAGCACGCACGAACACAAATCGGGAGTGGATGCGCACAAACACACACACACACACACACACACACACACACACACACACAGCCGACTCATGAACGATCGGCGAGCCAAAACGCGGCGTCCGGTTGGACGACCGAACGACGATCCACCAAGACTGCGGCCCGGCTCAACTGATGCGTGGCGGCAATGGTCGAGCGAGCCATGGCTCCAACCTGATTGCACTAGTGCCGCATTGCACCCCCAACAGGTAGGTCCGAACTGTGCTCCAGACACGTTCCAACTATCTGTCAGCGCGAACTCGCAACCTCAACTCTCGATGCGAACTGGTCTACGACGGACAACGACCGGGAAGTAATAGCAGTCCAGCAAAGATACTATGAGAGGGGAAATATCGAAACACGCTGCTAGCGCCGGTCACGGCCAGACAAAGCAGCAACTCAATTGCAGTAGTAATTTCAATTAACGTACTGAAGTAGAAGTACGTTAAAAACAGGGTGCGACATACATGATGGCGGGAGTACGAGCCACGTACGGCTGAGAAGGGGAAGGCCTCGGCCAACCGATTCGGCTCAGATTTGGCAGGTCGCTTATGTATAACCTAAAACGAAGGAATCTAAGATATTTTGGGTCAACACCCCCGCGTTTTTGAGAAAATAACGCCTAAAGGTTATGACGAGCGATCGACTCAAAATTGGCGGGATCGATAGATAATTGTAAATAGAGCATTTTTCATCGTCAGGTATGGGGACCGAAAACGCATACTTTTCCAGAAATCGAGGTAAGAAACTTTTACAACTGCCGCGTCTGTACCCACATGGTTAACGGCCGTCGCCGACAGCGCCGATAGTTTGCCGGCACGGTTGCTCAGCGTGTTCGGCCAGAGAGCTGTTTAGCCTCTGTAATAAAAAACTGAGTGGGAGGTTCAACAAAACGAACTTTAACGGATGTCATGTGACGTCCGCAACGACAAAACACAACGATCAACAACGAACAAAATAAAAAATAAAAAAAGGAGGGTTGACTGCCCTCTGTAATAAGAAAACTGAGTTCATCGATCAACAACGAACTTAAACGGGTGTCTTACGACATCCGCCCCGAGAAGATGCAACGATCGAAAGCGAACAAAATGAGTTTAAAAAAAAATAACGCAACGGCCAAGGTAACTGGCTGGGAATTGGAAAACCCGGGTTCGAATCTGGAAGAAACCCAGCGGATGTTATTCTTTTCGTTTGTATTTTTCCATATCTCAATTGATAGGGATAGGAGGGTTAATAAGGTAAGTAAATCAAAAAGGAATGATAATAACAAGGTAGGAAAACTAATTTCCCAAACGCCGTGAGTTATTAAAATATTAAACTTTTAAGCCTTGTCACATGGAAACAACTCCGAGTAAAAGTGCTGCGACTTCGTCACGAGGGATCACAGATAGCCAACCGTGCGACGCTTGCCGGCCGAAGTGGCCGTACGGTTAAAGGCGCTGCAGTCTGGAACCGCAAGACTGCTACGGTCGCAGGTTCGAATCCTGCCTCGGGCATGGATGTTTGTGATGTCCTTAGGTTAGTTAGGTTTAACTAGTTCTAAGTTCTAGGGGACTAATGACCTCAGAAGTTGAGTCCCATAGTGCTCAGAGCCATTTGAACCATTTTCGTGCGACGCTTGTTTACAGCGAGGTACGGGATAGAACGCACGCGGGGAGAGTTATGCTATCCCTGTTGCCTCTTCGTCATATCACAGGGAAGGAACAGTGTAGCTGTCGAAAGATGGCAATCATTAGATGCTCTTGGTGCCGTGAGTATATTTCTTTGGAATGTTTATGTGACAAGTACCATCCATCTAATTGTTCGAAGAAATGTGAGAACACGTAACAGTGACTGGAAGAGCCATTGTAAAGTGACCTGAAGTAACATTTTGTTTACTATCCCAAGAGGTTTGAGAAATTTATTTTCCTACCTTATTATTATCATTCGTTGTTGATTTACTTACCTTATTAACCCTCCTATCCCTATCAATTGAGATTTGGAAAAATACAAACTAAAATAATAACATCCACTACGTTTCTTCGACATTCGCAGCCAGTTACCTTGGCCGTTGCACTATCGGTGCCGTCGGCGAAAAGCGTTGACCATGTGGGTACATAAGCGGCAGTTGTAAAAGTTTCTTACCTCGATTTATGGAAAAGTATGCTTTTTCGGACCCCATACCTGGTGATGAAAAATGCTCTATTTACATTTATCTATCGATCCCGCAAACTTTGAGTCGATCGCTCGTCATAACATTTAGGGGTGATTTTATCAAAAACGCGGGAGTGTTGACCCAAAATATCTTAGATTCCTTCGTTTTAGGTTGCACACAAGCGACCTGCCAAATATGAGCCGAATCGGTTGGCCGTGTCTGAGACCTTTCCCTTGTCGGTACTGTATCACAGGAAAGCGCCAATACCCATCGGCCGCCTGCGCAACAGATGCGTCGGGCGGGTCCCGGACCGTTTAGGGACCAGCCTATCGGCCACCAAGCAGAGTCCAGGTCAGGCCGGCAGCCCCCAGGAGGCGTCAGGTACTCCGCTGGAGGTAGCCACGTGCACGGACTAGTTTACTGTGCATAGACACGTGCTTGAAAGTAGTACTCAGAGTGTTCGGCTGCGGGCAACCAATTTGAGGCCTCTCACAGATCACAGGAAGCATGTCTTCGCCGAGTAATCCTCTGGGCCAGTCGCCGAGAGCAACCCATCTTCTACAATCAGGGTCCTACTTCGGTGCATCCAGAAATACACATCGCAGTTCACCGCCGCTATGCTGCTGCGTCGGCCTCCTGGGGAAACCACTACGCTCCGGACCAGACGTGTGGCCTTCGACGCCGCATCAACAGTCTGGTTCCCTAAATTGTACTAGTTGTTGACTTTGCTTGTACCAGACTCTAAAACCTCTCACTTGTGGACAATGACTAAAAGTGAGTGATGCCTAACCTCTGAAAACGTAATTGACATACTTGTTTATTTTCTGAACTACGTTGACAGCCTAATTCAAGCTGGGGGAATTTCTTTCAGTACTGGCGTTTTGGTGTATTGGTCAGTCGGAATGTTAATTGTTGTTCTGCTAGGTGCCGTCTTCTAGCAAGAAAAATTTTGCTATCCAGGCATTTACCCGGATATTACTTGTTATTCTTGTAATTCGGCCATCAGCCAATTATTGTGTCTTATTTCCGATTTCAGCCATGGTAAGCACCAACCTAATAATAAATGAAAAGCACCAGTTTGCTTTTGTTCTACAATATTACTTTTATTGCTAACCGGTTTTCAGCTTACAAGGCCATCTTCAGACATTTACTGAGTATTATCACCAAAGAAGTTAAATGTAAGATTGTAGCCAAAGCACCGAAATCCTGCAAGTATAGGGTTTCCTACTATGTCAGGAACACGACAGCCCAGTGTGTTTTTAATAGCAAAGACAGGATCCAGTTATTAGCCAACAGTGGGTTATACAAAATCACCTGTTCTGATTGTGACAAATTTTACATTGGTCAGTGAGGCAGAGACATATCAACTAGGCTGGCCGAACATGAACGCAGCTGGAGGTTGCAGAATTCAGACTCTGCATTTGCTCACAGTCCAGATCTCATTCTAAATGACCAGACACAGCTCAACACTTCCTCTCTCCTAAACTTCATATAATCATCTTTGTTGTTCATGACTTCCCACGCTCTCTCTTCCTACACATTCCCATTTTCCTGTACTCATTAAGTTGTTTTATTTGTTGCAGTTGTCTTTATATTCAACATAGGCTGTAGTTTCAATAGTTAAGGGGAGCCGGAGGTGGTCAAATCCAAAAAATTACGATTTGTTTTTTGCTACCGAAAATTAATTGGAACATTCCTCTTTAATGTAAACTTTGAATTATTGTTCTACTCGCCCTAGAAGTGGAGATATTAGCATTTTCCCCCACGCCTGCAGAGGAAATGGGCGGCCGCTGAATGCATCTAACACCCTCTCGTGACTTCCTGGCGAATTGCTTGGGATTTTCTCGGCCTGTTACGCATACAGCGCCTTATTTTACGCCTACAGCGAGTGTGCAAGGGTTGGCTACATTGTTTTCGGTGACAAATATTACCCGTATTTCCTTACAGTTTACCCCTGTTTTCCTCAGGATTTCGAACATCTTGCTCCATTTAATATTGTCGTACACTTTTGTTCTGGTTACGATGCCACGTTTTAGTAACCGTGTATATAAGAAGAGGAAGAACGTAGGGAAAAGAAAATTAACACTAATACCAAGTTGCGATACTACAATGAATAAGAGCGCGGAACATCGTCTCTTTGCTGTTTACCGTTTCGAATTAGCTCAGTGTTGCGCCTGTTGTTGGTAGTATTATACTTCTTGTGTAAAGCGGGTAATATGCAGTATGTACAAGAATCAGGAGGGAACAATAAAACCAATTTTTTATGACTTAGCACCTCCAGAATTGTTACACAAATGTCTACACGGAAAGACGGAGAATCCTAATGAAAGCGTAAACAATTTGATTTGGAAAGTGATTCCTAAAAGGGTGTTTGTAAGCATAAAAACACTGCACTTTGGCATTTGTGATGCAATAGCAACCTACAACCAAGGGAACAGTGTGAAGTGTGAAGTTCTGAAGGCATTAGGATTTACAGCTGGGGTGAACACTGTACGAGCACTAAGAAATATTGACAGAGAAAGGATATGAGGAGCAGAAAGAAGAGAAAGACATAGGAAGTATGATGGAACAACAGGCCAGAAAAGAAGACAGAAGAGGAAGCTTTTCGAGGATGAAGAAGAAGACCCTGATAATTCATCCTATAGTGCAGGAATGTATTGAGAAACTTTGATAGCCATTTCCCGTAAATTAGAATTTTTCGAATATAAAGAACATTTTCTCAAAATCCACTCAAGCTAGAGAGATGAAATTTTTATACAGCACTCCTAGTGGTCAAACTTACATTCTAACACAGCCATTTGGCAATATGTTCAGTAGTTTCATTTCAGTTTAATTATAAAGCAATTATTTGTAAAAAAATTTGGGTCATTAATAAAAAAAATAATTGGAAGGAAACTAGAAAAGATACTCCAAAATCCCTCTGTCATAACTGCAATACTAAACCACTCTATATGTAAACAAAAATTAAAATTTTTCTATTTGGTCGTTTATTCATAAATGTTCCTCAAACTTAGTGATTTTAACATGGGCAGCATAGGCACCTCCGGCTCCCCTTAAGGGCTTCCTTTTAACTTGTACTTGTATCACTGTCCATGTTTAACTCCCCTTGTAGTTGTCTCATCAAATACTGTTCATATGTTACTTTGCTCATTTATTTAATGAAAACTGGTACACAACCACTGCTTTCATTATAATGTTAATGTTAAAATGCAGTACCACCACACTCTCAAACTGCAGGTTCCCTCAAACACCTCCATTTTCCTGCATTTATTAATTTCTGTTTATCTTATTGATATGGCTTAAGTTCCTTATGTATTCTGTATTTACATTGACAACTGTCTCATCTCCTCTCTATGTTTCATATCTCTTGATGCAGCCTTGTCTAGTACTGGTTTTATCTTATTTTATTAGTTTTATTGTTTATTAATAGAAACTGTTACGTAGGCATGCTATTCCTATTTTGTGCTAAAGGTTTTCCTGTCAACTCCATTGTTATTTATGTACTATTCAGTTTTTACAATTTCATTGCAAAGATGTTACTGTATGTTTTTACTTCAGTCTAGATGTCTTACTTCTCTTCCAATGTTGTCTGCTAACATTTAACTTCTTTGGTGATAATACTCAGTAAATGTCTGAAGATGGCCTTGTAAGCTGAAAACCAGTTAGCAATAAAAGTAATATTGTAGAACAAAAGCAAACTGGTGCTTTTCATTTATTATAATGTTGTTCTACCAAGAACCGACGGAAGATTCTGTTAACATGACCAACCTAATATTTGCTTTAATACCTCGTTTGATACAAGAGCTAAGGTGATTAAAAACACAACAAAGTTACGTCTCCCTCTGCCGACTATCATTTGACAAAAATTTTGTCTCGATATCTTCGTTCACGAAATGAAATATGTGTTACGCCTTACGCAACTCACTGCGTATACTACAGGATATGAAAGAGTCGTTACTTGGTGACACAAATAGTGAGAGGTCTTTATTTGTTAACTAATTTTCCACACACACCTAAACCAGTAGCTAATACATATATAGTGTTTACTCTTTTGAGACATGGAACCATTTGATGTTTAAAGCACGAAAGATAATCGCTTCGTTGTACAGTTCTCCCATCTGAAACATATGACGGTCAGTTTCTTTAGAGCACGGCAGATAATAGCTTCATGTTCTGCCCGGCTCCTACTGCACTTCCATGCAACGGTGTTCCGACAAAAGCGGCGCCGGCGGCTTCATAGGCTGTCGTCGGCGAAGCGATATTTCAAGAGGACGCAGTGCGTACAGCCGCACGTGTTGGCCGCAGCGAGCGAGCGCCGGACTAATGGATAACCGTGTGTGCGTGTGTCCCTTTCTCCTCAGATGCAATACATATCATAATTTATCACCGGTCAAAATTTATGAGGCGCGTTCGTATGATGGATGAGGCCGCAAGGCTGTCCGGGGCAGACTGCTGATGAACTTTTAACACAGCGCGCCGTGCCCCGTTTGCTCTTTACCTGAGCGTTCTTGCAGGAGAATATTATTTTATACTACGCACGCAGCGCGCAAAGGTACTCCTACGTGACCTTATGTACGCCTGCCACACACCAAATGATATAAAATGCGTAGATTATTCATTATTTTCCCACTGACATGCGGCGTAAGAGTATCATTCTAATCAATGAAGCAACCGTTTGCGCTACAACAATTCAATATAACAACTCGTTTCTCCTTTCTACTTCTACACCTACACATGTACACCTCAAGCTAATGTAAATGCGTGATGACATGTAGACTGTTATTAGAGAGGTTTCCCTAAATCGCTTAAACGGTAACACCACAGTAGAATTTTCAAAAACTCATCTTGCTTTAATTGGCTTCAAGGGTGCTTGGACCTTCTACACTGTGAGGCAAAGACTCTAATCTTTGCAAAAAATTATGCTATGGGATTGCGAGCTCCTGCTTGTAACGGAACCTATTAAAGGCTTTACTTTACCGAAGTATGCGATACCCTCCAAATTCAACCAGTTTAACGAGTATTTATGATTATAGAAAAGTTATTGTGTATGTTAACAATGATTGCATAACATGTCTCCATAAACAGTCAACCCATTAAACTATACTCAATAACTGACCACACAAAAGTTAATATCACTTGATCACAGATACAGCAAACGTCATCATGTAAAAACACTAAGTTCATCTTAAATAATTAATATGAAGTACGAAAAATAGTGGCCAACATAGGTATTTTGGATCTCCTTAAATAAAAATCACCCAGTGAAACCTATTTGTTCACTAGGAGCGTTTTCACTCAGTATTCACGTAATCATTCCTATTTTAGACGAAAACCAATGTAATTCTTAATAATTCATGTTATTTACATATTTATGCAAATTAGAGAAGTCAATTGACAAACTTCTAAAAAACTGCCTTTTTGTACCGAAGAATTATTCTGTCAAGTGAACAAATCTGTCTGTCATTTTAATAACATGTTAAATTATGTCACTCGATGTAAATTAATAACTTCTCTGCACAAATTATGATGACAGATGTACATGTGACTTATAAACTATATCACTTTTTAGTAGTTCTTTGACAAGGTTATAAATACAAGCAACATGTAGGGTCGGGAGCGCAGTCGGAATGTCACTTTGGTAAAAGTGTATACTATGTGTGTTATTGTTCGAGGTGGATAAACAATGCAAAGAACATGTAAAAGAAGTACTACTTTGTGTTGTGTCATTGTCTTTGGTGGGCAGTGGAATAAGATGGCCACCAGAGTAATAAATATTTGAAGTTTAAATATATGTTGGTTTCGCTCATTATTTATCATCAAAAGCACATCAAAAACACGGGACCTCATCTTTTTACCCCTAGACAACCAGATTTATAGCCAGCATTAGCATCGAGACACAGCAGCAGCAAGCAGCAGCGATTACCACAATGCATTTTAATGGCGCCAACCTAACATCAAGTGCTAACAAGCTCTGTAAATGGGAGTGAAATAGTGCAATTATGGCAATATCTACGACTAGGCGACCATTACATGCTCTAGCGCCTCGGATGACCCGAAACGGCCTACCTGCGCAAACTCGGTACCCCCTGCAGTGTCTGGGTATAGTTGGAAGCATTTCAAAACAATATCCTGTTAGCTTGGCGTCAGCAACCGTTAATACTTGCACGAAACAGACAGTTCTTTCAGTTCAAATATTGATTTTTATTTGCAGTATTGTTTTTGATACATTTGTTTGTGATTTATGGCATACAGTTTTGTCTTTCAAGTAAGAATGACTGGTAAGAAAGTGAACTCAGGCATAGAAGGTACGAAAACATCGTATCCGATTCGGTGTCGAAGCAGTATGGCATCAAAGCGTTCAAAGAACAGATGTGAGGGTGAGAGCAGTACGGAAGGACTGCTAAGAAACTGAAAGACAGTGATCAGGATTTTTATGTGAATTACGGATTGAGCTGTAGGATTATAAATTTTCTAGCCGTTTTCTCCGTTGTAGCTCAACACGTGAAATATAAAAAGTGCAATGTACACATCACGTTTCAAGACTTAGGCTTCCCAATAATTATTACTTGTACAACTGTCCAGAAGTTGTTATATCAAATAGCAAGTTCATACGGAACGGCCGGCCGGAGTGGCCGTGCGGTTCTGGGCGCTACAGTCTGGAAGCGAGCGACCGCTGTGGTCGCAGGTTCGAATCCTGCCTCGGGCATAGACGTGTGTGATGTCCTTAGGTTAGTTAGGTTTAATTAGTTCTAAGTTCTAGGCGACTGATGACCTCAGAAGTTAAGTCGCATAGTGCTCAGAGCCATTTGAACCAGCCATACGGAACGTGTATGAAATCAACTACCGAATCATCCCAGCAATGCCAGTGCTCGGAATAGGGGTAATTGAAATTTTATGCGTTCATGGAACTGGTGCAACGATATTTCAATAGTTCTATGGTAAACTGGTGGATACGATTCCGATCGCAACGGCCACAGTACGCCAGGACAGTCCTGGGATAGCGGATTAATGATAAGAGTTTTCTAAAAGTAGAAGATTTCAGATTGCTCATGTCTATAACACATTTCCGGACTTCAAACGCGTTTTACCCGGGATAAGATTTTTCAAAACGGCACGCAGCTTAACTCCAAAAATTTTCAGCCTTTTATTTGAAAATTTAACCAGAACTTTGAAACAGTAATTGAAAGTGAATCATATAGGGGCTTTTCTATTAATTAATTCCAACACTATTTATTAATAAATGAATGTCCTTAATAAATGAATTAACGAATTAAATTCAAACCCTCACCAATAAATAAAAATCAATATTTTTACGATCCCCTATGTGGTTCACTAGCCACACTCATGTAAATTACATAGGTTTGTTTTATTTTTTCCAGACTCATATTGGAACCAGGTACAGTGCGTGTTGCAGAACGCTTCAAATTCAATATGTCTTGGGAGAATTGCAAAAGTATCATCATTTTGTAATCTTTTCCGAACATTTTTTGTAATATAATTAAATACGTGCTTACTAACCACCCCAGGTCTAACTTATCAATCGCCTTTTCTACAGCCAAGAAACAAAAAAAAAAAGCAATAAAAATGACAAGAAAAGAAGAAAAGAAATTGTCAAGGAAACGCTTGTTTTAGACCGTTGCAGTACTGTTATCCATTAAGGCAAATGCTGGGATGGCTCGTCTTCGGCATCCTTCCGAAACCGAGCTTCTGCTCCGTCTCTAATGACGTTGTCGTTGACGGTACGTTAAACAAATTTACTTCGGATTCTTATTACTAGACACTTCCAGTCGCATTGCGTTCGTTAATTCGTGGCACAGATAGGGAAAAGTGATTGTCTACATAAAAGTACGATCTCTATTCTCTCTTATCTTATTCCAGCGACCCCTATGGAGTGTCTGCAAATACTAAATTTTCCGAACATATTATGATTCTAAGTCTTTAGATCTGTTCGCTAACTGTTGCCATGTTTACTTGGTTTAGGACTCCAAATGTTGCAACGTGTCCTAGCACTTCTTCTCCATGTAATTCACTGCCCCCAAACTCATTCAACAAGTCTACATATTGTACAAATTAAAAATCTGTATCGATGATAAAACAGTGCAGCAAGTGGTTCGTTTCCAGTACCTCGACTTTGACGTAACCCTGTGAACAGGTCAAGGCTATTAAAAAACGAAACAAACACCTACAAGACAATAACAACAAGGCTTAGAGAGAAAGGGAGGAAAGAGATGCAAAAGAAATTTGATGAAGTAACAGCGGAATACACCTGGTTATACAGAGACGAAGAGCCACTGGGAATAATGACTTTAGGCAACTGGAAAAATTCGAAATAAAAGTCTTCAAATGTGCAGAAAGTTGGAGAGATGACAAAACTAGAGACATTTTCGTAAGAGGAGAGACACCATCTATAACTGTGAAACCTTGCAAGGTAGTTACTGATTTAGGAGATTTAACTGTTAACCCAAGTAGTATCTTTAAGTTCTGACTTATTGAAAAAGGTATGCTTTCTTATAAACAAATTTAAAACCATTTTGCTAAGCCACCTGACTTCAAAAATTAATAAGAAATTCACTCAGCAGATCACACATACAGTAAATAACGCAGCTAATACGCTGAATAACCAAAGAAATAGGTACATCTGCCTAATATCATGTAGGGCCCCCGCGAGCACGCAGATGTGCGGCAACACGGCGTGGCATAAACTCCACAAATGAGTGAAGTAGTGCTGGAGGGAAATGACAGCATGATTCTGCAAGGCTGTCCATAAATCCGTAAGAGTGCGAGAGGGTGGAGATCTCTCTTCTGAACAGCATATTGCAACGTATCCTAGGTATGCTCAATAATGTTCACGCCTGGGAATTGTTTCTGGAGTCACTCTGTAACAATTTTGGGCGTGTGGGGTGTCGCATTGCCCTGCTGGAATACCGCAAGTCCTTAGGAGTGCACAACGGAGATGAACGGATGCAGGTGAACAGGCAGAATGCTTATGTACATGTCACCTGTCAGATGGTATATAGACGTATACAATTTGAAACGAGACTCATCCGACCAGGCAACATGTTTTGTGTCATTAACAATCTAGTGTCGGTGTTGACGGGTCCAATCGAGGCGTAAAGCTATGTGTCGTGCAATCATCAAAGGTAGACGAGTGGGCCTTCGGCTCCGGAAGCCCATATCGATGACGTTTCGTTGAATGGTTCGCACGCTGACACTCGTTGATGGCCCAGCTTTGAAATGTGCAGGAGTTTGCGAAAGGGTTGCACTTCTGTCACTTTGAACGATTCTCTTGAGCCGCAGGATCGCTTTCCAGCCGCAGCGAGGCTGAAGATTAGATATTTTACCGGATTTCTGATATTCACTGTATACTCGTGAAATGGTCGTGCGGGAAAATCCTCACTTCATCACTAACTCGGAGATGCTGTGTCCCATAGCTCGTGGACCGACTACAACATGACGTTCCGACTCACTTAAATCTTGATAAACTGCCATTGTAGCGTCAGTAACCGACCTAACAACTGCGCCAGACACTTGCTGTGTCTGATATAAGCGTTGCCGACGGCACGGCCGTATTCTGCCTGTTTGCATAACTCTGTGTTTCAATACGCATGCCTATACCAGTTTCTATGGAGCTACAGTGCTGAAGGTAGTATGATTGAACATCAAACACGGTGAAAAATCATTTGTAAATTTTTATAAAAATTACAAGACTGTAAAAGTGATCAACTTACTGTTGAACTCTGTGCAATGGTGATATTTGCCTATGTTTATAATTACAGTTCTTAGATACGTAAACGATTATCTCCTAATCATAATTCTTCAATTTATTTGAATAATGAGATTGTTTGAAAGTGCAGAATATACAAGAACTCTTAGTAATAACTTGACACATTACTGCAATGCGCTATACAGTTTTTTTGTGGACAATGAAATAGACGCACACACTGTATAAAATCTGCCACAGCAATTATGCACTCACTAGCAGAGGAAGAAATGTACCTTCACACCTAAAAGTTGCTTGCAGAGAGAGGGATATTTGAAAAGAAAGCACATGCAATCCGAATTATATTATCATCTGCATTATTAACAATCACTAATAGCCAAGAAGGGCTACATTGCCACATTTGAGCATAAGATGGTGTCACAGAAAAGCTGCACCGAAAATACACACTCAAGTGACAAATGTCGTGGGATAGACATATTCACATATACAGATGGCAATAGTATCGTGTACACAAGAACAGTGCATTGGCGGAGCTGTACTCAGGTGATTCATGTAAAAAAGATTTCCGACGTAATTATTGAGTCACGACGGGAAAAAACAGACTTTGAACGCGGAATGGTATGTGGAGCTAGAAACATGGGACATTCCGTATCAGAAATCGTTACCGAATTCGATATTCCAAGATCAACAGTGTCAAGTGAGTGCCAAGAATACTACATTTTGGGCGTTACCTCTCACCACGAACAACGCAGTGGCCGACGGCCTTCTCTTAACGACCGAGAGCAGCGGCGTTTGCCTTAAGTTATGAGTGATAAAAGACAAGCAACACTGACTGAAATATCCGCAGAAATCAATATGCGATGTATGACGAAAGTATCGGTGAGGACAGTGCGGTGAAATTCGACGTTAATGGGCTGTGGCAGCAAACGACCGACGCGAGTGCCTGTGCTAACTGCACTACATAGCCAGCAGTGCCTCTCGTGGGCTCGCGACTGGTATTTCACAACTGGCGCGGGGATAACCGTAAGGAAAACACATGGGAGATGGACCAACACATTTTGTCACTTGTTGTTGTATTGAATACACTTTATTGCTTAACAACAATATTATAATTACAATTTAAAAAAAAAACCTTATTAGAATCAAAACGCTTATAATCTAAAAATAAACCTTGAACAGGCTCAGTTCTATGAAGTCAAATTTTAAAAATTTATATCATTAAGATCAGAGTTAGAAATCAGAAGTGTACAGTTCCCAAAAACGAGAAAGATGACACACCAACTAGGCATGGCTACAAGCAGGTTCAGCAAACAATTTTATCAGTTAAATGGATTACAATGACAGCCACTAAATGCACTGTTTCCAAGTTTGGATAACATGTTACAAAAGTGTATAACTCATATCCAAAACACAGAAAGGATAACAAGTCATGTCCCTGTTTGTGGCAGTTGGAATGTCCTTGACAATTTGTTGTTGCTGTTGTGGTCTTCAGTCCAGAGACTGGTTTGACACAGCACTCTATCCTGTACAAGTTTCTTCATCACCCAGTACCTACTGAATCTGCTTAGTGTATTCATCTCTTGGTCTCCCTCTACCATTTTTACCCTCCACGCTGCCCTCCAGTACTAAATTGGTGATCCCTTTATGCCTCAGAACATGTCCTACCAATCGATCCCTTCTTCTAGTCAAGTTGTGCCACAAATTTCTCTTCTCCCCAGTTCTGTTCAATACCTCCTCATTAGTTATGTCGTCTATCCATCTAATCTTCAGCATTTTTCTGTAGCACCACAATTCGAAAGCCTCTATTCACTTCTTGTCTAAACTAGTTATCGTCCGTGTTTCACTTCCATACATGGCTGCACTCCACAAAAATACATTCAGAAACGACTTCGTGACATTGAAATCTGTACTCGGTTTTGACAAATTTCTCTTCTGCAGAAACGCTTTCCTTGCCATTTCCAATCTACATTTCATATCCTCTCTACTTCGACCATCATCAGTTACTTTGCTCCCCACACACCAAACCTCATCTACTACTTTAAGTGTCTCATTTCCTGATCTAATTCCCTCAGCATCACCCGATTTAATTCGACTACATTCCATTATCCTCGTTTTGATTTTGTTGATGTTCATCGTATATCCTCCATTGCGTTGAACTGCTCTTCCTGGTCCTTTGTCGTCTCTGACAGAATTACAATGTCATCGGAAAACCTCAAAGTTTTTATTTATTCTCTGTGGATTTTAATTCCTACTCCGTATTTTTCTTTTGTTTCCTTAACTGCTTGCTCAAGTACAGATTGAATGACATCGGTGATAGGCTACAACCCTGTCTCCCTCCCTTCCCAACCACTGCTTCCCTTTCATGGCCTCTGACTCTTACAGCTGTCATCGGGTTTCTGTACAAATTATAAATTCCCTTTCTCTTCCTGTATTTGACCCCTTCCACATTGAGAATTTGAAAGAGAGTATTCCAGTCAACATAGTCAAAAGCTTTCTCTAAGTCTACAAATGCTAGAAACGTAGGTTTGCTTTTCCTTAATCTGTCTTCTAAGATAGGTCGTAGGATCAGTATTGCCTCACGTGTTCCAGCATTTCTACGGATTCGAAACTGATCATCCCGGAGGTCGGCTTCTACTAGTTTTTCCATTCGTCTGTAGAGAATTCGTGGTAGTATTTTGCAGCCGTGACTTTTTGATAGTTCGGTAATTTCCACATCGGTCAACACTTGCTTTCTTTGGGGGTCTTAATAAAAATCTCTTAAGCAATAAAATACACTCTGGGCTCACATTCTGGAGGATGATGGTTCAAACCCACGTCCCGCCATGCTGATCTAGTTTTCCAGTGATTTCCCTAAATCGCTTCAGGCAAATGCAAAGCTGCTTCGTTTCAAAGGACACAGCCGACTTACATCTCCATGCTTCTCTAATCCGCTGGGACAAATGACCCGCTGTTTCGTCCCCTCCTACCAACCAAACAATAAAACACACAAGCCCCCAAAACACAGACCACGCTGGGAAGGTATACGATTTAAATGTAACTCCTATCTGGTACACACCAAAAGAAACATTGATTTGACCCTTAAATAAACATACAATTGGCCAAAAAACAAGATAATCTGGGAGGACATGCAATTTAAAGGCGAATCCCAACTGGTACGCACCAGCAGGAACGTTGACAGTGACCTTTAATGAATATACAATTGCCCAAAATTCACGATAAGCTGACTACTACAGCAGACAGATATCACAGCCAACAAGAAACAAGTATTCAAGTTTCACAATGAATAGGGTTAATTAAGACGGTGGATCAAAGGAAAGGCTCGACTATGTTGATAAGTAGAAGGCCTTAAACATAACGTGCTCAGAAGTAGTAACAAGGGTGCAAGGATTAAACGAATAGTTAAAGAACAAGCATAGTCTCCTTTCCCAAGGTGGCTTCCATCAACGCCCCCTCCCAGATCATGCCCTCTCTCCCTCCATTTATCCCTCCTATCAACTCTGATCCACGCTCCCCCTCCTTTCCTCTGTGCTTTTCCTGGGCTCCCTCTCCCCCCCTTCCATCCTCTTTCTTCCACACCTCCTCTCTCTTTGCCCCCTTCTCTCCCCCGAGTCCTTTTACATTTCCCTCCTCTGCCTCCTCTCATTCCGTCTCGTGTCTGCCCTTCTCCCCCTTTATTAGTCCTCTCCCTCCTTGGTCCCCCCCCCCTTTTCGTTTTTTCCTCTCCTCCCTCCTTGTTTTTCCCCCTACTCAAGGTCCCCCCCCCCATCTGCCTTGGATCGGGAGTGCCATCTTTGTGCCGCCTTTTCCTTGCAGTGTTTTACAGTGTGTTTTTCCAGTGCGTGCTCCGTGTTGTGTCTTTTGGGAAGTGTAGCGAACAGCCATCATACTGTCGCTGGGTGTGTTTTTTTTTTCCACTTGCGAACAGAAACCAGACTGTCGCCATGTTTTTTAATTGTGTGTCTACTATGTTACTTGTCTGATTCCTGTGTATTTTATCAACATTGCCAACCCCTTTTGCTTTCTGTTTTAACTTTCCGCATTTTTACGCCATTTTACACTTTAAATCACCATTTTATCGCCTGTTTTTCTTTGTTTCTTTCTTCTTCCTTTTTTAAACAAAAGTCTGTAGGCTGTAGAGCAGCGTAGTAAGAAACAGGCATAGCGATGAGGAACTTCTGGCTTGCAAAACACACTTTAAACCTCATACGTTTACTGAATCCGCCAAATACGGCAGACTACTATTTTCCGATTATCCGGCGACATTCCGCCGTGGCACGCATCAAACGATCAGATCGGCCAACCCAGACGCCGTGCGACGATGGAAGTGCCGCCGCAGCGGAAACAAACATGTCTCTACTCCGGGCCCAAGGAACAGGAACGCGTCTTCCGCTGTCGAGTATATACTGCATCAGAAGGGAACAGTAACTTGCGCAGATAAGACTACAGACGAGAATGCCTAAGATGTAGATAATCTCAACTGATCGCATAAGCGACTATGCATACAAGTTGCAATATTAACACTGCTTAGAATTACTTGTTATTTATTACTTGTTATTTAGAATGGCTCTGAGCACTATGGGACTTAACTGCTGTGGTCATCAGTCCCCTAGAACTTAGAACTACTTAAACCTAACTAACCTAAGGACATCACAAACACCCATGCCCGAGGCAGGATTCGAACCTGGGGCCGCAGAGGTCGCGCGGTGCCAGACTGGAGCACCTAGAACCGCTCGGCCACTCCGGCCGGCGTTATTTAGAAGCAGAATTATCAGAGACAGCTGATGCAATGATTGTGTTATAAATTTAAATCAGTCAATTGAATTTATAAACTGGCGGTTCCTCAGTTGGCGCCTATACGACTGGAAAACCGAGGCGTGGTCAAATGTGTCCAGATTTCAATGGTAATAGCTGATGGTAGGGTTCTAGTGTGGATAAGACACCACAAAACCGTGGACCAAAGTTCTCAACGAGGCACTGTGCAAGGTGGTAGTGTCTCCATAATGCTGTTGGCTGCGTTTTCTTGCAATATTCAATAAATTACTTAAGAAAGTTGAAATGAGTAACAGAAAATGAAATTTAATGGTCTACATTGCCTTAAAATTAAGTAAGCATACTACAAAATCCACTGGGCTTTCAAGATACATGTGGAACCTAAGAATTTCAGTAATGACACAGATTCAAGTAAAATTTAGAACCATTCAAATTGTACGAGAGAGCGCTGAAATTGAGTGCATAATGCTTTCGGATTAAATTACCAGGTCACGAAAAGCTCAGATTTTGTAATAACTTGTGTCTCAATATCAGTTCGCTTCGCAATTCGTGACAAGTTTACCACGAGAAATTAGTCCAAAATAAACCTGTATTACAAGTAGCACAAGAATAAATTGTCTCCCTCACGTAGCCTGTTAGCAACCACATAAAATAAATGGAACGTTCTCCCTAAGTCCGTCCACTGCTTTGGTTATCTCTGATCTGCATCTAACCGTAACACGTCTCCCAAAACAAGTGGGTCTCTCAAGATTATTCATGAGCATGCCTCAACTAATCGACAGCACCTGATTGTGAGCGCGTAGAAACCACCTGCCTTACACGCTTCCGCTGCAGTGACTCAGAAAGACTCGAACCGAACAACCGACACTAAATATATTCTGGTTACACAACGTCTTCGCAAAATGATGGAAAAGAGTAGGTCGTGATATGCTGAAAGCAAAACTATTGAAGAAGAGAAGGTGCCGTTTAACACGCAATTTTCGAGGCGGTCTGAAGAGAAATTGACTGAAATAATATGTTAATCCAACTCGAAAATCAGGATCCGACAGCCTGTCTTGCGTCAGTGCGATGGTGAAACGCAACAGGCTTATCCTAGTCTAAAAAGGATAGGTATGCGATGTTGAAAAATAATTAACATAGAGACTCCAACAGCCCATGTTGCCCGAGCTACAGACGCAGCACCCCATGTAAGTTTTACAATACCGTGAATATGTGGTCACTCGATTGAGACTCGTCTCTGTCTCATCCGGTACTGATGATACGAAGCACTCTGTATGACATCTCCATACACAAGATGTAGGAGTATGAATCTGGAATTTCCCTATAGATGGTGACAGTCGTCAGTGTAGGGCCCGTGAGACCGTCTGCAGCGCCATCTGCTTCCTGTGACGGCTGACGACACACACAGTAATCCAGGTTCCATGCATCGTTATTTTTTTCAAAACCGTAACCATGTCGAGTTTTGTGTCTACGAACTACGATTTGTGGACAACATTGCTTTTCTGTTATCATTTGAAGAAAACTGCTGCAGAATCGCATAGAAAGCTTGTCGAAGAATTCGGCGAACATGCTTTTGGGAAAACACAGTGTTTCGAGTGGTTCAAAAAATTCAAAAGTGGTGATTTTGACGTGAGCAACGACGAGCGCTGGAGGCCACCGAAAAATTGCACACCTTATTGGATGAATACGATACTGAAACTCAACAGGAAATCGCGGAACAATTGAATGTGACGCAGAAAGCCGTTGCTCTTCGGTTGAAATGTATAGGAAAGTTGCAGAATGTGAGAAAATCGGTTCCGCATGAACTGAATGAAAGACAGCAAGCAAATCGAAAGACGATATGTGAAATGCTGCTCGTCATATACAAAAAAATATCGGTTCTGCATCGAATAGTGACAGATCATGAAAAATGGATATATTTTGAGAATCCTAAATGTCGTAAACCATCGACATCCACTGGAACACCAAATCGCTTTGGAATGAAGACAGTGCGCAGCATTTGGTGAGATCATAAGGGTGTAGTATATCATGAGCTGCTAAAATCTGGTAAAACCGCTAACACTGATCGCTGCCAACAGCAAATGATCTATTTAAATCGAGCATTACGTGAAAAACGACCGGAATAAGGAAAAAGGAAACACAAATTGAAATTGCTCCATGATAACGTCCCATCACACACAGCCAAACGCGTCAGGGAAACGATCGAGGCGTTCAGTTGAGAAATACTAGGGAATGCGGCGTTTTTTCCAGACTTGGTTCCGTCCGATTATCATCTATTTACATCACTGGGCCACGCTATCGCCGAATAACGCTTCAATTCGCATGAAAAGGTACGAAAATGGCTCGCTTCAAAAGAAGAACTTTTTTTCCGTGGTATTCATAGCCTGCCGGAGAGGTGGGAGAAATGTACAAATAGCAGCGGAGGCTATTTTCAACAAATTATTATTCACCATGTAACCTCCCCCTCAGTTATCGACCTTAATGACAGTGAAAAATTAAACCGCGTGTACCTAATGGAAATTTGGTAAAAGCAATCGTCACCGAAGTTAATTTGTCGGTAAAGAGGGAGGAAAGGGTTACATCTAAATGAAAGGAAAAATGCAAATGAAACTGGTGGAAATTAATTTTGAAAAGGGGTAAAGTTCATAAAGAAAGTAAATGTGCGGCCGTTACGTTAACAGTTAACTAGCGGTAATTAGATACTTGAGATTTGGGGGAAATTACGGTCGCCAGTCCTGAGGACAATTACTATAGTAACTGAAAAAGAAAGGTTATTACACATATAATTAGCACTAGAAGCGTGGCAACTTAAGGTTGACACGTGTAGTGTCAAAACTGAAAGTTTGTCAGAAGTAATAAATTTCGCTACACTCTTAATTTAGCAAAAGAATTAATAAAACCAAAATCGAAAGTTAATTTAGTGACTGAAGTTAATAGTGAGCTTTCTTTCTGAAACACATCGAAATTCAGTAAGATACAGTTAGTCTTCGACTACCTCAACAATCATTTCAAAAGGTACTTGAATCTACGCAATTTAGAAATAAGAGATTTAACTTTGAACTTGAATTAAAAGATTCTGAACAATTAACAATAGTAAAATTTAGTACGTACCAAGCTGTCCTGTAGTCACAGGTAAGCTAAAATATGGTAACAAAACTCGCACTCATAATTTGTGCTTGTGTAATCTAAATATTGTAGCCAGCTATGAATACTTTAACTGAACTTTGAAATTAAAGCAGTGAAATAGAATAATATTGCGTTAATGCTGGAGTTTGAATTTCAACGACACTCGGGTTCATTCCGGAAAAGGAAGGGACCCTGCTTGGTAATGCAATTGGGACAATGAGCAACAAATGTTCATGCTAAGTTGCTGTAATTATACACTCATGGAAATTGAAATAAGAACACCGTGAATTCATTGTCCCAGGAAGGGGAAACTTTATTGACACATTCCTGGGGTCAGATACATCACATGATCACACTGACAGAACCACAGGCACATAGACACAGGCAACAGAGCATGCACAATGTCGGCACTAGTACAGTGTATATCCACCTTTCGCAGCAATGCAGGCTGCTATTCTCCCATGGAGACGATCGTAGAGATGCTGGATGTAGTCCTGTGGAATGGCTTGCCATGCCATTTCCACCTGGCGCCTCAGTTGGACCAGCGTTCGTACTGGACGTGCAGACCGCGTGAGACGACGCTTCATCCAGTCCCAAACATGCTCAATGGGGGACAGATCCGGAGATCTTGCTGGCCAGGGTAGTTGACTTACACCTTCTAGAGCACGTTGGGTGGCACGGGATACATGCGGACGTGAATTGTCCTGTTGGAACAGCAAGTTCCCTTGCCGGTCTAGGAATGGTAGAACGATGGGTTCGATGACGGTTTGGATGTACCGTGCACTATTCAGTGTCACCTCGACGATCACCAGTGGTGTACGGCCAGTGTAGGAGATCGCTCCGCACACCATGATGCCGGGTGTTGGCCCTGTGTGCCTCGGTCGTATGCAGTCCTGATTGTGGCGCTCACCTGCACGGCGCCAAACACGCATACGACCATCATTGGCACCAAGGCAGAAGCGACTCTCATCGCTGAAGACGACACGTCTCCATTCGTCCCTCCATTCACGCCTGTCGCGACACCACTGGAGGCGGGCTGCACGATTTTGGGGCGTGAGCGGAAGACGGCCTAACGGTGCGCGGGACCGTAGCCCAGCTTCATGGAGACGGTTGCGAATGGTCCTCGCCGATACCCCAGGAGCAACAGTGTCCCTAATTTCCTGGGAAGTGGCGGTGCGGTCCCCTACGGCACTGCGTAGGATCCTACGGTCTTGGCGTGCATCCGTGCGTCGCTGCGGTCCGGTCCCAGGTCGACGGGCACGTGCACCTTCCGCCGACCACTGGCGACAACATCGATGTACTGTGGAGACCTCACGCCCCACGTGTTGAGCAGTTCGGCGGTACGTCCACCCGGCCTCCCGCATGCCCACTATACGCCCTCGCTCAAAGTCCGTCAACTGCACATACGGTTCACGTCCACGCTGTCGCGGCATGCTACCAGTGTTAAAGACTGCGATGGAGCTCCGTATGCCACGGCAAACTGGCTGACACTGACGGCGGCGGTGCACAAATGCTGCGCAGCTAGCGCCATTCGACGGCCAACACCGCGGTTCCTGGTGTGTCCGCTGTGCCGTGCGTGTGATCATTGCTTGTACAGCCCTCTCGCAGTGTCCGGAGCAAGTATGGTGGGTCTGACACACCGGTGTCAATGTGTTCTTTTTTCCATTTCCAGGAGTGTAGTTACGAAAATGGAACAGTTTGAAAAGCTGAGGTCTGCCATATACACTTCCCAGCAAATTAGGGACACTCTTGCTCCTGGGGTATCGGCGAGGACCATTCGCAACCGTCTCCATGAAGCTGGGCTACGGTCCCGCGCACCGTTAGGCCGTCTTCCGCTCACGCCCCAACATCGTGCAGCCCGCCTCCAGTGGTGTCGCGACAGGCGTGAATGGAGGGACGAATGGAGACGTGTCGTCTTCAGCGATGAGAGTCGCTTCTGCCTTGGTGCCAATGATGGTCGTATGCGTGTTTGGCGCCGTGCAGGTGAGCGCCACAATCAGGACTGCATACGACCGAGGCACACAGGGCCAACACCCGGCATCATGATGTGCGGAGCGATCTCCTACACTGGCCGTACACCACTGGTGATCGTCGAGGGGACACTGAATAGTGCACGGTACATCCAAACCGTCATCGAACCCATCGTTCTACCATTCCTAGACCGGCAAGGGAACTTGCTGTTCCAACAGGACAATTCACGTCCGCATGTATCCCGTGCCACCCAACGTGCTCTAGAAGGTGTAAGTCAACTACCCTGGCCAGCAAGATCTCCGGATCTGTCCCCCATTGAGCATGTTTGGGACTAGATGAAGCGTCGTCTCACGCGGTCTGCACGTCCAGCACGAACGCTGGTCCAACTGAGGCGCCAGGTGGAAATGGCATGGCAAGCCGTTCCACAGGACTACATCCAGCATCTCTACGATCGTCTCCATGGGAGAATACCAGCCTGCATTGCTGCGAAAGGTGGATATACACTGTACTAGTGCCGACATTGTGCATGCTCTGTTGCCTGTGTCTATGTGCCTGTGGTTCTGTCAGTGTGATCATGTGATGTATCTGACCCCAGGAATGTGTCAATAAAGTTTCCCCTTCCTGGGACAATGAATTCACGGTGTTCTTATTTCAATTTCCAGGAGTGTAGTTCTAAAACTTTACGTGCTTCCAGTCTTCCTTGTTGGTTGATTGAAGGTTTGAAGCCGTCGATCGAGGAGGTGGCGACAGTCACTCATTGTCGGCCGTCGCTGTTGCAGAAGCTTGATGTTGGCGCGCCTCCTTCTTGACACGGTCACCAGGCGAAACGGGCTCTTGATGTGCGCCAGCTAATGCTTCCCGTCCGCGACACCGTGTCAGAAACTATCCTAGCAAGTCGAGCGCAATTACGTGCTGCCAAACCCCGAAAGCGCGGCAACTCGCGGGAGCGTCACACAACACCCCCGCTCCACTCACTACTCCAGCCAGACCCCCTCTCTGCTCAGCCCGCGCTTCACGCGGCAGAGTTAACACTACCAAAGATCCTAAACACTTAGGTTCTCCACACGACCTATCGATGTATTCGTTCGATAGCATAGTTTTCCCTAGGCAAGACCCAGCGTATAAATACAAATAATATTCACAAAACAAACCAGTTATAAATCGACCTAAATGCATAAATATATACAAATAGTAAAACAATTACAATATATAAAGACACAGAAATGTCATATCTTCGGGTAACAAAATAAGAAAAAATCTATAGTACAATAGATGGAAATAGAAGGATATGCATTTCCGGCGTTACAACCTGTTTCATAACAGTTGTGTAATTATTGCAACCAAATTCAGGTTTCATACTTCTGCACCTGGTACACTCGAAAGTAACTACAGTGCGAGGTGGAAGGTATTTGTGTCAGTTTTGACGAGGTTCAAATGATTGCCTGTAAGCCTATGTCCATGTTCTATTCTCTCTTATTATATTTTCACGATCCTCATTCCAGATATTTGACAGTGGCAAAACACCAATAGCACCGTCTTTTTCCAACTCCGATTCCTCAAATATGTGCAACAAAGTCTCTCTGGTAAGACTCCCATTTACCTTCCTTGAACGTCTGTGTTACACTTAGTACTGTATGAGTATAGCAGCGAATACCTGAATTAGTTCTACGTCTATTGCCACGTGTGTTTCGTAACCACTCCAGCCGCTGCAACAGTAACCTATAACGCTCTTTGGGCAGGTATGAGCGTCATCTGAGCTTGCGTTGGATGCAATGGTTCTCAGAAGGAATTGAATAACAGCCACTGTGTTGCGGCACAAACTGTAATACACCGGCGGAAAAATGCTGCTATCGGAGCAAAAAAGACTAACACGCTTCAGCTTTAAAAGAATATAACTAGAAATTGGGGTACCAGTTGCCTCATTCTGCCGTCCTCAGCATGGTTAAAAATTTTACGAAAAATTTTGACATGCGAATATATTTGCGCTGTATTTAACACGCAACTTTCACTGTCACAGTCTTCTTCTTGTTCTCTGTTACTCCTGCTATATCATTCATACATTCCCATTGCTGCTGTCTGTTCTCACTGTCACTATTCTCTCTTTCTTGTTGTCATTGCCATAGGCTCTGTTTCTCATTATCGCTGCCTCTGATCCACTTCCAATTCCTTCTTCTCTTTACTCCTCTCCCACTGTCTCCTTCACTCTTTTCCCAGCCCTGTTCTGTCGCTGTCAACTGTGTTTCACGACCACTGTGTCCCTCTCTTTCTCTCACACTGCCACTGTGTCCTTCGCTCTCTCTATAGCACAACCGCTGTCTACGGTGTTCCAGTGTTTATTACTTTTCCTTCCTTCCCAGCATAAAAAATCGCGAATATGTTTCCTGACAAAGTATTTCAGGACATTCTTAAAGATGCTGAAGAATGCAGAATGAAGCGGCTGGTATCCCACTTTTCATCCAGAGTCTTTTGAAACAAGAGGATCCTTTTATATGCTCCGATAGGTGCATTTTTCGTTGGCTCCATGCTTTCACCTGCTAATGCAGGGCAATCCACTCATATGAGACTGTAAAATTTTGACAGTTTAATTATATGAAACTAAAATAACGCAAAATTAATTTTACACCTCAAACCACAGTTTACATGGACAAAAATTTTGCATGTACACCAGCACCACAACATGGGCTTTCCAGAACTCTTCTGAAGTTACCAGACACACTTTACAGCATATTTCACCTTGCTATATCACATTATAAACTAATTTTTCGTCACATACCGGGTATTACGTGCGTATTATACGTGTATAGCTTGCGTAACTTCGAATTTCTGTGAATCAGAAACTTGTAAGGATATCAAGAAAAGTTTCAAGGCTCTTCAAATTTGGGATCTTAGGAATAACCCTTAAAAATTAAAGCTGTTTTCTGGGCGTAGTCGTCTTCGAATCCTCGACTGGGTTTTGGTACACAGAAACTATGTTTTTGGGGTGTTTCTCAGTAACGGATAAATAATTCCGATATCTGGAAGAAGGCGCTTTCATAAATACCTAGTGGATATAGAGTCAGAATTAGATAAATTTGCTAGCACACTGGATTTTAGGTGCTTACACTAAATGTACAACTAGCGTAAATTTGAACCTCTGTATGTTGGAAACTGATAAAAATATCAAGCGAAATTTCAATGTTGTTCGGCATTTGCTGAGCATAGTCGGCTTGGAAACTGCGGCTCAGTTTTGGTGCCCAAGAACCATGTTTTCCCTTTTTTTTCAGGGGTCGCCCATGAAATAAATGCTGCTTCCTTGAGCCCCTTAAAGCTCACATAGACCACAAATGATGCAAAACAACCAACCGATTTTCTCCCTATACTGAAGCCGGAGGAAGTGCGACATACTCAAACTTTGACCCTGTACTATAGGATTAGTTACAGTAAGACCATACATTACTTGGGTATAGAAATGGTAAACAGCTCAAGGGCTATCCAAAACACTTGACCCTACCTTTCTGTCATCAACAGAACCGAAGGTACGAGCCCCGGTAAAATCCCATTTCTATGCGCGGCATTTTGGTATATACGAGGGTAAGTCAATTATTATCCGCCAAGTAGTTATTAAATTTTATTATAATCAGATAGGAAACTCACAAGAACATCATTTTACGACATAGTCTGTTTGCGTTTTAACGGACTTGGTCCATCATTGTACAGGCTTCATGATGCTCTTATAAAAGAAGGTTCTCAGTTGAGCTGCGAGCCGGGAATGCACCGCTTCTTTCACTGCTTCGTCCGAGGCAAATCGACGGCCCCTTAATGCCTGTTTGGGTGTACCAAACGAGTGATAGTCAGAAGGTCCAAGATCGTGACTATATGGAGGATGATCCAGTACTTCAAATTTGAGTTTCTGAAGCGTTTCAGCAGTGTGGGCAGCAGTATGCGGACGGGCATTGTCGTGCAACACAACACCTTTTGACAGCAATCTCCGACGTTTGCTTCGAATTACAGGCTTCACCCTGGCAGTAAGCATCTCACTGTAACGTGCACTGTTTATTGTTGTGCCCCTTTCCCCATAATGTTCCAGTGCTGGACCTTGTGCGTCCCAAAAAACCGTAAGCACCAGTTTTCCTGCGGACAGTTGGGTCTTGAACTTTTTCTTGCACGGTGAATTTGGATGTTTCTATTCTGTACTCTGCCTTTTACTCTCCACCTCGTAATGATGGATCCATGTTTCGTCACCAGTAATGATCCTGTCCAAGAACTTGTACCCTTCGTTACCATAGCGAGCCAAATGTTTTTTTGCAGATGTGCAAGCGCGTTTGTTTTTGCAACTGTGTGATTTCGTTTGGGACCCATCTTGCACAAGTCTGTTGCGGATGATTTCGTAGGCAGAACCATGAATAATTTGCAGACGATGTGGCAATTCGTCAATAGTTAATCGTCTGTCTAAGTGAATCACATCAGGTGAACGCTCCATGGTTTCTTCATTTGTGTCGTGAAACGGTCTTTCGACTCCTTCATCTTGCGTAACACTTGTGCGCCCATTTGAGAATTTTTCAATCTATTCGTAGACACTCCGTTGTGGTAAAACACTGTTCCTGTACTGATACGCCTTCCGACCACAAAAAATGGATCACTGAACGTTGACTTCTTAGGTGCAAATAGACAGTGGAGTAGCCAAGATTGACAGCACGGCAGGGATAACGAAACTAACCTAGCAGCCTGAAAATTGCAAAGATATAACAACAAATAAACGAAGCATGCGTCACCAACGTAAAACGACAGTACTACCAAAATAAACAAAAATATAACTTAACTGTGGATAATAATTGACTTGCTCTCGTATTACGTAGCCCATTCTGTCGAGTGAGTATCGATTCCTGTGAGATGCCTCATCAGGATTACAGATGGATAGTGCCAGGCAAGTAACAGCGCGTTATCCTCCATGGAGAATCTTGACGATACAGTGGTATCTGGTGTGCCGCAGGGGAGTGAAACAAGACAGGGATTTTCACGAACCGTGGCAGACAGTTTACCACACAAGAGAAATGGTGGTCGCCGTTCTTGATGTATGAGGTCTAGGAGAGTTAGGGATGGCCATGTCCGCCAACTAAGGTAGCAGGAAACAGGCCTGGGATGAGCTCCTGAGTACGACCTGGTACTGCACAGACGGAGGGAAACGGCGAATGTCCAGCAGTTGTAGGCACTCTCCTCCAGGTAAACATCTACCTTCGAAACGCGGCGAGCGGACCTTCACAGCCAGCAAGTTCAGGACAGAGACAGACTCCTTCAGCAACAGTCAGCTTCAAGCAGACAGACGCCACTGTGTGTGGTAAACGTGACTTAATTGCCGATAGAGGCGCCGCAACGATGTTACCTGCCGAGATGTCGGAGAAACCGTAGCAAGGTAAAGAAATCGAAAGACGTCCCGGAAGCAAAAGTACTGGTATGAGCACATGCACCAATCACCCACATTTTCTCTTAAGTGTCGAATAAGAAGAACATGCAACAAAATTATAATTTACAATTGTGTTTTTTAATTTAGCTCTGTAAGCACTGTGTGTCATTCGGTTTGTAGTCTCTAGGTTAATTATATTCCAAACATCGAACCAACAAAAATGCAGAGTCTTACAGCCGTCGGTGGGGGTGGGCGGTGTTAACAGACACCTATCCCCATTTCAGAATGATTTTCGTTTGGTTTTACCTTTCCGGGAAGGTATCCTCTTGTATTTCATCAACGTTACAACTGACTTATCAAGTCCTCGAACTAAAAAACATGCGACTGATTTTTCGGCTTTTAGTGGGTTTTACTTTGTTATTTTTCTAATGAATACATTTAGCGTTTAACTAAAAATTAATTCCCAGCTCAGCATATGTGCACCCTGATTTAAAGCAGCTAGCGTGTGACAGCTAGCTTGCTGGACTGCTCATACCATAAATGCGCAAATGAAATCAGTACTGGCATTGTAGGCTTCCATCGTGTTGCCACCCAAACCGTTGTCCTGACCAGATCTCAAGTCGAAATCATTTCTGGGCGAAAAGGGCACCATGTCATACCATTCATACCCTAAGTGAATTTCAGCTTAATGACCTTTTCTTTGTGAGACAGAGATTTAAGGGGAATTTCTATCACCACAAAGAGCGAAGCGCTCTGTTGGAAGACTGCAGAGAGTGCTTGCTGTGATGTCACAATACAGGGCTATTACAAATGATTGAAGCGATTTCATAAATTCACTGTAGCTCCATTCATTGACATATGGCCACGACACACTACAGATACGTAGAAAAACTCATAAAGTTTTGTTCGGCTGAAGCCGCACTTCAGGTTTCTGCCGCCAGAGCGCTCGAGAGCGCAGTGAGACAAAATGGCGACAGGAGCCGAGAAAGCGTATGTCGTGCTTGAAATGCACTCACATCAGTCAGTCATAACAGTGCAACGACACTTCAGGACGAAGTTCAACAAAGATCCACCAACTGCTAACTCCATTCGACGATGGTATGCGCAGTTTAAAGCTTCTGGATGCCTCTGTAAGGGGAAATCAACGGGTCGGCCTGCAGTGAGCGAAGAAACGGTTGAACGCGTGCGGGCAAGTTTCACGCGTAGCCCGCGGAAGTCGACGAATAAAGCAAGCAGGGAGCTAAACGTACCACAGGATGGTGCTCCACCGCACTTCCATCATAATGTTCGGCATTTCTTAAACAGGAGATTGGAAAACCGATGGATCGGTCGTGGTGGAGATCATGATCAGCAATTCATGTCATGGCCTCCACGCTCTCCCGACTTAACCCCATGCAATTGCTTTCTGTGGGGTTATGTGAAAGATTCAGTGTTTAAACCTCCTCTACCAAGAAACGTGCCAGAACTGCGAGCTCGCATCAACGATGCTTTCGAACTCATTGATGGGGACATGCTGCGCCGAGTGTGGGAGGAACTTGATTATCGGCTTGATGTCTGCCGAATCACTAAAGGGGCACATATCGAACATTTGTGAATGCCTAAAACACTTTTTGAGTTTTTGTATGTGTGTGCAAAGCATTGTGAAAATATCTCAAATAATAAAGTTATTGTAGAGCTGTGAAATCGCTTCAATCATTTGTAATAACCCTGTATTATGCCAACTAATTTAACTCACGCTGTAGGAAATTATCAGACTTTTGGGCGCCTTACCGTTGCTGAAAAATAATGGGAGACTTTCACAAAGACAGCGCCGGAGAGAAAATTAGTGCACTTGGAAAGATAACATGGCTGACAGCATATGCCAGCTGGAAGATAGTAGATATACTGATAATGGTTTCAACATCTTCCACCAACAGATAGCGCAGTGGCATAACTACCAGAGCGCCATCTACGTCTCTCCTTTAACATGAAATGCTCACAGCTAGAAGGACCTGTGTGGTACAAACCCCTGCAGTGAGCATACAACCATGCCACGGCGATGGACTCGTGCTTCTTATAGCCAACAATTTGAGTTTGAGAAGGATCAGATATTGGCCATCTAAGTGGTGGGATGGTCCTTTCGAAGAATTATCACACAAGTTATACATGCTGCATCAGCTGTGGAACCATGCAGATATCAGTGGGCATGTGAACATTCTCACACACATAGACGAGGTTCAGGACGTCCACGCAGCACAGACACCCGCCAGGATCGTCGTATTGTAAGGGAAGCAGGGGCAACCCACAGATAAGAAGGTTTGTGAGCCCAGACGTGTCAGTGCGAACTGTTGCGAACCGCACATTAGCAATGGGATTACAGACACGCAAATCTCTACGCCATCTTCCACTCACGTCTCAGCATCGACGTGCACAGCTCGACTAGTGCCGTCAGAGGATCAGTTGGAAGATGGAATGGTGCACCATAGCCGTCAGCGATGAAAGCAGTTTCTCCCTGCACACAAGTGATGGTCCTTCACACATATTACATGGATGTAGTGAGCAGTGTCATAGAGTGCATTGGTCTGAGACTCACTGCTCCCTCCCCAGGCTTATGAGTTCGGGAGGACGACGGTTCAATCCCACGTCCGGCTATCCTGATTTAGGTTTTCCGTGATTTTCCTAAATCGCTCCAGGCAAATGCCAGGATGGTACCTTTCAAAGGGCTCGGCCGACTTCCTTCCCCGTCCTTCCCTAATCCGATGAGACCGATGACCTCGCTGTCTGGTCTCCTTCCCCAAACCAACCAACCAACTACTCAAACACAACATGCCAGTTGTGCTGGGCAACCTATGCTTTGGTGCTGGTAAACCGTTTGTTCTCCTGATAATAAGAACCCCTGCAGAGGAGGTCGATGAGGGAGGCAGATACCATTCGCGCACAACACTCCTTTCCTGCATGGCAGAGTATACAGCAAGATCTAAAATGGGTTGAATGTCTATATCTCTTACATACAGACGTCCCTATGTTGTTCCTCTGAGGGCAAGGTGTTTGTGTGACAAATTTGAATTGGTCCAGGGTCCTGTGAGGAGTTCCCACATCTACATCCACATTATATCTGAAGGTTGCCACACACCATGTAGCAGAGATGTTGAGTCGTAGATGGGCACAATAAAAAGACTGTTACAAATAAAGCTTTTGGCCCATAAGGCCTTCGTCAGAAACAGTCGACACACACACACACACACACACACGCAAACGGTACTCAGGCACACATAACTGCAATCTCAGGCAACTGGAGCCACAGTGCCACAGTTGCCTGAGTCTGCAGTCATGTGTGTGTGAGTTGCGTTTGCATTAGTGTGTGCGTGCGTGCGTGCGCGTGCGTGTGTGTGTGCGTGTGTGTGTGTTTGTGTGTGTCTGTCATCTATTTTTGATGAGGTCCTTACGAGCCGAAAGCTTTATTTGTGGGTGTCTTTTTGTTGCGTCTGTCTGCGACTCAGCATCTATGCTACATGGTGGGTGGCAACTTTCCTTTTCATAATACTGTTACATTCCATCCTAGATTTTCCATTACATATTGTATTTGTTTCGTATGTGTCTCAGCATATCAACGAGCAAAATATTCTGACCGCGAAATAGCAGTCATGGTGAAAAAAAGTATCACACATAGCACAGTTTACGAGGGCAGTTCAATAAGTAATGCAACACATTTTTTTTCTCGGCCAATTTTGGTTGAAAAAACCGGAAATTTCTTGTGGAATATTTTCAAACATTCCCGCTTCGTCTCGTATAGTTTCATTGACTTCCGACAGGTGGCAGCGCTGTACGGAGCTGTTAAAATGGCGTCTGTAACGGATGTGCGTTGCAAACAACGGGCAGTGATCGAGTTTCTTTTGGCGGAAAACCAGGGCATCTCAGATATTCATAGGCGCTTGCAGAATGTCTACGGTGATCTGGCAGTGGACAAAAGCACGGTGAGTCGTTGGGCAAAGCGTGTGTCATCATCGCCGCAAGGTCAAGCAAGACTGTCTGATCTCCCGCGTGCGGGCCGGCCGTGCACAGCTGTGACTCCTGCAATGGCGGAGCGTGCGAACACACTCATTCGAGATGATCGACGGATCACCATCAAACAACTCAGTGCTCAACTTGACATCTCTGTTGCTAGTGCTGTCACAATTGTTCACCAGTTGGGATATTCAAAGGTTTGTTCCCGCTGGGTCCCTCGTTGTCTAACCGAACACGATAAAGAGCAAAGGAGAACCATCTGTGCGGAATTGCTTGCTCGTCATGTGGCTGAGGGTGACAATTTCTTGTCAAAGATTGTTACAGGCGATGAAACATGGGTTCATCACTTCGAACCTGAAACAAAACGGCAATCAATGGAGTGGCGCCACACCCACTCCCCTACCAAGAAAAAGTTTGAAGCCATACCCTCAGCCGGTAAAGTCATGGTTACAGTCTTCTGGGACGCTGAAGGGGTTATTCTGTTCGATGTCCTTCCTCATGGTCAAACGATCAACTCTGAAGTGTATTGTGCTACTCTTCAGAAATTGAAGAAACGACTTCAGCGTGTTCGTAGGCACAAAAATCTGAACGAACTTCTTCTTCATGACAACGCAAGACCTCACACAAGTCTTCGCACCCGAGAGGAGCTCACAAAACTTCAGTGGACTGTTCTTCCTCATGCACCCTACAGCCCCGATCACGCACCGTCTGATTTCCATATGTTTGGCCCAATGAAAGACGCAATCCGTGGGAGGCACTACGTGGATGATGAAGAAGTTATTGATGCAGTACGACGTTGGCTCCGACATCGACCAGTGGAATGGTACCGTGCAGGCATACAGGCC
This sequence comes from Schistocerca nitens, assembly GCF_023898315.1. Lineage (NCBI taxonomy): Eukaryota > Metazoa > Arthropoda > Insecta > Orthoptera > Acrididae > Schistocerca > Schistocerca nitens. Next base: position 109,217,492 of record NC_064622.1, on the reverse strand, counting down.
CTCATTTCAAGGTGGCGTAAGGCCGTAGCATTGAATGGAGATTACGTTGAAAAATAGTTTTGTGTAGCTAAAAGATTGGGGAATAATCTGGTGTATTTCAATGCTGAATAAAACAACCCCTGTTTCAGAAAAAAAATGTGTTGCATTACTTATTGAACTGCCCTCGTTAAACTCTCCACGGTGACAGTTAATGCTTTGGCGCGAGAGGCAGCTGATTAACTTACACACAATAAGAAGTTCAAAGCACGTTAGTTCGTGCGACTCAGTTATTTCCAAAACGCTTCGCTTCTAACCACGACGTTCACAGTCTATTCGGGGAAGTATCTTTACAGTTTTTATAGCACTCAATGAAGCTCAAAGAACTCACAGTCTAATATTATCTTTCATAACGTCCACGTCGAAATTTATTTTATACCGCGAGAAAAACAGTAAGAACTGGGCCATGAATTTATGTGTGATTCTGTCTAACGCGATGACGCAAAATACGTGCTCACATCAAGACGCTACACACCATCCCAGAGTCACCGTTAGACTGCCAACTGTCGATATGGCTCTTCCATCACAGTTAACACTACATTTGGTTTCACAAAGTGCACTTCACAAAAGCATTGCTGACAAAAGTCAAACATACTTTGACACTTTTGCATACTCAGTTAAAAAGAGACTCATATGGCAATATTAATAAAGCAAAACACCTCTACATTTCGTAATGTAGGACAAAAGAACAAATATTCTAAACCGTCGGAGATATTAGTACAGAATAAATGAAGCAGAAGAAAAGAAAGAAGAAAAAGAAAAATCTTATAATTATCAATATGTTCACAAACTTCGCTATCACTTAACACAGGAACCGCCTTTCTGTTCCACTGATATCTGCTTAACACCCAGTGACACTGATCATGAACTGTGTTCTACAGATACAACCAAAGGACTACTGATGCCAACTGACCATGGCATTAGAACGTCGAATCAAAACACCTTTCAGCCGTCTAAATTTCCAATTGTTATTTTGTCGTCAAGCGATGGTCGAAGGGTTCGCTGTGTTAAAAATCTACAGCTACCGGACACTGAATGCTGGCCCTTATTTTGACTTAACCAGAGGTGTGAATCTTCCTGCACGTCCGTCGGGTGGCCTGAAGATGACATAATGTAGTGCCGAAACTGGTTGGTCAAATAAAATAACAACTGAAAATTTAGTGGCTGAAAGGAGTGTGAATTCATCCGGGATGATATATTTGAGACAAGAGATCAGCAACTGCATTGATATCTGGAACAAATTTAATATATCATTTACTTTTAAATCCCAAATTTACACATTTTTTATAGTATGAATAGTTTCGATCTCCCTGGTTCATCTTCAGAAGTTTGTAGTTCACCAACCTGTCATGGCAGCAATAAATCCACACAATAGAATGTAATTTTAGTTCTGAAAGTTAGTAAAAGTATTACGTACATTTGAAGATAATACAGGGAGTACAATAATTTATCCATGACTATGGATCTTATTTATTAAAATAATGATCCAGGGAGATCGAAACTTGTCATACTGTGTAAAAGAAAATGAGAAACAGGGACTGAAATGTAAACGATGTACCATAGTTTTAAAACTGAGAAGCGATGAGAACCATGAGGGCCTAAAGCACGGCATCATCGACTTTGAGATTTTAGCATGTATTTATTACACATGTTTTTCTCATGGTCAACCAGATTTATTTGCATCTGTAGCCCCACACTGTATAAACGAACATTCATGAAAAGCGGTCTCACCAATTTATCGGATATTCATTGCCACATTGGCCCAAAGCACAAAGGATAATTTTGTTGCTCTGCACTACTCGATAGTTATCCAGGCCTGCCAACATAATTTAGTGTCTACATCATGTACGGAGTAGTAATACTTCGTAATCGGAGGTTTTACCTGAACATGAAGCCAGAGAAAATTATGATAACGAGGGCAAAGAACTGATGGACAGGGTCATAACTGTGTGTGTGGTGTGTTTAACTTCTGTTCTTAATGCCTTGATTTTAGTTTCACATTAATTACGAGCTTTACAATTGTCAAAAGCCACTATGTCAGTAGCCTACACCGTCTGCGTCTCCTGACAGTCGTCACGCGCGTTTTTTGCCGTTTCTGCGGATATTTGCAATTTAGTTTTTGTGTTGTGTAGTTGGAGTCAGCAATTACTGCTTGTCAAACGTTTCATGTGACTCCCAGTGAGTCGCTGTTTGTTTCCCATTACAAACAAAATTATTTTTAAATTAGAATTTGTCATCCTCATTTAATGGCGCACTCCCTAATTAGTCTAGTCTGATATTCGTTTTTCGATATGCATTAACCGGTGCAGCATACTTGGCAGTAGTAGTCAGTGTGGGACAGGGCAGTGTTGTCACTGGTAGAGTACTGTTTATTCTTCGAGTTTCACTCTCCCTCTTAAAACTTATCGATAAAAAAATATCGTACAAGACTAACGTGGGACCGCTGTATCAAACGAGAATGTAAAATCTCACTTTAAAAGTAATTTTGGTTGTAACAGGAAACAAACAACCGTTTCTGTCGACAATGGGAGTCGCGTGACTCAAGTTGTGATGAACAACATTTTTTGGGACTGACTCCATCTACAGAATGAAAAATGGAAATTGCAGATATCTGCTGAAACATCAGAGAAAATGCACCGGATGACCCTTAGGAGAGGCTCCCAGTATATGGAGATCTTGTGAATTGACATTAATAATAAATATAATGCAAAATATTTATTAATATTTCATAGCATAAAGTGACTGCATCACATCTTTATAGGAAATACAGTAGGTTGAATTTCGGTAAAAAACCAAGTCAGAACTATGAATGGTGGTTTGTCTGCAGATTTGGTTTTCACAAATATCTACTTTTTTGAAACTTTCTATCTCTGCTTTGGGCTCTTATGGTTCTCAGTGCCTCATTTATTTCATAAATACATTGCATTATGTTTTACTTCAACTTCTTATGATTATAAGACAATCAAGAAAGTATGTATGATACATGATCAGTATTGCTAAGCATTAGTTTAATCCAAGTGAATCAGTTGTAGATTTAATACATTGTTCCATAAATCATTTGAACGATTCTTTGTCAAAATGATGTGGAACGAGTAGGTTTACGGAATATCTATATATATATATATATATATATATATATATATATATATATATATATATATATGGCTACTGTTAACATTAATGAACACACTATCATATTATTACTCCTCATGCAACTACACTTAAAGACAAGGATGCTTTTTTCACTCGCTACCAGTTTTTATGCAGAAATTCGTCAATGCGATAAAGGAATGAAAGGGGTTGTCCAAGGAAACGATTCTGAATAAGATTTACAGCTTGCTTTACTACCTGTCTGACATTTTATGTTATTAGAAAAATGATCAAAAATATTTATTCCTACATACTGGACTCGTCTCAGAGCCACTCGCTGTGCGATCCCGCCCACTCGTTTAACACAGGGTGCCTATGAAACTGTTTTCTCGCATAGCTACACTACACTCAAGTAAATCGTATTAATGGAGTTTATTACAGTAAACTGAATTGACCATATTTAACCTTGCCTTCTCACAAACAGGTGTTGCAAGCAATTGGTGACATAGGAAATAATCAGTGTCCTTTTATAGATACAATTTCCACGCAAGCAAAACATTGGTTACGAATAAAGATTTTGTATGACGGCTCGTCTTCTAGTGCGGTTCTTCTAGTGCGGCCAAGATTAGCAGGAGCGGCGCTTATATTTTCTTCGTAATGGTGCCGCTCCTGTTGTGGTGTCTTCCTAGTCGGCGTTAGATTGGCTCACATCGTCCCACAGCATTTTCCACTGTCAGGTTCCAGACCGACTTGCTGGTGCTTGAACATTGACAGCTTTAAGAATGGGTAATAAAGGTCGTATTTCCCTCTATTGTTCTAGGTATCACTGGTCTTCCCAAAGTGTAATGTGTGGTGTCACCGCCAGACACCACACTTGCTAGGTGGTAGCTTTAAATCGGCCGCGGTCCGCTAGTATACGACGGACCCGCGTGTCGCCACTATCAGTGATTGCAGACCGAGCGCCGCCACACGGCAGGTCTAGAGAGACTTACTAGCACTCGCCCCAGTTGTACAGCCGACGTTGCTAGGAAAGGTTCACTGAGAATTACGCTCACATTAGCCGAGACGATAGTTAGCATAGCCTTCAGCTTAGTCAATTGCTACGACCTAGCAAGGCGCCATTTATCCTTTGCTATGTATCTAATGAAGCATGTACAGTAACAAGACCAATGTTCACCAATTGTTGATTAAAGTTAAATATTCCAGCAGCTACGTACTTTTCTTTATAGCATTCATTAAGTATCCTGTTTCAGACCTCACGCCATCCTGCGTGAGCTTATAGCGTGCATTTCGGCTTCCTCAAAGAACACGGTGTTGGCACTTCTGCCGACACATCATAATGGAATATTTGTGACGAATTTAATTAGCGAGTTTCTGTACTGTGATGGCATAATTACGAGGGTGAGTCAAATGAAAACCTTAAATTTGTAATAACAAATCGAAATTTCGCGCCGTTATGCTGCTACAAAGAGCGTGCAGAATGGCCTGTAGGTAGCAGCATAGTGCAGATGCAAACATACCGTCACAGTATCAGTATAAAGATGGCCGCCCCACTGCGACTTGCACCAGGGAAGAACAGCGTTGTGTCATTCGGTTTTTGAGTAGCGAAGGTGTGAAACCTATTGAAATTCATCGACGAATGAAGGTTCAGTACGGTGATGCATGTTTGTCACAGCAGCAAGTCTAAAAACGGAGTAGGAAGTTCGCAAATGGTGTAACTTCAGTGGAAGATGCTCCTCGTCCAGGTCAGGCACAACGAGTTGTGACTCCAAAGGACATTGCAGCAGTTGAAGCCATAGTGAAGGAAAACCGCCGAGTGACACTGAATTACATTGCAGCATGTTTACAAATTAGTCATGGGTCAGGACACCACATTGTGCATGATGTGCTCCAGTTTCACAAAGTGTCTGCAAGATGGGTGCCACGGCAGCTGACTCCTGAAATGAGATGCTTGTGAAAAACTTCTTCGGCGTTTTGAACGAGACGATGATGGCTTCCTTGCAAGAATCGTTCCTGGGAACGAAACCTGGGTTCACTTCCACCAATCGGCAACGAAGAGAGCGAGCAAGGAAGGCGCCATTCATCACCAAAACCAAAGAGGTTTCGAACAGAACTATCAGCAGGGAATGCGCCAACGTTTCGGCCAGCGTTGCAGCTAGCCTTCATCAGGGCCTTACGTTAACTGCTAAATGAACCCACTTGGTTCCTTAAATAGCTGCACGAGAAAACCGTGTCGTTACTTGATTGGCTGTAAAAGGAGGAGGAGGAGGGGTGAAAGGTATGCTTTATTGCTGTTTCCTTTATTATCTGTCATTGGTTGAAAAAGCTGTTTTCTATTGGTCTTTATATTAATCCACCCCATAGGAGGAGACGGACGAATAGCGAACAGGTGATGGCTGTGACGTCACACTGTTTCCATGCTGTCCAGAAACCGGCCGCGGCATGCCATTGCTTTGTGTGCTCGCGACCACTACTGTGACTCAGGTCCATCTTCGGAACTAATGGCTATGGGAAGCAGATGATAGACAGCACCATGTCGACAAGGGAGAAGACTAATAGCGAAGAGGAGAAGGAGGCACAGAGCATTGCTGTGTTACCATATGTACAAGGGGTCACCGAACGTATTGGCAAAATTCTACGAAAAGCCGACATCAAACCAATTTTCCGGAGCAGAAACAAATTATCAGACATGCTCGGTTCTACCTAGGATGCAGTTGACAAACTGCACACAGCTGGCGTGTATGAAATTGGTTGTGCGTGTGGATTAGTCTACATAGGTGAGACGGGACGTCCGATTAGCACAAGGCTCTCGGAACATGAAAGATATATCCGCCTGAAACAACACACTAAGTCAGCAGTGGCGGAACACCGAGACGAGTGCGGGAAACCAATATTTTTTCAAGAAGCCCGCGTCCTGGCGAAACAGCCTCTCACTTTCAAAAGAAAGATTAGAGAGGCGATAGAAATAGCCAAAAGACCCGCCAACATGAATAGAGAGCACGGGTACAAGCTTCCGAGGTCTTGGCTGCCTGCAATAGCAGGGCTACGGAGCGGCGGCAGCCGTGGCGGCCCATGCAGACACGCGGAGAGCCTCAGTAGTGGTCGCGAGCACACAAAGCAATGGCATGCCGCGGCCGGTTTCTGGACAGCATGGAAACAGTGTGACGTCACAGCCATCACCTGTTCGCTATTCGTCCGTCTCCTCCAATGGGGTGGATTAATATAAAGACCAATAGAAAACAGCTATTTCAACCAATGACAGATAACAAAGGAAACACCAATAAAGCATACCTTTCACCCCTCCTCCTCCTCCTTTTACAGCCAATCAAGTAACGACACGGTTTTCTCGTGCAGCTATTTAAGGAACCAAGTGGGTTCATTTAGCAGTTAACGTAAGGCCCTGATGAAGGCTAGCTGCAACGCTGGCCGAAACGTTGGCGCATTTTAAATTATGACGATGCGGTCTGATACCCTGAAGAATTTTATTGAAGAAGACAACGGCCGCGGAAGCCTACGCTTACATATCAGCAGGGAACATTATGCTGACTCTCTTTTCCGACGAAAAAGGCGTCATTTTGGAGAATTACATGCCTAGAGGTACCACTGTCACCAGTGGATCATACACAGATCTTGTAAAAAACCATCTGCCGCCTGAAATCAAATCAAAGCGACGTTGGTTGCTATCAACAGGTGTCCTTTTACAACATGAGAATGCAAGGCACCACACTGCCCATACAACAGCTGCAACAATCGACGACCTGCATTTTGACTGTCTTCCTCATCCACAATACTCACCAGACCTTGCCCCAAGTGATTTCCATATGTTTGGACCACTCAAAGACGCAATGGGAGGAAAGAAGTTCCGTTCTGATGAAGAGGTACGCCACACGGTGCATGAGTAGTTGCGCGGACTACCTAAAGAATTTTTTTTCTAAAGGAATGTATGCACTTCGTAAGCGCTGGAGTAAGCCATGGTAAAATTTGCTGTTTTGAAGAGCGCGCCGCAGCGCATAGTGTAAAACAGTCGCCTTCCGTTTCTGGCGGTGGCGCCGCTGTGGCAGTCGCAACTTTGGTGTTTCGCTCTGGTGGGAAAGGGGACAAGTTGCCTGTTCACGTGCATTTAAGGGGCGCTATGAGCTCGGCAGTCGGTGAGTATGTGAGTCTCGGCGAGTCTGGTCAGTTGGTCAGCCGGCCCAGTGCGGGGCAGTCAGTGTCTGCCTGTCGTCCGGAGTCCTAGTATGTGTGGCCCCAGTCTGTTCGAGTTTGCTCAGGCAATGGTCATTGGCGGTTGGATCGATCGGTTGGTCGGTCGCGCACTGAGGCACAAGATGACTTGTCCACCTGGAGCGTCGGCGCATGTGAGGTCGCCACGTGAGTCCAGTGGCCGCGCCGTATAGCGAAGGGTAGTGGCTTCGCGGCCAACACGAGAGCAGCAGGAGTGAACCCACGACGTCGGTCTGGCCAGGGCGAGCTGCGACACCGTGAGACGGGAGATCGGCGTGCCTTCCTGCGTCCGTTGAAGCGGCTGGCAGCGGACGGTTCGGGAGAGCGTTTCGGGGATGCTGCGCCAGGTCTTCGCCAGATATCGCAGTTTATTAGAAGTTAAGTGATTCGTGATGTGCTTTTTCATTTACTTGTTAAACTCTACTTGTTTTCTTTGTCAATCTGTCGTCCCCTGCTTGCTCGCCTGTCTCTCGTCCTCATTTGTTAGGCAGTTAGAGTCTGTCTGTCTGTGTTGTCGGTCTGCAGTAAGTTAATAGCTGCGTCTGTCATTTTTGTCGGATTTGGTGTTAACGAATTTATTGTTTAAAGGCCGAATTCTTGAAATATGCGTTTATCTTGCCGATAATCTTGCGAGGTGGATATGTGTAATGTAGAGCATGTTTTACGTTGTATGTAAGCCTGCATTTTATGGCTTTTATTTAAATAGTCATTTTAGGTTATACGATTACCATCCTTCCACTGTAAGAGTCCTTTACAAAAAAAAAATGCACTTTGGCTGGCAAATAATTTGAGTGTTGTACCATTTCCATCCCTCTTACAGGGTGCATAGTTTATGTGCCTGTGTGAGTTGTTAAAACTTTTTTGTTTAAAGTAATCTGGTGTGTTGCAGATTTGCACCAGTGTACTCTTTCAGAGGTTGTTGTGAGCGGTCATGACTACGGCCGTGTTGGAAGGGAGCAGGCACGCTTCTCAGCCCGAAGGCTCATACTCTTAACATTGTTCTTTCTGCCTCTAAATAAAATTGTAACTTGATATTTCGTGGGTGCTTCTCTCCTTATAATTTTAAATCTTCTTTTGAAAAAGCTTTTAGGAATAAAATTCACATTTGTTAAAGGTAATTTCATTTTCCATCAGTTACTTCCTGGCAACTACTTCCACGCTCACCTAGTGTGATTAAATGTGTTAATGTTCTTGATGAATCGCTAGTAAATAAAGTCAATTCTTTAAGAAAAGATTTTGAAAATTTAAATTCACGGTTCATGGAGGACTTGCATTGAGCGTCAGGGAGATTATGTTGAAAATTGGTACAGCTTTGTACCACTTCTGCAGAATAAATAACATTTAAAAAAATATATTTAAGGTTTTCATTTGACTCACCCTCGTAAAATGCCACCTCCTTGAAGAACTACCTACAGCCGGCCGGAGTGGCCGAGCGGTTCTAGGCGCTACAGTCTGAAACCGCGCGACCGCTACGGTCGCAGGTTCGAATCCTGCCTCGGGCATGGATGTGTGTGATGTCCTTAGGTTAGTTAGGTTTAAGTAGTTCTAAGTTCTAGGGGACTGATGACCTTAGAAGTTAAGTCCCATAGTGCTCAGAGCCATTTGAACCATTTGAACTACCTACATGATGTCCACGGGTGAACTCCACATATTATTCTTACTGCTCGCTTTTATGCAATCAATACATTCTTTTTAAGTGACAAGCTAACACAGAGAAGTATTCTGTATTAGCATTTAATTAAGACTGGGCCTACCAGGTGAGACGGAAGAAGAACACGAGAGCCAGACCGTTGCATTGCCCGGGATTCCTGGCCATCTGCAACCAGGCAGCCAGTGTCGCCCTGTATTACCCGGCGTCACTGCCGTACCTTGGCGGGTGAGCGATGGGCAGAGGCGGTGCAGCTGATGGGTGTGGCCGGCCATGGGCGCGCAGGATCGCCATAACACCACTACCAGCTGCCGGCCCTGCCTCTGCTGGCTCCTGCGGTATTTTAACAGCCTGCGCGGCGCCCCCATCTGCGGCGTAATGACACCGGGCATCAATCACGCCGCCTCTCTCGTCCCGCCAAATGAGTTCTCTCCTAGCGCGCTGCTCTGGTCTGCGCCGCGCGGCAGATGTTTTAATGGCTTCCCCGGCTGTGTACAATCCGGCGGAAGGCCACAGTGGCAAGAAGGACATCCGTCTGCCGTGCTCTGCCCAGCGGACACATAATCAGCTGTGTCGTTATCTGCAGACCTCGTCCGCGATTTTTGTGAGTAATGGCGGCAGCAGCAGCGGGTCGTGTGACAGTGACAGTGGAGTTCCTGGAACTTTACTGAGGTGCTGGAGTCGCTGACAGAGTGCCACACTTGCGAGTCCAATCCCCAGTGTTATCAGAGCTCATTGACTTCGTGAATAACGATGAAATTCACAAGGGAAGTTCCACAGTGGGTAAAGTTAAAAGGCATAGTGCTTTTGGTGCTATGGGCACATAAGTCACAAGGTATGACAATTCCTTGGTAAAAACAACCCTCCATTATGCCCCAGGAGGAAGTCGATTCCCGGGCCGTTACAACAAGTGGTGATGTTACAGAGTCGAGGAGCAACTGCGGATGACAGGTACTCAATTGGAAAATGCGTCCAACAGAAAGTTGTAGCGGGAAACAGCAAAGGAAGAGGAGTCTGTGTCGCAGAGTGACACTCACTGGGAAGGTAGTTATAAAATATTAATGAACAACTCTCATGTTAGCTGATAAAGAAATGAAAAATGTAAACAACGAATCACCCTTGCTGCAATCAAGAACACAGGTCTGTGCTTCTAAAGATGCTGTTCACATATGCCCTGCAGCAGTTAGGCTCATAGATATGCTGAGATACATACGCAATAAATATGCAGATGGACTGGAACTTAGCGATCAGTCAGTAGAACTGCGTTGTGTACTGTTTCGAAACCGTGTACGGGAGATTAGGAACAGAGGCGTGTGTCTATGGAAGGCTATAATCGCCTTCATCCAAAACTGAATCTAGTCAACAACAGTTACGACTAACCAGAGTGTGACTAAAGGAATGCAACGGAAGACAATACCACCGCTAAGATAATTATCTATTAAACAAGAGTATGTATCCGCGGCAATTTCGCGATTGGTGGAGATAATTTAATTACGCGGCCAGCACCGATGAGCCACCAACGACGTAACAACACAGAGACCACACAAACGTGTTCTCCCTGTGCAGACGTAAGGGGAGGTTTACTATGTTTGTCCCGAAAAAAGCATGTTCTTTGAGAATCTTTTTCTCGGGATGTTTTATAGATACCAATGTAAAATTTGGTCAAAATGTTTATTGATATTTCCTCTACAAACCGGAATTTTTTCTACCGGAAATGTTGAAGAGAAAAGGCAGAAGTGTCGTCGGAACGAAATAAAATTTCGATGTAGACCTTCACGTGCGCTATGTCACAGGTTAGCCGACTCGTCTGAAACCAAAATTGAACTGACGTTAGCGAAGTATATGAAATTATTTAGGAGCTCGCTGAAGTTATTTGGACCATAGGAAACAAAATGGCGGCCATTTGAAAAAATAGGAATTTTTTCATCAATTTTTCGGGTCAGCCAGCTCGTCTGAAATCAAAATTGAATTGACGTTAGCAAAGTATATAAAATTCTTTAGGAAATCGCTTAAGTTATTTGTACGATAGAAAACAAAATGGCGGCCATTTGAAAAATAGGAATTTTTTCTACGATTTTTCTACTTCGTCTGCCAAGTAAAAATAATTATAGTTGATGGATCGGAATAAAAGTGGTACAACTCCTAGACAATTTAGTTAGCTTTGTCGGAAACAAGGAATCATGCCAATCGGTTCAGTAGATTTGAAGTTACCATACCGCGCGTTAAAAAAAAGTCATTTCGAGAAAAACGCGTTTGAAGTTTTGACTACATACAAATGCAATATTATCCAACGTAGTTCAATCTGCTATTCCGGGTCCATAATCTAGTCCTTCCTCTTTCTCATAGAGGGCAATCTCCTCGATCTGGGCCATCCTGCGCTGCTCCAGAGCCGCTCGTACGGCTGGTGACAAGCGGTTTTCGGCCGCTTGAATCCGATGGTCGTCCGAATGCTTGGCGAACTGTATCGCATAGAATCACAGGGTGACGTCCATCGTTGTCATGGACTTCAGAATTGCTGAATACCCTTCGTCGAAGTTACTCACTGCCAGGAAAGTCGCAATCTCTGCAGTCTTCACACCAGAATGCAAATGCTTGGGGGCTAACTTCCAATAACTCGTCGTCCGAAAGGGCCTCGTAGATCGGGTGAATCACTTTTCGAACTTCTTTGGAGAGTTACTGGTCGTGTTGATATTCGTCCAGATGTCCGGTAGCCTCTGCAATGCGACACTTTGACCAACTAGTTTCCCCAGCCGGACAATTTTGGTGTTGTGGGTGGTCATCCGTCGAACACTTGTGGAAATACGTTGCCGAAATTGCCTTCTTCATGTGTTCCACTAAATTGGAATGCCGTATGATTGCCAAGCAGTAGTACGTAGCTCCCTGATCACCTTATCAGTTTTAGTTATGGGCAATCACATACAATAATTTTTCGCGGCTACAAAATCGAAATTCCCGAAAGAAACTGGTGCGTGAAAAATGCCGATTTCAGGCAGGTGCATTTTTTTCTTCAGCCGTGAATAACAAATATTTCCGTTCCGTATTCGGAAAAACCGTTTCAGGGGTGGATTCTAAACACTTTATGGATCCAAAAATGCAATTTAAAAAAAGTCGCTTTTTTTAACAAAGGATAGTAAACCTCCCCTTAAGGCATGTCGTTGTTGTTGTGGTATTCAGTCCAGAGGATGGTTTGATGCAGCTCTCCATCTACTCTATACTGTGCAGGCTTCTTCATCTCTCAATAACTATTGCAACCTACATCCTTCGGATCTGCTTAGCGTATTCATCTCTTGGTCTCCCTCTACGCATTTTACCCTCCACGATTCCCTCCAGTACTAAATTGGTGATTCCTTGATGGCTCACAAGGTGTCCTACCAACCGATCCCTTGTTTTAGTCAGGTTGTGCCACAAATTCCTCTTCTCGCCAGTTCTATTCAGTACTTCCTCATTAGTTACTCGATCTACCCGTCTAATCTTCAGTATTCTTCTGTAGCACCACTTTTCGAAAGCTTATATTCTCTTCTTATCTAAACTGTTTATCGTCCATGTTTCACTTCCATACATGGATGCACTCCATACAAATACTTTCAGAAAAGACTTCCTGACACTTAAATCTATACTCGAAGTTAACAAATTTCTCTTGTTCAGAAACGCTTTCCTTGTCATAGGCAGTCTACATTTTATATCCTCTCTACTTCGACCATCATCAGTTGTTTTACATCTCAAACAGCAGAACTCATTTACTACTTTACATGTCTCATTCCCTAATCTAATACCCTCAGCAGCACCTGATTTAATTCGACTACACTCCTTTATCCTCATTTTGATTTTGTTAATGTTCATCTTAAATCCTCCTTTCAAGACACTGTCCATTCCATTCAGCTGCTCTTGTTGGTCCTTTGCTGTCTCTGACAAAATTACACTGTCATCCACTAATCTCAAATTTTTATTAATTATCCATGGATTTTAATTCGTACTCCAAATTTTTCTTTGGTTTCCTCTACTTCTTGCTTAATATACAGATTGAATAACATCGGGGATAGGCTACAACACTGCCTCACTCCTTTCTCAACCACTGCTTCGCTTTCATGCCTTTCGACTCTTATAACTGCCATCTGGTTTATGTGTAGATTGTAAATAGCCTTCCACTTCCTGTATTTTACCCATGCCACATTCGGAATTTGAAAGAGAGTATTACAGCCAAGAATAACCAAAGCTTCCACTAAGTCTAAAAATTCTAGAAACGGACGTTTGCCTTTCCTTAAACTCTTCTAAGGTAGGTCGTAGGATCAGTATTGCATCGCGTGGTCCCACGCTACTAAGCATCTGATATAAGTTGAATTTTTAATTTATTTCTCTTTTGAGACAAAATTTTCTCTATATTTGCTTTCTATAAAAGTAAATGCAGTTTCTGTAAAGTGTGTTCACAGGGAGTCTTCCATTAACAGCAGTTATTACTATTTACCTTCTCTGTTTTATTCATTTAATTTATTTTAGTTTGTTATTGCGTGTATTTTGCGTATTCTTTTGGAGGGGTGTGTTTTTATGAATGTGAACAGTGTTTTATGATGTCCATTTACGTGTTTTGTGCTGACAGGTGCCACCCCGCATATGCAGTGGTGTCCGCCATTGAATTCTAAGCACCGACAAATACCAGTTACGCGGCTTGTCGGCTATTGATGCAAGGTACGTCGTAGGTGGGAATTTTTATACTTGACAACTGACAAAGACGTAAACTGTGTTTACATTCTATAAGACGTCATGTTACGACATACTCATGATAACGTGCGAGTTTATTTGGCTCTTACATTTACAACTGAACAAAATTACAGCCATTTCCTTAGTTATTTTCAATTTTTTTACTGAAGTTTTCGTGTTTTACGTGCTTTTGGTGTTTGTCGACAATCCCTGACGTGGTTACTATCGTTAAGTTAGGATGTGAAACGGGTTCTTTCGAGTTTAAATAATCAAAATTTACTGTCAAAATTTCGCAAATTAGATATCTGCGAACCGTTTTCTTCACATACGATTCAGTTCGTGATAGGAGGAGGTAATAAAGTATGTTACCGCTTGTTTTCGTTACACTGCTGATAAGGAAAACTGTCCATCACACCCCTCCCAGATGTAGTAGGGAAATGCCCCAGTGGATAGCCCGTCAAAAACTGTACATAGATCAAGCACAAAATCAAGAATCACGCATACTGATCTCTGAATAAAGAAGCAAAATAGAGGCATTGAACGGTCCAAGATCAAGATACGCATTGCAAAAATCACGGCGTCGTGTGGTCACAGCGTTGGATGGCCAAGCGGCTGTCCGTGGTTAAAATCTCCTTCATGTGCCTTTTCTTTTCATAAAGTTACGAAGTTTCCGCCCGTTTACTGACGCATTTGTCCTTGTTCTGTAGTTTTGGCAATTGTCATACAACACATTGGTTATAGAATGTGAGTCACGTGGTAAGAACGTTTTACATCGCACGTAAAGGTGATGAATAGTGAAAGCCGGCAAGATGGCGCATAGAACTCTCATAGAAATTAAAACAACAAATAACCGGATGTAAAGTATGCTGCAACAAAGGAATTCAAGAATCTAAACTTGCAAAATGGAAAGCAGGAGTTATACATTGTGGTACTTGTGAAGAACAAATAGGAGGTCCCTTCCTTACACCACCTCACTGTTGCAAACGGACGTTACACCACCACACAGACACAAATCTGAAAACAGCGAAGAGACACGTCGATGACCCGAGGGACAGTTCATAGTTCTGTGAAAAAAATAAAGAAAGAAAGAAAAAAGATGGGACATGAGGGAGATTTGAACAAGGGTGTGCCCAAGACCGTCACCACCTAACCACAACGCCATGGCTATTCAAATTCGCTCGGTATTATACATCTTGAGCTTGGATCGTTTGCAGTTTCCATTGTTCAGTACACTTTCTTCCTGTTTTCATGCTTGATCAGCGTTCTGTTTTTGACTGGCTATCCACCAGGACATCTTACCACTGAGTCTGGGGTGTGGGTGGGTGGTGGTGGGGGGGGGGGGGGAGGGTGCGATGGGGAGTTTCCCTTGTGAGTCATTTCCTTTACTAGTTCACAAATGCACGACCAGCCAGAAGCAAATGTCCAGAGCGTAGCATAGCACAGTAAGCGTTTGCTAGCAGCCTAGGGAACGATCCGAGCCGAAAAACTTAAACACAGGCAATGTGAATGACCCTAGTGTTAAGGGCTCGTATTGAAGGATTCAGAGCAGCGCTAGAACTCGCGGACAATTGCGGGTGCGCGATAATTACAGGTATTCTGGCGTCAGTAGACATGCCCACATGACATTCACGTGGCAGAGGCCGCGCCGCTTGTGGGAAAAAGGTGCGGCCGGAGTATGAAGCCCGAGTATCTCTCACCTTTCCTCCATATTGATACTTCGGCTGGACGCGAAACCGAATCACTGTCTGATAACAAAGTTTCATGGAGAGAGTAGATACCTTGTTGACATCTGCAAGTGCTTCCCGAATAATTACAAGTGCATCCTTCATCTGTCCTTCCAGCACTTGTGGAGAGTCACATTCATTCCCGACTCGTGACCGTTACAGATATCAGTTACGTAAATAGCGAAAGCTGCTAAGAGACAAGTTGGCTGTTCTACAAACATCCACTGAGACGTCCTGTGTGCTGTTTATGATTCACATACGACATAAGGTCAGTGAATCACTCAATATTTATCGTAAATCATATTTCAAAGCAGGCGTTTAACGCTTATTACATGAGAACTCTAAGGGAATAGAAATTAACTACAATAATACCAATTTACAAGAAATGAAAAAGTAACTAGCCGAACTGTATCGGCATTCTCTGTTAAACACAGGGACTATATTAAAAGAAAAACAAGCATTAATTTTTGAAAATACTCTGCTAGAAGAGCATACGCGGATCAGCAAGTGCAGATCGTTCACAGACATCGTTCTCTATTAGATAAATCACTGAGAAACAGGGGGAGTTCTATGGAGAGAGATATTTACAACTCGTGGTCTACATGAGAGCCTTCGATAAAGTAAACAGAGAAAATCTGTGGGTGGTATAAAAAAAGAGGAATTTTTCTACCCCTGAGAAAGGCAGCATAAAGGAAATACGAAGGATCAGAACTGGTAAATCTAAGGTGAACACAAATTTAGAAATGAGACAACGATGCATTTTGTCACACGTCTTTTTAATATTTATATTGACGACGTACTGAGGCAATGGACAAGACAAATGAGATTTTATACTGATGGCTTCAACGGAAGTAATTATTCTATGACATTATTGTTGGCTGGTGATCGAATTTTGTCTGCAGACGAAGAGCACACACTTCAAGAAGCTGCTCACATTTGGTCCATAAAACTGATCTATATATTGTACTAGTAGGTTCAAAGAAAACAAAAGTTACGGCTGTCAAAGGATAGGAGGCAACTGCCAGAAATATTACGATAAATAATGAGAAAGTATAAAGAGTAAACTCGTTCATCGTCTTAGGAAACCTCATTCATGATAGAAATGGACATGTAAAAGGAAGCAGAGACTAGGGTATCGTCAGGAGCGCCCCAGGGAAGTGTGATAGCATCGCTGTTACTCTCTATATACATAAATCATTTGGCGGACAGGGTGGGCTGCAATCTACTGGCCGACCGCGGTGGTCTAGCGGTTCTGTCGCTGCAGTCCGGAACCGCGGGACTGCTACGGTCGCAGGTTCGAATCCTGCCTCGGGCATGGGTGTGTGTGATGTCCTTAGGTTAGTTAGGTTTAAGTAGTTCTAAGTTCTAGGGGACTTATAACCTAAGATGTTGAGTCCCATAGTGCTCAGAGCCATTATTTTGCAATCTACGGTAGTTTGTGGTTTACGGTAAGGTATCAAATTTGAGTGACTGTAGTAGGATTAAAGATAACTTAGACAAAATTCTAAAGGGGTGATGTATGGCTAGCTCTAAACGTAGAAAAATGTAAGTTAATGCGGAAGAGTAGGAAAAGCGAACCCGTAATTAGTAGAGTCCTCCTTGAAACATTCATGTCGTTTAAAATCTGGGCGTATGGTTGCAAACTGATAAGAAATGGAGCGAGCAGGTGAGGACTTGGTAAGAAAGCCGAATGGTCCACTTCGGTTTATTGAGAGAATTCTAGGAAAGTGTAGTACATCGGGAAAGGAGACCGCATATAGGACGCTAGTGCGACCTATTCTTCAGTACTGCTCCAGTGTTTGGGATCCGTACCAGGTAGGATGAAAGGAAGACATCGAAGCATTTCAGAGGTGGCCTGCTACATTTCTTACTGGCAGGTTCGAATAACACACAAGTGCTATGCAGATCCTTCGGGAACCCTAATGGTAAGTCCTGAAGGGAGGGCGACATTCTTTCGAGGAAAACTATTGATAAAATTTAGAGAAGAGGCATTTGAAGCTGACTGCAGAACGATTCTATTGCCTCCAACGTACACAGCTCGTAAGAACCACGAAGATAAAATACGACAAAATAGGACCTATACTGAGGCATATAGACAGACGTCTTTCCCTCCTTCTGTTTGCGAGTGGAATAGGAAAGGAAATGATCGGTAGTGATACTGGATACCCTCCACAAAGCGGGTTTAGATGCACTGCGTAACATCTATGAAGATGTAATTACATTACGGAACAATGTGTAGTACCTTCAGAACTGTATTCTGAAAGAAAACTCTGCTTACCTTCTACTAAAGGATGTCAGCACCAAGAACGATATATGGAGATGAGACATGGCTTGTGGCAAAAAGAAAATGAGCAAAAAGTACGTCAGAAAGATGACCCCTGATAAGAGCAGCTGTGTACACACTGCCCGACAGGAGGAGGAATGTTGGCAACATTGAAGTGCTGGAAGTGGAAAGCTTAAATCAGCAGATAAAGGAGTACAGTAGCAACTTGACAGACTATGTCACAAGAATGGAACACGACGGAGTAGCGAAATTAATTATGAATTGCTACTCAGTGGGCAGCGATTTTTAGGAAGACCGAGACAATTGTGGAAATATCAGTAATATGAAGTAAGAGATCGTAACGTGAAAATGCATAATACAAGTAGATAGCAGAAGAAGAAGAGGCGTAGCAAGGGAGGGTAATACTATGGTCAATTAACATAGAAACAGTACACGGCCTGAAGCATATGACGACAACGTGTAATAACTTCCACATGTTCACAATACTGCGGATATGCTTCGCAAAAAAATTCACAAATTTGGTTTTACCAACTGTGACGGGAAATATACGGGTCGTGTGAAGAAGTGGAGAGACTGTGCTGTATTGAAAACTAATCGTGGACAGTATCTAAGATCTTTGCGAATGCAACGTAAAAGTACGAAATCCTGTTTTGGCGGAAAGTCAGAAGAAATCCAAGCGCACCGTTGGATCTTCGGTGTAACCAACCGGTTACAGTCCTTTGCAAAATTTTAATATCCATGGATACGATGCGGATACGGAATATGGACTTGCAGGTGAATATGCTGCTGCAGATAAGGGAAGCGATGATACAGATGGCATTTCTCTTATCAAGGGGCATCACAAATGCTGGAATGCGACAATTACATCTCTTGCTACCAGCAGCACCTCGGGAAGATGATTATGCGTTGCCGCCTGGGTACTGTAGTCAGTTTTTCCGTCTCGCACTCGTGTGCTAAAGACACAAACTGAATCTCGACCAACTGTTTACGAGCTGTTGGCTTCAAAACAGTCCTCTCGTCTGGACGGAGAACTGCCCTGTATTTAGAAGCCTCAGAAAACGTTTACGGGAAACTACGATAACAGCCCCGTGGTAGACACACACTCTGAATTGCAAATCGTTCCTATGAGCTAAACAGTTTTCACGTTCCCGCTAACTCTGATCTGTTCTCTCGAGTCTTTTGTCGTGCTGCAACTTGTAGGGTACAAGTGAAGTTTCCTGTTTCCCTATACTTTCATAAACATTTTCATTGGTTATAATAGATCAATAGTAAAATCAAGGAACTAGTTTATTTTGCGAATTCTCATTCAGAAATGCGATATGATACTTTTTTTTAAAAAATAAAATTAAAAAACTTAATGTTACGGAGAAATTATTTTCGGAGGAAAGAAGCGTGTGATAAGAATTATGCCTTTTGTAAATTTCAGAACATCCCGCACGGACGTCTTCAAGAAACTTGATAACTTAACGTGCACATCACAATACGTATAATCGCGGATTTCGTTTGTGGCAACAACTAATTCTCCTTTCACAACAGGTGTTGCGAAACATGTATGTGGTTCCAGGACAAAGCCCACAAGCTTTTGGCAACGTACCAGAACATATTACTGAGTGCTGCACTACACTTCGAAGTGTCACGTACCCACGACACTATTCCTTAATGTAGTCACCAAGTCTCTCCCGACAGCGGTCTGAACGTTCTATCAGTCAACCAGTTTCTCGGCGATAGAAATCTTCTCGTTGGTCACGGCGCCATTAGAGAACTGCTGTGCGATCGTCGACTTCGTTAGAAAATCTCTTTCCCTCTCTTTTCCCGAAAAGATGGAAGCTACATGGTGCAAAGTCTTCCTTTCTTCCTCACCAGCATTACCTATATCTGTGCAGTCTTGGTGAATTTGCTGACCCCGTTTCACTGTACATTTGACCCATTACCATAGGAGTTTCATTGTGATCCTGCGTGAAGCTTAGACATTTTACTAACAAGAATCGGACTATCCTGCATTTCTCTACTGTGGAATACGTTTGCAGTTGCCGTGATATTTCATTGACACATTGTGATGTACCTTGTTACGCAATGGTCTTATCATAGAATGAAAACTGTAAATCGCTTTACTCTCTGAAGTATATAGGGGATAGATTTTAGGATTGGCATTCAGGAGGTCGAAGGTTCGATTCTGGGTTGAAGCATATTTGTTTTTATTTGCTAAAAGTAGTACCCGTGGTACGGTATCTGGCGTGTTAATCGTCACACAGCGATTACAATTGGTCTTCTACAAAGCTTTAGCAATTACCTACTACGAACACAGAAATTGTGATATAATCGTTTTCATTGTTCAGCTATTAAAGAAGCGTTTTTCACGTCGTGGACGCGAATTGTTTCGTGCCATTGCATCGACTAAATTCCAATCTTGCTTTCTGTGTACCATCCCCCAGTGGCCCCACTGAAGTTATTTGCAAAGCACGTTGCTAGCCCTACTGGTGACGTAAAGTCCTAATGAAATGTAATGAACCTGACGTGGCATGAATAACAGGTGGTATTAATCGATGGGACCATTGGAGGAGGACATACACAAAACAAATTTGGAGTTGAGTAGATGCAGTGGTGCGAAACAATTCTCGTTCACGACACGCAAAGGGCTTCTTTAAAAGTTGACCAATGAAAACGATTGTTTTTCAATTTCTGTGTTCGTAGTACGTAACTGTAAACGTTTGTGGAAGACTCGCTGTAAGCACTGTATGACGATTAAGACTCCAGATTCCGTACCACGTAGACCATATTTAGCAAATAAAAACGAATAATCTGCGACCCACAATCCGACCCTCGACTTCCTACGTGATAACCCAAAACGCTGTCCACTTTATCAACTACGGAGCGCTATTGCCACTTCCTGTCAGAGTTCGTTACTGTACAGGTGATTACAGTGTTGCCAGACTGCCGATCTTTAACATCCATTTTCTACCCAAAATATGCCCATGACGAATTTTGTGACAGACATGATTGTAGCGCCAGTATATGAGGAATTGAGGAATGGCAGAACTTGAAACTGTTTCTAGTACACTGAAGAGAATCTTCTAAACTAAAAGGATACGTTTTACATTATTTCATAACTGATTTTAGCACTGTGATACACTAGTCTTTCATAAGGTTTTGATTTAACCAAGGCGTTTGATTGTGTTGATCACAAAATATCGCTCCAGCAGTTGGACCATTACGGAATACGAGGAGTAGCTCACAATTGGTTCACCTCTTACTGTAGCAACAGTCAGCAAAAGGTCATTAATCATAGTGTTGAGAATGGTTGTGTTGTAGGTCTAAGTGGGGCTTGGCAAGGGGCAAGGGTGTCCCAGGGATCAGTGTTGTGGGCCTCTCCTGTTCCTTATTTATATAAATGATATGCTCTCTAGTATTATATTTCTTTTTGCTGATGTCACTAACTTGATAGTAAAGGATGTTGTGTGCAACACTGGTTCGGTTTCAAATAGTGCAGTTCATGAAATAATTTCATGGCTTGTAGAAAATAAACTAACGCTAAATCAGATAAGACTCAGTTTTTACGGTTTCTAACACACAATTCAACAACACCGGACGTTTTAATTTCACAGAATGGGCATATGATTAGTGAAACTGAACAGTTCAAATTTCTAGGTTTTCAGATAGACAGTAAACTGTCGTGGAAACCCCACGTTCAGAATCTTGTTCAAAGACTTAACGCTGCCATTTTTACTGTTCGAATAGTACCTGAAGTGAATGATCGTTCGACATGAAAATTAGTCTACTTTGCTTATTTTCATTCGCTTATGTCATATGGTATTATATTTTGGGGTAACTCTTCCCATTGTGAAGGGATATTTTTGGCTCAGAAACGGGAGGTTCGGGCAATAAGTAGTTCACGAACCTCTTCTGAAAACCTATTCACGAGTCTGGGTATTTTGACATTGGCCTATCAATATATAGATATATTCCTTTCTGTCATTTCTTGTTAACAATATTAGATTATTCGCAAGGATATGCAGCTTTCACTGTTAATACTCGGCAGAAATCAAATCTGCATTTGGAGCGGACTTCCTTAACTCTTGTGCACGAAGTTGTGCAGTATACTGGTACATCCATTTTCAATAAGCTACCACTAGATTTCAAAACTATTTAGCAGTAATCCACGCGCTCTCAAAGCGAAACTGAAGCGATCCCTCGTCGGTCGCTCCCTCTGTTATGTCGAGGAGTTACTTGAAAAATTACGGTGATTCTTGTTTTATTGTCGATTGCGTTTAGTTAAACTTATGGTTTGACTTTTTTTCGGGTTCATAAACATTTTTATCTGTTATTACTTTTATGTTGTAATTTCATGTACTGACACGTTCCATGACCTTGGAGATTTGCTCTTTAATTTGGTCCTACGGAACCTGACGTGCAAATAAATGAATAAAATAATGGAGAGGCATCTCATTGTATTGCAGTGCGCAGTTAACTGTACAGTCTGTTCAGTAAGAGCGTGGTCAGTAGTACACACAGATGGCAAAAGATATCGCCTTACTTCTTTCACAGCTCAACAGAGGGAATCTTTGTCCTTCATGCAATGTCCTTAAACCATTCGTTTACTCTGAATTCTTGCCTGAGGTACAAAAGTAGAGACATGATTACACCTTATGCTACCCGTTTATCAAAGATGTTTGATGCCGAGCGACAAACGTTGGTTCATCGAAAAAAATGAAGATTGGATACTGCATGAGGACAACGATCGAAGTACCGAAGTAGGCTTTGTAACGACTGGAAAAAGAGCAAATGTGTACAGGTTCTGGATTGGCCCTCATAGCCTCGTTACGCTAATCCTAGAGAAAAGCTATGGTCTCACATAAAAATGAACTTGCAAGGGAAGAAAGGTCTTCACTAGAAACAACTGCCAATGCAAATTCGACGCACTTTGAAAGTCTATTCCACGTTAATACGAGAAAAACTTGATTTCAAGCATGCCTCGGATGTGCCCAGCAATTATCGTCGCTGCGGGTGATAGGATGTATTTTTAATGGTCATTGCATTTCTCTTATTTTCATCTATGATGTACGTATATGTTTCAGTTTGTTTTTAAAAATTTTCTCTGCTTATTAACCTGACCACAATCTTACTTAACAGACTATTTATTATTCGGATTCAATCGCAGTGACCTATATTATGTCACACTAATAGAGAAAACATGCAATGGAAGCGTACACCTGCACGCTTCTGGATGCATACTTAGATGTAACGAATGCTTGCTTCTCAAACGTTTTAAAGAAAGGCTTACGAACTTGTTAAATACCATACGACAGCGCCAGCGCAGCCTAGAGCGTAAGCGCTACCAGGTAGGGCGCCAGGTTTACAACTTTACAACTCTGCATGCGGTGCGACCAAATCTTATTCAGATTCATTTTCTCCTCATCTTTCACCAAACAACTGTATCACTACAACAAATCACAGTTTCTCAGGAAGGAACGACAAGATAGCAGTGTGACATACGTTTCTTCACGACTTACAGGAAGCCTGGCACGGCTGGCGCTATAATACCTGGCTATTCTCAACACCCAGTGACCCACAGCCTGTCATTCCACGATAAATCGTCTAATATCCATGACAATGAGTAGTGGTACCTTTGAATCTGAATTAAATACAATAAAACAGCGTTAACCAATGACCACACTCCTGTCTTGGTGTACTCAATAATGCAAGCCAACAGGCTCCTCTCTTCTTTGCCCTGTTCTCGATCCACCAATTCAAGATTTTATTAAAAGACGTTCAACTCAATATTGAGGAAAACTCTCTCTGTAAGCGGCTAGAAGGCGTAAATGCAGATTGCATTTACATTAAAAAAAACTCCGTCCGAACAGGCAATGAAGGCCCGACGGTACCGACCGGCCACCGTATTATCCGCAGCCCACAGGCGTCACAGGATGCGGATATGGAGGGGCATGTGGACAGCACACCGCTCTCCCGGCCGTATGTCAGTTTGCAAGACCGGAGCCGCTACCTCTAAATCAAGTAGCTCCTCAGTGTGCCTCACAATGGCTGACTGCATCCCACTTGCCAACTGCCCTCGATAGACTGGATGGTCACCCACCTAAGTGCTAGCCCAGCCCGACAGCGCTTAACATCGGTGATCTGATGGGAACCGGTGTTACCACTGCGGCAACGCCGTGGGCTACATTTCAGCTTTCGAAAAGAATGGATTACACAAAAACATTGTTAACTGTGGAAAATTCTCTACTGGCCAGAAGTTGAATACTTAGAAAAGGAGACCCTACTTTTGCATACTCTCTGCTTAAAGAAGTCACAGTTACAAGGTGCAACGTGAAGTCTTAAATAACATCCACAAATGAAGCATGATGAACTACCAGGTATGGCAGAGAAATAGGCTATTTTAATTACTCCCTAAAAAAGGTAAGGTAAATGGTGTGAGTTAAGTGGCATTTCGCTCTCATTTAACTATATGGCCGAAAGAGTCAGCCTTTAGGAATGGTGAAACGAACCCTGTCGTCCAGGAAAGGATGCCACAATGGGTGCTGATTCACCACGACATGTGGAAACTCTATTGTCTATTGAGGCCTCGGTGCTGTAGTGTGCGAGTGAGACAGATGGGAACCTACGTCATAGGGAGAGCCAGTAGAAGCCTTTTGTGGCCAAGGAGACGTAGCAGTGTTAAATATGGCGTACCTCAGATTGGCCACAAAGGGAAACATTTATGAAAACAATTAAATTCTATAGTAATGCAGGGAATCAAGCCACAGTAATTTTAATCTGTCATCCTCCATACATTTTCATGGTGATCCCAATAAAACTGAAATATTGGTCATATCTATAATGGTTTAGGGTTTAATCTTAAAGTGAAATTAACAAGTTTGTAACAAAGACCTGAATGCTAAAATCTGAACGCTTTGGTCGAGCTTAACGATCGACGTTCCATGTAGAAGGGCATCATTAAAATCACAAACGTTGTAAATATTAACTCTGTAACTTTAATTGTTTAAAAGATATAGTGAATTTAAATTATCGGTATTTTCAGTTAAGCATCAGATCATCATTTCCTCCACACAAAACCCACTGAACGATGACAACATAACACCTTATTGAATCATTAGGTAATAGAAGATTGGTTGTAAAGTTACTTTTGTTCTTTATTTATTTATCAGAAAGCACATTGGTGCAAGGCTACTGGCCATGACATTCAAAGTTAAGAAGGAAATTGTATTGGTTTTATGAAAAGAATATAAGGTTTTATTATGTAATGGATATTATTGTTACTTTATTTAGAGCGTGAAAGTAGTCAAACATTGATTATTTAAATATGTTAAAATGTAAAATAATGTAGAATCAGCTGTAGCCAATCAGATGGATGGCTTCAGGAAAGGGAACTACACTTATCAAGTTGAGCGAAGGTGTTCGGCGCGGTCGGGAAACGCGGCCGGGGACGGGCAGAGGGCAGTTCTGGTCTAGACACCAAAGGGAACCATGCTGGGGGAGACCCGAAAGCGAACGGTCGGTTATTAGGCAGCTAGGAGGTGAAACGACTCAGAAAATTTCGCGTTGTGTGTCTGAACGGTGAGCAGCCTCGCGCCTGGTATGAACTCTAACTTTTCGCGTAAATAACTTGTTTTTCGCGACGAGATTGTGAATGATCAAACTGTGTCAAATGGATATGCGCTCGAGTGTAAGAGTAACTCTAAATACAATAATTTTCGCTATTAGTTTGCTTTCTGAAAAAAATATTATTCTAACCAAATCGCAACTGTGTAGCCTACATCATTTATGGTCGTTAATTTAGTTCCCGGTATTATTATTACTGTTATTATATGCTATGTTAACTTTATATATATCGCAAACTTGCCATCAGCCAGACAATTTAACCAAAGGGTCACAAGTGTTCAATTATAGCGAGTAATGCTACACGTGCGGTTCAACCCGTAGACGAGTTTGAGTCAAGACATTTCGACGAAGAATAACCGCATGTGAGCGCCAACATCTGTGGGATGTTAACTCGCAACGGTATAGTCATATGAATGTGAGCAGCACCTAGGTTCTACATTCGATGTCAACGTGTAATATACATCCACAAACGGTAGGTGGAGGCGCTAGCAGTGGAGGAACGCGGAGAAAAATGCAGGTGTTGAACATCCTGGCAGATTAAAACTCTGTGCCGGAACGAGACTCGAACTCGGGACTTTTGCCTTTCGCGGGCAAGCGCTCTACCAACTGACCTACCCAAGCACGACTCACGCCCCGTCCTGACAGCTTTACTTCTGCCAGTACCTTGTCACCTACTTTCCGAACTTTACAGAAGCTCTCCTGCGAGCCATGCAGAACTAGCACTCCTGAAAGAAAGGATATTGCAGAGACATGGCTTAGCCACAGCCGGGGGGATGTTTCCTGAATGAGATTTCCACTTTGCAGCGGAGTGTTCGCTAATATGAAACTTCGTGGCAGATTAAAACTGTGTGCCGGACCGAGACTCGAAATCGGGACCTTTGCCTTTCGCGGAAAAGTGCTCTACCAACTGAGCTACCCAAGCACGACTCACGCCCCGTCCTGACAGCTTTACTTCTGCCAGTACCTCGTCTCCTAATTTCCAAACTTTACAGAAGCTCTCCTGCGAGCCATGCAGAACCAGCACTCCTGAAAGAATGGATATTGCAGAGACATGGCCTATCCACAGCCTGGTGGATGTTTCCAGAATGAGATTTTAACTCTGCTTCGGAGTGTGCGCTGATATGAAACTTCCTGGCAGATTAAAACTGTCTATGTCCAAGGCGTACCAAAAAGCACCATGGTAAACACCGGCTATTTACATACAAGATAATGGAAAGAGACATTCCGAGCACTCCTTCCAGCAGGGGGAGCTCGAGCCACGGCCTGCAGGAAGTATCACTACGCCAAAACCTGATTGGCTGGAGACAGCTATTTAGGGGCTAGAACCAGCCCCAAAGTTGAGTTGCCGACCTCGTGGACCTCGACCGCTGAATATTACGTCCTCGTCTCTGATTTGGACTTTTAAATAGTGTGTGTTACTACGAACCTTTGTGGAAAATTAGAAGTGAACTTTTGTTGCCTCCATTAGGAGACTTTCACTGGCGTCGTTATTGTTTTTGTTTTGTGTTTGTTGTTGTTCTGTCATCAACCTTGTAAACTTACGAAATAAAAGTTGCGTTTTGAAAAACTGGATTGACAGTCACAACAGTGTATAACCTTGCCGTTGACGTCCACCTCTTTATGAAGTTTGTTTTTCTACGGCACCATGGTATCATCCAGTAGGGTAATGGAACGTCTCACACACTTCATAGTGTACGTCCGTGGTTCGAAGAGCACAAGGCTGAGTATACCACAGCCCCTTGGCCACCAAATTCCTTGGATTTGCGGGATCACTTAGACCGAGCTGTTCATGGATCCTCAACCTAGAAACCTACCGCAGCTGGTCACGGCACGGGAGTCGGCATGGCTCCACGTCCCTGTCGGTGTCCTCCAAAACCTCACTGACTCTCTTCCAGCAGGTCTCGCAGCGGTCTGCGATGCAAAAGATGATTATTCAGGCCTTCGACAGGGGCTCACATGAGTGTGACTGGACTGCGTAAGGTACGCTATTTGCTGAGATGGAGCGCTGGTGCGGGCCTCAACGTACTGTGGCAGGGAAACGGTGACTGTGTTGCTGCTGTTAGACGGGAATACTGTCATTTCAGCCTTAGACGGAATGTTCCTACACCATCGGCGCAGTTAGTCACGATATCTTTTACAAACTTCTAAGCAGCAAGAAGTGCACTGTAGCTGAAATCGCCAGGAAGGCCCAGATGTTGTCGCTCAATGGACCGCACAGGAGAGGTGCAAAACTATTGTAACCCACATTCCAAAGCAGTCAAGCATTCTGAGACAAATTGCGGCAGTAGTGTGAATTTCCAGTCGTAGTGTGCCCATTTGTGTCTCAGTACTTAACAAAAGAAACTAATGGTACGGTTGGGAGGATAATCCTCACGAACTCCATCAACGCGCCTTACACAGCCAGACATTCGCACTGTAGTGCGCTGTCTCTCCTGCGGGCATAATCGGCCCTTCTTTGATTTGAGGATGAAGATGGACGAGCAACCACTGTCACTTCTCAGCGGTGTGCTGCCGTGCGTGACACATTATTTGAACCTGAACAGCTTTCTGGAAATGAGTATGTTGTATTGTACAGTACAGAACTGGTGACCTAGAAAATACGGATAGACTTCGTCCCCGCCGTAGCCCTCAGTGGTACACAACCCCATAACAGGTTATAGCAGTCCACTCATCCCACCACCACCCAACACGGAACCCAGTATTATTGTGTGGTTCGGCCCCCAGTGGACCCTCCTCCCTCCCCCCCCCCCCCCACCCTGTGAACGTCTCACACCAGACGAGTGTAACCCCAAACGTTTGCGTGGTAGGGTAATTATGGTGTATGCGTACGTGGGTACAGTGTTTGCGCAGCAATCGCCGACACAGTGTAACTGACGTGGAATAAGGGGAACAAGCCCATATTCACCGAGGCAGACGGAAAACCGCCTTACAAACCATCCACAGACAGGCCGGCACAGCGGATCTCGACACTGATCCTCCAGACGGATTCGTGCCAGGGATCGACACGCCCTCCCGCCCTAAAAGCAGTGCTTGAGACCGCACGGTTAACCGGATGGGCATGAGTATATTGGTTTCAGCAAGATGGTGCTGTGTGCTATTGTGCTCTAATTCCAATGGTAACAGTGCGCACATTGTTTAGCAACCACATCATTTCAAGTAATTCGGAAAACTTTTGGGTTCCCCGATCTCCCGAATTTTCGGTCTGTGATTACTTCCTTTGGGGGCTCCTGAAACACAGCGTGAGCTAGACGCCTACACACAATTGCAAAAATGACAGGCACCGTTCATGCAGAAACCAGAAACATTCCTTTACGGATGTCTGAATATGCCGCCAACGATTTATGTCACAGATTGTGTGAATGTCAACGCAACAATGGTGTCCACCTGCAACACATCGTTTTCAGGTCGTAAATCGTTAGTGAAATGGCAATACGTAACATTTGTTGTTGTTGAGATTGAAAATGTTTTACAACGTATATCCAAATCTGCCGCTTTTCTGCCACTCCCGGTACCTTGAAACATATGTTCACTCGTCAAAGATAATTACTGAATGATCACAGTTCCGTCACTAGCCACTTGGAACGGCCGATACTGCTAATAATCCCATCCGGTCAGCTTTGTAAATTATCCCTCCTACTCATACATCACATTGTTTCCTTCTATTTCATTTACTGTAGATGCACGTGTCCGGTGAAAATTTTATTTCCCTAATTAACAAGTGTTCTATGTACCCGCTAATGTCACTTGCTATATTGCACCTGTTTGTAATATTTGACTTTCTAACCACAAGATTATCTTGTTCACTCATCCTCTTGGAAGATGTCACCAAAGGATACTATGTATGGTTCAACTTATTCCTCCTCTCAAAACCACTGTAGTAACTCGTCACGTAGCTCATCATTTAATGTGTTACATATTTTATCTAACTTAATTACTTTCATATCGAATCACTCAATAACCCCTGTCGTTTTCGTCAAAAATCAAACCTTAACAACTGTCATCTTGAGAAACCAACTGACATCTCTGTAAGTTGCACTATTTTAAAATTTGTGATTCCACTATTGACAGGCACACATGTACCCAACGATGGCGTAATAGCCAAAAGTCCATTTGTAAATTAGTTAATATTGTAGAATCTTGCGGCAGTGTCGTCGGTTTTTTTTATTTGTAATTTATAAAATATTCCACAAATAACCAATCGAATAGTCAGTTATTTGACAGTGACAATAAAGACGGCCATATTGGTATATTCGTGGCGCATTATAATCGAGGTGTAATAATAAATCGGGGTGAAATGAACAGTTAGTTATCGATACATTCGTGCGTGTTTTGCAGATGGTGTATACGTTATTAAAAGCAGGTACAGCGTGAGATGGCTTCGCTACGACGCACGTATCGGTGGGGCAAATAAAACTGCCCTCGGCCAGTGGCTACGACTGGACCTGGATATGTGGCAGCACGGTGCACGAAAAGACCTACAGTTACTGCCTACAGGATGGATGGAGCAACTGCCCATACAGCCGGCCGAACCTTGGATCACAAGTACACAATCTTCGCGCCTGACAGGGTTGCTAGCAGAGGTCAGTCTGGTCCCGGTCTTAGCTGGCCATCCAGGTTACCTGATGTGTCAGTGTTCGATTACGTTGCGTGTAGAGCCCTCAAGTCTAAGGTGTATCGTGACAACCCTCATAGTCTTTAAGAACTGCAGCGGAACATTTCGGGTAAGACTGCAGCAATTCCGGTAGTCCAGCGTCGATCTGTTTTCAGTAACTTGCTGGCCAGAGCCCAAAAGTGCGAAGAGGTGGATGCTGGTGACCTTCAACATCTGCTGGAGTCAGGTTATCACTGTATTTCCTTTCCTCTGCTGAGTTTCTGTTCTACGAGCCACTTTTATTTGTCCCTCCCTGTATTAGTAAATTTGCGTTTGATCACAATTCTTCATTATATCTTAATTATACCTCGGCACAAATCCACTATCATTATAGTTCATTTCCAAGGAATAATGATCTGTAGAACTGATACGATAGTTTGGTGAACGTTTACGAAATATACCTATCTGCTTTAACGCTGCTGTTAGGTGGATAGCGCTCTCGTGTGATATTCAACAGCCTTGTAAGAGTTTCAACGTCGATTTCTCGGAAACCAATACGAAGTGCAACATACCGCAAATGTACAAGTTACGTTTAAGTAAGTACTAAGAGGAAAAAAGTTTGTGATCCTTAGTATGCTTCCCCTCTAGGATTTTGGTGGGATGACCAAAAAACAAAAATTTGAAAAAGACATAACATTTATTTCCTAATATGTGTGTAAAAGTTGCTATAAAGTCATTCACTTAGACTGTTGTACTTCTGAGTATTATCTTCTACGCCATTGTTAGACCTCTAAACGGATTAACTGCCTCCGTAAATAACTGCAACCGATGCCATTTTATGTTGATTCAGTTTTTATTATTCCATGATCAATAATTCGAGTAGGCTCAACATCAGATGAAACACATTTTCAATGAGAAGTTGTTGCTTTGTGGGGGACGGGACAGAAACGGCGAGTTAGAAAAAAAAAGGAATAAGTGAGCACCCAGTGTGGCAAAGTTATCAGGACTGACTTACGTCACAATATCGACCTTAAGGCATTACTTACAGGTATTAGCATCCATGGGTTTGGTCCTGGGGCGCACATCATACTGGGAACCAGAATCTGTTTTCCAGTTACGTTGGACCCACAACACCACAAATTTAGCGACAGGCAACTCACGCGTGGTTTACAGATTTCAAACTAACCTACGAGTGTGGCTAAGATTAATCTACGTTACTAAATGGCTAATCTGGTTCATGAGTCAAGTTTCCAGTTACAGGTTGGCCATCTAACCGCTTCCAACGGGAACACAAGCTCGTTTTCAATATTTCGTATAATTATTCACCGAATTCAAAAATTTAAAATGCTGTCATAATCTACTCATTAAGAGGTATAATTCTGCAGACAGTGTCCATATATACCACTGAATGAACCTCCGAAGTTATATCATTCTACGGTACACAGCTCAGGAGATATGAATCCATTAACATTGAGATAGGTTAAAAATTTAATTTTTGTTAAATAGGACCGCAAATTTCCCGGACTGTACTCAACCAGTGTTTGATAATGAGATCTGTTTGCTACTTACACTACACATTATTCCAAACCTTTGCTAAATTTTGCTCACTTATACACTTCAAATGTTTAACACATGAGCTCGTTTACAAACTAAGCAGACGGTTGGAGTGATTATATGCATGCGTGCACTCGGATTCTTTAAGGAGTCATGGATTTATTAATCATCAGAGACTTTGATTGGAACCGGAGCTCGTCTATGGTCAACTCTAGCATCTACAAACACAAACTCGCTAAGCGTTCCCGAAAATCGTTCCGCTTGCGCACCATTTACGAATGGAACGGGAAAAGAGTGAAACTATATTTGTACCAGATGAACCCTCCACCATACAATGTACGTTGACGTGTGGAGAACTGGATTAGACGCAGATGTGAAAGTATCAGATTAAAGTACACGCCAGGTCGACGTAATTGAAGCCTGATGTATCACCAATATTCTAATTGACATCGCAGCCATAATATTCTCCCTCAGAGGCGCATATTGCATGTGGGCGATTGTCGTGTAATTGACAGCAAATATTTGGGCTCTGCCTGCGTTTCCGTGGGCTGATTGAACGCCCGGGCCTGGTGCCGAAGCAATCAGCGTCAGTGGGAAATTATGGTGGCGAAATTCGCTGCGGCTGGCTTTCACGGTTATTTTTCCAGACCTGCACGGGCCATGTTGTCACTTTTGCCCCGCGTGAGAATGTTTCAACGAGATCTTCACTGAATAAACTATTAATTGTGACATTATTTATTCCGTAAACAAGTTGGTTACAGATGTGAGAATAGTGCAGTTTGCTCTTTGTCAAGTCGGGAACGGAAATATACAACGAAGTAGTGAGTATAAGCGCCCACTTTGCCTCGAATTCGAGAATTATCAGATATCTTTTGACCCAGCTTAAATCAAGTATGTACTAGCAGCCATTAGAAGCAACTCAATTCCAGGATTGTAGTGGTCAATTTAGATTTTACTAACTGCAGTATCTTCAAATGGTCTACATGGCTCTAGGTACTATGGGATTCAAAATCTGAGGTCATCAGTCCCCTAGACTTACAACTACTTAAACCTAACTAACCTAAGGACATCACACATATCCATGCCCGAGGTAGGATTCGAATCTGCGACCGTAGCAGCCAGTAACTCAGCTGTGTAGGCGGGCACCACTGTTATATGCAGTGGCTCTGTGGCTTCAGAAGGCGACTGTGTGAAAATTATAAGCCGTACAGAAAAATGACAAATGTTGTAGAGGTCAGGGCTGTTTGACTCCTACGGCGGGTGTTGGAACTGGGCTGTCAGTGGTCAGGAGAGGCTGCAGTTCGCCACCTTAGGAGTGGTTGCGGTGGTGTGGTGGGTTGGTATCAGGTGGTTGCACGACATATCTTATCAATAATAGCAATGTTAAATACGTCACGTTAATGATAACAGCTAAATAGTTGCAGGATAAATATTTGTT
This sequence comes from Schistocerca nitens, assembly GCF_023898315.1. Classification (NCBI taxonomy): domain Eukaryota; kingdom Metazoa; phylum Arthropoda; class Insecta; order Orthoptera; family Acrididae; genus Schistocerca; species Schistocerca nitens. The sequence continues at coordinate 109,184,597 of NC_064622.1, read as the reverse complement.
GAAATCTGTGACCACGGTTGTGGTATATCTACATATACCTTCATCAGAAGCAAAAATACACTAAGATCACACCGTGCAGTAGATGTAGACTGCACCTCACAATCTATGTCCTTGTTCTCTTCGGTGCAGTACAGAATGTGTTTACAGGAACTCGTCAATCTTGGTGATTCTAAGCTTAATGAAACTGTTAGTGTGAGGAAGTGTTCAGTGACGTAGATCAAGATACAGACGAAAAAGATAACGAATTTGCTAGGAAAATAATCTTACAAAAATAAATAACTACACTACTGGCCATTAAAACTGCTACACCACGAAGATGACGTGCTACAGACGCCAAATTTAACCGAAAGGAAGAAGATGCTGTGATATGCAAATGATTACCTTTTCAGAGCATTCACACAAGGTTGGCGCCGGTGGCGACACCTACAACGTGCTGACATGCGGAACGTTTCCAACCGATTTCTCATACATATACAACAGATGACCGGCGTTGCCTGGTGGAACGTTGCCTGGTGGAACGTTGTTGTGATGCCTCGTGTAAGGAGGAGCAATGCGTACCATCACGTTTCCGACTTTGATGAAGGTAGGATTGTAGCCTATCGCGATTGCGGTTTATCGTATCGCGACATTGCTGCTCGCGTAGGTCGAGATCCAATGACTGTTAGCAGAATATGGAATCGGTGTGTTCAGGAGGGTAATACGGAACGCCGTGCTGGATCCCAACGGCCTCCTATCACTAGCACTCGAGATGACAGGCATCTTATACGCATGGCTGTAACGGATGGTGCAGCCACGTCTCGATCCCTGAGTTTACAAGACAACAACCATCTGCACAAACAGTTCGACGACGTTTGCAACAGCATGGACTATCAGCTCGGAGACCATTGCTGAGGTTACCCTTGACGCTGCATCACAGACAGGAGCGCCTGGGATGATGTACTCAACGACGAATCTGGGTGCACGAATGGCAAAACGTCATTTCTTTTCGGATGAATCCAGGTTCTGTTTACAGCATCATGATGGTCCCATTCTTGTTTGGCGACATCGTGATGAACGCACATTGGAAGCGAGTATCCGTCATCGCCATACTGGCGTATCACCCGGCGTGATAGTATGGGGTGCCATTGGTTACACGTCTCGGTCACCTCTTGTTCGCAATGACGGCACTTTGAACAGTGGACGTTACATTTCAGATACGCTACGGCCCGTGGCTCTACCCTTCATTCGATCCCTGCGAAACCCTACATTTCAGCAGGATGATACACGACCGCATATTGCATGTCCTGTACGGGCCTTTCTGGATACAGAAAATGTTCGACTGGTGGCCCGGCCTGCACATTCTCCAGATCTGTCACCAATTGAAAACGTCTGGTCAATGATGGCCGAGCAGCTGGTTCGTCACAATACGCCAGTCACTACTCCTGAAGAACTGTGGTATCGTGTTGAAGCTGCATGGGCAGCTGTACCTCTACACGCCATCCAAGCTCTGTTTGACTCAAGGCCCAGGCGTATCAAGGCCGTTATTACGGCCAGAGGTGGTTGTTCTGGGTTCTGATTTCTCAAGATCTATGCATCCAGACTGCCTGAAAATGTACTCACATCTTAGTTCTAGTATAATATATTTGTCAATGAATACCCCTTTGTCATCTGCATTCCTTCTTGGTGTAGCAATTTTAATGGCCAGTAGTATATCTTTGGTTTCACAGCATTAGACAGCATTTGGAAAACGCTTCCCAATGCAAGGGCCAATAACTACTTTTCGAGGTATCAAATTTTGACCCAGTTAGACAGTTACATCTTAGATGCAACCAGTATTGAGAGTCATTATTCCCTATAAACATCAAATCTCTTTTACGAAATGAACTGTGCGTACAGAATAATTTGGTCGAGAGTGCTCTTTCGTCGATTGCGGTTGTCATGTCCAAATCCTTTTATCTGACGCCACTTCGGCGACTCGCGTGTTGAAGACGGTGAAGGTGGCACAACACCCAGTCCCCGAACGTAGAAAATTGCCAACTTAACCGGCAATCAATCCCGGACTCCTCACACAGAATTCGGTGACGCTGACCTCTCTGGTACAGAGGTGGACACGTCACTTTCATACATCCCCTAGGGAGATAATAGCTATACTGCTATCACTTCAAAAAAATATTATCACTCTCAGTATCACCATTCCCCAAACTGTCATCCCATGCTTCAGTCCGCATCATCAATCCCCGCTTTCTCTTCATTGTATTTTTGCTTTTGATGAAGGTATATTTAGCTATACCGAAACCGTGATCAAGGATTTCAATAAATCTTTATCTTGCAACTGTTTGGCTGTTATCATTTACTGTGAAGATTTTCAACAATTGCTGCTTCAGCCACGTTTAAAATTTTGAAATGTTAATACTCTTATACTTCCATGAGAAGACATAATCCAGAGAGTTTTTATGTGGAATGATCACATAAATCAAATAGTGGGAAAAGCAGATGCCAGAGTCAGACGCATAGGTAGAGTCTCAAGGAAATGTAACTCATTTACGACGGAAGTGGGTTTTAATGCGCTTGTTCGACTGTTTCTTGAATGTTGTTCATCTATCTGGGATCCCTACCTGATAAGAGACATAGAAGAGATAGAGAAGATCCTTCAAAGAGCGGCACGTTTCGTCACGTGAACGTTTAGTCACAAACGAGAGCGTTATGGAGATTCTCAACAAACTCCACTCGAAACAGGTTACAAGAGAGGCATTGTGCATCACGGAGAGACAGCATCTTCCGAAAAGAATCGGATAACATATTACTTCGCCCAACATACGTCTCGCGCAAAGACCATGAGGAGGAAAGTCGAGAAATTTGAGCCAATACAGAGGCTTACCCACCGTCATTCTCCCAAAGCGCTATTCCCGAGTGGAACAGGGTTGGAGGGCTCAGTTAGTTGTACAAAAAGCACCCTCCGCCACTTCTCTACATACTCGCTGCTCCAGCTTCGAGTTTTGTCGTAATGTTGTATCAACATTCCAATATCCTCGTCATAGAAAGCAGCCGCCTGTGCTTTCGGCCAGTTATCTGCACTGGTCTGCAGTTCGTTGACTGTGGAAAAATTTAGTCTTCATAGCCAGCAGTTCTTGTGAACAGAGACGAGACTCAGGGGGAACCAATTATGGACTGTATTGTGGGTGATCAAACACTTCTCATAGGAAACGCCGCAGGAGTGTCTTCATTGCCCCCGCAGTGTGCGGCCGAGAATTGGCATGAAGAAGGAGCTGCTCGACAGTTGTGTTATGTGGGCTGCATGACACAGGCGAAATCTCTAACCAGGCCTTCATACTCGGCGGGAGACGCTATTCCCTACTAATCTTTACGTGCTCACTGCTTAAAACTGAAAAGAGCGAAGCGACATTATTGACGGACATACTACAGACACTGCCCTACACATCTGGGCAAAGCCGTACCAGATTTTCCAGTGGTTTCCATTTCGCGACCGATCGGAACTTACTTTCTGGACAACGCTCGTATAAGGCTTGGCTCATCCCTGTTTTCCCATGGCATTGTTTCCCATCACGTAAGATATAACAGAGGCAATGCTCAGTCGTGTGGTAAGCAGGTAACCATCGCCACAGTCGCTTCTGCCTTTCTGCTGTGTCAGAGATATTATGGGTCTGGTTTCGCCATCGAGGCCAATATATGTGATAACTGCCCTGAGGGCTCGGGCTGCAGTATTTGTACATCAACACATACTCCCCGATGTAAGCTAGCCTGGCCAGTCTCTATCTGAAATGCTTCCAAGTCACTTCTTGTGTTAAACCGTGGGTAACGCCTTCACTTTTGTTTAGCCATGATGAGTAAAGCAGCAGCGGAGCAATAACGTAAACCCAGCAGCAACTATGGATATCTCTATATATAATTTAAAAATCATTATTATTAATGAAATAAAATAATAATATTCTCATTTTTAGTAATAAACTCTTCAGTGTCGTTACTAGGGTTTTAAATTCTGGTTGGTAAGAGCCAAATGAAACTGGTAGGCCGACACTGACTGGAGAGCTGGGTTGCAGTGCAAGTCATTTATCCACTGGGCTCAAACAGGTCCTCATCGATGTTACTCTGCTGTCTCAAAGTGAAGTCTCTGCCATGCAGTCTCACCAGCAAGTCTCTTCCTTGTGGTCTCATAGTCAAGTCCTCCTCACCAGGACGTTTATCTCCCTCAGCCTCATGTAATGATCTCTACTAGCACGATTGTGCACCCGATTCGACAGCTCGTGTCCTTTTTCTGGCCAATCAAATGTTATTGTTGTGTACCTCCCTCTCTCCCCTCCTCCTGTCACCAATTCTCGTGGCAGAAACACCCCACAAAACTGCCAAGGAACCTGTTCCCGTAAAGAATTCCCTCTCTTGGCGAAATGTGCATAGCCCCTTAAGTGTTGACGTCCCGCATTTTGTTGATGTGTCAATTTGTCGTCTCTGCCTTCACATTTGAAAACGTCTGGTTTCGCTCCAGCCTTTTACGATGTGTGTTTGAGTCAACGACCTTTCCACTACCTGTTTGACTGCTAGCTGAATCCCTGCAGTACCCGTCAGTGTAAAATTCCAAAATGCATATGTGTCTGCCAGCCTCATTGTCAACTGGCTACTGTATCTGGGTAGTGGCCTGAGCAACTCATCTGGCCGATGCATTACACTATCTTAGTACACTGCGGATATATTTACCTCAATGACGCATTTTCCAAAAGAGTTCATCAGGATTGATGCAGCCTGCCACGGATTCCTCCCTTGTGCCAACCTCTTCATGCCAGAGTAGCTCTTGTACTCTACAAAATCAATTATTATTTGTTGTATATACTCCAATATCTATACTTCCTTTTCTGTCATTACTCTTTGGAGCTCCATCTGGTCCCGCGAAAGCTTTCCTTGATGGCTTGACGTATGTCGTATCAACCGGTCTCATCTTTATGGCAATGCTGCCCTTAGTTTCGGGTCTTTGCAGTTTCCCTAAGTTTTGTGTCTCTGCCGATTCTGAGGAGATCTTTCTCGTCCCTTATCTTATCAGTCCAGTTGATTTTCTCCTGTAACATCATACCTCAAATGCTCCGATTCTCTTATTTTCCACTTTCCTCACATTCCATGATTCACTACCACAAAATGATATGCTCCAGACTTACATTCTCAGAAAATTCTTCCTCAAATTAAGGCTTTAGTTTGAGAAAAGTAGAATTCTTTTGTTCCGGAACCCCCTCTTTTCCTGTGTTAGTTTGTTTTTTATGTCTTCCCTGTTTCATCTCTGCTATATTATTTTGGTTCCGATGTAGTAGAATTCATTCATTTCATCCACTTCAGCGACAATGAATCTTAAAGTTGATATCCTTTTAACCTGAAGTTAAGTCTCACTCTTGAACTTTTCATTTATTTCTGTCATTACTTCTTTGATGTATAGATCGTACAGTATGGACAAATTATTCTTCTCAGCTACTTGTAAGCTTGAGAAGATGAGCTGATGGTATTCTAGGTCTCATACTTAACTACCTTTTATATCTTTTAATATTGTTGGATGATATTTTTTAGAAAGTCTGGTGGTATATATCTCCAGTCTCATAGATTCTACATATGAGCCAGAATATCATTTGCTTGCCACTCCCACCCTAATGATTTTAGAAATTTCGAAGACATACTTCCTGTTCCTTCGCAAATCTTCCAAAGCTGTGTTAAACTTCGACTTAATACTCGATTCCTGTGCCTTCCATATCGACTCCCATTTCTTCTTCTATCACGTCATCACATGAGTCCTCCCCATCAAGCAGGTCTTCTCTCCTACGCGTTTAACAGTGGAATTTATCTTGCACTTTTAATGTTCAGGCATTTGCTTTTAATTTGACAGACTTTTATTTGACTTTTTATATGCTGAATCAGTAGATCCAAGGGCCGTATTTTATTCTGTTTATTCACATTTCTCATGAAGCTATTTCACCTAGGTTTCCTGCAGTTCCTATTTCGTTCCTAAGTGAATATTACAGAATATTACACAATATTGCAGTCTTTCTGTTTCTCTTGAACATTTTTGTACTTACTTCTTTCGTCGATCAGCTGAAATATCTGCTCTGTTATCAAGGTTTCTCCACAGTTACCTTCCTCTTAAGACTGTAACATTATAGGAGAATACTAATAACAGCGATTGCACCGCAAAATACTACCCTTTGACCGAGCGAGATGGCGGTTTTAATTTGTCTGCCTCTCATAGTCAGATACTGCCACTCATACTTTTAAAATCTCAAATATTGCGAGAATAATTGAGTTAGGTTTATACAATCTAACACTCATGAATTACTGATAGACTGGCTACAGCGCTTAACAGTGGGGGGACGAGGGGGACGAGGGGGGAGGGGACCACGACCATAAAACTGTTGTGCCTCAAAAGTTTACTATAACTTTCATCATCAAATAATGACAATTTAATTACAATTACAGAAATTTGCTATTGCAAACATGTTACGAAGTAGAAATATTGTAGGCTTTTAATCTGTTACTGCCTAGGATTTATTCAGTAATCATTCTTTTTCAGGGAAATATCATATTCTGAGAAATGACTTTAATAACTCTTAAAAGTTATCCCGTCATGCAGAACCTTGAATTATACATTCTTTTATTACGTTTTGAACTTCTGGACCTTAACTAACACATGGAGCACTTCACACAGATGACAACTTGCAAAACGGAAATATTATTGCTGCATGAAACTTAACACTTCTTTCAATTAATGCAGTTACTCAGTTTGATACTTTCATTCTGTGTCAATGCTGAGAATATTCTTGGAACTGCGGTAGGATCTTATCAAGGTGACTGACATAGGATAAATCAAGGTTTGTGACACAGAATTGAGATTATGCACATTATGAAAACTCTAGCCACACTCTGGGTCGTGCAAGTACATACAAGACTAAATAGTACTTTGTCTGATGATGGACGAGGAGGCAATCTTCTGGGGTGATAAAACGATCCTGTATGGTGTAATCATGGCTCTTGAAGTAATCATCATTGTTGTGACTAACAATTATCTATTTTTCACAAAGTAAACTTTTATTTATGTAAGTTTACAAGGTTGATGTCTGAACAACAAAAGAATAACGATGCCAGTAAAAGTCTCATAATTGAGGCAAACAAAAGTTCACTTCTAATTTTCCACAAAAGTTCGTGGTAACACACACATACTAGTAAAAGTCCAATTCCAAGACGAAGACGTAATCTTCAGCGGTCGAAGTCCACGAGATAGGCATCCAGAGTGAACTGAACTTCGGGGCTGGTTCTAGCCCCTAAATAGCTGCCTCCAGCCAATCAGATTTTGGGGTAGTTATACTTCCTGCAGAAAGTAGTGCTCGGAATGTCTATTTCCATTATCTTGTATCTAAACAGCTGGTGTTTACTATGGTGCTTTTGGTACGCCTTGGACATCGACAACACCGTCCTCTATGGTGCAATATGGGTTGCCAGCCCTTAGGGGCTACCTTGGCTTCGGCGTAAAAACCATCATCATTTATTGTACATAAACCGGCCATTTAGGCCCATGGCAGCAGACGAAAACACACAGATAGATAAAAATAAAATATAACGAAGTGGTCAACACATACAGACCATAAATCATGACTAAATAGAATAGTAACATCACAAAAACTGATAACATATGTTTTCCGGTTTAGTTTTGTCTGAGGCATCCTCAAGGTTTCTTCCTGGTCACTAAAGTTCTGTCGTTTCACGACTTCCACGGACTGCCTCTTGGACATGTGCTAGTAGGCTGACATTGTTAGAGAGAGTACCCTCTGCTAGGAGAGGATATCCTACCCACTGTAAACGTCTTCTTGCGACCACTTTCCCAGCATGAGCCATCTTAAACAGCCCATACATATCATTGTGCCTTTTTGGCGCCATAAATGGTACGGTACCGAACAGACATGATACTGCGGGTAATAACCACATCTTAGGCATATCTGATCCACTTTTCCAGAAATACTTGACTCACTGTGCACTCTGGATCTTGTCTCAGCGAAGGCTAACAACAGACTCCTTGCCACATCAAGACTTGGTGCGCCACCTGACGCCTGTCAATGTGTTACACTTCCGACTAAACCTTTTCGTTATGGAGTCATTTCCCTGCATCTTTTCCACTCCATATAATACTGCGGTCCTTAAGCATGAGCCAGTTACAATTTGCAGCGTACACTAAAAAGGCGCTTTACAGACGATTTCCAGATTACACAAACTTCGAGAATAACAAAAAGTATTTCCATGCTTCTCACGTCAAAGAAGTTAAAGCTTACAGATCATATAGAATTGATGGTATACGTAAGTGTGATGCCACGTTTGTCGGTCCAGCTTCTGTGATTGTCATTTTCAGATATGACCACGCCTCCTCAACTGAACTGCCAACGAAGGTAGTCATTACCGCATTATCTACAAGTATAGAGAAGTTAGAAGAACCTGATCATTGCTCAGTATTTCGGTATCGCACTTCCCTCCACACTGACTCTTCTGAACAATTCGCTTGGACTTCATTCTTCCATTCATCACTACTAAATTTTATTCCGAGTGTGTAACTGTTCTTGGGTGGATCGTATAGTTGAGTATCTGATATCGAAATTATTGGCAGACTACGATTTAATCAAGCTGAAATTTTCCCAAGTCTCGAGGCTTTTCGCAAGTATGCCTCGTCCGTTTGTGATTCTTGAACAATGTATTCGCAGTTACTAGCTCAGTTTTATTGTAGAACTCAGTTAGCCCTTAATGTGCTGAATTACCCATTCTCTATCCGCATGGACTTAGCGTAGGCATGTATACATGCACTACTGTAGTTCACTTACTGTCGATTCTGATGAGAACAGCCCTGTCACTGAATTTCGCAAGTAATTCACTCTGTGCTCTTCCGCCCTATTCAGTAACGAAACCTACGCCCGTTACAGCATTTTCGTGCTGTTGATGTTACTCTGCACTTATCTCAGCAGAAATACGTATTACCTTTCCATTTCCTTCACTGGTTCTGACTATATCCAGAATACCATTCCCACTTTCCTTTTTAGATTTTCCAGCTTTCCCACCAAGTTAAATAACGTGACATTCCAATCTCCTCCTTGTAGAACGTTAGCCTTTTGTTGGTTATTCAATCCTTTTCTCATGGTCAGCTACGCATCTGAAGCCCCATACTATGGTTCTGAATAGAAACTAATCCAGAATCTTTTTGCAAGGGAGATAGCAATATAACATTTCTTGAATATGGTCCATGTGTCCTGTGGATTCACATTTTGTCTTTAATGCAGTCGTTTCAATTGTCATCTGTATCATCATGCCATTTGTGGTATCATGTATCAATACCATCCCATGGGCATCAGAGTTGGCAATGGAATTGGAAGTTTCCGTCAGACGCAGATACCGTCGGTTCGCGTTTTGATGGACCCAATGGAGCACACCAGCTGAGCCACACCTGTAGCGGCTCTGGACTACGAGCGCCCTCTGCCGCTGCAATATAGGATGGCCAGAGGCAGCCATCCAGCCGACTTGCCCTCGGAGCCCCTTCACTATGTGACACTATGCACATGCCACATAGTCGCTGCTCCAGTACCATCGTTCATGCTTTTCCTCAGAGGGAATCATCCTTGTTCTATTGTATGAGCTGGACTCTAAATTTTCGCTGCAATATTTGAAGTGTATCTTTGTTTACTTGGAGAAACATTAGTTAAGTAAATATTTTTATTGTATTAACTTGTACGCTAATCATTTTACCTTCTGTCCAGCTTTGCTACGATGACTGTTGCTGCGGCACTCTGTAGCCCACCTCTCCTTACCACTGTGTATGAAATCATACGCAGCAAAATTGAACAATGTTGATTTATCCGCCTTTTAGAGGACAATTTGGCACCCAAATGGCAAGAGTTAGCCAGAAACCCTGTTTGTTTCTCTGTCCTCTTCCTTTGGTTTGGGGTCACTTTTTAAAAATGTTTTACTCAAATGCATTTATAAGAACTAGACAATGTAGATGACGTCTGGAAATGAAAACCACTAATTTCCCTAAAAAATTAAGCTTTTAAAGGTTTTTGCTAATGCACGTAGCTTCCTTTCATTCGTTAGTCTTGATAATAGAAGATTCTGTGATGAACATGTTGTTTTTATGGGATTATTTTGAATTAAATTAGGGTGTTGTCTTGTCTATAGCGATGAAATCGAATTCCAATGGAAATACTATGTAATATAAGGAAATGAGAACAAGACATACCAGTCTGAAAGAGGCGGTAAGTCACCCAGGAGTGAATCTGTATACAGACAGTTGCTATATGGAACATTGAAGGCAGTAGATAATTAGAATTATTTTACAGTGAGTAGACTGTGTACCCAAAGAGCTAAATGTGATGCTCAACAAGGAATAGACATGGCTTTAATCAAAATAACAAAAAAGTTAGGTTACATAATTAAATTTCAAATAGCTTCCAAGTACATGTCTGCAGCTCTGGTACACATTCAGATTACCACGCCATAGTTCCGTGCTACGGAGTGAGGGAAGCCAGATCAAAGTGGCACAGCCAATTGTTAAAATGCAGTATCGTGTGGCAAATCGTTTTTAGCACTAAGCTGGTAGAAGAGTTGGACAACAATGCATCAGCTTGTTATACGGGGTTTAGATGTGGTCAGACAAGTCTGAATGACGAAAATGTAGTGGCAAGCCACCTCTTTGTGAGAAGTGGAGGCCCTCAAGCTCGGAGACTGGTGTATTCAGAATCTTGGTAGTAGTGGAAAAAGTGCAAATCAGTCATTCATCAGTTACGTTTCGGAAGGGATTGCACTTTGGGTATGATTCTCTGGATCATCTTAGCAGACCCAATAACAAGGTTTTCTATGAGCTTATTTACCCATTGCGTTACTTATGTTATTTTCTATCAAATGAATTACAACACATAATGAATTTGTTGAATGGCTGTCCTATAGAGACATTTTCACAAAATGTTGTATTTGGCTCTAGGTACAGTGTGGCCATGTACCATAAGCCACAGTTGAAAACAAATCGACAAGTCATTTATTACGAACAGCATTTATTTAACAAAAATTCAGGTCTACCAAACAGAAACAAACAATATAACTGTACCCGCTGAAAACAATTATGCCTCACAGTGCGTGTTAATTAACACTTAAAAAACAAAAGCTACTTTTAGTGGTTGAAACCCCTGTAGCACTTCTGTATTGTTAATCTCTACTGGTATGCTGTTAATGTCTATTAGAAAGTTTAATCCATTTCTGATTAATTTATGTTGTAACCATGACAATGATTATTGAGTATCAGTTCCCCACTCCTTCCCAATGCTGGTTCTAGAAGTAATCTGACAACATGTTTTTGTGAAATTTCGCAAACATCGTGTAACATAGGTCATACAAATGTTCCACTTACTCTTAACTTTCGTAGAAATTTCAAATTCGGGTCTCCATATTTTACAGAAACAATCCTTGCAACAACATGCTTTTCTTCTTTCAGATTTCACCAATACCCATTGTCCAGAATGTCAAATGAAATATCATCTGCTTCATTTTCGCCTGACAGCCTCTGTCACTCTCCTCACATAAACCATTTGGACTGGAGTCGCTGTCTAACATAGTGTCATGTGTAGTTTTCTTGTTCGTTGTCCTTCCTTCGGCATTTGATTTAAATACTATCGTTTTTCTAACTGACGATCCCTTCCTTTTTATCTTGTCGTACGGTAAGCTGTGCTTCTGTTTGTTTTTCAGGTATGTCAGTCAACACTCGTGATGCTCCATACTTCTGTTCCACTTCTGTACGCCCACTGTTTCGTGGAAGAGCATCCGGTAACAGCTTTAGTGACTGTAAAGGAGACGATTGAACAGAAATATCACTTTGTCCTGATGCCAGTTCTTCGTTCCTAAATGCAGCCTCTGTATTCAAAGTAGGTTACGGTCTGTCTGTCACATACGATTCTGAGGAATTTATCATCTTGGAATGTGTTCTCATATACAGGCAATATCCTAGTTGCTCGAAATCCAGAATGAATATTCACAGGTGTGAATGCTGATGTAAAAGGTCGACCTGCAATTTTCGCAACATCGTAAATGGTTATGGGATTTCTAGGATGCACCTGCACCTATTCTGTACATGTAGTGTTGTAGAACGTTTTGTATGGACCAACGACAGTTTTATCCAGTGGCTGTAGCTTGTGGCTACTATGTGGTGACAACGTAAGAAAGATTATACCATTCCCGTTTGCTAGTATGATACTGTTCGCGGTCATACGTGTTTCACGGTTGTCAAGTATTAGCAGCACATTCTCGTTATCGTTTGGCTTTACGTGGGAAATGAAGCGTTCCAAATACATCCGAAAAATACTGTCGTTGGCCTAGGCACATAGATGTGCACAACTTACAAATCCAGGTAGTGCACCCTTAAATGTATGTTCCTTAAAGCTGACCGTTGGAAGTATGAACGTGGGTGGCACACTGTTGCCTGATGTATTAATGCGTGCCATCATTGCAACGTTATTGTCACGCTCAGCAGATATAATAGATCCAACCTGCTTGCATCCTTTAGTTGCTAATATTATTTTTTCTGGCACATTCGCAGTGGAATTACCACTGTCGTCAACATTAAATATTCTTTCTTGTGTCAATCTTATTTTGTCTATTATTGGCTGTAAATTGTTGAAGATCGCTGCAACATTGTTCCTATTGAAACTTGTTGAACAAGCCAGGCTCGTAGCTTCAGGCTTTCTTATGCGTAGTCGTTCATGGCGTTCAATGAAGTCGATGTACCATTGTTTACCAGATTCTCCGTTTTTGTCCCTAGATGGAGGTATGCTTTCATTCTGCGATATACCAAAATGGTATGCCAATTTTTGCAACTCAATTCGGGACAATCCTTAGCGCATCTTGGAAGCAATTATGAGGTAATCAACGATTTTATTTTCTTCCTCTGAACTAAATACCTGTTGGTCTGCACGATTTCTGTAGGACACACATTTAGGATTTTGTAGAGTGGCTCTTGAAACACGAAAATCTTTCGCTGTTTTTCAGTGCAGCCTCCACAAAGCTGCAGCTTTTTTCAGATCTTCCAGAGACAGTGACAGCCTAATGTTATCCATCTTGCTCCGTGACATCTGTCCCTATAATACTGCCATTACTGTAACACATCCTTTTACCATATCTATCTAGCAATGAATTGATCCTTGGCCCATGTTCAGGGTAAAATACAACCGACTGGCGCAAGGTATAATTTTCCTCCCACTTTAATAAATTGTATACATAAACTAGAATAACATCGCAGGAATATCACAGCACGGTTATTATGAAGTATGTCTATCATAAATGCTAATCATTTAAGTTTTCATTCATTGCTACATACATATCTGTACTAAGATTGAATTAAGAACAGAAAAAAAACTACTTTTAGGTGTCAAAATGACGATTTTTGTAGCAAAATGAAACTGTTTCCCCTTTCTCCTGTCACATCTGTTGGCTAAGCTCGTATCAGTGTAGGCGACCTTTAGTGTGGAAAAGAATGAAGTCAGATAGTGAATACCAGAGGTCTAAGATTGGCTCAGGGTGCACGCTGGCTCAAGGTACAAACCTCTCTCCTACATTTGGAACATGACCGAGGTCGCCGTCGTGGGGTTCTACGACTGTTCACAGCCACTCACAAACGAGGCAGAAGCAGCAATGTTGCAGCTGTGTCGTTCCAACCCAGATGACTTCTACAGCCACCTGGTCATCGTGGAGGAGGTCTGAGTGTATCACTATGACTCTCACACAGAGAGGCAACAGCAGCAATGGAGACACGTTTATTCACCCCAGCCGATAAAAGACAACACCCAACCATCATCGGGCAAGGTGGTGCTGATGCGTCCTCGGGCATCGTCATGGTGTGGTGCTATCAGATTATGCTTATTAGAAACAAAATACCAAAGGCAGGAATATTATGACTATATTATGGGAGGTAATCAAGACGAAAATTCAGGAATACAAAAATACAAGTCACTTAGGTGTGAAATAAACATGAAGTGCAGGGAAGATAAGACGAAATGGCTACATGAAAAATGTGAAGAAATGGAAAAATAAATGATTGTTGGAAGGATCTGATTCTGTGTATAGATAAGTAAAACAAATCTTCCTCGAACTTAAAAGCGAGTGCGGAAACATGAAGAGTACAGTGTTAAATGCAGAGGAGAGAGCAGATAGGTGGAGAGGGTACATTGAGGACCTCTATAAGGGGGAGATAGGGAAAAATAGGGGATCGAGTGTTAGTCAGAATTTAGAAGAGCTTTGGAGGACTTAAAATCAAATAAGACAGGAAAGGGAGAAAAATTCCATCGGAATTTCTAAACTGATTTGATGAAGTGGCAACATAATGTATGAGTCTGGTGCCATATCATCAGACTTTTAGAAAAACATTATCCAAACAATTCCGAGGAATGCAAGAGCCGACAGTGCGAGAATTATCGCACGATCAGCTTACCAGCTGATGTATCCAACTTGCTGACAAGAATAACATACAAACGAAGGGGAAAGAAAACTGAGCATGTGTGAGATGACAATCAGGTTGGCTTTAGGAAAGGTAAAGGCACCAGAGAGGCTGTTCTGGCGATGCCGCTGATAATGGAAGCAAGACTGAATAAAAATCAGTACGCGTTTATAGGATCTGTCGACCAGTAAAAAGCGTTCGACAATATAAATTGCAGCAGGATGTCCGAAATTCTTCGAAAAATGGGGATAAGGTATGAGGAAAGACGATAATATACATTATGTAGAAGAGCCAAAAGGGAAGAATAAGAGTGGACGACCAAGAACAAAGTGCTCGGATTAAAAGGGTGTAAGACGACGATGTAGCCCTTCGCCCATCCGTTCAACCTGTACATCTAAGAAGCAATGAGGAAACAAAAGAAAGATTCAAAAGAAATATTCAAGAGGAGAAAGGATATAATTGTTAAAATTCGCTGATGACATTGCTATCCGAAGTGAAAGTGAAGGGGAATTACAGGACCCGCTGAATTGAATGAACGGTCTAATCAGTACAGAATGTGGGTTGAGAGTGAATTGAAGAAAGACGAAAGTAATGAGAAGTAGCAGAAATGAGAACAGCGACAAACTTAACGTCATAACTGGTGATCACGAAGTAGATGAAGTTAACGAATTCTGTTACCTAAGCAGCAAAATAACCCATGACGGACAGAGCAACGAGGACATAAAAAGTAGACTAGTACTGGCAAAAATAGCATTCCTGGTGACGAGAAGTCTACTTGTATTAAAAACAGGCTTCAATCTGAGGGAGAAATTTCTAAGAACGAACTTTTGGAGCACAGCATTTTATGACAGCGAGACATTCACTGCGGGACAGTTGGAACAGTAGAAAATCGAAGCATTGGAGATGTGGTGCTACAGGAGAATGTTGAAAATTAGGTAGGCTATTAAGGTAGGGAATGAGAGATTCTCCGCAGAAGCAGCGAGAAAAGGAATATATGGAAAACACTGACAATAAGAAGGGACAGGATGAAAGGACACCTGTTAAGACATCACAGAATAACTTCCATGGTACTAGAGGGAGCTGTAGAGGGTAAAAACTGTAGAAGAAGACAGAGATCAAAGCACATCCAGAAAAAGTAACTAAGGAAGTAGATTTCTAGTGCTGTCGAATTTATGCAACACCCACCGTATTTTCCTCCCATGGCACTCAGAAACTTCTTCCCCTTTCCTCGGAAGATGAAATTATTAAGTGACAGGTACTCTCAGAATGAAAAAGTGGTGATTTTTGAAGTTTAACTTTCCTTGAACAGTCAAACTACGGACTTCTACAACTAACGTCGCTGCAAAGTCAACCGTTGTTTGAAGAAATTTGTCGTATCGAAGGATGAATACGTCGATAAGAACTACAGCCGTAGCCACCTTTCATATTTGCAACTGGATTTCTCGAACTGGCAGTTAAGTGTTTACAACTACCTCTAGTGCTGCGCTTCGAGTCACCCTATACTATGTGAAAGTTGCCTGCTACTTGCAGAATCATTTTGTAACATTTACATGCTATAATAGCGTTCTCAGAATGCTTTACTCAAAGAGAGCAATAGAAATAGTTGCAGACTGCTGTTCTCGGACGTGTAATAACTGTGACACGGTATGTGGAACTTTAATTAAAATAGACGGAATATCTACAAAACAATGCAGCCATTTCCTTGTAATAAAATGGGAGAACGTGACTGTTGAACAAAATCTGCGTCTAATTTGTAAATAACTGCGCAGAAAAACACACAAGAAGTATTCTAAGCGGAGTAGTGAAACCGTTCATGGAAGCGAGGTAAATGGTCCAAGCTATTATATGTAAACAAATTGTAGGGAATTCCAAGTCACAATTCGATGAACAAATTCCTTATTCACATTTACCTCAAGATAAGGAAGAGGATAATGCGATCGCTGATATATTTTTCAGTGGAATGCTGTTCTTGATACTAAGAACATTCACCATATTGCTCTCATGATGACCATAATAGATGTGCCCCTGACCCTGTTGCTGCAATCTTCTGAATAATCGAAAGAACTGTGATGATGTATCCTACTCCGGATTTTATTTCGGTGATGACCTTTTAATGTTTAGCCTCTAGAAGTTAAATCAAAGACTCCAACATTCGAGATAATTCTGAGTAGGTACTTAAAAGCATTCACACACTATTTTTTGCCCTGAAACTTAAAGAACCTGTTGGCATAGAAGTCAGAAAGTAATTTTTATAGCTTAGGCCGCTGAAATGTAATGGTCAACAATAGAAAACAGGATGCTGTATTGAGGTTTAATAATACACTGAATTTAAAAAGTTGAGCGAATATGAAACAAAAACATATATTTTAGTAAGAACAAATCTTTAATTTCAATAACGTTTGAATGAAGTCTTAGTTTATTGTTGAAATTTATATGAGAAAATGTGTCACATGTAAAACGCCTGTTGAACCTGCTGAACAGAACATGTGATTAGGATTGTGGAAAGGGCCAAATAAAGTTGGTGTCAGTTTCACCTTCAACTTGTAATTTATTGTAGTTTAATAACACATTTATAACCAAAGCGGCACATAGCCGAACTTTTACAACTATGAGTTTCAACCTTCAAATCTTTCATGGCTGAAGGCCTCTAAACAAGAAGCCTTAAGAATCACCAAGGTAAATTTCAAGTGACTAAAAGCACGCAGTTACAATTACATATAAAATTTTATATATATATACAGTTAGGTTGAAAGCCTCAAGGCAAGGGTGGATAGACAAACATAAACAAGATGCAATACAAACGGCTGGAGGCCCACAGTAAGGGCACAAGGCCGCAACGTTCAAGCTTGAGAGGTAATTTTAAGAATAAGGTTCCAAGGCTGAAGGCCCACAATTAATTTTCCAAAATTTTCAAAAAAGAATAACCACAAGACTTAAGTTTTAAGTAGCTGAAACCGGACTAAAAGAAAAAGACAAAACCAACAGCAATAATCTTTCAGAAAATATCCATTTGCCGGAATTCAAACTTACTTACATAAAACACAGTAAAACCAAGAATGTTTTTTTATCATTGGCTATGATAGATTATAAACAGACAATTAAACACCGGTGAGGAAGACACTAAAGACAACAACATTCAGAAGCTTCCAGGGGGTCGGTCTGCCCTCATTCACTTAGGTGAGACAGGTGGTGAGCCCAACTACACTTGATCCACCAGAACCCACCCAAGGGACAGCCACGAACCGACCGACAAACGACTAGCTTGCCACCAATCGGGACATCAGAATTGAAACACGAAATGTTATGGGCGTGATTATCCGCAATCAAACATGTATATGTATTAAGCTGTCAAAACTACACACCGTGTTACTGTGTTAGATAGCGACAACAGGTGAGGAAAGACATTGCCTGATATTACGTTGGTGGCCAGGACAGGTAACCAGAACACTAACGGCCACAAGGCAGAAAATTCCGCTGGTGCACTTGATTTGCAGTCAACAAATATAGTTAACTCCACCGCATGGTGGCTAAATTTCAGCAATACAAACACTTAGTGTTACTCAGAGGAAATCCTCCCCAACAGCGACCCAACGAAACGAACGTGAATGGACGTGGCTTGGGTACTTGAAACCACTATTCAACTTTGACGTCCTGGGTCGGTGAACCACGAAGTACGTAGCGATCGGACAGCTCCACACAAGCCCCGACACTGCACAGGGACCGCCAGGGGACCCAGCCGGCTGCACCGCGCGGAGATAAATTCCCTGCTCCGTAGCAACCGACCGACTCCTCTTAGAATGCCGACAACATAGTAACTACGCACGCACAAAGACAAATCGGGAGTCGATGCGCACACACACACAGCTGGCTCATGAACGATCTGCGAGCCAAAACGCGTCGTCTGGTAGGATGACCGACCGACGATCCACCGAGACCGTGGCCCTGCTCAAGTGATGCATGGATGCAATGGTCGGGCGAGCCAAGTCGACGTAGTGCTCACAGCTCCAACCCGACTGCACTACTGCCGCATTGCAACTCCCCAACTAGCAGGTCCAGACTGCAATCCAGACACGTTCCAACTGACTGGCCGCCTGAACTCGCGACCCGTACTGGCTTACGACAGACAGGACTGGGAAGTAATAGCAGTCGAGAATAGATACTACGAGATGGGATATATTCATATGCACTGCTAGCGCCGCTCACGGTCAGGCAAAGCAGCAACTCAGTGACACCAGTAATTTAAATTAACGTAGTGAGGTGGAAGTACGTTAAAAACAGGGTGTAAAATACATGATGGCGGGAACGTGAGCCACGCACGGCTCAACGTGTAAGAACGGAGGAAATATATAAAACAACATTACCTTCACCAAGTTCATTATCTGATGATACCTTCTTATAAATTCTGTAAGGGACAGGGAAACGAATACAGTTTATTGCTGCCAGCCGGGGTGGCCGAGTAGGCGCCACAGTCTGGAACCGCGACCATTTGAAGTATTTGAACAGTTTACTGCTCAGAATAAAATTCAGTCTTCAGTTGCATAGATATTTTTATTTCGCTTCACTGCTTTCAACAAATTAATACGTCATTTTGAGAAGCGTGCAAAATAAGTATAACTTACTTTACTTTTTCGTGTCCGGAAAGTACAATTTGTTTGCCCAATATTGGGCAATGTCCAATGCTTCTTCTTTAGCCAGCCATAGATCGTCGAGGGTGCATCCGTGCGGGGAGGCTGGGCATTGTAGGAGATGTTCTATGTCCTGTCGAGTGCCGCAGTCGCATTTGTCGTCATTTTCGTCCAACAAACCCCATTTGATCAGATTAGATTTCACAGGAGCCACCCCAGTTCTGATGCGGTTAAGCATTCTCCAGGTTTTCCAATCACCAGAAACGCCGCTTGGTGGGTCCTCTCTTAGTGGATAGTAGATGGGGGGCTCATCTAAGGCGCAACTTAGGAAACGGCGTCTGGATTTGAGTCTGCTGGGGCCACACTCTAGGCCAAATATTGAGTGACGAGCATCAAAGGTTTGTTTCAGCTTCTCGGTATGTTCATGGGCTTTCCTACGTGCGTCAGGGTTTGTGAAACCTGCGGCCCTGTAAAGATTTTCTATGGGGGTACGTTTCATGCAGCCTGTCACTATCCTGCATGTTTCATTCAAGCTAATATCTACCTTTTTTGCGTGGGCGAATCTGCACCATACCGGGCAGGCATATTCGGCTGTTGAGAAGCACAAAGCTTGGGCTGAAGTTCTGACCACGGTAGGTTTGGCACCCCATTTGCTGTTGGACAGCTTTCTTATTAGGGAATTTCGTGCTTCTACTTTTTTTGCGTGTTTTTTCGCAATGATATTTGTATGTCAATGTTCTGTCCAGCACGACGCCAAGGTAGGTGGGAGTATCTGTGTGTTCTAGTAATGTCCCATCCCAGGTAACATTGAGCCTGTACTTTGCCTGCCTCGAGTTCAGATGGAATGCACTCACTTGAGTTTTGGAGGGATTGGGTTTTAGAGAATTCTTTTTGTAGTAGGTTGACATTATAGAAAGGGCGGTTTCTAGTTTCTCCTCGATGGCTTCAAACCCGTTGCTTTGAACTGTTATTGCCAGGTCGTCTGCATATACAAAAGTTTTGGTTTTGTCTGGAGTTGGTTGGTCATTTGTATACATGTTGAATAGGATTGGCGCCAACACGCTGCCTTGGGCGAGCCCATTTTTCTGATTCCGCCATCGACTCTTTTTCCCCTCAAGCATTACGAAGAACGGTCTATTTTGGAGCAGGGATTCGATTATCTTGACTAGGTGGTAGTCCTTCAGGGTCTCGTAGATTTTATGCAGTAGTGTCCGGTGATGTACTGTATCATAGGCGGAACTTAGGTCGACTAGTGCCAGCCCGGTGATTAGTTTATTCTCAAACCCATCCTCGATATGTTCCGTCAATGCTAGAATTTGACTGGTACAGGACTTTCCAGGTCTAAAACCTGCTTGGTGTGGAATTAGCTTCGAGTCAACGATCTTCTCTATTCTGTTGAGGATCAATCTTTCATAGAGCTTAAACAGATGGCAGAGAAGGGTTATGGGTCGATAGCTCTTCGGAGACTCTGGGTCCTTACTGGGTTTAAGGAGAGCCACCACTTTTGACTTCCTCCACAGTTTCGGGATTTGAAAGGTTTCACGGCACACGTTAAAAAGTCCAAGTATCCAGTCCCTGGCGCCAAGGCCGAAGTTTTTAATCTGTTCCATGCAAATATCATCAAACCCAGCGGCTTTCCCATTCTTCATGGTATTTATGCCATTGTTCAACTCTCTCATGCTAAATGGTTTCTGGAAGTTGGTGTTTTCCGTTGGCACTAGGCGTGTGATTTTAGTTTTCTGACGTTTGGAGTTGAACTTGCCGTTTAGAAGGAGTTGGTTGGTCACGTGGTTTGGAGTTACGTTGGCCGAGGCCTTGCTTAGCCTTGGGTCACCATCCAGTTTCTTAATCAGGTTCCAGGCTATTTTGCTACTGTGGGACATATCCATCCTTTCTAGGGTTGCTATCCACTTCTTCTCACGTGCCTCGCTGAGGGCTGACATTAAAGCTATGCCACAGGTGATGGTTTCGTCGCTGAATGGGCCTTCCGCGAACAATACTTGATACTTCTCCAGGATGTCCTTTGAGGCATTTGAGAGCCCTGGGATATAGTGTTGTCTGAAACCCCTAGGAATATTGTAATATCTAAAGCGAAATGGGCTAATTTTGAGATTTTCTAAGAAATGATACACAATCATCTTGGAAAATCGGGTTTTCTGCTGCTAAGGAAACCCAATTTTCCAAGATGATAACACCTCGTCGGGAAAGCCTGAAGACCTATACTACATCTTCTCAAAACATATAAGATACGAATAAAATAACAAGCTATAATTTAACACCAAATTAATTTTGTATTTTTAGAGCAGCCTGAGCATTCAACAAATCAGTTGAAATTAGGGTCGAGTGTTTAAATGTTTCAGATTGTTCTCACTGATTGACTCTGTACGCAAAATTTAAATGCTATGCAAGGATGGAGGAGGTGTGTGTGTTTCACAGTTTGAGGATATTCTGTAAAAGTTGGCTCACATAAGTTCTCGCGGTCTTTGTTGACCAAATGCTCTTGAAAACGGGTCTGAAATGCCCTCCGAGTCTATGACTTTAGACATTAGCACCATATGCTATGTTTTTCAAGTACATTATATATAACTTCCTCACATAACGTCCTAATACTTTTTACATGCTTTTGTATATGTATCTTGCTGCTGACACAAAAGCTTACCATGTATATAGATGTGATTAATTTACTGCGCATTATGAATCTGTCAACCTGTGTCTAGAGTAATCACATACGATGTGTACAATTTGGGACACATCATCGAATTATGTTTCCACAGAAAAAGTATTGACATCCGCTAAAACAACATTAAGTAAGTCTCTGTAATACTAATACACTTACATAACAAGGGACAAAGATCTAATGATTTATAATATACACTCCTGGAAATGGAAAAAAGAACACATTGACACCGGTGTGTCAGACCCACCATACTTGCTCCGGACACTGCGAGAGGGCTGTACAAGCAATGATCACACGCACGGCACAGCGGACACACCAGGAACCGCGGTGTTGGCCGTCGAATGGCGCTAGCTGCGCAGCATTTGTGCACCGCCGCCGTCAGTGTCAGCCAGTATGCCGAGGCATACGGAGCTCCATCGCAGTCTTTAACACTGGTAGCATGCCGCGACAGCGTGGACGTGAACCGTATGTGCAGTTGACGGACTTTGAGCGAGGGCGTATAGTGGGCATGCGGTAGGCCGGGTGGACGTACCGCCGAATTGCTCAACACGTGGGGCGTGAGGTCTCCACAGTACATCGATGTTGTCGCCAGTGGTCGGCGGAAGGTGCACGTGCCCGTCGACCTGGGACCGGACCGCAGCGACGCACGGATGCACGCCAAGACCGTAGGATCCTACGCAGTGCCGTAGGGGACCGCACCGCCACTTCCCAGCAAATTAGGGACACTGTTGCTCCTGGGGTATCGGCGAGGACCATTCGCAACCGTCTCCATGAAGCTGGGCTACGGTCCCGAACACCGTTAGGCCGTCTTTCGCTCACGCCCCAACATCGTGCAGCCCGCCTCCAGTGGTGTCGCGACAGGCGTGAATGGAGGGACGAATGGAGACGTGTCGTCTTCAGCGATGAGAGTCGCTTCTGCCTTGGTGCCAATGATGGTCGTATGCGTGTTTGGCGCCGTGCAGGTGAGCGCCACAATCAGAACTGCATACGACCGAGGCACACAGGGCCATCACCCGGCATCATGGTGTGGGGAGCGATCTCCTACACTGGCCGTACACCACTGGTGATCGTCGAGGGGACACTGAATAGTGCACGGTACATCCAAACCGTCATCGAACCCATCGTTCTACCATTCCTAGACCGGCAAGGGAACTTGCTGTTCCAACAGGACAATGCACATCCGCATGTATCCCGTGCCACCCAACGTGCTCTAGAAGGTGTAAGTCAACTACCCTGGCCAGCAAGATCTCCGGATCTGTCCCCCATTGAGCATGTTTGGGACTGGATGAAGCGTCGTCTCACGCGGTCTGCACGTCCAGCACGAACGCTGGTCCAACTGAGGCGCCAGGTGGAAATGGCATGGCAAGCCGTTCCACAGGACTACATCCAGCATCTCTACGATCGTCACCATGGGAGAATAGCAGCCTGCATTGCCGCGAAAGGTGGATATACACTGCACTAGTGCCGACATTGTGCATGCTCTGTTGCCTGTGTCTATGTGCCTGTGGTTCTGTCAGTGTGATCATGTGATGTATCTGACCCCAGGAATGTGTCAATAATGTTTCCCCTTCCTGGGACAATGAATTCACGGTGTTCTTATTTCAATTTCCAGGAGTATATATATATATATATATATATATATATATATATATATATATATATATATATATATATATATATATATGTGTGTGTGTGTGTGTGTGGGTGTGGGTGTGGGTGTGGGTGTGTCACAGCTATCATCCTGCCAAGCAGAAAACCCGATTTTCCAAGATAATGACACCTCGCTGGAAAAGACTGAAGAACTGTACCACATACATAACATAACATATATGAATGAATATCAATGTATAGTTTAACGGCAAGTTAATATTGTTTGTACACTAATAGATCTGAATACAGCACACGAATCACAAGGAAAAACACAAGCTTTCTTCTGTTTTTCGAATATAAAACTATTTATGACTCCTGAACTACAATAGATTTCCTGTAATTATTCAGGTCAATTATTCTGATATGACCATGTTTACAGTAAAAAATATCAGCAACAAAAAAATTGCACATGGTGGTCTCTTGACATGTTGTCTTAAAAACAGCACTGTCAGTGTTATGACCTTATGAAACTGCAATTGTTCAGTCATAACTGTGAGCTCCCTGACTGTTATGGGAGATGGCTGATCGGAACTACAATATATGAAATAGTAGTTCACTTTATTACAAGAATGGTAGAAAGATTTTCTTAACTTTGTACAATCCATTGCCACAGGAGTGTGTCAAATGTTTATATCTGCCATAGAAGAATGAAGCATCAATATAACTACATCTGAGAATACTTGAACAGCAGTGGTGTCCTATATAGGTGATGCTGACTGCTTCATCCAAGGTCACAAGCCGGGCAGGGCAAGGCCGTGCTGGGCTCTATGCGGACCTCCGTGCAGTGGCGCTGTGGTGGTGAGAGAGAGAGTGTGTGTCTTCAGGAGCGCCCTCTATTCGTCATTGCGGTAGCAGTGAGACACTCCTGGTGTCTGTGGTACCGATATGCGCTGCTGATTTCGGTGTGGCACCGCACTTTTTGGACTGTACCACAGCTAATATTTTCATTTATCATGCATCAACTACAGCATTCGTGATGATATTAGGAGATATCTACGCCTCTAGGATGTAAGCTGTTTACGGACTGAGAGGGGGCGGGGCCGACAGTGGGCAGCCTAGACAGCTTGCAGTGTTAGGCAGCCAGTGGTGATGACGTCAGCGATTTTGCGAGGACGCTGACCAGAGGAGCGAGTGGCGGCTCGTAGTGCAGACTAGAGACTGTCTGGCAGCCCAGGATTTAGTGCACAGAGGCGAACAGACTCACACTGCGGACCCAGGGCGAACGGGACTGCGTCACAGCAACAGTGGTGACTGCCAAATGGGTTCAAATGGCTCTGAGCACTATGGGACTCAACTGATGCGGTCATTAGTCCCCTAGAACTTAGAACTACTTAAACCTAACTAACCTAAGGACATCACACACATCCATGCCCGAGGCAGGATTCGAACCTGCGACCGTAGCAGTCGCACGGTTCCGGACTGCGCGCCTAGAACCGCGAGACCACCGCGGCCGGCAAAGTGGTGACTGCCCTCCCAACACAGGTAGGCAACGAGGAATTTGCCTGCATGGCTCGAGCTGTAGACCTCCTCGGTAGGAGGCCGGCAGCAGCTAGAGCTGGCCTCCAGGCGGCTTGCCAGTTGGCGCTAGGTCCACAGCATCGGACTTTGTGCGAGCAACAGGACAGCACCTAGCAGTGGCACAGTCAGCAGATGGTGACTGGTTGATCCATGTAGACTCCTACACCTGTAATCAGTGTGCCCCAGTTCCCTTAGAACTGCTTGAGTAAAATTTCAAACTCATTGCTATCTCTAGGACTACTGCAGCAAGCACTCTGGCCGCGAATGTAGCGGAACGTTTCTGAAACTCGTCGCAAAATAGCAGTGGAGCAGTGAGGCAAAATCAAATTTGTTTCAGTCCTCCAGTGTTTGAGAGCGAGAGTTCGTCGAGTTCGACCCGAATACCGAGAAGCAGGTTCGTGGTTGCCCCTCCGTGATGACAGCGCAGCCCACAAAGCAAAGACTCAGCACGAGTTCTGCGCTGGCAAATTGAGCGCAGTCCTGGGTCACCCAGCGTATTCGCCGGATTTGACCACAGCTGACGACTGGTTGTTCACTAAATTGATGCTGCACTGAAAGGACACCGCTATGACGCAGTTAAGAAAATCCAAAAAATGTCGACTGAGGCACTAAATGTAACTGCAGAAAAAGGACTACAGTGACTGTTTGAAAACACTTTTGAAACGATTTCGCCTGTGCTTTGATTCAGTGGGAGATTATTTTGAATAAATACAGTGACTTTGTGAACATAATCCATGACTTGTATATCTCATAGCCACAGTCCTAACGTAACAGGGACACACTGTGTAGACTAGCAGGCTGTCATAGATCCTCCTCGGGACTGGTAACTGGCTGACTGCGCGATTTTGAATAACTAATGACAAGTACTTATGCGGATTTAATCCACTCATGTTTTCCTTCAGCACTGGTTTCTATCGTGCCACAACAACACAATGGCTTGATGTGTAGCAAAAAAACGACGAATGCTGCAGTGGGTCTCCTTTTCTGCTCGCTGCTGATATTACAGCCCTAGTGAGGCAGGAGATCTGATAATTTCCTGGCACCAAGCAGCAGGTGTTGTTGTTTCAGCAGCCAGGCCTTGATGTAACAACACCCATTCGGCTCTGGTCTGACCTCCTTCTGCAGCCACTTGCACCAGCCACAGCTAGTCTCTTAATTTTATTCAGCCATGCCTTGTAAATTATCCTATGGTACAACAGTAATTTTCAAATCTTCGGCAGATGACAAATAAAGAGTTGAAAATAATTTTTTCTGAAGCATGTGTTTCCAGAAAGTAAAGAACATCAATCCTGAGTAATCGCTACAAGAGCACTGATGGTTGGTAAGTAGTTCTTTAGGGAGTCACTGAATGTACAAGTCGTTTCACAACATGGTGAAGCGAATGTTAGCCATCTATAAGTTTGAGACTACTGTTCATGAAATATAGACGTTACGAGCTGACTTAGTCGGTAATTACGCTGACGCCTCCTGAATAGAAGCCGAAGTGTAGCCTGTGAAGCAGCCTGAGGAATAGCCGGTCACGTTCTCAGTCACCCACCCACAACCTGATTCCCCACTGCTGCATCGGCTCTCACACCTAGTGTCGGCCTGCCATCTCTGACAACCTTCTGTCCACTTCTGTGCCACAACTGACACAATATCGCGTCTCTTCCACCAGTCCTGCCTCTCCAAGAACGATTGCCACTGCTTGGTAATCAACATAAATTCTTCATTAAGGAGGGGAGGACGTCAAGAGTTAAAAAAATTAAATTTTCAAAAATATACCTATTTTGTAGTTCACATCTTCCTGAATAGTTTGATGTATAAAACATATATATTTGAGAGATCGTAAGGCACGGTATTTGGTGTACCAAGATGTAGCGCCTTTGCACAGCGTTCTTCTGTCATACGTAAGTGAAGAATATCATCACAGGAATTCTCTACCAACTGCTGTAATGGGAGATATGAAATCTATATTCAGGGACCTTGTAAATGAAAACTTATTGAGGAAATGTCTTCATGCAGACCCAAAACCCAAATGAAAGTTTTAACCAATGTGCATTGGAATGATTGCCAAAAAACATTTTTGTGGGAAGAAGTGCACTTGGTGTTTATGATGCAGTTTCATGTTTTAATGATAGTATACAAAGCAGGAAATACGTTTTAGAGAAAAAGGGAGTTAAGCCCAGAGTGAATTGCATCAAAGCTTTAAATGCGATAGACAGAAAGCAGATAAATCAATTTGGGGGTGATGGAATCAAGAAGAATGCATCATAGGAATGTGAAAAGTAAGGAAACTGATTTAGAAAGTGAAAAAGAGCCTACTGATGGTGCTGGACAATTCTAAGAGAATGCCTAATACAAGCAGAAACGTTAACGGCCATTTTCCGCAAAATACAAATTTCTGTACTTAGGTACGTGTAACGTCTCAGATAAATATCCTATTTCTTTCAAACTTGGTATGCTTATTAAACACAACTTCTTAATGCAAAACTCTAGAATTTTCCAAATATATTAAAAAAAACTTAAACTGTCGTGATTTCTATCTGAATTTACTTTACTAAGCGTCGGTTAAGTACTTTTTAATAGGTCTTTATATTTTCGAAACTATTAAAGTTATCTGCATGAAAATTTTACACACTGTTCTTATAAATTATAAAAGTTCCTATACCAAATTTGAAAACAAACAGATTGTATTTATCATAGTTATTCAGTTTCTTAGGTGAGATGAATAAGTGATCTTAGGACGCTCCACACTGAGCAGTTCTCACGGTCCGCACACCGCGACAGATGGCATTATGACGCCAGTAGCCGACTACACAATGGCCGGGGCTGGAGGCTTCATTGCCAGCCTCCAATACAGCTTGACTATAAAGGAATAAAACTTACAGTAAAACTCTGCAGCCGTGTAAATAGATGCCACGTTACAACTTGTTTTCTCCCCAGCGCTGAAGTCTCATATTAGTTACGCCACAGTTCGTCGCCTGTCCCGTTTTACCAGTCTGCTCAGCGTACGACGTCATACATCTCTAATGAGGTGTGGCCGCCCACCCCTAAGATGACTGGACATGGTTTCACCTTGGTTTCGACACTTTGTGAAGACACTCTCCACAGCACTCCTCGAACACTGAACAAGTCGTGCAGTTCCCGAAAAGCTCGTGTCGAACCTCCGGGCCATCACGATCTGCCCTCGGTCAAACTCAAATAGATCGCGATCCTTTCGTATTTTATACACGGACAGCACGCTCACTGATACTACATGCACCGTGCGTGTATCTGACTAGCAGTCATTCATCGCCAAAGATGACGCTTCTGTCGCCTGGACGCATTTATATACATAATAGGTCGGTGATTATAATGTTCTGGCCAATCAGAGTATCTACTTTCTACACTACTGGCCATTAAAATTGCTACCCCAAGAGGAAATGCAGATGATAAACGGGTATTCATTGGACAAATATATTATACTAGAACTGACATGTGATTACATTTTCGCACAATTTGGGTGCATAGATCCTGAGAAATCAGGACCCAGAACAACTAACTCCGGCCGCAATAACGGCCTTGATACGCCTGGGCATTGAGTCAAACAGAGCTTGCATGGCGTTTACAGGTGCAGCTGCCCATGCAGCTTCAACACGATACCACAGATCATCAAGAGTAGTGACTGGCGCATTGTGACGAGCCAGTTGCTAGGCCACCATTGACCAGATGTTTTCAGTTGGTGAGAGATCTGGAGAATATGCTGGCCAGGGCAGCAGTCGAACATTTTCTGTACCCAGAAAGGCCCGTACAGGACCTGCAACATGCTGTCATTTATTATCCTGCCGAAATGTAAGGTTTCGCAGGGATCGACTGAAAGGTAGAGCCACGGGTCGTAACACATCTGAAATGTAACGTCCACTGTTCAAAGTGCAGTCATTGCGAACAAGAGGTGACCGAGACGTGTAATTAATGGCACCCCACACAATCACGCCGGATGATACGCCAGTATGGCGGTGACCGAGACTGGTACACGTTTCCAATGTGCGTTCATCGCGATGTCACCAAACACGGATGCGACCATCATGATGCTATAAACAGAACATGGATTCAACCGAAAAAATGACGTTTTGCCATTCGTGCCACCAGGTTCTTCGTTGATTACACCATCGCAGGCGCTCTGTGATGCAGCGTCAAGGGTAACCGCATCCATGGTCACTGAGCTGATAGTCCATGCTGGTGCAAACGTCGTCGTCAAACGTTCGTGTAGATGGTTGTTGTCTTGCAAACGTCCCCATCTGTTGACTCAGGTATCGTGACGCGGCTGCACGATCCGTTACAGCCATGCGGATAAGATGCCTGTCATCTCGACTGCTAGTGATACGAGGCCGTTGGGATCCAGCACGGCGTTCAGTATTACCCTCCTGAACTCACCGATTCCATATTCTGCTTACAGTCATTGGAACTCGACCATCGCGAGCAGCAATGTAGCGATACGGTAAACCGCAATCGCGATAGGCTCCAATCCGACCTTTATTAAAGTCGGAAACGTGATGGTACGCATTTCTCCTCCTTACACGAGGCATCACAACAATGTTTCAACAGGCAACGCCGGTCAACTGCTGTTTGTGTATGAGAAATCGCATGGAAACTTTCCTCATTTCAGTGCGTTGTAGGTGTCACCACCGGCGTCAGCTTTGTATGAATGCTCTGAAAAGCTAATCATTTGTATATCAGAGCATCTTCTTCCTGTCGGGTATATTTCGCGTCTGTAGCACGTCATCTACGTGGTATAGCAATTTTAATGGCTAGTAGTGTACACAGTGGATGCAGTATACCATCCACAATCTCCTAGGGCGACAACTACTTTAGCGGAATACAGAAGACAAGATACCTGTTTGCTCTAGGCCACGAATAGAAACTCAGTTCAAATATTCAGTCGTAATACAGTATTCCAGTATACCTCAGTCTCCACAGAGGAGCCAAGAATCGCCATTGTGCTTACAGAGAAACAGCTACCTTGCTCCTTAAGGCAAAATCGACGCTTTACAAGATCTGACAGTGAGGCTTTTCACTGAAGGTTTAGTCATCGAAGTCTCCAAGTTGCTCCCTGTGCTAGGTGTCCTCTTTCGCCAGCCACAGCAGCGTCCAATCACACGCTGTAGTCCGGCGTCTGCATGTGTGCTTGCCTGCAACGAATCCCCTTGCAAAAGCATTGCTTCCCACTATACGGTTCATGAAGCTGCCAACTCAATCACCACTTTCGTACTCCGTATAGAAACAGGAACATTCTAAAACTCATTCTCCCATAATCAGACAAAGTTCTTTTTTCTTTTTTCTTTTTTGTTTTTGCGGTAATCTGCCTCCCGTAAGAATATCTGTGAAGAGTCAACTCGCTTCCGCCGTTTGTGATCCCTGTGCATTCTTTCCACCACCCATGGCTTCAAGCACCTGACCGTTTTCACGGATTATTTTTCTGTCTTTATGGCGGTAGGAGTGTGTCTCGTATCGGCTCCCTCTCGGTCGAGCACGATACGGCGTTTTTTTTGCCGATCGCCACGTTCACAGAATCGCTTATCGGTCACAGCCCCCACCTGTAAGCGTCCAGGTCAAACGAATTCGCAGGCACGCAATGCTTCGGATAATGTTAGTAAGTGATGCTACACAGCATCAAGCAAGGAAGTGATCAGTTATTTGAACACCCTTCGTAAATTTCCATGTCATATCCAATAAATTATGCAAACGAACTTCTATAATACGACATGTATGGATCCAAGATAGTGCCGTCTTAAAAATAAAAGTTGTTTAAAAGTAACAAGGCTCCCACAACCCAGGCCCAGATCCCACTCCACTGGTATTCTGTACTAAATGTATAAACCCAGGTTCACCACAAAAAGAGTCGTGTATGCTGTCGACATGAAACCTGGGCAACCAACGACCACAAGACGTGTATGTCGATAGCGGTTGTGTATTTAACAATCTGCCGATTGGGACTCGCATTTTGTAAATTATTATTATTATTATTATTATTTTGTCATCAGTCTTCTGACTGGTTTGATGCAGCCCGCCACGACTTCCTCTCATGTACTAACCTCCCTGCCGCTGTTGGATAAGCAGCTGCAGCAGCAAGTCGTATATACCTAGCTTACTTATTTGTTACATATTTTAATTCTTAATTTCTTTGCGTGTTTTTGGGTACTTGCATTGTTCAATTCATAAATTTCGGGCTTAATATAGTATCTGAGAGTTGTAGCATCGCACTTTAGTGTTTGCTTCGTAGATTCTTACTTAAATTGCGTGTGAGTTTCGTATAGGAGGTGTAATTTCGAGTTTTAGTTACTGTAATCGTAAATTCAGGCAGATTGTAGCGCAGTCGTTAGGCATTTGTACAGGGTAGTTAATTCATTCCTTGCGTGTTTCCCTTGCGTTATCTAGGCACGGACTTGTGTTTCAGTAACTGTTATTCAACATCTATTAGAATGGACAGGGACTGTGATTGCTGTGTTCGGATGAGGGCTGAGTTGGCATCCCTTCGCTCACAGCTGCAAGCGGCGCTGACTTCGGTTGCGCAGCTTGAGGCTGTTGCCAATGGGCACCACTGTGGGGAGCCGGACTTTGGTATCACGGGGATGTCAACCTCGTCCCGTCTGTCTCCAGATCGGTCTGCCGTTGTGGTTGCCCCGGTTGCTGCCCGCAGTGGGGCTGAGCCCTCGCCTGTGGTTGATTGGGAGGTCGTTCCAAGGCGTGGCAGGCAGCGAAAGACGTCCCCGGAGGCTGATCAGAAAGCCTCCCCGGTGCGTCTGACAAACAGGTTTCAGGCACTGTCTCTGGCTGAGCCAGATGCAGCTGCCTGCCCTGTTTCAGAGGATGATTCTCAGCCTTCAATGTCCGGGCAATCACAGAGGGTGGGCTTATTGGTAGTTGGGATCTCCAATGTTAGGCGCGTAATGGGGCCCCTTAGGGATATGGCGGCTAAGGAGGGGAAGAAATCCAGTGTACACTCCGTGTGCATTCCGGGTGGAGTCATTCCTGATGTGGGAAGGGTCCTTCCGGATGCCATGAAGAGCACAGGGTGCAGCCAGCTGCAGGTAGTGGCACATGTCGGCACTAATGACGTGTGTCGCTTTTCATCTGAGGAAATTCTCTCTGGATGCCAGCGGCTATCTGATTTGGTAAAGGCTGTCGGTCTTGCTTACGAGACGAAGGCAGAGCTCACCATCTGCAGCATCGTTGACAGAACCGACTGCGGACCTTTGGTGCAGAGCCGGGTGGAGGGTCTGAATCAGAGGCTCAGACGGTTTTGCGGCCGTGTTGGCTGCAAATTCCTTGACTTGCGCCATAGGGTGGTGGGGTTTCGGGTTCCGCTGAATAGGTCAGGAGTTTACTACACTCAGCTGGCGGCTGCACGGGTAGCGGAGGCTATCTGGCGTGGACTGGGCGGTTTTTTAGGTTAGAAGGCCTCGGGAAAATACGGGGGGGGGGGGGGGGGGGGGGAGGCGGGGAGGCTGCAATCTCAAAGGGTGCATGGCAAATACAGGACGTGCTTGGATCAAGGAACAGTCGGAATTGCAGTTGTAAATTGTTGTAGTTGTGCTGGGAAAGTCCCTGAGCTTCAAACGCTAATAGAAAGCACAAAAACTGAAATCGTTATAGGTACAGAAAGCTGGCTAAAGCCTGAAATAAGTTCTGCTGAAATTTTTACGAAGTCTTAGACGGTGTTCAGGAAAGATAGATTAGGCAGAATTGGTGGTGGAGTGTTTGTGTCTGTCAGTAGTGGTTTATCTTGTAGTGAAGTCGAAGTAGATACTCCGTGCGAATTGGTATGGGTGGAGGTTATACTTAACAGCCGAACTAAGTTAATAATTGGCTCCTTCTACCGACCCCCAGACTCCGATGATATAGTTGCTGAACAGTTCAGAGAAAATTTGAGTCTCGTAACAAATAAATACCCCACTCATACAGTTATAGTTGGTGGGGACTTCAACATTCCCTCGATATGTTGGCAAAAATACTTGTTCAAAACCGGTGGTAGGCAGAAAACATCTTCCGAGATTGTCCTAAATGCTTTCTCCGAAAATTATTTCGAGCAGTTAGTCCACGAACCCACGCGAATTGTAAATGGTTGCGAAAACACATTTGACCTCTTAGCCACAAACAATCCAGAGCTGATAGAGAGCATCATGACTGATACAGGGATTAGTGATCACAAGGCCGTTGTAGCTAGGCCGTTTCTTCCAAATCCATCAGAAACAAACGCAAAATAATTTTATTTAAAAAAGCGGATAAAGTGTCACTAGAAGCCTTCCTAAGAGACAATCTCCATTCCGTCCGAACGACTATGCAAATGTAGACGAGAAGTGGCTCAAATTCAGAGATATAGTAGCAACAGCAATTGGAAGATTCACACCTCATAAATTGGTAAGAGATGGAACTGATCCCCCGTGGTACACAAAACAGGTCCGAACGCTGTTGCAGAGGCAACGGAAAAAGCATGAGAAGTTCAGATGAACTCGAAATCCCGAAGATTGGCTAAAATTTACAGACGCGCGAAATTTGGCACGGACTTCAATGCGAGATGCCTTTAATAGGTTCCACAACGAAACATTGTCTCGAAATTTGGTAGAAAATCCGAAGAAATTCTGGTCGTATGTAAAGTACACAAGCGGCAAGACGCAGTAAATACCTTCGCAGTGACAATGGTTCTGTTACCGACCACTGTGCCACTAAAGTGGAGTTATTGAACGCAGTTTTCCGAAATTACTTCAGCGGGGAAGATGAATGGAATGTTCCAGAATTTGAAACACGAACACGTGCTAGCATGAGTTTCTTAGAGGTAGATACCTTAGGGGTTGCGAAGCAACTCAAATCGCTTGATACGGTCAAGTCTTCAGGTCCAGATTGTATACCGATTAGGTTCCATTCAGATTACGCTGATACAATAGCTCCCTACTTAGCAATCATATACAACCGCTCGCTCACCGATAGATCTGTACCTACAGATTGGAAAATTGCGCAGGTCGCACCACTGTTTAAGAAGGGTATTAGAAGTAATCCATCGAACTACAGACCTATATCATTGACGTCGGTTTGCAGTAGGGTTTTGGAGCATATATTGTATTCAAACATTATGAATCACCTCGAAGGGAACGATCTATTGATACGTAATCAACATGGTTTCAGAAAACATCGTTCTTGTGCAACGCAGCTAGCTCTTTATTCGCACAAAGTAATGGCCGCTATCGACAGGGGATCTCAAGTTGATTCCGTATTTATAGATTTCCGGAAAGCTTTTGACACCGTTCCTCACAAGCGACTTCTAATCAAGCTGCGGGCCTATAGGGTATCGTCTCAGTTGTGCGACTGGATTCGTGATTTCCTGTCAGGAAGGTCGCAGTTCGTATTAATAGACGGCAAATCGTAGAGTAAAACTGAAGTGATATCAGGTGTTCCCCAGGGAAGCGTCCTGGGACCTCTGCTGTTCCTGATCTATATAAATGACCTGGGTGACAATCTGAGCAGTTCTCTTAGGTTGTTCGCAGATGATGCTGTAATTTACCGTCTAGTAAGGTCATCCGAAGACCAGTATCAGTTGCAAAGCGATTTAGAAAAGATTGCTGTATGTTGTGGCAGGTAGCAGTTGACGCTAAATAACGAAAAGTGTGAAGTGATCCACATGAGTTCCAAAATAAATCCGTTGGAATTCGATTACTCGATAAATAGTACAATTCTCAAGGCTGTCAATTCCACTAAGTACCTGGGTGTTTAAATTACTAACAACTTCAGTTGGAAAGACCACATAGATAATATTGTGGGGAAGGCGAGCCAAAAGTTGCGTTTCATTGGCAGGACACTTAGAATATGCAACAAGTCCACAAAAGAGGCAGCTTACACTAGACTCGTACGTCCTCTGTTAGAATATTGCTGCGCGGTGTGGGATCCCTACCAGGTGGGATTGACGGAGGACATCGAAAGGGTGCAAAAAAGGGCAGCTCGTTTTGTATTATCACGTAATAGGGGAGAGAGTGTTGCAGATATGATACGCGAGTTGGGATGGAAGTCATTAAAGCAAAGACGTTTTTCGTCGCGGCGAGATCTATTTACGAAATTTCAGTCACCAACTTTATCTTCCGAATGCGAAAATATTTTGTTGAGCCCAACCTACATAGGTAGGAATGATCATCAAAATAAAATAAGAGAAATCAGAGCTCGAACAGAAAGGTTTAGGTGTTCGTTTTTCCCGCGCCCTGTTCGGGAGTAGAATGGTAGAGAGATAGTATGATTGTGGTTCGATGAACCCTCTGCCAAGCACTTAAATGCGAATTGCAGAGTAGTCATGTAGATGTAGAACCTCAGCATCGCAGAGTAGCACTTGCAAGCTACGTCCTCAGTTATTTGTTGGATTATTCCACTCTCGGTCTTCCTCTACAGTTTTGCCCTCTACAGCTTCCTCTAGCACCATGGAAGTCATTCCCTCATGTCTTAACATATGTCCGATCATCCTGTCCCTTCTCCTTATCAGTGTTTTCCACACATTCCTTTCCTCTCTGATTCTGCGCAGAACCTCCTCATTCTTTACCTTATCAGTCCATCTAATTTTAAACTTTCGCCTGTAGCGCCACATCTCAAATTTTTCGATTCTTTTCTGTCCCGGTTTTCCCAGAGTCCATGTTTCACTACCATACTTATTATTCCCTCTTGGTTGTTGTACATATTGTATATGACCCGTGTCTCCCTATAGCTTACCCCTATTTTTTTCAGAATCTTGAACAGCTTGCACCATTTTATATTGTCGAACGATTTTTCCTGGTGGACAAATCCTATGAACGTTTCTTGATAACCGCAATGTCAAAATTGCCTCTGTCTTGCCTTTACCTTTCATAAAGCCAAACTGATCGTCATCTAGCGCATACTCAATTTTCTTTTTCATTCTTCTGTGTATTATTCTTGTAAGCAACTTGGATAAACTAGCTGTTACGCTGGTTGTGCGATAATTCTCGCACTTGTGAGCTCTTGCCTTCTTCGGAGTTCTGTGATGATTTTAGAAATTCCGCTGGAATGTTATCTATCCCTCCTGGCTTATTTGATCTTATGTCCTCCGAAGCTCTTTTAAATACTGATTCTGATAATTTATCCCTTACCTCTTCTAAATCGACTCCTGTTTTTTCTTCTATCACATCAGAAAAATATTCCCCCCCATAGAGGCTTTCAATGTATTCTTTCCACCTATACATTCTCTCTTTTGCATTTAACAGCGGAATTCCCGTTGCACTCTTAATGTTATCTGCCTTGCTTATAACGTCACCGAAGGTTGTTTTGACTTTCCTGTATGTTCTTTTTCGATTTCCTCACATCTTTCATGCAGCCATTTCGTCATAGCTTTCCTGCAGTTCTTATTTATTTTATCCCTCAGCGACTTGTATTTTTGTATTCCTCAGTTTGCCGGAAAGTTTTTGTACTTCCTCCTTCCATCGATCAATTGACGTATTTCTTCTGTTATCCATGGTTTCTTCACAGTTACCTTCTTTGTACCCACATTTTCCTTCCCAACTTCTGTAATGGCCCTTTTTAGAGATGTCCATTCCTGTTCAACTGAACTGCCTGCTGAGCTCTTCCTTATTGCTGTATCTATAGCCTTAGAGAACTTCAACCGTATCTCGTCATTACTTAGTACCTCTGTATCTCACTTTTTTGCGTATTGATTCTTCCTGACTAATGTCTTAAACTTCAGCCTACTCTTCATCACTACTATATTGTGGTCTGGGTCTGTATGTGTTCCTGGGTACCCCTTACATTCCAGTATCTAATTTCGGAATCTCTGTCTATCCATGATGTACCCTAACTGATATCTTCCCGTATCACCCGGCATTTTTCAACTGTACCTCCTCCTCTTGTGATTCCTGAACAGCGTATTCACTATTACTAGCTGAAACTTGTTACAGAACTCTATTAGTCTTTCTCCTCTCTCTTTCGTTGTCTCAAGCCCATATTCTCCTGTAACCTTTTCTTCTACTCGTTCCCTACAACAGTATTCCAGCCCCCATGACTATTAGATTTTCTTATCCCTTTACATACTGCATTACCCTTTCAATAGCCTCATTCACTTTCTCTGTCTCTTTATCTTCTGACTGTGACGTCGGCATGCGTACCTGAACTATCGTTGTCGGCGCTGGTTTGCTGTAGATTCTGATAAGAACAACCCTATCACTGAGCTGTTCACAGTAACACACACTGTGCCCTACCTTCCTATTCATAATGAATCCTACTCCCGTTATACTATTTTCTGCTGCTGTTGATATTACCCTACACTCATCTGATCAGCCGGCCGGAGTGGCCGAGCGGTTCTAGGCGCGACAGTCTGGAACTGCGCGACCGCTACGGTCGCAGGTTCGAATCCTGCCTCGGGGATGGATGTGTGTGATATCCTTATGTTACTTATTTTTAAGTAGTTCTAAGTTCTAGGGGACTGATGACATCAGAAGTTAAGTCCCATAGTGCTCAGAGACATTTTTTTTTTTCATCTGATCAGAAATCCTTGGCTTCTTCCCACCTCACTTCTCTGACCCCTACTATATCTAGATTGAGCTTTTGCATTTCCTTTTTCAGATTTTCTAGTTTCCCTACCACGTTCAAGCATCTGAGATTCCACGCCCCGGATCGTCGAACGTTATTCTTTCTTTGATTATTCAATCTTTTTCTCATGGTAACCTCCACCTTGGCAGACCCCTCCCGGGGATCCGAATGGGGGACTATTCCGGAATCTTTTGCCAACGAAGAAATCATCATGACACTTCTTCAATTACAGGCCACATGTCCTGTGGATACACGTTAAGTGTCTTTAATGCAGTGGTTTCCATTGACTTCTGCAGTCTCATGCCGTTGATCACTGCTGATTCTTCCGCCTTTAGGGGAAGTTCCCCACCCCTAGGACAAGACAGTGCCCTGAAACTCTGTCCATTCCTCCGCCCTCTTTGACAAGGCCGTTGGCAGAATGAGGGTGACTTCTTATGCCGGAAGTCTTCGGCCGCCAGTGCTGATTAACAATCAAAATTTGAGCAGCGGCGGTTTTCGAACCCGGGAGCGAAGACGTTTTGATTATGAATCAAAGACGCTACACACAGACCACGGGTAAATTAAATCTAACAAACAGTGATAACCACGTCCTGCAGAGTGCTGATACGAACAACTGTTTGAGCGTCTAGAACGTACGAGACGTCTATTAGTCTATAAGGCATTCTCACGTGTGCGTGTTTTTTTCCTGGTTGGATGTACTTCACGAATGAGGCCGGCAGAGAGTGTGACTTTTGCAGGGCTGACCTCGGCGCTATATACGGAAGCCCCCTGCCGCGCAGAGACTACCTAGTAGCTAGCCAGCTATCCAGGGCCGCAGCTCTCTGCAGACAGAAAGAGCCTCCCCCAGACTGAACGCCCGCCGCTGTACCGCGGCGCTGCCGATAATGCAGGCGCATCAACTTCTCTCCTGCAGATCCCAATAAATGGCACCGACCCATCCAGGGCGCGCTCAACAAAAAGAGGAAGAAGAAAAGGGAAAGAGGACGAGGAGGCTGCAGCAGAAATCTGGTGCCACTCGTCGTCACCTCCCGAATCTCAAGCAAGGGACTTGAAAGTGCTGTATAAGCCCGGCGCTTCGACATAGCTGTAGTTCTCCTGAAATGAGTTTTGTCTTAGTTTTCACTTACCAGCAGCACCTGAGAGAGTACATGTGTTGGTTTGTAAGCTCTTGTTTGTTTTTGTTGGGAGTTTTGCTGGATTTCAGTACCGTTTGTTAAGCAGACAACTGTTTTCTTCATATATATCTAAAAACGTTTCAGAGCCTTCGTGCCATCTTCAGTGTGCATTCTTTATTTTGTTCTTTAAAGGCCCGAAAGCAGGTTATAAACGATCACATTTCACTGTGCATCGGCACACTATTTAACACATTAAAGGAGCTGTACAGAGGACGGGTAACCGAGAGCGTTAACGCGCTGCTTCCTGGGCTCGGGTAGGCGCGCTGGCCCCGGATCGAATCCGCCCAGCAGATTAATGACGAAGGGCCGGTGTGCCGTCCAGCCTGGATGTGGTTTTTAGGCGGTTTTCCACATCCCCCTAGGTGAATACCATGCTGGTCACCACGTTCCGCCTCAGTTACACGACTCGCAGACATTTGCAACACGTTCGCACTATTCCATGGCGTACATTAGACACATACAGCTGGGGTACACCTTCCTGGGGGGTACGGGGTGGTGGCAGGAAGGGCATCTGAGCACGCCCTAAACTTCCGGTTAACCTTGGCCGACCCTGCGTAACTGCGGGACAAGGCTTAGAAAAAGAAAGAAAGAAATAGAGACTGTGTGTGTGTGTGTGTGTGTGTGTGTGTGTGTGTGTGTGCGAGTGAGTGTGTGTGTGTGTGTGTGTGTGTGTGAGAGAGAGAGAGAGAGAGAGAGAGAGAGAGAGAGAGAGAGAAAGTAACCAAAGAATCTTGGCACCAAACAGTTATGAGACAGCGAGTGAACATTAACAGGAACTCAATGTAGAGCAGCAACATAAAAGTTGTGTTTTGTAAACTGATCAAGCGTTACTTGCGAGTGAAATTCAGCAAATGGTTCAAATGGCTCTGAGCACAATGGGACTTAACATCTGAGGTCATCAGTCCCCTAGAACCTAGATCTACTGAAACCTAACTAACCTAAGGACATCACACACATCCATGCCCGAGGCAATATTCGAACATGCGACCGTAGTGGGAAGTTAAGCAAAACACCTATTGTGTTTGTATGTCCATTTCAACAACAGGTGAGCACAGAGATGAGAACGGATATTACGAAACTAACTGTAAGCGACCATAAAATACAGTCACAATAGGATTATGGTCTATCTGTATCAGTGATGTGGACAATCATTATCTGTAATTAATATTTTAGTTT
This sequence comes from Schistocerca nitens, assembly GCF_023898315.1. Taxonomy (NCBI): domain Eukaryota; kingdom Metazoa; phylum Arthropoda; class Insecta; order Orthoptera; family Acrididae; genus Schistocerca; species Schistocerca nitens. Next base: position 109,144,775 of record NC_064622.1, on the reverse strand, counting down.
TCCGGAGAATAAGGGCAGAGAAAAATACTGTACCGATATCATAAGAAAAAAGATTTCTTCCCGAAAAATATTTCGTGATGTGTTCAAAAGACATTATTTTTAGCCAGAATTAAATAACACCCACCTGGGGGTACACAGCGTTGCTGGAGCAACATTTTGTTGAACAGAAGTTATAATGTGAAGAAAACATAAGAGCACCTGCTAAAAACAGCTTCCCTTCAGTTCGGAGTTCATATATAACTGGAGACAGTTATATTTGCTCAGCTCCCTAAGCCACAGCGGAAAGCAGGTAATGGCAAACAAAAGTAAGTAACAGTGCCATATCAACGTCTTGTGACTGCCCCGTTTTGATATCGGCAACATGTACTGTACTCAATGCTCGCTCGTATTCTTATTGGTTGGTAAACAACACGTCCGCGATGGGAGTCGCCAATCGATAGATGAAATCAATAGCGGAGAACACGACAAAGCAGTGCGTTGTTGGCTGGGTAGCAAGGACTCTCAGTCTATCTGAGTTAGAGTTGTGTAGAAAGTAAAATCTTTCGTGCCTAACGAAACTGTTGTGCAGCAGAATAAATCAGTATTTGGGGAAGAGAATTACTGTGAGTGGTGAAAGTATTTTTCTGTGATGTATCGGAGTGAAACAGTCTTATCTAGTATTTGAACCTGATTTTCGTTAACAAGGTACGTACAAGGGCGTTCAGTGACTAAAGGTACAATTTCTTTTTCGCTGCCAGTTTCGGTCAAAAAATACGGAATTTGTTGTCGGACACTGTGTAATGTTCCTGCTTCAGGCCCTATAGTTCATGAAGTTCGGATTGGTGGCGGAGTTATAAGTAGCCTTCAAAATTGCGTCTGCAACGGTGCTGCGTTCTAAACAGAGAGCTGTGATTGAGTTTCTTTTGGCAGAAAATCAGAGCTTCGCAGTTGTTCAAGGGCCCTTTGCAGAGTGTTTACTGCGACCTGGCAGTGAACAAAAGCACGGCGAGTCGGTGGGCGAGGCGTCTGTCATCGTCGCAACAAGGTCGCGCTAGCCTGTCCGATCTCCCGCCTGCCGGCCGGCCGCACACAGTTGTGACTCCTGCAGCGTTGGAACGTGCGGACACTGTCATTCGAGGTGATCGAAGGATCACTGTCACCTCGGTGGTCAAGCAGATGTCGCTGTTCGTACTGCTAACACACTCGTCAACCAGTTGCGTTGCTCAAAGGTGTGTGCCCTCTGAATCCTTCGCCGCCCAATAGAAGACCATAAAGAGGAACGAAGGGTGATCTGCGCGAAGCTGCTTGCTCGTTTAGAGGCTGATACTGAAAATTTTTTGTCGAAGATCGTGACAGGTGACGAAACATGGGTTCATCACTTCGAACCAGAAACAAAATGACAGTTCAAGGAGTGGCGCCATACCAATCTTCCTTCGTCTCGACGATGTTCTTCTTGGATCCTGCAGAGGTCATTCTGATATCTTCCCTCTTGGTGCTACAATCGATGCTGAACTGTATTTTGCCACCGTCAGGAAATCGTAGAAACGACTTCAGCGTGTTCGTCGCCCCAGAAAAGCGAACGAACTTCACCTTATCCATGACAACGCAAGGTGTCGCAAAAGTCTGCACACCTGAGAGGAGCTCAGAAACCTTCAATGGAGTGTTTTTCCTTATCCTGCTTACAGTCTGGATCTTGCGCCTTCCGCTCTCTGTCCAATGAAAGACGAACACTGCAGGAAGCAGTTCATGAATAATGCGGAGGTTCTTGATGCAGCATGACGTTGACTTCGATGTCGACCAGTAGAATGGTACCACGCCGGAGTTGAGACCTTCCCAGTATGGTGGCGAAGGGCGTCCCGCTGAACGGAGGCTACGTTCAGAAATAGAGTTTTGTAACGAAAAGAATGGGCCGGCCAGTGTGGCCGAGCGGTTCTAGGCGCGACCTCTGCGGTCGCAGTTTCGAATTCTGCCTCGGGCATGGATGTGTGTGATGTCCTTAGGTTATTTAGGTTTAAGTAGTTCTAAGTTCTAGGGGACTGATGACCTCAACTTTTGTGTCCCATAGTGCCCAGAGCCATTTTGAAAAGAATGGAGAATAATGTGGTACACTGGAATCGTGAATAAAACCAACTTGTTTTCAGAAAAAAAGTGTTGTATCACTTGTTTGAACACCCCTCGTATTTACGCCGTGAAACTAATGTTGTCAAACTCCCACCGATACGATGACAGCAAATGAGTATGTAGCTCGCCTGAAGTGGACGAGTGGATAATATGGAGTGACTGCCAGCCTCTTCATGCACGCTCGCCAATGTCGCGGAGATATGATTGACCCATCGCATCGTCATAACAGCCATGGGGCAACACACAGTCTCACAATAAGTTGGACACAGCAAATTGTTAAAACATTAGGAGGCTTCGACTCCCGGAAATTTTGTATTTACCATCAGAAAACGAATAAATGTGTGCCGTTTGCATTTTGGTAACCTTCAAACTATATTCATTGTTGCCCAGTTCGAGTTTCTTTCATTCTCAGTAAATGATTTCTACATAAGAGAATATGCACAGCTTCCGTTTTCAGCTATTAAATATTTAGAAAATTTGAGTTAATATTTAACTGCAAGTGGTAATAATAACAGTAATAGTTATTATTATTATTATTATTATTATTATTATTATTATTATTATTATTATCTCAGAGTCGGTAAGCATGTATGCAATACATGCCTTGTGTAATTGGCGAATTCAGTTTTACTACCTCATCAGCAGCAGAGACTAACAACTTTCTAAAGAAATAGTTCAAATTATCTAGCAGTGCCCCTGCGGCAAAAACTCAAATGTGAAATTGGGAAGATACGACGCTGACAGCAGAGTCGTAACGTAATTGTAAAGCGATGCGCGTATTTCATGTTGTCTGTTTGTTCCAGTGTGAACTTTCATATATTTTTCCACCATTGCTTGCAGTGCTGAAATAGACAGAGGCGACAAAAGCAAGAGATACCTACCAACATCGTGTAGGACTTCCTTCCGCCCAGTATAGTGCAGCAACTGGACGTGGGGATCAACAAGTCGCTGCAAGTCCCGTGCAGAAGTACTGTCCATTAAAGCGAAAGTGTTGTCGGTGCAGTATTTTATGTACGAACTGATCTCTATATTGTGTACCATAAATGTTGGATGGGATTCATGTCGGGAGATCTGGATGGTCAAATCTTTCGTTCGAATTGTCCACAATTTTCTCAAAACCAGTCTCGTACAACTGTGGTCCCGTGAAATAGCGCATTGCTATCCAAGAAAATTTGGTCGTTCTTTGGGAACACGGAGTCTATGAATGGCTGCAACTCATCTCAAAGCAGACAAGCATAACCACTTCCAGTCAATGATCGGTTCATTTGGATCAGAGAACGTAGTCCATTCCATATAAACACAGTCCACACAATTATGGAGCCACCCCCAGTATGCACAGTGCCTTCTTGACAACTTGGGTCCATGGCATCGTGGGGTGTGCGCCACACTCAAACCCTATCAGCTCTTACAGTTTTCCGATCGTCTGTCGTCCAACCTATATGTTCAGCAACCCAGGAGAGGTGCTACAGGTGATGTTGTGTTATTACCAAAAGCTCTCGCATCGATCGTCTGCTACCACGAGCTAATAACACCGAACTTCGCTGCATGTCCTAACGCATACGTTCGTCGTACGTTCCACATTGATTTCTGCTGTTGTTTCACGCGGTGCTGCTTGACTGCTACCTCTGACTACGCAAACGCTGCTGCTCTCCGTCTTTAAGTAAGGGCCGTTGTCCATTACGTTGTCCGTGGTGAAAGGTAATACTTGAAATCTGGCGTTCGTGGCACATTCTTGTCGGTGTGGATTTTGGAGTATTGAAGTCCCAACGATTTATGAAATGAAATGTCCTATGCATATAGTTCCGACTAGCACTCCGCGTTCTAAGTCAGTTAATGCCCGCCGTGCGGCCATAATTGCGTCGGATCCTTCCTAACATGAGTCCCTTTGGTGTAAATGACAGCTGCGCCAAAGCACTGCCGTTTAAAACTTGTGTATACGATACTACCGCCATCTGTATTTGTGAATATCGCTCTCCCATGACCTTTGTCACCTCACTGTACTTTGTAGTGCATTCACGATACCATCAGAGTGAAAAATAAGTTCGCAGTAATTATTCCTAATTTTGAGGGAAATACCATTCTCATTCACCATTGGATGTGTAGTGGACTGACAAGGCAGCCAGTCCACCGTGACGGGTTGCCGAAAGGGCACACGTACACACACGCCGACTGGCGCGAAGTCTGGAACAGGATTCGTAATGACTGTGATAGAGAAAAGAACGTAGCTACTAGAACACTTAACTTTTATATCGTCCTTTGGTATACAGCATTCTTGATGATACAAGTGAGACTCTTTAGATTCATGAAGTAACTAATGGCGCCTTGCTAGGTCGTAGCCATGGACTTACCTGAAGGCTATTCTAACTGTCTCTCGGCAAATGAGAGAAAGGCTTCGTCAGTGTAGTCGCTAGCAACGTCGTCGTACAACTGGGGCGAGTGCTAGTCAGTCTCTCGAGACCTGCCTTGTGGTGGCGCTCGGTCTGCGATCCTGACAGTGGCGACACGCGGGTCCGACATGTACTAATGGACCGCGGCCGATTTAAGCTACCACTTAGCAAGTGTGGTGTCTGGCGGTGACACCACAGGATGGACAGCGCTAGCCAATCAGAGTGTTGTTTGTTTACCGCTATTGGCTGAATGTATTCAGCTGACAGCCGCCGTGCAGGTGAGTTCTCGTCTTGTTTACTTATCTTGCAGGAACTAGATAAGAGGACATGTGGCTTACAGCCGCAGCTGTGGGTTCCAGCCCTGCGTACAACCTAGTAATTTATTTACAGACTATGCCATTTAAATTACTTGTTAAATTAGGATGCAAATAAAATATCATTCCATGCTGTAGTAATGTGTTTAGTTCTATCGTACTGAGTGAATGAAATGCCTTTCAGCCGGCCGAAGTGGCCGTGTGGTTAAAGGCGCTGCAGTCTGGAACCGCAAGACCGCTACGGTCGCAGGTTCGAATCCTGCCTCGGGCATGGATGTTTGTGATGTCCTTAGGTTAGTTAAGTTTAAGTAGTTCTAAGTTCTAGGGGACTAATGACCTCAGAAGTTGAGTCCCATAGTGCTCAGCCCGCATCTCGTGGTCGTGCGGTAGCGTTCTCGCTTCCTACGCCCGGGTTCCCGGGTTCGATTCCCGGCGGGGTCAGGGATTTTCTCTGCCTCGTGATGGCTGGGTGTTGTGTGATGTCCTTAGGTTAGTTAGGTTTAAGTAGTTCTAAGTTCTAGGGGACTGATGACCATAGCTGTTAAGTCCCATAGTGCTCAGAGCCATTTGAACCATTTTGAACCATAGTGCTCAGAGCCATTTGAACCAATGCCTTTCAGAGGCAACTGGTACGTGCTTGGGTGAAATTTTAGATTATTACACATTTCGAATGAACACGTTAAAAATGACGCACACACACACACACACATTTTTAGATTATAATTAACGCATTTAATTTTCTTTCCCTAACATGGAGAATTTTGATATACAAAGTCCCATTTTCATTAAATGTTTGAGAGTAACGATGAATGACTCCCTATAAATTACAAAATGACCTTTAGTCCGAATTTATACGTAAAACTGAGAGTACTTACATATGAGTCTAGGTGAGGTATGTGCTAGAGCCACGTAATGTTGATATTAACAAATAGACCCACAGTGACATAATTTGTTATATCAATATCCACACAATGTCTCCCTATGCTCCAGAGGGCCTCCCCTTATAAAACAAGAAAATTGATGAAGAATACGTAAAACTGGGGAATTTATACAGCCAATGGAATAGTGGAAATGGACAAACGGGCGCAGTCAAATTGACCTGTATGAGGTCTACTTCTGCAAAAGAGCATTTATTTACCTTTAAGAAAACGAAGCAATCAAGATAAACTTAATTTGTGATATGACGCAAAGTGAAATATTGACGAATAGCTGTGCTGCTACCTGTGAAAGTCAGGAAGTTCATCTCTTCAAGGACTAGCAATTGGTGCATTATTTAACTGTCAGAATTATTTCCTTCGAGCCAAGTACTAAATTCAGCGCATTGCGAGGACGGAAGGCGCTAGGAATGCGATATTGTGAACGTCTCTAAGGAAATAAAATGAGCGTTTGGCGTCATTGACCGGGACGCCCATTACGGGGCAGGTCCAGCCGCCTTGGTGCAGGTCCTATTACATTCGACGCCACATTAGGCGACCCGCGCGCCGGATGGGGATGAAATGATGGTGAAGACAGCACAATACCCAGTCCCTGAGCGGAGAAAATCCCCGACCCAGCAGGGAATCCATCTCGGGCCCCTTACGACGGCGGTCCGTCAAGCTGACCATTCAGCTATCGTGGCGGACAACGTGTCTATGAGAACACCTTGGTGTCGTTGCAGCCCTGTAGGCGACTACCGCTTTCGCCTTCAGCCGTTTCCTCTACGTAGCTGAAAGCTGGCTACAGCGCTTCTAGCAGCAAGATATCTTCTTACGCCGAGTGTACAATGTCCCAAGCATCATTTGAGAAGCGTGGCCGACTCCCATAGATGCCTAGTAAACGTGGAAGGTTGCAAGGTCTTCCAGCAACACTGAACGCAGAGAAGCGCATGAGAAGGACAGAGAACAGAACAGCTAGTGCAGGATGGTGGAATTACGTCAAAGAGTAGTGAGATAGTTCTTTGAATGCGTTGACACTCTCTCCTACTCTACATACTTGAAGCGGTGCTATTAGCACGCTTCACAAATATTGTCGAAATGCAAATTATATCAGAAGTCAAATTAGATTAGCCACACGGCTATTATCGATGTTCAGATAACATCAGGAGGCAAATTAGGTAATGTTTACAATAATTTTTGAGATGACAAGAATGTTTTTCCTCTGGTAATCATAAATCTTGGTCAATGTACATGGAAAAGTGTGTCACTTTGTTTCACCTCGAGATATCACTTCGGTGCATCATTCTCCCTCATCCTATCTATACTTCTCCTAGCGTGTCTGATGGCTTGATATAAGATTATAATGGGACGCAGGTAGGTGGAGGAATAACCCAAAGATAGTTTGAAAGCAATAGACTCACCAAAGCATGCGGTAGAAAGCTAAGCACAGAGTTTGTATCAGGGGGCAATGGAAAGATCGAGTCGGACGATAGTGGAGGGCGCAGGTTGGACTTCAGCCAATGGCAGACGAGCAGCTTGAATGAGGGACCGTTGCGTCTAAAAAGCAGCCATAACCTGGTACTACTACTAGTGCTGAAGAAACGTACCGTCTCTGAGCTCCGGTTGGTATGTGGCAAGAAGCTGAAAAATTAAATTACATCACTGTGGATGGACTCGCGGTGTGTTATTTAGGGTTGATTTGATTAGTGAACTGTCAAATATCGATGTAATTGTTATTATTTTGGCGGAATAAGATGACAGCACCCTCCTTTGTACCAGCGCTGACCACCAGTCTTCCACATTTCAGGACTAGTTTAAGAGTGTTCAGAGGTGGTATTTACGAAAGCGGGTGTAGATATTTCTTTCCAAACATAATTTTGTGCTACGGAGGTAAATTTTGAAGCAGAACCACCGGTTCACGCCATTCCTGGTATGGCCCAGGAACTACGGAAAATACGTAGGTGTCCTACGTCCGACCTTTGTATCTGTACAGTGAGTGTACTAATGTGTGCAAACCTAGCTTACTACTTAGTGCACAAATGGACAAAACATCTGAACTGTCTTCTCAAGCCCCGGGTGTCAAACAGACATTTTTAATAATATTACCCTGGCCCTGTAAGACAGTTAATATCCAATGTGGATCGTAACAAAAATCATTGAAAAAGCTACTGTCACGTACCTAGAATGCATGAATTAGTAAAAGTGAAGGTTCGGGGCTATTCTAGAAACACAACACAGTTATTCCCTTTTCGTTTTTTATTCTAAGTATAATTTATCAACTGTTGCCTTCACTGGTCAAGTGATAAACAACAATCATGTTCAATTACTTTTCACACACAATAACAAAATATTTAATTCTTTGACATATTGAAATGATGATTATTAAAATCTTTATCTCTACACATGAAAAATTTTTCTATCACAGAAAAGAATGATTATTAAAATCCTCATCAGCTCATTTAAATCTGCGTTGTCGTAGCTGGTCAATGCACTGAGTTCGTGGAGAATAAATTTACTTTTTGAACCAATGAAGAATACTCTCATGTACTCAGTGTGTGGGTAGGTTAGTATCCTAGCTTTTGATATTCAATGATCAAAGTGTACACAAGTTGGAGTGAGCAAAATATAGACTCAACATTTACTGTGGATTATGCACAATGGTACTTTACCAAGCGGCAAATACAACGGCGTTGTCTCCGTGCTGGATATGAAACGCTGGCCTTGACTGAATTCACTCAGTCGCAACTTTCCTCAGTTCCGTAGAACGTTAATCATTCCCTATTCGAAATAATGGCTATTGCACAATCGCTATGGGTTAGAGTGACATGCACAGTTTCTTTGCCCGCAAAAATTCCTGCAGGAATAAGTAACTACCGCTTTGCTATCTATCGCCACGATATGTCAAGAGTATGGTCTCACTTCTCAGAAAGAAAAGCTCTCAGCGCCCTCGCTTATTTCTACACACTTGTGCAGTCCACCGCGAGACGTGAGAGATAGGTAGAGCCTTGAGGTCTCAAAATGCTATTATATAATGGGGATCTCCCCACCGTGTCGCATCTGCATTACAAGTATGGCTTCAGCCAATCACCGTCTTGCTAGAGGTGAATAAACATTTTTATCCTTGCTGGATCGCAGCCTAGCTATGTTATTGACGTGCAGCCACTTACCCTCGGTCCCAGCCATAATTACGTTAAAAGGAATAATGTAATGTTTTGGCTTCATCCCTTTCTGCAGTGAAGCACGTCGTTCTCTTGCTAAATGGGAATTTTTCGATATCAGTAACCACCTGCTCGGTTCGTCTCCAACATGCGTTTCACTTTAACTTGTTTGTTCATGCCAATCCATATATTGGTAGCTATTGTTTTGTTAGTTTTCGGTTCATGAGATTAACTAAAGTTGCCTTTTGTTGATATAACATAAATATTATTTTCTGAGGATCTCATACTGTATCGTCCTGTTGTTATGGATCAAGTTCATGTAAGGTCCGTAAAATGTTGATGCCTTACAGATATTAAATAAGTCGATGGCAGCGAACATTCATGGGTCATAAAACTGGATAGAATGCTTTGAGTTAATTTTTGGACGAATGCGTGGCTTTTTTTTTTTTTTTTTTTTTTTTTTTTTTTTTGTGGTTCGTATCCACCTCACATGTCCGTGCAACTTCTGAAAGCAGTTGTGTGTTCAGCGGTGGTCAGGGATTATTAGAAGTAGCAAGGATAGATATTCTACCCGATTAACTTGACTGTTGGATTGACTCTCTTGGTGGTTTATAGTAGATGCATTGTGCCCCCCCCCTCCCCCCTCTCCGTGATTATGCACGTGTTAGGCAATTTCTTAAACAAGGGAGTCAGCTAATAATTCAGTGTCCCAGTAGGAATTTAAAGTAATTTGGAACATTTTGATATCGATCTTGTCTAAGTTTTGCGTATTCTTTAATTAGTTTCATTGTGAAGGACAGATAGCCATCTACTTAGCAAAGGTCCACGTGGTGCCCGCGACCATAATTTTTTTATCTACTTTCCCCCCTTTTTAGATTTCAGTATCAGAATTATAACACTTTCAGCAACATATATGGTAATATTCGTACAGCTTTTGCGTGTGTGATAGCAGTTCTACGATTTCCCACCGAAAGTGGAAAGTGTTTTCTGTCTGTTCACGTCATTAGGTCAAGTGATAAAATATTTTCTATGTTTTAATCGTAATCGAAGTCTCCCCTTGAACGTGTGTTTGTCCGTCAATTCAATCTATCCCACTCACTTTACGAGCTAATTTAATAATGCACCCTGAGGTATCTTCGATACAGAGCTTTCGCATGAAGTACGAAAATGGAATTAGTTTTATGAGGAGCCCACAGCTGCTTTCAGCTGACGAGTGTCATTGGGTGAAAATGGTGTGTCGTTCCGAGAACGTTTCCCCCTCTTGACTTCCAGATAGTATGACCAAGGCGCAGCTCATGTGTAAGAGACCGATTAAAAGAAGTTAGTTTATTAGTGATTCGATATAAGTAAAGTTACGATATTCCTATTCAGAAATAATGTTTGGATAAAGTTCATGTAATTTAAACTGAGACAGAATGTTTTTTGATACAATAAAAGAACTTCAGTCATGCAAAGTACGTGTTACTCATGGCAATTCCTAAGCCCTTCTTTATTAATTGGACGAGGAAAATTAAATACAACCTAAATAAAAGAAAAGAATAGGAGAAAAGTTAAATGAAATTGAATTACATAATTAATAAAAATCTGATAGTTCGGTTTAATGTCACTTTGGTTAGGGGCACGTTTTGAGCAAGCGGTTACCTAACTCTGTGCTAGATGCTTTGATTGAAGGGTGTGATCGTCATTATCCGTAGCATTTATGAACTTATTTATTCAAGAAATCATGAAATCAATTTAAAATCCGGTCATTGCGAATAATTAAACAGAATCTTAGCACCGCAGCCTCTGCGTACAACAAGAGGAAAACATCTCTCTTGCCAAGTGCGACAGAATGGTACAGAGGTAATAACACGGCACTAACAAATTGCTTCGTGTACGTGTAACCAAACCAAAAGGAAAGAGATAACCGTTACCGACACTGAAGGTAACAGTCCATGCTTCTTATAACAACAGAATACCGATCGGCATTAAAACATATTGTATTTGATGCTTCCCGAACAAAACCTCAAAATAAAAATAATTCGAAAAAATATGGTCAAACGTTTTGCGTAATCATTTAACTATGGGTCAGAAATAAAATAGGTTAGAGCAACTTTTGACTGTGCGGCTGCTCCCAGCGGAGGTTCAAGTCCTCCCTCGGGCATGGGTGTGTGTGTTTGTCCTTAGGATAATTTAGGTTAAGTAGTGTGTAAGCTTAGGGACTGGTGATCTTAGCAGTTAAGTCCCATAAGATTTCACACACATTTGAACATTTTTTGAGAGAAACTTTTGAGGTGTCTTTTACTATAGCTTGATAGTATGTACAGCAAATGAGATGCCGACTGAAGATTTAAAAATTCAATGTGTAAGTCGCAATTTTAAAGATTTCTACAGGATACATTTTTTTTTCCTTCATTGATTTTCAATTCCCCTCGAAGGGGGCGGGCTGGCAGCAGCTTAGTGCGCTGCTCTACAGCCTACAGACTTTTATTTTAAAGAACGGAGGAAGAAAATAAACAAGAAAAACAGGCGATAAAACGGTGACGTCAAGTGTAAAATGGCGGAAAAATGCGGAAAGTTAAAACAGAAAGCAAAAGGGGTTGGCAACGTTAATAAAAGACACAGGAATCAGACAAGTAACATAGTACACACATAATTAAAAAACACGGCGACAGTCTGGTTTCTGTTCGCAAGAGATAAAAGGCACACCCAGCGACAGCATGATGGCCGTTCGCAACACTTCCCAAAAAATCACAACACGGAACACTCACTGTAAAACACGCACTGTAGAACACTCACTGTAGAACGCTGCACGAAAGTGGCGGCACAAAGATGACACTCCCGAGCCAAAGGCAGAGGGGGGGGGGGGGGGGGGGACCTGGAGGAGGGGGAAGAACAAGGAGGGTTCAAAAATGGAGCAAATGGCTCTGAGCACTATGGGACTTAACTGCTGTGGTCATCAGTCCCCTAGAACTTAGAACTACTTAAACCTAACTAACCTAAGGACATCACACACATCCATGCCCGAGGCAGGATTCGAACCTGCGACAGCAGCGGTCACGCGGTTCCAGACTGTAGCGCCTTTAACCGCTTGGCCACACCGGCCGGCAACAAGGAGGGAGGAAGGAAGAAAACGAAAAAGGGGGGGGGAGACCAAGGAGGGAGAGGACTAATAAAGGCGGAGAAGGGCAGACGCGAGAGGGAATGAGAGGAGACAGAGGAGGGAAATGTAAAAGGACTCGGGGGAGAGAAGGGGGCAAAGAGGGGGGAGGTGGGGAAGAAAGATGATGGAAGGAGGGGAGAGGGAGCCCGGGAAAATGACAGAGGAAAGGAGGGGGAGTGAGAATCAGTCGATAGGAGGGATAAATGGAGGGAGAGAGGGCATCATCTGGGAGGGGGAGTTGATGGAAGCCACCTTGGGAAAGGAGATGTAGGGGGTAGAGATGGAGGGTAGGGGGGACACAACAGTGAAGACGTGGCAGGGGGCAGGGATGGGAGAGGAGAGGAGAGGAGCAACCAGGGGTGAGGGGGTTCAAGGCGGCGGGAGGTGTAGAGGATGCGGATATGTTCGATGAATAGGAGCAGATGGGGGAAAGGAATGAGATCATAGAGGATCCGCGTGGGGGATGGGAGGCATATACGGAAGGCGAGGCGAAGTGCATGACGCTCAAGGATCTGGAGGGACTTATAGACTTTGGGAGGGGGGGCAGATATCCAGGCAGGACTGGCATAACAGAGGATTGGACGGATTAAGGATTTGTAGGTGTGGAGGATGGTAGGGGGGTGCAATCCCCATGTTCGGCCAGAGAGGAGTTTGAGGAGTCGGAGGCGGTTGTGGGCTTTGAATTGGATGGAGCGGATATGAGGGATCCAGGTGAGGTGACGGTCAATGGTGAGGCCAAGGTAGGTGAGGGTGGGGGTGAGGCAGACAGGACAGGCGCAGACAGTAAGGGAGAAATCCAGGAACCGGAAGGAGCGAGTGGTACGACCTACGATGATTGCCTGGGTCTTGGAAGGATTGATTTTCATGAGCCACTGGTTACACCATGCAGCAAAAAGGTCAAGGTGATTCTGGAGAAGGCGTTGGGACTGTTGGAAGGTAGTAGCGGGGGCGAGGAATGCGGTGTCATCAGCATATTGCAAGAGGTGTACTGGAGGGGGGGGGTAGGGCATATCTACCGTGTACATGAGGTAGAGGAGAGGGGAGAGGACAGAGCCCTGGGGCACACCTGCAGAGGGGTAGAGGGTGTGGGAATTGGCATTTTGGATGATAACATAGGACGGGCGGCGGGAGAGGAAAGAGGCCATCAGACGGATGTAGTTGATAGGAAGGGCGTAGGTTTGGAGTTTAAACAGGAGACCGGGATGCCAGACACGGTTGTAGGCCTTTTCGAGGTCAAGGGAGACAAAAATGGTGGAGCGACTGGAGTTAAGTTGGAGGGAGAGGAGATGAGTGAGGCGGAGGAGTTGGTCATCAGCAGAGAAGGAAGGTCGAAAGCCACATTGGGTGTTGGGAAGGAGGTGGTTTTTGATGGATGCGCTGGGAAAGGATGGATTCCAAGAGCTTGCTGAACACCGGTTTGAGACAGATAGGACGATAGGAAGAGGCATCAGACGGAGGCTTGTTGGGTTTGGAGAACATCAGGATATGGGAGTTTTTCCACAGGTCGGGATAGAAGCCAGTGGCATGGATGACATTGTAGAGGGTGGTAAGGATTGAAAGGAAGGAGGGAGGACCGTGTTTGAGTTGGCGGTAGGTAATGCAGTCGTGGCTGGGAGCAGTGTTGCGTTTGGTGCGGCGTGTGAGGCTGATGTCCTGTACAGTGATGGGAGTGTTAAGTTCAGATGGTGGTATGTGACCCAAGTACTGGAATCTACAGGATATTTGTCAGCAAGGTTATGTAGATCGCGCACTCTACTACTGTGTGACCTTGACATCTGTACTCAGAGGAGTAACAAAGTTACTAAGGTTTTTCAGTACAAAAAATGTGGTAGTAGAGCAGCGGTTCTCATCATTTTTTGGAGACAGAACCCATTTTTAAACTAAATACACTGTCCAAAAAGAAATAGTACACCTAGAAAGACGACGTCGGGTTTGATCCGATGATGGCATACGCCATCTAGGGGATAGTAGATGTACTGATAATGGTTTCACCGTCGTCCACCAACAGACACCGTAGTGGCGTAACTACCAGAGCGCCACCTGTGTCTAGCCTGTAATAAGGAATGCTCACATTTAGTGGGCTGTGTGTGATGCGAACATATGAAGCAAGCAGGCAACCATCCCAAGGAGAAGCACTCATGCTTCCTATGGCGAACTGACAGAGTCTGAAAAGGGTCAAATTGTAGGCTTCCGAGTGGCGGGACAATAATTCACTATTATTCCACTCTTGAACAGTGCGCAAAGGAAACGAACACTTATATACCGTATTTCTGTGCGAGCTCTGATTGCTCTCATTTTATGATGATGATCGTTTGTCTCTATGTAGGTCGCCTCAACAAGTATTTCCGTATTAGTAGCAGGAAGTTGGTGATTAAAATTTCGTAACAAAATCCCGTCGCACCGATGAACACCTTAGTTTTAATAATGTCCACACAAAATCATGTATAAAATCAGTGACACTTCCTCTCCTGTATCTCGATAATACAAAACGTACTGCCCTTATTTGAACTTTCTCGATGTACTCGGTTAATCCTATGTAGTACGGATACCACACCGCGTAGCACTACTCCAAAAGGATGACGGACAAGCGTAGCGTAGGCCTTCTCTCTTGTAGATCTGTTGCATCTTCTAACAGTTCTCCCAGTTAATCGCAGTCTCACGTTCGCCTTCTCCACAATATTTTCTATATGTTCTTTCCAAGTTAAATTGTTCGTAATTGCCATTAGTAGGTACTTAGCTGAATTTACAGTCTTTAGATTTGATTGATTGATATTGTAACCGAATTTTAACGGATTCCTTTTAGCTGACCTCACACTTTTCATTATTTAAGGTAAATTGCCAATTTTCACACCATACAGTTACCTCTTCTAAATCGTTTTACAATTTGTTTTGATCTTCTAATGCCTTTACGAGATGAAAAACGACAGCATAATCCACAAACAACGTTAGACGGCTACTCAGATTGTATGCTAAATCGTTTATATAACTGAGGAGCTGCAGGCGGCCTTTAACATTACCTTGGGGATAGCCAGAATTCACTTCTGTTTTACTCGATGACTTTCCGTTAATTACTACGAACTGTGATCTATCTGACAGGAAATCACGAATTCAGTATCATTGTTGTTGTTGTGTGGTCTTCAGTCCTGAGACTGGTTTGATGCAGCTCTCCATGCTACTCTATCCTATGCAAGCTTCTTCATCTCCCAGTACCTACTGCAACCTACATCCTTCTGAATCTGCTTAGTGTATTCATCTCTTGGTGTCCCTCTACGATTTTTACCCTCCACGCTGCCCTCCAATACTAAACTGGTGATCCCTTGATGCCTCAGAACATGTCCTACCAACCGATCCCTTCTTCTAGCCAAGTTGTGCCACAAACTTCTCTTCTCCCCAATCCTATTCAATACTTTCTCATTAGTTATGTGATCTACCCATCTAATCTTCAGCATTCTTCTGTAGCACCACATTTCGAAAGCTTCTATTCTCTTCTTGTCCAAACTATTTATCGTCCATGTTTCACTTCCATACATGGCTGCACTCCATAAAAATACTTTCAGAAACGACTTCCTGACACTTAAACCTATACTCGATGTTAACGAATTTCTCTTGTTGAGAAACACTTTCCTTGCCATTGCCAGTCTACATCTTATATCCTCTCTACTTCGACCATCATCAGTTATTTTGCTCCCCAAATAGCAAAACTCCTCTACTACTGTCTCATTTCCTAATCTAATTCCCTCAGCATCACCCGACTTAATTCGACTACATTCCATTATCTTTGTTTTGCTTTTGTTGATGTTCATCTTATATCCTCCTTTCAAGACACTATACATTCCGTTCAACTGCTCTTCCAAATCCTTTGCTGTCTCTGGCAGAATTACAATGTCATCGTCGAACTTCAAAATTTTTATTTCTTCTCCATGGATTTTAATATCTACTCCGAATTTTTCTTTTGTTTCCTTTACTGCTTGCTCAATATAGAGATTGAATAACATCGGGGAGAGACTACAACCCTGTCTCACTCCCTTCCCAACCACTGCCCCCTTTCATGTCCCTCGACTCTTATAACTGCCATCTGGTTTCTGTACAAATTGTAAATAGCTTTTCACTCCCTGTATTTTACCCCTGCCACATTCAGAATTTGAAAGAGTGTATTCTAGTCAACATTGTCAAAAGCTTTCTCTAAGTCTACAAATGCTAGGAACGTAGGTTTGCCTTTCCTTAATCTGGCTTCTAAGATAAGTCGTAGGGTCAGTATTGCCTCACGTGTTCCGATATAATTACGGAATCCAAACTGATCTTCCCCGAGGTCAGCTTCTACCAGTTTTTCCATTCGTCTGTAAAGAATTCGTGTTAGTATTTTGCCGCCATGACTTATTAAACTGATAGTTCGGTAATTTTCACATCTGTCAACACCTAATTTCTTTGGGATTGAAATTATTATATTCTTCTTGAAGTCTGAGGGTATTTCGCCTGTCTCATACATCTTGCTCACCAGATGGTAGAGTTTCGTCAGGACTGGCTCTCCCAAGGCTGTCAGTAGCTCTAATGGAATGTTGTCTACTCCCGGAGCTTTGTTGCGACTTAGGTCTTTCAGTGCTCTGTCAAACTCTTCACGGAGTATCATATCTCCCCTTTCATCTTCATCTACATCCTCTTCCATTTCCATAATATTGTCCTCAAGTACATCGGCCTTGTATAGACCCTCTAGATACTCCTTCCACCTTTCTGCTTTCCTTTCTTTGCTTAGAACTGGGTTTCCATCAGAACTCTTGACATTCATACAAGTGGTTCTCTTATCTCCAAAGGTCTCTTTAATTTTCCTGTAGGCAGTATCTATCTTACCCCTAGTGAGATAAGCCTCTACATCCTTACATTTGTCCTCTAGCCATCCCTGCTTAGCCATTTTGCACTTCCTGTCGATCTCATTCTTGAGACGTTTGTATTCTTTTTTGTCTGCTTCATTTACTGCATTTTTATATTTTCTCCTTTCATCAATTAAATTCAATATTTCTTCTGTTACCCAAGGATTTCTACTAACCTTCGTCTTTTTACCTGCTTGATCCTCTGCTGCCTTCACCACTTCATCCCTCAAAGCTACTCATTCCTCTTCTACTGTATTTCTTTCCCCCATTCCTGCCAATAGTTCCCTTATGCTCTCCCTGAAACTCTGTACAACCTCTGGTTTAGTCAGTTTATCCAGGTCCCATCTCCTTAAATTCCCACCTTTTTGCAGTTTCTTCAGTTTTAATCTACAGTTCATAACCAATAGATTGTGGTCAGAGTCCACGTCTGCCCCTGTAAATCTCTTATAATTTGAAACCTGGTTCCTAAATCCCTGTCTTACCATTATATAATCTTAAACCTGTCAGAATCTCCAGGTTTCTTCCATGTATAAAGTCTTCTCTTATGATTCTTGAACCAAGTGTTCATCCAGTCTCATAACTGAGACGATATTCCATGAGCAGGCAATTTCACTACCAGTCGATGGTGTGGTACAGTGTCAAAAGCCTTCTAGAAATCTAGAAATATCGAATCAGCTTGAAATCCCTTGTCAATAACACTCAACACTTCATGTGAATGAAGAGCTAGTTCTGTTTCACAGGAACGTTAATTTCTAAACCCATGTTGACTGTCTGTCAATAGACAGTTTTCTTCGCGGTAATTCATAATGTTCGAACGCAAATATGTTCTAAAATCCTGCTGTACATCGACGTTAGCGATATGGACCTATAATTTAGTAGATTACTCCTACTACCTTTCTGGAATATTGATGAGACCTGTGTAACTTTCCAGTATTTGGTGACGGATCTTTCGTCGAGCGAACGGTTGTGTATGAATGTTAAGTACTGAGCTATTGCACCAGCATACTCTGTAAGGAGCCTAATAAATATACAGTTTGGAACGGAAGGCGTGCTTTTATTAAGTGATTTAAGTTGCTTCACTACTCCGACGATATCTACTTCTGCGTTACTCATGTTGGCAGCCGTTCGTGATTAGAATTCTGGATATTTACTTCCTTTTCGTTGGTGACGGGATTTCGGAAGGCTGTGTTTAGTACGTCTGCTTCGGCAGCACTGTCTTCGATAGTACACTATTGGCCATTAAAATTGCTACACCATGAAGATGACGTGCTACAGACGCGAAATTTAACCGACAGGATGCTGTGACATTCAAATGATTAGCTTTTCAAAGCATTCACACAACGTTGGCGTCGGTGGCGACATCTACAACGTGCTGACATGAGGAAAGTTTCCAACCGATTTCTCATACCCAAACAGCAGTTGACCGGCGTTGCCTGGTGAAACATTGTTGTGATGCCTCGTGCAAGGAGGAGAAATGTGTACCATCACGTTTCCGACTTTGATAAAGGTCGGATTGTAGCCTATCGCGATTGCGGTTTATCGTATCGCGACACTGCTGTTCGCGTTGGTCGAGATCCAATGACTGTTAGCAGAATATGGAATCGGTGAATTCAGGAGGGTAATACTGAACGCCGTGCTGGATCCCAACGGCCTCGTGTCACTAGCAGTCGAGATGACAGGCATCTTATCCGCATGTCTGTAACGTATCGTGTAGCCACGTCTCGATCCCAGAGTCAACAGATGGGAACGTCTGCAAGACAACAACCATCTGCACGAACAGTTCGACGACGTTTGGAGCAGCATGGACTATCAGGTCGGAGACCATGGCTGCGGTTACCCTTGACGCTGCATCACAGACAAGAGCGTCTGCGATGGGGTACTCAACGACGAACCTGGGTGCACGAATGGCAAAGCGTCATTTCTTCGGATGAATCCAGGTTCTGTTTACAGCATCATCATGGTCACATCCGTGTTTGGTGACATCGCGGTGAACGCACATTGGAAGCGTGTATTCGTTATCGCCATACTGGCGTATCACACGGCGTATGGGATGCCATTGGTTACACGTCTCGGTCACCTCTTGTTCGCAATGACGGCAGATGTGTTACGACCCGTGGCTCTACCCTTCATTAGGTCCCTGCGAAACGCTACATTTCGGCAGGATAATGCACGACCGCATTTGCATATCCTGTACGGACCTTTCTGGATACAGAAAATGTTCGACTGCTGTCCTGGCCAGCACATTATCCAGATATCTCACCAACCGAAAACGTCTGTTCAATTGTGGCCTAGCAACTGGCTCGTCACAATACGCCAGTCACTATTCTTGATGAACTGTGGTATCATGTTGAAGCTGCACGGGCAGCTGTACCTGTACAGGCCATGCAAGCTCTGTTTGACTCAATGCCCAGGCGTATCAAGGTCGTTATTACGGCCAGAGGTGGTTGTTCTGGGTACTGATTTCTCAGGATCTATGCACCCAAATTGCGTGAAAATGTACTCACATGTCAGTTCTAGTATATTATATTTATCCAATAAATACCCGTTTATCATCTGCATTTCTTCTTGGTGTAGTAATTTTAATGTCCAGTAGTGTATTTCCATTGATATCGCATTGATCAGTCTGGAGCAAAAAGCGCTGCTCTTGTTTGGATCCCCCTCTTTCTACCCGTTATTATTAACGGCACGAAGATGCATAAGGCAATGGAAACCAATACAATACAGACACATAATGTATCTGGACAGCATATGTTGCCCCTAACTGGAGAAGTGTCGTGTGATATCTTCATTGCTAAAATATTCCCGACTAGTACTCCCTTGGAATCTCTGAGAGGGGGCTGACAAGGAAGAGGCTACCATGAGAAAGAGGCTGACTAACCAACGAAAGGATAGCGTCCTACGAGTCGGGGCATGGAATGTCAGAAGTTTGATCGTTGTAGGGAAGCTAGAAAACCTGAATAGTTAACTGATACGGCTAAATTTAGATATTGTGTGGGCCAGTGAATTGAAATGGAAATAAGACTAGGATATGTGGTCAGATAAGTATTGTGTAATACCAACAGCAGCAGAAAATGATATAACTGGAGTGGGATACTTTATGAATAGGTAGGTAGGGTAGAGAATGAGTTACTGTGAACAGTTGACCGTTACAACTGTTCTCATTAGAGTCGACAAGAAATCATTACCGACAACGATAGTTCAGGTATACATGGTAATTGTCGCAAGTTGAGGGTGAAGAGATAGGGAAAGCGTGTGAAAATATTGACTGGGTAAATCAGTACGTAAAAGGAAATTTAAAAATGTACCTGGGGGACTGGAATGCGGTTACAGAGGAAGCAGCAGAACAAATGGTTACAGGAGAATATGCACTTAGTATTATGAACGAGAGAGGAGAAAGAATAATAGAGTTGTGCAATTAATTTCAGGTATCAATAGTGAATACTCTGGTCCAGAATCACAAGAGGAGGAGATATACTTGGAAAAGTCCCAGACATACAAGAAGATTTCAATTAGATTATTATGATTTGGGGAGAGATTCTGAAATCAGATACTGGAATTTAAGGCGTTGTCAGCAACAGATATAGACTCAGATCGCAGTTTACTAGTGATGAAGAATAACCTGAGGTTTGAGAGATTAGTCAGGAAGAATCACTGCACAAAGAAGTGGAATACAGGAGTATAAGAGGTATTCAAAAAGAAACGAGCTGGAGGGATGATTACAGAAACGTGTACCTGTATGTTAGAAGTATTGACCTTGGCTGTTGAGACACTTGTCCCACTGTGACACAAACCTGTGAATGGCTGTCTCGCAAAATTCCCGTGGCTTTGATGTTAACCAGTTCCGCACGTACAGATGGACGTCGTCGTCCTATGTGAATCGTTTGCCTCTCGGAGCCTTTTTAAGGGGACCAAAAATGGCGTAATCACAGGAAGAGATGTCCGGATTGTATGGAGGGTGGCCGGAAACCTTCGACGTAAATTTCTGCAGGAGTGCCGCGACTGTGTTGGCCGTATGAGGCTTTACATTGTCGTGGAGCGGAATGACCCAATGGGTGAGATCGCCTGGTCGTTTTGATTTGATAGCTCGGCGAAGGATGGTGAAGGTTTGCGAGGAACGCTGGGCATTCACTGTTGTCCTGTGCTGCAGGAAGTGAGTCAGAAGGGGTCATCTTGCATCTTGATCAAAGAAGAAAGTCAGCATAACCTTTCCTGCACTTTTGGATAGCTTTGGCTCTCTTTGGTGGTGGTGACCCTGGATGCTTCACTGGAGACTTTGTCGTTTTGATTCTGGTTCGAAGTGATGACACCATGACTCACCTTCAGCCACCACTGATGCCAGGAACGCATTCCCTTCCCGAGCATAGCGCTCTAGATGAACCAGACAGTAGGCCATTCGACATGCTTCCTAGTGTGGTTGAAGACTGTGGGGCACGCCCTGGGCATACACTTTCCTTCATGATGGTGTGAACACTTCCGACGCTCTATCCGACCTCGGCGGTAATGGCTTTCACTTTCACTCGGCGGTCCTGGGTAATGAGTACGTCCACCAGCTGGATGATATCATCGGTAATGCAGTGTGTTGCTCCAGCCCGTGCATCATTGGCTAACGACACCCGTGCTGCTTTTGAAGCGCTTGTGGAACGCCTTGAGACTTGCAAGGGGCATGCAGTGTTCGCCGTACACTTTTGACATTCGTCGATGAATGTCCGTTCCTCCTAATTTTTCCGCTGTCAGAAAACGAACAACACCTCTTTGCTCTTCTGCTGACGGCTCCATGTCGCTTTTTGCAATGCGACTGGCAGCGTTGGACGACTGATGCATGCTGCTGCTAGCTCTGTATAGTCACGTGACGTTCACGCGTGACCTCTAGCGACGGGCTGTCAGCTTCCACGCTCTGGTCGGAGCCATACCTCGTTACACACGCCACGATATTACCCTCCTGTCACCCGTTTGCGCATTCCAGACTCCGGTTCGTTTCCTTTTGAACGCCCCTTATATTAAGGCATGAAAAGATACGCTTGAAGCTGTCTAAGGTCTTAGATAATGCGATAAGGAATAATTCAGTAGGTAGTACAGTGAAGCTCTAAAAAGAGCAGTCACAGAAGTTGCAAAGAAAAACGTAGGCATAAATAAGGTATCTGTGAACGAAGTGGAACAGAATAAATACTTCAGCTGATCGATGAAACAAGAAAGTACAAAAATGTTCGGGGAAATTCAGGAATACAGTAATTCAAGTCGATTAGGAACGAAATAAACTAGGAAGCGCAGTGATGATAAAGCAAAACGGCTACATGAGAAATGAGAACAAACCGAAATGGAAATGATTGTCGGTTCTCAGAACATAGAGGAGTCAAAACAGCCTTCGGTGAAATTAAAGGCAATGGTGGTAACATTAAGAGTGCAGTGGGAAATTCACTGTTAAATGCAAATGAGAGAGCTGATAGATGGAAACCGTACACTGAAGGCCTCTATGAGGGGCAGACTTCTCCGATGACGTGATAGAAGAAGAGACAGGAGCCGATATTGAAGAGATAGGTGATCCAGTATTATAACCAGACGTTAAAAGAGCTGTGGACTATTAAAATCAATTAAGGCAGAAGGGATGGATAATGTTCCCTTTAATTTCTTCAATCACTGGGGGAAGTGAGAACAAAACGAGTAACCACATTGATGTTTAGTACGTATAGTCTATCGATATGCCATCACATTGTCGGGAAAATATCGTCCACAGAATCCCATAGACAGCAACAACCGAATAGTGCGAGAATCGTCGCACAATCAACTTAACAGTTGCTGAGAAGAATAGCGTACTGAAGGATGGAAAATAAAATTGAGAATCTATTAGATGACAATCAATTTCGCTTTTGGAAAGGCAAGGCACCACAGAGGATGTTCTGACGTTGCGGTTAATAATGTAAGCAAAGCTGAAGAAATATCGGGATACGTTACTAGGACTTGTCGACCTGGGAAAAGCCTTCGACAATGTCAAAAGCTGCATGAGTTCGAAAGTCTGAGAAAAAAAGGGTTGGCTGAAGGGAGAGACCGATAATATACAATATCTATATGAAATTGCAAAGAGGGAATACTATGAATGGAATACCAAGAACAAAGTGCTCGGATTAAAGCGGGTGTAAGACAGCCCCTACTATTCAATCCACACATCGAAGAAGCAATGATGGAAATAAAAGAAAGGTTCAAGAGTGGAATTATGATTCAAGGTGACAGGATATCAATGAAAAGATTTGCTAACGACATTGCTATCCTCAGTGAAAGTGAAGAAGAATCACATCATATGCTGAATGAATGAACAGTCTAAAGGGTACAGAATATGGACTGATAGTACACCGAAGAACAACAAAATTAATGAGAAGTAGAGGAAATAAACGCAGCGAGAAACCTAACATCAGGGTTGATGATTAAGAAGTATATGAAGTTATCTAATTCTGCTACCTAGGCAGCAAAATATCCCATTATGGACGCAGCAAGTAGGACATAAAAAACAGACTAGCATTAGCAAAAGTGCATACCTGGCGAAGAGAAGTCTACTAGTATTAAAAACAGGCTATAATTTGAGGAAGAAATTTCTGATGGTGAACGGTGGTAGCAGAGGGGCATTCGTTGTGGGAAAATAAGAACAAAAGAGAATCCCTGCATTTGAAACGTGGTGCCATCAGCAATAAGAGGGTTCTCAGTAGAATTGGCGAGAAAAGGAATGTATGAAAACACTGACAAGAAGAAGGGACAGGATGACAGGACATCCTTTAAGAAATCACGAAATAACCTTTCTGCCGGCCGGAGTGGCCTAGCGGTTCTAGGCGCTACAGTCTGGAACTGCGCGACCGGTATGGTCGCAGGTTCGAATCCTGCCTCGGGCATGGATGTGTGTGATGTCCTTAGGTTAGTGAGGTTTAAGTAGTTCTAAGTTCTAGGGGACTGATGACCTCAGAAGTTAAGTCCCGTAGTGCTCAGAGCCATTTGAATAACTTTTCTGGTACTAGAAGGAGCTGTGGCGTGTAAAAACTGCCGAAGAAAACAAAGATTGAAATGCATCCAGCGAATAATTGAGGACTTAGGTAGCAAGTGTTATTAGTTTTAAGTGGTATTTCCCTTTTAAATTCGCTCTGTGGGTATACCGATAGATAAGCAGCAGCAGTCGGCCGAGGCAGACGCAGCAACGGGAAAGTAACCGATTTTGTGACTTATACGAGTTCCTAACCAGGGGCGAATTATTTAGTTTCACCTGAGTGCTTCGGTAGTTAGGTTTTTAAATCTCTGCATATTAATCTAATTTGTCAGACACAGTTCCTACATTTTCGTCTGGGTCTACAGTAGAATTCCGCAGCACGTGCCGATAGTCCATGTACCATTTTTAGTTTTCCACAGTCTTTAGTATGGATAGGGACTCTGATTGTTCTGTGCTCTGATTGTTCTGTCCGGACGCAAGCCAAGTTGGTGACACTCCGCTCGCATCTCCAGGCTGTGATGGCTTCGGTTACACAGCATTAGGCTGCAGTGGACTGGCACCACTGTTGTGGGCTTGCTGGGGGATCCAAGGGACGTCCAGCACGTCCAAGTCCTCCAGCCCATTTACTGCTCACACGGAGGTTGACCCCTCAGCTGTGGTCTCAGGGCATAGCAGGTGGCGGAAGACGCATTATCTGAAAATTACTTCGAGGAGTTAGTTCATGAGCCCACGTGAATAGTAAATGGTTGTGCAAACACGCTTGAGCTCTTAGCAACACATAATCCTGAGCTAGTAACGAGCATCAAAACGGATATAGGGATTAGTGAACACAGGGTTGTCCTAGCGAGACTGAATATTGTAACCCCCTAATCCTCCAAAAATAAACGAAAAACATATCAATTCAAAAAGCAGATACAAATTCGCTTGACACCTTCCTGAGAGACAATCTCCACTCCTTTCAAATTAAGAATATAGGCGGAGATCAGATGTGGCTTGAATTCAGAGAAATAGTATCGGCAGCAATTGAGAGATCTATACCAAATAAATTATGACGGAGTTGATCCTTGTTGGTACACAAAACGGGTCAGAACATTATTGCAGAAACAACGAAAAAAAAAAATGCCACATTTAGACAGACGCAAAATCTCCAAGTTTGGCTATCTTTTACAGAAGCTCGAAATATAGCGCGAACTTCAATGGGAGATGATTACAGCAGTTTCCACAACGAAACTTCGTCTCGAAACCTGGCAGAACATCTGACGAGATTCTGATCGTACGTGAAGCATGCCAGCGGGCAGGACACAATCAATCCCTTCTCTGCCCTACAGCAATGGAGAGACTATAGAAGACATTGCTGCCAAAGCATAGTTACAGCCTTCCGAAATGGCTTCACAGTAGAAAAAGTAAATATTTCAGAATTCGAATCACGAACAGCTACCAACATGAGTAACGCAGAAGTGGATATCCTCGGAGCAGTGAAGGTACATAAATCACTTAATAAAAGCATGTCTTCTGATCCAGACTGTTTACCAATTAGGTTACTTCCTGAGTGCACTGATGCAATAGCTCCATACTTACCAATCATATACACCAGTTCGCTCGACGAATGATCCGTACCCAGAGACTAGAAAGTTGTACAGGTCACACCAATGTTCCAGAAAGGTAGTGGGAGTAATCATCTAAATAACAGGCCCATTAAACGTCGATACGCAGCAGGATTTTGAAACATATGTTATGGTCGAACATTATGAATTACCTCGAAGAAAACGGTTTATTGACACACAGTCAACACGGATTTAGAAAACATCGTTCTTGTGAAACACAACTAGCTCTCTACTTGCATGAAGTGCTGAGTGCTGTTAACAAAGGATCTCAAATTGATTCCGTATTTCTTAGTTTTCGGAAGGCTTTTGACACTGTACCACACAAGCGGATTATTATGGAATATCGTCTCAGTTATGTGACTGGATTCGTGATTTCCTGTCAGAGAGGTCACAGTTCGTAATAATTAACGGAAAGTAATCGAGTACAATAGAAGTGATTTCTATCGTTCCCAAAGGTAGTGTTACAGGCAATTTGCTGTTCCTTATCTATACAAAGGATTTGGGAGACAATATGAGAAGTCGTCTTAGGTTGGTTGCAGATGACGCTGTCTTTTATCGACTAATAAAGTCACCACAAGATCAAATCAAATTACAAAACGATTTAGAAAAGACGTCTGTATGGTGCGGAAATTGGAAATTAACCCTACATAACGAAAAGCGTGAGGTCATCCACGTGAGTGCTAAAAGTAATCAGTTAAACTTAGGTTACACGATATATCAGTCAAATCTGAAGGCCGTAAGTTCAACTAAATACCTAGGAATTACAATGAAGTTCAACTTATTGGAAAGAACACACAGAAAATGGTATAAGAAAGCAAACAAAAAATGCGTTTTATTCGTAAAATACTTAAAAAGTGTAACAGATCTACTATAGAGACTGCCTACACTACGTTTGTCCGTCCTCTTTTAGAACTACACGGTGTGGGATCCTTACCAGATGGGACTGCTGGGATACATCGAGAAAGTTCAAAGAAGAGCAGCACGTTTTGTATTATTCCTAAATAGGTGAGAGAGTGTCACCGACATGTTACAGGATTTGGGGCGGACATCATTAAAGCAGAGGCATTTTTCGTTGCTGGCGTGTCTTCTCACGAAATTTCAATCACCAATTTTCACCTCAGAATGCGAATATATTTTGTTGAAACCGAAGTACATCGGGAGAAACGATTACGATAAATAAAGGAAATCAGAGCTCGCACGAAAGATATAGCTGTCCGTTTTTCCCGCGTGCTGTGCGAGATTGGAATAACAGAAAATTATTTTGAAGGTGTTTCGATGAACCTTCTGCCAGGGACTTCAGTATGATTTTCGGAGTATCCATGTAGATGCAGATATCAAAGCTTGAGTTTGGAACGTGAACTCATCTTCTGGCATGAATAGTCGAGTTGGGACTATGTGCATATACGATTGTTTTTAATGTTTTAACCTACTTTTATTGCTGGCCACACACTGACCAAAATCTATATTTGCAATAAACATCATTTTTGGCTGATTGCAGTACACTCTACTACTTGAAAGGAATACAATTGCTGGGCATAACAGTTTCCTTATGGAACCAAACCTGATAATTTTGTATTTTTTTCGATGTCTGTATGAATGTCAGTTTGTGACCAATTTGTATAATCCCCTCGTAGTGTTCGCTTTCTTTCCCCCTCAGACTCTATTTTCAGTGGAAACTTTCTGAACCGGAAAAAAGTGACAAATCAGTTACCTGATTCCTGCAAACTACCAAACAGAAAGTAATCACAGAATATGTCGGACGTATGGGAATTTGCAGACTGTATAACCTGAGGGTCTGTTCTGTATGTACTGATAGCAATGAACGTGATCCTAATCAGAGGATGAGCACTTGAAAAACGAATGATGGCTCGTTGGCAGCGACGCAGCTTCCTAACTGCACAGTACCCCTCTATGCGTGGAATTGTATTTTGATATGGCCGACCGTTTCACAGGCCAATCCGTGCAACAGCGCAATGCGATACCGATTATGTACTGCGAATTCGGGGCGCCGACGGTGGCGTACCATTTAGCCGGGCGTTAACCAGCT
Organism: Schistocerca nitens; assembly: GCF_023898315.1. Taxonomy (NCBI): domain Eukaryota; kingdom Metazoa; phylum Arthropoda; class Insecta; order Orthoptera; family Acrididae; genus Schistocerca; species Schistocerca nitens. The sequence continues at coordinate 109,117,280 of NC_064622.1, read as the reverse complement.
TTAACAGCGCGACGCTGGTAGGATTTGCCGGCCCGTTGTTCGATAGATTATTGAAATAGTCCTAATGCTGAAACCGCAGCCTGGCGCGGCCTCTGCTACTGTTGGCCGCGAAGGCCAAATTAGACCTGGATGTCTCTTTCCGGTGTCGTCCCAAAGCCGGCTCAATTCCGCCCAGTAAACGCCTCGATCGACCTCGTTAATTCTACACATAACCATATTGGTTACGTCTGTGTTTAGCTGTTCAAACTACTAATCGCTCCGTCACCAGTCACTACAAGTTCCTTTTATTTTAACTTCATTGGCGTCTCGTCTGAGTTGAACAACACACAACGAGGAAAAGATAAGTGTTAACTTTTTGTTACTTCATAGTTCAATACCATGGTTTTTTGAAGACTGGATCCATATGTGACTTCAGTCTTTTCTGTTACGTACAGTTACAATGTAAGCTGAAATTGTCTTTTTATTAACCTGTTACAAAATAAATACCTAATTATAAAATTTCTGATTTAAAGGTTTTAATTAACGCAAATCATCGTGCAAGAAACAAAATAATGTTATAAGTGCCAAAGCGTAAAATATCGCAAATGCAGTAGCAGGGTGAAGCATCTGCAACTGCGAAATCGTCCAACGTAATGAAATCCTGGCCGAGTCAACAGGTGAACTGAAATAAGTGTGTGACATACCGTGTGTGACTATGAAAGAGTTCGGCTGAAGCATCTGCAACTGCGAAATCGTCCAACGTAATGAAACCCTGGCCGAGTCAACAGATGAACTGAAATAAGTGTGTGACATACCATGTGTGACTATGAAAGAGTTCGGCTGGCAAAGACTTTTTAAAATATCCTCTAACGTCTACTAACAACTGTTCTACAGTGCACCTGTACGCAACAGACAACTTACCTCGTTTTGCCGCTGAAAACTGCCTGAAAAGCAACTTGCAAAAATATTTCAAAAAGCAATATTGCGATCCATGCAGAGTGCAACGCATGGACTAATTGCTACAATTGCTGCCATACTCTTATATACTGAAACTGAACGATCAGGAGGGGTTTGGTGAACTAACCTTAAACGATGTAAAGAAAAATGAAAGAAACCAATAAAAACTTTTATTTTATTGTATTCAGAAAACTGATGATTTAAATGCTGACACACTTAATTATTCCATAAAGTCTATACTCAATAAACGTGTTTCTGGCCACAACATAGATACAAATATGACTGAGTGTATGCATACATAAATCTGACAAAATCCCTCCAGGGCGCAAGTTACCAACAACTATGTGCAGCGAAAAGGCAAATTACCAAAACACCCTCAATTGATGCCAAAGTCTCATCAGGTGCTACTAGCACGATCACGGCAGTCTGCGAACTCTCATGTCGCGCGTCTTCTGTCCACCGCACACTGCGTCCGACCACTTCCGCCCCCCGTCGACATCTGCTCGCTCACTACTACCCGCGATAATAGTATCTCAGACTCAGAGTTTGTGTATTTACACAGCAGGCTCACAGACGTCCAACTTTGAAGGTTAGTTAGGAACTAGAAAATTAGCAATACACATTTAATTACTGTAAAAAGTAATTTAATTTTACCCCATGAATGAAGATGTAAGTGCTAATACAGCTGCTAAAATAATTTTCTGTTCATCATCTCATAACACGTTTCGGGAGTACTGCATCATCCTAAAACGAGTATAGAGTAACTTGTCGTTTCCTACTTCATTCCTTAACGTCATCACATGGAGTAGGAATTACAAAGACACTCTGTACTGATGTTAACTTCAGAACGCGTAGTGTGACGATGAATGGAAATACGTTTTGACACTCAAGACAGCTGCATTACCATTTCGTGTAATAGATGGTCACAAATCCCCAAAGAGGCTGTTTGTCTAAAGTAATAGAACGACGGTTTTGGTGAAACATAAACATGGAACCCATTCGATTTTACATTGTATTTACGTGTCCCATGCCTTGCATTTCTTTCCTATCTTCTCCTTGTAATCTCTAATACAGCTCCTGTTCAATGAATTGCCTTTGTACATCTCGGTGATGTCAATGAGAGTAGTGTCCCACCATATTGTTATTCCAGCAGCCGAGACACCCACTTTCAGTCACGTACAGAGGTTTGACAATAATAAGGTAACAGCGGGAGAAATACACGCTTCAAATAAATTTAGAGGCTAGCGAAGCTTACACATATGTTTCACCACCAACGGCACCCGTGCAATTACGTCAACACTTAGCACGTGTCAGTCGTAGCCAGAAAAGTGTTCTTCTGGCTACTTGTGAGTGCATTATGTCGCAGCTAAGTGAATTGGAACGTGGTAATACTGTCGATAACCACATATTGGTTGCTTTCGTAAGCAAGTGAGCTCCAGTATTTTGTGTTTCAAGAGGCACCGTATTGATAATTTATATCGAAAACGAGGAAAGTGGGAAAACAACATCATACGCTAAGTCACAATGCCTGACAGACTGTTATGACGAGGACTGTGCAGAAAAAAAAGTATAAGGCAGCTGCAAAAATCAATACAGAACTCAATGTCGCAATCGAAAGCCTCGTCAGTCCCATAAGCAGTATAACTGATGGACGACCTGGAATTCGAGAATCACTCATCAGTGGTGCAGATTCCCGTAACAGAGAAACGTGGCGCAATGGATGAACGTATTTTCTTCCGAGGAATGTCGTTTCCCACTGACTCGAGTTCACGTCCCAAAGGTGAAACGCGTAGGGTGTTCGCTGATTTTGGTAGGTGTATCGTGATATTCCTAGGGCCTCGCGGCTACTCTGCAATGTCACCTCTGCAAAGGGTTATGTGACCATTTAGACTAATCGGGTCCACCCCACAGAACAATGTTTGTTCCCTAATGTTGATGCTATGTTGCAAGACGACAGGATCCCTGTTCAAACAACTTGCATCCTTCAGGATTTTTTTTTAGAACAAGGATGACTTTCTTCTCCTCTAACAGCTATAGTCTTTAGATCTCAGTATTATTGTGGTGCACTGAGAGAACGAGGCGTGCTCGGTATCATCCTCCATCACGGTTACCTGAAATTTCCTATACAGGCCTCAGGACTTGGATTTATCCATTCCTAGCAGACTCAGAACTGTTTTAAGAGGCAACGAGTTTTCATACACCGTATTTTGGTTGTATTTCTGTTGTGTGCATATTTTTATTATAGAAATATATAGAAGTGAAACATGGAAGATAAGTAGTTTAGACAGATAGAAGCTTTCGAAATGTGGTGTACAGAAGAATTCTGAAGATTATATGGGTAGATCACATAACTAATGAGGAGGTATTGAATAGAATTGGGGAGAAGAGAAGTTTGTGGAACAACTTGACTGGAAGAAGGGATCGGTGGGTAGGACATTTTCTGAGGCATCAAGGGATCACCAATTAAGTACTGGAGGGCAGCGTGGAGGGTAAAAATCTTAGGGGGAGACCAAGAGATGAATACACTAAGCAGGTTCAGAAGGATGTAGGTAGCAGTAGGTACTGGGAGATGAAGAAGCTTGCACGGGATAGAGTAGCATGGAGAGATGCATCAAACCAATCTCTCGACTGAAGACCACAACAACAACAACAACATGTTTATGAAATCAATCACCTTGTTTCTCAATGAGATCACAAAAAATATTCAGAGAAATAAATCTAGGTGATTGTTTTTGAGAAAGAGAATCTTGAGCTCATCAAACAATCTACGTAGTTGAACTCTGACAGCATTTATGACACAAGTAAAACATAAATTTTGCTATCTAAAGGCTTACTTATGGTTTCCTTGAATATTATCGAACTCTTCCTGTCGCTCACATCTGTTTTTTATGTAAAGTTCGAATAGAAAATTGTGTTTAGAACGTCAGGTGGGAAAGACATCTTTGCTCAATTCAGTATGTGAGCTAGCAGAATTTTATTGCAATTACTATTGTGTCAAATTATGTTCTGCATGGACGAGCAGCATTTCTACCCTCTATTCGTTTGTGTACAGTGCACGAACACAAACTTTCAATTGAAGACGGTTGACGGAATGACAGGTGTGCGTTTTCCTTCCAAGAAGTATCAAGGGGGATTGTGAGATTACACTCTCCAGACACAACGTCGCTGGTTATCGGGCTCAGTTCGAAGAGGGACTCATCACTGAACAGAATTCTATTCCACTGAATGAGACTCTAGGCCGAAGAGGTGTCTCTAGGTACTCAGGACACATGTGGGGAAGGAATCTGATTGTCGTCTAGCACGCGGCCCGACAATGAGTATTGATGGTCTGGGGTGCCACTTCATTTCATATCAGGACCACTTTGTTTGTTATCCGCGGTACCCTTTCAGCACAGCGGCACGTTGACGCTATTATACCCCAGGGTTTGTTGCCGTTCACAGCAAGCCATCCTGGGCTTACATTTCAGCAGAATAATGCCTGCCCGCACACAGTGACAGCTTCTACTGCTTGTCTTCGTGCTTGTTAAACTCTGCCTTGGCCAGCAAAGTCTCCGGATCTCTCCGCAATTGAGAACGTTTGGGGTATACGGGCCAGTCCCTTCCAACCATCAGGTATTTTAATAATCTTCAAATGGCTCTGAGCACTATGGGACTCAACTGCTATGGTCATTAGTCCCCTAGAACTTGGAACTACTTAAACCTAACTAACCTAAGGACATCACACACATCCATGCCCGAGGCAGGATTCGAACCTGCGACCGTAGCAGTCGCACGGTTCCGGACTGCGCGCCTAGAACCGCGAGACCACCGCGGCCGGCCTTTTAATAATCTAAGTGCCTATTGTACAGGATATGCTGGGCAGGTTACAAGTGAGTGTGAACACACAGTGCACCAAACACTCATAACTATGGGCCTCTGCAGCCGACAACCCATACATGTATCAATGTTAACACCACAATATCTGCAACTAGAACTGGAATGGGCATGCAACCAGCAGCACTGGATGGTGGCGCAGTGGTGGAGTGTTGCAGGGTCTGATGAGCCTGATACCATCTTCATCATGCCCATGGAAGGGCACGAAGCCATCGTCTTGAAGAGGAACAGCTTCTTAACACCTGTACTGTTGATTGGAGACAAGCTGGCAGCTGTTTCCATTAAGCTCTGGGAAACATTTGTGTGGGTAACCATGGGTCCAATGGAGCTCGTGCAAATCACCATGATGGCCAGAGAGTATTGTACATTGGTTGCAGACCACGTACACCCGTTCGTGACAATCATATTTTTCGACGGCAGTGGTAGTTTTCAACAAGACAATGTACGTGTCAAAAGGCCAGGAGTGTGATGGAGTGGTACAGGGAACACAGTGGCAAGTTCCAGTTGGTGTGCTGGCCTCCCAACTCGCCAGATCTGAACCCGATCAAACACATCTGAAATGTGATTGAACATTGCGTCAAAGCATATATCCTCAGGAGGAAATCCAGAAATTCTATCAATCAACGCCGAACCGAATAACTGCTTGCATAAGGCCCACATTTTTTTGGCTTAGAGAGTACATTCATGTGCACATGCACTCAGTAGATATTATTAATCAAGCATAGAGATACCTGCTGCCAGAATAAAAGGTACTGTGTAGCTAATGAAATTTACTTTTGTTAGTGGAATGTTAAAGATATTTTTATGAACCGAGCTTATACGTTTTTAAGTACCATATTAACTGCTGCTACTTGGTGATGGTTTGTGGAACAAACGAAATAGAATTCATTACTCTGTTTAATAGGTGTATGATGAAGGAAATACGGAAGTAGTCTTTTAGAAGCGTCATTTCACAATATTTCTTGACGATCTTAGCTGCTTCGATTCACTGCTGATGTGGACGATATTTACTTTAGTGGCATTTATCTCTCGTCATCCAGAGTACTAATTTCCTTCTTCCCTTATAAATATATCGCCTATCCAATTACAAAAAAACACGTTTTTCTTTCAGATAACACTTTCTCGTACCACTGCACTTCAAGCAACGTATACCGTCACATTGTCCGCTCGCCAAAGACTACACTTCGATGCTGTTACAATCAATAAGATTTTTACCTAATCAGTGCAGTTCTCTTACACAAATATTAAAATATTTAAATACTTTTGTTTTCTCACTACACACACACCATTTAACTCCACTGGAGAGTTAAACTGACGATGAACAAAAAATCCCCAATTTGCTCGAAATATTATATGTTTCGGGAATTACTGGCTCCGTTTCCTTTTTCCGCGATCGTGTCAGCTTCGAGTATCTCAAGTGCGCCAATATTGTTCGCACTTGCAAATCGGACTTCGTGTAATCAAACAGCATGCAGGTCCTGAATAGTTATTAGAATTCCTAGGGCTCTCAGTGAGACAGCCGTAATGGTGCCTAAACAGACATGGCCCAAGAGGGTCATGCACCTTCGTACAATCAGATCCACCCGCACTTCCACTGTAAAACCTGTCAATAACATACAAAGGGTATTAGTGGTACAAAATAAAAGAATATGAAACGTTTGAACTACAATGAGTGATTATTGTCGTGTAAAGAAACTTACTTTCAAACATGTGTCTTAACAGATGACGACAAGGAGAAGACAAGGTAAAATATGTCAGACTCAAGACGGATATTGCTTTACAGCGAAATCTTATTTTCTAAACTGATTATTCCAGTCTTTATGCATTATGACTGTATGTTTCGTATACATGTGTGTTTTCTTCATTTCAAGACATAAGATTATTAAATTTGCCTTAAAAATAATATTATTAAAAACAAAAAAGACATAATTACCAATATTTTGTTATAACTACTAATTCTATGTTGTTTAAATTTACAGTATCACAAAATTAATAATATTTTCAATTACAACTTCGCTCAGAATGAAAATGGTCACGTTTGTGTTAACAGATTTCCAGCCGCGACTTTGCATTTTTCGTGCCGGCGATTGCGAATTACAGGCGTCGCGCATCTGCAGATGCTAAAACCACGACCGTCGACTGAAACAGTGTTACACATCGAGAAAGGCTGTAGTGCTGCTACTGCGGCCTGTTGGGGCAAACAGAATCACAGTCTCGCCAATTGCTCTCGGCTGCACCTATGTAGTATAACTTTTGTGTAGAACAAATCCATCGAAGTCTTTTCAGTGTTAGATAATTTCAGATAGCGTTATAAATGTTTAGAGGCAGAGTAAATAGTTTACTCAGACAAACATTAGTGTTTGCCAACCAGTCGCCACCCAGGGCACAGATAACTGTTTGTTGCGTATATTTGTATTGCCATTAGTTCATCAATTATTTGTCACCACGCTTAACACGTATTTTTGTCCTATTTCTTAATCAATAAACTTGTGCCATAACTTTTATAAAAGACCGATCCAGTGTTGATATAGAAATCACCCATCATCAATTGACAAAGATAATTACAAGGTCACCATTTCCTTAACATCATTTCAGCATTCAAGTTCATTTAGATTCTGATAAATGTGATAACCTCTATCAACAACAAACACAGTCGAAGGACAAAATCAATTTAGCTGACGCATGGGCGACGGCCGGAGTGGCCGAGCGGTTCAAGGCGCTTCAGTCTGGAACCGCGCGACCACTACGGTCGCAGGTTCGAATCCTGCCTCGGGCATGTATGTGTGTGATGTCCTTAGGTTAGTTAGGTTTAAGCAGTTGTAAGTTCTAGGGGACTGATGACCTCAGAAGTTACGTCCCGTAGTGCTCATAGCCATTTGAACCATTTGATGCGTGGGCCAAATAGTCAAGTGGAAGGCTTGCTGGTTAAAGTGATTTCTGTCAGGACATAAACTCATAGTCGCCTGTTGCCTTTCGAATCATACCGCAAGTCCAGTACAGTCTTACAATGTAAACAGTTTACCACATCAGTAATAGATGGCATTACTTATTACATAATTGTACAGCACATGTGTCTCTTAAATTACATTCTTGTCTTGACTTAACTGTTTTATTACGAGCTCTTGTAAACACACATTCATATCCTGACTGCGGTTCAACTCAGTCGTGATTTATCAGCTGACATTAGCGCTTCACTTCCATATAGCAACAGAGGTTTGTCGTAAAGTTAATAAGCATCGTCCGAAAGTGTTACATACGAACGCTGTCTCATCGGAAGGTGAAGAAAGGGCAGTTTCCATTTGGTGTGCTGAGGTATGCTAGTGGTGGTATGGACACTCCTAATCGTGGTGGTGACTCTGCTGATATATAAGAGAAGACTGCGTACCAGAAAGAAACGGCTAGGACCATTGAAGGAGATTCCATAGATTATCGTACTTGCGGATGTTAATAGTAACGAAATGAACATCGAATTCCATATGACGTCAAGACAGCACGTCATATAGGAGACATCGTAACGAGAAACTTCTGTCTCTTGAACGGAGGATATGTCATTAACTGTTACAGATTCAGATTACTCACACGCGCCTGGACGCTGGCCCACACACCCACCTACCCACCTGCACACACACACACACACACACACACACACACACACACACACACACACACACACACACACACACGTACGCACACACAGTTATTACAAACTTCCACCCTTCTCCTGATACACGGTACGAATTTCTTTCGCTCGTCCTCATTACCCGCTACAACACCCAGACGTCTACTTATAGCAGAATCGAAAGTGTCTCTCTCTCTCTCTCTGTGTAAGACCGGAGCGAAATTAAACGAAGCTTGCACCGCCGGGCCCTGGAAACGTTAAATTCCGGCATAAATCCGAGCGGTCCCCCGCCGCAATGACTGCCAACAGTCCCATTACAAGTTAAAGCCCGCTAAGAAATCTCCCGCGCTTCTTAATCTGCGACCAGAAGGCGCCGGCACAAGAGGCCTCGAAATTGAAATAATAATTCGGCGCAGAAGTGCCGTCGGAATTACTTGCTGAAGAGCCGCAATATCGCCGCGAGGCCAAACCGACTGCGCCCTTCCTCAGCCGAAGGGACGCCGCCCTATAAATGGCGATAAAAGGAGAGCCTGTTGCCGGAAAGATCGCGACTCTCTACAGCCGATCATTTCGTCTTTAGTCTTAAATTTTATCGGCATTTCGCGACGGTCTTTATTGAGTATTTTATACGATCCGTTTCTGGTACCTTCAACGAGAGTATCATTGGATGTAATCCAAGAAAACGTAATACGACGGCCCTTATCCGTTATGTGAGGAGAAAAGTAGGGCCGGATTTACATTGAGCGGCGCCCTAAGCTAAAGACGTTTCAGAAGACCCCACAAGCTGCTCTTCCTTGTTTTAGGCTTCCAACTTAGTTTTGTTTTCATACACTTTTGTTAGCATACAAAATTAAGACTCCATACTACAATAAATGTAATAACTATCTGAAATATTATTATTATTACTATTATTTAGGTGTTCTTCCACTTTACATTTTGTCATTCGGCGTCTTGCTTGTCCAGACGATGCTGTTAAGTCTGAATTACAATCATTTAATTTTTAACCTTTTTTTTATGTTCTTCGTTCATGATCGAACCAATCTTGTGATGCAGAACTCAGTAGGATGGAGATCTTATGCAGATGGTCGATGAAACAGTCATGTCCAGTTGTTAAGTATATGGCCATCACTTTGCTTCTTAGTCCGTCAGACTCTACATAGTCGCCTATGAGATTTTTCCAGATCTTACTCTCACATGTAATTTTTTGACTCGTTTTAATTTTCTTGTCGTTAATAATGCGTTTCAGTGCAAAATACGACATGTTGGTATTTCCGTCCTGTTTAACTTTTGTGCATTTTTTGACAAGAAAATCTGCTTTTTCATTACCATTTGGGCCACAGCAAGGTGGTATCCACTGAACTGCAGTTGCCGTATTCTCCTGTTGTAAACATTTAATTCCTTCTTCCACTTTTTAATTTCAACGATTTCTCGATCTTGTGCGTTCATAGCTGGCGATATCACTGTTCTGTAACAACATGTGACTGCTTTGTCGAATGTGTGTAAATAGTTGTTTTGATGACTTGTTGCTTATCTGATGGCTTCAATTTCAGCTTCAAATTTGAGTGGTGCGGTCCTCAAGTTCGATACAAAGAAAAAAAAAACTTTTCTGTATATTCCTATGCCAACGTTTCTTTGTTTTCCCCTTAAAGAACCATCTGTGTTGATGTGGAGCCAATGATTTTCAGCGTATCTCAGATTTATTGCTGACACCGCTGTAGCTCCCATTATTAACCTATCTGTTTTACTTTTTTTAATAATTATTCTCTATGTCTAGCAGATATCGCAACTGAGGAAGCAGAATTGGAGAGAGTGGGGAAAATAAATTTTTGAGCGTCAACTATCGGTAGGCGATACTATGCTGTTAGGTCTTGTACCTTCTGGCTGAAGCTAGTTTGTGCTCTCAACTGTTTACTATTACTGTTATATGGATCTTTATATTTCAACCATTTAATGTGACAGAGCACGAGAATTAGTTTCTCGAATTAAAGCAGTGCTGCCTTTTGAATGCTTATTTCAAGATTTCTAATGCTGTTAGAATTGTTGCGGATAAAAATAGGAGTTCATTTTGTCCATCGGTTGTAACTCTAAAAGCCTGGTGCTGGACGTTTTCCAACCTGTTGACATTTCTGTTGGTAGCTATAATAAATGCTTGGTTACCAAATTTTGAAATTAGTCTTATGTACGTTTTGAAGGTGTTACTGAGCACTGTGCTATTGGAAACAGTTAAAATGCAACACAGTGACCCCACATCTGAGAGTTATCCTTCTGCTGTGGAAAGGGAAACTGTATAGTAGTGGGAGGAGAATCGAGACTGACTCCATAGTGTTGCCTTTGGAATGCGAAGGCGATGTGTTGGAGGGAAACGCCATTTCGAGCTAATAAATATCATCGAAACGAATCAGACCGATTTGGTTTATTCACAGGAAAAGAAGAAGTAAATACGAGTAATGAGAAATCATGAATATAGAACACTAACCTAGAAATATTTTCAATACTTCTTTCCGGCAAAATCGTCGATTATTTCATCGTAACTATTAATCATGTTCATAATTTCACTTTTTGTTTTCAGTACAGATAATGCGTTACATCTTCCTTGGAAAGAAGTAATCCGAAGGCATTTCTCGAATCCTTTTAAAGCATAAAACGACCTTTTGTCGGAAAAAGTAGAAACTGTTGTTGACAAAGGTATTTTGTGCGCAATCATAACTTTCGGATATAATTCGCCTCGTTACTTTTCTTGCAGGAACAACAGGAGCTTCCACAGACATCATTATCCATCTCTGTTCATAGTACTATCCAAATATAACTCAAGGTCGAAACGTTCGCTTTGTACGCGCGTATGCAAATTGCATGGGCACAAACTTTGCCGTATTCCGCATTTAGGACAATACACTTGGAGTTCTAATCTCAAAGGTCAGCAAAAGATCCATAATTAATTGGCTACTATGGTTCAAATGGTTCAAATGGCTCTGAGCACTATGGGGCTCAACTTCTGAGGCCATCAGTCCCCTAGAACTTAGAACTACTTAAACCTGACTAACCTAAGGACATCACACACATACATGCCCGAGGCAGGATTCGAACCTGCGACCGTAGCGGTCGCGCTGTTCCAGACTGTAGGACCTAGAACCGCTCGGCCACTCCGGCCGGCTTAATTGGCTACTATCATCAGATCATTAGCCTCAAAAAATTTTCAATTGCTGATTTCAATAGGCCGTGAGAGTAGCTAGAAGAGAGAGGATTTATTAGTTTATTTATTGTGGCTACGAAGTCTTTCGCGACGTATTTCTTGAATAAAAATCTCTCGGTTTACATGCCGCGTCAATTCTGGATAAAACTCCAAGCTTTCGACCACTACCTCCATGGTCGTCGTCAGGGCTAAAACTGACTGTCGTGAACTAGCGAGGTTCCCACTTTTATATGCGAAGGACGGCTTCTGATTGGCTGGAATACGTCATAGCAACAGCGATATGGCGCGTAGTGAAGTGGTGCCCTCTACTTCCATAGATGTAGTTTCTATCCTGCGTTGCTTGCAGCGCCATCCCTTGAATCAGGAGGTAAAGTGCGGGAAGTTTTTCTCTGCGATTTTTCTTTATCCAGTGCACTCTTCCAAGTGTTGCTAAGTGCATAGCCGTTGTCTCTGTTGAAGTTATTATCGCTGAGTCTAATTTCGACTGCTTCTCGGATCACAGAGTCCCAGTAATTCGATGCATCTCTGTTCACCAAAGTACCTGTGGATGACACCTTACAACTGTTGGCTGCTCATTTTTCCTCAGAAATTTTGAAGTTGTTCCGGCATACCTTGACGACCACTTACTTTTTATACAGTGGAAATTATTATGAAATGACGGATGGAACAGATATGGGTTCGCCGCTGTCACCAGCTATAGCGAATTTTTTCATGGAGGACTTTGAAGAACGAGCGTTGAACAGTGCTCACCTCCGCCCATCATGCTTCTACAGATACGTCGACGATACTTTTTTAATCTGGCCACACGGCAGGGACACGCTGCAGCAGTTCGTCGAACATTTAAATGGTGTAGATCCAAACATAAAATTTACATTGGAGGTAGAGAAGGAAGGGAAGTTACCTTTTTTAGATGTGTTGGTAGAGCGAAAGCCGGCTGGACGACTGGGCCATTCTGTGTACAGGAAGCCAACCCATACAGACTTATATCTGCATAGCCATAGCTTCCATCATCCGTCTCAGAAGAGAGCTGTGCTGAATACTTTAGTACACAGAGCCAGGACTATTTCCGACAAGGACAACCTCGTTCCCGAGATTAGCCATTTGACGACTGTTTTCAAGAGGAATGGTTATTCTGCCGGTGAAATTAAATCAGTATTGTCCAAGAAAGTCAGACACGATGCCAGCCATATACAAGAAGAGGACCAACACATAGCGCGGCTTCCTTTTTGCGGTGCTACAACGAGCAAGATAGCCAGAGTCCTGAAGAGGCAAGGAATAAAACCAGTTTTCCGACCACCTAGGAAAATTAAGGAAATGTTGAGATCAGTCAAAGGTAGTCTCGGCGTAAGAGTGCCGGGAATTTATACTATTCCTTGCGAATGCGGCAATAATTACGTGGGCCAGTCTGTAAGAACCGTTGCCGACCGCTGCATCGAGCAACAGCGCCACCTGAAATACAGGTATTTGGAAAAATCAGCGGTGGCTGAACATAGCCTGCTTAACAAGCATAAGATTTTATTTGAAGAAACCAGAGTAATAGCCCACGCATCGAATTACTGGGACTCTGTGATTCGAGAAGCAGTCGAAATTAGACTCAGCGATAATAACTTTAACAGAGACAACGGCTATGCACTTAGCAACACTTGGAAGAGTGCACTGGATAAAGAAAAATCGCAGAGAAAAACTTCCCGCACTTTACCTCCTGATTCAAGGGATGGCGCTGCAAGCAACGCAGGATTGAAACTACATCTATGGAAGTAGAGGGCACCACTTCACTACGCGTCATATCGCTGTTGCTATGACGTATTCCAGCCAATCAGAAGCCGTCCTTCGCATATAAAAGTGGGAACCTCGCTAGTTCACGACAGTCAGTTTTAGCCCTGACGACGACCATGGAGGTAGTGGTCGAAAGCTTGGAGTTTTATCCAGAATTGACGCGGCATGTACACCGAGAGATTTTTATTCTAGTTTATTTATTGTTCACGTTTAATCTTTCTTGTAGATAGTGTATTTTTAGCGTAGTGGTTATAGTGTAGGTGATGACTTTTATGTCACCTAACTAGGGCCACGGTGATGTAGATGTTTCGATCTGCCTGGCGTCTTAACCAAGCAGTGTCACATCTAATCCACAGCCAAGCCCAAATCCGAAAGCAGGATCGTCGATGAAGTTCAGCACAACACTCAGAGCACTTTCATTGCTGACGCCAACGAACAGCGAAACTAGATATGATCACCAGCTCAGAGAGTGCAGCCGAGGTATTTATTAAAACTTCGAATAACCCAGAATGCTGCTATTTATATAAACATCAAATGTTCAAGAATAGACAAACATTACAAGCATAAGATGTTACAAGAACCTTCCAGAGAAGATAAATGTCGAGAGGGCGTGCTAAAAAGTACTGCCTCCGACTTTTTTATTCTGTTCCTAACATCGACTGGGTTATTACATGTCATACATATTACTCGCTTGACTTTACCGTTTCGATGATGCCAGATATAACCCTCTGTCACTAGAGGGCTCGAAATTGAAGCGTGTAACATGGCGGCGTTTAACGTAATCATGTCGGTGCGTGAGAGACAACGCGCTTTACTCGAGTTTCTAAGTACAGAACACGTTCTTCGACACATGTAGCATCCTCTTCTTTTGCATGACAGTGCCATACCACACAGGAGCGCTGCGACATCTGCAACAGCCCAGTGCTTTGGGTTCATTGTCTTCCATGAGTCTCAGTACAGCCCCGACTTGGCCTCATCCGATTTTCATCTGTTTCCAAAATTTAAAAAACACATTCACTTTCATAGTGATGAAGTGGACCATGCAGAGGTGAGGTTGTGGTTCCATTATAGGAGTCCAACATTCTACAGTGGTATTATCAACAAATTGGTCTTCCCTTGAGAGAAATGTGTTCGTCGCCAGGGTGAGTATGTTGAGAAAAAAATATTTAGACGTGAAGAATAAAAATGTAGGAAGTTAGTAAACTTGTCTTATTTAAGGTGAGTACGTTTGGTGAAATTGGTAAAAAATTACATTTTCCGATTATTACCTGTTAATAATATGTTATCCCTCCTGAATAATTTCATACTTTATTTGTCAATTAACTCCCATTAGTAATGAAATTTTTAACAGTTTAAAGTTAATAGCGCAAGTGCAGAAAAATCCAATCCTTCTGCATTGACTTCCTTAAGTATCTCTATCCCCGGAACTATTCAATCTAGAAGGCTGTGGTTTTCAGCTATTTATTCCTTGAATTCATTTTAATGTTCGTGTTAAGAGGTTGGATGCAGTGTGTAAACAGAAATGGCGGTATTGAAAGTGCATTTTGGGGAGATTCTAAGTAGTAAGGGAAGACTTAGAGATAAAAACACTGATGAACACCAGCAGTATTATGGAATGGCAATAAGAAACAATACACATTACCTGCAAGGGTTGAAAAGAGCAGTGTGGTCTACATTCTTCCACAAAATATCCACTGATGATACACCTATAAATGACCTTTGCCCACGTATTGATGATTCATGGTGCAAGTGCCGCAAAGCTTAGGCAGCGGGTACAGAGGAACAAAAACAGCATGCTATTTGCAGTGATGGAAGCTATTGAACCGATATAGAGATAGTTAGCTCATCCTGACCTTCTGTCCAAATGTCTCCATTGTCGAACGCAAAACCCGAATGAGCCTTTCAACAACGTCATTTACCCCTGCATACCAAAAAAATCTTTGTAGGAATGAAAACTCTATGCTTGGGTGTTTAAGACGTTATGATAACGTTTAATGATAGTAATAAGGGACGAATTAGGTTACTAGAGCAAGTTGGTATCACTCCAGGACCCAAAACATTGCAAGCCTTCAAGCGAATGGATCGACTCAGGATCATGAAAGCCCAGCGTCCAGCAGAGAAAATGACTAAAGAAGCAAGAGGCAAGAAAAGGAAGAAACTTTCAGATTTGCAGGGCCATCAAGAACAGCGTCCAGATAAGGCTGATTACGGGCCTGGTTGTTTCTAGGAGCTAGCCTGCCGCAATATGTGAGTTAATATCAAATGAAACGTTTAAACTTGATTTCCTGAAAATGATTTTTTTAAATATCCATTATCTGATTAACTATTACGGATACGTACATCTAATTTTACACTACGTTATCTCTTAGTATACTACTGCTGCTGAACCACAAAAACATTTCTACCTATAATGGTTTTTTATACACAGAGACAAAAAAGTGAACATAGATTTTAAAAAATCATAACAAACTAACTATTTATCTGCATGTTATGATTCTGGTTAACTAATCCGAAAAGGAGTGAAACTAACCTTCCAAAATATTTCAGATATCTATCTGTCAAAGATTCGGAGATAATGGGTCATCAAAATTTGCAAATTTAGCACTGTAGGTGTAGGATAGAGGGTCTACGTATTCCCCTTAAAAAGCTTTCAGATTTTTCACACACAAAATTCGGGGGTATTAATCTTCTCAGCACGCCTTCGTAAACAAAAAATAATTCCTAGTGATCAGGTGTGAAATGGTGGCCCACAGCATGGAAGCCAGCAATACCAAGCAATATATCGCACTGCATACGTCAGTGCGGGCACCATATGTTCCATATAACATTGTATACATTGTGGTAAAATTTTTACATTTTGCTACGCAATATTGTTTCATTTTTCTGCCACTAGTCTGTGGCTGTTTTGATGAGAGTACTAGACACGTTTGCTTGGAAGGAAGGGTTTGCATTTTTCTCATATGAAAGGTGTGCTCCCTGTTTGGTCTCCAATTCCCGTTTGTTGGTAGAAGACAGCCAGTGAGTTAGTCTCAGCAGGATAGAGGAACATCCCCAGCAATATGGGTAGTTTCACTGGAGTAGGCCTGCAGCCTGCTCCATACTTTTGTTGGCTAGAGCCGCCGACTCTGCTTGTTGAGGGGAAAGACTGCCGTGACCCCATTGCCAGTCTCCAGACATTTTCCCCTTTCCTGAACGGACAGCACAGGAGAGGATTCCGCACCACCACCCAACCATCCTGAGAAAGTCATTTGCTTTCGCTCCAAAATTTTGGTTCGTCGAACTGAATGAGCCAGCAAAGCTACCGTGTTTGGCACAAGGAGGTTTTTAAATGAGGCTCCACGCCAGTACCACACTTCCGTTTGTTGAGGTGTGTTTTACCCATATAGAGTAGAAAGTTTCTGCTACATTCTCCTGTTTTTACGTGTAGTAAGCAGTATTTTCATTCTTCACATTCCCAAAAACATTGAGTCGTCTCTTCGATGTTCATCTATTAGGAAATTGGGTAATTGAGGGTTGTAAACTACGTTTCAGCGCTATTCGGCTTCCGGCTGCAGTCTGACGCTGATTGGCACACGCTAGCCGATTTTTGGGGAAATGTGTCTCAATTGCAGTTTTGTGATCCATATTCTGATCAGCTCGCAACCTCCTTGTTCTGCTACGCAACTCGTGTTGTCTATTTGATTATAATTATTGGTCTCTTTTGTCTCGTTAAGTTAGGATTCTCAAGCTGCCCAGATCAGGAAATGTTGCTGCGTTTTCTCCATGCAGTCTTCCATAATATTTGTGTCTCCCCTCCCTCACAATGTTAGCTTTATTTTCTGTAATTCCTATTGAGAATTTAGCGACCATTGCGCCATACCACTATTTTTTTGTGAACTGTGTGCATTACAAAGAGCAAACAAAAATCTGTTATACTCAGAATAGGCATGCACCTAACGGTTCTCAATTGTTCTACACACAAGCAACAAACATAACCTGTTATAGAGTGAGGAGACAAATGTCATGCGATGACGATGTGCACACATACAAATGCCGGTAATACCGCGTACGGAACGTATAAAAGTGCATCACGTAATTCATGTGAATGATTTCTGACCTGGTTATAGCCGCACAATAGGAATTAACAGACTCTGACCTTCGAATGGTAGTTGGAGCTAAATACATGGGATACTCCGTTTCGGCTATCGTTTGGGAATTCAGTATTCCAAGATTCACAGTGTCAAGAGGGAACTGAAAATACCAAATTCCAGGCATTACCTCTCACCGCGGACTACGCAGTGGCCGACAGCCTTCACATAACGACCGAGAGCTGTAGCGTGTGCGTGGAGTTGTCAGTGCTAACATCCAAGCAACATCACGTGAAATAACCGCGGAAACCAGTGTGGGTGGTACGACGAAAGTATTCGTTACGACAGTGCGGCGAAATTTTTACGCTAATGGGCTATGACAGCAGACGACTGACGAAACTGCCTTTCCTAGCAGAGCGATATCGCCTACAGCGGCTCTCCTGGGCTCGTGACCGTATCGGCTGGATCCCAGAAGATTGGAAAATAGTCGCCTTATCAAATGACTCTCGGGTTCAGTTGATAAGAGCTGATGGTAGAGTACGAGCGTGACCCGGCACTGTGCCCGCTTGTGATGGCTCCACTAAACGTGGTCTGTGTTAACATGGAACACTCTGCGTCCTCTGGTCCAACTGAACAGATCATTGACTGGAAATGGTAATGTTCTGCTACGTCCATTAGCAGCTACTCATTGACTTCATGTTCCCAAACAACGACCAATTTTTTATGGATGACAATGCACCATGTCACTGGCCCACAGTTGTTGCCGACTGGTTTGAAGAACATTCTGGACACTTCGAGCGAATGATTTGGCCACCAAAATCGCCAGACATAAATCCTATCGAACATTTCTGGGACGTAATCGCGAGTCAGATCGTGTACAAAATCCTGCATGCTCTCGCAGTTCTTATACAGGCAGCACGGCTCAATATTTGCGCATTGGACTTCCAGCGAAGTGTTGAGTCCATTCCACGTCGAGCTGCTGAACTGCGACGGGGAAATGGGGGTCCTACACGATAATAGCAGGTATCCCATGACTTTCGTCACCTCATTGTGATGTGTGTACAGACGCCTAACACAGTGACCATCTATTCAGGGTTAAAGAGAGCCCTCGTCAAGTTTCAGTAAGACGCATAACATAATTACATGAAATTTACAATGACTTTTGGTATAACAGCATCATATTCTTTAACGAACCACTCTAAATTACTGTGAAGGAACAAGATACGAATCTTAAAGACGAAAAATTGTTAATTACATGTTTTGTTAAGAAGTATATCTACTCACTACGATAAGGAACTTTGGCACGCAAATTCTGGCTCATCCGCAATTCTGGAGGCACCCCACATGATAGTTTACTACTATACTGTCCACCATTACTACACTGCAGATATTTTAATTTGTAATTCTACGCTACATTACAGTACTGCGATGGGAGTTAGAAGTAGATTCCTCATTTTCCTGGTTTATTCCCGACAATTAGTCCTTCGCGCAATGAGACAAACCTCAGAAGTCACAGGACCTTTGACGCTACACCGCACTTGGTCGTTATTCCCCCCAAGAAGCTGCAGAAAGTGGAAGGCTTTCAGTAAGTCCTTCCTGGTACTCATCTGCTCAGTGCTTCCTGAACGACGTTGTTGCGTATCCTGCACTGTTGCGTCTCGTCATGCTATCTAGATTATTTCAGTCTCTCTCCGTCTCCTTCTCTCTCTCACTCTTTCAGCCAACGGGTTAGTAGTTCATCAGGTTACCTTCCATTCAGAAGACTGTTGCACGCTGCGACTGTTATATTGACTTGTACATAATAGATTTCAGCTATAAGTAGTCCTTTTTGAAATTTTATTGGCACATGTACATTTCAGCTAGCAACTAGCATTCTCAATGCACTATCATTTCTGATCAATGCATGTATTGCCTGTTCCATCCGCCCCGTGCCCCGTGGCCAACCGTACAATTTGAACGTCCTAACGCCAACCGTTCAAAAGTTACGACAATTTTATTTCATGTAGTTGTTGTTCTTGTGGTCTTCAGTCCAGAGACTGATTTGATGCCGCTCTCCATGTTACTCTATCCTGTGCAAGTTTCTTCATCTCCGAGTAACTACTACAACCTACATACTTCTGAATCTGCTTAGTGTACTCGCCTCTCGGTTTCCCTCTACGATTTTTACCCTGCACACATCCCTCCAGTACTAAACTGGTGATCCCTTGATGCCTCAGTACGTGTCCTACCAAACGATCCCTTCTTTTACTCAGGTTGTGTCACAAATTCCTTTTCTCCCCAGTTCTGTTCAGTATATCCTCATCAGTTACAACATCTACCCGTCTAAACTTCAGCATTCTTTTGTAGCACCACATTTCGAAAATTTCTATTCTCTTCTTGTCTAAACTATTTATCGTCCATGTTTCACTTCCATACATGGATGCACTCCATACAAATAATTTCAGAAAATACTTCCTGACACTTAAATTTTTACTCTATGTCAACAAAGCTCTCTTGTTCAGAAACGCTTTACATGCCACAACCAGTCTACATTTTAAATCCTCTCTACTTCGACCATAATCAGTTATTTTGCTTCCCAAACAACAAAACTCATCTACCACTTTCAGTGTCTGATTTCCCAATCCAATTCCCTAAGCATCACCTGATTTAATTCGACTACATTCAATTATCCTCGTTTTGCTTTTATTGGTGTTCATCTTATGTCCTCCTTTAAAGAAACTGTCTATTGTGTTCGACTGCTCTTTCAGGTCCTTTGCTGTCTCTGACAGAATTATTGTGTCATCCGCCAACTTCGAAGTTTTTATTTCTTCTCTATAATTACAACGTCATCGACAAACTTCAAAGTTTTTATTTCTTCTCCATGGATTTAAATTCCCACTCCAAATTTTTCTTTTGTTTTCTTTACTGCTTGCTCAATATACAGATTGAATAACATCAGGGATAGGCTACAACCCTGGCTTACTCCCTTCTCAAACACTGCCTCTCTTGACGCCCCTCGACTCTTATAACCATAGTCTGGTTCTATACAATTTGTAAATATCCTTTCACTTTCTGTATTTTACCCTTCCCACCTTCAGAATTTGAAAGACAGTATTGCAGTCAGCATTGTCAGAAGCTTTCTCTAAATTTACAAATGCTAGAAACGTGGGTTTGCCTTTCGTTGATCTATCTTCTAAGATAAGTCTTAGGATCAGTATTGCCTCACGTATTACAACATTTCTACCGAATCCAAGCAGGTCTTCCCCGAGTTCGGCTTCTATTATTTTTTCCATTCGTTTGTAAAGTATTCATGTTAATAATTTGTAACCATGACTTATGAAATTGATAGTTCGGAAATTTTCACACCTGTCCACACCTGCTTTCTTTGGAACTGAAATTATTATATTTTTCTTCAAGTCTGAGGATGTTTCACCTGTCTCAGATGGTTGAGTTTTGTCATCGCTTGCTCTCCCAAGGCTATTAGTAGTTCTAATGGGATGTTGTCTACTCCCAGGGCCTTTTCTTGACTTAAGTCTGTCAGTGCTCTGTCCAGTTCTTCGCACAGTATCGTATCTCCCATTTCATCTTCATCTACATCCTCTTCCATTTCCATAATTTTGGCCTCAAGTACATCGCCCTTGTATAGACCCTCTATGTACTCCTTCCACATTTCTGCTTTCCCTTCTTTGCTTAGGACTGGTTTTCATTCTGAGCGCTTGATATTCATACAGGTGCGTCTCTTTTCTCCAAACGTCTCCCTAATTTCTCTGTAGGCAGTATCTATCTTACCCCTACTGATATATGCCTCTACATCTTTACATGTGTCCTCTAGCCGTCCTTGCTTAGCCGTTTTTCACTTCCTGTCGATCTCATTTTTGATACGTTTGTTTTCCTTGCCGCCTGCTCCATTTACTGAATTTTTATATTTTCTCCTTTCATCAATTAAATCAACCAATTCGTCTGTTTTATATAAATGTATCGGGTCGAATGCGTACAGGCCTTCAATTTTAGATGGGTGTTTCCTTCCCATTTTACTGATATCTTGGTTTCTAGGGCACTAGACAAGTAATCTAAAGTAGTTTCGTTTTCCATACATGAGAGGGGTGTATAATCAGTAATGCAAGCCATTTCCTTCCTGAAAACAGGTAGGATTTATTCAGAATTCCAGTACACCATATTATTACTCTCTCTTTTGATGACAAAACCATACTTTTCGACATAATCTCCGGTCAGTGCGACTGTCTTATGCCACCTTAGTGGGATTGCCTTTATGCCGGCACTCTACTGGTCGACGTCGGAGTCAACGTCTTGCTGCATCAGTAACCCCCCCTTCATCCAAGTACTGCTTCGTGTGGAGTGCATTTTTCACTGGCCAAGTGGAAGTCACAACGTGTAAGATCCGTCCTTTAGGCTGTGTAACCTCCCCCCCAGTTTCGCACCGAACTATATTATTCGCATACGCTGTAGGTGAAGTTATATTTTAATTCTTTTAGCATAATATATATCTTTCCTCCTTGTCATGAGACTCATTGTTGTGCACTTCCGTTATTGTGAAAACTACTAAATGATAACATCTCCTTTCTTAAATGCTGGAATTTATTAATTAAATCATTCAAAAAAAATGGTTCAAATGGCTCTGAGCACTCTGGGACTCAACTTCTGAGGTCATTAGTCCCCTGGAACTTAGAACTAGTTAAACCTAACTAACCTAAGGACATCACAAACATCCATGCCCGAGGCAGGATTCGAACCTGCGACCATAGCGGTCTTGCGGTTCCAGACTGCAGCGCCTTTAACCGCACGGCCACTTCGGCCGGCATAAATCATTCAATTTATAAACATTTATGAACATTGTGCCATTCTGCACTCATCTCCGGCCTCGCTACCGATCAACATCTCTCTCTAGCCTCTCGCACATTGATGACTGCACTGCGGTCTATGCTTAAATCATGTATGATCTCTGCATAGTGCATAATCGATACTACGTAACGGTACTGTACCCTTACAGCTGGATGAGGAAGAAGAGTCCAATGAAGTTTTGTGAACTCCTCTCGGGTACACTGACTTGAGAGTGGCCTTGCGTTGTTGTGGAGAAGGAGACAAAAAATGGTTCAAATGGCTCTGAGCACTATGGGTCTTAACTTCTGAGGTCATCAGACCCCTAGAACTTAGAACTGCTTAAACCCAACTAACCTAAGGACATCACACACATCCATGCCCGAGGCAGGATTCGAACCTGCGACCGTAGCGGTCGAGCGGCTCGAGAATGAGGCCCTAGTTACACGACATTTACATTTATTTTATCACTAACGTTGATTTGCAGTAGGGCTTTCGAACATATGGTGTGTTCGAAAATTATGAATTACTTCGAAGAAAACGGTTTATTGACACATAGTCATCACGGATTCAGAAAACATCGTTCTTGTGAAAGACAACTCGTTCTTTAAACTCATGATGTAATGAGTGCTATCGACAGGGGATGTCAAATTGATTCTATGTTTTTAGTTTTCCAGAAGACTTTCGACACCGTTGCTCACAAGAGTCTCCTAACCAAACTGCGAGCCTATGGAATACCGCCTCAGTTGGATTCATGATTTCCTTTCAGAAAGGTCACAGTTCATAGTAACAGACGGAAAGCCATCGAACTAAACAAAATTAATAACCGGCGTTCCCCAAGGAAGTGTTATAGGCCCTCTATTGTTCCTGACCTGTATTAACGACATTGGAGACAATCTGAGTAGCTCTCTCAGCTTCTTTGCAGATGATACTGTCATTTACCGTCTTGTAAAGTCATCAGGTGACCAACACGAGTCGCAAAATGATTTAGATAAGGAATTTGTATGTTGCGAAAAGTGGCCATTGACCCTGAATAAAGGAAAGTGTGAAGTTATTCACAGGGGTACTGAAAGATATCCGCTAAATTTCGATTAAGCGATAAATCACACAAACCTGAAGGCTGAAAACTCAACTAAATACGTAGGGATTACAATTATAAATTACCAAAATTGGAAGGATCACCTCCAACTGCGCAACGCTACGCGCTGTTAACAGCCAATTGCCCAACACTACAATAGCGATTATTGCAACAACGCCGACCAGCCTCAGACTGCACACAGCCCAGTCAGTGATTTTCATAAAGAGCGCTATGTGGCGTTACCAATAAAAAAACCTAAACAGCGTACTTACATAGCCCCCATGTTCCCCACAAAAAATTTTACAAATTGTTTTGGGCAGTGGCCAATACAGATTTGAAAAAAATTTTTCATAATTACAATAACAAAGATTTCAAATGCACACACTTATTGATACAATGTTGGTCAAAAGCTAAAATTTTCTCACAGTCCATAAAGACAGTCCTGATCGTTCATCACAGTAAAATAGCAGTGTTTTTCTCAACGTCTGAGCAGTAAAAGAAAATACACACGGAAGTAGGGGATTTCCATGCAGTCTTGAAGTAGTGTTGTCCTTCCAACAGAAAGACAGTACTGACTCTTGACATGCAGACAGCTAATGGGCCACAACAGACTCACAGCAGAGTCAGTCGAAGTTTTGAAGAATATTGGTAGTTAGGTCATCACAGAGCAGACCCACTGTAGTCCTGGTAGAGATTATGGTATTGGTGGGCCACCAGAGGTGCAGACCCACTGCAGTCCTTGTAGAAATAATGGTATTGGTGGGCCATCAAAGGTGCAGACCCACTTCAGTCCTTGTAGAGACGGCCAGCAGCCATCTGTTACGACTGTGCAGGTGCACAATCACCATCGAAGAGTCTTGTACTATATAGCAAGTCCATAAACCACCACTTGTGTACTCACAAAGTTTTTGGAATTGTAATGGTCCTTAGAACCAGCAATTCTATCATCCAGTCCCTTGCTGAATTATTAACACACGTGCAAACACTAACAGTCCCAACTTCTCATATATTGTGCATATATTATGACCAACAGAAACGTGTGCACAGAAATGAATGCTTACATGTTACTTAATTTGCTAAACTGGTGTCCATTACAATTTTATAACATGAGAATACAATTACAAAGATACAGAAAACATTATTAAAACATAATAATACAGATTACATTTGTAGTAATACAGGCTTTACAAAAGAATAGAAATAAACATATACATCAGTGTTAAGGAATTATCACATAAGTAAATATATAAAATAATGAGACTAATTTTCGAAACATTAATTTCACATATGAGCATTGAAACAGAACAGAATAAATAATGTCTAAACATCTCTACAAAGTAAATAACATATTATTAGGAAAATTCTACAACATAACTCTTATTAGCTAAACACATAAAGGCAGGAAAAACACAAATACACAAGGGTACACAAACACATAGGCGGATAACACAAAAGGAAAGGACAGGGTTCGTTTTCTTTGTAACATTTTGTACTGCAGTATTTTGCAAACAATTTTATTTTTTTCCCCAAAAGTCCTATCTATACCTGCTTTCTGTACTTTTTTCGTATAACTTCTCAATGCATTTCTTCCAATCCATCGCAACTCATTCCCTTATATAGTCTACCCACTCTTAAGCTAACTTAAATCTACTGAGCTGAGATGCATAAACTAAGGGACGAGGTAATGCAGCAACACATAACATATTAACACAAACAGCAATGACAAAAAATGCAAATTGGCAGAGCAAGCAGCAGTATATCTAAATTAGCAAAGCAAATGCAATATTACAACTAGTATAAGGCAATGTGCAGCAACAAGAAAAATATATCAGTAGTAAAACTGGCTTAACAGGATAATACAAAGTGAAATTTAGTAGCACTATGCCTGGCAAACAGCAGCAGCAAATGCAATAACGTATATCTAAACATGACAAAGCTCAAGCAGAAAAAATATTACACTAAAGGTGGCCATGTCTAATACCTATGTCACATCTTAACACTAGAGTGATGCATCACTGTAACTTACTCTAGCAGACAAGTTACCAAGTCACTGACAAAAATTATGTATGCAATTCCT
Organism: Schistocerca nitens; assembly: GCF_023898315.1. Lineage (NCBI taxonomy): Eukaryota > Metazoa > Arthropoda > Insecta > Orthoptera > Acrididae > Schistocerca > Schistocerca nitens. Next base: position 109,091,849 of record NC_064622.1, on the reverse strand, counting down.
GTGAAGTGAAAATGTCTTTTTGTGCTCCCTCGTTTTTTTGGAAGTAGATCATAAAATTATTATTTACTGGATCCGTAGGCATAAAATATCTATATTAGTACATCTATTAAATTTTATTTTAACCAATGCTGCAGTGCAGCTAGAAACTTGATATTAAACGATATGAGCAAATATATACAAAGCAATGTGTGAAACGGCATTCACTAGGCAAATGGCGTCTCCAAAGGCAGTAAAAAATCTCTCAACTAGAAAGACAATACATGTAAAAATGTTTCTAATCATTTCATTAGGTAATTTAGTAAATATCATAACTTAAGACCTCCATAGTGTAATTATATGTTTTCAAGTTTGGGCGTGTCGTATTTCCGATGCTTTCTACAAAGAAATCTCAATAGCGAGGATAATGGCCTCTTTTTTTTTCTCCACCTGTGCCTCTGAAAGGCACACATTAATGGCATTTTTCCAGGCGACTGTCACGCAGCTGGGTGCTTACAGTGACCTACCTTCCTTACCGAAATATTTACGATATCAGTTTCCGCTACAGTGACAGTTTGATACAAATAAAATTTCACAGGTCGAAATATTTGCGTTACAAATTTGTAGAAACAAAATCCTATGAATATAACAGTGTCCAAAAAAATTTCGCCTGCATTGTGATACATTCACGCATTTACACACATTTCATAACTCTTAAAGTACCAGTCTTGGTTTCCAACATCCTTTTTCACAAATCAGAGTCCCTAACCACTACTCATTATTCCTTACCTTATTACAAATTTCATCATAATAAATATGTAGCATAATCAACTTCCTCATATGGCATCAGCTTCTTGATCATAAACGTACCTCAACAGCATAATACACATTGTCATCATAATAATAACATCATAAAAACTCAGCGAAATCTCAAAAACGTCGTAGCTTTCTGCAATAATTTCAAAACCTACAAAATTCACTGCTCATTTCAATAGTGTCATCTACCTCAATCGTACATTAAAAATAGTGATCCCATACCAAATATATCATTCAAAAGCTCTCATAGTATCACAATGGTTCCGAAAAAAATATGAACAGTTCACTAAGTACAGACAAGTTATCCAACTGTGTAATTGCATAAACATGTGTCACTGACGTGGTAAAAAACAATGTTTGTTTCTCTGTTAAATAATCAGATAGCTGTGTAATTCTGCGTTAGAGAAATATGGTACCGATGTGTAAAGTTGTATAAGCAAATACAATATTAGCTAGGGCTCCTTGTGCTTGCCAAAAACATGATACACGAAGTAAGCGTGTACCCCCTGAGGATTAAAGTAATTCTACCCTCAGGTGTTACAGATTACAGCAATGGAATGAAATGTATCACGGAAAACTTTCTTTGTAATTAAAAAATCTAGAAAAATAAATGGTTTAAGCACAAAATTAATCACTCAAATGCGTCTCCTGTAGCGCTAAATGTGAGTCTTGCTGTAAGATAATTCTGTGGAAGTGTCGTAGTTATCGTCCTCTGTAAGTAAAGTTCTGCTGAAGTCAATGCACTTACCTCATCATAAACAAAAGTGAAATGCTTTGCGTATAGGTATCGTAGTTATTACGTACCTTACCGTAATCAAGAAAGTACTATAATGTAACGTACTGTTGTGCTAGGGAAAAGGCTGTCTCATTGCAGCTATACCACAAAAGTTACTACTAAAACATGTTTTACTTTCCAGAATAATACAGAAAAACTGTGCAGATATAAAACAGATACACCGCAAAAGCAACAATGTAAATTGTGTCACACATTAATAGCGTCGTGATATAGTCGTATAGCTGTACAATAAACTAACCACTGTGTCATCTGGTATCTCTCAGAAAACACTTTAAATCCATAATGTACTTTCAAGTAAACCAAAATGTTGCTGTAAAATCTCATTAGCAGTACTGTCATAAGTAAGCCTGATAGTCGTTTCGTAATCGTGCAACTAACAAGCAAGAATGTACAAATAACAACACTGTGTTGTCTGTTCACTATAACAATGCACTCGTAAATACTGTCTAAATATGTTCCCTATGTTCTAGACTGGATAGTTAACTTCAAAACATTGTTGCACGTTAACAGTTTCTAAGTCTGACGAAGCATACAAGTAACGTGAATTGAAAAGTTTTATGCAATGACTAAGTTAAAAAGCAGATTATCTTTCAATAAACGGTTTTACATGTAACGTCCCCTTAGATAAATTATACATGACTGTGCTTAAACTGCTACATAATATTTTTAGCGCAACGCAATCTGACTTTCAAAAATCCCTACAAAAGAATGGGCCTGACTAACATTAAGCTATACGTTTCACAAGCGACTTACCTCACAAAAATTTTCGTTACTCGAACTACTGCAATACAGCGAGCGCCACTACTGCCAGCTAAATAAAAGATTCAAACTACTGAAGACACTAACTACTGATAGGCATAGTTAGCAAATGAAAGATTTTGATAGAGGATAAACAATGCATTTACCTTAATAGTGTTCAAAAGTCCATGATATCCAATATTACAAATTTACTATTTCTGATGGACACACGTCCAGATCGTCCGCTCTCAAAATTCCGCCATCTCTCTCCCCACACCCACCAATGCTGGCGGCTCACCTCCAACTGCTCAACGCTACGCGCTGTTAACATCCAACTGCCCAACACTACAATAACGATTATTGCAACAATGCCGACCAGCCTCAGACTGCACACCGCACAGTCAGTGATTTTCATATAGAGCGCTACGTGGCGTTACCAATAAAAAAAACCTAAACAGCCTACTTACATAGTGTAGTGGGTAGAGCAAACCAAAGACTGCTATTCATTGGCGGACTACTTAGAAGGTGCAACGGGTCTACTAAACAGACTACTTATTTCAATCACCAGTTTTCTCCTCAAATTGCGAAAACATTCTGTTGGCACGCACCTACATAGGGAGAAATGATCATCAAGATAAAACAAGAGAAATCAGGTCTCAGACAGAAAAATTTAAGTGCACATTTTTCCCGCGCGCCGTTCGAGATAGGAACAGTAGAGAGACAGCTTGAAGGTGGTTCATTGAACCCTATGCCCGGCATGTTATTGTCAATAGCAGAGTAATCACGCAGAGGTAGACGTAGACATAGGAGAGGGGCTGCGGCGCCACTCCATTTCGTCCTATACGTTATAGAATAAGATTTTTTTATTATAATCACAAACTGCAGGGTGCATGTTTCTAATACTCACTCATGCTTGGTGGAAGTACATGTAATTCCAATGACTGAACGTTTAATTCCGCTTACTTTAAGCTGTGTGGCTTTTATCGGGCATTACGTTTCATATGAACTGTGAAACATATTCATCCTCTCACGATATGAAAGTGACCATATTGCATCATACGTTGGGCTCTGTGACATTGAAATGTACGTGTTAATAACATTGCTGTTTCCACGTTTCACAACAGAAGCTTCATTTCCAAAAGATAAACGTATCGATGTGTTTCCTACAACTGAGGCAGGCGTATGTCGATATGTAATGTGGAGAACATATGACAGCAGCACAGAAATTATTTCACTATATTATGTAAATGTATCCTGTCTGCTGCGTACAGACCTGTTATTTTAGACGAGTGTTTCATTTCCATTTTAGTAAGATCGTGGTTTATGCTACGCTACCCGAGTAATTTAAAGTAGGTTTGTTTTCCATACATATGTGGTGAAGTACACACAAATGCCGACCTCTGAACAGTAGCTTCCTTCAGGTTTTCATGTAAATTTTCTTGACCAAGACAAGTGTTATTATTTGGGTTCGATAATTTAAGTGTTAACGTATCCTGCCAAGATGTTTTATGACAATGTATTTTTACCTGAGTACCTATACGTAATTTATGCATGTTAGTGGTATCATTTATATCAAGAACCTTGTACAAATGCATTTCATCTTATGCTATTCTTTCTGTTATATAGGTCGACGAGGAAATGGAACTTCCTAGCGAAACCAGCTGTCAATAATGTGTTATTCACTATAAGCAGCTTATGGTATTAACATGAATTCGTTGAAATACAAATCGCATATGCAGGGGGGTCACAAACATATCATGAAGGCTTTTCAAGCGGATGGCATAGCTGCTGGTAAGCCTTTTGGGATGTAAGATCGTGGTCAAAGGATCTCTTCTGTTCCTGACATTTTGTCCAGATCTGGATATCCTCAGAGGCTGTCTTGCCGACTGACCGGCCGGACGTCCGAGAGCGACATAAATACTGTAGGAAAGCGGGCGTGGTCAGAGTAACTCATGATGGGCAGAGATAATCCTTGTCAGATATAAAACTAAACTATCGATTGTCGTCTTGTCAAAGATAAAATTATCTAGCGATTCTGCAGAGCTACTGTCCATACGTCGCTAAGTTTTATTGCTCCTCTTTCCTATTAAAATTATCCTGATGCTTAAAAATTTCAATGACTTCTCTACACAGTCATGGATAGTAATTTGACGTTATAGGTAAAATTTCTGTTTCCAAAATATCACTTCGTGGTTTGCTGACTGAAGAGCATGCTCTGCTACAGCATTTTCCAGGAGATTTGACTGGTCTTTTTAAACATTGACTTACTTCGGGTCAGTTCCAGTGGGACGATGAATTTTATGAGCAACTTCATGGTGTAGCAATGGGTAACCCGTTAGGTCTTGCGATCGCTAATTTCTATTCAGAGAAACTCGAACAATCGGCTCTGGACAAAGCAAATGAACCTTCTAGCTGTTACCGGTTTGTACATGATACATTTGTGGTCTGGTCCCATAGTAGAAAGGGTTTGGACGAATATTTTGATCATCTAAATAAAATTAATCTCAAAATCCAGTTCACCATGGATATCGAAAATGATAACGGAATATCTTTCCTGAATATTTTAGTTATGAGGCAGTCCGATGGAAGTTTGGAACATAAAGTTTTTCGAAAAGTAACACATACGGACAGATATTTGCAAAAAACTCCAATGACCATCCACAACAAAAGAGAGGTGTCCTTAGAAGTTATGAAGTCATAACGATAGAGCCGAATGGATATGCACATCGAAACACCTGGGCGCTGAAATAAACCATGTCTAGAAGGATTTGGAGAAAAATGGCTAAACAGGTAAAGAGGCAAAGAGAATACTGCGATCAAGGAACAGAAGACCGAAGGACACGGATGAACCACAATGACGAAAATATGTAGTTTCTCACCCTTGTATTAAAAAAGTAAAGGATCATGTTGGTAAGATTTTACAGAAACATAGCATCAGACCGGTCTTTGCACCAACAAAGAAAATAAGTCAAGCACTCCGATTTGTGAAGGATAAACGCCCTCCTCTGTCGACGTGTGGTGTATACAAAAAATGCCGTGTACGTGTGGTAAAGTTTATATTGGAACTACCTAGAGGTGTGTAAATACACGGCTAAAAGAGCACAAAAGTCTTTGTCGAACAGGAAAAATAGTGAAATCAGCTGTAACAGAGCATGCTATTCAGTTTGGAAAGTGAAGTTTTTGGAAACAGAAATTTTATCTACAACGTCAAATTACTATCCACCACTATGTAGAGAAGTCATTGAAATTTATAAGCATCAGGATAATGATGACAGGAAAGAGGAGGCAATGGCATATGGCAAGTAGCTCTACAGAATCGCTAGACGTTTTATCTTTGACAAGACGACAATCGATAGTTAAGTTTCTTATTTCTGACCACCTGAGTAAGTATTAGCCGAGAGTGAACTAACCTGGAATAATTGTACGATAACGAAATGCCGAGATCCATTGGAAGACCCCTAGGAAAATGTACTAGATGGTGCGTGAAAGAAATAAGAATAATTTTTTTTTTAATTTCACATCTGTGGTCACAGACTTGTATATGTGATCATAGACGTGAAATACAAGAAATTTATTCTAGATATTTGGGTCGCTGTTCTATTCGCTACCATGTCGCAGCTCGTGAAAGAAATGACTTAAAAAACCCTTGTCGGAAGAATTATCTACGATTGAAAAGATTGTCACCGCCAGGTCGGGTGCATAACCAAGTAAAGTGAGGTGACGAAAGTGATGGGATACCGCCTAACCCTTTTTCGGACATCCTTTTGCCTAGCGTGATGCAGGAACTCAACGTGGCGTAGACTCAACTGACCGTTGAAAGTCCCGTGCAGAAATATTGAGCCAGGCTGCTGCTATAGACTTCTAGCTAAAGTGTTGGCGGAGCAAGATTTTTTGCCGACACTAACCTCTCGATTATGTACCACGTCTGGCGAACTGGGAGGCCAGATCATTAGCTCGAATCGCCCAGAATGATCTTCAAACCAATCGCGATCAGCTGTGACCCAGTGACGTTGCACACTATCGCTCGTAAAATTTCCATCGTTGGTTGGGCACATGAAGTCCGTGAATGGCAGCAGGTTGCGGGCTTTCATATTAAAATGAAATGTGTGGACCTCCACTACTTACCCTCTGACTCAGAGTTGAAATATTAAAAGTTTTGGTTGGTTCCGTTGTCTAGGGACTGGGATACTAGTTGCCGCATTACAAGCCAACTACTGCTGAGTCTATAGTATACAATGTGAGTAGACACATGAATCAAATGGTCGAAGGTTCCTACCACTCGGCAATTGTGAAGTTTTAATGCAACATAGTGATTTATAAATGAAAGACTGCAATTAAATAAAATCTGCAGGTACTATCTTAACGTCATTAAATGATGAGCACGATAGCGGAAGTACCTTTTAGAATGCAGTTTATTACTGCAAAACGCTTATTGGTATTGATGGTCCAACAATTAAATAAAATATAAGTTCAATAACGGGGGCACAATAGGTTCCTACTTCACGTAATTAGTTACGAACAACAACATAGCTCTGCCTCGGGCATGGATGTGTGTGATGTCCTTAGATTAGTTAGGTTTAAGTAGTTCTCAGATCTAGGTGACTGATGACCTCAGAAGTTAAGTCCCATAGTGCTCAGAGCCATTTTCTTGAACAACATAGCTCGAGAGATATTTACTTCTAAACGCATACTACGTCTTCACTGCAGAGGCCACAGAAATCGCACAAGTGCACAGATCGGCACTACGAAATATTTCTATCTGCCGCTACCAGGCACAAAACTGCTCCACTCTCCAAGTCGTTCACGCGACCGTGCGTCCGTTGCACACATGCTGTCCAGGTCTCTCTATGTCCTGTGCGACCGTCCCTCGCGCAGCACTGTTCAGCAGAATCTTCCTGTATAATCGCACAATACCTTATAATGTGTGTCAGACGGTACTTCTCGTACTTCTCCACCATCATCCCCACCCCTCACACACACACCCTACCCTATCTCCGAACTCTGTCCCTGTTCCATTTACGAGTGGAGTGTGGGATGAATGGTTATCGAAAAATGTTCGTATTTTCTCTGTGTGGCGATTTCAGGAAATGCATTTACAAAGAAGCAATATGTTGTCCGACTCCTTCCGTAACGCACTCCTGTGATGCAGAGGGCCTCTCTAACAGCGTGTGCCACTGGAATTTTCTCAACATCCCCATAACGCTTTCGTCCCGACTAAACGCTCTCATGACCGACCACCCCGTTCTTCGCAGGATCTCTTCTGTTAATTCAACCTGGTAAGAGTTGTAAAGTGGTGAGTAATAGTTACAAATCGAATTTTGTGAGACACTTCATTGGTGGATTAATAAGACTTTCGTTAAAATTCTTCCAATGAATAACACCCTAGCATATGCTTTTCCTATAATTTCTTGTATTTGCTCATTCAACCTTACGGCACTCTGGTTGGTTATGTCGTAGCTACTTTAGGTACTTAACAATTCAGTGAGTCGTCACCTCTCAGTCTGGTTAATGGTTCAAATGGCTCTGAGAACTATGGGACATCTGAAGTCATTAGTCCCCTAGAACTTAGAACTACTTCAACCTAACTAACCTAAGGACATCACACACATCCATGCTCGAGGCAGAATTCGAATCTGCGACCGTAGCGGTCCCGCGGTTCCAGACTGAAGCGCCTAGAACCGCTCGGCCACCCTGGCCGGCTCCGTCTGGTTAGCTCCATTGTCTACAGTCTTAAAAATACAAAACATAATGGGACCACACAATCATCGTTTCATACCAATCAACACGTTTCACACACGTCGTTTTCTCTTTTTCCTTTTTTACACGTAACCACAGAGCATGGTTAGTATCGTTTTAGACACAGAATGAACGTCTTCAGAGCTCAAAAATATTAGGTGGAATTTGGCAAACAAAGCACCCTCTTCGTGCGTTGTCAACGTGTCTACAAAGTACAAGGCGCGTCCAATACATTCTTTTCTCGGCCAGCTTCGATTGAAAAAATGCGGAATTTGTTGTGGAACATTGTGAAATACTCCCGCAGCAGACCCTACAGTTTTATGAATTCTGATAGGTGGAGGCACTAAAGGCATCGACCTTGCCGCAGTGGATACACCGGTTCCCGTGAGATCACCAAAGTTAAGCGCTGTCGGGCGTGGCCGGCACTTGGATGGGTCACCATCCAGGCCGCCATGTGTTGTCGCCAATTTTCGGGGTGCACTCAGCCTCGTGATCCCAATTGAGGAGCTACTCGACCGAATAGTAACGGGTTCGGTCAAGAATACCGTCATAACGGCCAGTAGTGCAGTGTGCTGACCCCACGCCTCTCCTATCCGCGTTCTCCACTGCGGATGACACGGCGGTCGGATGGTCCCAATGGGCCACTTGTGGCCTGTAGTCTTCAAAATGTTGTCTGTAACAGAAGTGCGTTACAAAACAGAAAAGTGTCGTTGTGTTTTCTTTTGGTCATGATCCCAATTGATCATGATCATTTAATGATCGTTATTTAAGGATCATTTAATGATCCCAATTGAGGAACTACTCGACCGAATAGTAACGGGTTCGGTCAAGAATACCGTCATAACGGCCAGGAGTGCAGTGTGCTGACCCCACGCCTCTCCTATCCGCGTTCTCCACTGCGGATGACACGGCGGTCGGATGGTCCCAGTGGGCCACTTGTGGCCTGTAGTCTTCAAAATGTTGTCTGTAACAGAAGTGCGTTACAAAACAGAAAAGTGTCGTTGTGTTTTCTTTTGGTGGGAAACCAGAGCATCGCAGATACTGAGACATGCTTGCAGAACGTCAGACCTGGGAGTGAACAAAAGAACAGAGAGTCGTGTGTCGAGGCGTATGTCATCGTCGCAACAAGGTGGAGCAAACAAGTCCGATCTGCCCGCATGCCGGCCGACCGCACGCAGCTGTGATGCCTGAACTACTGGAACGCGCGGACACTGTCGTTCAAAGTGATCGACGTATCTCAATGAAATACTTCGGTGTACAACTCGGACTGTTAATGAGTAATTCTGCTTGATGTCGTCCCCCATGGTACAACTATTAACTCTGAAGTGCTACCCTCAGGAAACTGAAGATACAACTTCAGCGTGTTCGTAGCCACAAAAATGAAAAGGACCTTCTCCTTCTCCATGACAACGCAAGGCTTCGTAAATGTCTGCGCACCCGAGAGGAGCTCACAAAACTTCACTGGACTGTTTTCCCTAATCCACACTACAGCCCGGATTCGCACCTTCCATCCGTTTGGCCCAACGAGGGGTGCACTCCACAGTAAGCAGTAGGTGGATGATGGGGTAGGTTACTGATGCAGAAAACGTTGAGTCTGAGGTCGACCAGTAGAGTGGTCCCTGCAGGCATACAGGCCCTGCAAGTAAGCTGGCGTGAGGCCGCCGAATTCAACTGATGTTGTGGTCAAAGGCAGGGTTTTGTCGTCAAAAAGTGCGCGTGTATTGGAATCCTTACTAAAACCAACACACTTACAGAAAAGAATGTGTTGAATTAGTTACTGAATGTCCCTCTTAGAAGCATTTTTTTCTGTTCATGCGACGACCAAGGGAGAATGGCAAAACTGTCGTTAACAATAATAAACACGGGATGCAGTGTCTGATAGGTAGTGAAGGAAGAAGGTGACATGAAAAGGTAGTTGTGATGAATACTGCCGCTGTTCGAGATCTGATGCCACATTTCACTTCGCTAAGCAGGTGGCAATGGTACGGAATGCAAGGGGGCATAATCAGCGTTACCTGGCTACTGCCGAGCGCCACTGCCTGTGACGGAATGTACGTCACAGCAGACTCCTGGCTGGGCCCCGTGATGGCGGCGACTTTATCTGCCATCTGACCCCACACAGCGCAGTCCGCCTTGGCCCCCACCCCCCAACACCCTCCCCTCCACCCTCGCCATCCCACGTATGCTATGCGTCGCTCCTCTGCGTCAGATCCTCACCGGTGTCCGCGGGGTCTTCAGATATGGCGTCTGGCATTCTTCTGCACGTTGGAGGCGGTAAATTTTTAAAGCCCGCCCTTCAATGGGGCACAGGGCGATAAGATCCGCGCCTCAGACCGAACTACCCTCTGGGGGGACATTCCGGAGAAAGACATATGGGCCGAATTAATAGTTACGACACTGTCGTTTACTATCGATTCCTCCTCTTGCATTTTAACACAGTCCTTGCCCACACACACTGCACACAGATAACTATATACCTAAAACAAAAAACACTTTAGAATTACCAAAGATATTAAAGGGCCTGACAGACCTTAGGAAAAACCGCCTACAGCAGTAGTTATTTTTCTGTTTCTCTCCTTTTCATGTGAACCTTACAGCAGTACGTTCAGCTGGAGAACATTTGTCGTAAAGCTAAAATAAGAACTTGCGCCTACCAGGACAAATAATGTAATCCGATATTTGGAAATAAACCTTCACACTACAATTCAAAGTGGGCTGTTTTGAAATTTTACGGCAGGTTAAAACTGTACGACGGCTTGAGTCTCAAACTTGGTACCTTGCCTTTGTTCATTAACACAGATATTGCTCTAAACTCTCCACCAATCGTGCGAGGCAGATACAAACAGGACTACAATGTCACATTACGAAGTAGTGTTCAGATGGGATAAAAGTAAACAAACATTTTTGATGTATACGACTGAAAACAAATGATACTCTTCAGGAAAAATTTGGGATAGTTGTTTCCAATTACTGCTGATGACGACTCAATTATTAGAAATATCAGTCCGTCCAACGATGACAGTTATTGAAAAGCGATACATTCAACAGCTGCACTAATTACATATCACCCGAAATGTATAAAAAACCAATGACGGATATTAAAATAAAGCAAAAAATACAGGCGAGATAATTATTACAAAACTTCTATCCTCTTCTCGCAAATTAGTCTGTAGCATAGTTATTCATGATGCAGCCGTGATCATTGCATAAAAATACGTTATATCAAAAATTGCTTTTCCTTTTTAAACCAAATAATGAAATGACGTAATATCAAAAACCAAGTAGATATTAAAAAAGTAGAAAACATAGGCGAGATAACTAATACAAATCTCTTCTCGCAAACTAGTTATTTATGAAGCAAAAACTATATTATATGAAAAATTGCTTTTCCTGTTAAAAACAACTAATAGGATGATGTAATATCGCTACAAGCTCCAGATTTACATCAATGCAATATGGGCAATAACTCACCAAATTAAGATGAATAACCAAATTAAACAAAATAGCAGACACTGGAGATGAGGTATTTACAGGTAGGCGAGAGTTTTACAGCAACAGTATAGTGTACCTTGGAACACAAGATTTTTTTTGGTCGAAAATTCTGTCTATTGACTGATTTTAGAATCGCTTGAATGAACGCGCACTACAAATCACCATACACAGGTCTGCCATTGTTTACAATCTCTGTTGGTGTTGGACATGAGGCTGTGTTTTTCACAGCATTTGCATATATTTCTGAAGTGTTCTATAACACGTTAAAACTATTCGAAGTATACTGTTAACCTTTCAGGTACAGTATTTTATGGTCGGCAAAATGCTGCATGTTTTTAGGACCATGTGGGCATGTGGAGATGTGGACAGTTAAGTCACACTTGCTCTGACGTGAACCATGTTCTACTTTGAAACTGAAGAAGGTCTTTTACCACGAAATATATGATACTTGCAAATGAACTGAGAGTGCCCAGTGTCTTCAAAATTTCACCTGCCTTGTAAACTGAAATCTGTGTTTGTTTGCACTAGCTTATATTTCGAAATTTGTTTAACTTGTAATTGGTTTTTGATACCGTTGTTGTGATTCCAGTATTAAGACTGGTTTGATGCACCTCTCCATGCTCCTCCATCCTGTGCGCGCCTTTTATCTACGAATAACTAGTGCGACCTACATCCTTCAGAAGATGCTGACAGCATTCATCTCTTGGCCTCCGTCTACGATTTTTACCCTCAAATTTCCCTCTGTTACTAAACTGGTGATCCCTTGATGTCTCAGAATGTGTATTATCAATCGATCATTTCTTCTAGTCATGTTGTGCTCCAGTTCTATCTCTTCACTCGTTACATGATCACCCATATAATCTCCAGCACTCTCCTGTAGCACCACATTTCAAAGTTTCTATTGAAACATCCCCTTAGAAAAATTTATGAATTACTGTGCTGATAAACCTCTTACGTTATTTACTTTTGGAACAGCTGAGCAAAACAGAAAGTTCTCACACACATCTCTCTTTACTTATTCTGATCACCAATAAACTGACACTCACCGAAATTGATAACAAACGCCGAAACAAAGAAAAGCTGTGTATTTTCTACATTCTGGATGAAGTTCGATGTGATAAAAGCTGGATCTGAGATCAGTAGAAGACAACACTTTTACACCATTAAAATTTTGAAGAAGTTCTTCCAACGTTGGCGGCCTGTCTGTTTCAGGAATGATGATAGTGTTGATTTGTCCCGAATCGAAGACGAGCCTGATCGACCAATTTTTCTTCTCAACAACATGTAATATATTGTCGTATGAGCTTACTGCAGGCTCAATAATTCCCTCGTCAAGCATAGTTTGTATTTCTGTTCTAACACGGTCCCTATATTGTGCCGGAATTACGTATGGTCTAATACAAAGTTTAGTATGCTCACGAACACGAAATTGGTATTGAAATCCCTTGATTGTTCCTGCTTTGGGAATAAAATCTGTGGAACGTGCTTGTAAAATCTCAAAAAGGTCCTGCCCATCAGTGTCATTACAATTCTCAATTGTTTGAATTTTATTCTGAATTAACTCATTAGTATCAAATACGCCATCGATATCATCCCTGTCAGTACTTACACAGGGATTGTTAGTGTCAAGTTCCGTCTAAAATTCCGAACTGTTGTCTAACAGAAGGTAAAGCTGATTAATTTCCTCGTTATGGTTTGAGAGCCAATCTTCAAATTTCAAAGCTATTGACTTACCTTCTTTTTCTAATCTTCTTTCAGCATCGTGAAAGCTTAAGATTGCTTTGTATTCATTCAAAAAGTCTACTCCCAATATAATTTCCGTTGACAGTAACGGAACAACAAGAAAGTTCATAGAGTGACTGTGGCTTTGACAAAAGAATTCTAAGCTGGTTTGTTGGCGTACATCTACACTTTTCCCAACGATTGCACCTTGTAATTTAATCTTACGTAACGGAAGTGTGGGGCAATCGTTCGATTTGTTGCAGTTGCTAAAGGCTGTTTCACTGATTACTGAAAAGGGACTGCCAGAGTCAAGTACTGCCATAAATTTTACGTCATTTACTGTAATGTGAATTACAGGATATGCAATGTTGTTATGTTTTACGTCGTGTTCCTGGAGTAAGATGTCCCAAATGTCTTCCATTTTTTCGTAATTAGTAGCCACGGCAGCTACGTCGTCAGCTTCATAAGTACGTTCTGTGGCTACCAGCTGTGTGAGTCATTGCCTACTGTCTCTTTGTTGGCGTGCGTCGTTATTGGGATTTGGTGATCTAACTTCTATAAATTCACCTTTCCGAGAGGGCCGTGCCCTGTTTGAATCCCGCCAGTTCTGATGAAGCTCAGGTCTGTCGTTATGTCGGTAATTTCCATAGTTTCTTTTTTGTCGGTCATGTAGTGTAGAATTTCTCCCGGAATCGTAATTGCACGGTGGACCGTTGCGTCTGAAATTGTTCTGTCTCCCTTGATAATAATTCTTTTCGTTCCCATATTGTCTGTTTCTCTGATTGTCTCTGTCATAGTCATTACCACGGAGAGGTGATCTTTCCCTGTGATTATTATTACCCTGCCAGTGGTTGTCATGTGGGTGGTGTCTGTTTTGGTCACGATTTGTGTTGTGAGAATAGCCTTGTCATGTCCAGTTATTGTTTCTGTCGTCACGGAATTGTGACGAATGTGACCTGCAATTGTTGTGTTCCTGTTTTCGCGTCCGGGGATTGTCAGTGTCAATTTACAATTCTTGTAACAGTCCCTGATAAGCTTCAATGTCGTCTAGCAACGTCCTGCCAAAATAATATGTCGTAAATTTTCAGGCAATTTGATTAAGCAAATGCGGAGTCGCCAAATTAAACATCCCCTTAGAAAAATTTATGAATTACTGTGCTGATAAACCTCTTACGTTATTTGATTTTCAAACAGCTGAGCAAAACTGAACGTCCTCATACATTTCTCTCTTTACTTATTGTCATCATCAATAAACTGACACACAATAGTTTTAGCGCAACGCAATCTGACTTTCAATAATCCCTACAAAAGAACGGCCCTGACTAACAATAACCTATACCTTTCATGAATCACATACCTCACAAAAATCTTCGTTACCCGAACTACTGCAATACAGCGAGCGACAATACTGCCAGCTAAATAAAGGATTCTAACCACTGAAGGCACTTACTACTGATAGGCATAGTTAGCAAATGAAAGATTTTGATAGAGAACAAACAATGTATTTACCTTAATAGTGTTCAAAAGCCATATATATATATATATATATATATATATATATATATATATATATACGGCAATAAAAACTAAACGAGCAGCGATAGAAATACACCGTTTGTTGCAATATGCTTGGGACAACAGTACATTTTCAGGCGGACAAACTTTCGAAATTACAGTAGATACAATTTTCAACAACAGATGGCGCTGCAAGTGATGTGAAAGATATAGAAGACAACGCAGTCTGTGGGTGCGCCATTCTGTACGTCGTCTTTCTGCTGTAAGCGTGTGCTGTTCACAACGTGCAAGTGTGCTGTAGACAACATGGTTTATTCCTTAGAACAGAGGATTTTTCTGGTGTTGGAATTCCACCGCCTAGAACACAGTGTTGTTGCAACAAGACGAAGTTTTCAACGGAGGTTTAATGTAACCAAAGGACCGAAAAGCGATACAATAAAGGATCTGTTTGAAAAATTTCAACGGACTGGGAACGTGACGGATGAACGTGCTGGAAAGGTAGGGCGACCGCGTACGGCAACCACAGAGGGCAACGCGCAGTTAGTGCAGCAGGTGATCCAACAGCGGCCTCGGGTTTCCGTTCGCCGTGTTGCAGCTGCGGTCCAAATGACGCCAAAGTCCACGTATCGTCTCATGCGCCAGAGTTTACACCTCTATCCATACAAAATTCAAACGCGGCAACCCCTCAGCGCCGCTACCATTGCTGCACGAAAGACATTCGCTAACGATATAGTGCACAGGATTGATGACGGCGATATGCATGTGGGCAGCATTTGGTTTACTGACGAAGCTTATTTTTACCTGGACAGCTTCGTCAATAAACAGAAATGGCGCATATGGGGAACCGAAAAGCCCCATGTTGCAGTCCCATCGTCCCTGCATCCTCAAAAAGTACTGGTCTGCGCCGCCATTTCTTCCAAAGGAATCATTGGCCCATTTTTCAGATCCGAAACGATTACTGCATCACGCTATCTGGCCATTCTTCGTGAATTTGTGGCGGTACAAACTGCCTTAGACGACACTGCGAACACCTCGTGGTTTATGCAAGATGGTGCCCGGCCACATCGCACGGCCGACGTCTTCAATTTCCTGAATGAATATTTCGATGGTCGTGTGATTGCTTTGGGCTATCCGAAACATACAGGAGGCGGCGTGGATTGGCCTCCCTATTCGCCAGACATGAACCCCTGTGACTTCTTTCTGTGGGGACACTTGAAAGACCAGGTGTACCGCCAGATTCCAGAAACAATTGAACAGCTGAAGCAGTACATCTCATCTGCATGTGAAGCCATTCCGCCAGACACGTTGTCAAAGGTTTCGGGTAATTTCATTCAGAGACTACGCCATATTATTGCTACGCATGGTGGATATGTGGAAAATATCGTACTATAGAGTTTCCCAGACCGCAGCGCCATCTGTTGTTGAAAATTGTAACTACTGTAATTTCGAAAGTTTGTCTGCCTGAAAATGTACTGTTGTCCCAAGCATATTGCAACAAACGGTGTATTTCTGTCGCTGCTCATTTAGTTTTTATTGCCGTTTCAAATATATCGGTCATTTTTGAAACACCCTGTATATATCAGTTAATGACATCCAGTCTTATCTCTCTCCCAACATCCACCACTGCTGGCGGCTCACCTCCCACTGTGCTACGCTCTGTTCACATCCAACTGCCCAACACTACAATACCGAATATTCCAACAATGCCAACCACCCACACACTGCCCGCAGCACAGCCAGTGATTTTCATACAGAGCGCTACGTGACATTACCAACATAAAAACCTAAACAGCCTTCTTACACTATTCTCTTCTTGTCAAAACTGCTCGTCGTACATGTTTTACTTCCATACATGTTACACCCCGTAAAATCCTGACGGTTACATCCGTGTACGATGTTAACAAATTTCTCTGCTTCAGAAACGCATTTCTTGCCATTGCCTATCTACATTTTGTGTTCTCTCTGCTTCGGCCACCGTTAATTATTTTGCTGCCAAAACGGCAAAATTGCTCTTCTACTTTACGCGTCCCCTTTCCTAATTTCATTCCCTCAACATCACGTAGTTCAGTTCAACTATGTTCCACCGTCCTTGTTTTGTTTTTTGTTGATGTTCATCTTATAAAGTCCTTTCTGACTCGGACAGAATTACTGTGTCGTAGGCAAGCTCCGTGAATTTCAAGTACTACTCCAAATTTTCTTTGGTTTCCTTTATTGCTTTCTCAATGTATAGGTTCAGTAACATCGGGGACAGGCTAGAACACTGTCTCACTCACTTCTCCGCTACTCCTTCCCTTTCACGTCCTTCGACTTTTATAAATGCAGTCTGGCTTCTTTACAAGTTGTAAGTAGCCTTGCTCTCCTGTATTTTATTCCTGCTACCTTCAGAATTTCAAATAGAGTATACTGGCCACTATTGTCAAAAGCTTTGTGTAAGTCTGTGATTGATATAAACGTAGATTTGCGTTTCCTTAACATACTTTCTAAGAGAAATGGTATGGTCAGTATTGCCCGGCGTATTCTTACATTTCTCCGGATTACAAACTGATCGTCTCCAAGGTCAGCTTCTACCAGTTTTTCCATTCTTTTGTCCAGAATTCGTGTCAGTATTTTGCAGCCATGAATTATTAAAGTAATATATTGGTAATATTCACAGGTGTCAGGAGCTGCTTCTTGGGAATTGGAGTTATTATATTCTTCTTGAAGCATGAAAGTATATCGCCTGTCTCATACATCTTGTACATCAGATGGAAGAGTTTTGTCATGGCTGGCTCTCCAAGTTTTGCTTAATCGAATTTCACTTACTAATTACTGTTGTATAGTAGAGTAATAACGCAATATATACGCTATTAAATACAGTACTGACAAGATTTTCTCAACTGCTAAGGTTTTAAATTTCAATCGGACATTTGTTCCTAGGTACATGAACATTACGTACCTTGGAACATATTTTCACAAATGGAAAAAAAACTTTATCTTCCAGTACAAATTTTTTGTTATTTCAGTGTACCAATGAACAACATTCTCTCTTACTCTAAGAAAAAAACTGTGTTTTTATACGAGAATTGAAAATCGCTAAAGAATACGAACCTACCTAAAGCTATCGCTTGCACCTTGTAAAAACGAAACACGATAGTTTCTCGTAAGAAGAAGAGACGATAGCGGTGTTTCTGAATCAAGATGTAACGAACAACTGCACTAATTTTCGAACAGGGTGTCACCAACGCTTTGACGAAAGCAAAACACGAGTACTCACGATTTTTTTCCATTCACTATTATCTTTTCGGTGACAACTTATTCTGTGTCTTTGGACCTTTGTTAACAGACGGCCGTGTGGTACTGTCTCGAACAGTTTCCAGATATCATGCAATATGAAAATTGTCTGTTCGATTGCTTTCAGGCTTCACATGATGTCGTGTGATTTGGATGTGCGATGCTTTCTGAATCCATGCTGATTCACGACCAGAAAACTTTCTCGCTCAGAGAAACTCATTATATTACAGGTTCGAATACGCTGAAGGACAATGCAGTAGACCCATGTTGACGGTGTTGCAGACCTGATGTTGATTCCGAACTGTGGTATGGTGCAGGTGTCCTTGCTAATCTATCCATTAGCAGTATCCTCATCTCCGCAGAACTATTATCACGATCTACATCCATTTGAACATACTTACCGTACTCAAGCCTTTGTCTTCCTCCTCAGTTTTCACCCACTGCAGTTTCTTCCTTTACCAAACTGACTATTCGTTGACGCTTGTGGATGTATCCCATCAACAGATGACTTCTTCTGGTCAGGTTGTGCTGAAAATTATGTTGTACCCAATTCGTTTCAGTACCTCACTAGTTAACTGACCAAAGCATCTAGTCTTCATGCAGATGTGCAGAACTATAGACTTCTATCTCTAACGTCGATCAGTTGTAGAATTTTGGGAACACGTATTATGTTCGAGTACAATGACTTTTCTGAAGACTAGAAATCTACTCTGTAGAAATCTGCATGGGTTTCGAAAAAGACGATCGTGTGAAACCCAGCTCGCGCTATTCGTCCACGAGACTCAGAGGGCCACAGGCACGGGTTCCCAGGTAGATGCCGTGTTTCTTGACTTCCGCAAGGCGTCCGATACAGTTCCCCACAGTCGTTTAATGAATAAAGCTAGATACCAGATCGCAGCATGTCATTCTCAATGGAGAGAAGTCTTCCAAAGTAAGAGTAATTTCAGGTGTGCCGCAGGGGAGTGTCGTAGGACCGTTGCTATTCAAAATATACATAAATGACTTTGTGGATGACATCGGAAGTTCACTGAGGCTTTTTGCGGATGATGCTGTGGTATATCGAGAGGTTGTAACAATGGAAAATTGTTCTGAAATGCAGGAGGATCTGCAGCGATTTGACGCATGGTGCAGGGAATGTCAACTGAATCTCAATGTAGACAAGTGTAATGTGCTGCGAATACATAGAAAGAAAGATCCCTTACCATTTAGCTACAATATAGCAGGTCAGCAACTGGAAGCAGTTAATTCTATAAATGATCTGGGAGTACGCATTGAGTGTGATTTAAAGTAGAATGATCATATAAAGTTGATCGTCGGTAAAGCGGATGCCAGGCTGAGGTTCATTGGAAGAATCCTAAGGAAATGCAATCCGAAAACAAAGGAAATAGGTTACAGTACGCTTGTTCGCCCTCTGCTTGAATGCTGCTCAGCAGTGTGCGATCCGTACCAGGTGGGGTTGATTGAGGAGATAGAGAAGATCCAACGGAGAGCAGCGCGCTTCGTTACAGGATCATTTAGTAATCGCGAAAGCGTTACGGAAATGATAGATAAACTCCAGTGGAAGACTCTGCAGGAGAGATGCTCAGTAGCTCGGTACGGGCTTTTGTTGAAGTTTCGAGAACATACCTTCACCGAGGAGTCAAGCAGTATATTGCTCCGTCCTACGTATATCTCGCGAAGAGACCATGAGGATAAAATCAGAGAGATTAAAGCCCACACAGAGGCATACCGACAATCCTTCTTTTCGCGAACGAGACTGGAATAGAGGGGAGACCCCATAGAGGTACTCAAGGTATCCTCCGCCACACACCGTCAGGTGGCTTGCGGAGTATGGATGTAGATGTAGGTGTAGATACACGTTCAAAATCGACGAACGGGCTGTAGATATCCTTATCATATTCCCAGTGTTTTTCAAACAATTGTCTTAGTGTGAAAATGTGATCTTTTGTCGATCGGTTTGGTCGAAAGCCAGCTTGGTACTCTAGTATGTCGTTATGTGATACTACGTTGCCCAATTCTTCCCTCGAACGGACGCGCTAGGAATTTAAGCAATAAACTTCCAACGATAAAAATTGCTTATCTGGAAACGACTGGCACTGGAGTTCGTTGAGTTTGACAATAACGATCTCCCGCTGCTAAACGCGCCTATGTTCGTTGGGTCTTCACTTTCTCTTCATTTAATGCTACTTGGGAGGTGTCCCTCACTGATAAACAATATTCAAGACTCTGTCAAATATATTAATTGTAAGCCGCTTTCGTTGATGCCTAGGATTTCCAAAAGATTGCTACAATAAATCTTAGTCTGACATCTGCTTTTTCTACTAAGAAAAACGTATGGAGTTTTACATAAGTGAAAGTCCTCAATGCAGTGACAAACCAGGTGCGATACGCAGTAAACTCATAATTCTCTCAGTAAAGGAGGAAGCGGAACTTTATCACATGAATATCTGAAGTTCAGCAGCTACCTGGATTCCGTGGACGAACAGACCGACCTTTGTATTGCAAGATCTCTTCCCTTCCCTAATTTGTCATTGGATTTCAACATTAAGGACACTGGTCTATAATTTTCCGGTTTTAATGTTTTCATCTCTTATACCCAGCAGTCACTATGGCTTTTCCTAGTCGCTGGGTACGTTTCGCTATCCGAGGGGATTTATGATCAAGGCGAGTAACGAAAAGGACCAGTTACCACGAATACCCTGTGTAAAACAGATATGCAATTATATCAAGATTTGATGATTACATGGAAGAATGTTACCGACGAACTGTCTGGATAACACTGGATACAGGTCACATTCAATAAATATCCGTAAACTTTTACCACCAAACCTGCTACTGTTCCTTCAAAATAATTCAGTACTAGACAGATCCTTTCGCCTAACGTACGTGTGGCTTGCCTCACTTCTGCTCTTGCCTACGTCATGTGACTCAATTACACCCACCCGCCCACCCACACACACACACACACACATACACACACACACACGAACATAAAATAATAATAATATCTACAAGGTGTACAACTTCGCCGTTTTTTCCCCAACATTTGAGGCTTTAATGAAACAAATTGATTACACATATATCATTCAAAGTGTTTTCCAGCGCTGGCGACTACTTTCTCCCATATTTCGGGCAGTGAACGAATCCCGCTTCGAAAAAATTATTCATCTTTTGAAATGAACCACGAATTGATCCAATTTGTGACTTCTTCATGAGATTTGAAGTGTTGGTCAGCCAGGCCATGCTCCATTGATCTAAACAGGTGATAGTCAAAGGGGCAATGTCTGGAGAATACGGCGGGTGGGGTAGGACTTCACATTTTAACGTTCCAAGTACGTTTTGACCTCTTTTGCAACTTGGGGTCGAACGTCGTCGTGCTGCAAAATCACTTTATAGTGCCTCTTGCTGTATTGCCGCCGTTTGTCATTTAATGCTCTGCTCAAACGCATTAATTGCGTTCGATAACGAGCACCTGTGATTGTTTCACTTAGTTTTATCACCACATACTACACGACGCTGAGCTAGTCCAACCAAATGCAGAGCATAATCTTGTAGCCGTGAATATTCGGTTTGGCCGTTGACGTGGAAGCATGGCCGGGATATCGCCATGATTTATTGCGTTTATGGTTATCGTAAAGAACCCATTTGTCGTTCACGGTCACAATGCTATGCAGAAATCCCTTCAGTTTTTGCCTCTGAAGCAACTGTTCACAAACACACAAACGCCGTTCAAGGTCTCTTGGTTTCAGCTCACACGGGACCCAAGTTCCTTCTTTCTGAATCATGCCCATAGCCTTGCGACGTTTTGAAATGGCTTGCTGTGTCACTCCCACTAATCGTGCCAATTCTTCTTGAGTTTGACGCGAGTCTTCACTCAGCAATGTCTCCAATTCTGCATCTTCGAAAACTTTCTCTCTTAAACCACAATGCCGTTCTACGACTTTAAATCACCGTTCTTGAAGCGTTTAAATCACTCACGACACGTTATTTCACTAATAGCGTCCTTACCATACGTACTTGAGAGCTTTCGATGAGACTCAGCCGCTGTTTTCTTCCTACTGAAAGAAAACAGTAACACCTCCCGCAAGTGACGAGAATTAGGCTCATAAACTGTCATTTTCAATCAAGAATAGCTTTATGATGCAGACACAAATCGACTAATGTTTGAATGAGGTTATGTTGACCGAGGTCCAAGCTAACTACCTGACGTCTGCGATCTGTTTCTTTCGACCGCTACTTACCGTTGTCGCCACCTGTCGGCAAACGGCGGAAGCAAAGTTGTACACCATGTATGTTATTAATTGGATGGATAACTTAATCCTCTATTTTTATGGAATGGTTGTGCACCTATGTAACTATAATGGAATTTCTTGTGTAAATTTAAGGATATTTCAGCATGAATACGAGGTGTGGTTACAAAATAATGAGATTATGACTGTAAAAGATATTTAAGAAAAGTACATATTTAGTTACTGTCACCCATAACTTACACCCTTACTCTATCCCTACAACACTCCATTGGTGTTTTCCATTGATGGTTACCGTGCTGGAGGTCTTCGTCTGTGAGCTCCTTGATGACGCGTACTGCATTGTCTCTGCTGCTTCAGCGGTCTGAAGTCTTGTTCCTTTTAATGGGGATTTATCGTTGGGGACACATAAAGGATACTTGGTGCTATCTGAGGCGAATAAGGTGGCCACTCCAACACTGAGGTGCTACACTTCAGTAGGGACCTCTTAATAGACAATGCTGCTTGAGTCGGTGAGCTGTCTTGACGCAGAACCCATAAATTGTTCTTTCACCGTTCGGATCGCTTCCTTCTTCTTTTCTCAAGAAGTTGAGCAAGTACCTTAAAGGAAGTGATGTTGATTAATCGTTTGACCCTGAGGATCCCGGTGAAGGCACATAATTCCGTTGCTATCGCAAGAAACAATCATCATCACTTTGAATCTTGACTCGACCATTCGACTATTTTTCACTCTCAGTGAACTTGGGGCATTCCACTGCGATGATTGGCGCTTATTTTCTGGATCGTAAGTGGGAAAGCAAGATCTGTCACATGTTACCTCTCTCTTTACCAAAAATGTGGATCATTGTCAGCGGTATTCAAACTGTCAGTACAAACATTTTCAAGAGATTCTTTTTATTCGACCGTGAGAATTTTCGGCACCAGTTTCGTACACTCATCTCCCATGTTAAATTGAATAAGTAAGATTTGCGTTACGCATTCATTGTCAATTCCTACATATTCAGCAATCGATCGAACAGTCGACCGACGGTATGCTCGACTCAGATTACCTACTTTTTCGGTATCTTCATCTGTTTTTGATGTTAGAGAGCGTCCCGGACGTGAGTCGTATTCAGTGTCTTCTTGGCCATATTGTAAACTCTTGAACCACTGAAAAGGCCGCATATGTGATAAGCAGTCTTTGCCATACACTTCCTTTAGCAGAGGATATGTTTCAGGAGCAGGTTTTTGTATTGTCCAGTGACACTTGACAACAATTCGTTACTCTGTTATCATTTTTTCCGCAAAGTAAAGTAGCAGCCCTTACGCAAACGAAACGCCGGCCAAACTGATTTGTTTTCAGACAGCGCGGATGCCGGATTCGACGGAGAAGGCTTTACGCTTCACAGTTATTGCTCGTTCATGTTTGGTGCACGCGCACTTACTCTGCGAGGGCATCAGTCCTGTTATTTTGTAGCCGCACCTCGGATGTTGAATGTATTGAGTGGCCAGCATGTGAGGGTAACGATCATAAAGGCTGTTTTGGCGTAAATAGTAACAACGATCATTAACATTGGTGGGTCGGCGGCCTTGCTGCAGTCGTTAACACTGGTTCCCGTCGGATCCACTAGGTTGGGTGCTGTCGGGCTTGGCTAGCGCTTGGATGGGTCACGGTCCGGGTCTGCCGGGTGCTGCTCACAAGCGGGATGCACTCAGCCCTTGTGGGGCAAACTGAGGAACTACTTGACTGAGAAGTAGCGGCGCCGATCGTGTGAACTGACAAATGCTGGGATATGTGGATGGCGCGGCGGCCGGTCGTTGCCGTTGGGCCTGCTAAGCCCGTTCAGGCGGTGTTGTATTAACATTGGTTGGTGTGAAGTGACGCAATGAACGAGTGTGGACACATTGCGTTGAAGTACAGGGTGCCCGAAAAGACTTTCCCTGATTACATAAATTGATAACTCAGGCTAGAAGTAAGATACAAATATGAAACTTGTGTCGAATTGTTTACAACTATCAAGGTTTTTTTTCTGTTTTAGGTTCGCAGTACGTAAGTAGTGGATGAGGTTCAGTGCCCAAGAAGCCATGTTAACCAATCAGGAGAAGGCACAGTGTGTCCTGTGGTACCATGATACACGATCACCAACCACAGTGCAGAGACACTTCCAGACAACATTTGGAAGGTATCCACCTGATGTCAGGAGCATTAAAGCCTGGTATGAGAAGTTCAAGAACACAGGATCGGTTGCTGACCTTCCGAGGTCTGGTCGACCAAGAACCTCAGCAGACAGGGTGGAAGCTGTAAGGTAGTCTTTTCTCCGAAGTCCGAAGAAACCGGTGCGCAGGGCCTCACGTGGATTACAGATGCCACAAAACCCTCTCCATGACATTTTACACAAACGTTTATTGTTTCGTGCATACAAAGTGCAAATCGTTCAGGCCTTGTTGCCCAATGACAGTACACGACGATATGACTTTGCGGTCGAAATGCTATCACGTATTGAGGACGATGATGGTTATCTCAGACGAATTGTCTTTTCCGACGAAGCGACCTTTTTTGTCAGTGGAGCAGTGAATCGCCATAATGTGCGCATTTGGGATTCACAACCCCTGGCGAGGTCATGGAGTGCACCAGAGGTAGTCCAAATGTGAATGTTTGGTGCGCGCTATCGGGCCATTCTTCTTCGCTCAGAGTACCATCACATCTGCAGTGTATCTGGACATGTTGCAACTGTATGCTGTTCCTCAGCTGCTTCAATATTCCCCGATGTCTTGTTTCAGCAAGACGGTGCACCACCTCATTCGGGTTTGGACGTCCGTGCCTATCTCGATATGACCTTTCCTGGGCGATGGATTGGTCGTGATGGTCCAACGGTTTGGCCTCCGCGCTCTCCTGGCATAACCCCTTTAGACTTCTTTTTATGGGGTTACGTGAAGGACGAGGTCTACCGAATATGTGTACCAGATCTTGAAACCCTGCGGCAACGGATAACCATAGTCGTTGAATCCATCCCTCCAGTTATGTTGGCTAATGTGTGGACGGAAATTGAATATCGCCTAGATGTGCTACGTACTACCAAGGGTGCTCATGTGGAAGTTTAGTGATGTGTGAAAACATCTTTGATAGTTTGTAAACAGTTAGACACCAGTTTCATATTTGTATCTTACTTCTAGCCTGAGTTATCAATTTATGTAACCCGGGAAAGACTTTTCGGACACCCTGTAAATAGTGACAACGACCATTAACATTCGCTGACGTGTGTCGATACAGTGAACGAACTTCAGTATAGGTAAAACAACGGAGGGCATATCATGTACGATTCATATAACTTTCGCTGATACAGAAGCCAAAATCATTAATATATTGGAAAACAAGTACGGAATTAATTAGTCAACTACAGCAGAAGATTGTGCAACTGGCTAGAAGAGGCCCACGTCAAACAGCACTTTAACCACATTTAACAGGGCTGCAACGCAAGCAATCTCAGTCTCCACAAGGGCACGGTGACTTCTTGGGTCTTTACCGAACGACCAGTCCAATGCGTTCCATTGACATCCACACATGGGCGTCACCTTTTGCGGTGGTGCCAACTGCACAGCGAATCTTCGTTGATCCATTATGGGTCGTGGGACGACGGCTGGCGTGAACTTCTCAATGCAACAATTTACCGACAGCGGTATGTATTGTAGAAATTTATTTTATTTTATGAACTTACCTATGTCATGCTGTTGTTAATAGTTTTCTCAGTTTTACTCAAATAACACATGATATATGAGCATATGTGTACGCTATTATTCACAAAACAGTAACACACAGTTGTAATAGGCCATGCAACACATCAGATGTACTGCATACATTCGTATGTGCAGTGGAACAGTGGAAGAATTTTTTTAATAAAAATTAACTAATATAAACAACAATAAAATAAATTAAAATACAAGAAAATGTGTCAACCATGTCAGAATATATAGTTACTTATGTGTGGTCTAGGTCGTATTATGTGTGGTACGACAAACAGCTGCTGCAATATTAACGATAAAAAGCATAAAAGAGTTTGTCTTAAAACCCAGTTGCATTCCCGAAGTAAACCAATACAATCGTACTATAAAATCGTCAAACACCTGGTCATCGTAGACACTTCATTAGGACCCTTATGTAGGACAACCCCACATTGTGCTGAGTGGATTAATGCAATGCCAGTAGGTGCCTCATGTAGTCAGGGTTACAAAGAAGTTTCTCAATCTCTTTATATCAAGATATGTATATCTCCCTACATATAAGTCCTATACAACTATGCAGTATTATACCAAGTGGAATCGATTGAATAAAAGAAAAGGATGCAAAAGAGAAATATAGGAGGCCGCCTATATGTATGAAGATAAATCTCAAAATGAAATGTATACAATCCTTAAGACTAAGGGTATGACGTATAACCACGTCAAATGATTCTGAGGTTGCATTAAGAGCAGGTGTAGTAGCGTATAAGATGACTATCCGGGTCTTAAGTACATCATCCAGTGTCATCGTATTCTGTCTAATGACCTTAATGAGTCAGAAACTGTCTGCATGGGTCGGAATGTCACGGTACCTAAAAACTGGTCAAAGTATTTGACTAGTTAAAGTCTGACATTAGCTGAGTGTCAGAAAATGCAATGTTGCATCAAGTATAAAATTGGTTAAGTGGAAACTCAAGAGTACAACGATAGTTGAGCAGTACAGTAATCAAAAAGTATTAGAAAGTGATGTTGGACGCATTTGTAAGTTATGGCAAGGGACAACTTCCATGGGAGGGGAAAAAATGTAGTGTTGACCATAAGTGCCTTACATTGGCAAATATCAAGATAGCATCTAAGTACAGTACACATAATTCCAAATTATTATACTACAATCTCCACGATCATCAGTACTCAAGGATTATAAGTATCTCATTTGAAGATGTATGGCAACATTGACCTAACAATATCTATGCGAATATAAGTAATTTAGCTGGTACATCACTGATGACCTGGACCAAAGTTGAAATGTAAGTCACTGCCTATTTATGCATACCGATATCATTAAATCTAGAGGGGGTAACATCTGTAACGCTGTCTCTGTAAAACTGTTCATCCATCCTAGGTACCAGCTAACAACATACTCACTGTGGTAAACACCCCCTTATAACTAAATTGTAGTAAGGTTATGCGAATACCTACCCGGGGAATGTTATCAGAAGTAAGTCTAAAACATCCCTAACGTTACCATATAGGTGTAAAAACTCACTGGCTTCAAATGTACCAGAGGCCAAGTAATTCGATGGGGACGCAGTGTTTCGATTAAGTTCAAATGATACAGATCTGATGTGAACCAAGCACAAACACTCAACATATACGAGTCAACATTAAAAATATAAAATATGTGAACTTTGGATAAAAACCCCTTGTCTTAGGTGTGTATGGTGACTACATAGGATTTAGTCTGGACCGTTACATGTCGCTGTTACAGCCAGTAGGTCGTTGAAAGCGACGTCGCTATAAACGGTATCGACTGTAGATCATATACATACACACAAAAAAAGAAAATCGCAGCCACGAATTTCTTAAACAAAACTCTAGCCGAAACCACCACAATTCTGTTACCAAGAGTTAAAAAATTACAGTGCACTGACCTTCCCTAAAACTATGCGGCAATTACATACAGAATATTTCTTGCTACTGCTAAGAGTACTGTATAACTATTGCGAGCCTTATTCCAACGCTCCATGTATACATTACGTTGTATCACCCACATTCGAAGTGACATTAATTTGTGATCTTCCACATCTTTCTTTTTTCGGTAAACTAATCTCAGAATCAAAGCAGCAGATTTATTCACTGCATCGCGGTCAAGGTATGCCTTCCTGAGTACGTATATTTACTGCACGACTCCCATCTCCTTTTGTGCCGTGCGCGAAGTACGCGATTTATATTTGTGTGGGGTTGTGGGGTGGGGGATGGGGATTATTTTCGGCCGTTCTGTGGTTCGATCGTTGCTGGGATCGGCGCGGCTTCGCCACCATGATCAGTGGCATCGTTACTGTCCGCGTGTGTGTGTGAGTGTGTGTGTGTGTGTGTGTGTGTGTGTGTGTGTGTCTGTGTGTCTGTGTATTAAGGTATGGCGGCTAGAGCGCTGCATGCGGGCGCTGGGGCGTGCGTCGGTGGAGCTGTGTGGCCGCCAGCGGCCGATGTGTCTATCGATTGCATCCTGGGTGCTCGCAGCAGTGGACCGTCGACGATCCTGCACTGCCCCCAGTGCATCGCCACAGTTAGACGCGTTGCGAATTGTGAAGCACTTTCTTGTGTCCTAGCACGGCGTTGTTTGTCCTGGAGGCCATGCAAATAAACCTTTCGAAAACGAAAAAGCCAGTGTGGCGGATATTTTCTCTGTCATAAACAAAACGACCTGTTTGTAAGTAACAAAAGATGTACACTGGCCAAAACAATTAGGGGATCACTTGAGATATCTACACTCCTGGAAATTGAAATAAGAACACCGTGAATTCATTGTCCCAGGAAGGGGAAACTTTATTGACACATTCCTGGGGTCAGATACATCACATGATCACACTGACAGAACCACAGGCACATAGACACAGGCAACAGAGCATGCACAATGTCGGCACTAGTACAGTGTATATCCACCTTTCGCAGCAATGCAGGCTGCTATTCTCCCATGGAGACGATCGTAGAGATGCTGGATGTAGTCCTGTGGAACGGCTTGCCATGCCATTTCCACCTGGCGCCTCAGTTGGACCAGCGTTCGTGCTGGACGTGCAGACCGCGTGAGACGACGCTTCATCCAGTCCCAAACATGCTCAATGGGGGACAGATCCGGAGATCTTGCTGGCCAGGGTAGTTGACTTACACCTTCTAGAGCACGTTGGGTGGCACGGGATACATGCGGACGTGCATTGTCCTGTTGGAACAGCAAGTTCCCTTGCCGGTCTAGGAATGGTAGAACGATGGGTTCGATGACGGTTTGGATGTACCGTGCACTATTCAGTGTCCCCTCGACGATCACCAGTGGTGTACGGCCAGTGTAGGAGATCGCTCCCCACACCATGATGCCGGGTGTTGGCCCTGTGTGCCTCGGTCGTATGCAGTCCTGATTGTGGCGCTCACCTGCACGGCGCCAAACACGCATACGACCATCATTGGCACCAAGGCAGAAGCGACTCTCATCGCTGAAGACGACACGTCTCCATTCGTCCCTCCATTCACGCCTGTCGCGACACCACTGGAGGCGGGCTGCACGATGTTGGGGCGTGAGCGGAAGACGGCCTAACGGTGTGCGGGACCGTAGCCCAGCTTCATGGAGACGGTTGCGAATGGTCCTCGCCGATACCCCAGGCGCAACAGTGTCCCTAATTTGCTGGGAAGTGGCGGTGCGGTCCCCTACGGCACTGCGTAGGATCCTACGGTCTTGGCGTGCATTCGTGCGTCGCTGCGGTCCGGTCCCAGGTCGACGGGCACGTGCACCTTCCGCCGACCACTGGCGACAACATCGATGTACTGTGGAGACCTCACGCCCCACGTGTTGAGCAATTCGGCGGTACGTCCACCCGGCCTCCCGCATGCCCACTATACGCCCTCGCTCAAAGTCCGTCAACTGCACATACGGTTCACGTCCACGCTGTCGCGGCATGCTACCAGTGTTAAAGACTGCGATGGAGCTCCGTATGCCACGGCAAACTGGCTGACACTGACGGAGGCGGTGCACAAATGCTGCGCAGCTAGCGCCATTCGACGGCCAACACCGCGGTTCCTGGTGTGTCCGCTGTGCCGTGCGTGTGATCATTGCTTGTACAGCCCTCTCGCAGTGTCCGGAGCAAGTATGGTGGGTCTGACACACCGGTGTCAATGAGTTCTTTTTTCCATTTCCAGGAGTGTAGGTTCTGAAGTATTGTCATCGGCAGAATGAACAAAACTGGTTCGTCGTCTTTCTGTCGGTTCTACGAGGTGGAGACAACAACATTACGGTCACCGAGATAGTAGTAATAACGGAAAGTTGGTGCAGAGGCGATTGGTGTTGACTTGTATTTACCAAACGAATAACAGACTTCAGATAGTGTAGTGAGCAGTTAGTGCAATGCAACAACAATGTGACTTACCCTAAGCTATGACATGGAGAGCCATAGGACGGTTGGAACCGGGGCAGACATAGAGGAAGGTGGCTGCAGCTATTGGCGTGTCTCAAAGTGTAATTTCCAGGACCAGGACGCGATTTCAGACAACAGGAACCGTTAAAAGGAGGCAAGGCCAAGGCCGTCCATAGGTAAGATCAGCAAGAGGTGACCATTATCGACGGTTAACAGCCCGTCGAGACAGGAGGCTGAATGCATCGCACCTGCAACGCACCCTCCAGGCATTCGGGAATGTGGCCTCTACGCACGGAGGCCTATGGTGTGTGTCCCATTAAAACCACGACACCGTTGTTTAGCCCGCAGAATCTGGGAGGAGGAACATCAGGATTGGAGTCTTAACGAATGGCGCCGGGTGCTGCTCACAGACAAGATTTTGTGTTCAGCCAGACAATCGTCGTTCCCTCAGCTGGAGAGAACATGGGACTCGGAACAATCCTGCTCACGTGCAGGAAACATCACCACATCATGGTGGTGTACGAATGGTGTGGGCAGGAGTCAGTACTGGCGGACGTACGGACCTCTATGCAGTTCAGAACGGCGCTATGACTGCTCATAGGTATAGAGACGAGTTCCTTCGACCTTTTGTTGTACCCTACGCTGGTGCCATAGGAGACGAGTTCCTCCTGGTAGGCGATAACGCTCTTCCAAACAGAGCTGCACTACTGGACAACATGCTTGAAGCCGGGGGAATTGACCGAATTGAGCGGCCAGCTCGTTCACCGGACTTAAATCCGATTGTTGAGCGTGTCTGGGAAGCTGGCCGGTGTGGCCGAGCGGTTCTAGGCGCTTCAGTCTGGAACCGCGTGACCGCTACGGTCGCAGGTTAGAATCCTGCCTCGGGCATGGATACGTGTGATGTCCTTAGGTTAGCTAGGTTTAAGTAGTTCTAAGTTCTAGGGAACTGATGACCTCAGAAGTTAAGTCCCATAGTGCTCAGAGCCATTTGTCTGGGATGTACTTGGCAGACGCATTGCAACCAGACCAGCACTTCCCACAACGGTTGCAGAGATGAATATTGCACTCATGGAAGAATGGCCAAATATCCCCCAAGAGCTAATTGATAATCTCATACTGACCATGTCACGCAGGTGTGCAACTATACTGACCGTATCATATTAGAGGTCAACGAGAACGGCTGTTTCACTATTGTGATAGCATCATCGTGCCTCGTTCTACATAAACGCCATGTAAACCTCAAGTAAAGACTTGAGACAGCAAAATATCGTGGCGTATCAGACACCATTTACTTTAAAGACAGTACCGCCATTGCTCTGTTTTTTATTAGCAGTGTTACATTTACACGATGTAACACTGAAAATAAGAAAACAGTCTAATGACGGTAATGACTTTAAATAAATACATTATGATTATGGCCCAGCATTATGAAAAAAATTTAGACACAAATTACAGTTGTAACCGATATCTGAATAAAATAAGCTACCATACGCCTGCAAAAAAAAAAAAAAAAAAAACGCACTTTATATCCGTTTGACCTATGGCAGCGCCAACTAGCGGGCCAACCATAGCGCCATCTGGTCTCCCCCTTCAAGTTAGACAAGTTTCGTGCTTTGTAGTTTCTTTGTTTAACGCTTATTTCGTGAGATATTTGGCCCGGTCACTATCAGTGGACCATCCTGTATATGCCTGTCAGCATAGATTAACCATATTCCATCCACCCTTCATCGTCTGTCCTGTCACACAGGGAAAATAAGCATTATTGGCTTGTCATGGCCACAGGTACTTGGAGGTACTAATCAATGTAAAAACGTACTGCAACTAGAAGCTATAATTACAAGTCCGCAGATGATGCAAATATTGCTGTAATTTTATTCTGTACAATGTCCTCAGTCACTGGTAAAAATATCTGTACTTAAATACCGCTAATACCATATACACAGGGTGAACATTAGTAATACCAACAAACTACAAGGACGGATTTCTGACAGGAAATGGAACAAAAAAGCTCCTACGAACATGTGTCCAGAAATGCATTGCTGCCATGACAGACGGCGCTGAGGAATGACAATTCTCTGACCGCGTGCCATGTGTACCTCGCCCGCCCCCGCTAGCTAAGTGGTCAGCGCGACAGAATGTCAATCCTAAGAGCCCATGTTAGATTCTCGGCTAGGTCGGAGAGTTTCTCCGCTCAGGGACTGGGTGTTGTGTTGCCCTAATAATCATCATTTCATCCCCATCGACTCGCAAGTCACCGAAGTGGTATACCGGACGGGAGGCCCTAGTCACACGACATTTTCATGTGTACGTTGTGTGTTGCAGGCAGTCTGATCGACGCAGCGTACTGTAAACAGCAGAATGGGCCGGCATTCATGTCGGGAACAGACCGAGATGGTGTCTGTGTACGGCCAAGCAGATGGAAACGATCGAGAGGCAGCAGGGCTAACTCAAAACAAGTACTCCACAGACACTTACCACATAACTCAACATTTCAAGCCCTTGTTGGGGGTCTGTGTGATCCTGGGTCCTCTCAGACAGACGAACGTGCAAGAAGACGACAGACTGTGCGTACACGAGATTTGGTGGACCGGGTTTTACAATATATTGAGACGAATCGTAGTACAAGTTCCAGGCAAGTAGTCCACCAACATGGTGTATCATGGCCTGCTACATCCCTAGATTTTCATCTCTGGGGGCACGTGAAAAGCGTTGTGTATGCTGAACCAGTTCCTTATGTGCAGTCCCTTGAACAGCATGCTCACAAAGCCTGTGACGCTATTCGGTGACTGGCCGGGACCTGCGGAAGAGTACAAAAGTCCACGATGCGCCGTGTCAACACGTGCATTGAACCCCATGGAGGCCACTTTGAACATCTGTTGTGACGTGGATGCGATGCAGCTCAGTACTGTGTCGCGGGACGATCTGTTGTCGTTGCACGCTCACCGACCATTGCCAGAAACAGGTACATGCGACCTTTCTTCCTCCATTTCCTGTCAGGAATCTGTTCCTGCAGTCCACCGTATGTATACAGGGTGAAAAGTATTTAAACCGACAAACTCTGGGAGGTTGTAGGGGACATCAAAACAAATATTTTTCCAGAATGCCATTTTTTCCCATGAGGAGTATTTAAACCGTTAGAGAAAAATTTCTCTGGCGGCAAATTAATTAAACCGACAAACACTTTTCCATTTTTTATCACCAAGAGACAACTCATTAACACAATCCAAATTAAGTACAGCAGATTTTCAAAAATGCCGCCATTGGCACGTAAACAAAGGTTAATCCGTCGGATGATGTTCTGTCTGACACGGACTAAAACCCCAGGAGTATCCTGAATTGTTCCTGCTGCTGTTACTATCGGGGCAACCAGATCCTCTTCTGATGCAACAGGAGTTGCGTAAACAAGATTGCGCATCTCTCCCCACTCAAAAAGGTCCAGAGGGGAAATATCTGGGGATCGAGCAGGTCACGGTACAGGACCATCTCTGCCAATCCACGTTTCTGGGAACCGTCGGTCCAGGAATCGACGCACACGACGACTGAAATGTGCCGGCGCCCCGTCATGTTGGAACCACATGCGTTGTCTTGTAGGGAGCGGGACGTCTTCCAGCAATTCTGGCAATGCTCTGGCGAGAAAATTGTAATAGTGCCTGCCATTTAATGGCCTAGGTAGCAGATACGGCCCAATTAACAGTCCCCAACAACACCGACCCACACAGTAACGAAGAACCGCAATTGATAACCGATAGTAACTGTGACATGTGGCTTATCCTCGCATCAAACATGCGAATTGTGCACGTTGAAGACTCCATCACGCCCGAACGTTGCTTCATCGGTAAACAACACAGAGGATGGAAATGTAGGATGCATTTCACACAGTTTCGGGTACCACTGGAAAAACTGTGCTCTGGGTGGATAATCAAATGGTTCCAGGTTGTGGTCACGCTATAAGTGAAATAGACGTAACAAGTTCGTTATTTGTCAGTATAGCTGGCAGATATCAGACAGCTGATTATTACTAACTGTATCTCTCATTTAAATGATTGAAAGTTTAAATATACTGACTTTCAAAGTATGTCGTTATCCCGTACCGCGTGCTGTAGTCGCTTTAGCAGCACACGTGTTGCTAAAGCGACTACAGCACGCGTACGGGATAACGACATATTTTGAAAGTCAGTATATTTCAACTTTCAATCCAGGTAATCTGCTAAATGACCCGGTCTCACGCAGACGGTGGTACACAGCAGCAAAGGTCGTATGATGCGGGATACGGCGATTAGGATATTGTTGTTGATAAACCCGCTGTGCAGCTCGCCCGTTGTGGTGCGCTACGTAGTACGCACCAACCATATCAATGGGCTCACTCCAGGTGTATCGCTCCATTAATAAACAGAGACAATGCACTACTACACTGGTGGACAGCAGTTGGCTACAACTGAGGAGCGTAATACGGCCTCTAACAACTGAAGAGCGTAATATGGCCTCACCGGTTGAAATAATCCTCATAGGAAAAAATTACATTGGGAAATTTTTTTTGTTTTGATGTCCCCTACAACCTCCCAGAGTTTTTCAGTTTAAATACTTTTCACCCTGTATAGGGTGGTCTGTAAGGCTTGTGCGGGTATTGTGGTGCGGGCTGTAATGAGAAATAATTGTTAAGAAAAAAATCATACATAGCGCCGTTTCCAAGGTAATTATCAGCGATCCGAGGTTATTGTCATCGAAGTTAACCTATCAGGCTGTTTTGCGCTCTAATTCAAGCTGCCCGCCAGATGCAATTAGTGTGAGTTGTTCTCATATCATAGATGATGGCATAAGAGGCTGCTCAGTCTCTGACTTGGGTTCGATCCTTACCACCGTCCCACGAGCAATGTTTGCACCGCTCTCGTATTGGGTTTTAGTAAACCACACGAAGAATTCGTTTGCCGACACCGTCTCTGGCAGGCCGCTTGAATTTGCGCACGGAGCGATCTGGTTGCTGGTAAGACAGAGATTTAGGAACCAGGTTTTAAATTGTAAGACATTTCCAGGGGCAGATGTGGATTCTGACCACAATCTATTGGTTATGAACTGCAGATTGAAACTGAATAAACTGCAAAAAGGTAGGAATTTAAGGAGATGGTACCTGGATAAACTGAAAGATCCAGAGGTTGTAGAGAGTTTCAGGGAGAGCATAAGGGAAGAATTGACAGGAATGGGGGAAAGAAATACAGTAGAAGAAGAATGGGTAGCTCTGAGGGATGAAGTAGTGAAGGCAGCAGAGGATCAAGTAGGTAAAAAGACGAGGGCTAATAGAAATCCTCGGGTAACAGAAGAAATATTGAATTTAATTGATGAAAGGAGAAAATATAAAAATGCAGTAAATGAAGCAGGCAAAAAGGAATACAAACGTCTCAAAAATGAGATTGATAGGAAGTGCAAAATGGCTAAGCAGGGATGGCTAGAGGACAAACGTAAGGATGTAGAGGCTTGGCTCACTAGGGGTAAGATAGATACTGCCTACAGGAAAATTAAAGAGACCTTGGGAGAAAAGAGAGCCACTTGTATGAATATCAAGAGCTCAGATGGCAACCCAGTTCTAAGCAAAGAAGGGAAGGCAGAAAGGTGGAAGGAATATATAGAGGGTTTATACAAGGGCGATGTACTTGAGGACAATATTATGGAAATGGAAGAGGATGTAGATGAAGACGAAATGGGAGATAAGATACTGCGTGAAGAGTTTGACAGAGCACTGAAAGACCTGAGTCGAAACAAGGCCCCGGGAGTAGACAACATTCCATTAGAACTACTGTTGGCCTTGGGAGAGCCAGTCATGACAAAACTCTACCATCTAGTGAGCAAGATGTATGAGACAGGCGAAATACCCACAGACTTCAAGAAGAATATAATAATTTCAATCCCAAAGAAAGCAGGTGTTGACTGATGTGAAAATTACCGAACTATCAGTTTAAAAAGTCACAGCTGCAAAATACTAACGCGAATTTTATACAGACGAATGGAAAAACTGGTAGAAGCGGACCTCGGGGAAGATCAGTTTGGATTCCGTAGAAATGTTGGACCACTTGAGGAAATACTAACCTTACGACTTATCTTAGAAGAAAGATTAAGAAAAGGAAAACCTACGTTTTTAGCATTTGTAGACTTAGAGAAAGCTTTTGACAATGTTAACTGGAATACTCTCTTTCAAATTCTGAAGGTGGCAGGGGTAAAATACAGGGAGCGAAAGGCTAATTACAATTTGTACAGAAAGCAAATGGCAGTTATAAGAATCGACGGATCATGAAAGGGAAGCAGTGATTGGGAAGGGAGTGAGACAGGGTTGTAGCCTCTCCCCGATGTTATTCAATCTGTATATTGAGCGGGCAGTCAAGGAAACAAATGAAAAATTCGGAGTAGGTATTAAAATCCATGGAGAAGAAATAAAAACTTTGAAGTTCGACGATGACATTGTAATTCTGTCAGAGACAGCAAAGGACTTGGAAGAGCAGTTGAACGGAATGGACAGTGTCTTGAAATGAGGATATAAGATGAACATCAACAAAAGCAAAACGAGGATAATGGAATGCAGTCAAATTAAATCGGGTGATGCTGAGGGAATTAAATTAGGAAATGAGACACTTAAAGTAGTAAAGGAGTTTTGCTATTTAGGGAGTAAAATAACTGATGATGGTCGAAGTAGAGAGGATACAAAATGTAGACTGGCAATGGCAAGCAAATCGTTTCTGAAGAAGAGAAATTTGTTAACGTCGAGTATAGATTTAAGTGTCAGGAAGTCGTTTCTGAAAGTACACTCCTGGAAATTGAAATAAGAACACCGTGAATTCATTGTCCCAGGAAGGGGAAACTTTATTGACACATTCCTGGGGTCAGATACATCACATGATCACACTGACAGAACCACAGGCACATAGACACAGGCAACAGAGCATGCACAATGTCGGCACTAGTACAGTGTATATCCACCTTTCGCAGCAATGCAGGCTGCTATTCTCCCATGGAGACGATCGTAGAGATGCTGGATGTAGTCCTGTGCAACGGCTTGCCATGCCATTTCCACCTGGCGCCTCAGTTGGACCAGCGTTCGTGCTGGACGTGCAGACCGCGTGAGACGACGCTTCATCCAGTCCCAAACATGCTCAATGGGGGACAGATCCGGAGATCTTGCTGGCCAGGGTAGTTGACTTACACCTTCTAGAGCACGTTGGGTGGCACGGGATACATGCGGACATGCATTGTCCTGTTGGAACAGCAAGTTCCCTTGCCGGTCTAGGAATGGTAGAACGATGGGTTCGATGACGGTTTGGATGTACCGTGCACTATTCAGTGTCCCCTCGACGATCACCAGTGGTGTACGGCCAGTGTAGGCGATCGCTCCCCACACCATGATGCCGGGTGTTGGCCCTGTGTGCCTCGGTCGTATGCAGTCCTGATTGTGGCGCTCACCTGCACGGCGCCAAACACGCATACGACCATCATTGGCACCAAGGCAGAAGCGACTCTCATCGCTGAAGACGACACGTCTCCATTCGTCCCTCCATTCACGCCTGTCGCGACACCACTGGAGGCGGGCTGCACGATGTTGGGGCGTGAGCGGAAGACGGCCTAACGGTGTGCGGGACCGTAGCCCAGCTTCATGGAGACGGTTGCGAATGGTCCTCGCCGATACCCCAGGAGCAACAGTGTCCCTAATTTGCTGGGAAGTGGCGGTGCGGTCCCCTACGGCACTGCGTAGGATCCTACGGTCTTGGCGTGCATCCGTGCGTCGCTGCGGTCCGGTCCCAGGTCGACGGGCACGTGCACCTTCCGCCGACCACTGGCGACAACATCGATGTATTGTGGAGACCTCACGCCCCACGTGTTGAGCAATTCGGCGCTACGTCCACCCGGCTTCCCGCATGCCCACTATACGCCCTCGCTCAAAGTTCGTCAACTGCACATACGGTTCACGTCCACGCTGTCGCGGCATGCTACCAGTGTTAAAGACTGCGATGGAGCTCCGTATGCCACGGCAAACTGGCTGACACTGACGGCGGCGGTGCACAAATGCTGCGCAGCTAGCGCCATTCGACGGCCAACACCGCGGTTCCTGGTGTGTCCGCTGTGCCGTGCGTGTGATATTTGCTTGTACAGCCCTCTCGCAGTGTCCGGAGCAAGTATGGTGGGTCTGACACACCGGTGTCAATGTGTTCTTTTTTCCATTTCCAGGAGTGTATTTGTATGGAGTGTAGCCATGTATGGAAGTGAAACATGGACGATAACTACTTTGGACAAGAAGAGAATAGAAGCTTTCGAAATGTGGTGCTACAGAAGAATGCTGAAGATAAGGTGGGTGGATCACGTAACTAATGAGGAGGTATTGAATAGGATTGGGGAGAAGAGAAGTTTGTGGCACAACTTCGCTAGAAGAAGGGATCGGTTGGTAGGACATGTTTTGAGGCATCAAGGGATCACAAATTTAGCATTGGAGGGCAGCGTGGAGGGTAAAAATCGTAGAGGGAGACCGAGAGATGTATACACTAAGCAGATTCAGAAGGATGTAGGCTGCAGTAGGTACTGGGAGATGAAGAAGCTTGCACAGGATAGAGTAGCATGGAGAGCTGCATCAAACCAGTCTCAGGACTGAAGACCACAACAACAAATATATATATATATATATATATATATATATATATATATATATATATATATATATACGCCGTGCACATGTAAATGTTACTACAGATATTCAGATTTAGGGTATGAAATTCTCCATATGCCTGCCGTCATTGCCGATGATATGACGCAGACGAACAGCAAAATTACACATGACCTGCTCAACTTTCAGAACATAGATGCTGTCGATCACCTCCTGAATGGCTGTTTTCGGCTCATCAGTGGTTTTGGGGTTATTGCTGTACACCTTCTTAATAGAGCCAAAGGAGTCTTATGTGCTGAGATCCGAAGAGTATGGTGGCCAGCCGAGGCCCATTCCAGTGGCGTCTGGGTACCCCAGAGACAGTATGCGGTCCCCAAAGTGCTCCTCCAGGACATCATACACTCTCCTGCTTCGGTAGCGTCGAGCTCCGTCTTGCATGAACCACATCTTGTCGAAATTAAGCTTACTTTGGAGAAGGGGGCTGAAATCACCTTCCCAAAGCCTTCAAGTACCGTTCAGTATTTACCGTGCCGTCGAGGAATATCGCACCGATTATTCCGTGACTGGACGTTGAACAGTTTGTTAGTTAGTGTGTCAAGTGATGCTTTAACTGTAAGTGATAGCGGTAAATTATCAAGCGCCCCTCTGGCAAATGCTTTCATGTAGTAAACTGAACTAATACTTCATATGTCTGATGAGCCACCTCCCTGAGCAGTCAAAGAACCCACGGGTATGGCCGGTCGACTGTAGTTTCGTCTGGTCCTAACATTTACCACGTGAGACACACGCGTTCTCCGAGTGAACGAAATGCGATGAAAAACGAACGGCATTGCTGGGTTCTGTTCAAAGTAATGAGGAGTTAGACTACTGCTATTGCTTGGCTGTAAATGCCATAGCAAGTTGCGTTTGCTAATAGTGACAATGGCTGCCGCTGCTGGTTCTTCTCAAGGTTCAAACAGAATCGGTGGGTATGGTGTCCACTTCGTCATAGTTTTTATGCTTGGGTGGCGCCACATTCTTGTTGTCTTCCGCCTTCAAGAAAATAGTATCGTTGCAAACTACATGCCGGCCTCTGCGGCCGAGCGGTTCTAGGCGCTTCAGTCCGGAACCGCGCTGCTGCTACGGTCGCAGGTTCGAATCCTGCCTCGGGCATGGATGTGTGTGATGTCCTTAGGTTAGTTAGGTTTAAGTAGTTCTAAGTTCTAGGGGACTGATGACCACAGATGTTAAGTTCCATAGTGCTCAGAGCCATTTGAACCATTTTAATTCAACAGTGATCTTGTCGTATATAAATTTACATATTCACAAAGAACACTATAAGGTTTTGTAATTACTGAAGTTCTTATCACTTACTGAATTGCGTTTTCGTAGAATAAGTTCAGTCTCTGTGTAATCTCACTTACGTTTTTCATATTCGGTCAAGAAATATTTATGACACCAGGTACGTAATAAGAACATACTTAGTCCATCATTAATTCATTCTCTGATGCTTTGATTCAATGAAGTGTAAAACTGAACTTCGTCTGCGTCGCATGAAAGCACTAAATATTTTCAACTTCTCTTAGCTCCATATTTACTGAAGTACTTGCCTAAAACCATTACAATTCCACGTGATGAAAGAATTTTAGTATCTGAGTAACCGTCAACTGTATTGAAATTTATTACTTGAGCAGAGGGGCATTGTACTCATGCTCTATTTCAAACTAATACTCAAAACGGTTTAATGCTATTCTAATTCCCTTTGACTCAAGGCACTGACCTCGGTCTTGAAGTATGTAAAATTCCGTTCGCATTGTGTGCGTGATCGTAGTTTGTGAAGAGTATTAACATCACAGAAAATTCGTTAGCACAACACTCACGGTATGTATTACGCATTATCATTCCTGAAAGAACGTTTCACTTTGCAATGCACCCACCTCCTCAGACTAAAATATTACTCATAACAATTTTTAAAAACGTCCCATCAGCTATCAGCTCTTAG
The DNA here is from genome assembly GCF_023898315.1 of Schistocerca nitens. NCBI lineage: Eukaryota > Metazoa > Arthropoda > Insecta > Orthoptera > Acrididae > Schistocerca > Schistocerca nitens. Next base: position 109,050,829 of record NC_064622.1, on the reverse strand, counting down.
AATACAATGTACAGTGATTTGGGCTACGAAACATTAAATTAATTTCTGTACTGCTAAAAACCTAAAATATTCCTTGGTGGTAAGAGATGAGACAGAATAAAAGAATGAACTGTAAACTTTTTTTTCGGGTGAATACAATGATGAGAGTCTGAAGTGTAATTAAGTACTAAACAAGATCTAAGTTAAGCATTGTTTATGTTAAGCATTGTTCGTGTTATGACTAGCTGCCCATTTTGGAGATGGTTATTACCCTTAGCTCCCTAGACATTTGGACAGCTTGGCAGCAGAAATGTTGCCTCAGTCTTCAGGCCGTAGGCTGGTTTGATGCAGCTTCCGTCGCTATTCTATACTGTCCATGCATCTCTGCATAAACACTATAACCTACATCCACCTGTATCTGCTTACTGTGGTCATCGCGTGGTCTGCCTCTAGAATTTTTACCCGCCAAACTTCCCTCCACTAGCAAATCAAGGGTTGCTTGCGGTGTTCTATAAACCTAATTTTTTTTTACTTAGTTACAATAAATGTTGCTTCTTCCAAATTTTTCAGTAAATCTTCATTGGTTATTCAATCTGCCCATCTAATCTTCAGCATTTTTGTGACTCTTCTGTAATATCCCATATTATTATCTTCAGCTCTGTTATTGTTATACTGTTTATTGTTCAAGTTTCACTTCCAAATAAGGGTAAACTTCAGAACATAAATACTTCCTAAGATATTTATATTATATTACATAGGAACTCTTTTATTGTTGTTGTCAACCTGCATTTCATATCCTCTTTGCTTGTGTCTCCGCTAGTTATTTTACGATATAGCAAAATACGTCAGCTACTATTAGCGTCTCATTCGGTAACCTAATTCCCTTAAAAAAATCTTATGGTTCGTTTCCTCTGGTTGATTTTACCTTATAACAACGTTTCAGGATGCTATTCATAAAAAGTAATTGAAAAACGTTAACTTCTATATTTCTCCCTGAACGTTAATTTCTTTTATTGATTGGCGACTCCATAGTGTCCTGTGCACTACGACCAGATAATGGGTATACTTGAAAGGAGAGACAGCATTGGTCGTATATTTTTGTTTATTATCGCAAAATCGATTTTCGGTCACTTAGTGACCATCTTCAGTGCTGTAATATATAATTTAGATTGGTAAGCACTGGTGTCAATAAGCTTACGGCGATCACATAGACTGAGCTGCTCAGTCTATGTGATCGCCGTAAGCTTCTTGACACCAGTGCTTACCAATCTAAATTATATATTACAGCACTGAAGATGGTCACTAAGTGACCGAAAATCGATTTTGCGATAATAAACAAAAATATACGACCAATGCTGTCTCTCCTTTCAAGTATATTCAATTAATTTCTTTTATTATCGTTTCCCTGGTTTCCTTATCTGCTTGCTGCATGTACATACTGACTAATACAGGAGATACGTTACAAATTTTTATTGATTTTGTCTGGTTCATGTTTTTTAGGAACCATTAAATGTTTAGATTCCCATTGCATCTCCTGTTGTAACAGTCAGGCAGAACGTCAGTTACAACATATTATAGTAAATCAGTTGAGAATATACCCAGTTCACTATACCTTCCACTTTAATGCTACCATATACACTGAAGAGGCCTTAATATCATGTAGCGCACCCATGTGCACGCAGCAGTGCCGCAGTACGACATGGCATGGACTCGCCCAATGTGTGAAGTAGTGCTGGAGGGAACTGACACCATGAATCCTGCAGGGCTCTACATAGATCCGTAACAGTACGAGGGTGTGGAGATCTCTTCTGAAATGCACGTTGCAATACATTCCAGATATGCTCAATAATGTTCATGTATGGGAAGTTTGGTGCTCGGCGGAACCGTTTAAACACAGAAGAGTGTTCCTGGAGCCACTCTGTAGCAATTCTGGATGTCTGGGGTGTCGCATTATCGTGCTGGAATGTCCAAGTACGTAAGAACGCACAAAGGGCAAGAACGGATGCAGGTGATCAGACAGGATGCTTACGTACGTGTGACCTGTCAGAGTCGTATCTAGACGTATCAGGGCTGCCATATCACTCCAGCTGCACACGCCAAACCCCATTACATAGCCTCCACCAGCTTGAAAAGCTTGGGTTCATGAAGTTGTCTCTATACCCGTACATGACATCCATTGGCTCAATACAATTTAAAACGAGACTCGTCCGACCACACAAAATATCTCCAGTCATGAACAATCCAATGACAGAGTTGATGGACCCAAACGAGGCATAAAACTTCGTGTCGTGCAGTCATCAAGGTTACTTGAGTGGTCCCTCGGCTCCAGAAGGACATATCGATGATGTTTCGTTGAATGGCTCGTACGCTGACAGGTGTTGATGGTCCAGCATTGAAATCTACAACAATTTGCAGTAGGGTTGAACTTCTGTCACGTTGAACTACTGTCTTGAGACGTCGTTGTTCACGTTCTTGCAGGATCTTTTTCCGATCGCTGGGATGTCGGAGACTTGATGTTTTACCGAATTCCTGATATTCACGGTACGCTCATGAAATGGTCGTAAGGGAAAATCCCCACTTCATCGCTGCCTTGGAGATCGCTCGTGCGCCGACTATAACACCACGTTCAAACTCACTTAAATCTTGATAACCGGCCATTGTAACAGCAGTAACCGATCTAACTACTGCACCAGACACTTGTTTTCTCATAGAGGCGTTGCAGACCGCAGCCCAGTATTCTAGCTGTTTACGTTTCTCTGTATTTGAATAGGCATGCCTGTACTCGTTTTTCTTTTTTTTTTTTTTTTTTTTGGCGCTTCAGTGTGTTTCTTCACGAAACAACTAATTTCTTCAGTTCTGGTTTTTATTGTTGGTGGTGGTGAGATAATATGTCCGGCATGCGACGTGTTTGCTGGGAACTCTTGCAGTCGCTAGCCCGATTGTCACGCTATCGTGTTAGGTTATTAGAAAAATTAGTTATCTGAAGATGCAAGTGTATTATTGTGTATTGAGTGGCAGTTCATTCACATATACAGGGTGTTACAAAAAGGTACGGCCAAACTTTCAGGAAACATTCCTCACACACAAATAAAGACAAGGTATTATGTGGACATGAGTCCGGAAACGCTTAATTTCCATGTTAGAGCTCATTTTAGTTTCGTCAGTATGTACTGTACTTCCTCGATTCGCCGCCAGTTGGCCCAATTGAAGGAAGGTAATGTTGACTTCGGTGCTTGTGTTGACATGCGACTCATTGCTCTATAGTACTAGCATGAAGCACATCAGTACGTAGCATCAACAGGTTAGTGTTCATAACGAACGTGGTTTTGCAGTCAGTGCAATGTTTTGTTTACAAATGCGGAGTTGGCAGATGCCCATTTGATGTATGGATTAGCAAGGGGCAATAGCCGTGGCGCGGTAGGTTTGTATCGAGACTGATTTCCAGAACGAAGGTGTCCCGACAGGAAGACGTTCGAAGCAATTGATCGGCGTCGTAGGAAGCACGGAACATTCCAGCCTATGACTGGCGACTGGGGAAGACCTAGAACGACGAGGACACCTGCAATGGACGAGGCAATTCTTCGTGCAGTTGACGATAACCCTAATGTCAGCGTCAGAAAGTTGCTGCTGTACTAGGTAACGTTGACCACGTCACTGTATGGAGAGTGCTACGGGAGAACCAGTTGTTTCCGTACCATGTACAGCGTGTGCAGGCACCATCAGCAGCTGATTGGCCTCCACGGGTACACTTCTGCGAATGGTTCATCCAACAATGTGTCGATCCTCATTTCATTGCAAATGTTCTCTTTACGGATGAGGCTTTATTCCAACGTGATCAAATTGTAAATTTTCACAATCAGCATGTGTGGGCTGCCGAGAATCCGCACGCAATTGTGAAATCACGTCATCAACACAGATTTTCTTTGAACGTTTGGGCAGGCATTGTTGGTAATGTCTTGATTGGGCCCTATGTTCCTCCATCTACGCTCAGTGGAGCACGTTATCATGATTTCATACGGGATACTCTACCTGTTCTGCTAGAACATGTGCCTTTACAAGTACGACACAACATGTGGTTCATGCACTATGGAGCTCCTACATATTTCAGTCGAAGTGTTCGTACGCTTCTCAACAACAGATTCGGTGACCGATGGATTGCTAGAGGCGGACCAATTCCATGGCCTCCACGCTCTCCTGACGTCAACCCTCTTGACTTTCATTTATGGGAGCATTTGAAAGCTCTTCTCTAAGCAACACCGGTACCAAATTTAGAGTCTCTTCGTGCTCGTATTGTGGACGGCTGTGATACAATACGCCATTCTCGAGGGCTGCATCAGCGCATCAGGGATTCCATGCGACGGAGGGTGGATGCATGTATCCTCGCTAACGGAGAACATTTTGAACATTTCCTGTAACAAAGTGTTTGAAGTCACGCTGGTACGTTCTGTTGCTGTGTGTTTTCATTGCATGATTAATGTGATTTGAAGAGAAGTAATAAAATGAGGTGTAACATGGAAAAAATGGCTCTGAGCACTATGGAACTTAACTAATGAGGTCATCAGTCCCCTAGAACTTAGAACTACTTAAACCTAACTAACCTAAGGACATCACAAACATCCATGCCCGAGGCAGGATTCGAACCTGCGACCTTAGCGGTGTCGCGGTTCCAGACTGTAGCGCCTACAACCGCTCGGCCACTCTGGCCGACAAACAGGGAAAGTAGACGTTTCCGGACACATGTCCACATAACATATTTTCTTTCTTTGTGTGTGAGGAATGTTTCCTGAAAGTTTGGCCGTACCTTTTGTAACACCCTGTATAAGAAATAGGGGTGCACCCTAATCCGAAACGTTACACATTTACTGAAACTGCAAAATTACTCATATTTATTCTCCTTCAAAGTGTGGTTGAATTATTCCATACTGTTTTTTTTTTCAGATTTCTGTTAAGTACTGCTCAAACCGACAATTCCACGAAACTTAAGCTTCTCCGTGTGTGTATCATAATCCTCATAACTAAAAGCCTTGTACAGATACACAGAAAAATAACATGCAGCAACATTTTGTCGTTTAAGTCCCTGAATAATGATTGAATATACGCGTGAACAGTCGGGCAACACTTCGGAACTTTATGGGTGTCGTGTTAATGTGAATAGTTTCTATCGCATTGTGATTTTGTTCCCGCGGACAGTTCTGCCGACACCGAGCGTCACTGTGCTGGGGAGGCGCGCAGCCGTTTTTAATCTAGGCGACTTTCGACGCTGCAGCTGGACCGGAGTGGAATCGTCCGCGCGCTGCTGGGGGCCGCGCCCGTATTTCTTGCGCTGCGCTCTGCAGAGGGGCCGTGCGGCGCGGAGTATTAATGCTCGCCTTTTGTCGTCGCGGAGCGAGCTGTGCGGACGGCAGCTGTCGCCGGCAGCCGGCCCGGCGCTGACGACAAGAACGTCGACCTGGCCACCAGGGGGGCCAACTGTCCGCCATTTGTCCGGCGGCCGGCTCCCGCCTCTCAGTGCTTGCTCGTACGCTCCGACCACAGACTCATCATCAGCATTCGTTTCCCACATACGTCACCCTCCGTCGTCTTGCGTAGAGTGGGTGAAAAGCGCTAAACTAGGTTTTTTGTTTGTTGCAAATCACAGAAGCACGTTGCAAGCATTCACCTGTACAACGCTGGGAACTAGGTTGTTAACATTCATGCTTCGGATTGACGGATGGGGCACGAGCTGACAAATGCAGATCGAATTTCTATTAACAATAAACGTGTGCCTTAGCCCTTTATAGGAAATGAGTATATTTACGTCACATACTAAATATCATGTTCTCTGGTTCATATTGTATAATGAAAAATAAAAAAAAATTAAAACAATTTCCGTTGGCGCAGCACAGTTGTTACTGAAAAAAAAATCATGTTAAAGTTTAGGAGCGTTGCACTATAAGGGCACAATTTCTTAGTATGTAGTATTGCATGTCATGTCTGTTACTGGATATAAAATGTCTGGAAACAAACATTCGTTTTGCTGAGACGTGTTCAGACACCATACTTCTCACAGTTGGTCTGATCATACAGGATGACAAATGCTGAATTATATGAAATAAAATCATCATAACTTGTGAACGGTTTTCGTTAGGACGTTCCAACTGCACGGTTGGCCGCGGGGCTTGTTGAGAATCAGTATGCGTTGTATGGTTTGGTTTAGTAAAGAAGCCCACTTTCATTTGGTTGGGTTGGTCAATAAGAGAAAAACACACAGGTGCTTGTAGACTCACAGGTTTTATGACAGAGTTGTTGCAAATGTTTGACGCGGCTTTGAATCTTATGTCCATTTTCCCGGCTCTTGTCTCGAAGGCTACTTTTTTATGTAGCCCGTTGTCTGTAACCCGATTGCCCGGATATTTAAAGCTACTGAATCATTGTATTGTTACTTGTCTGGTGTTTAACTGGGTTGTATTGCTCTCTATATTCGACATTACTTACGTTTCTCCAAAAAAGTATATGCAAGCAAATTTTCCTTTTACCTCTTTCAGTAGGATATTTTTTTCTGTTGCTGTTTCATTATGGCTACATCACCTGCAAAAGGTACGTAGTCTGTTTCCATATCATTCTCCTGAGCTACATTCCTTAAATGGTTAATCAGTTTCCGATGTTCTAATTCCTTGAGCTGGTCTTGTATTATGTTTTCCAACACTCAGATGAACAACAGACGTGAGACTCTCTCTCCCTGTCTAACTACTGTTGCAATTTCAAACGCTTTAGAGAAACGTAATTCAAATTTTTTGTTTTGGTATTTTAAATTTAGGTATGCTCAACAATCCTTGTACGGCCATGATAAGCATGCATGCCCTGTATACGACAAGTTTCAATTAAATCCACAACGCATTCTCCGTAATTATACGATGGAACGAATTTTAATTCACTAGAAGTAGTCTTAAAATAAACTTTGATGACGTGGTCCTAGGTATTCACATGACGTAATGATTGACATAGAACTTTCAACATTTCTTGACAAAAATCCTTACAGCAGCCAAACACACCAGTTTAGTCTACACCCTAGTCTCCCCTCGTGCTATAAGCAGCGAGAAAAAGATACAGTATTATATAATAACAGTTTATCAAATTCTTCACTTCATAAATACGTGACCTAGCGAAGGATACAGAGACATTAGTCTTGTGCACAAGGAACACCGTGGCGGTTTAGGGGAGCACTAGATCTATCCATCTGAATACCTCTCCCGTAGAGGATAAACTTGTTAGTTTACTAAGGAGACCTCCGCTACCTATCTGTAAGAAGCATACAAGTAGCAGCCGTGAATCGGGCTGAGTTTTTACTAGCCAGTAGCCAGTAGAGGTGGAACAGCACACGAGGAAGGCGGCCTGCGCCTCGGATTCACTGATGTCGCCTCTGCCCACGTATACAGCCTGCAAGCCACTGAATAATGAGTGGCAGAGGGTTCTTCGTACCAGCATTAGCAAATTACTGTCCCATTCCATTCGCCTATTGAATGAGAAAAAACGTCAATCTACACTATCTGTTCAAAATAATACGGAATGAATACTTATTAGCGGTCATTAATAAGAGGTGCGTAAACACTTCGCCTTTATGGTGGCTTGAACTTCATGTCCGTGGAGGAATGTGTGAATATCTGTCTAGGAATAGCAGCCCGTTCTTCATCAAGAGCCGAAACCAGAGGAGTAGTTACGTTCGACACTGTGTTCTGAACCGAAGTCGCCATTCTAACTCATTTCAAAGACGTTCCACTGGGTTCAGGTGGGGACTCCAGGCAGGCCAGTCCATTTAAGGGAAGTTGTCGTCCACAAATCATTGTCTCACAGATGCTGCTTTATGACAGTGTGCATTGTCATGCTGATACAAACATTAATGGTCTTCGAAATGTTTTTCTGGTGTACACGGTACACAATGCGTTAAAATGAGTTGATATGCTTCCGCATTCAGAGTTTTTCGAGTAAATTAACGGGACCACCCTCCAACCTCAAAGGATGCCTCCATATCGTAACACCACCTCTTCCATCATTCATTGTTAGCACTACATGTGACCGAGCGAGGTGGCTCAGTGGTTAGACACTGGACTCGCATTCGGGAGGACGATGGTTCAATCCCGCGCCCGGCCATCCTGATTTAGGTTTTTCGTGATTTCCCTAAATCGCTCCAGGCAAATGCCGGGATGGTTCCTTTGAAAGGGCACGGCCGACTTCCTTCCCCGTCCTTCCGAATCCGATGAGACCGATGACCTCGCTGTCTGGTCTCCTTCCCCAAAACAACCAACCACTACACGTGATGGCAAGTAAAGTTCCCCAGGCATTCACCAAACCCAGACCCTAACATCGGATTGACACAGAGTACAGCGTGATACATCATTCCAAGTCACTCGTTTCCATTCGTCCGCTGTCCTGTGGACTCGCGCTTTGCACCATCTCGAAGGTCGCTTAGCACCGATAAAAATCTGTGTGGTTTATGACGAGCTTTTGATCCTCGTACCCCATTACTTTTAACTCCCTATGCGTCTCTGAATTCATTCGGAATCTGCTGGTACTCCCATTCAATAAGAACTTCAACGGTTGGGTGAATTCTCTGGAACTGGTCGCACCGCCGTTTTGTAGGCCATTCCGTTTGGAGATACGAGGTATTCGTCCAGAACCTTACCAACAAATCGAAATCTGCCATTCGTCCTACCTAATACTGAGTTCACGTGTTCTTCACATTCCACGTAGCTACTTAATAATACCCGTAAATACTCCATCTGTTCGTCACCAATACCTACTGTCACTTCGTCAGTCAGAAGGAAACAAAGAACTTAATCTGGTGTACACTGAAAATTGTTACGCCAATACAAGGCAAGATACCGAGCGAGGTGGTGCAGTGGTCAACACACTAAACTCGCATTCAGGAGGATGACGGTTCAAACCCGCTACCGCCCATCCTGATTTAGGTTTTCCGTGATTTCCCTAAAATGCTTCAGGTAAACGCCGGGATGGGTCCTTTGAAAGGGCACGGCCGATTTCCTTCCCCATCCTTACCTAATCCGACGGGACCGATGAGCTCGCTGTGCCGGCCGGAGTGGCCGTGCGGTTCTAGGCGCTACAGTCTGGAACCGAGCGATCGCTACGGTCGCAGGTTCGAATCCTGCCTCGGGCATGGATGTGTGTGATGTCCTTAGGTTTGTTAGGTTTAATTAGTTCTAAGTTCTAGGCGACTGATGACCTCTGAAGTTAAGTCGCATAGTGCTCAGAGCCATCTGAACCATTTTCAGCTCGCTGTTTGGCCCTTCCCCAAATCAACCAACCAACAAAGTAGGTTGAGCAAAGTAAGTCTTAATGTTCAATATTTATCCTAGCAACTACCCAAGGTTTACATAAACCAGTGAATGAATACAAAAGTTGCTCAGTATGTCATTTACACACTTTTCGATTTTACGTCGTCCGGAGAAGGTTCACGCGTCTCCGGTCTGGTTAGCCGTGAACCTAATCTTTCGCGTCTCGGAGCGTGGAATACGACGCGCATCCCTTCCCGAGTCACATCAGAGAATAATAACCAAATAAATTACAAGGCTCCGTGAACCGTGCATTAGATCCAACCTTAAACAGAGACAGCAGCCCTTACACATCGGTGTTCAATATTTTGGTTTACCAGTTCACTACACTTAACAGAAGTCGCCCCAACCGAAACACTCTACGCAACAACCTTAATGAATTTCCAAATACCAGCCACTTTTCGCACTTGGAAGTTGTTAATGACTACTGTCTTAATGACTTTGAAAAAATGTCTCAAGATCATTCTTGTCCAAGAATTTGATTTTTTTAAGATTTCGCGAAAGCCTGTTAATGTGAAAACAATTGGTTTGTTTATAAATAACTTTTCTGCTGCCGATCACGATTTTCATTTATTCATATCGTACACAACACGTTTCTGGAAATGTTTCCCATTTTCAAGTGTGTTTTCTCTTTTTACTATGCCATTTTTAGGTAAAGTTTTCGATGTGTGAGGTTCTGCTTTTTTTGTTGAGTTTCAACTAAACAAAGAGAAAACGCAATTGAAAATTGGAATCGTTTCCCGAAACCCGTCGGATACAATATGAATAATAGAAAATCGTGACCGGTAGCACAGAAGTTATTTATAAACAAATCCATCCGCAAGAACTGATCAAGCAGCAACACTGAATTAAACAAAATAATTTCTACTGTCAAGATAGCCAAACAGGCAAGCAGATGATACTAAAGACAAACGTATCCAAGGCCATGATACCAAACAACACTTAAAAACGCAAATCTCAGTGCGGCGTCAAACAGAAGTGAATGCTCTCTGATAGTTATAATAATCATTCCCATATCATTACCTTAAACCTGTAACACACATAACAGGCGGTTATTGTGAGTTTTTATTATTGATTATGCCGCGTGAAATATTTACTTAACCAAATGGGGTGACAGAGATCTTAATCGAAAAGCACTTTGAAAATACGATACATTATCCAGCAAGGAGCCTAATAACTGTACACACCCAATTGCAAACAACAGTGCACGATTCGTCACGCAAGACCTGTCCTTAGAACCGAGCCTAAGACTCAAAGCGTGCGCCGATATGTTAAAATTTTGACTTAAGAAATGAGGGTTTCCGGCAGTTTAACTAAAGCAGATGTGGCGGCTGGAACGTCGGTCGCATTAAGTAGTCCTTACAACGATGAGCGTAATGTCGCTGACAATCACTTGCCAGATTTATCAAGAGAAGAAACGCTTAACAACGCCAGCTAATACGTAAACTGAATGTGGAGAGGTGAGAAAGGAAAAGAAAGAGAAGGCGCTGTTGAGGTGAGCGGTGTCAGGACATCACGCAGAACCAGCGACAACAAGTGAAAATGTGCCAGACCGGGATAGAGACCAGAATCCCCTGGTTACTATTGAATTGCCTTAACCAGTGTGCCAGACGGATAGAGTGTTTACCGCAACGGCGTAGAGCATCCCGGCATGCCTCTCGACCGACCCACACCCCCACGAGCGCTACCTGTCCGCAATCGCTGTCCATGCCATCCATGCTCGCTACTGTTACATTCCAACAGGAGGTCAGATGTGACTGCGCATCCATACCGAAGAAGCTTGATTCGTTGCCCATCGATAAGAATCAGTTATATGAGTGCGTGGTGTGTGTTCTTTCGAATTCACCTTCTTCAGTGCGGATGCGCAGTGACGTCTGAACCCCAGCGGGAATCTGACAGTAGCGAGCATGGAAGATGGGAAGGGACTGTGGATAGGTGGCGCTATAGTGCGTTTAAAAATACAGTAGAGTCTCGATTATCAGATCTTCGGTTATCCGACCTTCTAAGTTATCCGATCCTTAAACCGCGCCGGCCGTGCGCCAGCTGACGACAGGTCAGTCACTAACGTGTTGTTTGTTGATACTCAGTTCATTGCCTTGTCTGCTACTCCTCACTCCTCAGTGCTAACTTAGATCTGCAGTGGAGTGGACGTGTTGCACTTCGTTTATTGTAAAAATTTGTCGTGATGTTTTCAAAACGGAGAAAAGTGGTCGTTTCAATGGAAGAAATACTTAAAGCTTTAAAAAGAATAGACAATGGTGAAACTTTATTAAAAGTGGCGCAAGATTATAACGTCGGGAAAACAACAGTTGGAGACTGGAAAAGGAACCGCAATGAAATTGAGAAGTTTTGTTCTCAGCGAGCAACCTCGGCTGTTTTCGAAGATCGGGAAACCATGAAAAAAATGTGATTATGAATAAGTAAGTCCAGCTTTGTTCCTATGGATTACTCAATATAGAAATAAAGGTGTACCCATGTCGAGACCTATTTTGCAGGAAAAAGCCTTAAAGTTTCGTAACGAACTAAACGAAGGTGAACCTGATTTCACAGCTAGTGTAGGCTGGCTCGACAGATGGAAGAAAAGATACGGAATTCGGCAACTTAATGTCTGTGATGAAAAGATTTCAGCAAATTTTGAAGCTGTTCAATTGTTTAGGAATAAATTTCACAAGGTACTGGAGAAGGAAAAGTTAACAGGCGATCAAATTTTTAACTGGGACGAGACTGGTCTCAATTACAAAATGTTACCGGAAAAAAAACATTAGCGCCAAAGTCCGAAAAGGCAGCGCCAGGCTACAAACGTAGCAAAGAAAGAGTGACAACTGTTGCATGCAGTGACGCCACAGCAAATTTGAAAATGGAACTGTCTATGATAGGTAAGCCAAAAAAAACCGATAGCATTTAAAAATGTATCTAAAAATGCTTTACCGGTGAAATATTACAACAACAAAAAATGCTTGGATGAGGTCAGACGTTTTTAAAGAATGGTTTTTTTAACGGGTTCGTGCCACAAACTGAAAAGTTTTTGAAAGCCAACAACTCGCCCCGCAAAGCACTGTTGCTTCTAGACAGTGCCACTTGTCATCCTGATGAAGATGAACTTCAAGGTCAAGATATAAAGGCCATGTTTTTGCCTCCATATGTCACATCCTCATGTCAGTCTATGGATCAAGGGACCTTAGAGACACTGAAGAGAAACCACCTCAGAAACTTGCTTTCCTCTTTAATTAATGCTATGGACAAGGGAGAAGACATGCTAGAGCACTTGCGCTGTATTAATTTGAAAGACGTAGCTCATGACGTGGCCTAATCTTGGTAGAGTTCTGAAGCAAATACAGTTGCAAAATCCTGGAAAATTTTGCAACAGGAAAATCAAGAAAATTCTCCAGATGATGAAAACCTACGGGAGCAGACCGAACCAGAAAATACTACCCTGTTTTCATTGATACGAAAAGTTCCGGGATGTGCTGACGCCACAGAAGATGATATAAATGAATGGATTGACCAAGATGAAGAATTTGAAGTGACAGATGAAGAAATAGTTAACATGGTAAACGAAACAAAGAAGACAAAGAAGCGGATGTAGTGGAGGAAAGTGCGCCCAAGGTTTCTCACAACGAAGGACACAATGCCTTAGAAACAGCTTAAAAAAAAGGCAAACAGCAGGCAAACAAAAGACAATTACTAACTTATCCACACAGTAAATATCTATTCAGTCTAATTTGGTTTGTATTGTATTGAATGTTTAACTCATTTGGCCTACTTTAGTTTAATTTTTGAGATTTTTTGTATTATTTTCCGTGTTATCCGACCTTCTCGCTTATCCGACCTTGCGACGGCCGGTTTAGGTCGCATAGTCGAGACTCTACTATAGTTGCAACTTTTGACGTTTGGGTGACTGGAGGGGTAAGTGACGCCGTTGCCCTGGTAACACCAATAGGGAGACGGCTTTCCCTACCACGCCGCCAGCACTTCGGCAGGTAAAGCGCCCCTGTTGCCAAACCATGAGTAAACACCACCATGTGGTTTCACGCATTGATGGGTCTCGTAGTAAAGTCGTATTTTCCGGCGTAGAACTGTTTAGTAGTCTTCAGGTATTGTGAACAAGTGTTTTATGTTGGCGTTGCATTAACGACAACAGCGCAGTATATCTGAATACGGGATTTGCAGTCAAAGAGTCGTCCAAGAACACGTTCAGAGGCTGTGAAGATAACGTTCTGCTACAAAACATTCTTCGTAATTCGACAATACTAATGAACAAAACGCCATACCACTCTGATGTGATGCATAAAAACTCCAACAACGCAGTGGACAAAAGCGGATATTTTGCTATGGGTACAAAGAAGTGTTGCATGAAATAAAGTTTAAACTACCATGTTCAAGGCGAAGTTAAAGGAACTTTTAGTGTTGTACAAGCCAAAACTTCACGCTACCATGTCGACGAATTGGATAACAGTTTAATCAGCACTCATCCGTATAGAGCTCATTTACCTCTGACAGAGTAGCCTAGGTGAAAAGTAACGTGGCAAGAAACAGTTGTGCTTTACGCTCAATGTGATTGAACAGCTGGTAAAGGAAGCCACTGCAAATGTTACGCGACAGCGCTCGTCTTGTCAGCCATAATACCAAGAAGGCTGTTGAGGAGACATTGATTCGTGAAGGACTTTCACGAGTTTTGAGGAATAGGTAACTTCTCTTGTTGCCACGGTAAAATCTGCTTCTCTTGGTAAAACACAGTAGAGTTTAGAAATATTCATCTAGCTGACATTGTAATGTAGTAGAAACTGCGACAGAATCCTGAAATAAAATAACACCTGAGTGCAAGTCAGGTCAATAGTTTATGAAACAGCGAATTCTCAGTATAAAAGGAAACGTGTAACTTCTTCACTTTGAAAGGTCTCCTTTTGAAAAACTTATACATGACTGTGCTTAAACTGACACACAATATTTTTATTTAGCGCAACGCAATCTGACTTTCTAAAATCCCTACAAAACAATGGCCCTGACTAACATTAACCTATACGTTTCAGAAATCACTTACCTCACAAAAATCTTCGTTACTCGAACTACTGCAATACAGCGAGCGCCACTACTGCCAGCTAAATACAAGATTCAAACTACGGAAGGCACTAACTACTGATAGGCATAGTTAACAAATGAAAGATTTTAATAGAGAACAAACAATGTATTTACCTTAATAGTGTTGAAAAATCATAATATACATAGCAGTTCATGACATCCAGTCTTACAAATTTCAAAACTCCGCCATTTCTCTCCCCACATCCATCACTGCTGGCGGCTCACCTCCAACTGCACAACGCTACGCGCTGTTAACATCCAGCTGCCCAACACTACAATGGCAGACAACAATGCAAACTAGCCACAGACTGCACATAGCACAGCCAGTGATTTTCATACAGAGCGCTACGTGGCGTTACCAATAAGAAAACAGAAACAGCCTACTTACATAGCCCTCATGCTCCCCACAAAAAATTTTACAAATTGTTTTGGGCACTGGCCAATACATATTTGTTAAAAATTTTTTCACAATTACAGTAACAAAGAAATCAAATGCACACACTTATTGATACAATGTTGGTCAAATACTAAAATTTTCTCACAGTCCATAAAGACAGTCCTGATCATTCATCACAGTAAAACTGCCGTTTCTTTTCTCAATGTCTGAGCAGTAAAAGACAATGCACACGGAAGTAGTGGATTTCCATGCACTCTTGAAGAAGTAGTGTTCTCCTTCCAACGGAAAGACAGTGCTGACTCTCGACATGCAGACAGGTAATGGGCCACAACAGAGCAAACCCACAGCAGAGTCATTCGACGGTTTGAAGAATATTGGTAGGTAGGTCATCACAGAGCAGACCCACTGTAGTCCTGGTAGAGATTACGGTATTGGTGGGCCACCAGAGGTGCAGACCCACTGCAGTCCTTGTAGAAATAATGGTATTGGTGGGTCATCAAAGATGCAGACCCACTGTAGTCCTTGTAGAAATAATGGTATTGGTGGGTCATCAAAGATGCAGACCCACTGTAGTCCTTGTAGAAATAATGGTATTGGTGCGTCATCAAAGATGCAGACCCATTGTAGTCCTTGTAGAGATGGCCAGCAGCCATCTGTTGTGACTGTGCAGGTGCACAATCACCATTGAAGAGTCTTGCGGATAATATAGCAAGTCCATAACCACGACTTGGGAACTCACAAAGTTTCTGGAATTGTCCTTAGAACCAGCAATGCTGTTATCTCGTCCCTTGCTGAATTATTAACACACGTGCAAACACTATCAGCCCCTACTTCACAGATATTGTCCATATACTATGACCAACAAAAACGTGTGCAGTGAAAGGGAACTTACAAGTTACTTAATTTGATGAACTGGTGTCAATTACAATTTTATAATATAAGAATACCATAACAAAGGTACAAAATACATCATTAAAAACATAACAATACAGATAACATTTGTAGTAAAACAGGCTTTACAAAAGAATAGAAACAAACATGTACATCAGTGTAACAAAAATAATGACATACGTACATACATAAAGATCAGAATAACTTTTGAAACATCACCTTCACATATGAGCAACAAAACAGAATTAATAATGTCTAAACATCTTTACGAAGAAAATAACATAATATTTGAAAAATTCTACAACATAAATCTTATTAGCTAAACAAATAAAGACAGGGAAAACACAAATATACAAGAGTACACAAACACATAGCAGAATAACACAGGGGGAAAGGACAGGGTTTGTTTTCAGTGTAACATTTGGTACTGCAGTATTTTGCAAACAAAACCTTTTTTTTTCTTGGAGATCTCCCTTCGTTCATCATTATTCCCAAAAACTCCTATCTATACCTGCTTTCTGTACTTTTTTTCGTATAACTTCTCAATGCATTTCTTCCAATTCATCATAGTTAGTTTCTTATATAGTCTACCCCCTCTTAAGATAACTTAAATCTACTGAGCTCAGATGCTAAACTAAGGGACGAGGCAATACAGCAGCACAAAACAATTAACACATACATCAATGACAAAAAATTCAAATTGGCAAAGCAATTGCAATATTACAACTAATATAAGGCACTGTGCAACAAACAAGAAAAATAAATCCGTAGTAAAACTGGCTTAACAGCGTAAAACAAAGTCCAATTCAGTAACATTGTGCCTGGCAAACAGCAGCAGCAAATGCAATAACTTATATCTAAACATGAGAAAGCTCAAGCAGAAAAAATATTACAGTAAAAATGGCCATGTTTAACACCTATGTCACATCTTAACACTAGAGTGATGCATCACGATAAGTTACTGTAGCAGACAAGTTACCAAATCGTTTAAAAAATTATTTATGCAGTTCCTGTGAAGGGAATTGTCTATTTGTCCTCTCTTTTCTAAGAAAGTACATCATAAATGTATTCTTTCCTGGGTCTGTAGACATAAAATAGTGATATTAGTACATCTATTAAATTTTATAATAACCAATGCTGCAGTGCAGCTAGAAACTAGATATTAAACGAAATGGGCAAATATATATAGCCTATATAGAGCAATGCATGAAACGTCATTCACTAGGCAAATCGCGTCTCAAAAAGCAAAAGAATCTCTCAACTAGAAAGACAATAAATGTAAAATGTTTCTCATCATTTCATTAGGAATTTCAATAAATATCATAAATTAAGAGCTCCACAGTGTAATCATATGTTTTCAAGTTTGAGTGTGTCGTATTTGCGATTCTTTCTACAAAGAAATGTCAGTAGCGAGGATAATGGCCTCCCCCCCCTTTTTTTTACCTGTGCCTCTGAAAATGCACACACTAATGGCTTTTTCTCCAGGCGTCTGTCACAGCTGGCCGCTCAAGACGCATTACGTCAAGGTCACTTGGCTTTCTTACCGAAATATTTACGACACCAGTTTGCACTACTGCGACAGTCTCATATAAAAATTTCACAGTTCGAGAATTTGCGTTGCAAATCTGTAGAAGCAAAATCCTATAAATATAACAGTGTCCAAAAAATATTCGTCGGCATTGTGATACATTCACGCATTTAGACACATTTCATAACTCTTAAAGTACGATTCTTGGTTTCAAACATACTTTTTCACAAGTCAGAGCCCCTAACCACTACTCATTATTCCTTACCTTATTACACATATACATATTCGTCGACACTTCTTCAATATTTCATCATAATAAATACGTAGCATAATCAAATTCCTCATATAGCATCAGCTTATTGATCATAAACATACCGCAACAGCGTAATACACATCGTCATCATAACATCATAAAATCTCAGCCAAATCTCAAAAAAGGCGTAGCTTTCTGCAATAATGTCAAAAAATAAAAAAAATTCTCTGCTCATTTTAATAGTGTCATCTACCTCCAGTGTACTTGAAAAATCATGACCCCATACCAAATACATCATTCAAAGCTCTCATAGTATCACAATGGTTCCGAAAAAATATGAACAGTTCACAAAGTACAGACAAAATACAATTTCGTAAGTGTGAAGTTATCCAATGGTGTAATTACGTAAACATCTGTCACTGATGTAGTAAAATAAATGTTTGTCTCTCTCAGTTAAACGATCAGGTAGCTGTGTATTTTGTGTTGGAGAAATATGGTACCGATGTGTAAAGTTGTATAAGCAAATACCATATTAGCTTAGGCTCCTTGTGCTTGCCACACACATGGTACACTAAGTAAGCGTGTGCCCCCCTGAGGATTAATGTAATTATACCCTCAGGTGTTACAGTTTACAGCAATGGAATTAAACGTATCACGGAAAACCTTTGTATCATTGTACTTCAAATATCTTTAAAAATAAATGATTAAAGTGCAAAATTAATCACTCAAATACGTGTACTGTAGCGCTAAACTGTGCGTCATGTAAGATAATCTCTGTGGAAGTCTCGTAGTTATCGTCCTCCGAAAGCTAAGTTCTGCAGAAGTCAAGGTACTTACCTCATGATAAACAAAAGTGAAATGCTTTGCGTATAGATATCGTAGTTATTACGTACCTTACCGTGATCAAGAAAGTGTTATATTGTAACGTATTGTTGTGCTACGAAAAAGGCTGTCTCATTGAAGCTATACCACAAAAGATACTACTAAAACATGTTTTACTTTCCAGAAGAATTCAGAAAAACTGTGCAGATATAAAGCAGATACAGCACAAAAGCAACAATGTAAATTGTGTCACACATTAGTAGCGCCGTGATATAATTGTGTAGCTGTCAAAGAAATCAAGTGCTGTCATCTTTAATCCCACAGAAAGTACTTCAAATAAAGAATGTCTTTTCAAGTAAACCAAAATGTTGCATGAAAATCTCATTAGCAGTGCCAGTATATGTTCTAAGTATGTGAGCCTTATTGTCATTACGTGATTGTGCAACTAAGAAGCAGGAATGTACACACAATAACACTGTGTCGTCTGTTCACTATAACAATGCATTCGTAATTACTGTCTAAATATGTTCCCTAGGTTCTAGACTGGATAGTTAACTTTAGAACATAATTACATGTTAACAGTTTCTCAGTGTGACAAATTGTACTAGTAGTGTGAAGTGAACAATTTTATGGCAAAGACTAAGTTAAAAAGCAGATTATCTTTCAATAAACGGTTTTATATGTGGAATGTGGTGCAATTCTTTACCCTTTCTAGTACGCAGAGTTTCAAATTCAACGCAATTATCATGTGGTATACGTCGGTAAAGAGTACTGGAATTTTGCTCAAGGTTAGCGTCTATGTAATTTTTCTCTAAGCCAGCCGGCGCACGTGGCTGCCTGCGGTGCGAGTCATTGTCTGTCTCTTTGTTGGCGCGCGTCGTTATTGGGATTAGGAGACCTAACTTCTACAAATTCACCTTGTCGAGAGTGCCCTGCTCTGTTTGAATCTCGCCAGTTCTGATACAATTCAGGTCTGTCGTTTTGTCGGTAGTTTACATAGTTTCTTGTTTGTCGGTCATGTGGTGGAGAATTTCTCCCAGAATCGTAACTGCGTGGTGGACCGTTGCGTCTGAAGTTATTCTGTCTCCCGTGATAATAATAGTTCTGGTTGCCATATTGTCTGTTTCTACGACTGTCTCTGTTATAATCATTACTACGGAAATGGGATTTTTCTCTGTAACTATTACTCTGCCAGTAGTTGTCATATGGGTGGTGTCTGTTTTGTTCACGATCTGTGTTGTGAGAATGACCTTGTCGTGTCCAGTTGTTATTTCTTTCATCGCGGAATTGCGACGGATGTGACCTGTAATTGTTGTGTTCCTGTTTTCGCGTTCCGCGATTGTCAGTGTCAATTTCTAATTCTTGTAACAGTCCCTGAAAAGCTTCAATGTCGTCTTTGCAACGTCCTGCCAAAATAATATGTCGTAAATGTTCAGGTAATTTGATTAAGCAAATGCGGATGAGTTCTGAGGGGCTGTATGGGTTTGACAGGTACTGATTCTTGTGCAACATGTCTTCAAAATATTTCACAAGACTGGAAAATTCAGATTGTTCGAAATGTTTCATCATTACGATGCTATGTTTTACTCGGTCTTGTGTAGCTTGAGACCAATATGCTGAGAGGAAGGCATGATAAAATTCTCCTTCACTGTGACAATCGTGAATGACCGATCGCATTCTTACAGCTGGTTCATTCTCTAAGTAGCCACACATAAATTCTAATCTGTGCTCTAATGACCAGATGGGAGGAAAACAATGAGAGAATTGATGGAGCCATGCTTGTGGATGAATGTCGTTGCCAGAATTCTTAAATGTTTTGAATTTACGTGTAGTAATGAACAGCTTATAGTCAAAATCATCATGTCGGCGAGTCGCATGTCGGTCATTGTTACATCGTTTCGGCGGTTCCATCTCAAAAGTCGGTGTACCTTGCCAATTTCTTTCATAATTTCCGAAGTGCCCTGAGTAATAATTTTGTGGCTGTTCCGTATTTCTATGTCCCTCTTCCCCCATTGGAGCGCGAGTGGCCTCTGAAATACGTAATTCTTCTATTACCTGTGTCAGATGATCTTGTACTTCCCGGATTTCTCTTTGGTGTTGCGTATTAATTTGATTCTGATTTTGTTTGAATTTCCTAATTTGTTCGCACTCTTCTGTGTCATTAAAGACTACCGGTTTTGTGTCATTCAGATTATCATCTACCTTTGTAGATAAATTATTTAGCTGATCCGAAAGTTCAACTACTTTCTCTGATAATGAACTAATTTCCTCCATGTGTCTTTCTACTGTGTCCTTTAAGTTTTCCTGAGTGTCTGCAAGTTGCATAACCGAATCGGTAGATGCAACTGAGTCAATTTTAACTTACAAGGTCTCATGATTTTCATGACCAATAATTTGCAGTTCTTTTATGGCTGCTTCGTGATTCTGTAATGCATTTTCATGCCGCTAAAAAATAGGTTGAAAATGCTCACAAATTTGTGTTTTTACGTCGTTACAGACTTTTTGACATTTCGATTCGATTTTATGTAACTCAGTAGTTAAATCTTCACGTGTTTGTTCAAGCGTGGTGTGAAGATTTTGTTCCATTGCGTCTAACTGTTGCTGTGTTTGTCTCTGGTGTTGTTCCATTGTGTCTAACTTTTGAAGATTTTGTTCCATTGTGTCTAAATTTAGAAGCTTTTGCTGTGTTTGTCCCATTTGTTGTATTAATTGTAATAACAATGCACTGGTGTCTGAAACAGGTTCCTCAGTGCTTTTCGGCAGTGAATTTGCATCGGCAGCATTCACATTCTGACAAGCAGAAAATGTGTCTTGACTTATTTGAGAAAACCGTGAGGACCCAAAACCTGAATCTACAGTATTTGCAAGATTGTGTCCTGTCATTTCGGATTCCTGAGGCAAGCTGTTGCCGACCGATTGATCGATATTTCTTCCCAGTTCACTAATTGTTTCACTGCCTACACCATTGTTTGCAGCCCGCTCCATTTCCCTATGCACAATTACCAAATTACTACTTTGAACATTAATTAATTCATTACTCGTTGGCGCTAACACACTGCTTTCGTCTTCACTGTCATTTCTCAGTTTACTTTGGAGCCTAGTATTACGTTTTTCACACGCCATTATTGTCACAATATTTCACACGATAACACAGAAAAGCACAATTTGAAGAGCAAAAATAAGAGAACACATTAACGTAGCACTGAAAATAATATCTAGTTAATTGCAGCTGCGAAATACTTGGTGCAAATCTACATGCATGCCACAACTGCTTTACTGTACAACAATGAAAAACTACAACTACAAAGGAAATTCTCTCTATAATTACTCGCTAGCAATAAACAAAAGCTACACTAATTACACAAACTACAAGAAAAAATCAGAAGATTCCAGTGAGGTATCCTCGGCTAAGGGTCGACATATGAAACGTCCCCTTTTGAACAATTATACATGACTGTGCTTAATCTGACACACAATATTTTTATTTAGCGCAACGCAATCTGACTTTGTAAAATCCCTACAAAACAATGGCCCTGACTAACATTAACCTATACGTTTCACAAATCACTTACCTCACAAAAATCTTCGTTACTCGAACTACTGCAATACAGCGAGCGCCACTACTGCCAGCTAAATACAAGATTCAAACTACGGAAGGCACTAACTACTGATAGGCATAGTTAGCAAATGAAAGATTTTAATAGAGAACAAACAATGTATTTACCTTAATAGTGTTGAAAAATCATAATATACATAGCAGTTCATGACATCCAGTCTTACAAATTTCAAAACTCCGCCATTTCTCTCCCCACATCCATCACTGCTGGCGGCTCACCTCCAACTGCGCAACGCTACGCGCTGTTAACATCCAGCTGCCCAACACTACAATGGCAGACACCAATGCAAACTAGCCACAGACTGCACATAGCACAGCCAGTGATTTTCATACAGAGCGCTACGTGGCGTTACCAATAAGAAAACAGAAACAGCCTACTTACAACTTATACTGCTACAAAACCCACAGCAGTTCTCGTTTCACCACGGCCCTCAATAATTACATAATTTCATTGAAAAAAAATCTGTCGTCTCTTGAATATCGCTGTAGATATGGAAATTTCGCATATTAATCATACTGTAAAACAGTCTCGTAATCGTTATTATTTGCCAAAATCTTATTTCGATATCAAAAAAGCTTTATGGGATACCAGGAATGTATGAATGTTTCATCCTAGTTTCTTCACTGACGCACGAGATCGCATAGGAGCGCTTTATTTACATTCCATTTTCTCAATATTGGAAACAGACAGCGATATCATGACAAATCTAAATAGTAATTTAATATATTATCTACGATTAATACACAGAAACATGTAACCTAACACGCATCAGACACAAATTCATAGCGACACCTATTTTTCATTGCAACCTAAGAATTTCTTGCAGTAATTTACCTACTACCGAAATATCACAACAACTATGGGCATTAACGAAACGATACGTGGTTCGTCATGAAGATGACGACTTAAACTATAGCATGTGTGGGAATGAGAGTGTATTACCGAATAGTTTCTTCAAAATCGTTTTAGAAAGATCGCAGAACGGCCAACCTGCTGATCACACAGTGAAGCGACCCTGCCAGGTTCCGCGCCCTACAGGACTGACTTTATACTGTGGTCATCTGCTGACGTGCGGTATACACGCTGGCAACTACGATTCCCTACACTCGCTCCGTGCTGAATTGTCAAAAGTCGCAACTTATTTTAAACGCGCTAAAGGTGGGAGTGTGGGTCGGCTGAGAGGTATGTTGAGGAAGTCTGCGCCTGAAGATCCATGGTTCGAATCCAGGTCGGGCACACATTTTCACTCGTCACCGCTGTTTCCGCATGAAGTCCCAATGCATATGACATTAACAGTCCGTTCGCTTTCCCTTCCTTTCTCCCCCTACACCTTCAATTTACATATAAAATATCACAACTGTGGATTCCGTGCGGTGTCTGTTCTTTCGTACATGTCAGAAAGAGCAGACACTACGCATTCATACACCACCAGACAAATTAACAGTTCAGCCACGTCCACCAGCCTCACGTCTCTTAAACATACAAAGGCCTATACAGTTAACTAAGTAATACACCGGTTGCACGCCATCGCTACTAAAGATGTAACTGGGTGACACACACTCAGAACACCAGGGATGTTCGTACGCACATATATCTTAAATGACCAGTATACTCATCGTGTTTAGGAAGCTGAATGGAGTCCAGATGCCCCAACGGTTGTTGCTGCGTTTACTGCCTCATTAATGAACGCCAACTGGCCACTGGCCACGGAGACCTTACAGCAGCCCCGCTACGTTCCTAGCCAGATCCGACCTGCTCCGTGTCAACACCGTCCTATGGCACACTCCGTCCACGAGCCACGCCAACTACTGTTCCCTGTGCTCGACTTCCCCCAGACCCACCACGGGATGCCTCTAAATACGCTTCTTACTGGCCACCACTTCCAAATCCCAGCACAAGTCCCACGCTGCGCCCAGTCAAATCAATGAGCACGTGCTCATCGTCCAAGAAACGTTGCAGTTAGGTACTGTCCACGGTCTGTAGACTATGGGCTAGTGACTCATGGTCCATAAACCACACACATTGTCTTCGTGAAAAGGTGGCACTCTCCAAAAGCGCTGATAATTCATCGAGAATCGGTGTTACACAGAACCTGCTAATCTGTTTGGTACAGCGTATGGCTCAATGGATCTATCAGCAACTCAAACACTGACACTGAAGCGATCCTGATATCTCACCTCCATGATTGATCGAGGATTTGCATGGTATGCTTGTTTGTTGAAGGAATCTATAGTTTCATTCCTAGCATTATAAAATGTGTACATAGACTTTCGAAAACAAAACGTTGCTCACTGACTAGACAGCATCATTATTTTTGTTGCAAAGACTCAATTTATAGAACGTCGTCTTAAAAACATACTATAGAAACAAACTAGGAATTCCACTATAAAGAATGAGACTAAAGCCGATTGTACTTAGCCATAAGGTTAAGACGAGCTCTTGTAGGGTATAACATCGAAAAATCTGTTAGTGCTGTTGGCCCTGTCTCATAAAAAGTAGCTCTATTCTGAGAACTTTGAGGTCCTGTTACATATCATTGGGACACTATATTATATACATTTCCTTTGACATTTGCTGTCCATTATGTCACTCCTAATTCTATTACTCAAAACTTCGCCGAGAAGGTCTTATTTCTGTGCACGTACTTCTCCCCTTCATATATCGATTATTAATCGGCGATCCGGTAAAGCGTCAAACGCGTTTCGTACATCCAGGCTATGGAACATACATCTTCACGTAGTTCTACTGTTCGCATGATTTCGTGTGTGAATTAACTTAGCAATGTAAGAACGTAGGACATCGTAACCGTTGTAGCTGCACTTCAGCATTACTGGGTTTTTGCTCTGCGCGATTATTTCCAAAATTTTTGAATCTGACGATTCGACTCTCCCGCTGGCGCTTTTTTGCGATGATGTTAATTCAACAGACAGAGCGCCGAACCGTAAAAGAGCAGCAGATAAGTACGAGGAAGAGCACGCAGCACAACATTAACTTATGTTTCTATCTTACACCACTCCAGTGTCCGTCCTGGTAGCTGAGTGGCCAGCGCGATGGAATGTCCTATCTATCGGCCCGGGTTCGATTCCCGGCTGGGTCGGCGATTTTCTCCGCTCAGGGATTGGGTGTTGTGTTGTCCTTATCATCATCATTTCATCCCCCTCGACGCGCAAGTCGGCGAAGTGGCATGAACTCAAAAGACTAGCACCAGGCGAACGGTCTACCCGATGGGAGGCCCTAGCCGCACGCCATTTTCCATTTACCTCTCCAGTGTGTAGACCTACAGTCAATTTTTTCAGGTACCTGTGGATTAAAAGAAGCGTTAACACAGACAAAAGACCAAAGAGGTCCAGAATATACGAAATTTGCTGCAATTCTGTTACAGTATTGAAATGAAACCGTCTTAGACATCTTACAATGTATTACTCTGACATTAACTTTAGTGGAGAACCCGATACCACGTAATTTTTGGTTCTTCAATTTGTCATTTGGGAGGTCGGTAGTAATACATAATGTTTATCTGAAGATTAGTGTGCAAGGTGCCGGGGCTAGCAGTGTGTTTATCACTAAATTCTATTAGAATCCACATATGTCAATCATGCTCTAAGCCCCCCCTATTCTAACTCCGACTTTTGCTGTTGCACAAGGATAAGAAAAATACGTGAACTGACTCTAATCAACCCTGCCAGTGGAGTAGAAGAGAGTTTGGCACCTGTAATAATTTAATTTGATAAATAAGTTAAATAAACAAAGGTTTCATTAGCATAGTGAGGAATGATAGGGTTGCTCTATCGATTAACAGAATGAAAGTTCTGTCCAAAATAACAATAGGATTTATTAAGACTAATCACAAAATAATGAACAAAAACACAAACATTTACAATAAATCAAATTGGCTCAAATTTGATACTCATACAAACACTGTAAAGGTGAAGTTGTCCCTGAACTAGATTGTGAGGTTTAAGACGAAGTGGTATGTGGAGCCAAATTCCTTGCCACTCAAATCTGAAGGGAGACAGACAGCTAACCTAACAATAATTGCTGCTACTCAAGACAGAACACAGAAAAAAAAACGAACAGGCGCGCTCTGCTGAGCTCTGATTATCACCTAGGAAAATCCCTATCTGCTGGTGCTGCGGACATACATTACCAAAACTGTCTTCTTGGCTGCCAGAACACGATCTAGCGTACCGCAGGCGAGGGCTGGTTGCTTCGACGTCCTCGACCGAAAGGCGAGAGCCGACTACCCCTGAGCACCCGTACAGGCCGAACACACAACATTCCCGCCCCCACGACAGTGGCCGTGGTTACGTACCAATCAGCAACCCGAAAACCGGCGGAAATTCCACTCCATTGCCGGAGCACTACCATTCCACCAATGGAGATTCTTGGCGCCAATTTCTGTGCTGATTTTGCTACGTCACGGCGCTATGCCCTGAGCAAACCAATCACCGTTACTATTTTGCAGAAAGTGCGGGAATTTTCCCGCCACAACTGCCTGGGTACACAAGTCATTCCCACGCCTCGCTGGTAGCCCGCCAGAAAGTGTTTTCGCTAAGTTTCTCCGAAGTAACGGAACCTCTAGCCCAGCCGCTACTTCACACCCCAGCGGGCGTGTCTCTTGACAATGTCGGCGTCTGCAAAGCATTCACTCGACTGCCTCACACACGTCGGCTTAACCCGCCTGTCACCGGACCACCCGGGTGACGAGAGACGCTGCGTGGGAAGTCCGCGTGTGAAGGAATAGCGACTTCCCACCGCATGCACTTAGAGAGGAGAATCGTAAGATAGAAATATGAGAGGGGGCTCATGCCACCTCTCAAGTGCTTTTGGTTAATAGCTTGAGTAGTTTATGTCAATTTTAATTTATTATAGTAATCGCCATAACTAATGGGCTACTGTCCGATAAATACGTATATACTGATGTGTGGGTCTGTCCACTGTTTGTGTAAAGTAAATTTTAAATGTATCTTATGCAGTCATGTACTGTGCAGCTGATCCCGGCGGAGGTTCGAGTCCTTAGGATTACTTAGGTTAAGTAGTGTGTAAGCTTAGGGACTGATGACCTTGGCAATTTAGTCCTATAAGATTTCACACACATTTGAACATTTTTTGAAATGTATCTTAATCGCCGGCCGCTGTGGCTGAGCGGTTCTAGGCGCTACAGTTTGGAACCGCGTGACAGCTACGGTCGCAGGTTCGAATCCTGCCTCGGGCTTGGATGTGTGTGATGTCTTTAGGTTAGTTAGGTTTAAGTAGTTCTAAGTTGTAGGGGACTGATGACCTCAGATGTTAAGTCCCACAGTGCTCAGAGCCATTTGAACCATTTGTATGTTAATCGTAACATTAATACGAAATACAAACATTAAATTCTTATTCCAGCATATATTAGGTCATTGAAAAAATATACGAACACATTTGCCAAATATCAGGATAAGTAAGGAATTTCATGAAATAAATTTAATACGCATGTAATGTGGAAACGAACGTGTATTATTTTCAGATAGGTCAAATTTGAAAAAGTGTATAATGATAAAAATTTTAGACGAAAATTTGGCGGAAGGAACGTGCTCTAGAATTGTAGTGTGTGATTATTTTTTGGTAATTCTATTTCTTAGAAAGTAAGATGTGCGTTAATAGGTGAAATGTAGTAAATTTTATGATGGCTGTGACCGCATGGATCATTATCTTACATTATGTCTCAGCCTAGCCTCAGTTGTTGCTAGTCCTGTGCTAGGCTCTTGTGAATTGTTTAAAGGGTTTACTAGAATTTGGATGTGAACTGAAGCAGAGTTGTTTGTTCGCATTTTTAGTCACGCTCCAAGTTCCCAGGATCGAAATCGTCCCCAAACTGTGTTCAGTAAAATATTCAATTTATGGTGTTTGTAAATGTGGCACCCTTCGAAAAAACAGATGCACTAAATTAGCAGTTCCCTTAAGGTAGTTGAAAACTTCTCAAATTTGAACCGAGTGTTCTCAGACCTGTGCGTAGGGCAGTACTGGGCCAGCTTTAGTGTACGTAAACAGCAGAGATAGATACTCCGCAAGCCACCTGACGGTGTGTGGTGGAGGGTACCTTGAGTACCTCTATCAGTTCTCCCTTCTATTCCAGTCTCGTATTGTTCGTGGAAAGAAGGATTATCGGTATGCTTCTGTGTGGGCTCAAATCTCTCTGATTTTATCCTCATGGTCTCTTCGTGAGATATATGTAGGAGGGAGCAATATACTGCTTGACTCATCGGTGAAGGTATGTTGTCGAAACCGTACCGAGCTACTGAGCGTCTCTCCTGCAGTCTTCCACTGGAGTTTATCTATCATCTCCGTAACGCTTTCGCCATTACTAAATGATCCTGTAACGAAGCGCGCTGCTCTCCGTTGGATCTTCTCTATCTCTTCTATCAACCCTACCTCGTACGAATCCCACACTGGTGAGCAGTATTCAAGCAGTAGGCGAACAAGCGTACTGTAACCTACTTCCTTTGTTTTCGGATTGCATTTCCTTAGGATTCTTCCAATGAATCTCAGTCTGGCATCTGCTTTACCAACGTTTAACTTTATATGATCATTCCATTTTAAATCACTTCTAAAGCGTACTCCCAGATAATTTATGGAATTAACTGCTTCCAGTTGCTGACCTGCTATATTGTAGCTAAATGATATGGGATCTTTCTTTCTATGTATTCGCAGCACATTACACTTGTCTACATTGAGAATCAATTGCCATTCCCTGCACCATGCGTCAATTCCCTGCAGATCCTCCTGCATTTCAGCACAATTTTCCGTTGTTACAACCTCTCGATATACCACAGCATCATCCGCAAAAAGCCTCAGTGAACTCCCGATGTCATCCACAAGGTCACTTATGTATATTGTGAATAGCAACGGTCCTACGACACTCACCTGCGGCACACCTGAAATCACTCTTACTTCGGAAGAGAATGACATGCTGCGTTCTGTTATCTAGAAACTCTTCAATCCAATCACACAATTGGTCTGATAGTCCATATGCTCTTACTTTGTTCATTAAACGACTGTGGGGAACTGTATCGAACGCCTTGCGGAAGTCTAGAAACACGGCATCTACCTGGGAACCCGTGTCTACGGCCATCTGAGTCTAGTGGACGAATAGCGCGAGCTGGGTTTCACACGATCGTCTTTTTCGAAACCCGCGCTGATTCCTACAAGTAGATTTCTAGTCTCCAGAAAAGTCATAATACTCGAACATAATAAGTGTTCCAAAATTCTACAACTGATCGACGTTAGAGATATGGGTCTATAGTTCTGCACATCTGTTCGACGTCCCTTCTTGAAAACGGGGTTGACCTGTGCCCTTTTTCAATCCTTTGGAACGCTACGCTCTTCTAGAGACCTACGCTACACCGCTGCCAGAAGGGGGGCAAGTTCCTTCGCGTACTCTGTGTAAAATCGAACTGGTATCCCATCAGGTCCAGCGGCCTTTCCTCTTTTGAGCGATTTTAATTGTTTCTCTATCCCTCTGTCGTCTATTTCGATATCCACAATTTTGTCATCTGTGCGACAATCTAGAGAAGGAACTACAGTGCAGTCTTCCTCTGTGAAACAGCTTTGGAAAAAGACATTTAGTATTTCGGCCTTTAGTCTGTCATCCTCTGTTTCAGTACCATTTTGGTCACAGAGTGTCTGGACATTTTGTTTTGATCCACCTACCGCTTTGACATAAGACCAAAATTTCTTAGGAAAAAATGGCTCTGAGCACTATGGGACTTAACTTCTAAGGTCATCAGTACCCTAGAACTTAGAACTACTTAAACCTAACTAACCTAAGGACATCACACACATCCATGCCCGAGGCAGGATTCGAACCTGCGACCGCAGCGGTCGCGCGGTTCCAGACTGTAGCGCCTTTAACCACTTGGCCACAGCGGCCGGCAAAATTTCTTAGGATTTTCAGCCAAGTCAGTACATAGAACTTTACTTTCGAATTCACTGAACGCCTCTCGCATAGCCCTCCTCACACTACATTTCGCTTCGCGTAATTTTTGTTTGTCTGCATGACTTTGACTATGTTTATGTTTGCTGTGAAGTTCCCTCTGTTTCCGCAGCAGTTTTCTAACTCGGTTGTTGTACCACGGTGGCTCTGTTCCGTCTCTTACGATCTTGCTTGGCACATACTCATCTTACGCATATTGTACGATGGTTTTGAACTTTGTCCACTGATCCTCAACACTATCTGTACTTGAGACAAAACTTTTGTGCTGAGCCGTCAGGTACTCTGAAATCTGATTTTTGTCACTTTTGCAAAACAGAAAGATCTTCCTACCTTTCTTAATATCTCTATTTACGGCTGAAATCATCGATGCAGTAACCGCTTTATGATCGCTGCTTCCCTGTTCTGCGTTAACCGTTTCAAATAGTTCGGGTCTGTTTGTCACCAGAAGGTCTAATATGTTATCGCCACGAGTCGGTTCTCTGTTTAACTGCTCAAGGTAGTTTTCAGATAAAGCACTTAAAAAAATTTCACTGGATTCTTTGTCCCTGCCACCCGTTATGAACGTTTGAGTCTCCCAGTCTATATCCGGCTAATTGAAATCTCCATCCAGAACTATAACATGGTGGGGAAATCTACTAGAAATATTTTCCAAATTATCCGTCAGGTGCTCAGCCACAACAGCTGCTGAGCCAGGGGGAATATAGAGATATCCAATTACCATGCCTGAGCCTGCTTTACCCGTAACCTTCACCCAAATTATTTCACATTTCAGATCTCCGTCAATTTCCTTCGATACTATTGCACTTCGTATCGCTATAAACACGCCTCCCCCTTCGCTGTCCAGCCTGTCTCTGCGGTATGCATTCCAATCTGAGTTTAGGATTTCAATACTGTTTACGTCTGGTTTCAGCGAACTTTTTGTCCCTAGTACTATATGGGAATTGTGACCGTTTATTAATGAGAGCAGTTCTGGGACCTTTCTATAGACGCTCCTGCAGTTTACTATTAGCACATTAATATTGTTATTCCCTGTTGCATTTTGCCTACTCCTACCTTGCCGCGTCTCAGGAGGCATCTTGTCGAGCCTATGGAGGGAATTCTCTAGCCTAAAAAACCCACATGTGCACTCAGCCTATGCTGAGCACAGTGAAACATGCGCTCAAGATACAGACTAAGCAAATGTGTGTGTTCCAGCGAAATCATTCTATCAATGCAAACGAAAAGTCGCAGGTCCTCGTGCTTCTTAAATGTTCGAACGGTTTTAATCGTAGCAATTGCTTTAGCTCGGCCAGGTTTGATTGTCGGCTGCAGTGGTGCGAGATTGTCTCCGAAAAATGAAATCCTAAACACAAACGCCAACAAGGCGCCATCCATGCCCCGCTCTCCAGCGTATAATACATCGCTAAACGCTTCCTTGAATATGGACAAGTCATTGCAAATCGATCATGAATATTTACGGTGATTACCCAGCGAAATACTGTGTGTAAATTTTCGACGGTCTCATAGAGCTCCACAAGGCCGCCTACCTAGCCACGCGCCACACGCCAACATTAAGTCGCTGCCTGCAGTTCTAGAGAGCCACCTACTCATCTCCACCTCGAGCGTGATTTTAATGGTTTTCATGCAGCGTCAGAATCAGCATTATACCGTTCAATCACTGACGTCATCAGAGATTATATTTTAACTGCAGTACACAATAATTTAAAAACTTTTGAAAGTCGTTAAAAAGGACACCACCAATGGTCATCAGCTTTTCATGTAATTTAAATCTACTTTTAACTATGTAAAACCTAAGGCTGAATAGCAATTTTATATAATGCCTGCCCGTACCTTCGTGACGAACAGAAGTAACAATGAAGACACATGGAAAATCCTTCGCTGCAGCCTTAAAGAATTTGGCAGGGGATAGGAAAACTAGAAATATCTAATCAAACTCTTACAAACACAGCATCTAAAGTTAAATTTCTTGGAACTACTTCTGGTCACTTACATATGATATCAAGAGTCAGACACGAAGACAGGTTGTCACCATTTTTATTTAGTTCTGTGTTGGGTAATACGAAATGGACAATAGAGAGAAAAAAATATTAATAACTACGTAAAACTACATAATCAGGATAGACCGAAAGAAGTAATGAACTTTTTTTGCCTTTGTAGATAGTCTGGTAATAACAGCAACTTCGAGAATTCTGAAGGGGACATCTCCAAACATCGTATGGAAATGCAAGATATGTAACCAATTTAAGTAACACACCAAGAATTTTAAAAACCAAGTATGGAAACATGAAGAAAACTTGAAATATCTGGGCGAAAACATCGACATAATGTAGCGAAAAACAAGCACTCACCAACAGAATAGAAAAAATGAAAAGTGTATACATGAAAGCGAGAAATCTGTAAAATAAAAAAATAAACAAATTCTAAAGATTGGAAACGGTAGCATTTTAATGCAGTTGCAAAACCAGACATCCTCTATGGATCAGAAACATTTCTTTTAACTGGATAAAAAATGTTATTAGAAGATTTGCAAAGATAGAAGAATGTTAGCTCCAATCATGAATAAATATGTCAGTTGTGTTTTGAGACCAAGTGAGGAAGTATACTTATTCTGTCCTAAAACATCAGATGAGATCAGGAAATGACTTGTTACATCCTGTGGACATCTATGGAAGACGAAGGAAGACAAATTTAGAAAGAAGATCGACATATTCTTCCAAACCAGTAAAATAGACACGGAAAATGAATGATCAGGCAAGACAAAAAAGAACTTAGGAGAAATACAGATTGAACAGCAGACTTTATTCAACAGAGACGATTCAGACATTACACAAGAAATTCAGTGTTTCCAGGAAGCTGAAACACACCAGAAATCTGACATCTAGTCAGATGGTCAGAAGAGGGGAAAAGAACTCACTCTGTTAAGATGAGAGTTGGGGAAAGATGAAGGAAAACAGAAAAAAATAGCTATATCGTCGCGGCCTTTAGTTGACTTGAAACGAAATAGTTATGGAAATAAACGGGGAAGTCGGTGTTCCACAGTGAGTAACCAATTCGCAAAAGATGGCCTTAGAGTCAGATATTAAGATTCTGGAAAGAATGAAGCGGAGTGGCATCCGAAGAACTTTCAACTTCAAAGCAAGAGGTTATATTTATTTACTCGTTTGGCGTTTATGGGGGAATTCATCACGTAGTGTATTAACTAAAACATTATGATAGGTCTATACTGAGTTACAATATTCTTTACATGTCTTCTTGTAATACTATTCAACCTTACAAATATCCTCGAACCATGGCTGAGTCGGAGGGTCTGTGTATGGTCCTTCACATCTCCCACTCAGCCATGCACTTCACACACAGGTAAGGTCCATTGATTGGATTTACGCACACTCACACTTACGACTGTTCTGGTTGGCCCCATTTATTCATTAGCTGCTAACACCTACCAACACTCGTCCTGACATGGTTCAAAGCTTTCCACAGTTTCCTTGGGAGGTTGAATCCATTGATTCTCTCGCTGGGGTCTTCCACCAAGTTTCGGTAGTTATGCTGACTTCCAGCCCATAGTTCTTTCCAAGCTGTCTTAGAACAGAAGCTATGCAGTCTTTCGCCGGGTTTCCGTGAAGATGACTAGGATTTAAGTCTGTTTGTAGATGTTAAGTCTTGGTGTGTAGGGAGTTCTGAGTTGTCTAGGATTTTTCTTTATCATTTTGCAGCTAATAGTGATCGCCTAATTTCAGGGGGCTGAATCTTTGCTAATCCGGGGATCCAGACACACGGGGTGGCTCTGAGTTTGCCAGAGATTATCTGGACCGTCTCCTTCAGTTGGACGTCCACTTTAGCTACATGTGTACTTTTCTTCCAGACTTCAAAAAATGTCCAGCCATGTTGTAGACAAGTTCTAGTGCTTGAGACCTCAGTGTGCTCGCTCCATTATCCCATGTCATTCCAAACCATTTAAACAGGATAGGATTATGAGGTTATAGTTTACGTTTCCTACCTAGGAGAAGAGAGTAATACATTAGAGAGCGATCTCATTTCACTCCCAAGTATTTAGGGTTATCCTCATACCTGATGCATTGGCCATCCACTGAGAATTGTAGTTCTCTAATTCCATTTCTGTTGTTAAGGAACACTATGGTGATGGTTGCTTTGTTAGGGTTTGGATGTGAATGCCATTTACGGTAGTAGGTGTTCAGTGCTCCCAGGTCGGCACTCAATATTTTGTCAAGGTCGTTAAAGTTTTTACTCGGGCATGCGACGGCCAGGTCCTCCACGTATGCAAATTTACTTGATTTGGTGACTGTCAGTGTCAGCCACATGTAACTAGAAAGGATGGGTGCTAGTGCTGAACCGTGTGGCAGGCCATTATTCAGAACAATGCTCTTTCTGTTCACACTGTGAAGTTAAACTTTGATCTCTTTTTCAAGCTCTCCCCGAACAGGCCATAAAGGCCCAACGGTACCGACCAGCCGCTGTGTCATCCTCAGCCCACAGGCGTCACTGAATGCAAATATGGAGGGGCATGTGGTCAGCACTCCGCTGTCCTGGCCATATGTCAGTTGACGAGACCGGAGCCGCTACTTCACAGTCAAGTAGCTCCTCAGTATGCCTCACAAGGGCTGTCTGCACCCCACTTGCCAGCAGCTTTCGGCAGACTGCATGGTCACCCATCCAGGTTCTACCGCAGGCAGACGGCGCTTAACTTCGGTGACCTAACGGGAACTCGTGTTGCCACTGCGACAAGGCCGTTGGTGAAACCTTGATTTTTTAGGACATTAAAATATTTTTGCGTAATGTGTAAGTCTGTCTGCATTTTATGATTATAGTTAGCTTAAGTAGTAACCTGTCAATCCATACCGTGTAGTAAGCTGATGTCGGGTATGTGAGAACAACCTAGTTTTCATCTTGTTTTGAAAGCAAGGGCAACACTTGACCACATGAGCTTCTACCTCCATGAATAGCCAGCAGTGTTGCACAGTACCAACCTTATTTTTTAATCCATGCTTACTAAGCGAAACTTCTGTTACTTGAGGAACGTGGAAACTAGTAATCTACTCTGTAGGAACCAGCATGGGTTTCAAAAAAGACGATCCTGTGAAACCCAACTCGCGCTATTCGTCCACGAGACTCAGAGAGCCATAGACACGGGTTCCCAGGTAGATGCCGTGTTTCTAGACTTCCGCAAGGCGTTCGAGACAGTTCCCCACAGTCGTTTAATGAACAAAGTAAGAGCATATGGACTATCAGACTAATTGTGTGATTGGATTCAAGAGTTCCTAGTTAACAGAACGCAGAAAGTCATTCTCAATGGAGAGAAGTCTTCCGAAGTAAGAGTGATTTCAGGTGTGCCGCAGAGGAGTGTCGTAGGACCGTTGCTATTCACAATATACATAAATGACCTTGTGGATGACATCGGAAGTTCACTGAGGCATTTGCGGATGATGCTGAGGTATATCGAGAGGTTGTAACAATGGATAATTGTACTGAAATGCAGGAGGATCTCCTGCGAATTGACGCATAGTGCTGGGAACGGCAATTGAATCTCAATGTAGACAAGTGTAATGTGCTGCGAATACATAGAAAGAAAGATCCCATATCATTTAGCTACAATATAGCAGGTCAGCAACTGGAAGCAGTTAATTCCATAAATTATATGGGAATACGCATTAGAAGTGATTTAAAATGGAATGATCATATAAAGTTGATCGTCGGTAAAGCAGATGCCAGACTGAGATTCATTGGAAGAATCCTAAGGAAATGCAATCCGAAAACAAAGGAAATAGGTTACAGTACGCTTGTTCGTCTACTGCTTGAATACTGCTCAGCAGTGTGGGATCCGTATGAGATAGGGTTGATAGAAGAGATAGAGACGATCCAACGGAGAGCAGCGCGCTTCGTTACAGGATCATTTAGTAATCGCGAAAGCGTTACGGAGATGATATATAAACTCCAGTGGAAGACTCTGCAGGAGAGACGCTCAGTAGCTCGGTACATGCTTTTGTTGAAGTTTAGAGAACACACCTTCTCTGAGGAGTCAAGCAGAATATTGCTCCCTCCTACGTATATCTCGCGAAGAGACCATGAGGATAAAATCAGAGAGATTAGAGCCCACACAGAGGCATACTGCCAATCCATCTTTCCACGAACAATACGAGACTGGAATAGAAAGGAGAACCGATAGAGGTACTCAAGGTACCCTCTGCCACACACCGTCAGGTGGCTTGCGGAGTAAGGATTTAGATGCAGATAATGTTTGAACTCGGTAGGAGCAGTATTGAAGTCACCACCGTAATTTAGTGAGGTGAGCCATCAGCTCTCCTTCAGCAGTGGGAGGAGCGCTCTTACCTCATCCCCGCCTCATTCCCAGATCCTCCCTCCCCCCCCCCCCCTCCCAGAGACGGGGCTCCGCCGCGGTCGACGGCAGGTAGTGAACGCCGCGGCGCCGCGCAGCTGAACTCCTTGGCAGACGGTCAAGTGCGGGTCCCGGTGTGACGTCAGCGACGCTCGGGCAGCCCGCCAGCTCCGATGCTGGAGCCGCCTCCCGGCTTCCAGCTTCCAGGCGACGGGCGGCGGCGTCCAGGCCGGCACAAAAAGGAGGCGCCGGATTTAGGGGCCCATAATTTGAAACTTAATTACCATCTATGGGCGGTGCCCTGCCCACCCAAGCATGCGGACGTCCGATCCCTTCCCTTCCACTTCTTTATTCTGCCTCCCCGTTCTCCCAGCCGTCGGACGCAACGCCTAAGACTTCCTCCGCAGCCGACTTTCGCTAATATTTTTCAATATTATGGTGAAAGTACATTGGGTCCGGTAATTCCGAGTAGAGGACGCCAAAGTACGTTGCTGCCGAGTGCGGCGGCGCGGTTCTTTCCGTCCCTTTAGGACGGACCTGCACCTACCTGTGAACATTGTCTCAGCAGATCATCAGTAGGAAAGCCGAGTGAAACCTACTGTACTTCAACGTGAACCAGGCTGCAATTAAAATCACTAATCTACGTTTCGGGAGAAACACGAAATGAAAGGTTGGAAGTTTTGTCCTCAATATATTCTGAAACATAGGTGAACAAGTATCACTGCCAAGCCCGTGCTAGTCTTAACACAGTCACTCACAATCCCTTTCACTCACGTTAGCAAATTTATGGTGTTGCATTTGCCGAAAACGTAATAGCTACAAAAATACAAATTGTTTTTGATTAAGAACGCTCGCCAAACATTAAGTCTGTCGGCACCAAATGCAGTCACAGTTTTTAGCCACCAACCTGCTCAATACGCCACGCGGAATATATGTCTCGTCACAAAATTCACTTACAAATACCGAAATTTCTACACACACATCGGAATAACTATGCGGTAACTTTTCAACATTTTTGATTTATGAAACACTGCTAGATCCGGCAACTTATCATTTTCATCGGAACTACTACTGCACAAGTCTGATCTCCTTCATGGGTAGGCTTCGACTCTTCTCTAGAATCCTCTCAGTCTTCTCTACCAGCAGAGAAAGGCGCGCGAAGAATATTGCTTTACCATTGTTCAGTTCACTCAACAGGCAATAACAAAACTACATTCTCTCGCGTCAGTCCGCGCTTTTCATCAATAACCAATGGCGAAATAGTAAAACTAACGACTGCATCTTTGTACCGACTTAATTATCTAATATGCTGAAGTTTTGTTTATGCATAAAGTTATTTCCTATAGTAATTTATACCTGAATTAACTTTCCCTTTACCATAAACTTACTTTGGAAATCTATTCTACAAAAATCCCCTTTGTCCATATCCATACTTCTTCGAAATATTCCCACACTAAATCCTACTACATAAATCGTTAAACAATTATCTTCATATTAACCTTAAACCACACTCACGCATCATTCATACTGCTAAAACACAATTATAACATTTTACATACACAAAAGGACATAATAACACTTTATGAAAATACTAGAACAGTTTATGAAAAACATTCTATTAATTTAGTGCACTCTAGTGGGCACAATCGAAACTAAAATGACAGTCCCCCTATCCAATATTGTCCTCTATCGGCTGATACATAAACTACGTGCGCGTCCAGTCTCGCATCACCATCTGTCACTATCCAGCTCTGAGACACATCTCCCACTTAACCGCCTCCAAGGCAGAATCGTTATATGGCGCTACGCCTCATCGAGTTAACTGCAATGTATTTTTCCTTTGAAGTGCGATCACATCATCGAACACTCGACCTACAAGAAGGAAAGGGTAAATTCACTCGCGGAAACTGTTCCGGCGTAACGTCAAATGAGGGCACGTCAGGCGGGAACATCAGAGCAGAGAGAGCTGTGAGACGGCGTCAGCCAATAGTACGCTGACTGACTCCACTGTAGGACGCCAA
This sequence comes from Schistocerca nitens, assembly GCF_023898315.1. Lineage (NCBI taxonomy): Eukaryota > Metazoa > Arthropoda > Insecta > Orthoptera > Acrididae > Schistocerca > Schistocerca nitens. The sequence continues at coordinate 109,012,598 of NC_064622.1, read as the reverse complement.
CGAGACAGCAGCGGCATCTGCACGAAGAGAACATAAGCGCTGCTCCACCTGGTCGCGGCCAGTTGTCGGTTAGCCGTACTACGAGGTCTACAGCAGCGAAGTAGGACTTAAGTAATTTCACTTGTGTTAGGAGTTGTCTATTGAGCCGTGGTAAAAATTGCTATCTTGAAGAGGGCGCCGCAGCGCGTAGTGTGAAGAAGTCGCCCTCCATTTCTGGCGGTGGCGCCGCTGTGGCAATCGCTTCTTTGGTTCAAATGGTTCAAATGGCTCTGAGCATTATGGGACTTAACAGCTATGGTCATCAGTCCCCTAGAACTTAGAACTTCTTAAACCTAACTAACCTAAGGACATCACACACATCCATGCCCGAGGCAGGATTCGAACCTGCGACCGTAGCGATCGCGCGGTTCCAGACTGAAGCGCATAGAACCGCTCGGCCACACCGGCCGGCGCGCAGCTTTGGCGTCTCCCTCTGGTGGGAAAGGGTGTAGGCGTAATGTCATATTGCTGGCTTCGTTGTGGAGTATCTTTGAGGGCAGCCGCGTCTGTAGTGAGTCGAGCGCGGGACACAGTACTGTCATGTTGTGTAGTTGGGTTGGGTTGTTTTGGGGAAGGAGACCAGACAGCGAGGTCATCAGTCTCATCGGATTAGGGAAGGATGGGGAAGGAAGTCTGCCGTGCCCCTAGAAAGGAACCATCCCGGCATTTGCCTGGAGCGATTTAGGGAAATTACGGAAAACCTAAATCAGGATGGCCGGACGCGCATGTTGTGTAGTGTGTAGCACTGCAAGTGAGAGGCATTGTTAGCATGGAAGTTGCAGTGTTGCTACAAGTGTTATTACAGTAAAGTAATAAAATAAGTAAATGATTCTGATGAAAGTGCGCCAAGAAGTAATTTAAAAATGAGCAGCGCTGCTGTTAACGTATTTGTGTACCCTCTCGTTGCGTGTCGTACCGTACTGTATCAATCATCCGCTCCGTGTTCGGTATCCAAGAATGAACTACTGTGAATAAATCGGTAGTACTATTTACCACAAAAGATAGCATTTACGTGCCAGTGTCTTGTAGCGAGCGTGAGGACGTGCGTTCGGTCATTGCGTTCCGCATTATCAACAATCAGCCGCGCCGCGCCGGTTACGCGCACCCTCCAACAACTGAAGAACTGTGAACTGTAAATTTAACCTTGTGAACAGTGATAAAATTTATTACCAGTGTCAAGGAGGACTGGTACCAAACATCTGTGTACACGTGACGAGCGTAAGAACTTTCGTGCGGCCATTCGGATTCCGGAACATCAACAATCATCCGCGCCGTGTTCGGTACGCGTACGCTCGTCCAAGTGGACAGATAATCATGAAGACTTTCAGTTGGGATAAACATTTATGACTTATAGTGTAAACAGTGCAACCTGTGATTTACATATCGTCTCAGAATATAGATGTTCATACCAAACGTAGAACAGTGTTGTGTTCCGACGTTGAGTGGCTCCCCTGACTCGCTTGCATATTTCGATAGATAATTTCAGGCAAGCCATCAGCAGTGTGCAGCAGAACAGTACGAACGCCGCGGGATTATCAGGTACGTGGTGTGGACAGGGCGCACGGTCAAGAAAAGCAACGGACACGAGTCTAGAAGTCAGTTTAAGGTACCCCACCCATTTGTACTCCCGGGTGTGTTACACGGGGAAAGGTTGCCTGTTCACGTGCATTTAAGTGGCGCTATGAGCTCGCCAGTCGGTCAGTCGGGTTCAGTCTGGGTGAGTCTGGAGTCAGTCTGGGGTCAGTCTCTCGTCTCCAGCTTGCTAGTCTGTCTCTCGTCCGCATTTGTGAGGCAGTTAGTGTCTGTCTGTCGTCTGCAGTGCTAGTATGTCTTTCGTTCGGATCAACCATTAAGGCCGGAAAAATGAGAGTCTCTCCGCCAGTAAGAGAACTCAGCGAGTGGTCGCCCGGTCGGGGCTTAGTTCCTGTATCTGAGTCTGCGCGTTAGGCCGCCAGTCTGCTCGAGTTTGCTCAGGCAATGGTCATTTGCGGTTGGATCGATCGGTTGGTCGGTCGCGCACTGAGACACAAGATGACTTGTCCGTCTTGAGCGTCGGTGCATGTGAGGTCGCCACGTGAGTGAAGTGGGCCGCGCCGTCTAGCGAGGGGTAGTAGCTTCGCGGTCGACACGAGAGCAACAGGAGTCAACCCACGACAACAGTCTGGTCGGTGCGAGCTGCGACGCCGTGGTGTAAATGGTTCTCCGAGCGCTTCTGGGCCCCTTCAGTTACCATCTTGTGGAGCTTGGCTCGGTTCTTTCCTCGTGCAGGGATGTCGTTTTGCCAGTGGGCGTGTTTCCTCTGCATGGTTGTGTCCGGGCCATTATTTCCGCCGTCGTGTGTCTGGAAGTCAGTGGGAGACGCACCAACAGCGCAGTCGCGACGGAGCAGCAGTCGCGGACTGAGCAGCGGGCAGCCGGTCGGTTGGTGCGGACCAGGAAAGACGGGACATCGGCGCGCCTTCCTGCGTCCGTTGAAGCGACTGGCAGCGGACGCTTCGGGAGAGCGATTTGGGGGTGCTGCGCCAGGTCTTCTCGAGCAATCGCAGTTATTAGAAGTAAAGTGACTGGTGATATGTTGTGTGATTTACTCTTGTTAAATTCTACTTGTTTCCTTGTTCAGTTTCTCGTTCCCAGCTTGCTATTCTGTCCCTTGTCCGCATTTGCTAGGCAGTTATTGTCTGTCGTTCCGAGCTGCCTCTGTCATGTTCGTCGGATTCGGTGTGTTATCGAATTTATTGCTTGGAGTGTAACTGCCTAATTCCTGAAATATGTTTTGATCGTGCCTATCATCTTGAGAGGCGGTATCTGTGTACTGTAGAGCATCTTAACTTGTTTCTTATATAAGATTGCATTTCATGGGCTTTTATTTAAATGGTCATTTTAGTATATAAAGTTGCTACCCTTCCACCATAAGACTTATCGTAGAAGTTAAAATCAATTTGCACCTTCTGTGGCAAGTTAATCTTTTAATTTTAGTGTTTTGTACCAGTCCCATCCCTCCTACGGGGTGCATAGTTTGTGTGCTTGTGTGAATTGTGAAAACTTTTACCTTAAGGTAATTTGGTGTGTTGCAGATTTGCACCAGTGTAGTCTTTCACAGGTTGTTGTGAGCGGTCGTCACTACGGCCGTGTCAAAAGGAGCGGCAAGGTTCTCAGCCCGAAAGCTCATGCACTAAAAAATTTGTTTCTTTATGCCTCTGAATAAATTGTAACTTGATATTTAAAGGGTGCGTTCTGCTTCTAATTTTAAATCTGTTTCTTTTTCTTAAAAAAAGCTTTTAGGAATGAAATTCGCATTTGTTAAAAGCAATTTGATTTTTATTTCATCAGTTACTCCCTGGCAACTACTTACACGCTCACATTGTGTGATTAAATGTGTGCATGTTTTTGATGAATCGCTAGTAATTAAAATCAAATTTTTAAGAATATTCTTTGAAATTAAATCCAGGGTTCATAAACACTGAAGAGACTTCTTATGCGTCATGTCACCCTTTACTTGCGACATCCCATTCCTAATTTCTCAAAGTTAAGTATTGTTATTTATATTACTGTAATAAAATAAATCAACAGGATTTGCTTGAATTGTTGCCTAGTGATCCGAGAAAGCAAGTTTCCTAGGCATCCTATATCACATGAGTGGGCAGGACACAACAGAAATACACACTGCTGGCGCCCGCATCTCGTGGTCGTGCGGTAGCGTTCTCGCTTCCCACGCCCGGGTTCCCGGGTTCGATTCCCGGCGGGGTCAGGGATTTTCTCTGCCTCGTGATGGCTGGGTGTTGTGTGATGTCCTTAGGTTAGTTAGGTTTAAGTAGTTCTAAGTTCTAGGGGACTGATGACCACAGCTGTTAAGTCCCATAGTGCTCAGAGCCATTTGAACACACTGCTGGCCATCAAATCTGCAACAAAACTGAGACGGTATCCAGCAACTATTCAACTGGCATTCCGTTGGTTGCTTCATATGGGGGGAGGGGACCAAATAGCGAGCTCATCGGCCCCATCGGTTTAGGGACGTATGAGGGAGGAAGTCGGCCGTCCCCTTTCTAAGGAACCATTCCTGCATTTGCCTGGAGCGATTTAGGGAAATCACCTGGCATGGCGTGTCTTACATGCTTATACGTGCAGCCGCGGTGGCCGTGCGGTTCTAGGCGCTCCAGTCCGGAGCCGCGCTGCTGCTACGGTCGCAGGTTCGAATCCTGCCTCGGGCATGGGTGTGTGTGATGTCCTTACGTTAGTTAGGTTTAAGTAGTTCTAAGTTCTAGGGGACTAATGACCACAGCAGTTGAGTCCCATAGTGCTCAGAGCCATTTGAACCATTTGCTTATACGTGCAAATGATAAGCATTTCAGTGAAACCACAACAAGTAGGTACGACTAACGCCATCTACATTATATATTCGGAGAAGGATTACGCAGAGTGTTGGATTTAGAAATCACATCTGAATGATGGCTGTTTATGGGAAGATCGTGTTGTTCCTACTATAAGAAGGAAAACGTCTGAGAATACACGTGGGAATTTGCTAAATGTGGGACGATGACCTATCGGGAACGCCGTTTAACTTTGGCGGTATTATTTTTAACATTGGTTGGGATCACTCGACTGCCATGTGAACGTGGAAACGATTGGTTCTCGAGGGCCATACCCAACACTATGTGGTATCTCAGCAGTCCCATGATACTAGCGCCCGAGAGGAGAGACACTGTATTCGCTTGGTTGGGCAGTATCGCACAGCCCCTTTACACACCTTAATTTTAGATACATACCTGTTTACTGCAAGACAAGTATCCACATAGACAGTGTGACATCGTCTGGAGCACCTTGACATGCCAGCACGGTGACCGTTCTTGCGTCTTCCCTTGCAGCAGACTCTGAGTCACTGCACGCTAAGACTCGACACCACTCGTCTTCTCAGATGAGTCTCAGTTCTGTACACAGCAGCCCGATCGATGTACTCGTGTAGGAGTCGCCGAGGATAAAACACTTTAAGATTTGATCATCGTCCTATGGGCTCGCTACTTGGCCTAATGGTATGAGCTGTCATTTGGTACGCAGGACGACCAGCTGTGGCTCGCGTAGTCAGTAATTTGTACACAGGTATTAAAGTTCTAATGTGTTAATGCTTTTGGTGTACCCTGTATCGAAGCTTCGGTGATGTTACGTATCTTTCAACAAGATAACACAAGACCGCATGTTGTCCATGCTATGTTCACGTACGCCACATTCTCCAGATCACTCACCGACTGAAACGTTTGATCATCGCTATTTGAGGTACTCGCACCACACAACTCGTCCGCCATTACAACTGATGAACTCTGACATAGAGTAGAAACCTTATGGAATGAAATACCGATATCTGTCATACAAGCTCAGTTCCATTCTGTGCTCGTCCTATGATGTCAGATGTGGCAGTTCTGTGTACTACGTTTCGTACCCTGTGTACCTACCAGCAGATCATCTACACATTTCATCGAGTTTTCTTCGTACAACATTGTACATTCAAAGTAAATAAAATTTAGTTATTGCCTGTAGTTCCTGGTATTAGAATTCTAATAACCAGCAGAGTACAGACCCCTTTTATTCTCATTTTCTTCACCTTTTAGCGGAAGAGTATAACGGCACGTTGTCAACAACACACCGTTGCACAAAAATGTCTCTGTATTAACTTGACGAGTATAAAATTGCTCCACTACGTGTTACTTCCTCTTCATACATTCAACTTCCATAATGTCACAGATTCTAAGTAACACACTTACCGATCCTCAGCTAAGAATATCCGACCGGTTGCTATTGCGTTTTGGTTACATATTTTGCCAGTCTTTTTCTGGAAAATTCGCACTAAATTTGCAGAATTTCACTTGCACTAGCCTATGCCTCTCGAGTTCATTTTTATTTTTTATTTACAGGTCAAGTTCCATAGGACGAAATTGAGGAGCAAATCTCCAAGGTCATGGAACGTGTCAGTACATGAAATTACAACATAAAAATAATAACAGATAAAAATAAATATTCATGAACCCGAAAAAAGTCAGTCCATAACTTTAAGTAAACGCAATCAACAATACAATAAGAATCAGCTTAAGTTTTCAAGGAACTCTTCGACAGAATAAAAGGAATGACCCATGAGGAAACTCTTTAGTTTCGAATTCAAAGCGCGTGGATTACTGCTAAGATTTTTGAATTCTAGTGGTAGATTATTGAAAATGGATGCAGCAGTATACTACACACCTTTCTGAACAAGAGTTAAGGAAGTCCGATCCAAATGCAGGTTTGATTTCTGCCGAGTATTAACCTAGTGAAAGCAGCTTATTCTTCAGAATAAGTTAATATTGGTACAAGAAAAGACAGTAAAGAATATATACAGGATGGTCGGAAATTCCCGTTACAAACTTCTAGCACATGTACAGGGTAGTGAGTACAGAACATTTTAAATAGGAACCTATGTCCGGAATCGTATCGTTTCCGTTCTACGACATTCAATTAAAATGTGTACCTCGTCAACGTCTTCTTAGGACAAGAGAAACTTCTCAGAGTTCCCTGTCCTGGTATGCAACGGGGTAAACACGATGTCGTGTACTACTTCAAACGATCCTCAGATGTCACTTATTGTCACTTTGCTGTGAGACCGATCAATACCTGTGCATCACCGATAGAGGAAACGTGGTGCAGTACACGTTTGCGGAATACACAGACATTCTTCTTGTGTATGGCGAAGCTGGAGGTAACGGAAGAGCTGCTAGTCGTCTGTATCACGAACGTTTTCCACACCGTCACACTCCATCGCACAAACTGTTGGCCCAAGTTACACAACGGCTACGAGAAACGGGTACCTTCACCGTGAGGAGGCAGAACTGTGGTGCTCCACGGCGACGCAGCACTCCCGAACTTGAAGAAGGTGTACTGCGGCGCACTGAAGATAGCCCGTCAACGAGTTCGCGAATAATTGCACGTGCAATAGCTGTTAGTCACAGTACTGTCTTGGACGTCTTGCATGAGTAACAATTACCTCCGAACCACTTACAAAGGGTACTCGCTATGGGTCCAGCAGACTTTCCACAACGCGTCGCCTTCTGCACACAGTTGCTGCACCGTTGCATCGACGCGCCCCTGTTTCCACGTCGAGTTCTCTTCACAGATGAATGTAGGTTCACAAGGGATTGTTTTCTGAGTGCGCGAAATAGCCATGTCTGAGCGGACGAAAACACCCATGCCACGCATGTTCAGGATTTCAAGACAGGTTTGGAATTAACGTGTGGGCAGGTATTCTGGACGGTCATGTGATTGGACCATACCTCCTTCAATTCAAGCTCACGGGTCCCGCATACTTAGTCTTCCTATGACACGTACTGGACCCGTTTTTGGAAGCTCTGCCATTGAATGTCTGTCACGAAATGTGGTTTCAGCATGATGGAGCACCACCGCACTTTTCACTGGCTGTCCGGAGAAATCTCAACAGACGGTATGGTGAAAGATGGATAGGTCATGGTGGTCCAGTCGCGTGGCCGCCACAATCGCCGGATTTAACCCCTATGGACTGCTTCTTGTGGGGTCGTATGAAGAGCGTAATTTATGAGACACCTGTAGACAGAGGAAGATCTGCTGGCACGATTTCTGGCCGCTGCACAACACATTGAAGAGACACCAGGTGGGATGCAGAGAGTGTACCAGAACATGCTTCGGAGGTACAATGTGTCTAACAACGTTGGTGGCCGCCACATCGAGCCGCTGTTGTAATACATTGGTACGTTGCGACTGGTGCCGTAGATGCTGGGTTGTTGTTGTTGTCGACTAATGTAAACCATAAGGTGTAAGTTGTAATGCAAATGCCTAAGTAGTAACAGAACGAGTCAATATTCTTTTCAAATGGATTGCAACAATTGTACTGGGTGACGCCTAACTACATTCCTCATGTGGGTGTGGATGAGATAATCATATGCATTGTAACTGTCGTAGAACGGAAACGATACCTATTCAAAATGTTATGTACTCACTACCCTCTACATGTCCTAGAAGTTTGTAACGGGCATTTCCGCCCACCCTGTATATTGAGAGGCCAATGTCAAAATACCCAGACTCGTATACAGGGGTCGACAAGAGGTTCGTCAACTTGCACCACTTATTGCCCGAACCGCCAGTTTCTGAGCCAAAAATATTCTTTTGGAATAGCAAAAGTTACCCCAAAATATAATACCATACGACATAAGCGAATGAAAATAAGCAAAGTAGACTAATTTTCGTGTCGAATGATCACACACTTCTGATACCGTTCGAATAGTAAAAATGGCAGTATTAAATGTTTGAACAAGATCCTGAACGTGGACTTTCCACGACAGCTTACTATCTAATTGAACACCTAGGAATTTGAACTGTTCACTTTCTCTAATCATATGCCTGTTCTGTGAAATTAAAACGTCAGGTTTTGTTGAATTGTGTGTTGGAAACTGTAAAAACGGAGTCTTACTGTGATTTAGCGTTAGTTTATTTTCTACAAGCCATGAATTTAGGTCATGTACTGCACTATCTGAAACCGAGCCAATGCTGCACACAACACCCTTTACTACAAAGCTAGTGTCATCAGCAAACAGAAATATTTTAGAGTTATCCGTACTACTTGAGGGCATATCATTTATATAAATAAGGAACAGGAGTGGCACCAACACTGCTCCCTGGGGCACCCCCCACTTCACAGTACCCTACTCAGACTCCACATCACAGCCGTTATCAACATTGTGAATAATGACCTTTTGCTGCCTGTTGCTAAAGTAAGAGGTGAACCAATTGTGAGCTACTCCCCTTATTCCATAACGGTCCAACGTCTGGATCAATATTTTGTGATCAATACTATCAAATGCCTTAGTTAAATCAAAAAATATGCCACGCGTTCTAAACCTTTTGTTTAGCTCATCCAGTCTCTCAAAGAGAAAAGAGAATATAGCATTTTCAGTTGTTAAACGATTTCTAACGCCGAACTGTACACTTGATAGGAAACCGTGTGATATAAAATCATCAATTATCCTTACATACACAGCCTTTTCAATACCTTTTGCAAACACTGATGGCACAGAAGTAGGTATAAAATTACCTACATTATCCCTTTCTCCCTTTTTATATAGCGGCTTTACTACTGAGTACTTTAATCGCTCAGGAAAGTGACCCTTCCTAAAGGAAAAATTACAAATATGGCTAAATACAGGGTCCGTGAGTGTAAATTTAAAAAAAAAACTAACCATCGGATTTCCGACTACTACGTCACGTGTTTTCGATTCCTGAAGACGGTAGTCCGACCAAATAGTTTTTATCTTCACTGTACGCTTTTAGCCTATGTGCACATACTGCGCATGGCTCAATGCTGACGACACAAAACACATTCCTGTCCAAATCTCTTTAGAATGTCTACTTGTGTCAGTGGTGGTGCTCGAATATCTGCAATGCCGCCACTCAAAAGTTGTATTAGCCGCCTGTGAATGGTATCAACTATGTGACAAGTGATATGTGATGCTAAACTTTAATGACAAATCAACTGTTTCTATTGCACTTTAGTGTCTAGGCAACTGCAGTCGTGTTATACAAACGAGTACACCTGGACACTGAAGTGCAGTACAGAGTTATGTGACAAGTCATTGTAGGTGATGGCAACGTTTAAAGACAACAGTGCTTCTCAAACTGCGTAATGACACACTGCATAATGACGTGTGGTCACAAGTTTGGTTTCGAAATTTGGCAGCACCACCGCGCAGCTTTCAGTGTGCATCATCAACCAATAATTCAAATCTGAACCGAATCGTTACTCGGTTTACCAACTCTGCGTTTAGTTCTACGCGATAACTCCACAAACCGTCTCATGGTGTGTGGTAAAGGTTACTTTTGAGCCATTGCAACTTCTCTCCCTTCCTGTTCCGGCTGCTAACAATGCGCGGGATTAACGAATGCCGACAGGCGTTCGTATGGGCTAGAAACTCTCTAGCTTTACCCTCATGACTTTTCTGAGAAATATATTTAGGTGGACGCAAAATTTTGACTGAGTCTTCTTGGTAAGTACATTAACGGAATTTTGACAGTAAACCATTCCGTAATGCTTGCAGCGTCTGCCATTGGGGTTGGATGCGCATGTCCGTGACGTTTACAAATCTACTAGTCGAAACCTGGGACGAATGGCACTGCTTTTCCCAGGATCTTTTCTATTTCCCCTGTCAATCGTGTTTTCTAAAGGTACCAAGCAGACAAACAGTAATGAAGTAAGGGTGGAACTAGGCTCTCGTAAGATACCTACTGTCTGGGTGAACTAAATCTGATGGTTCTTCCAATGAATCTCTAACTCTTATTTATCTTTTCCTAAAATTAGTTTTTTGTGGTAGTTCCACTTTAAATTTCTCCCTCCACGTGCTCCTAGACAGATGATCTCGCTACTGCCACTGACTGTACGAAATCGTGTAATCATACCACAGTCGTCTTTGAGTATATTTCATTTCTTCTGTGCTGGGTGTCAACTGCCAATGCCAGCCACAAGTGTTCATCCTCAGCAATTCTTCCTGTACTTTGCTACAATCTAACAAAAAATTTGCTTCTGCTTCTGTAACAATCGTGTCTTCATCGACACTGGTGGCACGGTGGCTAAGACTCTGAATCACTGATGTGTCAGAGATAAAGTTGATACTTTTTTGACCATCCTGAATTAGGTTCGCTACTTTAGGGAAATGTCCAGACGTTTGCCGAAAACACGCAGCAGATTTCCTTCCTCATCATCGTGGTGATTTCTCTCTGTGCTGCTTTCAATATCTACATCTTCATCTACATCTACTTCTACTTGACTACTCTGTGATTCACACTTAAGTGGTGGGCAGAGGCTTCATGGAATCACTTTCAGAGTATTTTTCTACAATTCCACTCTCGAATTGCACGTGGCAGAAAAGAACACTCCAGTCTTCACGTGCTAACTATGATTACTTTTAATTTATTACAATGTAGATTGGTCTCAACAAAATATATTTCGCACTAAGCGGGGAAAGTTGGTGATCGAAATGTCGTGAAAAGATCCCACCGGAACGGAAAAAGCCTTTGTTTTAATGATTGCCCCACAAGTCGCGCATCATACCCGTCACATGCTTTCACATTTTTCGCGATATCAAAAGAACAGCTGCCCTTCCTTGAAATTTTCAGTGTTCTACTTCATCTTGTCTGGTAGGGCTCCCATACATCGCAGCAGTACTCCAGAAGAGGACGGACATGCTTAAAGCAGGCAGTCTCTTCAGCACTTTTGTTGCATCTTCTAGGTGTTCTGCCAATACAACATAGTCTTTTGATGCCCTTCACCACATCCTTTTCTGTGTGACGGTTCCATTTTAAGTTGTGCCTAATTGTAATACCTAAGTCCTTAGTGTAGTCTGCAGTCTTTAAATTTAGATTATTTACGAAATAACCGAAATTAATGGATTCCTTTTAATATTAATGTGTATGAATATTTATTTTTATTGTTTAGAGTCGACTTACACCATAAAGATATCTTGCATAAATCATTTGTCAATTCCTTCTGACCTGATGACTACACTAGACAAATCTGTAAAAAATCGAAGGGGGCTGCTCAAATTGTCTCCTCAATTGTTAATATAGATCAGGAACAGCAGAGGGTTATAACACTTCGTTGGGGAGGCCAAATATCTCTTCTGTTATGTTCTACAGCGTTCTGTGATTTACTACTGAATGTGACGTGAAAGGAAATCAAAAATCCAGTTGCACAACTGAGACGCTATTCCACAGGCATGAAAATTGATAATGAGCTGCTTGCGAACAATGGTGTCAAAAGGTTTCTGGAAATCTAGATGTGTGGAATCAATTTTAAATCCTGTGTGGATAACACTTTTTACTTTGTGCTAATAGAAAATATTTACGTTTCAAAAGAACGATATTTTCGGTATATGTGTCAATGGATCGTTTTGCTCGAGGTAACTGATTATGTTTGAACACAGTATCTGTTCGAAAATCCTATTACAAATCAACGTCAGTGATATGCGTCTGTAATTATGCGGATTACTTGTACTTCCTTTATGTGTACTGGTGCGACCTGTCCAATTTTTTAGTCCTTGCGTACGGACCTTTCGTCAAACGAGCGATTCCACGTGACAGCTAAATGTCTAGCTAATACATGAGCATACTCCGAATCGAACATAGCTGATATACAACCTAGACCTTGTAACGTCTCCGCTCTTGCGTACGTTAACTCTTTAAAGCCTGTACTATGATAAGTTGACGGGCTTCACCTTCTAAGCAAGGATTTTATTAAATAAGATGACCGCGTGTACCTGAATGGAAGCAAAATCGGACTTATACCCAGTCAGTAACAACAATGATACGTCAAGCTAGTATCAAGTGCAACTACACGTTAATACGGACAAGAAACCTACGCAGCAGATGCTACCAATTATTAATAATACGGTCGCCAGCCTAATTAGGCATTACGTGAGTTTTTTCCTTGTACAAGTGGATGTACGTACAAACATAACCACACGTAGTAATACTGCATTATATGGAAAACTTTAGAACCAGAAAAATCTACTAAACTAGTATTTTCCCTTTCTGTACTGATTTGGACAAGCTACAAATACACAACACTACACTACAATGATTACTACACACTGCATTTTGTCTATTGATCCAACTGAAATCGGGCATAGGTTGCCCTAGAAAGAGCACTTTTGAAACACACATACAGTGTCAATCTTAATAAGGATAAAACACTGATAAATTTAGGTTTTCTATTGACTTTAACTTTGCAGGTCAAATCAGTGCCGTGCACTTTAGCATTTAAATGAATAGAAAAGAAAAGACTGAAGGGGGGAGGGGGGGACCCTGAAACTATTATGGTCACTGTGTTGAAACTATTAACTATTGAAAACATGAAGCATTTAAGATTTACAAAATATGATTTACTATTCTTTTTGCCTTATTAATTCCTCATTTAACTACCATTATTTTTGTTTCTGTTTAATTAAGCTTCATTACTAAACCACTTTCAACATTATCTTCAAAATTTGTCGGGTCTATTATTTACCAAAATATTCATTAACAACAAAGTTCTTTAAATATCTTTCTAGCATAGATGGTTCTGCACGTAATTCTTATTAACATGAATATTAAATCTTCATTTCGGGACACTCGGATTGCACAACATGCGGAAAGGACCCTGTCCAGGTTAGTGATTAGGATCATTAATTAATAGGGCAATTCTGGTAAAAGTCAAGTTATTATTGAACAGTTAGGAACAAATTTAACACTGGTCCATACGGATACACTTGTAAAGAATTGACCTGTGCGAGTCGATGCGGCGGTTGGCGGGCAGCGAGATGGCGAGACGTACAGCACACATACAAACACAGCTATGGCTCTTGCTGTATCGGCACTTTGATTCTTCTTAGTGTTGTAATCCTTTCCAATTCAGTGCCTAATGGATATAGCCATGCTGTATAGTCGTCGGAAGCGGCACATCCGAGGCTCAATGTAGCCACTTTTTCCAGGATAGCCTCCTCGATCCGGAACGTGTTCCTCAGACCGATGCCCAACTCCGACTGTTACTACTGAGCCCGTTATGCCGTACCGCGCCCGTGTGCATTTTCCCGCGCTCGCCTGCCATCCACCTTTTACCGCTCCCCTACAGATAGGGTATTCACCCCAGGTTTTACATTTCACATATCCCAATACATTGCCTACGTATGGACCAGGCGTACAATTACAACTTTCACCTCTTACAATATTCCCAACGTTATTTAAACTTCATTTCTATTATAATATTACTTGAAATTTAACATAAATATTAAAATTTACAGCGAAATGTGTTTACAGTGTCTTTAACATAACGACATGACAAGAAAAGAAATGGCATCAAAACATCGCTTATTTAATTTATCGAAAATCAGAAGAAAAATTTTTTATATGTACAGTTGTTGTTGTTACAACCTTTCCTTTATTAAGCGACTTAGGTTGCTTCGCTGCACCGAGGACACTTACTTCGCAACTCGCGTTGGGAACCTGGAGATTAATCCAGAAAATGAATGAGATTTCTTTCGCAGTGTAGACATCAAAATAACTTTCATTAGTGACGAAAATTTAAAAAACTACTTGTGCATTATTGTGAAACGACGTCATCAGATTCACAGAGACAAACTCCAATGAACTTCGTTCCTTGAATCTACCAGTTAAGCTCAATGATGGGAAAAGTTAGATTAACGCGATGACAAAGAGACAGTATGCACGCAAAGTATGTCGGACATGCACGTTTTTGTCTGCTGTGATTACCTGGCTCCGGAAATATCCACGATGTCTTCAACTTTGGTTCAGGACTGCGGTCGTGCTAGAGCAGTTTTTAATCACTGTGATAGAAGACAGCTCTCTCATATCTAAATGGGAATGGGGAAAAAAACTGTACGTCAGGTAACCGCAAATACACAGCTTTTACACGAAAGAATTGAACTCTCTCTCTCTCTCTCACACACACACACTTCCTCTTAAATTTTCCTGCTTTGACTTGCCCCGCACATGCATCTAACATGCTGAATTCCTTTTTGTACGTTTCCTGGCGCATTCCGGTAGAATGTTTCCCTATATGGCCCCTCCTGTACCAAGGAAGTTACTCCCGTGCGATTTAATAGGCGTCCTATCATCCTGTCCATTCTTCTAGAGGGTGTTTGGTGTTTTCCTCACATTACTGCACCCACTCCCCTCCTCCCACAAATTCTGCGTGGTGCTACCTCATTCCTTATTTTGCGAGTTGGCTATTTTTCAGCATCCTTCTGAAACATCTCAAACTCTTCGATTCTATTCTTTCGCGGTTTAGCGCATTACCCAGAGCTATATGTCCATCGTGTACTATTAGTGTTAGACTGTTTCTCAACCTCAGCCAGTGTCCTAACACTGTCATGTGTTTCATCAATGTTCTTGAAACCAGTGGCAACGTACTGGAAGTTTCCGTAAACGTGTGTTCTTTTCAGCCAAGGAAACGGGTCGTCTATGAAGTCTTGCACGAAAGAAACAAAGTTTTTGTGTAGAATTGTATGTTTACGAAATATCTACGTCTACGCACATACTCTGCAGACCAATATGAATTGTATGTCCAAGAGCACTTCCAATTATACCACGCCTTAGGGTTTCTTTTCATTTTATTCAAGTGTAGCTAGCTGCTGACTGAGCTCTTTGTGATTGGCCTATCCCTGCGGTACTCTAAGGGAGCGGTAAGTAGAGATTGTGACACGTTCCTAGATTTGTCACTTGATATTCGTTCTTGTACCTTTAAAAGCAAGCTCTTGCCGGGTATTTGGCTTTGTCGTCAAGTCTCTGTTATGTCAGATTATTCAATATTTCCACCACCCTTTCCGTGGGTCAAACTGACCTGTGACAAGCCTTGCAGCCCTAGAGCGCTATTTTCGTATTCCTTCTGCCATCGCGCATTTATTTTGGAAACTGTTACCTTCAAACATTTTTTTTTCGGTTTTGCTTGTTATCCAGTTCGTTTCTCATCCAATTTTTCTTGCAGATGTTCCCACCTAGCAAGAATGATAATAGCTCAGATTATAGATTTTACGCTTTTAATTATAAGTTAAAAGTTGGAAGAAATGTACAAAATCCCACTTGATATACTCTTAAAGCTTCAACAATATATCACACCGAGCTCCACAATGCCTAGCTTGTAGCTTCTGCGACTGGAATTGGATGAGCGTCCCAGTAATACTTTAGCTTTCACTAAGCGGACCCATGACTAGACGCACAGCTGTTCTGCGGATCTACTTTTTCTTTTCTATCACTTGAGTTTCTACTGCAGTGCTCCTCATACTGTGTTCTCAGAAAAGTGCATATGATGGAATAGTTGACGACAGCTTAACGGTTAATTCGCTCCGACGCGATCCAACACCATATCCTCAAATTCTGTGGAAACATCCAGTTTCTCGCAACAGCGATAAATATCTTCCAGTTAGCATGTGCCGATCCCACGTGACGCAGAAGCTCCACGCGATACAGCAGAGTAATTTGGGTAGCCTTCACAGCAGGCGTTAAGCAGCGGAACGACGCACGGCTAAAACCGCAGCTATGGTGTGTCCTACAGAAGGACCGCTTTTGCTGCCATCATTTGCATCACCTGTAATATCGGAGGAATTAGAGCAATGCTCGGTATCATTACGGTTACTTTGTATCAGCTACGTGGTCGACACGTAGAGATGACTGAAGAGTGAATCGTTTGTCTAGAGTGTTTTCGCAGTCGACGGCCAGTCAAGATGAGCACCAGAGGACCACAGTCTGCAAAGAGCCTTCGAAGGCCGTCGTTGGTCCACCAGTTCAACGCTCCACAGTTGGAGTTGGAGTAATTCGTCCGAAGTGTCTACCAACGAGATTAGAACTTTGATTCAGAGTCATATTTGCCAAACTTTGTACCTCATGTCGTATCTTTTCCCCACCAGAGTAAAGTATACAGCGGTTATGTTGGATACAGCCGCCTGGGTAGAACTGATACAATCGCCTTGACAAGTGTGAAGTGCTGTAGCACACCGAGGCCTAGCAAACCTCGTTGCTGAGGTGTACCATACAATAGAGCTTAATACAGCAGGATGCTGCCTGCTGTAAAACATTTCTCTGTTTGTTCTTTCGGCATCCCTGTCACTGTACCCTAGCACACCCTACATTAAATATGTATCTACAAGTGTGTTTTACACCTAATGCTCTATTTTCGACAATAGTCATTGAAATGTAGACAGACGTGAAAAGTACATTGGACACGTCGCAGACGATTCTGCTTTGTTTCCCAAAGTAGTGTCACCAACCTCCATGCAGCAGTCACTTGTCTGTTATGAATCATAATCTTTGTACAAAGAAGTATTTCCACGATACGCCTGAAATATTCATACATGTCTCTTTGGTTACTTGTCGCAATTCGCGCATTTCATCCTTGATGACCCAGACTCTATCATAACCACCTGCATCTTCTTTCAGTCCGTGTTTGTCATAGCGCTCTTTCATTCTCCAGTCGACACAGTATGTCTTTATTAGTTATCGAATATAATCATCATTCTTCAGAATTCTTGTACAGCACCACATTTCAAAATCTCCTAACCTCTTTTTGTCTGAAATGTATTGTCGTCCATGTTTCGATTCCACACAAGGATACACTCCAGACCAACATTTTCAGAAACATCCTCTTAATACACTTGCTAGTTTAGTTTTTATAGCCTTCTGCTGTCATCACTTATTTTGCTGCCCAAACAGCAAAACGCGTCGAGTACCTTAGAGTGTCATTTCCCAAACTAATTCCTTCCACAATACTAGATATAATTCTGCTATGTTCCACTGCTCTTCCTTTACTTTTATTTCCATTCATCTATTAGCCGCTTTTCGAGACAATATCCATTCCGTACGGCTGATGTTAAAGGTGATTTGCAGACTCTCATAAAATTACAACGCAGACGCAGATCTGGAGGGGGGATGGAATCGCAATTTATTACTGACAAACCATCACACCGACCTTTATCCCGACCCTTCAAATATAATTTGCTGTCACCCCACCCTGCTTTTCACCAGCCACATGTGCCTAATGTTTTAATAATAACAATAAATTGCAGGAAATGTATTAATATGATAATTATAATAACCTGTAAACATCAGTGCTCAGCTCATCGTTTTAGCTGGAGTTCAGAGCAGTACAACATTTGAAAAGCATTCATCAAAAAGTTTGAGAAATGCTTTGTCATGGAAATGAGTTATGAACGATAGTAGCAACAAAGAGGTAAGTGTGTGTATTAAAAATTGTAGTAGAAAGAGCGCGCTTCTGTACAGTTAAGAGGTTAAAATGCATGTAGATTGTGGTAACTATGCAGAGATGGAGAGGCTTACACAGGATAGACTGGTATGGATAGTCGCATTAATATACTGCATTAGTATGGAGAGCCGCATCAAACGAGTTTTCGGCCTGAAAACCACAACAACATCAAAATCGAAGTGTGCACTCACCATATATCTGTACATAATAAGTTTCTGTCTGCAAGTGAGAGTTAATCTCAGGATCTTGATATGGTGTCCACTAACAGGGTAATTCATGATGAACGTTTCCGTACATGAGCGTATTTAATTTATAAACGTATCTTGTAAATTGGTTGAACTTTGATCAACTTAAGGCTCCCTCCTCGTTTTTTTGTCTGTACGTGAAGGCTAGTCTTAAAAGCTTGAGTGGGGATTTTGATAAAGTTTCAATAACGGGTAGATTGATTTACGAGGAAAATTTGTATACACTTCACTATCGATTTGCTAGACAAGTAGTCCTGTCGTAGATACTTGGTACTACCTATGCAAAGCCTGGGTGGGTCACTAGTTATCACTAATTCACCTGGCACTACGACTGCAGACATAAGTCTGCAGACTGTGACTATTCGAGTGTGCAAATGAAAATGTAGCGAATGTTGTTTCCCTCGGACCACCGGCAGTGCCGCAGTGGTAACACCGGTTCCCGCCTGTCCCCGCTGTTAAGCGCTGTCGGCCTTGACGACCACTTGGACGGATCACCAGACGAGTCTTCCGAGTGGGGTGCACTCAGCCCTTGTGAGGTTTGTCGAGGAGCTACTTGACTGAGGAGTAGCAGCACTGGTCACGGAAACTGACAACATGAGATCGGTATGCTGACCACATGGAACACCGTAATTAATTCTGCAAGCATTTTGTACTGATTAATTCTGTTTAGTGTCAAGTATGTATTTTTTTACTATGTAATGTCTTTGACCTTTGGTAATGAAAAGGAAAGTTGTGTAAAATGTTTTCTCTTTACCATTTAAATCCTTTGTATTAATTGGAGGAAAGTACACTACTCGCCATTAAAATTGCTACACCAAGAAGAAATGAAGATGATAAACGGGTATTCATTGGACAAATATACTATACTAGGACTGACATGTGATTACATTTTCACGCAATTTGGGTGCATAGATCCTGAGAAATCAGTACCCAGAACTACCACCTCCGGACGTAATAACGGCCTTGATACGCCTGGGCATTGAGTCAAACAGAGCTTGCATGGCGTGTACAGGTAAAGCTGTACTTGCATGTTCAACACGATACCACGACTGGCGTATTGTGACGAGCAAGTTGCTCGGCCACCATTGACCAGACCTTTTCAATTGGTGAGAGATCTGGAGAATTTGCTGGTCAGGGCAGCAGTCGAACATTTTCTGTATCCAGAGAGGCCCGTACAGGACTTGCAACATGCGGTCGTGCATTATCCTGCTGAAATGTAGGGTTTCGCAGGGATCGAACGAAGGGTAGAGCCACGGGTCGGAACACCTCTGAAATGTAACGTCCACTGTTCAAAGTGCCATCAATGCGAACACGAGGTGCCCGAGACGTGTAACCAATGGCACCCCATACCATCACGCTGGATGATACGCCAGTATGGCGATGACGAATAAATTCTTCCAATATGCGTTCACCGCCATGTCGCCAAACACGGATAAGACCATGAAGATGCAGTAAACAGAACCTGGATTCATCCGAAAAAATGACGTTCTGCCATTCGTGCACTGAGGTTCGTCGTTGAGTACACCATCGTAGGCGCTCCTGTCTGTGATGCAGCGTCAAGGGTAATCGCAGCCATGGTCTCCGAGCTGATAGCCCATGCTGCTGCAAACGTTATCGAAGTGTTCGTGCAGATGTTTGTTGTCTTGCAAACTTCCCCATCTGTCGACTAAGGGATCGAGACGTGGCTGCACGATCCGTTACAGCCATGCGGGTAAGATGCCTGTCATCTCGACTGCTAGTCGTTGCGATCCCGCATGGCGTTCCGGATTACGCTCCTGAACCCACCGATTCCATATTCTGCTAACAGTCATTGGATCTCGACCAACGCGAACAGCAATGTCGCGATACGATAAACCGCAATCGCGATCGGCTACAGTCCGACCTTTATCAAAGTCGGAAAGGTGATGGTACGCATTTCTTCTCCTTACACGTGGCATCACAGCTACGTTTCATCAAGCAACGCCGGTCAACTGCTGCTTGTGTATGAGAAATCGGTTGGAAATTTTCCTCGTGACAGCACGTTGTAGGTGTCGCCACCGGCGCCAACCTTGTGTGAATGCTCTGAAAAGCTAATCATTTGCATATCACAGCATCTTCTTCCTGTCGGTTAAATTTTCCGTCTGTAACATGTCATCTTCGTGGTGTAGCAATTTTAATGGCCAGTAGTGTAGTATTTAATTGTGGTTATTTTACTTTGACTTACTAATGTGTTTAAATGTTGGGATTTTATTAAAGATATTAGTTTACAACTATG
The DNA here is from genome assembly GCF_023898315.1 of Schistocerca nitens. NCBI lineage: Eukaryota > Metazoa > Arthropoda > Insecta > Orthoptera > Acrididae > Schistocerca > Schistocerca nitens. The sequence goes on along the minus strand of NC_064622.1, from coordinate 108,992,272 downwards.
TCAAAGCTGGTTCATACCTACGGACTTGCACTGTATAAAATGAAAAGCAACAGTACTTCCCATTTGTAACCGAAGTAAGTTGGCGCGAGCCAAAAAGTGGTTGACGCAGGCTAAAAGGTGGATGTGGCCCTTAGTCTGGGTGACAAGTGAGAGAGCCCATGCAGTCGGCAGCTAGCTACTGGACCGCCTGGTTCTAATGTTGGAAGTATAGTCGCTAGGAAGAAGATATTAGAGCAAATTACATCCAGAGGAAACCAGGTAGCCACCAGGTACTCGCCACCAATATTGCACCATCACTTCAGCAAATCTAAGAGATCAGATTTACGTCCAAGTATGAAGCAGTACATTTAAGTGTTGTTTAATTTGCAATAATAAGGCAAATTATGTTACACTGCGTGTCCGACTCTTGAACTGGTTCCTCTCATCATGCCTCTTAGGATCCATTCCACCTAATTACTAACATCCGAGTATCCTGTATGTGAAAAACGGTTGAAAACAAGTGATTGTTGATGATGCTTAATTCTGAATGCAACAAGATATATAGAAATACTGTGGGTTTCATTGAAATCAAGGGATGTAGTTAGTAAGGCATTTATGAACACCTCGATAATGTTTGATTTGTTTCAACTCGAAGTATCTGTGCTTCAGAGATTAACTGCATTTAATTCCGTGAATGAAAATAACTGGTTGTGCTAATAACAAAAGGAAGCACATTATTTTGAGGTTAGTTAAAGTAAACTGCATTTAAAGTCATACTTAAGGACCTGTATAAAAGATCACTGACATTAACTGGTTTAAAAGTCCTGCAAGATGAGTAAAATTAGTGAAAGAATAATACCAAAATTTGCATCTCACATTTTGTCTCAGAAAAGTGTGTTTAGTTTGCTTTCTGATAATGGATTGGTTAAGGGTCCTCACTTTTGTGTTGCTTAAAATGAGAAAACATTCTTGGACAATGAGTTTACTAATTGCATTCTGAAGAAATTCTATAGTTTTGTGTGCTTTGTGTAGTAAAATTTGGAAAGACAGTTTGAGTGCCCCACAAAAGTTTTTGCCTATGAAAGATAAAGTTACTGTAATTGCCCTTATCCATAAAAATAGAAACAATATTACTTCTTAATGAGTGTAAAAAATCCTGTTGCCTGTGACTTTCAATCATATTTGTACTATTTGGAAAGTAACTATTGGAACAGGACTATGTCCATGTCCAATTTTGGTGTAGTAGTGTCTTTCACAACATTTGACGATGAGATAATATATATATATATATATATATATATATATATATATATATATATATATATATATATATGACAAAGTATTACTATTGAGGAGAAATAAGCCGTTAACGGTTTCTGTGAGAACTTGCATATACTATTTATAGATGCTAGGATCACTGTACCACTTGTCTGGTTATGGTGGAGTTCATCGCACTTCTCTGGAAAAGAAGTAATGGCAGCTTCCCTTTACCAAAATGTAATACAGATTCTTAAAAGTAAAGTTTCATATTATTATGCCTAATTAGGCTGGCGACCGTATTTTATTTCATTAAGCAAACGTGGTTACTTAAGCAGTTTTCCAAATTTCAGTCTTTAGCTTTCTGGCTTCCACTGTTATATTAAATTCAGGTTCGATAATCTAAATCCATTAGGTAACTCACGCTCAATCCATTAAATTTCGGGCTTGCAGCCGCGCAAATAAAATTTCCTCCACTGATATTTAGGCCGCGTATCGTCCGGCCATCCTCAGAGTGAGTCACAAGACTGACGACAAGATGCAAAGCACGGCCTTATATGCTCCATCACGGCGGTACTGCGCATGCGGGTCACAGATGCTGGTCGGCGGCAGAGACATATGCTTACACATGCGCTGCCTTTGGCGAAGGCGTACAGACATTCGATTCGCTTATCTATGTTTGATCGGTGGCGGTGACACCATGACGACTTCTCTGCAGTTTAATTACTCCAAGAGCCGGATTCCATGCTTTGTCCAAATCAAAATCATTATCTCTTTTTATTAAATTGTTAGCTAATCTAATTTCTATAGCTTCCTTGAAGAACAAATTCCCAAAAAGAAGAGGTGGATATTAAAATCTTCATATCAACGTAATTCATGGAATGACCTGTATCAGTACAATGTTCGGTCACAACTGACTTGTCTGGCTGTAATAAGCGTGTGTATCTTCGATGCTCCACACACCTCTCATGAACGGTGCATGTTGTTTGACCTATGTACGACTGCTCACAATTTCCGCATGGAATCTGACACGCACCCGCTTCACAGAGCCGAGTAAAGCTGCAATCTTCGTGGGGGGCCGGAAGATCACCTTAACACAATGATTCTCAAGAATACGGCCTATCTTCGAGGAAAGAGCACCCACATAGGGCAAAAACGCACTAGATCTGAAGGAATTACTATCTTCTTCCCCATCACATACCTGCTTTTTAGGTTTTGCTTCAAATGCTCTACGAATTTGTTGCGGAGAAAATCCATTCAATTTAAAAATGCTCTTGAGGTATGTGAGCTCTTCTTGCAAATTGTCTTTATCGGATATGCAGTGCGCCCGATGCACTAAGTACTTAAGGACACCTATGGTCTGTGAAGGGGGATGGCAGCTACTGGCATGAAGATATAGATTTGTGTGCGTTGGTTTCCGATATATGGCATGTCCTAATGTGCCATCACTTTTACGGCAAACGACAACATCTAAAAAGAGGAGGCAGCCGTCTTTTTCTATTTCCATAGTAAATTTAATGCTAGCGTGGATGGAATTCAAATGCTCGAGAAATCGATGTAATACATCCATTCCATGGGGCCATACCACGAATGTGTCGTTCACGTACCTCCAGAAGACCGTTGGTTTAAAACTTCCTGAATCCAGTGCCTTGTCCTCGAAGTCTTCCATGAATAAATTAGCTACCAGAGGGGAGAGGAGGCTTCCAATGGCAACCCCATCAATTATCTCATAAAATTCACCATTTCACTGAAAATAAGATGATAAAAGCACATGTTCAAATAAGGCCGTAATGTTCTTATCAAAATGTTGGCTGATAAGAGATAAAGAGTCCTTTAAAGGTGCCTTGGTGCATAATGATACTCACAAGCACATCCGTACTATTTAGTCTGGCATTGCTAAGTCTCTGAATAAAATCCATAGAATTACGAATGTGGTGACTAAATTTTCCTACCAATGTTTTTAATAAGGAAGCTAAATATTTGGCAGAAAAATATGTGGTTAACCAATAGCGCTCGTTATTGGTCTCATAGACAGGTCCTCTAGACGCTCATCCTTACCCATCTTGTGAACTTTAGGAAGACCATAAAATCTCGGTGGTACTGCACCTCTTACTGTTATCCTTATGACTTCCATCGGTAGTGATGACGCTTTCAGCAATGCACCAGCCCTTATTGTCACTTTGTTACTAGGATCTTTGTTAATCCTCCTGTATGCACCAGAACTAAGTAGACCACATATCTTTTCCTTGTAGACTTCCTTGAGGCAAGCATATAAGGCCGCGCTTGGCATCTTGTCGTCAGTCTTGTGACTCACTCTGAGGATGGCCGGACGATACGCGGCTGAAATATCAGTGGAGGAAATTTTATTTGCACGGCTGCATGCCCGAAATTTAATGGATTGTTCATTACGCCGCGAGATGTTGAAAATGAACTCAAGGTCAATTTACTTAAATCCTCCCAGAGGGTAACATTTACTCTTATGTAATACCATATTTGGTAATACACGTTGTGCCTGTGTAACACGCGCCGCAGTGTAGTGTTATATTTGGTTTCTCCCGCTGCTGTACTATGTTTTGGGCAGTAAGTGTTAAACACATTCCCCTCCGTATCCGTATCCGGTGACGCCTAAGGGCTGTCGGGACCGCTGGGCCTTCAAGGCCTGTTCGGAAGGTGTTTATTAGTGTTCCTTTTTTTCTTTTGTTTTTCTCAGACGTCACCATCTACGTTCGGGAAAGTTGATATTTCAATATTTCCTAACTTCTTTCCCTTTCTGCATTGCGTTACTCAAACTCCTATGGCTTCCTGGTTCCACCTGTACACTCACATAACGTGTCAAGTTTATTGTTGACAACGTGTATGGTCAGCCTGTGCGTGTTCTTCTTCATCAGTGTGGAATGTGTTATGCAGTTGGTCAGGGCGCAAGCTTATCGATGTCAAAAATATTGTTTTAAACAGAATGCGTTTTCTAGAATTTCTTGTCATTGTTGACGCTCTTAGCCTTCATTATGATTTATTCCCCGACAGCTTGCTGAAAACTTTGGGAAGTAAGGGCTAATATCTTGTAGAGGTAACCATTCTCTTCTGTCACTGACAGTTCGGTTCAGTTCCATTAACGGCCACACCCTACATTCCTCTCAATATCTTCCACATACTTCATCCTAGGTTCTTCCGTTCTTGCCATGCACTTTCTGTTTAAGAATGCTAATGATGAAAATGTAGTGTCTGGTAACATGTCCAATACATTTTATTTTTTGTCTTTGCTATTTTCTTTAATAATCTATCTTTGTTGACTTAAGACACTGAGTTTCTAATTTATATAGGTGGTGCTGGACAGGTTAACAATTTCGTTGCGCAATACAAAATACAAAACTCACTTTTGCAAGGATGTGGTCCCAGTATTTACGAAAGTGAATATTAAGGTTGTGAATGAAACGTCGAAGAACTTCAAGAAGTAATCTGAAGAAAACTAGCTTAGGGGCGAATTAAAATCAAAATATAAACAAGAGTCCACCTCCGTTGAAAAGACATACATTGAGCACCTTAATCTAGCAAACTCAAAGATGGTCTGAGGCAGGACTGAAATCGATTGTCTTCCAAAAAGCACAGCTGTGATTTGTGGAATGTAATTCTTCAACTTCCAGGTTCGTCTTTCTTTCCGGCCATCTCGTGTTTGAAATTCTACACCATATCCACGTTTCAGCAGCTCCCTTCCCAATCTACCCAGAGTCCTACTTTTACGTCCATAGACCAGCATACTCCATACAGATGATTTAGCCTAGGACTTTCTGACATCTGCATCTCTATGTCTGTCGTTCAAAATGTTTTTCTTGCTCATAAATGCCTGTTTCGCCAATGTAATCCATCTTTTCACTTCCATTAAACGTCTACTGCCAACTTCGGTTCTACTACGTAGATAACAAAATTGTTTCAAATGGTCGGTACTTACGTCATCAATTTTTATGCTGTTTTTTAATTTCTGTCAAATTTTCCGTACTACCACTACTTTCGTTTGCTTCAACGTACAGGGTCATACTGGATCTGAGTGGGCGGTACGTATTATGCTACAGACCTGACGCCTATATAATGTCCCAGGCAGTCGTTAATACGTTATCTCGACCTTGTAAATATGGTATATGTACCATATTTGCAAGGTCGAGATAACGTATTAACGACTGCCTGGGACATTATATAGGCGTCCACCTAGACGTGGGTGACGTGTCTTTGTATAACGATGAATTTATTTTAACCTGATGAACACAGGTGTTCTACATAAATCATTAAGGCCCTTCTTTTTACATAATATTTTATCTTGTACATAAGATGCAAAAGAAGATAGCCGTCGTATGTTTCTCTTGATTTAAATTATGCCGTTGGACGACATGTAACACTTGTATTGGTCCTACCATTTTTTGTAGAAATATATTGTAATAGTTTTAAATTACTGGTTTGGAAGTACTGAATGTAGTAAAGAGTCTCTGAAATTCTGTAATAAAGGACAGTGTACCCTTTTTTAAGCATGACATTGTTTTTAAAATTTGAGTTTTATTTCGATGTACTACTTAAATTTGAGCTATTTCTTGTATAAATTCGAAGTACAACTAAACATAATTTTAATTTTCCTTTTTTTATGAGATGTATCATGATTTTCGTCCACCTCACATCTGCGCTGGGTAACATAGACATCGGGCGACGTATGCAATGTAGGTGAACATTGTATTATTATGGTTAAAATTGTATTACTGCTTTTTAACGGCGATCTGTTTATAATATTGTGTCTATGGCACTGTTTTTTAAGTAAGAAAAATATGTGACGAAAATATCGAAATGTAACTATGGGTGTGCAGATGAAAATTACAAACATGTCACGGACTACGCTTAATATTGTTATCCTACCTAGAAGATAACTTGCTTTTAAGTTCTAGTTTACATTTATCGTACTGGAAGCCTAAGTATTGCCGGCCGCGGTGGTCTCGCGGTTCTAGGCGCGCAGTCAGGAACCGTGCGACTGCTACGGTCGCAGGTTCGAATCCTGCCTCGGGCATGGATGTGTGTGATGTCCTTAGGTTAGTTAGGTTTAAGTAGTTCTAAGTTCTAGGGGACTGATGACCACAGCAGTTGAGTCCCATAGTGCTCAGAGCCATTTGAACCATTTGAAGGCTAAGTATTTTTTCGTTTTCTAATGTATGTCAGAAATATTTTTTTGCCTGCAAAATTTATCACAGTCTTATATATTAATTATACTTAAATTTTTAGCATTTCTCTGATTTGGTTATATATTTATTAAGTGAAAATGATCCTTAATGACGTATTGACAGCTGTTTGTATATGTGTACGTATGTTTTATGCTGTGTACAAGGAGATAATCCAGTCAACCTCCACGGTGCCACCTGCTGGACGTATACTGTGGTCGTTGTGTTTACACTATTTCTCTGTCAGTCGCAAGCTGGTATTAACATGAACGCTTGTCATCGTCGCAGTACAGTTATGTATATGTTTGTACACAGTAATTTCACATTTGGCATGCCGATTTGTAGTGATCTTTATGATACTGCCGAGTAAGTATGTAATATTATGCGATTTGCATCACTGATGGAGAATATCTTGCAATATTTTAAAGCATAAGGTATGTTATAACTCAACAGGTTGTGTTACAAGACAGCTTATCGAGTTATTATATCATGGTTGTAGAATACTTCCCCTATCAATTTCTGTTCATCCTCTTCCAGATCCGGTGACAACATAGTCATCCAATAAAAGGCCTTTGTAGCTCTGTTGGCTTGTAAAGTTTTCTTTATTTACCATACGTTGTAGATCGACGCCATACTGGCAAGGTCAGGAACATGCAACTGTCGTTTTCCGTTTGTTCCCTTTCTGTTTTCGTAGTTTTAAAGTATCTGAGAGGACTGGAAAGCATTCTGTTCATTTCTTTTCCTGAATCTGCAGCTGTTACGATGTCTCAGCAAAGCTGATACAATATACTGTACATTGAGGTGACTATAGCCAAGTGATACCTCCTAATATCGTGTCGGACGTCCTTTTACCCGTTCGCAGTGCAGTAACTCGAGGTGATATGGACTCAACAATACTGAGCTGTGCTGTCTCTACAGACCAGTATAATTGCGAAAATGTTGGCGGTGAAGGATTTTGTGGATGAACTGATTCTCTATTACGTTTATGAAGGTCCGATGGGATTCATGTCGGGCGATCTGGCTGGCCAAATCCTTTGCTCGAACTGTCTAGAAGCATCTTCTAACCAATCGCGAACAGTTGTGGCTCGGTGATATGGCGCATTTTTATCCATAAAAATGCCGTCGTTGTTTGGGAACATGAAGTCCATAAATGGCTTCAAATGGCCTCGAAGCAGCGGAACACAACCGTTTCCAGTCAATGATGGCTTGAGTTGGAGCAGAGGACCCAGTACATTCCATGCACTGTGCCATTACCGAGTCACCAACAGCTTGCACGGTGGCTTGTTGACAACTTGATTCCATAGCTTCGTGAGGTCTGCACCACACTCGAATTCTATCATCAGCTCTTACCAACTGAAACCGGGAGTTATTTGATCAGGCCGCAGTTTTCTAGTCGTCTATGGTCCAACCGATATGGATCCGAGCCCAGGAGAAGCGCTGCAGGGGGATTTTGTGCTGTTAGCAGAGGCTCTCCCATAGATCGTCTGCTGTCATGGCCTATTACAGCCAGATTTTGCGCATTGTCCTAACTAATACGTTCATCGTAAATCCCACATTGATTTCTTGCGGTTATTTCACGCAGTGTTACTTGTCTGTTAGCACTGACAACTCTACGCAAACGGCACTGTTCGCGGTCGTTAAGTGAAGGCCGTCGGCCACTGCGTTTCCCATTGTGAGACGTAATGCCTGAAATGTGGTATTCTCGGCACACTTTTGGCAGTGTGGACCTCAGAGTATTGAATTACCTTACGATTTCCGAAATGGACTGACCCATGCGTCTAGCTCCAATTACCACTCCCCATTCACAATTTGTTAATTCCAGTCGTAGGGCTATAATCACGTCGGAAACATTATGACTCGAATCACTTAATCATAAATCACAGCTACACCAAAGTGTTCGGTTTTACACCTTGTGTACGCGATAATACCGTCACCTACATTTATGCACATACACTGCTGGCCACCGTAAATGCAACACCCTGAAGGAAGCATCCGAATCAAATGAAATTTACACCATGGGTTTGCAGCGATGAGATATGCAACTGATTAGAATTTCAGCGCAGACGCACATCACGCGCGCCCGTGGCGCCACCTCATAGCGCCATTTAAGGCTTGGCGATTTCGACGAGTGTACGTTCGGCACGTGTGTTTACCTTGTGGTTGTTTCACAAGACGATCAGTTATGCCTCGTAGACAACAGCGAACATCTTTTGATCAAGTATCCCAGTTCGACAGAGGAAGGATAGTGGCTTACCGAGATTGTGGATTATCATACAGAGAAATCGCTAGTCGTGTTGGACGAAACCAAACAACTGTAATGCGGATATGTGACCGTTGGATGCAGGAGGGTACGACGGACCGACGTGGTCGATCGCATTCACCTCGGTGCACCACTGCACGTGCTGATAGGCAAATTGTGCGCATGGCAGTGACGGATCTCTCAGTGACATCCCGAACCATAGCACAGCACATTGCGTCTGTAACATATCATCCAGTGTCTGCGCGTACCATTCGACGCCGTTTACAGCAGAGTGGTCTGTCCGCAAGACGTCCATTGCTTCGTCTACCACTGACGCAGAACCACTGACGTCTCGGTCGCCAATGGTGTGATGACAGACGGATGTGGACGGCAGAATGGAATGACGTTGTCTTTACTGACGAGGCACGCTTCTGTCTGCAGCACCACGATGGTCGGATTCGAGTGTGGAGACACCGTGGAGAGAGGATGCTGGACAGCTGCATTATGCACCGCCACACTGGTCTTGCACCGGGTATTATGGTATGGGGTGGTATTGGATATTACTCTCGCACGCCTCTAGTACGCATTGCCGGTACTTTAAATAGCCGGCGCTACATATCCGAGCTGCTGGAGCCAGTTGTCCTTCCTTACCTTCAGGGCTCGGCCACAGCCATATTTCAACAGGATAATGCGCGACCACACTTGGCACGCATTGTCCAAAGGTTCTTCGTCAATAACCAGATTGAATTGCTTCCCTGGCCGGCTCGCTCTCCGGATCTATCGCCGATAGAAAACATGTGGTCCATGGTTGCTCAACGAGTGACCCAGATTACATCCCCAGCTGCCACACCAGATGATCTTTGGCAACGTGTGGAAGCTGCTTGGGCTGCTGTACCCCAGGAACACATCCAACGTCTATTTGACTCAATGCCGAGACGTGTGGCAGCGGTGATCTCCAACAATGGCTGCTACTCTGGCTACTGATTCTGGCAGGAACCACATGTAACAGACGTCTGTAAACGTAATCATTTGATACTTGGTCAACATGTTATCTACAAAATAAATCTTGTTGTGCTACCTCTTGTCTTTCTTGGTGTTGCATTTACGGTGGCCAGCAGTGTATATCTGTTATTTGAAGAGGAGTAAAAAGGATAATATACGGTGGGTAGAGTGCACCGTAAGATACTGACTATGCATATTCTGGCCCTCTGCCTTTAGTGCTTAAAGGAAAATTGGCCCAATATTGTTGTGGCGTGAATAATATGTATTTGTTTTTTTTTAAGTGTGTCTTCGCTTGAGAGGGGCCAAAAGTTGATAGTGCGGCTTCTTTGAAGCCAAGTGATTCTGTTAATTAGTAAACTGCTTGCGTGCACCCGCTTGGGGTGCGATGTTATGAACTGAAGTGATAAAACCGGTGAGTGGCACTGTACCCGGTGACAATGTCAAGGTACTGAATTAGGTACTGGGTGTGAATGTGAAATCTAATTGTGATTTAGTACAGTGAGTTCATTCTAACGTACGTTGATGTGTTTGTCATAACTGAATTTTTTAGGGCTACTACTGAGTGAAATTTTCTGCCTTGCTTAAGGATTTAACTGCAACTGCTCTCTTTGTACCTGCACCTTGTCAGTTACATGTACTGACTACAGAGGCGTATGAATTTACTGTGTGCGATAAATCCATTTTAATTATCTCTGTCAATCATAGCGAGTTTCCTTGATCTGATTAAAAGCCTTTTAAAGGCACATATATTTTATTTAAGTTTGGCTTTAACTGTTTTATCTAAGGTTACAAGTCGTAGTTATCTTGCAAAAGCGAGTCTCATCATTTGTGAGTGTATATTATGTTATAGATTGATGGTGCTGCCTTGCGTGTGATTTATGTTCACAGCTGATGGCGAAACACGCGAAACTACCTTGGTGTTTGCAGACGTGACTTCTGGGCCGCTACCTTGGCGGCATCCTGCCCAACGCCTGTGGTCTAAGTTATTTCCGCGGGAGCGCTTTGCCGAGTCGTCTGTCATACCTAGCAAAAGGAACTATACCTGGGTTAAGCGACTGTTGCCAGGATTGTAGGCTGTGGAGTTTTGCGGGATTAGCTCATGAACATTTGTAAATTACTGTTCGTAAAAGAAGAGTCTCGAAATTCTATAGTAACTGTTCCTCATAAAATCGGATGTGCTCTTTATTTGAAAAATGTAGTTTCCCTTCATTGACGGATTCAAGTTTCTTTCTTACTGTTCATAATCTCAGATGCTTTATGTTTGTTGAATACGGTTTCCTTCTTGCTTATATTGGTTTATGTCAGTAGTTTATCTCTTTATACGTTACTACAAATGTGATGGTTTTCATGTTGATATTAATCTTAATCTGGAATTTAATTGATCAGTATGTTTTTCTTAAATAATTGTGAAAGTTGGCACAGAGATTGCGCCAAAGATTATTATTCCGCCGCCTTCACTGGCGCAGTAGTAGTTCAGAGGATGTCGAGAGCAGTTGTTCTTCTGTTGGGCGAGAGAGTAGACGATCTGAGTGTTGACTGAAATGTTGTACTGTTCGGTTGGTGTAATGTATAGATGGAAGAAGATGCAATTGTCAGAATATATCTGAGAAAGGAGATGGGCTTTTGATTTATGATGCTGGTGTAATGGAATATTTTCGTCCATATATAATGAGGTAAAAAGATATTACAGCTTTCTTTAATAACAATCCCTCTTGCTCACAGGCACAGTCAACAAAGCATCTGGCTCGTGTTCATTTATTAGACTTGTAATTCTGGTTTCTATGTGCAGTTATAGTATTTCTGGTTTTTCAATTGGTTCATTCTAAATGGTGTTTAAAATATTTTGTCGTATTGAGAAAGAACCGAGCCAGATACATGTACGTTGAGTCACACTGACACACACAACAATTGCACTTGTGCTTTGTTGTTTCGTAGCTTTTATCGTTGCAAGGGACTTAATTAATCAGTTGTGTTAATGGAAATTCCTTGTCATTCTTTATTTTTATTTTATTCAGTCAGATTGCGTGCTAATACTAGTCAGGGCCAACCGGTTACGAGACTTCGTAACCGGTCACACAGCTAGTAAAATTATTGCATTTATTCATTAATATTAGTCTTTTCTTATTAATTAAGCCCCGATGCAAATGTTAATGTGGTGAAACGGCCGGACTATCTAATGGGTCTGCCTTCGACGTTTCGATGTTTGACCCTTTCCTATCCTGAGCCTGTTACCTGGGTTTCACTCAATAAAATAATTTGTGGGTTAGGTGGGGAGGGGGGTAACGTATGAGGCTCATAACGCCTAGCTCTCCTTAGCATCCGCGGCTGTTGCCCCCTGCTTCCCGGGATTTGTGAAATTAAAAGTTGACAATGACCGTGGATTATGAATTTTGACCCGCGTCGGGATAAGGCATCCGAATCCGAAGTAAATAATGATTATTCCGCGGGAAACAGGAGACGTTATAACTTGATCGTTATTGAATGAGTAATTTCATTCAATAACGATCGGTAAATGAAATAATGGAAATAATTTGGAAATAAATTTTTCCAGTGGAAATGTTGCCGAAAGAAATAATTAAGTTGTAAAAGCAATTAAAAAATCGGTCGCCAGCTCAACTGATGTGCGACAGTACTGTTAAGTACGTGAGTAATTGTGTCAAAAATAAAGTTTAGCTGTTTGTAGCGCAGCAGGTGGAACGCGAACTTTTACGTAAGTGCTGTGTCAGGCTCAGTAGTCATATAAAATAATGTCATAACAATCTAACTACACTTATTTTGTTCATAATTTGTCAGATAAGTGCAATGCTGACAACACAGATAATTATCTATCGAGATTTTGAATAATGGACTGTCATTCTGTATTTAAAATTAACTACTTTGCACAGTTTAATCTACTGGTAATGAAATATATTGCCAATAATTGGTTAACTATGTTTTGACTCGTAATAATTCGATATTTGGGCGATTGCCATGTGGTATAAGCTTTATAGTTTCATGAAATATCCTTGAATTAACTTCAGCTGAATATGCATTGAAATAAATCTTAATAATCAAATGTATTACTTCAGTATATTGTTAAGTTAGTAAGGTTGGAGTAAGCTTATTAAGTGCAACAATTAACTACGATAACCACTCTGAAATTTACTCTTCGCCATCTATGCAAATTATTTGATAATTAACATATTTTCTCTTGATAATGGCGTGACAGACTCGGTTCAATAAGGTAAGGATTGGAAGGAACCTACTTGGTGTTATTGTCGGGTGGAATGTAACTACGACACTTCGATTATAAAGTGCTTGTTATTAATTGTTCAACTTCAGAGAAAAGCACAGTCACTGGCAAGCTTTCTACAATTTTATCCTACGAAAATTACGTAGATCTTACTTCCCTAGTTGTAGGTGGATCGACGGAAGTCCACGGCAGCGACACAATGTGGCAGCGGGCTTTTACTGTTGCGACTTGGGCCCACAGTGCGCTTCACATTTAAGTCCTCGTTTCTTCAGCACTATGCCCATTAATCCATAATAACTTGCCCGGCCATGCTTCCAGATATGTCGACTATTACTTTCCCGTCGTTCTTAGATCCACACACTAGCCGTTATATGTAACACTGCTAGGAATAGCAGCACTCGACTGTACGTCTTACTCCGAGCACGGCGTCACCGCTACTACTACCCGCTGGCGCGCTCCCGCGCCCAGAGGCGCGACAAAACAATCTCTCTGACTTCGACGTTAACTAAATATGCCCTGACTTGCCAGTGTTAAATATTACATAATTTAAACATAGTATTTATAATACATATTTTCAGTAGACAATACATGGTATGCAAACAGTTTCATGTGTTAAGTAAGCGAAAAAATTCATAGCAAGGACTGCGTTGTAGCGTCACACTACACCAAAAGTGTTTAACTTGTTCATCCAGAAGTTTAATTCATTTGCAGGCAGGAAACGTCTATAGGAGCTACGCAGCCAGCCGCCACAGCCGACGCTCGGCTTTCAGCGCTCTGCCGGGCCGCATCGGCCGTGCAGCCGGCGCGGCGAGGCGCGGCCGCTGCCACAGCGCAGTAGGGCGCGTGCCCGCTCCAAGATAACCCGTCCCCGCCGCCGCACAAACGGCATTGTCCCAGCGCGGCCACTGTGCGCCGCGCGGCGACATCCTTTATCAGCCGCCGCCTGCGCGGCGGCCGTCGACACACGAACGTAAACACGCGTCATAAGCACGCGCCGCCGCCCACGCTCACAGAGACACGCGCGCGTGCGGCCGGGTTGCCTCAGCCCGGTCACTCTGCCAGCCGCAGTTGCGCTGCGGTGCGTGGTACGCGCGCCCGCCAGATAGCTGCAGACCACCTGTAACACCGGCAATACGCGCTTTTCAGAGCCGGCGGCGCCCGTTGGCCGCGTCACAGTCGAGGTTGCGTAGAAAGACCTCATCCTGCGCTTAGAGGCTGGGCGACGCTGCTAAGCGCAAACATCGCGGAGCTACACACAAACGAAAGCGGCGGTCGCTTGCGCTGCGTCGTTGTGTTCACGACCGCCGGCCGCTGTGCGTTGCCGTAACTGCAGTGGAGCGAGTCTTTTGTCATTTGGCGCTGTCACTGAAAGGGCAGTTTGCTGCGTTTATGTGGGAGACACTCCGTGTGGATTCATTGCGCGCCAGAACACCTTTGCCGGGTATAAGTACTCACAACCACAGTGTTGGACGTGCTCGGACGGAGAGGTCTTTCAACGTTTCCCCTATTTGTGTGTGAAGAGTAGGCTGACGTTTAAGGATACATGTTACTTTTCCAGCTCAATATTATGTAAAAATCAACACCTGATTCCTCCAGACACTGTTTATAATGCATATGTTTTACAGATGTTTTGTTGATATCAGGTGATGCAGCACACTTTCTGAACAAATTTGAAGTTTTTTAAATATTTTTGAACTTGCTTAGGGTTATTAAAAAATTACAAGGAAATTGATGCATTTTTCCCCAAAATGCTTCCTCAAATAGAGGTACCATTTAATCCATTGTTATACTTTTGAAGGAGACCGAATTTTTACCAGGTATGCATGACATCATGGCTGTGGTGCTAGACCTATTTAATTCCACATATTACGTATATCAGTAATTCAAGATCAGTCTTAATCGCATTTATTATTGTTATAATACCGCTGGTGGTGTCACTCCTGTCTGCATAACGGCAGGAAACTATCTACTAACTACTAACTATAGCTTCCTGCCGTTATGTAGGCAGGAGCAGTCGACCAATGGTGTAAACGCCAAGAAGACGACCCCTACGTCGGGTTGAAACCGGTTGGCGGTGTTATAACAATAATAAATGTGATTAAGACTGTTCATGAATTATTGATTAATCATACTAATCGCTGCTTCTCTCCACAACCACGTTGTCCAAAAATCTATTACGTATATTACAAGAATAAAAAATATCACATCTTACATTTTAATTTTTATAATTTTTTCCTAACAAAATATATTATTTTTTCTATAATTTAGTTGATTCTGCAATAAAGCTTAAGTCTGCTACATAAGTATGGAGTATTGCAAGTTACAGAAAAAAATTAGAGCAATGTTTTATAAACTTTAGGAAATATTTGGACATAAATTCTGAAAAATATAGCTTGCAGGAAATTGCGAATGAAGATACTAGTCCAATTAAACTGTGCCACACAACATTCCTGAAGTATAGTCTTCATCCTGCAGTATTTCTTCATGTTTAAGTTTCCTGTTGACATTCCTTTTAGCACTTCTTGCTCCTTTGGTAACTTGACGAGCGAATCTTTCAGCTTCGTGCTCGCGCTGTCTTTCACATGGAGCTACATTTTATGCCTAAATTTCTCAGTGCTTCCAACTTTCCTATCACTCCATCGTTGAAACATGTCACTGCATCTATTACACCAACTTTTAATGTATCTAGGCCTACAAAAACATTCTTGGGTAATCTTCCCATATGCAATGGTTGGAAAATATTCAAATGTGTGCGAAAATTTATGCGACTTAACTGCTAAGGTCATCAGTCCCTAAGCTTACACACTAGTGAATCTAAATTATCCTAAGGACAAACACACACACCCATGCCCGAGGGAGGACTCGAAATTCCGCCGGGACCAGCTGCACAGTCCATGACTGCAAGCAATGGTTGGAAGTTTCATTTGTACTCTGACTGCCCGCATGAACACACTTACTAAGCAAAATAGGATCACTCAGGTCTCTAAAAATTGGTTTTATTTCATTCATAATGGACTCAGGAAGAGAATGCTTATGATGGTATATTTGACGACTTTCTTTTGCTTTTTCGTAACCACACCAAAAATCTGTTCCTTTAGGGCAAAGTCCGTGAAGAGGGTGGTCATGTGTACAATTTATGAAAGTAGGTGGCCCATACAGCTTTTCTCATTGCTGTAACATCATTCAGAGGCGCAGTTCGTCTAATCGTCAGTCCATAATAACTCTGAAGAAGGTCTATTTCAGTTTCTGTCACTGTGCCTCTGCGAGAAAGCGATTTTGCATCAGATAGCAACTTTCCTTTAATTTCTCCTCGTAGATTCATCAGTCTAACACCCATTCTCTTTTGCACATGTCCACAGTACTCCAGTTTTGTTACCAATGTATCACCATAAACATTGAACTCTTTAATTTTATTGAAAGTTTTAGAGTCCCCATCGCCTAGGCACTTCTTATATCAAATGTTATAAACGGGCACTGACCTCTGAGAAATTTTTAGAGCTCCATCACACTCCATACCACCACTGTTACCATGATAATTCTTAGAAAACTGATGTTCAATATGTCCTTCAGTGCCACCATGGCAGCTGTGGCATTACTTAGACAAGCACTCAACATCAACAACTTTTCCATACTCCAAAGAAGTAGCACTTACAACAACATTCCAGGAACGATGTCCTCGACGTTGTCATGTCCCATCAAGTGCGACAGAAATGTCCCTGGTTCCACTAATATTTACAGTTTCTTCTACTACACGTTTCATAGATGCTTTAGAAGCAATCGTCAAGGCATCTAAAAGTATTTTCATGTACTTGCTGAACCTACTGGGAAGAGGAGGAAGGTCCATGAAACCACAAGACGTTTGAGCACCCTTTTTGCTTTTCCTATTGCATGCATTGCCTACACTAACTTAAAATTCACATCGTATGAATTGTGCGCAATGTTCGAAATCATTATCGAGATAGATTTTGCGAGTTACTACGGACGAGAAATACCCATTTGCGAGCTTCGCTGGGTGGAGAAAACAATTTGCGACGTGCTACGGTTTCTCTCTAGTTCAAAGTCAGGTATCTAGTAAAAGTAGATGGCTCGCGCCCCCACGTGCTTCTGCACGAAAAAAAAAAAAAGTATCATTCAAACACCTAAATCCCCTCGGGGTTCCGTAAAATGTGGTTGGAATTATTAACAAATTGACTACGTTAGGTCTGAGGGGTGACAACCACATCCGCTGCACTATCACCAGTAATTTGAAATTAGTGTCAAGTTTATAAAGCAAATGTTAGCAGGCAGGAATAATTTTCAGTGAACACAACACAGTTTTAACTAAGTGGAGTTTATTTTAACTTGTTCAGGAACGATTTGATTGAATTACTGTTAAGTGTTCTTGATTTGACCTCAGATATTTGCCGAGTTAGTTCATCATCGCCACTAAAATATTAATCACAACCATTCAGCAATTATTCACTTAATGTTTCTTTTAAAATAGCTGAAACCCCAAGATGAACAAAGTTCCGAGCGGAGGATACTTCTCGAAAAAAATAATAATAAACCAAACACAATCCGAAGTCCAACCGCAAGCTGAAATCACTATGTGTTCAGCGTTAAAGTTCGAAACGACTTCGCGGTACGAAAATATTCTATGTTCAACCCGTGTGAGAAATTTTCACAAGTCTCACAAACGCACCACACAGAATACTTCAAAGCCCAGCAGCACCCAACTGCTGAAAATCACAAGTTCCACGTCAGTGCGAGGTACGAAAATATTCTAAGTTCAATTTATGCACGGACGTTTGCCAGTCACCACTTTCAACTCAACTGAATGACTGTCCCCCACCACAGAAAATGGTCGACCTTAAAAGCCGTCGGTTTGAACACTGTGAAGTCAAATCAAGTTTGTTTGCACATAAAATTAACTTTTACACTTAATGTAGATACAATAAAAGGCATGTAACACTTCTATTCATACGGAAATTTTCCGCTGAATTCAGATAAATCATCAGAATTTCTGTACGGGATCTTACTCTCATATTATTAAAATTTATGTGTTCTCTATATAGAACTTTTCATTATTTAAAATCCTTTCAATGCATAAATAACTGATATTACTGTTGTATTACTTATTTTCTAATGTCTAATTTTCCATGCTGCCACTATCTTTATAGTTCCTATTTTTTTATTTATCATAATTATGCATTTTAATCACGAAAACAGCATTCCGGCTCCTGATTTGAGTTTTTAAAACATGCAAAAAAACTTACAAGAATATCTTAATACTACTCATTCAGACCTTTCATTTGACACCTCGTTCGTAAAATTTTGTCAAAGCATATCTAACGTGTCCAATTTACAATCTTACTTAGTTATATAAATATTCAGTTTATTATAATTCAAAAACTACCTGGGCGACTGTAGGCGCGTTTATATGAGGACAACCGGCAAATTTTCTGCTTTAATATGAGCCTACAAGCTCCTTTGTGCCACATTGGGATCGGATTTTATTTGTTTCTACATCATACATTCACTTTTGCTCTGTGTTAAAAGCGGCCCGGAGAAAGCCCGCCATGAGCGAGCGTGCCAGTCATTGAGTTTCCCCGTCACGTGGCTGGACGCCAAATTTACCTTACTCATTTTAAAGTACCGCCATCTGTGGATCAGTGCCGAAACTAGGACGATTCTGCTGCTGTCAAGACGGCTGACACAGACCCATCTTAGATGTAAACACGCCAGATTCCGGACTCCCACTTTGCGCGATTTTTACTACAGTAAATGCGGTCTCCAGATCCTCATCCCAAAGTCTGTCACCTCACAATTTATTGCGGGATCTACACAGAACAACTAATTTTGACGTTAAACCCTTCCTGCTTCTTTGTTGTTCAGTCATTTCCAGACAGCCTACACCATCACACTGTTAACATCTCACCACTTCCTTTATCAAAGAAGATAAGATGCCCGCATCAACAACAACAAATCCACTAAAAATAGCGTCATTGTTAACACAAAAATTTCCATCATGTAATGGTACTTGAATTACGCAACCATTACGGAACCTCACCTGAACCTCTCGATACCGGCAATATTCTACTATGTTTCTGTAAAGTAGTTAACATATTTCTGAGACAACATTCAGATTTGATTTCATTAATGTAGAGCTACTTTGATACATCGATATGTTTATATTGCAATGATATTATTCTTATGTGTATTCTTTCTTTTGTCACTATGATCTTTGACGTACTTGTAACTCTAATTTTGGGCGCGTAAGCGATTATTAGTTAGAGAGTCGGACCTTTAAAAGGTCAAGTCTTGGACGTCATATTGGAAAGACGCATATTGTAGTCAGCTTATAAAATGTGAACTTTAACACTGAGGAAGATGTTTTCCAGTATGTTTTGTATTGTGAAGTAATGTTTTGTGTGTTACGTGGTATTGCAACAAAAGCAATAAAAAGGAACTGTAACTTAAATTCGGAGTGCTGATTACTATTTTACATCACCATTGTGCTAACTTTCAAAGGTTTAATCTTCAAGAATGGTTTGTGAAACACATCTGTAAAACTTTTGAATATAGCAGAATAAAACCTAGGCCTCTTTGCATCCGAACTTGTAATCATCACCACCTAGATTTTCGACGATTGAGCCTTGATTTCACAACGAGACCAGCGTGGGAAACACGAAAAGATGAGTGCCTAGTTTATTCATTATTACATGAAATGACTTTATTAACTGTGCTCTAATGACACCTGCAACATAATAACTTTGTTGTTGCCCGAAAATGCAGTATTTAGCAGCGTGAGCAACACCACAATCATTATTATATTTTGACCTTTGTTGTGGTAGGGTTGTTAGAATCACCAGGAGACGTGCCATGTGGGAGTTTCTTCCCTGTAGAACTGATACATAGGTTACTTTCAACAGTGTGGCTTGCTTTGTTTGTCAACTGGTTACCACACAATTTTCTATTATTGAATTTCGTGATGTGTGGTATCGTTCGTATTTACTGCACACTAAAGGATATGTACATCCACAAACACATGTAGCACTTAGGTAACAAACATTCAGTAACACGTGAACAAACTGTTTCAGCGAAACAAAAGTAAACACTGGCAAAGGTAATCATTACAGACACTAGAAACCTGCACTGTTACCACTCTATACAATGTATCATACGTATAATCGCTGGAAACAGAAAGTTCACAGTTCTTTTCGAAATAATACTGGTTTCTGTAAAAGAAATAAAGGGAGCATAAATGACTATAACTTTAAAATTTGGTATATATAGGTCATTTTCCATTTGAAACCCTATAACGTATACAGGGTGTCCCAGCTATCTTGTCCACCCAAAATATCTCTGGAACAACTACAGCTATTGGAAAACGACTTTCACCGGTATCAATGTAGGGCTGGGGCCCATGAATGTATATATTTGGAAACATTCTAAAACGAAAGCATATGTGTTTTTTAACACAAACTTAGGTTTTTTAAATGGACCTCCTATACTTTTTCTTCAGGAATCCATAGCATGACAAAACACATACACAATGGCGTTGATTGCATCGCAATATTCCCATTACATCCCGAGATATTAAGACGCGAAGTTGACGCTTGAAACACCCGACATGCGCTGCTAGCGCACGTCCTGAGGCTCAGGCGTGAACCCCATGCTGCCCGTAATCGCGATGTGATTGACATGCGTAATCACACTTCCATACTTATCAAGAGGTCCGAAACGAATAATACGGTCTGCTGCCATCAACTCTCATAAGCACATCAAGGGTTCCCTCTTGCACGTTTTACGTATCTACGTACACAATGTGAACTAGTAGCGATCGGTGTATACCCGTCAGGTTGTCTTATTTATCCTGCACACCCAAAATAAGGTTTATCTAATGCGTTATATGACCCATTATGCCTGTCGCGCAGGGCCTGGCTCTACCTAGTCAAGGATAAATACCTGCTGGAATGTACGATGTTAATGCAGGATGGCAGCAGACCGTATTATTCGTTTCGGACCTCTTGATAAGTATGGAAGTGTGATTACGCATGTCAATCACATCGCGATTACGGGCAGCATGGGGTTCACGCCTGAGCCTCAGGACGTGCGCTAGCAGCGCACGTCGGGTGTTTCAAGCGTCAACTTCGCGTCTTAATATCTCGGGATGTAATGGGAATATTGCGATGCAACCAACACCATTGTGTATGTACTTTGTCATGATATGGATTGCTGAAGAAAAAATATAGGAGGTCCATTTAAAAAAACCTAAGTTTGTGTTAAAAAACACACATGCTTTCGTTTTAGATTGTTTCCAAATATGTACATTCATGGGCCCCAGCCCTACATTGATACCGGTGAAAGTCGTTTTCCTATAGCTGTTATGGTTCCTGAGATATTTTGGGTGGACAGGATAGCTGGGACACCCCGTATATCAATGTAGTCAGGAAAGACTACAGGATTTAATAAAGTCATTAAATATTTCATTTTTTAGCCGTTTATAAGTACCCTGTATCCTTAAGAATTCTTCATTTGTGTGGCCATAGGGTCCATAGTTCCTTTATAATTCTTGAAGGTATTTTTGTTCTGTCATTGTAACTACAAAAATGCGTGATTCTTTTTCATCAGATGCGATTCGCTTTATTGAGGTAAAGCATCCCCAATGGTAGTGATTTTTCGGCTGATTTCCCGCGTACATACGGAAATGACATCTGCAAACACATCGTTGTTTTTCTGTGTTAGACACTGATAATTCTAGTCAAATATTTGGATGTTCTGCAGCACTATGTATTTCTTATGTTTTACACAACACGCCTTTTGCACACCAATTGTATTCTGTTAGTTTTCGCACTTAGACCAAAATTATCAGTGTCTAACACAGAACAACAACGATGTGCTAGCAGGCGGTCTGACACTCCACTACTTTTCACGTTTGTCAGACATCAGCAAAAAGACCCGGTGAGTGCATTAGCGTTTCTAGAATCTGTGACTGGGGTTATGAGTGGACCCTTATTCTAAGACAGAGCACATTGGTGTTTATCTGTACACAATTTGTTTAATTTCAGAATTATTGTGAAAGAAGTACATGAATTCACACAGGTTGTGACATGACAATATTAGGACAGTAGTCAAGATAACGCATTACGTCCTGTTTAGCCGAAATTACACTGAACACAACTGTATCATATTTAAATAGAGGGTGCTCTACAAATTGAAGTTGGCGAATATTACGACAAATCATCTGATTCCGCTACTGTTTAGGATGACAATCATGTCTACAGAGTATGGTTAGTTTTTGTGACAAGATGTGCAAAAGATTACTCAAGGTTGCTTTAGTTCACAGTGGACACAAGCTGGTGAACCAACAAGTTTACACCTCTGCTAGCGGCATTTACCTTAGCTGCGATGAACTGTCCGCTGCAGGGTTGCTCCCACCCTCCGAAAATCCTATAAAGAAGCTAATCAAAATTTTTACTAAAACGTTTCCTCCAGCAATTTTTATTTCACCTTTTGCGTATTGACACGCAGGATTTGGGTTCAGTGTGTTAATACTGTCGAATCGAGTACCATCCCTTTGCATTACACACTGTATATTTTAATAGGCAAATCTGCTCATTATTGCCAAAGTACGTCAGGTGACATACTCATCTACTTGTTACAACATATCAAATCTCTCATGTAAGGTGCGAAATTGACATTCATTCAGTCTTCCACCTTACATATCCTCCTCCTTCTGTGTTCAGTTTTGCATTGGGTCAATCATCGGTTGAGAAATCGATTGAACTCAGTGGAAAATTGTTTTCAACTCCTAACTTTAGCAATTGTTATATATTTATATTGACTAATTCTCTATTTTAATGTGGCATAATCAAACAGTTGTTCTTTCAGTCTCTTTTTCGTTGTTTTTCCACTGCAATTGATTTTCCATGTACTACTGATTTGAGCACTAAAGTAATGTTTTTCCAAAATGCAACATGTTTTTACTAATTTTCTGATTTAATACCATTATTTAAATAATATGTAGCCTTTTCTCTCTATTTTATAGTTTTCTATATTTCAATTTTAAATCGAAACAAATTAGAGATTCCCTATAACTTTTACCAGTCATAATTTTTAAATTTGAGGCTCATTTTTTGATATTGAGACGTATGTCAAATAATGATGGAACTGTGTTGAAGTTGAGGAAACTTTCATTTAAAATTATCCTCCCCTTTTTCAGTATTTATACCTGATTCTCAAATTTAGTTTAGCATGGCAATCATAATTCAAGAAAGTTTCATTTACTACAATAATTTCTTAATTTATATTATACATAACAGCCCCTCCTCTTAACTTTACAAGCACCATTCCATTCACCAACAAATTTACATTCCTCCAAAAATCTTAAACTTATACATTATGACTTTACAGAAGGATTATATTATTCCTTGACTTTTGCAACAATATTAAGTTTCTGATCCTACTAATTACTTTTTAATAATTAAATCAACATCATGAAATATCTAAACCCTTTTTTCTACATAACCTATGTTTTAACAAACACATTACATAGTAGAATTTTAGTGTGCAAAGAAAATATCAACCTTTGGTATTCTGAACTTAGATATGTTGAAGAATATATAATACAAGAAAATATAATTGATATGTCAAGATTAAAAAAATAAAAGTATTGGTAACAAAATCTGTTTATTGCACAAAACTCATCAAAAATTAAATATTTATAAACAACAACAAACTTCAGTGATTGTAAAAATTGTCTTTATTCAGTTTAATCTGATACTAGTCTGTCAGAGAAAACCCTTTCTCATATATTTTCAACGTGTTTTATTGAGGTCGTCACACTCCTTTTCATGCACCTTGACATGTCTCGTCTGAGCATGGAATGGTAGTCAGCAGATAGATAGATTGCAGAAGGTTAAAGTGTATTGTGTATTCTTCGCGGCCTTTTTTCCATTCCATATGTGCACATGGTGAAATTATATTAGAGATCAAATTATTAACAGCACAAACTTATATTATTTGTCAGTCCTTGAATTTTGATACCAATCCATCGTTGGTTAATTCGTCCCCTGTTTCCTATACGAATAGTCATCTCCCATCTCTCATTTGAAAGTGTTGCAATTTGCTATAAGGAATATCGGACATTTGTATTGCTAGAACAGTAAAATTAGGATTTTTTTTTTTTGTTGGTAGGTAGATGCAATAATAGGCTTGTATGGGGAGGGGTTTAGTAAGGTTTCTTGATTTCTTCTGGTCCAGGCTCTTCTTTCTTCCTCATCTTCTTCGTCAAATCTTCTTTTCTTGTTGCATCTTGCTATCTTCTTACTTGTGTCTTCGTTGTCCTCTGGACTGGGAATTGGGATTTAAGACCTGCTTGACCTTGTCATTGTATAATTCTCTCGTATGGTATTTCCTTTCAAATCGTTGTGTATCCTTTATTGTATCAGGTTTTTCATCACGATGGATTGGACAGCCTTCCATCGTTCTCATGCTTACTCCCATGAGTGTTCAGGGAACGTTTTGCAGTTGATGGATTCTGTATGGTATGACGATAGTTTCAGCCATTCTGTACCTTTGGTTACAGAAATGTGCCTCTTCTTCTCCCAGTGAGTTCAAACATTCATTCATCCTTGATGTAACATGGTTTCGCCTCCATTCTGGTTTGGTGGACAGTCGTCATAGCTACTTACGCTTCTCGACAGTTTTTGTGACAGAAGTGCTAAGTACCTAGCACTTTAGCCAAACTGTTGTTCTGAAGATTGTATTTGACTTTCTCATGAATAAAGATTGCGTCATGATATATGTTGACAGTATCAAGAATTCGTCGTAGATCCCCATACTTTTGCCCAGAGGTGTTATCCTCTTGGACTGTTGCTTCCACCAAGACATTTCCTTAGGTCATCTTCAAAGCTGACGTACCAGGCACCCACACTCAGTGTTCCTTCCTCTCATGTCTAGCTGCTCTGTTCAGTTCTGCTGTCTATCTGACCGCAATGATGATGCATCATTTTTGATGATGTCATTTATAATAGAACATTGTACATACTTATGTCCATCTTACATTTCTAAATTTATCTAATTTACATGGTATTACTACCTATCTTATCACAACCCGTTTTCCTGTAAGATACATTACAAGCTTTCCAAAGACTAAACTACCAAGAGCTATTATAACAATTCTGTATTGAAACTACACATAGGTTTCTCCTTGTTATAATCTTCATAGCTTGACATCTTTTTTACTAGATCAACATTTTTTCTATTAATATAAAAGCTATTGTTTCCTCGTCTTCATCATTATGGATAGTAAGAGGAAATTGAAGATGATGAAGGTATTAGTAGGTCTGTTTTTTTTCTAACTACGGGTACATCATATTATGAAAACTCCGCACCTTGACTCCAACTCCAGCGTCCCTCTTCAGTCTCTTCTTTTCAGCATAAACTGTGACAGAACTTCAAAATACAACATTTCTCTATTTCTAGTTACGTTTTTAAAAACTTTCACCACTGTATAATTCCATGATTTTAGAACCTGTATTTTTCTTATTTTTAGCTATCCCTATATCCTTCTTCTAAACAGTAAACTTTTATATTACTTTCTCCCCCATCATACTTTCCTTATTGAAATCATCCCACACTCCAAAACATCCCTAGGTCCACTGTTTCCGATGTGACAGTGAAGCAGAAATGTGAAGGGACACGTACAGCACAAAATCGTAAAGGCCGACCTCGTCTGTTGACTGACAGGGACCGCCGACAATTGAAGACGGTCGTAATACCTAATAGGCAGACTTCTATCCAGACCGTCACACAGGAATTATAATCTGCATCAGGATCCACTGCAAGTACTATTTCAGTTAAGCAGGAAGTGAGGAAACTTGGATTTCATGGTCGAGCGGCTGCTCATAAGCCACACATCACGCCGGTAAATGCCAAAAATCGCCTCGCTTGGTGTAAGTAGCGTAATTAGTGGACAACTGAACAGTGGAAAAACGTTGTCTGGAGTGACTAATCACGATATACAATGGGGCGATCCGATGGCAGTATGGCTGCGTGTGTAGTGCTAACAGTAAATTCGGGGGCGGTGGTATTATGGGGTGGTCGTATTTTTCATGGAGTGGGCTTGCACCCCTTGTTGTTTTGCGTGGCACTATCACAATACAGGCCTACATTGATATTTTAAGCACCTTGTTACTTCCCCCTGTTGAAGAGCAATTCGGAGATGACTATTTCATCTGTCAACACAATCGAGCACCTGTTCCTAACGCACGGCCTGTGGCAGATGGTTACATGACAATGACATTATTGTATAGGACTGGCCTGCACAGAGTCCTGACGTGAATCCTATAGAACATCTTTGGGATGTTTTGGAACGCCGACTTCGTGCCAGGCCTCACCAACCGACATCGATATCTCTTCTCAGTGCAGTACTCAGTGAAGAATGGGCTGCCACTCCCCAAGAAACCTTCCAGCCCCTGACTGAACGTACGAATGCGAGAGTGGAAGCTGTCATGAGGTCTAAGTGTGGGCCAACACCATATTGAATTAAAGCATTGCTACTAACTTGTAAGTCATTTTAAGCCAGGTGTCCGGATACTTTTGATCACATAGTGTGGGTCAAGGACTAATAAACCCTTGGTTTGCAAATGGCTGACTGATTTCTTCAACCTTTTTAGATGTATACAGTTGCCGATTCGCATCCATGTTTATGATTTTACCACGGGAAGACATAAAAAATTTCTTCATGACTGT
This sequence comes from Schistocerca nitens, assembly GCF_023898315.1. Lineage (NCBI taxonomy): Eukaryota > Metazoa > Arthropoda > Insecta > Orthoptera > Acrididae > Schistocerca > Schistocerca nitens. Next base: position 108,965,637 of record NC_064622.1, on the reverse strand, counting down.
ATTGCAAATCAGATGCTCTCAAGAATGACAAAAAAGACAGAAATAAACCATCTGTAATAATGTAGTTTATGACACAGTTTTCCATGCCTAAGCTTCACAAAATTTTGGCCGATGTCCACGGATCAGACCATCTCCACAAAAACAACAAAACATCATTTGGCACACAAAAACAGAAACAGGAATACACCACTATTGCTACATGAACATGCATTTTAAAGATTGGATTACAAACTACAATCTAACATCCCTCGTATTTGAAGGTGACAGGATCTATTAATTTAGTCCTGTAGCTGATTTCGGTTGGCAGTCACAGAACACCCACATCGTAAAATAAAAGTTAAAGTGCGTACAGAATTTAAATAACAACAAAATCAGAAGTAAAATATTTCGTAACCCAGACATAATCAGAAAAATGAGAGAAAAGTGCAATGAGGATGCCATAGCTGTGGCGAAACATGCTTGATGCTCAAGCAAAACAATAATTTACATACTTTCAAAAAAGGCGGACCAAGCTTTATTTCGTAATTACTTTCTGTAAGCACAGGAACTGAGCTGAAATCTCCAGCGTGATAGTACTAGGGAGTGGAATGGAAAGACACTGTAGAAGCAACACAGACCTTAAATTGAGAGTACCATTAGCGAAGTAAGTAGTACCTAACAAGATAAGCCATTTAAGCAGCGGTATGGATAAACACTGAAGAAATATTGTGACTGTACTGTATTACTGCACAGCGAAGAAACTCTGACAAGTCAAAGGGAAGAGGGGAGAGTTTGGAGGCCTCTGAAACGTGCACATGGAGGGGAATCGAGAAACGTGTAATGGCTAGACTGAGTGACGAAGAGACAGGAGCTGAGAAGTGTGGGAAAAGAGTGGCAATGACTTCATGTAATTTAACGTAGGAAAAGGTGTTTGATGGGACATATAGTGAGAAAGTTAAAGAAACTTAAAGGAATTATTGGTACCGTTGTTGACGAAGATAAGGAAAGTACGGAGGAGGAGTCATATCTTAGAGGAACTGCTTAACGATTGTCTTTGCGACAACTGAAGAGGAATGCATGCGATGCAAAAAATTGAGAGAGCAAGGACCTCCTCACAGTGCAAAAAATTCAGTGCTCCCCACTGAAATTGCAATATTATTATGGAGGCATGCAACAAACGACAAACTGGTAGGAAGTGTTGTACATATTTTTGGTATGCGCACGATCAGCATTTGAGCGCAACCACAGAGAATATGTACGAGTAATGCCTTCTATAACCTGTATACAAGGAAAAATTAAGCAGTAGATTTCTCATCTAGAAATTTCTTTTGAATACTGGTTGTTGGTGATAGTTGTAATATCATGCTGTGCCTTGTGTGAGAATGCGAAACATATAGGAGCACGTGTCACAATACGACAGCAGTAGGGACGTGGCCGACTGACACTGCAGGTTATTGTTCCACAATACTGATACTGTATTGTTCTCCCAGCCGTAAATGAGTGTGTGGCTACGTCAAGTGCTTTGTGCCACGCAGCCGACGTTCGCCTACCGACATCGGGAACCCCTTCAGACACTTAAGTATCACGAAGTTGCATACGCACTAGGCGTTGCCTCCGCGGACTGCGTCGATCACAACACGGACGACAGTCGGTAGGACGAGCGCCACCAGAGGTCCCCCTAGCCAGGGACCTATTTCCTCCGCCGTGTCACGTGGCTGGAACTGGATAGGCTCTAATTCCTCCGCACCTCTGCTATATAGAGCGGTGCTAGCCAACACATTGGCAGTTCGCTCCACCGATGCTCTAGGCCAGATCATGTGCCCGCACTTAGCAGTCCATCAGTCAGAACCTGGTCGGAAGCCACTGCAGCTGGACCTACGACTTCCCAGCGATATCCCGAGACGTACCTGTTGGCCGACTACCCCTAACGCTTCACCTCTGCCGTTAGGGATTATTACTGGCGTTGTCTCCCACGTGTGCCACTTCAATACAGTCCAGAGACAGGTAGTGCTATTTTCTTTGTTTTCTACAAGAAGTGGCTAGCAATCACAGTTTAGTCAATAGTCAGCCGCCTTTAGTGAATTAGCAGTCTAGTTGAAAGTTGATTAACTCTTTTCAGTAAATTGATTCCTTAGGATGGATAGGATGTGTGACTGCTGTGTACGGACGCAGGAGGAGCTGGCCACTGTTCGTGAACAGCTGAACGTGTTGATGGCCGCGGTCAGCCGTCTTCAGGCTGCTGCCTCGGAGTGTAGCGGCAGTGGGGAGTCTGGTGCGTCGCAAGGTACACCCCAGGTGTTACATGCTTTACCCACTGTCCCTGCTGTCGAGACATCTTCGCGGGTACCGGGCGCGGTTGGGCCACCCTCTCCCCAAGGGGAGTGGCGGGTTCTTCGGCGTTCGCGGCGCACGAGGCGGAGGGTAAATGTGGAGGCTGGCCGTGTGGCATCGCCCGCTCTGCCTTTGAGTGGACATGTGGCTGCTCCTTCAGCAAGGTCCGAGCAGGCACACGGGGGGAGGGGTTTATTAGTTATTGGGAGCTCCAACGTTAGGCGGGTGATGGAGCCGCTTAGGGAAATAGCGAAAAGGTCGGGGAAGAAGGCCAGTGTTCACTCTGTCTGCTTGCCGGGGGGTCTCATCCGAGATGTGAAGGAGGCCCTGCCGGCGGCGATAGAGAGAACTGGGTGCACCCGACTGCAAATTGTTGCTCATGTCGGCACCAATGACTCCTGCCATCTGGGTTCAGAGGTCATCCTCAGTTCGTACAGGCGGTTGGCGGAATTATTAAAGGCGGAAAGCCTCGCTCGAGGGGTGGAATCAGAGCTAACTATTTATTTATTTATTTATTTATTTATCTATTTATTGTTCCGTGGGACCACATTTAGGAGAAGTCTCCATGGTCATGGAACGAGTCAATACATGAAATTATAACACGATTGTAGAAACAGATAAAATGAAATATAAGAAACATATTCAGGCGACAAGTCGTTAGTTTAAATAAAGAAAATCAAGAATGTAACACTGGAATTTGCTTAATTTTTTAGCTCTTCCAGGAGCTCCTCGACAGAATAGAAGGAGTGAGCCATGAGGAAACTCTTCAGTTTAGACTTAAAAGTGTTTGGGCTACTGCTAAGATTTTTGAGTTCTTGTGGTAGCTTATTGAAAATGGATGCAGCAGAATACTGCACTCCTTTCTGCACAAGAGTCAAGGAAGTGCATTGCACATGCAGATTTGATTTCTGCCTAGTATTAACTGAGTGAAAGCTGCTAACTCTTGGGAATAAGCTAATATTGCTAACAACAAACGACATTAAAGAAAATACATACAGTGAGGGCAATGTCAAAATTCCCAGACTATTGAATAGGGGTCGACAAGAGGTTTTCGAACTTACACCATACATAGCTCGAACAGCCCGTTATTGAGCCAAAAATATCCTTTTTGAATCAGAAGAATTACCCCAAAAAATAATACCATATGACATAAGCGTATGAAAATATGCGAAGTATACTACTTTTCGTGTTGAAATGTCACTTATTTCAGATACTGTTCTAATGGTAAATAAAGCGGCATTTAGTTTCTGAACAAGATCCTGAACATGGGCTTTCCACAACAGCTTACTATCTATCCGTACGCCTAGGAACTTGAACTGTTTCGTCTCGCTTATAACATGCCCATTCTGTCTGATTAAAATGTCAGTTCTTGTTGAATTGTGAGTTAGAAACTGTAAAAACTGAGTCTTACTGTGATTTAGCATCAAATTATTTTCCACAAGCAACGAACTTATATCATTAACTACATTATTTGATAATTTTTCAATATTACACACAAGATCCTTCACTACCAAGGTGGTGTCATCAGCAAACAGAAATATTTTTGAATCACCTGTAATACTAGAAGGCATATCATTTATATAAACAAGAAACAGCAGTGGCCCCAGCACCGACCCCTGGGGAACGCCCCATTTAACAGTGCCCCATTGGGACTGAACATCATTACCACTCTCAATATTGCGGAGGATTACCTTCTGCTTTCTGTTCTTAAAGTAGGAGGCGAACCAATTGTAAGCTACTCCCCTTACTCCATAATGTTCCAACTTCTGCAGTAATATTTTGTGGTCAACACAGTCAAAAACCTTCGTTAAATCAAAGAAAACACCTAACGTTCGCAACCTTTTATTTAATCCGTCCAAAACCTCACAGAGAAAAGAGACTATAGCATTTTCAGTTGTTAATCCATTTCTAAAACCAAACTGTACATTTGACAGCAAATTATGTGAATTTAAATGCTGCAGTAACCTTGTATATACAACCCTCTCAATAACTTTAGCAAACACCGATGGCATAGAAATAGGTCTATAATTGTCAACATTATCCCTGTCTCCCTTTTTATAAAGTGGCTTCACTACCGAGTACTTTAATCGGTCAGGAAACCGACCACTCCTAAAGGAAAAGTTACAGATATGGCTAAGTACTGAGCTAACATACGTGGAACAATACTTCAGTATTCTGCTAGATACTCCGTCATATCCATGAGAGTTCTTGGTCTTTAGTGATTTAATTATTAACTCAATCTCCCTCTTGTCAGTATCATGGAGGAGCATTTCAGGTAACAGTCTCGGAACACTTTTTTCTAAGAGCGCTATATGATTCCCTGTTGGGACTAGGTTTCTATTTAGTTCACCTGCTATATTCAGAAAGTGATTATTAAATACTGTACATATATGCGACTTATCAGTAACACGGACATCCCCACTACGCACTGATTCTATATTCTCGACCTGTCTCTGCAGACCAGCCACTTCCTTTACGACTGACCATATGGTTTTAATTTTATCCTGAGACTTAGCTATTCTATCTGCATACCACATACTTTTTGCCTTCCTAATAACTTTTTTAAGCACCTTACAATACTGTTTGTAATGGGCTGCTGCATTTAGATTTTGACTGTTTCTAACGTTTTGATATAATTGCCACTTTGTTCTACAAGATATTCTTATCCCATTAGTCAGCCACCCAGGCTGCCTGTTTGTGCTAGTACCCTGTTTTGAACGCTCTAACGGAAAGCAACTTTCAAAGAGCACGAGAAAAGTCTTGAGGAAAGCATTATATTTATCGTCTACTGTATCATCACTATAAACATCTTGCCACTCTTGTTCCTTGATAAGGTTTACAAAAGTTTGTACAGCAACTGGATCAGCCTTCCTAAAAAGTTGGTAACTATATTTAACATGTGTTGCAGCACAAAAATCTTTTAGACTTAAAATTTGTGCATCATGATCTGAAAGGCCATTCACCTTTTTGCTAACAGAATGCCCTTCTAATAATGACGAATGAACAAAAATACTGTCTATGGTTGTTCTACTGTTCCCTTGCACTCTCGTTGGAAAGAATACGGTTTGCATAAGATTATATGAATTAAGGAGGTCTACCAGCATCCTTTTCCTTGCACAATCACTTATACAATTAATATTGAAGTCACCACATATAACTAACTTTTTGTATTTCCTATAAAGTGAACCAAGAACCTCCTCTAGCTTTAGCATTTGTAGTATCGTTCCCAGAAACGATCGCGGTCCTCTGGTTTGGAGCCGAGTGGAAGGCTTAAACCAGAGGCTCAGACGATTCTGCAGAGATCTGGGGTGCAAATTTCTCGACTTCCGCTATCGGGTGGAGAAATGTAGGGTCCCCCTGAATAGGTCAGGCGTGCACTACTCGCCGGAAGCGGCTACAAGGGTAGCGGAGTACGTGTGGAGTACACATGGGGGTTTTTTACGTTAGAGAATTCCCTCCCTAGGCCCGACAAGACGCCTCCTGAGACGCGGCAAGGTAGGAGTAGGCAAAATGCAACAGGGAATAACAATATTAATGTGCTAATAGTAAACTGCAGGAGCGTCTATACAAAGGTCCCAGAACTGCTCTCATTAATAAACGGTCACAACGCCCATATAGTACAAGGGACAGAAAGTTGGCTGAAACCAGACGTAAACAGTAATGAAATCCTAAACTCAGATTGGAATGTATACCGCAGAGACAGGCTGGACAGTGAAGGGGGAGGCGTGTTTATAGCGATAAGAAGTGCAATAGTATCGAAGGAAATTGACGGAGATCCGAAATGTGAAATGATTTGGGTGAAGGTCACGGTTAAAGCAGGCTCAGACATGGTAATTGGATGTCTTTATAAGCCCCCTGGCTCAGCAGCTGTTGTGGCTGAGCACCTGAAGGATAATTTGGAAAATATTTCTAGTAGATTTCTCCACCATGTTATAGTTCTGGGTGGAGATTTTAATTTGCCGGATATAGACTGGGAGACTCAAACGTTCATAACGGCTGGCAGGGACAAAGAATCCAGTGAAATTTTTTTAAGTGCTTTATCTGAAAACTACCTTGAGCAGTTAAACAGAAAACCGACTAGAGGCGATAACATATTAGACCTTCTGGTGACAAACAGACCCTAACTATTTGAAACAGTTAACGCAGAACAGGGAATCTGCGATCCTAAAGCGGTTACGGCATCGATGATTTCAACCGTAAATAGAAATATTAAAAAAGGTAGGAAGATTTTTCTATTCAGCAAGAGTGACATAAAGCAGATTACAGAGTACCTGACGGCTCAACACAAAAGTTTTGTCTCAAGTACAGATAGTGTTGAGGATCAGTGGACAAAGTTCAAAACCATCGTACAATATGCGTAAGATGAGTATGTGCCAAGCAAGATCGTAAGAGATGGAAAAGAGCCACCGTGGTACAACAACCGAGTTAGAAAACTGCGGCGGAAACAAAGGGAACTTCACAGCAAACATAAACATAGCCAAAGCCTTGCAGACAAACAAAATTACGCGAAGCGAAATGTAGTGTGAGGAGGGCTATGCGAGAGGCGTTCAATGAATTCGAAAGTAAAGTTCTATGTACTGACTTGGCAGAAAATCCTAAGAAATCTGTGACCAAAATGGTACTGAAACAGAGGATGACAGACTAAAGGCCGGAATGCTAAATGTCTTCCAAAGCTGTTTCACAGAGGAAGACTGCACTGTAGTTCCTTCTCTAGATGGTCGTACAGATGACAAAATGGTAGATATCGAAATAGACGACAGAGGGATAGAGAAACAAAATCGCTCAAAAGAGGAAAGGCCGCTGGACCTGATGGGATACCAGTTCTATTTTACACAGAGTACGCGAAGGAAGTTGCCCCCCTTCTTGCAGCGGTGTACCGTAGGTCTCTAGAAGAGTGTAGCGTTCCAAAGGATTGGAAAAGGGCACAGGTCATCCCCGTTTTCAAGAAGGGACGTCGAACAGATGTGCAGAACTATAGACCTATATCTCTAACGTCGATCAGTTGTAGAATTTTGGAACACGTATTATGTTCGAGTATAATGACTTTCCTGGAGACTAGAAATCTACTGTGTAGGAATCAGCATGGGTTTCGAAAAAGACGGTCGTGTGAAACCCAGCTCGTGCTATTCATCCACGAGACTCAGAGGGCCTTAGACACGGGTTCGCAGGTAGATGCCGTGTTTCTTGATTTCCGCAAGGCGTTCGATACAGTTCCCCACAGTCGTTTAATGAACAAAGTAAGATCATATGGACTTTCAGACCAATTGTGTGATTGAATTGAGGAGTTCCTAGATAACAGAACGCAACATGTCATTCTCAATGCAGAGAAGTCTTCCGAAGTAAGAGTGATTTCAGGTGTCCCACAGGGGGGTGTCATGGGACCGTTGCTGTTCGCAATATACATAAATGACCTGGTGGATGACATCTGAAGTTCACCGAGGCTTTTTGCAGATGATCCTGTGGTGTATCGAGAGGTTTTAACAATGGAAAATTGTACTGAAATGCAGGAGGATCTGCAGCGAATTGACGCATGGTGCAGGGAATGGCAATTGAATCTCAATGTAGACAAGTGTAATGTGCTGCGAATACATAGAAAGATAGATCCCTTATTATTTAGCTACAAAATAGCAGGTCAGCATCTGTAAGCAGTTAATTCCATAAATTATCTGGGAATACGCATTAGGAGTGATTTAAAATGGAATGATCATATAAAGTTGATCGTCGGTAAAGCAGATGCCAGACTGAGATTCATTGGAAGAATCCTAAGGAAATGCAATCCGAAAACAAAGGAAGTAGGTCACAGTACGCTTGTTCGCCCACTGCTTGAATACTGCTCAGCGGTGTGGGATCCGTACCAGATAGGATTGATAGAAGAGATAGAGATGATCCAATGGAGAGCAGCGCGCTTCGTTACAGGATCATTTAGTAATCGCGAAAGCGTTACGGAGATGATAGATAAACTCCAGTGGAAGACTCTGCAGGAGAGACGCTCAGTAGCTCGGTACGGGCTTTTGTTGAAGTTTCGAGAACATACCTTCACCGAGGAGTCAAGCAGTATATTGCTCCCTCCTACGTATATCTCACGAAGAGACCACGAGGATAAAATCAGAGAGATTAGAGCCCACACAGAAGCATACCGACAATCCTTCTTTCCACGAACAATACGAGACTGGAATAGAAGGGAGAACCGATAGAGGTACTCAGGGTACCCTCCGCCACACACCGTCAGGTGGGTTGCTGAGTATTTATGTAGATGTAGATGTCTGTCCTTTGTGTGTTTAAGTTGTATGCCTGAAAGCACTAGAAGTACCACGTGGGCAATTTTTGACCTACGATGGTTTTCGTGGGCCGTACCTCCACCCCCCCCCCCCCTCCGTAATCATCGCAGGACAAACCGCTCCCGTGACTTTTCATCACTTATGGGGGTGTACAACTCACCAAAATTTCATGCCCCAGACCACCTACAAGTATGGATAATTTATCTGTAATACCAGCAGTAACATGTTGGTAATTTTTGACCCATATGTATTTTAACGCTATTTGATATCAGTAACACCGGTGTTCAGACGCTAAATAGTTCTGGTCATGCCTTTATGTTATTCACGACACGAAGGAATATATTGTATTACTACACTTTTGGGTAAATAGAACTTGAAATACGACGAATTCTGAGGTCCGATGATCAGCGCGGCTTTCCGTTATCTGTTTGGCGAGTTTCTGACCTAAGAAGTGACACTGGGAAGCTACACATTAACATATTATACAGTGGGGAAGCCCACTCCCCTTAATACAGTGCTGTCTGGGGCACTGCTAGTAGTTCTCTCATATGACAGCAGATATCAGGAGCGTCGCCTTTGTGGAACGTCGCGACTGACAAATGCTTCACCTTCGTGGAACTGGCAGATGAGCTGAAACAAAAGGGAAAACGTTTAGTTGGCATTCTTCTGGTACCACTCAAGGAAGCTACTCCTGTGGCGCGAAGTGGAGATGCATGCATGCGACACACTCCAGGCGAGAGTCTTCTCACAGCATACCAAAGGAAAAAGAAAATATATATATATAAAATATCCTTATTGTGAGTAACATGCTTGCTGGATGTCAGGTGAATGAGAAAATACTGAGAGGAAAATTCCAGAAATTGTGAAGTTTTTTAATGAAAGTAAGGGTGGAGTCGATATAGTTGACCAAATGACTACACACTACGGTGTCCGAGCTTATAACCACTGAACGCCTGTGCATGTCTCTTAGAACATTCTTGACCTTGCCATGATCAACGCTTACACAGTTTTTAAGTTGCTTACGTAGTAAGAAGATTTCACGACGAGACTTTATCCTCAGATTAGCAGATGAGCTTGCTGCCCTCTACAAATTTCAGAGAGGAGCCAATCTCCCGTTGCAGGCACTCGATATCGGAGCTGGCCAATATGGAAATAGAAGGCTTCTTCAAATTCAGGACTTCATCCTCAGAGTCGCAGATGAGCTTTCTGCCCCCTATAAACTGCAGAGAGGAGACTATCCCCCCTTGTAGTCACCTGATACCAGCGCTGGACCACATGAAAATATAAGGTGTTGTCAAATTCAAGTTTCCTGCGAACAAGAAAGAGAAATAAAACATCAAACTTTTGCTTCAAGTGAAACAAGCATGTGTGCAAAACCTCCCAAGCAGAAACTCTTGTCTGAACTGCGAGCCCATCACAGCTTAGGCAGTTCTGTTATGTCCTTGTTCTTAAATATTTCTATATAATTATAATTATAGGCTGAAGTCATTTGTTCTTATGTTTCATTTCCTTCATTGCAATAAGAAAGACACATGGAGCATTTTGGAATCTTTCACAAATACATGGTACTTACCTTAATTGTCTGTAAAAGTACTATTAATCCTCACATAAATCATATGTTCTGATTCTGTTCAATTTCTTGTAAAGAAAAACATTATAACATTGTCTTACTTACTTCTTTTAACGATGATTGATGGAAGACTGTGGTATCTGTTCTGTAAAATTTATAATAAAAATAGTTTATCTCTGAAAATTTATGTTTGGCAGCGTGCTATTCATTTTAGAGACCGAATTATCCTCTGTTACTCTTTAGACTGTCGAAACACCACCCAAAAGAGAATAAAAGTTTGATTTTCTATTGTGGGTCAAAACTGACCCAGATGCTACTGCTAAGGGCACAGCGAAGTCCGGCACTGCTAGAGTTAATTTCTGAGAAGTTGTGTTATTTTTACTAGGAAGAGTTTTTCCTTTGTTATTAAATCTCTTTACTGTGGTCGTAATAAACCCTTGTTTTTGTTTATCTGTGTCTTACTACTCCTTACGAGACATTTACAGTGGAAGATGAAGCACTTTGAGCCAGGGGTCGGGCTTCTTTGCAGCAAGACACGTACCTACAAAGACAATGCGACAAGGGCATTAGCCGGCCGCGGTGGCCGTGCGGTTCTAGGCGCTGCAGTCCGGAACCGCAGGACTGCTACAGTCGCAGGTTCGAATCCTGATTCGGGCATGGATGTGTGTGATGTCCTTAGGTTAGTTAGGTTTAAGTAGTTCTAAGTTCTAGGGGACTGATGACCTAAGATGTTAAGTCCCATAGTACTCAGAGCCATTTGAACCATTTGAACAAGGGCATCATACAGCCAGCAAAGCGAACCTTCTTGTGTGGTTCCCCATAGCACCTGAAACTCCACCGACAGCCAACATGGCGACCTTAGTTGTGTGGTTCCCCATGGTGCAGGAGCCCCATGGCTAGCACGGTGACTGTGTTATGTGGTTCCCAATGGCCTCTGGAACCCTACGGACAGACAGCATGGAGACCATGGTTTTGTGGTTCCCCACGACACCCGGATCCCCACAGACAGCCAGAATGGCGACAATTGTTCTGTGGTTCCTAACAGCGCCTGGAGCCCCATGCCAAGCATGGCTACCATTGATGTATGGTCCTCCAAGACGCCTGGAACCCCGCAGACAAGTCGAATGGCGACAACTGTTGTGTGGTTCTCCATGGTGCAGGAGCCCTGTGGCCAGCAAAATGAGCATACTGTGTGGTTCCTCATGGCGTCTGGAACCTCACAGACAACCAGCATGGCGACGATTATTGTGTGGTTTTCCATGGTGCAGGAGCACTATGGCTTGGATGATCACCATGTTATGATGTTCCCCATGGCGTCTGGAACAACACGAGCAGCCAACATGGCTACCATGGTTGCGTCGCTCCACACGGTTTCTGGGGCACCACTGACAGACAGAAAGACCCAAAACCCCATGCCCAACATGGCGACAATTGTTGTGTAGTTCCCCACAGTGTCTGGAACTCCAGAGACACACAGAATTGCGAACACTGTTGTACAGTTCCCCATGGCGCAGGAGCCCCTTAGCCAGCATGGTAAGTGTGTTATGAGGTTCCCCATGGCGTCTGGAGCTCCACGGACAGACAACATGACGACCATTGTTGCGTAGTTACCCAAGACACCTGAAACCCCATGGAGAGCAAGCACAGTGATGATTGTTGTGTTGTTACCCTTCATACAGCTGCCGAGAGTTGCATCTAGGATGGTGTGTCCAACAATGTCCATAGAGAGAGGAGTGACACCACGTTGTCATCTCAACAGTGTCCCAGTTCTGCGTACAGCACCAGAATGAACTTACAGATGTGTGTAGACTCCAAGCAAACGGAAAGTTGGCAGTTGTTAGTCGACTTCACCATATGAGCCGGAAACTGGTATTGCATAGTATCCAATAGCAAAATGGTCATGTCTGCTCCACATAGTTTGTGACCTGTCTTCGAGACCCCTGTGATGTTATCTTTAAAGAAGTCAACGAAGGACTGTATATTGTTCAAGTTGCAATGACCCAGCTATGAATGGGGGGGAAGATCAACTGGTGATCTAGGCAGCAGGCTCTCCAGATCTCTCACTTACTGTGTTGCCAGAGACTGGGACGCCACCATCACCAGTCACTACGAATTATGAACTCCATCAACGAGGTGAACCAGCATGAGGAATAACACACTTGTATCTGTCTTCCAAGCTGAGTTCGACTTGGTGGAAGGTCGGCTTAGATCCATTGCTACTGCCAAAGTTGGCAACTCTGTGTACTAAATTTCATACCTTGGACACTTAAAAATTCTTGTATGCCACCATAGATGAATTGTGTGCTCGAGTGAATATCATGTGGGGGAACTGGGTTCATTTGCTGCTGCTGCCAGGGTTTTTACCTTGGTGGGAGGTAGGGATGGGAAAAACCGATCGGTTAAAACCGATACCAGTATTTTAGTTCTGCATAACGTGTCTTTCGGTCTTTGTTTGGTACCGTTTATAATACCTATTTTTCATTTTTTACTAAGCTGGGTTAAAAAAGGCATATCATTTTGTCATAGCAGCCGTGCAAATTTTTTGTTTTTAAATTAAAATTCCATTTTCAAAATGAGTAATGATTACTCACAGAATTTCCATTGCTTTGAAACTCTGGGTTACTATAAAAAGAGGGAAAAGCGATCAGTGCTATTTTAGTTACAATGCAGAGAATAACAAGCAACAAACACATGACATGAGAATCGGCCCAGCATTGCTGAGACAATATTGTACCGATTAGCATGTGGCGTGGCCTATTGGAAGGTACGCATGTACGTTTAGTGTTCAAGATTTGCCCCCATCTGTCCCATACAGCAGTATTTCGCTGTCATCCTCGGACGTCGATTATATTTCAGAATGGTACCATCCTTACTACTGGGGAATTATATGTAGTGCGATAGCAATAAAGTATAGTGCTTCATCTGCTTTAATAGATTAAAACTGGGAGAAGACACTACAAACTTGTGGCATCGTGTAAGGAGAAAACATTCGAAACGTCCTTGGATGAGAAGTTAATTGGATTTATACACACATAATTTTATTGACGAGCTGTAAACTTCAGATAATAACAGAAACCTTAATTCTGTGGCTGCTTCGGGGTGAAAAATTGATACCAACAATGCTGGTCACAATGGGACCAATGCCTGCCACAGTGTCAATCCGATATAGATCTGGATCTGCTACATCTTCATTACAATTTTTCAGTTTTTGTTATAAAACCTCATTTACTATTGAGAATAATATTATATTGGAGCATAATTTCGGATCATTTTTATTTTACATGTTGGTTTTTTGGTTGTTATGAGTTTATTTATGAACTGTCTTTTTTATTTGTAGTTCACTTTTGCTATTTGAGTTTATGCATCGTCATTTTGTCATTTTCCGATCGTGAATGGAGCTGTGAACGCTGAAAAATGGAGTGCCAAGTGGATAAATCGGAGCATTTCCGACGTATTTGTCTGTTTGCTTTCAGCAGAGGGTCGACAACAGCGGAGGCAGACAAAAAAACTTGAGCCGTGTATGAGGATAATTCCATTGGACAGAGCATAGCAAGAAACAGGCTTTCTCGTTTTAAGGACGATGGTTTCAACATTAGTCACTCTCCATGTTCACATCTTTCGGGTTCGATGGAGATTGTTTAAACCTCGTTAATCCACCATGGACCACGTCATTGTACTCGAGAAATGGGGAATGTGATGAAATGTATTCATTCTACCATCGTACTATCTCTACATGCAATAGGGAAGGTTCAAAAAGCGGGTCTGTAGGTACCACATGCTCTAAACCAAAATCACAAAAATCGGCACCTAACCATATGCGTATCTCTGCGTACTCGTTATCATCTTGTGGACAGCAGCGACCATTCCTATCCTAAATCACTACTGCTTACGAGGAATGGTGTCCTCACAGTAACATAAGAAAGGAATAGCTGAGCTCAAGCAAAGCAGCAACTCCCCACACTAAGACCTGCACGCACCCACGAAATCTGGTGCAACAGCGACGGTGTGGTGTACTACGAATTGCTTCAACGATGTGTAACCATAATCGTTGACACGTGCTGTCTATAACTGAGACGTCTTTCGGACGCAATCCGAGAACTAGGACAGGAAGGCTGAGCGAAGTGACGCTGATCCCCTATACACGTCCTCCCGCATTCTCCAAGACTGACAAAAACCACCATACAGAAGTAGTGTAGGCAAGTAATTCCGCACGCGCCTTACTCACCTAACCTTGTGCCCTCAGATTATTCAACTTTTCCGCGCTCTGCCAAACAACCTTCAAAGAACTCCCTGTCCGGGTGAAAATGCGCTTCGGACATACACTACTGGCAATTAAAATTGCTACACCTAGAAGAAATGCAGATGATAAACGGGTATTCATTGGACAAATATATTATACTGGAATTGACATGTGATTACATTTTCACGAAACTTGGGTGTATAGATCCTGAGAAATCAGTACCCTGGTGGCCCAGCGGTTCTAGACGCTACAGTCTGGAACCGCGCGACCGCTACGGTCGCAGGTTCGAATCCTGCCTCGGGCATGGATGTGTGTGATGTCATTAGCTTAGTTAGGTTTAAGTAGTTCTAAGTTCTAGGGGACTGATGACCTCAGATGTTAAGTCCCATAGTGCTCAGAGCCAAATCAATACCCTGAACAACCGCCTCTGGCCGTAATAACGCCCTTCATACGCCTGGGCATTTAGTCAAACACAACTTGGAGGCCATGTACAGGTACAGATGCCCATGCAGCTTCAACATGATACCACAGTTCATCAAGAGTTGTGACTGGCGTATTGTGACGAGGCAGTTGCTCGGCCACCATTGACCAGAAGTTTTCAGTTGGTGAGAGATCTGAAGAATGTGCTGCCCAGGGCAGCAGTTGAGCATTTTCTGTATCCAGAAAGGCCCGTACAGGACTTGCAACATGGTGTCGTGCATTATCTTGCTGAAATGTAGGGTTTCACAGGGATCGAAAGAAGGGTAGAGGCACGGGTCGTAACACATCTGAAATGTTACGTCCACTGTTCTAAGTGCCGTCAATGCGAACAAGAGGTGACCGAGACGTGTGACCAACGGCACCCCATACCATCACGCCGGGAGATACGCCCCTATGGCGATGACAAACACACGCTTCCAATGTGCGTTCACCGCGATGTCGCCAAACACGGATGCGACCGTCATGATGCTGTAAACAGAACATGGATTTATCCGAAAAAATGGCGTTTTGCTATTCGTGCACCCAGGTTCGTCGTTGAGTACACCATCACAGGCGCTCATGTCTGTGACGCAGTGTCAAGGGTAACCGCAGCCATGGTTTCCGAGCTGATTGTTCATGCTGCTGCAAACGCCGTCGAACTGTTCGTGCAGATGTTTGTTGTCTTGCAAACGTCCCCATCTGTTGACTCAGGGATCGAGACCTGGCTGCACGATCCGTTACAGCCATGTGGATATGATGCCTGTCATCTCGACTGCTAGTGATACGAGGCCGTTGGGATCCAGCACTTCGTTCCGTATTACCCTCCTGAAACCACCGATTCTGTATTCTGCTAACAGTCATTGGATCTCGACCAACGCGAGTAGCAATGTCGCGATACGATAAACCGCAATCACGATAGGCTACAATCCGACCTTTATCAAAGTCGTAAACGTGATGGTACGCATTTCTCCATCTTACACGAGGCATCACAACAACGTTTCACCAGGCAACGCCGGTCAACTGCTGTTAGTGTATGAGAAATCGGCTGGAAACTTTCCTCATGTCAGCACGTTGTAGGTGTCGCCACCGGCGCCAACCTTGTGTGAATTCTCTGAAACCGAGCGAAGTGGCGCAGTGGTTAGACACTGGACTCGCATTCAGTAGGACGACGGCTCAATCCCGCGTCCGGACATCCTGATTTAGGTTTTCCGTGATTTCCCTAAATCGCTCCAGCCAAGTTCCGGGATGGTTCCTTTGAAAGGGCACGGCCAACTTTCTTCCCCATCCCTCCCTACTCCGATGAGACCGATGTCCTCGCTGTCTGGTCTCCTTCCCCAAGCAACCCAACCCAATGCTCTGAAAAGCTAATCATTTGAATATCACAGCATCTTCTTCCTGTCGGTTAAATTTCGCATCCTTAGCACTTCATATTCGTGGTGTAGCAGTTTTAATGGCCAGTAGTGTAGCTCGGCGAGTTGTTCCCCTCGGAACCGCGTGATTTCTGCTGTGTCGGAATCCAAAAGTTACGCCAGCTTTGGCGGACTGTTGTCAATAGAGAAGTAATATGTATTACCGATGGCCAAAATTTCTATTATCTGTGTCCCTTGTGTTTATTAAACTAATGGCAAAACGCTACGAACTTGTGCACCAACGAGTAGTGATGAATAACCGAAAATCGGTTATTTCAGAAATCGGCTATTTTAAGTTGTTTCAAGAGTCAGGTTATACTGGAGACGAAAAGAATCCGTATGAACGAAAATGGTTGTCTCAGTTAGAACCGTCAACCCTTGAGGGAGGGCTGGTGTAGGGTGTGTTCAGCCTCATTCGGCCAAGTGGGGGACTGGTCGACATATTAGTTGCAATTTCAAGGCCAAGAAAGCCGACAAGGACCTGGCCACATGCCTCTCCATAGCGCACCTCTTGACGCCACTGGCACAGGATGACGTGGTGGTCGGTCGGGTCTCATTTGCACGTTTAGGGCCATAACGCAGAACTTTACATTTCCTTTATACCTTCAAATGACCTTCAAATCTAATAATGGACCAGGATGGTGTCGTAAGTCTGGTGTAAAAAGCAAGAAAAAATGTTTGTTCCGTAAACGACTGACCTTACTGCTCGACATAGTGTCCTCCGAGGGATGTACATTTGGTCCAATAATCCTCCAGCTTTTTCATCCCATCGGAGGAGTAGGTTCTGTCAAACTGTGCCAACTACTCGTTGACACCAAGTATCACTACTTCCTCATTTCATGAAAAGTTCTTCAAAGCAGACCAAAGTTTCAAGTTGCATAACAGGAATAAATACCCTGGGGTTACGTCTGGTGTATAAGGTGAATGAGGAATCAGTTCTAACCCTAATTCACGTTCTTTTTCCACTGTTATCGCTGAAGTATGGAATGCTGCATTATCCTGGTGAAAGACCACATTTTTTCATGCCAGCCTCGATCTGTTTTCAGCCACCACAAGTTTCAAACTATGAAGCATAGTAAGGCCCAGTTGTGGTTCTGCATTTTCCCAATTGACCTATGAGAATAATTCCTTGCGAATCCAAAAAAAAAAAAAAAGAAAAGACAGTGGCCATCACCTTACCAGCTGACAAAATATTTTTTGCCTACGTAGGCGCACTTTCTGTAGCCTTCGTATATTACTTGAGTGCTATGTTGTCTCTGGTGTTTAATGATGGATACAGGTTTTGTCCACAGGCACAGCAATTGCGGCTTCAACTTCGTACACAGATAACTAAGGTACGAGCATATGGGATTGGTTCCAAATGTGTGAGTGGCTCGAAGACTTCTTAACTAATAGATCCCAGTACGTTGTCCTCGATGGTGAGTGTTCATCGGAGCTGAGGGTATCATCTAGAGGGCCCCAGGGAAGTGTGGTACGTCCGCTGTTGTTTTCTATCTACATAAATGACCTTTTGGATAGGGTGCATAGCAATGTGCGGCTGTTTGCTGATGATGCTGTGGTGTACGGGAAGGTGTCGTCGTTGAATGACTGTAGGAGGATACAAGATGACTAGGACAGGATTTGTGATTGGTGTAAAGAATGGCAGCTAACTGTAAATATAGATAAATGTAAATTAACGCAGATTAATAGGAAAAAGAATATTCCATTAGTAGTGTAGCGCTTGACACAGTCACGTCGATTAAATATTTGTGCGTAACATTGCAGAGTGATATGAAGTGGGACAAGCATGTAATGGCAGTTGTGGGAAAGGCGGATAGTCGTCTTCGGTTCATTGGCAGAATTTTGGGAAGATGTGGTTCATCTGTAAAGGAGGCCGCTTATAAAACACTAATACGACCTATTCTTGAGTACTGCTCGAGCGTTTTGGATCCCTATCAGGTCGGGTTGAGGGAGGACATAGAAGCAATTCAGAGGCGGGCTGCTAGATTTGTTACTGGTAGGTTTGATCATCATGCGAGTGTTACGGAAATTCTTTAGGAACTCGGGTGGGAGTCTCTGGAGGAAAGGAGGCGTTCTTTTCGTGAATCGCTACTGAGGAAATTTAGAGAACCAACATTTGAGGCTGACTGCAGTACAATTTTACTGCCGCCAACTTATATTTCGCGGAAAGACTACAAAGATAAGATAAGAGAGATTAGGGCTCGTACAGAGGCATATAGGCAGTCATTTTTCCCTCGTTCTGTTTGGGAGTGGAACAGGGAGAGAAGATGCCAGTTGTGGTACGAGGTACTCTCCGCTTCGCACCGTTTGGTGGATTGCGGAGTATGTATGTAGTTGCAGATGTAGATTATGCGCTTGTTCAGTTGACGTGCATACAGTCTCAGCAATTTCACAAAATTTTATTCTGCGATCCTGCATTACCACATCATGGATTTTATCAATGGTTTCCTTTATGATGACATCAATTGGACAACCGGAGCTCACTTCGTCTTCGGTACTCGTCCTAACACGTTTATATTCATTAAATCGAAAGTAAAAGGTCTTCAATGATGGTGCAGAGATCGCGTGAACTTCATCCAATTCTGTTTTGTTTTGTGCGGCAGTCCAACGCTCCAAATAAAAATGTCCAATAACAGTACAAAACTAGTTTTTTCCATTCTTCACTGACTAATTCAGACGGCTATTAACAAAGAATTTCACGGTGTACACTGTTGAAATTCTTCATAGATCCTTGGAATAATCAACCTTATCAACCACGAAGGCGCAAGAAAAATTTTCCGTTCTTTCATGTAAATTAGTCAGATTTATCAAATCACGCTGGTATTGTCCTAGCTACTCTCTGCCGGTGCGATAAGTAAAATGTTGTTAATTGCTGTCATTCACGTTGCTTTTACAATAGCAACCAGTGTAAAAATACTCCTTATAACTAGTTGCCAGGGACTAAAGAAATACGTATATTGCACTGCAGTAACAAAAATCATAGGATACCACCTCAACAACCCGTCGGACTTCCTTTTGCTCGGCATAGTGCAACATCTCGACGCAGCATGGTCTCAACAAGTTTTTGAAAGTCCTCTGCAAGAGATACCAAGCCATTCAGCCTCTGTAGGGTTCAATAACAGCGAAAGTGTTGCCGGTGAAGCATTTTGTGCACGATTTTGTCTCATGTCAGGCTCGAATCGTACAGAATGTTCTTCAAACGAGTCGCGAACAATTGTGGCTCGGTGACATGACGTATTGTCATCCATAAAAATTCCATCATTGTTTGAGAAGATGAAGTCGATGAATGACTGCAGATGGTCTCCAAGTAGCCGAACATAACTATTTCCATACAATGATCGGTTTAGTAGGACCACAGGACACAGTCCATTCCATGTAAAGACTGCCCACACCATTATGGAGCCACCGCCAGCTTGCACAGTGGCTTAACAAGTTGGGTGCGTGGCTTAGTGGGGTCTGCACCAGACACAAACCCGACTGACAGTTCTTACCAACTGAAATCGGGACCCATCTGACCTGGCCACCGTTTTCCAGACGTCTAGGGTCCACCAATATGTTCACGAACCCAGGAGAGATGCAGCAGGTGATTGGGTGCTATTAGCGAAGGCACGCGCGTCGGTCGTCTGCTGCCATAGCCCATTGATGCCTGATTTCGTTCCACTGTTCAAACGGATACGTTCGTCGTACATCGTATGTTGATGCCTGTTGTTATTTCAAGCCGTGTTGCTTGTCTGTTAGCACCTAAAAACGTGCGCAAGGCCGCTGTTCTCGGTCGTCAAGTGAAGGCTGTCAGCCATTGCGTTGTCGGTCGTGGGAGGTAATGCCTGAAATTTTGTATTCTCGTCACACTCTTGTCGCCGTGGAGCTCAGAACATTGAATTCCGTAGCGATTTCCGAAATGGTATGCTCCATGCGACTAGCTCCAAACACTATTCCGCGTTGGACGTCTGTCAATTATCGATCGTGCGGCCACCATCATGTCGGAAACATTTTAACATGAATCACTGCCGCGCGGGATTAGGCGAGCGGTCTAGGGCGCTGCAGTCATGGACTGTGCGGCTGGTCCCGGCGCAGGTTCGAGTCCTCCCACGGGCATGGGTGTGTGTGTTCGTCCTTAGGATAATTTAGGTTAAGTAGTGTGTAAGCTTAGGGACTGGTGACCTTAGCAGTTAAATCCCATAAGATTTCACACATATTTGAGCATTTTCAACATGAATCACTTCAGTACAAATGGCAGCTTCGCCGATATACTGCCCTTTTATACTTTGTGTACGTCGTACTACCGCTATCTCATGACTTTCGTCACCTAGTGTATGCCACTATTGTCATCTCAATAAATATGAGAAACGCGTCATGTGAAAGGTAGATGTAGATAAGTGAATCTCATATTCCAGCACTATGGCTCTACGTGATACCGTTCGTTGGGGACGGAGCTAGTTTAGCTCTTGATGAGGTTCGAATGGAAATTCCGCTGATTAAACGCACATGCTAATTCTGGATGTTTAGAATGACGCGCGGTGCATAGCTGTGGATTCCCGTGGGGCAGCGATTCGAGTGGGTGGCGATAACCGCTGCATGCATACGTCAGATGCCACCGGGCGCAACACAGAGTGGAAATGTTGCGGGGCGGGTCGGTCAACTGTGAAAGCCAGCCGTTTTAGCGGCGGCGGTCGCAGGTGCCCGTCAGTTAGTCGACAGGCAACTGCTCCGCATCTGTCTTAAAAGCGCCAGGTAACAACAGTGAGGACGATCTGCTTACAGATTTGTACGAGTTGCTCGTCAAATTAAAATGAAACTTCTACCTTTCGTCTACACTAACGACTGACGGCCGAGCAGGGACCGTGGCAATGTCTGCGACGCTGGAGACACCCGTCCCAACGAAATCGACTCGGTAAATTTCTCCGTGGTCTCTTAAGATGGCACGTCCATGAAACTGACCGAAAATTTCAAAATGTGCTAGTGAGGAACTGATGAGGTTAATGAGGGTGAAGACAGATGGGAGGTGGTAGCAAGGAACAGGGGCAATAGATAGAGAACAGTATCTGACAGTTTCATCATTGGCACAAACAATAGATTAGCCTTGCTACCTCAGTCAGTTAAGGAAGAGGCTCAAGTAAATGTGAGTGTAGTCAGCATTAGCAGACTTTCACTAGGAAACCAACTGTTGCAAAAAAAGTAGAAAGTAGGAGGAAAGTTCTGTTGTTAGGTAGTAGCCATGGAAGAGGTGTGGGCCACATCTTGTCGGAAAAATAAGGTGACAGGTACCACGTCACAGGCATTTTCAAGCCCAGTGCATGTCACAGATAAGTGATAGAGTATGTAGGATCATTATGAAAGGGTTTTACAAAGCAGGATCATATTGTGGTAGTGGGTGGAGCGGGAAACAGTATTGATAGGGATCAGGGCTACACTATTGAGTTTGACCTGGTAAAAATAGCATATGCAACGAACCATACAAATGTTGGCTTGGTTCCTGCTCTCATGCGGTATGACTGGCCCCAATTGAACAGCTCTGTCAGGAAGGTCAATATCGAGCTAAATCAGCTGCTTCTGGTGGCTACTTGGTCAGGCATAGGTTTGGTTCCTGTTGATGGTATTGGTAGGTGGGACTTAACAAGACATGGCCTGCATATCAACAGCAAAGGGAAAGGTGAACTGGCTGGGATGATAGCAAAATCTTTAAGGGGGCACTGAAACACATGGGAGTACTTTTTTATGCTACGATCAGTGTCCAATCATCCTACATTGATTGAAATTAGCTTAATGAGAAGTTCAGACTGGCAGGTACTAGATATGTGAAAATATCACAAGATTCTCATAACATTACAGTGAAAAATAATGTTAGTATGTCACAAGATTCACATAAAAGCACAGTGAAAAATAATGTTAACATATTGCATCAGAATATCAGGGGATCGAAAAACAAAGTAGATGAGCTTCTTGTTTCTTTAGAAGATTTAGAAACTAAGGGTGGTATAGATGTACTACGCCTGTCTGAACGTCATAGAGTCATAGGTATGGAAATGGTAAATGTAGGTGGATATAAGCTTTCAGCACATGTAAGTAGACACTCTACAGAGAGAGGAGGAATTTCCAAACATGTTAAAATCAGTCATAGTGTGAAAAATTTGGAAATTAAAAATTTTTGTGTAGAGCAACATATAGAAGCATGTTCATGTGAGCTTAAACTAAATAATGGCACTTTTATAATTGAGCCATGTATAGGACCCCATTGGGAAATTTAAACTACTTTTTAAAAACTTGTATTCTTTGTTGTGCTATCTGTCAGACAGAGGAAAGCAAGTTATTGTTTGTGGGGATTTCAATGTAGATTTTCTGAAAGACTTCGATAGAAAGATTGACCTTGAAGTATTACTTGGTTCTTTCAATTTGACATCAGTTACTGATTTTCCTACTCAGGTGTTGCAGGAAAGCAGCACAATGATAAATAATGTTTTTATAAAAACTTTTCCTGTTAAGAATGGTCTGTCTGATCATGATGCACAGCTAGTTACAGTATATGATATAGCTCGATACAGTACTGCAAAACAGTCCTCCAAAATAGTGCATTCAATTAACGATTTAACAATTCAAAATTTTAGGTAAAGCTTGCAACAATTAGACTGGGATGAGGTGTACAGGGAACATGATGCTATTTTAAAATTTAAGCTATTTCATAATACCTTTGTGAGAGTATTTGAAAACAGTTTCCCTAAGAAAACAGTGAAATATAATTTTAAGAAACCATGGACAAAGCCATAGCTTACTAAAAGGATAAAAACATCTTATAAACAGAAAAGGGAAATGTATCTTATAACTAGGTGGGGTAATGATCCCAAAACAGTGAAACACTATAAAAACTACTGCACTGTATTGAGAATAGTTATTAAAAAGTCCGGAAGTATGTGCATTATGTCTAAGATTAGCCCATCTGATAATAAAATTAAAACAATTTGGAATATTGTGAAAAGGGAAACAGGGCAACCAAGAGCACAGGATGACTGTATTTCTATAAAACACAATGAAAAGTTTGTTAACAAGAAGTTAGAAGTAGAAAACATTTCTAATAATCATTTTTTAAGTACTGTAAAGGAAGTAGGATCCAGTTATTCATAAGTAAAATGTAAGGCAGTATATGGAAGAGGCAGTACTTATGCAACTTGATAAAATTGAAAGTCATCCCACCTCTCCTACTGAAATTAGGAAAATAATAAATTTACTCAAAAGTAAAAGCTCACGTGGAATTGATGGCATTTCCAACAGAGTAATAAAAGCTTGTTCCCAACAAATAAGTAGGATTCTCAGCCACATATGTAGTAGCTCACTGAAACAGGACATTTTTCCAGATAGATTGATATACATTATTGTTAAACCACTGGATAATAAATGGGATGGATCTAATGCTAACAACTAACGCCCAGTCTCACTTCTAACAGCCTTGTCCAAAATTCAAGAGTAGCATCACATTTTTATAAAAAATAAGTGCTAACAAAACGTCAGTTTGGTTTACAGAAAGGCTTTTCAACAGAAAGTGTTATATATGCTTTCATTGATCAAATATTAAATGCATTGAATGACAGAACATCACCCATTGGTATATTTTGTAATCTCTCAAAGGCTTTTGATTGTGTGAATCACGAAATTCTTCTAGATAAGCTTAAGTATTGTGGTACAAGTGGTACAGTGCACAAATGGTTTAATTCATACTTAATTGGAAGAATGCAGAAGTTTGAAATTAACAATACAGATAGTCTGCAAAAACCAGCAGAGTCCTCTAACTGGGAAGGTGTCAAGAATGGTGTCCCACAGGGTTCAGTCTTGGTTCCCTTATTGTTCTTAATATACGGTATGTTAACGACTTGCCACTCTATAGTCATGAAAATGCAAAGATAGTTCTTTTTGCTGATGATACAAGTATAGTAATAACACCCAAGAAGCAAGAATTAGTTGAGGAAATAGCAAATAATGTCTTTCAGAAAATTATTAAACGGTTCTCTGCAAATGGATTCTCACTAAATTTTGAGAAAACACACGTTATGCAATTCTGTAGAGTAAATGGTATAACACCATTGATAAGTATAGACTATGAATGGAAGTCTGTTGCTAAGGCACAATACTCAAAATTTCTAGGTATGTGCATTGATGAGAAATTGAATTAGAAGAAACACATCGATGATCTGCTGAAACGATTAGGTTAAGCTACTTATGCTATTAGGGTTATTACAAATTTTGATGATAAACATATC
Organism: Schistocerca nitens; assembly: GCF_023898315.1. NCBI lineage: Eukaryota > Metazoa > Arthropoda > Insecta > Orthoptera > Acrididae > Schistocerca > Schistocerca nitens. The sequence goes on along the minus strand of NC_064622.1, from coordinate 108,941,125 downwards.
AGTAAACTAGCCTGCTATGCCTATATTCATTCGCTGCTTTCATATGATATTGTATTTTGGGTCAATTCGTCATTAAAAGACATAATATTCATTGGTCAAATGCGTGTAATCAGAATAATAGCTGGAGCCCACCCAAGACCACCTTGCTGACATTTATTTAAGGAACTCGGGATATTCATAGTACCTTCGCAATACATATATTCATTTATGAAATTTGTCCTTAATAACTAATCCCAGTTAAAAATTACAGCAATGTGCATAGCTACAACACTAGAAGAAAGGATGATATTCACTATTCTGTATTAAATCTCACTTTGGCACAGTAAAGGGTGAATTATACTGCCACAAAAATCTTTGCCCATTTGTGAAATAGTATTAAACCAACCAACATATAAAAGCAAATTAAAAGAACTTCAGAATGTCAACTCCTTCTACTCCACAGATGAATTATTAGATATAAAGTAGTAACTCAAAAAAGATTGTTAGTGTGTGTAAAGAAAGCTTATGTTAAAGTGACACGTTCCACATCATTATGAAATGTCATACTCATAATCTCTGGAACAAAAATTGATGTAAGTATGTATGTATTGACCGAAAATGTCAATTTTTCAATTTATTTTATGTCTATTAATAGAACACATACACTAAATGTGTGACACGGCCTGCCTGTCACGCCTACTTTTTGAAGCGACACTTCAGTACTACTACAGCCATTCCATGAGTTCCTTTCAAGCAAACTTGTACGGGATACATCTGGAATGTAGTAATATGTACTCATTGGATTTATAGAGCGTCTAGATAGGAATGAGAAGCCTTGTCAGTGACATGAAAATTAAAAAGTTGGAAGATAGATAGAGAATTGATGAACACAATAGACTCTCAAAGAAGTTGATAGACACTTTTGAACCTTAAGTTTTTGTATATAAACGTAAGCTTCCGCGACCATGGTCACATGAAATAAATTTTTCCTGGTTTTGTGAGCGCATTGTCAATATATAAATGCCACCGGTGTTTCGGTCAATGTTGCAAGTTTCCTTCTTGAGGGTGTTTTTGTTTATTGCACCCTGGAGAAAGTCACTTGCAACAGGGTCTGAAATGTCGGTAGTTTTTATGTATTGATAGTGCGGTGACAAACCCAGAAAAATTTTATTGTAAACTTTGGTACGTTCATCCTTGTGACTGGAGGTCGGGGGGGGGGGGGGCGAGGACTACGGCCGTTCACTGTAGTAAGAAAACGGAACACGTACAGCCGTCCTTACGATGTCGTTTATTGTGTAGCTACCAGTTTCGGCGCTTCAGTGCATCATTTTCAGGCCTTCGTTGATGGTGACTAGATTGTCACGTTCCATATAAACGATGCATCAGTGGCCAACATTAGTGATTTACGCAGACTACCTGTAGATGTGACCTCGTCCCTCCAACCATGAACGGTCAACTGTTGATAGTTTATGCTTGGAATGACACATAGCAGTTACAGGCAGTCTGCGTAAACCAGCTACGTTGACAAGTGATGCATCGTATATATGGATCGTGACAACCCCTTAAGCGTCAACTAAGCCCTGACGATGCTGCGCTGAAGCGCCGAAACTGGTAGCTACACAATAAACGGCACCATAATGACGGCAGTGGGTGTTTCATTTTCTTACAACTCTTCAACCTACCCAGTATAAGTAGCATGAAAATCACAGTATTAGCTACATGTTTTCATATGTACCGCATTAGCTGGTGTAAATATCTACAAGTTCAGATGAATAACAACCCCCACACTTACAAGGAAGGATTTCAAAATTGTATCCTGGATGTTGTCAAACCCACTTAAAGGTTTTGGGCCGATCCGGAACTTCTAAAAAAGTGCGTTCATGGGAAAATGCCCAACCCAACTGAGTCTCTAAATTCACTCACACTGAAACGATGCCCTAAAACCTCGTTTTCATCTGCTACAGTTAACATAATTGCGATCTATTATGTAGTTCTTTTATTTATTGATGAGAACATAGGAAGGATGAAGACAGGAAATTTTACTTAAGACATCTTCAGCAAAAATACATTTGCAGCACCTCATTGCAGCTGAAAAATCAACTGGAAACCTGGAAAAAGGAATGACGACAGAAAACAAGAAACTGGAAGAGAAGACTTGGAGGAAAACATGATTCTAAGTACAAATCTGGGGCTTCTAAAGAGGTGACATATAGAAACCGTTACGTTGAACTCTAGATTACATTTCATAAAAATTATATTTTTTGAGGTGGTGAAACCTTTTTTTCAAAATCTATGAAGGGTTGAATTTCTATAAACACAGTAAATGTTGTCTCAAGTGTAAATTTTAAAATTCTGACTGTAAGGTGAGATGTGTGTCACAGTGCATATACTTACAAAATTAGAATTGAAAAAGTATTAAAATTCTGTTATTAGATGTGTACAAAATACGAAGCTTACTATATGCACGGAGATTAAACAGGGTAAGTTTTGTAGAAATATGGTGAATAATTTCTTAGGAAAAGAAAGATATATTCTTTTTTAAAAATAAATTTTTGTTCTGTAAATCAGTTAAATCTATATAATCAAAGGAACTGAACGGTAAATTTATTCATTTCATGTAAAACATGGTACCAAATATCATTGCTGCATGTTACAAATTGTTGATTTGGTGTATCTTTTAAATAGTGTGTGTTTTTGATGAATGTCCCCCCATAAAGTGGAAAGCCAGCCTCGATGCACCACTAATTCTAAGATTATAGCCATCATCCCAGTTATAGTTAATATTGCACAGTCCGACTGATCTGACTTCTTTGATCAAAGAAACCCAGTCGTTTAGCGTGCCATTAGGAAAGTTGCACTAAGCAACGATTTATCATCCAATTATTTGTGGTGTTCCACAAGGTTCCATTTCATGGCTCCTTCTTTTGCTCGTCTATGTTTATGGCTTTCCATCAGTAACATTGTGGAAATGAAAATAGTGGTGTGTGCTAGTGACACAAACATTACAGTAAATAATAAATCATGTATAGATTTAGAAAGACTGGTTAATAAATTTACCATGGACGTTAACGAATGGTTCCCAGCCAATTCATTGTCACTTAACTTTGAAAAGACACAATGCACGAAGTTGAAACCTCGTGGGAAGTACCCCCACCAAACCCAGATATACGTCTAAAATATGACAAGTGGGTAAAAGAGGTTGACAGCAGTGAATTGTTGAGCTTACAACTTGGTAATAAACTTGGTGTCTAAAAAAATCTTTATTTGTCAATCGGAAGTTGCCAGGCATTAATGTCAATAATGTAAAAGCTAATGCAGCTACCAATTTTTGGGGTAACTCATCAAGCCAAGCTAAAGTTGATTAATAGGTGAGATTCTAAATTAATTATTCTTCTACATTTACATTCCCATAAATATCTAGATAGCTCCGGGTATCTGTGTTGACGTGCATTTGGAGAGACACTGGAGACGTGGCGAACAGACCTGCAATCACACGGCTATTCATTACAGACTCAAGAACTCGCACTTAAATAGTGTTAACAGTGCTGTGCCAGGACTTCGTCACTCAACGTATTACGCAAACGACGAGTTTAGTTAGTACATCACTTGGAAAGCCAACATTACAAACCTAAATATCGTCCAAATAATATTCCATCACAACATAAAAGTCCACAAGAAATAAAATGATGTAACAATTGTGGTCCACAGACAGGACACGACTTGTGTCTTCACAGAAACACGAACATAGTAACGTAGTGTATTTTACAAATATTATATGTCCCACTGTTATAACGAACTAATATTGCATCTCTTTTTCATGTGTCATTGCTCGAGTACTATTGACAGAGAGGTGTGCATAACAGAAAGCTGCAGAACAAAAAATTCTAACAGCAATCCATAAGCAGCAGTCTACGAAAAGTAAGTGTACATTTTCATCTCTATCTCTGGTGACTTTTTATGGGTGTTGTAGGGAGGAATTAGTGGAAGGTCGGTACTTTGCTTTTTTGTACTTAGACGTAGTAAGTACCAAAGTTTATCTGAGCGAGGTTATCACTACGTAAGCGATATTACATTGTCTCTGGCGTGCTGTAGCGTAGTAACAAACAAACACGCTTTGGCAGCAAAGTATTGTTGAGGACCCTATTGCAGTTAATTTAAACAATATGAACTGTGTCACACGATCTGTCTAAGATATTAATAATTTTATAGTCAGAACTATTAATAATATTATAGTCAGAACCTTCCCCATGAACCATGGACCTTGCTGTTGGTGGGGAGGCTTGCGTGCCTCAGCGATACAGATAGCCGTACCGTAGGTGCAACCACAACGGAGGGGTATCTGTTGAGAGGCCAGACAAACATGTGGTTCCTGAAGAGGGGCAGCAGCCTTTTCAGTAGCTGCAGGGGCAACAGTCTGGATGATTGACTGATCTGGCCTTGTAACAATAACCAAACCGGCCTTGCTGTGCTGGTACTGCGAACGGCTGAAAGCAAGGGGAAACTACGGCCGTAATTTTTCCAGAGGGCATGCAGCTTTACTGTATGATTAAATGATGATGGCGTCCTCTTGGGTAAAATATTCCGGAGGTAAAATAGTCCCCCATTCGGATCTCCGGGCGGGGACTACTAAAGAGGACGTCGTTATCAGGAGAAAGAAAACTGGCGTTCTACGGATCGGAGCGTGGAATGTCAGATCCCTTAATCGGGCAGGTAGGTTAGAAAATTTAAAAAGGGAAATGGATAGGTTAATGTTAGATATAGTGGGAATTAGTGAAGTTCGGTGGCAGGAGGAACAAGACTTCTGGTCAGGTGACTACAGGGTTATAAACACAAAGTCAAATAGGGGTAATGCAGGAGTAGGTTTAATAATGAATAGGAAAATAGGAATGCGGGTAAGCTACCACAAACAGCATAGTGAACGCGTTATTGTGGCCAAGATAGATACGAAGCCCACACCTACTACAGTAGTACAAGTTTATATGCCAACTAGCTCTGCAGATGACGAAGAAATTGAAGAAATGTATGAGGAAATAAAAGAAATTATTCAGATAGTGAAGGGAGACGAAAATTTAATAGTCATGGGTGACTGGAATTCGAGTGTAGGAAAAGGGAGAGAAGGAAACGAAGTAGGTGAATATGGATTGGGGGGAAGAAATCAAAGAGGAAGCCGCCTTGTAGAATTTTGCACAGAGCACAACTTAATCATAGCTAACACTTGGTTTAAGAGTCATGATAGAAGGTTGTATACATGGAAGAACCCTGGAGATACTAAAAGGTATCAGATAGATTATATAATGGTAAGACAGAGATTTAGGAACCAGGTTTTAAATTGTAAGACATTTCCAGGGGCAGACGTGGACTCTGACCACAATCTATTGGTTATGAACTGTAGATTAAAACTGAAGAAACTGCAAAAAGGTGGGAATTTAAGGAGATGGGACCTGGATAAACTGACTAAACCAGAGGTTGTACAGAGTTTCAGGGAGAGCATAAGGGAACTATTGGCAGGAATGGGGGAAAGAAATACAGTAGAAGAAGAATGGGTAGCTTTGAGGGATGAAGTGGTGAAGGCAGCAGAGGATCAAGCAGGTAAAAAGACGAGGGTTAGTAGAAATCCTTGGGTAACAGAAGAAATACTGAATTTAATTGATGAAAGGAGAAAATATAAAAATGCAGTAAATGAAGCAGACAAAAAAGAATACAAACGTCTCAAGAATGAGATCGACAGGAAGTGCAAAATGGCTAAGCAGGGATGGCTAGAGGACAAATGTAAGGATGTAGAGGCTTATCTCACTAGGGGTAAGATAGATACTGCCTACAGGAAAATTAAAGAGACCTTTGGAGAAAAGAGAACCACTTGTATGAATATCAAGAGCTCTGATGGAAACCCAGTTCTAAGCACAGAAGGGAAAGCAGAAAGGTGGAAGGAGCATCTAGAGGGTCTATACAAGGCCGATGTACTTGAGGATATTATTATGGAAATGGAAGAGGATGTAGATGAAGATGAAATGGGAGATACGATACTGCGTGAAGAGTTTGACAGAGCACTGAAAGACCTGAGTCGAAACAAGGCCCCCGGAGTAGACAACATTCCATTGGAACTACTGACGGCCTTGGGAGAGCCAGTCCTGACAAAACTCTACCATCTGGTGAGCAAGATGTATGAGACAGGCGAAATACCCTCAGACTTCAGGAAGAATATAATAATTCCAATCCCAAAGAAAGCAGGTGTTGACAGATGTGAGAATTACCGAACGATCAGTTTAATAAGCCACAGCTGCAAAATACTAACACGAATTCTTTACAGACGAATGGAAAAACTAGTAGAAGCCGACCTCGGGGAAGATCAGTTTGGATTCCGTAGAAATATTGGAACACGTGAGGCAATACTGACCTTACGACTTATCTTAGAAGAAAGATTAAGGAAAGGCAAACCTACGTTTCTAGCATTTGTGGACTTAGAGAAAGCTTTTGACAATGTTGACTGGAATACTCTCTTTCAAATTCTAAAGGTGGCAGGGGTAAAATACAGGGAGCGAAAGGCTATTTACAATTCGTACAGAAACCAGATGGCAGCTATAAGAGTCGAGGGACATGAAAGGGAAGCAGTGGTTGGGAAGGGAGTAAGACAGGGTTGTAGCCTCTCCCCGATGTTATTCAATCTGTATATTGAGCAATCAGTAAAGGAAACAAAAGAAAAATTCGGAGTAGGTAATAAAATCCATGGAGAAGAAATAAAAACTTTGAGGTTCGCCGATGACATTGTAATTCTGTCAGAGACAGCAAAGGACTTGGAAGAGCAGTTGAACGGAATGGATGGTGTCTTGAAGGGAGGATATAAGATGAACATCAACAAAAGCAAAACGAGGATAATGGAATGTAGCCGAATTAAGTCGGGTGATGTTGAGGGTATTAGATTAGGAAATGAGACACTTAAAGTAGTAAAGGAGTTTTGCTATTTGGGGAGCAAAATAACTGATGATGGTCGAAGTAGAGAGGATATAAAATGTAGACTGGCAATGGCAAGGAAAGCGTTTTTGAAGAAGAGAAATTTGTTAACATCGAGTATAGATTTAAGTGTCAGGAAGTCATTTCTGAAAGTATTTGTATGGAGTGTACCCATGTATGGAAGTGAAACATGGACGGTAAATAGTTTGGACAAGAAGAGAATAGAAGCTTTCGAAATGTGGTGCTACAGAAGAATGCTGAAGATTAGATGGGTAGATCACATAACTAATGAGGAGGTACTGAATAGGATTGGGGAGAAGAGGAGTTTGTGGCACAACTTGACCAGAAGAAGGGATCGGTTGGTAGGACATGTTCTGAGGCATCAAGGGATCACCAATTTAGTATTGGAGGGCAGCGTGGAGGGTAAAAATCGTAGGGGGAGACCAAGAGATGAATACACTAAGCAGATTCAGAAGGATGTAGGTTGCAGTAGGTACTGGGAGATGAAGAAGCTTGCACAGGATAGAGTAGCATGGAGAGCTGCATCAAACCAGTCTCAGGACTGAAGACCACAACAACAACAACAACATAGTCAGAACAAGACAGCATGCTAAAATGACAGAACAACCGATCAAAATGTTCCACAGGCGAATGTGCAAGAGGTTGCTGATCCGATTATGTTACTGTTAGCCTGTATTAAACGGATGTCAACGGAATTAAAAACGGAACTATGAACAGAATCGCAGAACAACCAAACAGCTCTACAAACAGAATTGCAGAACAGCCAAACAGCTAAGGACTGAATTGCTGAATAGATATACAGCGTGAAAAACATAATTTCTAACACAATTTCAAAACTGTCAGACTGAATTCCAAACCGAATTGTAGGCAACTAAAACTGCATTGCTAAATAAAGTAGTAGAGTGGAAACTGTACTCAACAGTGCAGTTCAACCAATTTCTGATAGAGAAACGAGTTTAGCCAGTGAATGGCGTCAGTTCCGAGATCAACATAAGACACATTTAACATCTTAAAATCATAATTTGAAAATGTGACATTAGTCCAAGATGATCTGTCGAATATTGTTGCTGATTTGTCGCAAGCTGTAGATAATGTGACTCAGGTTCGGAGCGACATTATAAAAGCGAAACTAAGGCAACACACGGAACAATTTACAGACTTTTCCAGTAGCGGTTAGGTGAGCAAGACACATAGCAGACTAAAAATGTTGAACAAAAGGTTCGTCTGTGGTAAAGGATGTCATGTCTGAAAGAGATTGAACCAATCAGGAATTTGCTACAAGTCTGCAAAAAATTAGCAAGCAAGTCGAATATGTGCGCAAGCATGTAAATTATTAACGTTCCGCTTGCCAGGATAATTATTCAGTTGTTCACGGACAGTGAGTATGTGAACGAAAGATCTGGTCCACACACAACCCATCAAGCTTTTAGAACAAACTTAACGACAATGACAAATCATGTTAGTGAATACGCGTTGTTACATATGGAGGAGAAAGAAGTACAGACAGTTTCCATCTTATAATCTGGCAAAGAAGACTGTACATGCAATTGCTTTTTTTTTTTTTTTTTTTTTTTGATCATTTAAAGGAGTTTTACCGAGAGTATGGACGGAAAACGAGAAGATTAGTTATGTGATATAGAGACATCTAGACTCAGTCATGTATTGCAGTGACATATTCATTGCAATTCTCAATAATGAAGTCCTCTATGAGGTTTTCTTCTGGTTTCAGTTGTCATCCAAGTTAGGATGACAAGGCAAGTTAGAATCCAGGATAGTCTTTTCCAGTGTTGAGAACTGTAATGAAACGTAGTGAACATTATACAATACTAAACCTGCATCATCACAAGTAAATATGGATGTAGATAAAACTGTAATTATTGTCATGTCAGACATTAACAATGCTCAATTGGACAAAACTGAATACCACTGATGTTTGATCGAAAAGGTTGCAAGAATTTAACAGCGTGTTATTACAACAGTGAACTAGACAAGGTTTCTGCAGGAGTTCGTCATTGTTTTGTGCCTCACTCTACCGCACTCCTGGGGAAGCCATTGTAATCTCACAGTTTAATATAAGCAGTTGTATTAGTGAAATGACTGCTTGACATTGTGCAATGTATGTAGGAATCAAAGACGCTATACTCTTGCTGAGAGGTATGAACAATACTACCATCTCTCATTTATAGATAATTTTCCTTGTTAACTGGAATGTTATTTATTGTGACTACTGTTCTCGTTAAGGTTATCTTGAAATTACTTCAGGTCTATAGATGTATTGTACCAGAAGAAATAAAAGACCTCATCTCAACTCATTAATTCGTGAGACCCCTAATTAATTATTCTCCTACAATTACAGTCTTATAAATATCTAGGAAGCTTCAGATATCTACGTGGACGTGCATTTGGATAGACACTGAAGTCGTGGCGAACAAACCTGCTATCACACGGCTATTCATAACGAACTCAAGAACTCGCAGTTAAATAGCGTTAATAGCGTTCTACCAAGATTTTGCCACTCAACATATTACGCTAACGACGAATTTATTCAACAGTACTTCACCTGAAGCCGAACCGAGCAAACCAAAATCTCGTCCAAACAATATTCGAACACAACATAAAACAACATGAAATACCACAACTAATAAAGTAATTTAACAAAGCAGTAAAGGAGAATCGTTGTTCTAGGACTGAGTACTAAACACAATGACGCAGAAGGAAGACCATCCGCAGCATAGTAAAAAAACCATTATGCAGAGATTTCGAATAAGGCGTGTAGTGTATAAGAAAGACTCTAGGTGTTCGTGGCAGGACAAGACGCACAAGTTATAAAAAGTGGCGTTTGTGCATTTCAAGGATGCTCGTTACAATTTGAAGGATGTGCTTGATAGCGACCTACTACGTTATGCGCATGCAGTTGCGCGTGACATAGATTACAGTGATTTCAAGGCAAGCTGTGGATGGTCGCATAACTTGAAATGCTGCTACAGAGTTGGAGGACGTGAGATAACGATATTCCAAACTAAACTTCAACTTGACGATGCACAGCAACCTGCGGAATCCGCCCAAAAATTTGTAGATGAGGTAAACAAACATATCAAGTCGTTCATTTAGGAATCTGTTCACTACGTCGACCAATTAGGATCCGAACAGGAAATGCATATGAAATGAACACTGGAAATTAGAGTTACGATGAGAATTGAATCAAGATCAACTAACACCAATGTCTCAGCTTGTTTGTATACAAGTACGCTGACTGTTAATCTGGATGATAAATTACCTGGAAAATTATTCATTCTGGTGCGAGAAGTTAGAAGTGCTCTGTCCCCTACAATTCTCTCTCCCGAGCAGTAGGCCATATTTAGGTCACAGCAAGCAAGAGTGGATACCTAGCTGGGAGTCGTACACTGTTTGTAACTCCCAAGGAGTTCGCCTTTGATCTCGATGGCGTGAACCCTTGTGATCATTGTGGCGTGCCGCTGTTCATTCGGTGTTTACGGTCTAAGTTAATGGTTTGTTCTGAACATTTCTTGAGTATCGACGATGCCCAGTCTGTGAAGTATAAAACATACATCCCGTAGAATATTGATCTCTGTACCTCCAGGACACTCCTCCTTATGCACAGGGTGAGTCACTGGCAACTACCATTTTCATGTCGTAATTGTTAACACAACATTTTCAAATGAGCCTTACTAAAGATTGAACTAGCAACTTCACACTCATTGGGTTCCTTGTAAGGATTTAGAAACCCGCAAATTGTGTAAATGTAAGATATTACATTGATATCTGACCCTGTCTTCTTTGTCAGGTTATATACTCTACAGGGTGTTTCTGTAAGAGCGTGCAAACATGTAACGGCACGGCACGGCACAAAGAGAATGCTCTAATGAACAATTTGAGATAGGTAATATGCGGTCGGAAAAGCCGGTTTAAGGAGATATGGAAGTTAAAGTTGACTACCGCTTTGTCTAGCACTACTGTCTTCCAGCTTATTTAGAATTAACGTGGGTACAATCTTACACTTACTTTGCTGTTTACTTACATGTACATTCTTTATTTCTTGCAAGGAAACAAGGATTACGAGGCTGATTACGAGGAAGTCATGAGGCAGATTTTGTTTACTTTATTTGTCCTTGCGATGGCTCTGTTTCATCTTATTTACATTGTCCCATGACAGAACTTGCTATGAATCAACGTCGTATCCATTCATTACTTGGTGCTATTAAGAAATGCACAGCACAGTACGATGGAGCAGTGTCTGTACTGTATCGCAGAACTCACAGACATGTACCTGGTGTATTGGGAAGTACGTTGCAATGCACTCGCCTCAGAAAGGTTTACACGGAACGATTTTCTTACAGGCATCATCGGTCACGAGGAGTATTTATTCCTCTCGATCGGCGAATTCGAGGGACCTGATTACTTGAGGACCATCACATACCCGATTTTGAAGAGCAGGTACTGGAGCCTGACCTAAATCCCCTTGATTATTTCCTATGGAGATATCTAAACTCACTTGTGTATGAGACCACAGTGGATACGGAGATGGTATTAGTTGCCAGGATTGTAGCTGTCTGTGACGTAATTCGAAACACACCAGGGATATTTGTCAGGAAGGGTCAGAATCTTGTTCACCTATGTCATGCTTCCATTGAGGCTGTAGGCCGTCAGTTTCAGCAGATTTTTTAAGACATGGCACAAATGATACGTTCATTATGTGAATGATGGTATTTGCAGTTAACTGTAACTAATGTAAATAAAAAAGTACATAGTAATGTGAGTTTATTCCTATTACCTACTTAAGCTGGTTTATCCGATACCAAGTTCCCTACCTCAAATTGTTTAGTGGAGCATCCTCTGTGTCCTGTTAAATTTTTGTACGGTCTTACGGAAACACCCTGTATGTTAGTTGTAAGTTACAAAATGCTTATCGTAAGAAAAACATTATAAAAATCTAAAATGCTGGTTGTGTATAGGAGAGCGCTTGGAGGACCTAATCATGTGAGGATAAATAAATCAATTAGTAAATACATAAAAATATGCCGCCTCTACATCATATGACACTATTATTTACCCGTTTTTGCGACTGCGTCTTGCCAAGATAACGTAACGCACAGCATCTGGCGTGTTGGTATCAGCTACCACCACCTCTGGTTTTCATAGGCGGCTCTTTGGAAAGCGGCCGTTACGTGCCTCACGTGTTAACCCATTACTGGCCAAAACTCTATCGGGTCATTTTTTTGCGAACTTTTATACGCAAATACGTTACTTTGAGTGATTAATTGAATAAAAAGTTGTTTTGAAAATTTTCAGTTTATTAGAACAAAAACTACATATCGTCCCATTTTTGGGTCATTGGCCAAATGCGCTATCCAAATTCACAACCTTAGTCTCCATGCATAATATTGTAAGAAAAAACACAAACAATGAATAAAGAATGTTTTAATATTATTGAATATCTATTCAGTATGAAATGAAGCAAAACACTTGTCGTGTACACCAACATTGCTCCTATCACAAATTTTTGTTGTTTTTGTCTTGCAGTAAGCACATCTCTTCTGTTTTTCACTTGGCACGATGAAATGATTTCCTGGATCTAGTCATACATCTGTGCTCACCCGTCCCCCCATCAATTTGCTTCCTTGTGGTCCTCTGCGTTTTGGTACTGATTCTGTTTTCATGATAGGTAAAACATCACTATTCTCCGTCTGACATCCAAAAGTGAGAGCTTCTCATTATAGTAAGCAATTTGGTATGCACGCCATGTGTTTACTACGCAGATATCTATAATCTGTGTGAATAATGGTCACCACCAATTCTTTGACCTTATTCTCGTCCTATAAAGTGATATCTGCTTGTCCAGTAGATCTACGCCACTCATATGGGCATTGTGTTCTTCAATGAGATGTGGCATTGTAACAGATATTTCCTTTTTCTTTGCCTGTGAGTATCTTTTAGTTGAACTCAGAGGAGTAATAGTACTGTAATTTGTCGCTACACATACTGGTTTGTTGTCACTCCATTTCACAACCAGAATTTCGTTCTCTTTGTCAAACATGTAGTCATAGAATCCTCGTTCCTTTTCTTTTTCCGTTCTTTTCGAGTCAATCAAAGGACATGCATTAGCTCAGATCTCTCTTATTGTTCCTATAGCTTTCATTTTACTCTTTCCGTGTGTTATCAGTGTATCAAAACTGGTGAAAAAGTTATCAAAGAAAAGCTTATAATTCGGATACTCTGATTCTGGAATCATGCCGGTTAGTTCATTTACTACCCTTGGACCTAAAGGCTCCTGTTTGTTGTTAGTCTTGCCACAGTATGGCAAAAAATTATAAAGAAAGCCATTGGAACTTGCAAGACACCAATTTTTATATCCAAACTTGATAGGCTTTTTCCTCAGAAACATTTTAGCTGAATGTTTGCCATAATAACGTACCATCATTTCATCAATTGAGAGTTCTGAATGAAATACGCCAAATTTACCAAATTCCCTTTTCAGCATTTCAAAGTACAACCTCAGTTTGTACATCTTGTCGTTTCTGTCTATTTTGGAGTTGTAATTCAGATGAATGAATCTCTTTATTTCCCGAAACCTATTTCTTGACATGGAGTGGAAGACTAAAGGAACACCGACATCAGGAGCCTGTTCCCAGTACATATTCTCACGGGGAAGCTTATGATAACCACTCAGAAGTAGTATGCCAATAAATGATTTTAGTTCTTCTTTGGTTAGCAGAAAATTTATTTTGTTATGTTGTCAAGCACAGATTTTGCTTTCTTCAATAATAGTATCCATTAGTTTCTCAGAAAAAAAATCCTCAAACACCTGGGACACTGTCTTATTTGCTAGACATTCCGCAACATAATGTTCGTTGCTCTTCCCTGGTTCACTAGTGTTTGTGTACGTTGGTTGACATTTATACCACTTACATTTATATTTTTTGTAGATAACATACCACTTTCTGCTCCATCTCCTAACGCTTTCCTTCTTTTGGCTTCTGGAGGTTCAACTGTAGCATTAGCTTCATCTCTGCTGGTTATGAGCTACATCTTGTACAACAGACTCATTGTTCAGTACATTTTCGTCAATGTCTTCTTCATTTGCTATTACACCTGCATCAGGTTGAATAATCGCCAATTCTACATCATCATCTTCATCATAACTCTCTTGATGGTTCTCTAGTTCTGCTAGAATTTCTTCAAGTGTAAGTCCACGCGGCATATGAAAAAAAGCAGATATAAAGAACGTAAAATGCAATTCTTCTCTGTATAATACGTGTATACAAGAATAGGCCACATCAACAATAAATGATAGTGTAACATGCCATTGTCCCGTTATTGGGATGCATAAAATATATCGATATTGCACTTCCTTGAAAAAATCTGAAGTATACGTAATCTTACACGGACATCCATATGTTCATAACAAACACGCCCAGACAACTAAAACACAGCTCATTGTCGTCCGGGAAATACCAGCAGACATACAGTGCTGCTAAGTGCGAGAGCAAAAAATCGGCTAGTTTATGATTTTCTGGCGTGAAGTACTTAGAAAAAAGTTTTTTATTTTACATTTACAGGCATTATAGCAGTTAGTTGAACCTACAGGTGCAACAATAAAGGCTAAAAGCTCCATTGCTTACGTAGAAATAAGTAAAATATACGCGTCCCAAAAAAGGGACAATGGCCAGTAATGGGTTAAGGTCGGAGGCTGTGCATTGTCTTCCAGCTCTCCGTGATGTTGCGTCTCAACAACACGGCCCAAGAGCGCACGTTTCCTATGTTTTTTTCCTACCTCGATACAGAAATTTTCCAGCCGTTACCCTGTCGAACAAATTCTCCGCATCCTTCACCCACTGAATACATCTGGACATGGATGGCCAAGGAACTCTCTCTCCTCCACACAAAAACCTCTTCGGTGGCTGAACTCATCACGACCTCTTGTCACTCGGGCACAGTATGACTCACTGCCCACATGGATTGGAATAACTGTGTCTGCGAGGGTGGGAGTTCGTTGTTCTGAATTTCGCAACCTGTGTTCCCGCAAACCGCCGAAAAATTTAATCACATATCTCTCCATTGTACTGAACGTGCAGAATAATTAGAATACCGTTATTCACTATGTTTTTCGTGTTGTAGTCTTTTTTTATTAATGATTAGCCGTCTTTACCATGAGACTGTCCAATGTGCGAGACTTTACTTGAGCTAGTGTAAACGCAAAACTATCTACCTTATGGGTACCCAACTATCTGTGATTGATGTTCAGACTGTGTGCTGCAGGATTTCCGTTCTTGGTAGTGTTTGACTTGCTGTTAGGCACCGGTAATGGTATGGCGATCTCGAGTTGAAACACAAGCATCAGTGTAAATTACAGTTGCACACCGTCAACGTGGTTCTCGACGACGTGAGCAGGTCTTATTTACTCATAAAGCTGTTTTATCAAAGCAACAGCAGTATTGCTGCTGCCTTTTACGTGTATCAACGCATTACAGGAGTATGTAAAATCCTCTTTCCGCTCTGGGGTTCTTGAACGTGATTCAGAAGTTCGGAGTAACACAATTTGGGAGCCGCTCCTGCGAGAAAGTGACGATCAGTTGCGTCAAAAATTGTTGAAGAAGTTACCGTTTCCATGGCAGAGAATGATGGACGAAATGTGCGACCTTCAAGCAGTGCATCAGGAGTGTCACGACAGCTGAACAGTCCATAGTTCACTGCTGTTTATGGCAGCAGTAGAGCAATTTCTAAGGCAGTTCAAGGCTGTTGTAGATGAAGATGGTCGTTACACGGAGCAACGTTTGTAGCTTGGGACATAAACATTGTGTGCAGTTAACCAATGTTACTCTCCGATGTGGAAGTTAAAATGTGCTTCTTTCAACGACTTGTTCGTTACTTCTGCTCCGCATGTAGTTACAAATGTTTCCAGAATGTTTCATTCTCCTGTGATCATTCGTCTGTCACGGGAGCCCTCTCACGTAGCTTAAGTTTAATTTATAACCACCGTGCATGTAGGAGCCAGCGGCCTTGCCTCAGTGGTAACACTGGTTTCCATCATATCAACGAAGTTAAGCACTGTCGGGCTTGGCTAGTACCTCGGTGGGTGACCGTCCCAGTCTGCCGAGCGCCGTTGCTGCGAGGGGTGCACTCAGTCCTTGTGAGGCCAATTGAGGAGCTCTTCACTGAGAAGTAGAGGCTCCGGTCACGAAAGCTGACATCCGCCAGGAGATCTGTGTGCTGACCACATGTTCCTCCATCTCCGCATCCAGTGAAGCCTATCGGCCGAGGATGACACGGCGGTAGGCCGGTACCAATAAGCCTTCCGAGGCCTGTTTGGACGGACACTTTGTGTATTTAGGATCTCACACCTCTACACGTTTACCTTACCACAGGTATTCGAAACGGATTTTGGTCCGAAACATGCCTAGTGTGAGAAACAAAAGTTTACAGCATCACCTTGTTCCTCCATCTCCGCATCCAATGAAACCTGTAGGCTGAGGATGACACGGTGGTCGGTCGGCGGCAGTGATCTTAGCGAGGCCTATCTGGATGGCGAGTTTGTGTATGTAGGATCTCGCACCTTTATTTTACCACCGCTGTTCGAAACGGACTTTGATGCAAAACATGCCAAGTGTGAGGAACAAAAACTTACAGCATGGCCACAGGTGTCTCATGATGCTTTCATATTAAAAATGTAAAATCCCTTGCCTTCTACTCGTAAATCCATTGCTCGTGCTGTCAGGTGTTATGGAAGGTGAAACACTCCTGATTCCTTAGGATATTACTGATCAGCGAGTAGCAGCCTAACAAATTACACTGATCATGTCCTAGGGATAGGGTGCTGGTCTGCTAATACCGCTGTGGGAGTTGTTTCGTATCAGTGTTAAGGCTACTGAACAACGTATTAAAACAATCAATAACGTTCTATTGTAACAACAATAAATACGATGATTAACCGCCATTTTCTACGGATCTGAACACAAGCGACTCCTTTTTTCAGGACTATATTAAAGAAAAGGTGTACAGCAATAACCCCAAAACCATCGCTGAGCTGAAAACATCCATTCAGGAGGCCATGGACAGCATCGATGTTCCGACACTTCAATGGGTCATCAATAATTTCGATCGTTTGCCCCACATCATCACCAATGGTGCTAGGCATATCGAACTTGTCATAACCTGAATCGGAAAGCTGTAGTCACGTTTACATCATGAATAACGTGTCTGGACGCCGTAGTTTGTAACTAATTGACGTTTTTTCCCATGCAGTTTAATAATTGTCACCATCTACTTGAATAAACACGCCAAAATAAAGTCTGTTATGATGACTGGTAAATTGCTGATGGTCAACCGGAGGACACTCTCAATCGACAATTCCTGTTACAGACGGCCTTCCGACATTACACCACGTCTCGTTCGCTTTGAGCTCAATTAGCTACTTGCGCCCCCGCACACTGCCAGCACTTCTATTAATAACAATTGCTGTATCTCTCTGCCGCTACTGGCGCTCGACTGTCGATATGTAGCCTACCTCAGGCTGTCAGATAAAACTATCTTCACGTAAGGGGCTGTGGCCCCTTTGCAGAGGGCATCATCAGATTTTTTGCCGCAGAGTCAGCGACGTCAGGATGGTAGCGCAGAGAGGGAAAGCCACGGGGACAGTGGAGAAACAGAGCGAATCCATCTCTTGTTCAGCTGCGCACACCGAAGCGGATCACGACCGCAACTCCGATACTGTAGCAGCCGGAAAATTCCAACAACAGCCTCGGGACAATAGGTGTCCTCCATCAGAGGCAGCGCTGTGTAAGAGGCGGGACTGGGGGGGGGATTCCCCCCTGTGTGGCGTTCTACAGCAAGACACTGTGCACGTCACGTGACCCACACGTGACTGCAAGGCGCTGGTAGGCCGAAGGGGGGGGGGAGGGGGAGGGGGGCAGGATCGGCGCGTGCCGGCAAGCCTGCGGGCAGACGACAGGCAATTGTCCGGGACGTGCGCAACCCGACACCAGCGAAAGAGGGCAGGGGGAGGGGAGACTCGCGCAGGGTGAAGTTTACACCGACTGCGCCTCTGGCGGTAGCGTTCACACTCGCATACGCTGTCTACAAGCACCGGCTCGCATTTACCATCGATTTAACAGACTGGGGGTTGCAGACGCGTGGTTCTCGCCTCGGCAGTGTTCTGTTACGGTTTCAATTTCCGAAGTACGTAATTACATTAGGCCTAGAGCCGACGAATGTTTGACTGGTGATGTAACATTACATCAACACCTACATGTACGTGATTACTCTGCAATTCACACTTAATGACTTGGTACAGGGTTCATCGAACCATTTACATACTACTTCTCTACCATTCCGCTCTCGAATGGCGCGTGGGAAAAAAGAACACCTAAATCTTTCCGTTCGAGCTCTGATTTCTATTATTTTATTATGATGATCATTTCTCCCTACGTAGGTGGGGGGTAAACAAAATATTTTCGCATTCGGAAGAGAAAGTTGGTGATTGAAATTTGGTAAATAGATCTCGACGCAAAGAAGACCGCCTTTGTTTCAGTGACTGCCACCCCAGCTCGCGTATCATATCAGTGACACTCTCACCCCTATTGCGCGATAACACGAAACGAGCTGCCCTTCTTTGCACTTTTTCGTTGTCCTCTGTCAATCCTACCTGGTAAGGATCCCATACCGCGCAGCAGTATTCCAGCAGAGGACGGACAAATGTAATGTAGGCTGTCTCTTTAGTGGATTCCTCCCATCGTCTAAGTGTTCTGCCAACAAAGCGCAGTCTTTGTTTCGCCTTCCCCACAATGTTATCTGCTTGGTTTATCCAATTTAAGTTCCTGGTAATTGTAATTCCTAGGTATTTAGTCGAATTGTCACCCCTTAGATTTGTGCGATTTATCGTATACCCAGAATTTATCAGATTTCTTTTGGTGCCCATGTCGATGACTTCGCACTTTTCTTTGTTTAGTGCCAATTGGCACTTTTCACACCATACAGAGATTCTCTCTAGATCATTTTGTAAATGGAATTGATCGTCTGATGATTTTACTAGACGGTAAATTACATCGTCATCTGCAAACAATCTAAGGGGTCTGCTCACATTATCACCTGCATCATTTATGTAAATCAGGAACCGTTGAGGGCCTATGACACTACCTCGCGGAACCCCAGATATCACTTATGTTCTTCTGGACGATTTACCGTATATCACTACGAAGTGTGACTTCTCTGAGAGGAAATTACGAATCCAGTCACACAACTGAGACGATACTCCATATGCACGCAATCTGATTAATAGTCGCTTGTGAGGAACGGTATCAAAAGCCTTCTGGAAATCTAGGAATATGGAATCGATCTGACATCCCTTGTCGACAGCACTCATTACTTCATGGGAATAAAGAGCTAGCTGTGTTGAACAAGAACGATATTTTCTGAATCCCTGTTGGTTATGTATAAATAAGTAATTTTCTTCAAGGCGATTCATAATTAATTGTACTTGCTTACGTCTGTGCCAGCTTTAGCATATGTTCGTAAATTGTTTCATACAGTAACAACTTAACCGAACATGCCAAAATATCTGAAACAGAAAGAGATGATTTTATCGGACTGATGAAGTTTGTCTTATAGTACAGCTCTTTTAAATTTTAGAAAACGTGAAGTAACTTGGCCGTATTGAATTTTACGCACTTACGTTTTACACATTTAAGTTTTACGTACAACAAAATGGATTGGCGATGGGTTGTGCCTTAGCTATGCCGGTGTCAGATATCTTTTTGAACGCATATGAAACAGTTTTGTTTTTTAAAAGAAAAATACGTACGGTATCTGAAAGATCGAGGAGGAAATGAATGTATTGGCAAGTGAGCTTAACAAGATTCGTAACAATATAGTATTTACAGTTGTACAAGAGGGTTTTTAGATTATCTTGATCTGATCGTCGAGAACAAGAGTAGCAAGCTAGAGATTGGTATATATAGGAAACACACGTTTACAGGAGCAATAATTAATAAGACTTCAAGCCACCAAATAAATATAAAACAGCATTCTTTAGAAACGCAGTGCGTAAGGCTGAAACGATCCCGTTAAGCTCTAAGAAGAAATGAAAAGCCTTAGACAAATATTGGTAGAAAATGGTTTAGAAGTGGGTTTAAAAGCTCGGGTGTTGCAACGTATGACAGGAAAAAAAAAAAGAGATTAATCGATTGAATTAGAGGATGGAGCCATATTGGGAAATTATCTCATATAAACCTGCGATTTTATACAATAACAAAAAAGGGATTGAAATTGCACTCCGGAAGGACAACAAACTGGAGGTGAGGCTGAAGATTAAGATTATCACGGGTGAGAAATGGGGAAGGAAAGTAAGGGGTTTACAAAATAAAGCGTCAGGATTGTGAGATGAAGTATGTGGATCAGAAGAAAGGAATTTTTAAAATAAATTTTAAAGAACATAATAATGAAAGGAATGGTCCATTGGAGGTAGCAAAGCACCTTAAGAATGAGCAGCAATTGTTAGGTAGTATCACAGACATTAAGAATGTAGTGTGTTTAGAACAAGAGTTTGCTGTCAAATTTAGAGTAAATAGAGATTTTGTTTTGTGCTTTAAGAGAGGAATGTTTCAGATGTTAAATGAAATGGCAGAAGTGTCAAATTAGCATTTCTGTGCCCACTTTGATGTTCTAGTGAGAAGCATCCACGAACCTAATTTGCTTAGTAGTCGCTAAGTTTGAATGTTTCTTGTTGTTTATTGTCAGTGTGATGCTAACGTTGCAACAAAGGTTTTAGAATTTACTACGACGTGACACACAAACAGTCAAAGATTTTACTTTCTCCAGCAGCATCGTTGGAGGCGATGGTATATATGTAACATGATGATTGGTAGGTTGTTTGAAGGGTAAAGGGACTAAACTACATGGTCACCAGTCCTCAAAGCATGATACTGCAATCTTTCGTAGGTAAGGTCAGTTGACGATAGCTATGAAAGTCACCTTTATGTGTGTCTTAAGCGCAACACGAGATATACAAAGAAGTGTCTTACATCAGAATGAGATTTTCACTCTGCAGCGGAGTGTGCGCGGATATGAAACTTCCTGGAAGATTAAAACTGTGTGCCGGACCGAGACTCGAACTCGGGACCTTTGCCTTTCGCGGGCAAGTGCTCTACCAACTGAGCTACCAAAGCACGACTCACGCTCCGTCCTCACAACCTTACTTCTGCCAGTACCTCGTCTCCTACCTCGAGTTCGAGTCTCGGTCCGGCACACAGTTTTAATCTGCCAGGAAGTTTCGAGTGTCTTACATGTTTGCTGTTTGCTTTTCATTTTCGCCTGTGCCTAGCGGCATATTAACTTTAAGATGTGTAATAGTGTCGGCAAATATAGACAGATTTACCGTATGTGTGTGTTAGGATGTGAAGTAACGCGAAGCAATGGTTTGTGTTTCCGTGCCTTATAGAACCTGATAATGAGATAATGTAGTCCCGAAACATACTGTGTTAAATAAATCATACACTGAAACTTCCTGGCAGATTAAAACTATATGCCGGACCCAGACTCTAACTCGAGACCTTTGCCTTTCGCGGGCAAGTGCTCCATCAGGCTGTGACTAAGTCATGTCTCTGCAATATCCTTTCTTCCAGGAGTGCTAGTTCTGCAAGGTACCCAGGAGATCTTCCATGAAGTTTGGAAGGTAGGCGACGAGATACTGGCGGTATTGAAACTGTGAGGAAGGGTAGTGAATCGTGCTTGGGTAGCTCAGCTGGTAGAGCACTTGCCCGCGAAAGGCAAAGGTCCCGAAGTCGAGTCCCGGTCCGGCACACAGTTTCAGTCTGCCAGTAAGTTTCACAACAGGGCACACTCCACTGCAGAATGAAAACTTCATTCTGAAATCACACATTTTCGGCGGCTGGTGCGTGATAATATCAGTACTGATTGTTAAATTAACGCTCCTCCGCCCTTCTCTGTAAAACCGTGGCTTTCAGTCATAGCCGGACAAATATTTTCCCATTATTAAATTAAAAGCAGTTCCCTTCCTTGGGGCTGACCAATGTTTCTGAACTAATTAAACCAAAATAACCTAAGGACATAACACACATCCATACCCGAGGCAGGATTCGAACCTGCGACCGTAGCGGTCGCTCGGTTCCAGACTGTAGCGCCTAGCCTTTGTAAGGCTGAAAGGTCGCTGAATCAATGACCCCTTTCTCTCTCTCTCTCTGCCTTTCCCTCTCACTTTCCTTGTTTGACTTGCCCCTCACTTACACCCAATGTGCCGAATTACATTTTGTATATTTTCAATTAAAAACATACACACACACACACACACACACACACGAACAAACGAACTAAGGACAATGATTTTTGTCTGGGACGATGAAATACATTATGTGAAAAATAAACTAAAAATCTTTCCAATGTCACCTCCACTCCATGTCCTGACCCAGGGATGTACAGCAATTTCCTGAACCGGTAATCCTCTCGCAATTAATTCCAATTGGGAACTTCTTAGTCCTAGTACCTACTTGCCTAGTAATGCACCGACTCTCTATAACTTTAGTATGGGCCTGATCGCAAAGCGATCGTTCTACATCTTTCAGTAGACAATGGTTCAAATGGCTCTGAGCACTATGCGACTGAACTTCTGAGGTCATCAGTCGCCTAGAACTTAGAACTAATTAAACCAAAATAACCTAAGGACATAACACACATCCATACCCGAGGCAGGATTCGAACCTGCGACCGTAGCGGTCGCTCGGTTCCAGACTGTAGGGCCTAGAACCGCACGGCCACTCCGGCTGGCCTTTCAGTAGAGATGAGGACAAACAAGTATTGTTCTCCTGACGTGGGATGAAAAGAGGTCCCAGAAAAGGCAGAAGCAATCGAAACTTCTAATTATAAAAACAATCTTAAATGGCGAGAAACTGGAATATGTGCAAGGCTTTAAGTATCTAGGACGGTTAATGGAAAGCAGTTGTGGTTTTGCATGGACGTGAAACTGAATAGCAAAGCCAAAAGTAGCCATTGTCTAAGAAGCAGAGAATTTTCTGAAGTGGCGTCGGAATGTGATTAAGGACGAGGTTGATGAAGTATTTTGTATAGAGTGATTTTACTCTACGGCGTCTAAACTTGGACCATGAGGAGCAAAGACGCGATGCCGTTTGAAGCTTTCGAAACTTGAGCGAAAAGAGTTGACAGCGCAACGGTCGATGATGAGCTTCAAAGAATGGGATAAAAAGGGGAATTACGGGATATAAATGAACGCAGTGAAATAAATTCTATTGGACATATACAGATTCATCGTGTGATTTATTAAATAAACCTAAACATGGTCCGTAGTAGGCTGTAATGCTATGTTTATTTCAACGGATTAGCTAATTTCGACTAAGTGTCATTGTGAGGCACATTTGTAACATCTGTATTTCATGTCATTTTCAATTCATTCTAAATCATAAGTAAAACGTTGCAATATTCCGTCATTTTACGAAGGGATCAGCACTACAGTGACACCTTTTAAGATAGTATTCTGAACTTTGCTCTTTGTACAACATGGTAATAAAATTCGCATAACAGTCTACTACGGACCATGTTTACCCTTATGAAGCATCTGAAGGCTTTGTATCTTCACAAATACAAGATTTTAGTGTCTTTTATTGTTCTCTCCAGCTCTAATTTGTTTTGGACGTGATTTGTCGTCAGTAATTATCTGGAAATCTCAGAGACGAGAGAAAATAACGGTTTAATTTCTGTCAAATGTCTTCTGTAAAATAATCTGGTAATTCCGCGTTTGAATTCATACCTATGTTCCACGTTACGCTGTGGTATGCCTTCACCGCTTCGGCCCTGTAGGACGATGCGTGACCCTTCATGGCTTACGTTTCTTTCTTCTGCTCCCAATACCTCTTTAACCTTTCTCTCACTCTCTTCTTCCAAGACCTTGTTACCCTCGTCTTTTGTCTGCTCCACTGGTTGTTCTCTATCCTTGTTTCATTGGAATATTGGTCGGTGTGTACAAACGTCTTCAAATTTCCTTTGTTTCCAGCATGAGTCCCAATTTTCACCAATCGTTTCTAAGTTAAACAACTAATTCGATTCTTGTTTTTCTTTTTGTCCTATCCGTTCGCGCCAATACTCTTTGCGTCAATCTGTTCGTGTTCAACCTGGTCATACCTCGCCCCTTTCAGTCCGATATCTCCAGATATTGAACTCATCCCACCGTACAGCTCTTCCCTAGATCTTTGTATCTATCTCTCATCACCTCTTTTAAAGTACAGTAATTTTCTCAATATTTTTCTCTCTCCTTTGTCTAGTTGTGCACCATGTCCTCCTAACCCTGGATTTATTGTTTCAGCAACATGTACGACCATATTCTTCGCCACAGCCTTTAAGTATCTGAACTTCGCTTTTGTAGATATAGTTTTTTTTATTGTATGAGCCTCTGGTTGTACAGAAGGCCCACCGCAACCCATCTATCAGTCCCACAGTACCTCTGTGTCTTCATCTTACCTATTCTCCCAAAAATCTCAATTTGTTCACTTTTTGCTCTGTGCTTTCTGCTATTTTACGTTCCCTAACGGTATTGTCAGTCTATGTCTTGGCGTGGACGATAGTCAGTCCAATCCTTCCGGTAATCCTGTTTGTGTAGTCAACTCTTTTCTCTGAGTTTTCTTCCGTTTCTCCTACTACCACTATGTCGTCCGCAAAGTCTAGGCAGTCCACTCGATAACGGCTGTCCTTCTTTCTCCCAACTTTGTCTTTAGTATTCCCATTCCATCGTCTATTGCTCTCCACTTACTTGGTTGTACCATCCGGCATCGAATGGAGGGTTTATGGTTGTTGCCAGATTTATACTCATGCCCCTTCTCCTCCGAATCACATGGGAGATGGGGCCCTTGTGTTGGAAACGATAGAGGGGGAGTTTAAATACCGTCATTTCTTCTGATGAAACATCTTTCTCGTCCGCACTTTGGTTGTTTTCATAGTTACAGATTCTGTACATAAAACAGGGATTAAGGGAAACTATGAAGAGATTTGGGAAAGGAACTGATGTTAAGCGAAAAGAAACAAAAACTTTAAGGTTTGTTGATGACGTTGTAATGCTCTTACAGACGGCAAAGAACTTGGAACGTCATTGAGTTTAAACGAGATCGTAAGGTGAACTTCAATAAAAGAAATATGTAAGTCATGGATTGTAATCAGGTTAAGTTAGGTGATGATGCTAGTGAATGGAGAACCGTAAGTTTTTGCTAGTCTGTATCCTCCTCGCTTCATCCATCATGCGTTATTTTGCTCACAAGGTCTCTTTACTCCGTCCACAACATAGTCCTCCAAGCTGAAGTTATGACTGACAATGTTCTCGTTTCTGTTTATCCGAAATACAGGTTGAACAAAGTACACCGGAAAAGACTTTAGGGAATATGCCACCTGGGGGATAGTAGGTAAACTGATAATGTTATCAACGTCGCCCGCCAACACACAGGGTAGAGGATAGCTACTAGAGCGCCGTCTGTGTCTACCCTTTAATAGTAAATGCTCACAGCCAGGAGGTTCGGCGTGTTGCAAACGAGTGAAGCGAGCAGGCAACCATGCCACACGGACGCATTCGTGCTTTGTACAGCCAACTGAGCGAGTTTGAAGGGGGTCAAATGGGGCCCTCCGAGTGGCCGGATGGTCCTTTCGGAGAATAGCCACACAAGGTATCAGTGGTCTCACAGCCACAGATGAGATTCTGGACATCCACACAGCACAGACGCCCGCCAGTAATGCCAGATCGCACAGCTGCCTCAGCAAAGGTAAGAGGGCTGCTGAGCCCCAACGTGTCAACACTAACAGCTGTGAATCAGTTATTAGCAGTGGGTTTACGGGCAGGCGCACCTCTAGCCCATCGTCCGCTCGCGCCACAGCATCGACGTTCACGGCTCGGCCGGAGCCGTCAAATGATGGAATGGCGCGCCATGCTCTTCAGCCATTAAAGCAGATTCTGCGTGTTCGCAAGTGAATGTCGTTTGCAGGTACGACGTAGACCTGATAGGCGTTGTCTCGTAGAGTGCATTCGTCGAAGCCACACTGACCCACGCCAGGCCTTATGGTCTGGAGTAGGAAAAGCTACAACTCTCGTTCACCTTTGGAGCTTCTAGAGGGGACGCAAACCACCGCTCAGTACATGCATAATGTTGTTAGATCCATTCCTTTGACGTTCTTGCAACAGAGAGGTGCTGGCAACAGGAAGGTGATTTGTTGTTCCAACAGGATAATGCTAGCTCATCCACTGTCCGTGCAACTGAACTTGCTCTGCAAGATTTCCAATAGCTTTCCTGAAGAGCACGATCTGCAGACCGCTCAAGCACATGTGCGATATGGTGGGACGAAAAGTGACATGTACGATTCGTTAACCAACAACTCTTACAGAACTACGTGAACAGGTAGAGCAGGCGTGCCATAACGTATACTAGGACAGTATTCGACATCTGTATGATCTATTGGATGCCAAAGTCAGCACCTGCATTGCCACCCACGTATTACTGTGATTATTTCAGCATGGGTTGACAACCGGTACCTCAGAAACATTGACCTATAAAAGTAGTCATTTCGTGTACTCCGTACGCACTGTTGCAATAATAAACCATGAGTGAATTGGAAACCTCTAAAAGGGTACAGTAAATTTTTCTGGTAGTATATTTCGAACTTCTTCTGATTTAATATTAGTGTCTTCAGAGAACCTTATCACTGGCCCTCTTTCATGAATTTTATGTCTCACTTATGATTCCTTGTTTAACGTTGTAACGTTGCAAGTTGTTCCGACCGAACGTTTGTTTTAGGATAGCTTGCTGTATGTAACTTCGGGGGCTGACATCTAGTGGCCTACCCGGGAGACACAAGTGCATCTGTCACTGTCTGCCGTGGTAACGCTATCCAACGTCTCTTACTGCAAGTGTACATTCACCACCTATTAGAACCTAAATAAGGGATAGCAGTTTTTGTGTATTTGCTTTCAAAATTTTTTTTACACTGCACTTTGTTATGAATAGAAAAGCGGTGTGAAAATGTCAGCTATCTAGCGGGCATATTTTCGGAGATGGAAAAATTTACTTTAAAGTTAGAAAAACTACACTTAAGAAAGGAAATTCACCTGGGAACATTTGTGATTTGTTTTTGGTTGTCAATTGAAATACTCACCTGAAGTATCAGGGTATAGAATCATTTAATTGAAATTTAATTTAAAAATTTCAAATACCTTACAATTTTCATAGTATGAAATCTAGAATAACTTCAGAAATAACTATTAAAATCAGTATTTATTTTATTATGTGTTATGTGAGCCTGTGAGTAAAAGAGAGTGTGTAAGTGGGACATTAGTCAAATTTCAAAATTGCGTTTTACACCGTCTTAAGTAACGTGCAAGAGTTTCACAAGACTGTCGTGGGAAAATGATCCTAGGGGATTTATCCACTTGGCTGATGACGTATGTCTAGGTGTGATTGCTATTGTAATAGAACAGCCAGAAAGTCAGCTGGAGTAAAATCTCTACCTAAAGAATATTTCCAGAATTATTGTCCTTTCGTTTTCGTTTATTAAACATTACTATAATATTTGTATGTCAGAATGACTCAAATGCGCCTGTGTATAAGGATTGATGCAGACCAGTTTTGGCGCGAGTATGATCACGAGCGAGTACTCTGATTGGCAGTCACTATGGTCAGACAATCAGAATAGAGACGGTTCCCGCTCGTTATCTGATAGGTATACTGGGAGTGAGGCTGGAAGAAGGAAGTCGCTCGCTAGCTTTGAAAGCGGATGGTCATGTTACTAGTGCCAGTAAAAATAATGTGTAAGATGAAGAATTACTTAGTGTTTGAGTTATTGGTGAGCTAAGTTGATAGCAGTTGTTGTTGAGCACTGCTTGGCGAAATTTCAGAGGTTTTGACTAAATCTGTTGGACAGATATTTGCGTGTGAAAGATTGGCCTTCATAGAATCTGCGTGGCATGTTTCGGTATTCAACTACTGAGCATTTTTGGCGAGCAGTTTATTTTTTAGAAATCCACAAGCAGGACCTAATGTAATGACTCATATTAGTCGTGAAATTAATGATTGTGAAAACGTTGTTTAATCTGGGTCCGGTTTGGACAGATTTCTGGCTGCTGTGCATGTGAAATGTGTGTATGAATCGTGAATTGGAAGGAAATAGCCATTGGTTTAAATGTGGACTGAATAGTACGTTTCCTTTGGTTATCAAGGACAAAATAAATATTATTGTGTGGAAAATTCGGACATTATTTTTCAGAAACCAATCCATTTTCTTATGCTTGATAAAATTGGATGACAGTATTTCTACAGAACTTTCTTTCGTAACTAGCTTTGCGCAGCCTTAGTAATTGTAGAAATTCGGTGGTGTTTTTTTATCAACGCTGCCTTTATTTCATCTTGTAAGTATCTGTGTTGCCGAGTAAAGCGACATTCAGCAGACGCCGTTCTGAAGTAGGTGAAGTTTAATTTGCAGCCTGCACAGTGACAAAGATGAATAGACATGAGAAATTAAACCCCGACCCGCCGCAATGTCTATTGATATTCATCATAGA
This sequence comes from Schistocerca nitens, assembly GCF_023898315.1. Classification (NCBI taxonomy): domain Eukaryota; kingdom Metazoa; phylum Arthropoda; class Insecta; order Orthoptera; family Acrididae; genus Schistocerca; species Schistocerca nitens. Next base: position 108,912,609 of record NC_064622.1, on the reverse strand, counting down.
CCTCATATCTATTGCCGAAATAACGACTGCACTTCATAACACAGGAAACTGTTATCCTATTGACATTAGCAGACAGGGCAACTGTACGTTTCAGGTCTTACGTGAAATAATACCTTGCAAGCAATGGAAAAGAAACAGTCCAGTCAGTGTGTGAGAAGTTTGTCTTCGTCCGTAATTCCTAAGTCAGCAAATCAGACCAAACACGTACGAAAACAATCGCTGACTGCAGATTGCATCAGGCACAGAAATAAACCTCAGCACGGACAATTTAAGTTGACTACTAGTTACGTGTAAGTGCCCATACGTTAAACAACATAGCTGCGCCACCCTGGAAAGTTCGTTTGTTTGTGTGCTAGTTCGTACCAGCTGTTTGCTAATGAACTGCTGCAAGCACGCTGTCAAGTTTAAGTCGGTCTAACTTGGCTCAGAGTGTAAGTATACATACACAGTGCGATAACGAGGCACCTTGAGCCACTCGTAACGACGGACGAGACGTAGAACCTACTTCTAACTCTTCGGCTTTCAACGTGAACATTCAAGAAGAAACTTAATGCCTCAGTATGTTATCCGTTTTCTTGTTTCAGGTGCGAGGATGTATTCCTGAATAATATTTGCACTGGACAATATCTTCTCAGAATTTCGCAGTAAGTCGTACTGTAAAATATATAGTGGCAATTAGTGAATTTATGAAATCATATACATCAGTATGCATGGTTACATTTGTGCAGGTAGAAAATCCGATGTCAGCCTTACAGGAACAACATATTCTGAACATACAGTCTCCGTGTTCTGTTATTTATGTTGTTTGGCGAATGTTCAAGAAACTACAAAAGATCGAGTAGAGCTCCCGAACCTTTCGGTCGTGTTTGGACCTGTTTCAGGTGAGCGGAATGAGAGATAGATTACTTCCCATGAAATGAAATACGTTACTGAACTTGTCACGCAACGAATCACACAATGAGACAAAATGCCCTCGTGAGTTCCGGGTGTCGGTGCTTGTAGAATGTTAGTGAATTTAATATGTATACGCCTTTTTCCTAATAAACAATTATTCTTTTGATTTTAATACTGACTAGTGAACCCAGCAATGTTTTTCAATTGCTAGATATGTATCGTAATTGGATGTTATTCCTAATCTCCTTCTCGCCCCTTCTCTCTATCCATCACCTCTTTCTCCTCCCTCTCTCCATCCGCCTCTCCTCCCACACTCTATGTTTATTTTGTCCCCCCTCTTTGTCCATCTCCTCTTCCCCTCCGCCCCCCTCTCTGACTTCGAACATTGTAAATTCAGATTCCTTAGTAGTACTCTAGTCTTCTTCTCCTTCTGTACTGGTCAATCCTAGGATTGGTTTGCAACAGCTACAATGGCAGCTTGTCTCCATTCTGTACGTCTTTCAGCTTTTCTCTTCATTTCTTTATAGGTGTTACATCCCACATCTTTCACGATTTGATCCATGTACCTCAGCCGTGGTCTTCCTCTTGGTCTTTTTCCCTCGACATATCCCTCTATGATTGTGTTCAGGAGTCCTTTATGTCTTAATAGATGGCCTGTAAATTGCACTCTTCTTTTAACAATGAAACTCCAGAAGCTTCTATTCTCACCTGCTCTTTCCAGAACCACTTCGTTTGTGACCTTGTCGATCCATTTTATTTTGAGCATGCGTCTATAGCACCACATTTCAAAAGAATTTAGCTTCTGCTGTTCCTCTGTCCCGAGAGTCCATGTTTCACACCCATATCATGCCAAACTCAACACATATGATTTAAAAAATCTTTTCCTGGTTTCAAGGCTGATGCTCTTAGATGTTAATATGTTTTTCTTCTTGTTAAAAGCAGCCTTTGCTTGAGCTATTCTACTTCTCACTTCTGCCTTGCTCCTTCCGTCCCTGGTAATATTACTGCCCAGGTAAGTAAATTTATCAACTTGTTCAAGCAGTTCATTGCCTACATGAACTTGGACTTTCACTTGATCTTCTTTGTCGCATGCAATTCTAGTCATCAGTCGACAAACCATATTATACACAAAGTTCCTGTTTTATTTTAAAACCGACAGCGAGAAATAAACCTTAACATCACAATGCTGTATATGTTGATTTTGTTTAAATTTATACACAAGGAGAGAGTATAAATGCATTGGCTCAATGTATTGGTTTTAAATGCCTTGATATCGCAGTTACATGTGGCTGAGAGGGAGAAAACTAAATCACACGTTTCCACAGTAGATCACGGTACTTATTCCGGCATTCAGTTTTAACAGAAAATCCGTACATTACTGTTTAAGAAAATAAATATCCCTACAGCACTGCGCAAGAATTTGAAGTAACAAATATTTGAAATAAGACGATCAAGAACTTTTGGAGATTTTTCAGTTTTTCCCTGTAGTATGTTTTGTATATGTATATATTGTATCTATTTTTAGAAATATGTAACCTGTGGCCACCCGCATTTTATTAGAGCGATTGTTTGAAAATTTGAAGTAAATGAGTAAAGAACTTTTCGATACTTTTGCTGACAATGTTTCCTCCTTAGATTATACATATACAATACAAGTACTCATGTTTGATGTAAATCGGTCAGGTACTTTTCGGGAGTTTTAGTAAGAATATTAAACAACGCCTGGTCTTTATAAAGTGGTTGGATATATCTACACATATTAAAAATATATAGCCTATTCCATCCAAATGGTTATTAGAGTACTATGTTAAAATATGAAGTAAACTGGTCAGTTATTTCTACCAATGTTTCCCATTTGCATGACGTATACATATTTATATACCATATAAATTAAAAAAAAGCCTACTTTCATACGAATCTTTGTTAGAGTATTGTGTAAAGGCATTAGATAAGAAAAAAATAGTCTAAATGATAAGACTGTAGACTATAGAAGAAAAATGGAACAAACGCCTAGAAAGAATGTAGAGTGACAGGACCTCCTTACAAGCTAGAAAAAATAATTGCAAAGTAAAAACAGATAGATGAAGACCCCGAAACGGTGGGTACCGTAATATACAATTTCGCCTAATGTCTGTAAGCAGAATAAGAAGAAGATCTTAAGTTACTCAGTGAAGAACATTTCGTGAGTTTTGCTAACATTGTTTCTCTTTTATATGACATACATATTTATATAGTACCTACACTGAAAATCATATAGCCCATGCGCATCCATATATTTGTTAGTGTATCACGTAAAAACCTGAAGTAAATCCACCAAGGACTTCCGCAGATTTTGCCCAAAAACCAATCCTCTTTACACAGTATATATATATATATAAATATACATACCACATATTTAAAAAAGTATGTAGTCTGTGTCCGTCTGAATGTTTTTTAGAGTATTGCGTAAAAATTTGAAGAAAATCAGTCTAGAAATTTTCTCTTTATATATATATATATATATATATATATATACCATTATATGATACATAAACGTCTGAACGTTAATTAGATTATTATAATATAAAAATTTTATGTTATTCAGTAAGGATTTTTAGAGAAATTTGCTAATAAACTTCTCAACTTACATGGTATACATGAAATGCTTTACCATACAAAAATGTGTGGCCCATGTCCATGCGAATGTTTATTAGAGTATAATATAAAAATCTGAAGTAAACCGATCAGGAACTTTCCAAGATTTTTGGCAACAACGTTAAACTATGACTTGTCTTTGCATAGTAGTATAGATTAAAAGTAAAACAATGTTTCATTCACTATCATTTTTCTGAAAATATGGGAACAGAGCATAACATTCTATTACGATAGTCTTACAAAATCACTGAAGATTGATATCTGCAGTACATTATCTGTCTACTGACAAGGGAACCTCCCCAACGCACCCCCCTCGGATTTAGTTATAAGTTGGCACAGTGGATAGGCCTTGGAAAACTCAACACTGATCAATCGAGAAAACAGGAAGAAGTGTGTGGAACTATGAAAAAAATAAGGAAAATACACAAACTGAGTAGTTCATGCGCAAGATAGGCAACATCAAGGAGAGTGTGAGCTCAGGGGCGCCGTGGTCCCGTGGTTAGCGTGAGCAGCTGCGAAACGAGAGGTCCTTGGTTCAAATCTTCCCTCAGGTGAAACATGCACTTTTTTTCTTTTTCGCAAAGTTATTATCTGTCCGTTCGTACATTGACGTCTCTGTTCACTGTAATAAGTTTAGAGTCTGTGTTTTGCGACCGCACCGCAAAACCGTGCAATTAGTAGACGAAAGGACGTGCCTCTCCAATGGGAACCGAAAACATTTGATCGCAAGGTCATAGGTCAACCGATGCCTCCACAGGAAAACACGTCTGATATATTCTATACAACACTGGTGGCGGCATGTGCGCCACATGACAGGAGTATGACGTCGACCCACCTAACTTGTACACTTGGCGAATGGGTAAAAAGATTCTTCTACCTTGCCCGATTTAGGTTTTCTTGTGGATGTGATAATCATTCCCAAAAAAGTGATGAAAACATAAGAGTCTGTCACATAAACTGCAACAAATGAATGCAACAGTTTCACAGTCGCACAGTTTTCCCTGTGCTCTGTCAAAACATATGTTTTTAACATTTTCAAATTTTTCCGTTTGTAGACCGTCAAATCCTGCATATGTCCAAGCAAATCTGAACATGTCCTGGAATTTTGGAGAGGGAAGTTAATTATGTGTGAGTGCCTGAACTTTGATAATTGTCTGAAAATAAAAATTTAAACTTTTCGCGCGAGGGAATACTTGATCCAATGACCTCTCGTTACGCAGCTGCTCACGCTAACCACGGGACCACGGCGCTCCTGAGCTTAGACTGTCCTTGATGTTGCCTATCTTGTGCATGGACTACTCAGTTTGTATATTTTGCTTATTTTTTTCATAGTTCCACAAAACTTCTTCCTGTTTTCTCGATTGATCTGTGTTCAGTTTTTCAAGGCCTATCCCCTGTGACAACTTATAACTAAATCTGAGGGGGGTGCGATGGGGAGGTTCCCTTGTGAGTTGACAGTATTGGTCCAAATAAATCCAAATTTCGTTTTCTCTTTTCGACCAGAGACACAAAAACGAAACACCCATTAATGAGATTATTAAAACAAAAAAATCAAACAGAAGGCGAGAACATCTGGACAATAAATATGGTTCCATACGCAAATATTTAATCTCACTCGGTCATGGACGAGCATTCTGCTACAAGACGAAGCGTTAAATCGCATTATCTAATCAAATTTGAAAGAAAAGAACAGAAAACACCTAGCCGTTATCCTCCTGTGATAGCCCACACTACAAGCTATTGTCACAAAATTCGGCCTTTTGAAGAGGCAGGACCTGTAGCTGCTGCGGCCTGCTGGTAATAACAAATCGTCTGTCGAGGTGTGTCGAGTTTCTTTTCGAATGATAATCCGTGCCTCTCGCCAATATCTTCCAGTCCAGTGTCTTGCTGCTCACACCACAAACCAGTCTCTCGCAAAACGTTTTACTTTCCTATCCATTACAGAGTCTCCCGCAGTAGCCTGCACAAACTTTATTCCACCCATGGGAAGGATTGTCCAATGATATTTGTGTAAACGCAGCTCCAACATACACCAGCATATATATTTTTTAAAGGAATCCAGTAGGGCACTTTCCACATCGGGAAAGAGAATCTTGTTGTTCACATGGTTTTATATCTGGATGGCGCCACTCTTCCCCCACAAAAAGGTGAAGAACTTGAACAGTAACTACAACATAGGTTTCTCATGTTAAGAGAGCGAGATCAGTATCTTCTGATCAGGGTGGCTTCCTCATGCTATCTTGAGGGGAATATCGCTAAGAACGTGCCAACAGAAAGATATTTTAACTTTAATAACGACTCGCATAATAATTTAATTTCCGTTGCCCAGAAACACAACTAAACCAAGTCACCACTGTAGAGCGGGATGTAGAGCGAGATAATAAGGACGTGGTGTTGTAGGTGACCGCCGGGTGCCAGCGCGAAAAAGCGGTGTGGCCCACAGATTCTACCTGCCAATAAGCGGTCCTTGGGCGGCCGTCGTTTTATAAATCGCCCCATCCCTAGCGACTCCCTGCCACCCGCAAATGGCTTTCAAGATTGCCTGTTCTGTGGCTCACCCATTTCCTTTTTCTGTGGAGACATAAAATAGAAAAACATACAGCTAGATAGTTAGATAAAAAAAGAAATGAGTTGGGGTCAGTGGCTCAATCCTCATTATCGTTATCATTACCCAAGCTACTTACCAACAGATTTATACAGACTGGTTCAATTACCATACAGATTTCCACAAATCAGTGCAACAAGAGCGAAACATGTAACGTATCTGCCCAACTGCAGGCTGACGTGTTTCAAAACTTGATTAAATTAGGCAGCTGGATAACATAGTGTTTGACTATTACATGTACAAACATTAGTAGATGACTATGGAACAAGGAAATAATAACATTAAATATGCACTAAGTGATCAAAAGTATCCGGACACCACCAAAAAAGTACGTTTTTCACATTCGGTGCATTGTGCTGCCACCTATGCCAGGTACTCCATATCAGCGACCTTAGTAGCCATTAGACATCGTGAGAGAGCAGAATGGGGCGCCCCGCGGATCTCATGGACTTCGATCGTGGTCAGGTGAGTGGGTGTCACTTGTGTCATACGTCTGTAGCGAGATTTCCACATTCCTAAACATCGCTAGGTGTACTGTTTCCGATGTGATAGTGAAGTGGAAACGTGAAGGGACAGGTACAGCACAAAAGTGTACAGGCCGACCTCGTATGTTGACTGAGAGAGTCCGCCGACAGCTGAAGAGAATCATAATGTGTAATAGGCAGACACCTATCCAGAAGATCACACAGTAATTCCAAACTGCATCAGCACCACTGCTAGTACTATGACAGTTACGCGGGCGGTGAGATAACTTTGATTTCATGGTCGAGCGGCTGCTCATAAGCCGCACGTCACGCCGGTAAATGACAAACGACGCCTCGCTTGATGTAGGGAGCTTAAACGTTGGACGACTGAAAAGTGGAAAAAAGTTGTGTGGAATGCTGAATAACTGTACACAATGTGGCCATCCGATGGCAGGGTGTGGGTATGGCGAATGCGCAGTGAACGTCATCTGGAAGCGTGTGTAGTGCCAACAGTAAAATTCGGAGGTGGTGGTGTTATGGTGTGGTCGTGTTTTCCACGGAGGGCGCTTGCACCCCTTGTTGTTTTGCTTGTTTTGCGTGGCACTGCCACAGAAAAAAAAAAAAGCTCTGAGCACTATGGGACTTAACTTGTGAGGTCATCAGTCCCCTAGAACTCAGAACTACTTAAAGCTAACTATCCTAAGGCCATCACACACATCTATGTTAATACACGCATATCACACAGACAGGAATTTCAACATTGACGTACAGGGAAAACAATCAACACGACACGGTATACACGCGGGAGTACCGCAGGGAAGCATTCTAGGGACCCTACTGTATAACCTCTACATAAACGATCTCCCAACCACACACAACACAACGATGGCTATCTACGCGGATGACACAGCCATCCTCGCGCAAGTTTGGAAACCATCTAACATTACGTCACGATTACAGACTGCACACAGAGTGGCTGAGTCTTGGTTGGAGAAATGTCGTGTTAGAGTAAACGTCGACAAATGCGAAGCCGATCTGTTCGCTAGAAGACCGAAGCAACTGCGCAAACACCGATACTGCAGACCAGTAACTCTACATGCACGCCCAATACGTTTCCGTGAGAAAGTCAAATACCTCGGTGTCTGGCTGGACCGGAAATTACTCTGGGGGGACCACATACAACACATGACCAACCGAGCTAGCGCGAGGCTCAAACAGCTCTACCCTATGCTCAACAGGCGTAGCACACTAAACAGAAGGGTGTCGAGGTCCATGTACATGACACTTATTCGACCCCTGATGACGTATGCAGCTCCTGTCTGGGAATACGCTGCGCATACACGCCTGCGCCGTCTGAAACTCATACAAAACAAAGTACTCAAAATCATAAGCAATGCTCCACGATACACACGCATCGCGGACCTTCACCGGGAATACCGACTTGAGACTCTCACGGAGGTAATCCACAAACTCACCACAAGACTATACAGAAACTCCAGACATTCACAGAACCCGTTTATTCTGAATCTGGGGAACTACGACCACAACCATAGATGGAAACGTAAAAGACCAAAAGACATACTTGTAAGGACCTAACATCTATGGCCAAGCATACGCAAACACAACGGTACAAGTGAGCCCCTCTTAATCTGACGCCATTACTGGATATCCAGCTGGCATACACTGCCCAATAACTGGCACCACGCAGGGAAGCCGTACCGTACGCTGCATGCAGACAAGATCCACACATCTCCCACACAGTGAGATGATCTATGGCCAATCTCCCACTACTATATAACGATCTTGATTGTTCCAGGTATATAGCGGCTGCAGCAAACTGGGATACATCGCCATCCCTTGCCACGGTAATGATGCATGATACCCATACTAACAAATCCCACCTTGCATGAACTATCGCAGCTAGCAAGCCACTACTGCTCTTACTACCCATCCAACTTTCGCAGAGGTTTTTATCCCACGGCACAAGCCTTGGCACTTTTTTCCCTCTGCTCTTCAAATCGTTACCCTCACTCGCGTTTCGTCCACTATCTATCACCTGATGGGCCGTGTTAATGCGTAGTCTTGGCCAGACGCACGGATAACATCACAGCCCAGCATCCTGTGATCCACTTACTAGATAACTAACATGTTGACCGAGGTGACAGTAGAACTTTTGATTTGGTCACCACGTTGGTGCGGGCGTGGAAGGGCCGCATCTCTTTTTAAACACACATCCATGCCCGAGGCAGGATTCGAACCTGCGACCATTGCGGTCGCGCGGTTCCAGGCTGTAGCGCCTATAACCGCTCGGCCACTCCGGCCGGCCTGTCACAGCACCGGCCTCCATTGATGTTATAAGCACCTTCTTGCTTCCCACTGTTGAAGGGCAATTCGGGGATGGCGATTGCATCTTTCAACACGATAGAGCACCTGTTCCTAATGGACGGCCTGTGGCAGAGTGGTAACGCGGCAATAACATCGCTGTAATGGACTGGACTGCACAGAGTCCTGACCTGAATCGTACAGAACATCTTTGGGATACTTCGGAATGCCGACTTGGTGCCAGGCCTCACTGACCGACATCGATACCTCTACTCAGTGCAGCACTCCGTGAAGAATTGGGGAATGGGCTGCCATTCCCCAAGAAACCTCCCACCACCTGATTGAACGTATGCCTGCGAGAGGGGAAGCTGTCATCAAGACTAAGGGTGGGCCAACACCATACTGAATTCCAGCATTACCGATGAAGAGCGTCACAGACTTGTAAGTCATTTCCAGCCAGGTGTCCGGATACTTTTGATCACACAGTGCAGGTCCTGGGAAAGAATCGTTTTCTCTGATAAGACGTGTGCACAAATGCAGTCATGCCAGTGTAGCAATTATTGGTAAATAGCATTGCTGACAAGTGTGTCGGTTGTGGCTTTCCAGGTACCCCACCGCCTTCCTCCTCAACGTTGCCCGTTTGACTTTTTATGTGGGGATATTTAAAAAGTTATTCTATATTCCAGCCCTGTTTGTGGTTTTTATGAACTCTGTGAACACATTGTGGATGACTGTCAGCGTTTCGGAAGGAGTCCGGAATTTTTGAACGTGTATGGGCATAAATGAGAAGACATGCTTAAGATGGCCTTCACATGAACTGCGGCCATGTGGAACACTAGTTGTAGTGTGTTCGTCCTTAAGTGGACGTCTACAGTTTGAACACCCAGGGACCATGTTGTAAAGTGTTCATGTACACAGTCGTAATAATCATGTAAGCGATACCATTGGTTTCCGGACCTATGTTTACTAGGAATATTCACTTCTTTCATTGTCCTCAAGAGGTTCCTATATTAATGGAACACAATGCATAATTAATTTTTTTTGACTTGTAGAAAATAAGAATACTCTGAAAATCGCTCGTGTATCAACTAACTAACACCAACACGTAACTTTCCTCTGTCCTTTTCACACAAATAAAAACGAGCAGCATAGAATTTTAAATTGCTTTAGGATTGCTTCTGTCTAATACACCGACCGCAAAAAAAGTCCCAAATCCAAGAACCAGCTGTACGACATGAACTAAAGTTGGTAGTTTGCGTCAATGTTCAAGTGTCTGCTAGCTGAGTTTCTTCAGCAACTCTGTGGCACACTATCACGGGTCGTACACCCCCCCCCCCCCCGACCATTCGTACGGTATACGCTCAACATCCTCTGATGGTACTATTTTGTATGAGTCCCACCGGCTGAGCAACATCCTAGGAGGAGTGATTTGTAAGCAATCTCCTTTGTAGCCTGACTGCATTTCCCAAGCAATCTACCAGTAAGCAAAAATCTGCTACCTGCTTTATCTACTATTGAGCTTCCTTCATGATTCAATCTCATGACCCCACAAAGTGTTACACACAGATATTTCTACGAGTTAGCAGATTCTGATTTCGTTGATACTGCACTCATAGAACATTGCGTTCTCTCATTTTGCAAAGTGAACGATTATACATTCCTGAACTATTAAAGCAAGTTGCCACTGTTTTCACCATTTTGAAATATTATCAGTATCTGAATGAATATTTATGTACATTTCTCGACGGTACTGAATCATTTGGGAAGTGTCTGAGATTACTATTAATGTCGTCAGCAAGGGCATTACAATAGGATACAAACAACTAAGTTCCCAGCATACGAGGTCTATCCGGAAAGTAAGGAACGATAGATCGCGAAATGGAAATCACAGTGAAAATCTAAACTGTTTTTTTGAAACGGTTAGCTGCAACTTCTAGCTACTTATCTCCATGGTCGCCGATCCGACTTAGACGATTGTCGTAGCGTTGTACCAACTTTCTAATACCCTCGTTATACAAGGCAGCCGCCAGTTCTTTCCGCCAATTCTCTCCGCTGGCCTACAGCTCGTTGTCTGTACCAAAATGTCTTCATAGCCAGCGGTTCATGTGAGCAGAGATGAAACTCAGAGGGAGACAATTACGGGCAGTATTGTGGGTAATCAAATATTTCCAATTGAAAACGATGCAGGAGCATCTTCATTGCCCCTGCAGAACGCGGCTGAGAACTGTCTTGAAGAAGAAAACGCACGGCAGTTATGTAATGTTGACTGCATAGCTTCAGGCGAAACGTCTCACCAGGCCCTCGTCCTTGGCGGGAGACACTGTTGTTCTATGTATCTTCATGTGCTACCTTTGTGCTCAGAACTAAAAAGAACGACGTAGCGCGATCGAAGGGCATAGTAGAGGCACTGCCCAACACTCCTGTGCAAAACTTCATCGGATTTTCACTGTGGTTTCTATTTCGCTACCGATCGTTCACTTTCCGAATAACCCTCTTAATTCCCTGGGGAACATCCGAACCTACATGTACAACTGTCAGTGACTGTTTCAAGATGCCACTGAACTTCTTTTTTGCCATTGACATTTGCGCTGAACATCCACTATCAAAGTGCAGGTTCTCCACGAACAGAAAACGAAAGGAATGGGTTGTTCCTAACAAATGGACTATAGTTGTGTACCCGGATTAAACTTTAGTAACTATTAAGTAGTGATGGTGACTGTAATGGACAAGGGTAAGAAATCACGCAGATTTATTGGTTGCGAATCCAATGATTGCTCAGAACAAGTGAGGATCGAATACTGATCATGGGAAAATGAGTGAATATACACATACCAATGTGATAATTGTAGACCTTCAGAGGAAAAGATCTGGAAAATTTCTTATAATATAGACTGAACGAACAGAAAGTCGTGTTAACTGACTGCTAATCGTGAAATAGAATCGTTAGTGATGAGTGCATCGGAATGATAGTGCATGAAGAGAAATAGAAAGCGAAGGAGTACAATCATGGCTGGAAGGTCACCTCTCAGCGACTGACTGATCAATCTGAACCAACGCAACTATCATTCAATAGGGGAAAGAAGTGTAAAGTGGCCAGGATGGCAACAGTGGCCACTGCTTATTCGATGTCTTCAACAGTGCTGCTTCCTACAGAGAAGTGGCCACGCTAGCTGTAATCGAAACCTGTGAGTTAACGAACATTTAACTCTCATTTAAGTATATGTCGAAAGAATCAACCTTTAGGAATTCTGAAACTAATCCTGTCGTCCAGGACTGCGTGCCACGAAAGTCGTGGATTCACTACGAGATGGGAAAATTCACAGGCGTCAAAATGGTTCAAGTGGCTCTGAGCACTATGGGACTCAACTGCTGAGGTCATAAGTCCCCTAGAACTTAGAAATACTTAAACCTAACTAACCTAAGGACAACACACACATCCATGCCCGAGGCAGGATTCGAACCTGCGACCGTAGCGGTCGCGCGGTTCCAGACTGTAGCGCCAGAACCGCTCGGCCACCAGCGGCCGGCTCACAGGCGTCTGTTGTCTATTGAGGCCTAAGCGGTGTAGTGTGCGAGTGAGACAGACGAGAACCTACGTCATAGGTAAGCCCAGTAGAAGCCGTTTGGGGCCGACGAGACGTTTCAGTGTTAGGTATGGCGGACCTAAGATCGGCTGTAAAAAGAAACATTTATGAACACTATTTAATTCTGTAGTAATCCAGAGAATCAAGCCCAGTAATTTTATTATGCCATCCTCCATAAATTTTCATGGTGATCCCAATAAACCTTGAATATTGATCATATCTATAACAGTTTAGGATTTACTGTTAAAGTGAAATTCACAAGTTTTGTAACAAAGACCTGAATGCTAAAATCTGAACGTTTTAGTCGATCTTAACGATCGACATTTCTTATAGAAGCGCAACATTAAAATGACAAATGCTGTAAATATCAACTCTACAGCTTCGTTTGTTTAAAAGATATAGTAAACTTAAACTGTCAGTATTTTCAGTTAAGCATCAGATCGTCATTTCCTCTACACAAAACACATTGAACGATGACAGCATGACACCTTAATGGATCATTAGGTAACAGAATATTTGTTGTAAAGTTTAGAGCATGATACTTACCTTTGTTATTTGTTTATTTATCAGAAAAGACATTGGTGCAATGCTACTGGCGGTGACATTCAAACTTAGGAAGGAAATTGTACTGGTTTTATGTAAAAGAACTTAACGTTTATTGTGTAATGGAAATGATTGTTACTTTATTTAGAACGTGAAAGTGGTCAAGTTTTGATTATTTATGTGGTGTCACCGCTAGACACCACACTTGCTAGGTGGTAACTTAAATCGGCCGCGGTCCTGTAGTACATGTCGGACCCGCGTGTCGCCACTGTGTAATCGCAAACCTAGCGCCACCACATGGCAGGTCACAAGACACGGACTTGACCTCGCCCCAGTTGTACGGACGACATAGCTTGCGACAAGACGTATCACGTCTTCCTCTCATTTGCCGAGAGACAGATTAAATAGCCTTCAGCTAGTCCATCGCTACTACCTAGCAAGGCGCCATGTGTATCATTGCTAATTGCTTACTACTATGCAAGAGATGTATTTCAACAAGAACAAGACTACATTAAAGTTAAGTATATTAAAATCTCTCTTCTTTTCTTTATAGTTTTCATCCAGTCTCCTGTTTCAGAATTTACGCCCGTCTGCGTTAGTTTCGCGTGCACCTATCCACTCATTGTGTCGAGACCTTAGGGAATCGACACAACAATATTTTGGCGACGAGGATGGGATGCCGCGCCCACGTTGCAGTCTTTGTGTTATACTTGCTCTAATTTGCTTGTGTCATGGCTTCGCCGCATTCTCCAGATGTACTGTCCGAATTTTTTCGCTTACAGAATCAGCAGACGCAGGCGTTATTGGAAGCCCTTGGACAGCTCGTCCAGGGTCAACGTGCGCTGCAAACCGATGCGGCGGCAGCCGCTTCATCGCTACCGCAGCCACACAACGCTGTGGCACCGCCATTTAGGCCCTTTGAGGCCACAACCGAAAGCTGGACTGAGTGGGCCAGCCAGTTCCAGTTTCATCTCACAGCTTATGGAATTCAAGGTAAAGAGCGGCAGCCGTTTTTGCTTTCTTGTGTCGGTGTGTCTACCTACCGTGTGATAGTGAAATTGTTTCCCCGACGCGACGTAGCAACTCTGTCCTACGAAGAAATTTTGTCGGCTTTAGATGCCTATTTCAAAGAAACAGTAAATGTAGTTGCAAAACGGTATACGTTTTTTCGTACAAAACGTACGGCCGGTCAGACTAATAGGGAGTGGGTTGCAACTTTGCAAGGACTTACTAGAGACTGTGCGTTTGCCTGTGAATGTGGCCTCCCATATTCAGATACTATGGTGCGTGATGCAATTGCACAGAACGTTTCTGATGTTCGCATAAGGGAACAGATTTTGAAGCTAGTTAATCCCTCCCTGCAACAAGTGATAGACATATTGGACAGGCAAGACACACTTGACTTTGCTCAGGAATCATTTGAAACTTCGCCAGCAGTGTGTCACGTTAATCGGCCCGCCCGGCCCGCTGCACGGGACGCTGAGCGGCCCTCGCGCCCGACTTCGCAGCGGCCGCCTAGCTTGCAACCACGTGCGCCGCGTAAGCAAGCAAATGCAGTGAAATCTTGCCCGCGGTGTGCAATTAGACATTCGCGTGAAAATTGCCCGTCACGCCAAGCTATTTGCTTTTACTGTCAAAAGAAAGGACATGTACAAAGTGTTTGCCAGAAAAAGCTTAGGTCAGACAATCACACAAATTCCAGGCCCTTTGCTTCGCGCCGGAATCGAACCCAGGACAATCAGGCTCGTGGACCTTCACCCATGGACATCCATGTAGTACATTCCCACCCGTCCAGTGACACTTTAGCTAACAGTGACTGTGTTCGTCCCACCCAAAGTGTGCGTCGACGTCGCCGGAAATCCCGTAAAGTTGCAAGTGCTTCTGGACCTGTATCAGTTCAAATTGCACGAGACAGTCGCTCTTGTCGTCAACAAGACAATAAACTTTTTGTGGACTTAGACTTTGCAGGAAAAGTGATACCATTCCAGCTCGATACCGGAGCTGCAGTTTCCTTGCTCAATCACGACACGTACAACCAACTGGGCGCCCCGCCATTGCGTGCCGCAAATGTTACGTTAACTAGTTACTCAGGACAGCACATACCTGTGTTAGGACAGTGCAGCCTTATTGCAACATACAAGGGACAGACAAAACTTGTGTCATTTTATGTTCTTCGTTCCTCTAGTGCCGTGAACTTGTTTGGTTTAGATTTGTTTCAATTGTTTAATTTGTCTATAGTGAATCAGGTCCTTTCAGTGAATCAGACTGTGCCTTCCGCCAGTGTTTCTAGTCTTTGTGAAGAATTTGCAGACATTTTTGCACCGGGCCTTGGTTGCGCTAAGAACTATGCAGCGCATTTGGAACTGAAAGACAACGCGCCACCGAAATTTTTCAGAGCGCGCAATGTTCCCCACGCGTTGCGTGATGAGGTCGCAAGAACATTGCACGATTTAGAATCTCAAGGTGTCATTGAACGTGTGCAGGCTTCTCTCTGGGCCTCACCCTTAGTAATTTTGCCAAAACCTTCCGGAAAATTGAGACTTTGTGTGGACTTCAAGGCCACTGTGAATCCACAACTTGTGACTGCTACTTTTCCTTTGCCCCGCCCGGAAGATCTTTTTGACAAACTGTGCCCGGGAAAATATTTTTCAAAATTGGACCTAGCAGATGCGTACTTGCAGATACCTGTGGACGAAGACTCCCAGCGCGTCTTGGTGGTAAACACGCATCTTGGCTTGTATCGCTTCAAAAGACTGCCATTCGGGTGTGCATCCGCCCCTGCTTTGTTTCAGCAATATTTACAAACTATTTGTGCGTCGGTCCCTATGGCTGCGAACTATCTGGACGATATTGTGATCTCAGGAAAGACAGAAGCAGAACATTTGCAGAATCTCCGAACATTATTTCAGGTCTTGCGTCAGAATGGTCTTCGCTTGAGGAAGGACAAATGTGTGTTTTTTGCTCGTGACTTACCGTACCTGGGGCATGTCATAAATGCCCAAGGTATACATCCGAGTCCAGAGCACCTTCGTGCCATTCAGGACTTGCCGTCACCGCAGAACTTACAACAGCTACAGAGTGTGCTGGGTAAGGTAAATTATTATCACCGATTTGTGCGCAATGCTTCTTCCATTTCAGCTCCGCTTCTTCGCTTACGCCGTAAAGGTGTTCCGTTCGTCTGGACGACGGAATGCGAACGCGCCTTTCGCCAGTTGAAATCGGCGTTACTTTCAAATACTTGCCTTACGCCATTCGATCCCCGAAAACCCCTTTTGTTGATGGTAGATGCCTCGGATTTCGGGATCGGTGCTGTGCTTGCGCACAAGGATGGCTCGCATGATCGCCCTATTGCCTTTGCGTCCAAATTGCTCTCATCTGCGCAAAGAAATTATTCACAAATAGAGAAAGAAGCTTTAGCTCTCGTGTTTGGTGTTACCAAGTTCCATGACTTCTTGTATGGTCGTCACTTTACCATCATCACGGACCACAAACCGTTGACATCACTTTTTCATCCGAACAAGCCTGTACCTCCACGTACAGCGCAGAAATTCATTCGCTGGTCACTTTTTCTCTCGCAGTACCGCTACGATATCTTGTATCGGTCCACTGCTAAGCACGGCAACGCTGATGCGTTGTCCCGTTTGCCTGTTGCTGAGGATAAGGCATTCGATTCTTCCGAACTTGCTTGCATGTTCATTGATTCGGAAGCCGATGACGTGGTCGCATCGTTTCCGATTGATTTTCGTCGTGTAGCTACTGCCACAGCTGCTGACCCTGTCCTTGCTTCCGTTTTGCGTTTTGTTGCTTCGCAATGGCCCTTATCACAGTCACGGATCGAGGATCCTTTGGTTCGCAGATTTTTTGCTCACAAGGAGAGACTTTTTGTACGTCGTGGTGTGTTGTTGTTGCGTTCCGATAATGATCAATCCCGAGTCGTGGTCCCACGTTCGTTACAGTCCTCTGTCTTAAAGCTTCTTCACCAAGGACATTGGGGTATAGTGCGAACTAAACAACTTGCTCGTCAGCACTGTACTTGGTTCGGAATCGATGCTGCGATTACGGATATGTGCTCCTCTTGTGTGGCGTGTGCCGAACAACAATCCGCACCGCCGCGGAAATTCTTTGCATGGCCGAAAGCCACTTCCCCTTGGCAACGCTTGCACATCGATTTTGCTGGTCCATTCTGGAATGCTCGATGGTTGGTTGTGGTCGATGCTTTCAGTAATTTTCCTTTTGTTGTCCGGATGTCTTCCACGACGTCTTCTGCCACAATCCAAGCCTTGTCTGCTATCTTTTGCATTGAGGGTCTTCCGCAGACTATTGTTTCCGACAATGGCCCACAATTCATGTCCGCAGAATTTCAGTCGTTCTGCAAGGCCAATGGTATTCAACATCTGACATCCGCGCCGTTTTCGCCTCAGTCAAACGGTGCCGCTGAACGATTGGTCCGGACTTTCAAGTCACAGATGTTGAAGTTGAAAGAGTCGCATTCTCGGGAGGACGCTTTGTTGCTCTTTTTGTCCTCATATCGCTCTCAGCCCCGCGATGGTCGCTCGCCGGCTGAGTTGCTCCATGGTCGTCCTCATCGAACTCTGATGTCTTTGCTGCATCCGCCACATCAGGTTCCTGTGCAGCGGCAGACTCCTGCTTTTGCTCCTGGCGACGTTGTCTATTATCGCCACTATCGCGGTTCACGGCGTTGGCTCGCCGGGCGCATTCTTCGCTGCCTCGGCCGCGCGATGTATTTGGTTTTGGGGGCCTCTGGTGAGGTGCGTCGGCATCTCAATCAGCTGCGCCTCTGTCGTCGCCTGGGTTCTGCCGCTCCCCGTCTGCTTTCAGCGACGGAGCCGTCCGGTCAGCGCTTTGGGGACCCATCTACTGGCTCGCCTCATCCCCAGGTGTTACCGACGATGCCTTCCATTTTGCCTCATGGCGTCGCGCCGCCGCAGCCGCCGCCGGCGCCGCCAGCAGCGGACGCTTCGCTGCAGCCGCCTCGCGCCTCCCTGGGTCACGCGCCGCCGCTCGCTTCCCGTGACCAGCCGTCCTCCGCCATGGACCTCTTGCCCGCTCCGGACCAGATGTCGTCTTCGCCCGTCGGGTGCTCCGACCACATGGAGGTCGACCCTTCTGTCTCATTACGTGCGCATGCACCTCATGTTGACGTGCACCCTGGACTAGGTTTGCAGGCGTTTCCTAGCTCCCCTCGGACCGAATGGCCGGGTGCGGGTGGCACAGCCTCGCCTGTTGTTAGGCTCCCCACCTCATCGCAGACGTCAACATGGGGTCCTCCCCACGGCGGGCGGAAGCCTTATCTCACGACCGTTCGCCGATTTGCGGGGGAGGAATGTGGTGTCACCGCTAGACACCACACTTGCTAGGTGGTAACTTAAATCGGCCGCGGTCCTGTAGTACATGTCGGACCCGCGTGTCGCCACTGTGTAATCGCAAACCTAGCGCCACCACATGGCAGGTCACAAGACACGGACTTGACCTCGCCCCAGTTGTACGGACGACATAGCTTGCGACAAGACGTATCACGTCTTCCTCTCATTTGCCGAGAGACAGATTAAATAGCCTTCAGCTAGTCCATCGCTACTACCTAGCAAGGCGCCATGTGTATCATTGCTAATTGCTTACTACTATGCAAGAGATGTATTTCAACAAGAACAAGACTACATTAAAGTTAAGTATATTAAAATCTCTCTTCTTTTCTTTATAGTTTTCATCCAGTCTCCTGTTTCAGAATTTACGCCCGTCTGCGTTAGTTTCGCGTGCACCTATCCACTCATTGTGTCGAGACCTTAGGGAATCGACACAACAATTTAAATATGTCAAAGCGTAAAGTAATGTATAATAAGATGTAGTCACTCAGGTGGACGGCTTCAGGAAAGGGAACTGCCCTAGTCAGTTGAGTGAGGATGTTCGACGCGCGTGAAAACGCGTCCGGGGACGGTCAGAGACAGTGCTGGTGCAGACGGACAGTTCGACTGGAGACACGGAAAGGGTACAGTTCAGACTGAGACGCGAAAGCGGACAGTCGGTCTTTAGGCAGCTAGGAAGTGAAACGAGTTAGAAAATTTCGGGACGTGTGGTATCGCGTGACTTAGTCTCTGAGCGGTCAGCAGCCGAGCGCCTGCTGTGAACTCTAACTTTTCGCATAGTTAACTCGGTGGAGTATGGGACTGGTAATACGCGATGAGATTGTGAATGATCGAACTGTGTCAAATGGATATGCACCAGATTGTAACAGTAGCTCAAAATACGACCACTTTCGCTATTAGTTTGCTTTCTGAATAAACATAATTCTATCCAACTGTGTGGCCTACATAATTTATGGGTCGTCAATTTAGTTCCCGATATTACTGTTACTGTTATTATATGTCACATTAACTTCATACAATTTCGCAAACATGCCATCGGCCAGACAATTTAACCAAAGGGTTACAAGTGTCTAATTTAGGGCGTGTAATGCGACACGTGCGGTTCAACCCCTAGACTAGTTTTAGCCAAGACATTTCGACGAAGAGGAACCGCGTGTGAGCCCGAACATCTTTGGGATGTTAGCTTGCAAACCATTAGTGTTGTCGGAGACGTTGCCAAAGGAAGGTTTCTCCGTTACCTTTCTGTGAAAACATTTAGCTTTTTCGATCGTTTGATGTAAGGTAAGTCACTCATGTTACTTTAGTTTCTTCACTTTTTGAGGTATCACGGTAATGCGCTTTGGCCTACAAATATAAGTCAGTGTCGTTTCCTTAGGTTATATTGTTTCACATATGAGCCGTTAATATACAGATGGCTTTCGATCCTGCAAGCCGGCCACTATTCCCGACGGTTCATTCTGATTCTGTTTGTCCCAATGGGAATTAGCTAATTCCCTAATTTATGCGCAGTATAACAACTGAAATTAAGACATTAGAAACCGTTGTATACACAAAGCTAACGACCATCCTACTGCTCTTCTGCAAGGGTTTGCAAGAGCTTCAAGATGCCAAAAAAACACATGCAGAAACTGGAGCATAAAACTTGGGACCCTGTTGCGACGCAAAAGGTAAATGAAGCAATAAAGAATGACAACGTGTCTTTTTCAACTGCAGCAAAACAATTCCATATTCCAGGTAATACGCTAAAACGAAGAATTCTAGGGAAAAATAAGGGTGCAGTTGGCAGCAAAAAGGTTATGGACAGCTTAAGCTCAGTGTTCAGTGGAAAACAAGAGCAATAAATCGTTACTTATATTTTTGAAATAGAAAAGCAATCTTATGCAATGACATTGAATGACCTAAGGCGCTCACCATTGCTCTTGGCAGATCACAACAAAATACCACATCGTTTCAACAAAGAGTCTGAAATGGCACGCAAAGAATGGGCGGATAAGATGTCGGAGCCGTAAACGCTGGGGTCATAAACTATGCGCTGGATGTCATGAGGATAATGACAACTCTTTCCTACATGACTTATTATTGTTTCTGAGTGGCTAAATTGTGAATGAATTAAACTGAAATAGTAATCCATACTTAGACGTTTCTTTCTCTATCATTAGGAATCGTTGACCTTTTTGTGGCAACAATGTGCTGCAGCACGTTTCTTTGTCATTTGTGTTACTGTTCTCCTAATCATAATCCATGGTGAAATTAAAACTATAAGCCTACCCATTTTTAAAAACTAAACAATCTATTTGGGTTTGGTGGCAAAGGTCTGGCCACTTTAAGAAATTACGTAGGGAAAAGTGACCATTACGTAATCATCCAGAAAAACGTGTATATGTCCTACAAAATATACTTTCACCTTAGCTGTAAATAATTGGTGTGATACCTTACAGTATGTAGATTCGAGATGCATATGCAACAAGCTTCAGTTAAAAGCCACGGTTTCATGAAAATTCAGTATCACTGGCCAAAAGACTCGTCTATGAAGGAACTCCCTGGTAACTGCAAAACACTTGGGAGTTATCATACTGGACACACCATTTGAACTCAGCGCGCAGGAGCATTCTTCCTCGAACTTTGCTAATTTTGTCAGAGATGCAACCCGCCCTCTGCCGCAGTGAATGTGACAGCGTGTGGCCGCCCACCGGGCTCAGATGCTGGTAGTAGCCCCCCGTGGCCCTCCAATGGCCGCCTCGTCTGTTGAAGGCAAGACAAGGTGAGCGTAAACTTTCAGGTTCATGGTTTTACTCCCCGCTAACTATCAGAATAAATTCAACATGCACTTTAGTATTAAGAGAAATCAAAGGAAATCCTCTATAACCATCATCCACATCCGTGGATAACACCATTCGTTTGCAAATGCGTCGGAATTTATTGATTAATAAGACCTGTCTTATCGATGGATTAAGTGTGGAAAAAGGAATGAAACATGAGACTAGCTACAATCTGACGCGATTCACTGTACATGAAAATCATCATACTGCGTCCTCACTATCAAAACATCCTCAGTCCAAGCACAAATTTCGCTCTATACCCCACACGACGTACATTTGTTAATAAGCATAGCTGTGCTACTGAATCAATTGTTTTTCACAAATCACTCTGTTGTCCATAGCTCTTAGGATGTCACGTGAGAAAAGTACCACTAAGGTTTTTTTATGCTGCATGTATTCGTGATGCATGGTGGTAACAGGGGTGGTTTAAGGCCCAACAAACATGAGCGGCCCCCAAAGCTGTACCTGTAAAACAATCGAAAAACAATTTGCTAGCTAAGGGATTTCTCTCCCATGAGGTACCACTGGCAGCTCGATAAATGTTATGTCTCTTAAAGAGTTTAACATAGGGATACGTAGAAAGAAGAAACTTATCGCTTGGAGTGATAATTATGCTGCACAGAATAACAATTAGCTGAATGTAACTATTCGCCTCTTCCCTCGTGGCAAGTGAGCTGATCGGAAGAAAAAAAAGAACAACTATTAGTGAATAGAGCTTCCTTCTTTGTGACTGTCTTCGTCCTGGATAAAGCAGGTAAGGGTGAATCTGTACTGAATAACCTATGTGAGGTGATCGGTGAGCCCACTATTCGTACAACATTTAAATTCATTCATGTGGGTGACCAAAATTTATTCAGTGATCAGTATTTGGCTCATAACATCATACTCACAAAATCTATGAATGTTTACACAGCTTTAGTTTAAGATATTCCGACAGAGACGATACAAGCACAGTATTGGAGACTTTCCAAGAGATTCTGCCCTTTGGAAACGTCAATCTTAAGCCAAAATAAGCACACGAAGGGCATCCTTCCGTACTTGGCAAAGAAGGAAGCCTCAGACTTTCACTTGTAAGTTGGCTGAGAGTAAGTAGTGCTGAACAACTGTGATAATTGTACGAGGGGTGTTTAATATGTAAAATAACACATTCTTTTCTGAAAGTAGGTTTGTTTTATTCAGGATTCCCGTACACCATATTACTCTCCAATCTTTTGGCTACAAAACCCTATTTGTCAACAAAATTTGCTTACAAAGCGGCGGCCTTACGCCACGTTACTGGGAGGCCATATATGCCCGAGTACTACTACTCTACTGGTCGACGTCGGAACCAACATCTTGCTGCATCAATGACCTCCCAATCATCCATGTATTTCTTCTCGCGGAGTGCATCCTTCATCGGGCCGAACAGATGGAAGCTATTTGTCGTCTTCTATTATGCGGCGATGAACCTAGCAGGCACACACCTTTGAGTGCCCCAACTGGTGGACGAGTGTGTCAGCACTAGCAACAGAAATGTCCAGTTGTGCAGCGAGGTGTTTGACTGTGATCCGTCGATGGGAGTGTCTGCACATTTCAGCATTGCAGGAGTCACAGCTTTGCGCGGCTGGCCGACACACGGGAGATAGGAAAAATTTGAGCAGCCTTATCCCGATAATAAGAAACGCCTCGTCCAGCGAGTCACCGTCCTTTTGTTCACTGTCAGTTCTCCATAGAAATTCTGTAACGGCCTTTGAATATCTGCGATTCTCTGGCTTTCCACCAAAAGAGACTCAATGAGAATCCTGTGCCTGGAAGACACCACCCCAGACACAATTTTGAAGGCTCCGTGCAGCGGCACCAACTATCGGAACTTCATGAAAGTATAGGGAATGAAGCTGGAATATTCCACTATGTCCCGCAACAAATGCCACATTTCTTAAAACGAAGTTAGTCGAGCAAAAAATGTGTTGCATTACTTATTGTAGTACGTACATCAACATCTCTCAAACGGTATTGCTTTGTTTTCCTCCTGTACTAACAAAATTTCTTCCAATAATTCATTATCAAAAAGTGGTTTATGAACTTGGAACCCAGTAATTGTAAAGATTTTTAGGTACATGTTTTTTTTTCGGAGACTCATTTCTGGTAACTGGGCATTTCGCTGTTTTGAAACTGTTAGGTTTAGATCAAAGAATGCGTGGTTTGGTAAACGTAAGAAACTGTATGGTGGTAAGTGCCGACAGTCAGATTAATAAATGGCTGACGACAAGTACAAAGCTAGAAATTAATGACGTAAGCTGCTGGATGAAAATCAATTTCGTTTCAGAAACGGAGTAGGTAGCAGAAAAGCAGTTCTAAAGTGGCGCTTAGTACTGCAAAACTGATTAGTGATAAATCAGAATACCTTCCTAGCAGAAAATGTTCGCAATCGTTAGATGATTAGGCCTAGTGTGCAGAGACAGAAGAACAATATACTATTTAAGAACAACATACAATTTCTACCAAAACTCAAGTGGTAACGTTTAGAGTGGAAGGTCAAGAAACAAAAGTTTGCATTAAGAATGGCGTGAGGTAGGATTGCAGCTTTCCACCATTGTTAGTCAGCTTCTAGGTAAAAGAAGCAGCGAAGGACGCTAGAGGAAACTGTGGAAGAACCGGAGCACAAGGGGAAGAGAAACCATTGCTTAATTTCACAAACAACATTCACCTCCTGGCCGGGTGTATACAATGCAGAAGACGTGCTGAAAGAAACGGAGAGCACACGTACCAAAGGATATGGCTTAAGGATAAACAAAGCAAAGACAAAAGTGGTAAAGAACTGTAGAAATGAGAATAATGACTTGTTTAACATGAAAACTGGCGACGACACAACACAGGAAACAAGATTAGGCACCATTGCCAACTGAAGTAGGATGTCGAAGCAGACTGGCACAGGCGAAAACAGCTTACGAAGATTTTAATGTTGGTTATTTGCTGTATAGCCTTCACCCTAAAAAGTTTAATACTGTGTCCGTTATACTGGTTTCATTTGTACTAAAGCTGCAATCCACGAGTGGGGTCACAGTTGTACTTAACGCATATCGGAAAGAATCGCGAAGTTCAGGAAGTTGTACTGACCTGGGATCTACACTCTAACATTAAGAAGTTGTTATAGAGCAGTAAAAGGCAAAGCGCTAAATTTTAATCAGGTATTGTCAGCTGAAATAGACTGCTACTACATGTGACTTGCTGTTAGATATACAGGCTTAAGGAGACTGTTCAGTGGAGTAGTCTAAATTTCACAAGAGATGCCAGTTATCTTATTCACTACGTTACATTGGATAAATAACGAAATCAGAGTCGAGTCGTCACAAAGTCGTGTGCTCACATCGGCATGTGACGTTCAGATCTACATGCAAAATAACCTTCCGATCTAACTGAAATATTTTCATACACAAATGAAGAACAAATAAAAATATCCTAGTATGTAGCTGGTCGGGCCTACTTGAAGACTCGCAGCACGAAATACAGCCGGCTGGCTGCCAGCGAAACTTTAACTGTAGCTGCCTAACCCACCAAAGAACCGTCTCAGCGTCCGCCCACAGTACTAAAAAGCTTTTTCACGGCCAGTCGGGATCTCCCTCGTGGATGCAGCGTTCACGACAATACGACAACGCACGCTAAGGGTCTCGGGTTCAATTCTCAGCTAGGTCAGAGATTTTCTTGGATATCTCCATCACAAACACGCAGAAGTCACCGAGGTGACAGATTGAATAAAGACTTGCACCATCCGGCCCAGCAACCCTAGATGGAGTCTCCCAGTCAGTAACGTCGTATGGCACACCATTTAATTTTTATGAAATAATATATACTACAACAATCACTTGTTACTAACATCTTATTAGCGCGACGCGTTTCGGAAGCATGCTGCCGTCATCAGGTGCATACACAGTTACTTTTACAATGTCATTAACATAAAGTGGGGTTGGTTTCATTTGACGTGTGTGTCAGTGAGTTTATGTGTCGAAAAAGACGACTGTTCAGGAAGATAAATATGTTACAGTGTGTAAATTATGTCCTAAGCAGTATTACAACATTTTGTTAGAGTATTTACTTACATTTTCGTTGGTAATTTCGTTGTCTGCCACACGGAGAGCAGTAACAAGTACAACACACCTTAACACTTCTCAATCATTCGTTTATATCAATCCAAAGAGTCTCAAAAGCTAACATACACTAGTTTTTATTGCTAAAATATAATATAGAGTGAAGATGTATTTACGTCTTGGGACTTATAAGATGAGTAGTTGGTAAAGACAATTTTTGTTTTAGATGAAATATGTGTTCAACATTGGAGATATTTTTAAGGAACTTATTGTTAGTACATTCAAGTTTACTATTTAGTGGCATGTCTCCATGTACTGTGCCAGGTATGAGTGTTTCCACTGTCTTAATGTAATTCCGTCTGCTGTCCATTGGCCATTTTATGTACTACATGAACACCGTGCGCAATATTGTGGAATGGGTGGTATGTTTTTTTTTATGTGTGTGTCTATTGTTGATTTGTTACAGTTGTTAGTGTTGTACGCATTTGTATGTTTGATGTATTACTTTGGAAGTCTCGCTCGGTGAGATGCAAAAATGATTCAACTTCTCCTTAACTTTCCTTATGTTTAACTATTACTATCACAATACATTATTTTCATTCACACATCCTAATGCCTATATGGTGGAAAGCCCGGTTTTAATGACGTAGTTTCCCACTGTCTCTTATTTAACAAATATTAAGCACTGGAGCTACAAAGTGGAGGGCGGTTGCAGCATTTCAGCATTCAGAGGGTGGAATCACTCCATCTGTTCCGAATGAGCTACTTAAAGGCTCCCACTTACCTATGGTGCCGTGCGCAAGCAACACGGCAATGGGTCCCTGTTAATTGCCACTTTCAATTCGTCTCAACCTGTTTTATTTCTTTTCGGGATCTGTAATATTTATTTTATTCATCTTGCAATGACCAGTCTCAATATATCGAATGAGACCCTTCCGGAAACTCTACTAAACCGCTGCATCGGTAATAAGCATTTGGAGAGTCGGTTGGTCATCAACGAATAGGATTCATTGGCGGCTAGCAAGGTGTATGGTTGCCTTGTTTGAAGGAAGTCAGTTACTATTCTATATGTTTCTACTTAGCTGTACAACAGTCTGCGGTTGTCAAGACGTGCCTGGTTCGGGAGCTTTTTGAGGATGCACGCTGTTCCGACGTAGTTACTTTTGTTTGATACAGAACAGTCTGAACAGTCCGGAGGATGTCTGACGAGATCAGTGCAATTTATAGTCTGTACTGAAGTGCAGATTATCGAGTGACGCTACCCTCGTTTGACTATTAGTTTTGCTCCGGACGCTGATATCTTTCCACGACAGACAGTGCATTACATTTGGATAGGCTGAGAATTATTAAGCTATTGGAGACTGATTACTGCATCCTTTACAACTTCATTTTATTCCTTAGGTAGTAGGTAATGTTCCGCGTTCTGGCCATGCCACTAGGACCCGATCGATCACCGTGTCACCCCCTGCCAATGGCCTCATTAGATGCGGTATGGAGAGGCATGTGGTCAGGGCAATGTTCTTCCAGTCGTTGCTGGGTTCCTTGACATTCGAACCGTTGTTAACCAGTCGAGTTGCTCCTTAGTTGGCCTCACTAGGCTGATTCCATCCCCTTCCAGTATTTCCACTGAGGAAAACTCTTCGGCAGTGTCAGGAATCTAACCTCGGACATTCTACTCCGTACAATCTTAAATACTGCAGAGTTAACAGTTCAACGTCCTCCTGATGATTTTGGATTACCTGGTTATGTAGCACTGTTGTGGTTTGCATCACTATTATGGGTTTATACATTGCGTTCATTGTTTTTCAAGTTTAAAGCGTCAGTATTAAAACCGTGTCTTGCGACTTTATGTGTACTGGAAATGTATCCCCCTACAAACAACACTATCTTAAATCCGCCATGTTGCATACCAACCATCCTCTTTTTCGTTATAGAACTCAAGGATGTTCTGGACCAGTTATTTTTATTAAAAAGGCTTTCAATCGCAGAGTGGGCACTGATTATTATTATTATTATTATTATTAGAAAATACAGCAATCTGTTTGCGTGGTAGTTAGTTTTTCAGGAAATGTGTGAGCTGAAGCTAGGTTGGATGTGGTAGCGCGGCATCACTGAAGTGGTATCATTACACGGCCGACAGAGTTTCAGAGTTCTGTTAAATGGTTATTCATCTAGTTGACGATATTCTACACTCTTACTTTATGTAAACACAACTGTAGTAACTGCCCCAACGCATAGGTCGATGCAATATGTAGAAAGCTAACCCATCCTCACGTAGCGTGTTGCTTGCACGAAAGATTTACATTAGTTGATCCAATAGGTCCATAAGGAGAGTATCCTCCAGGATGTTAAACATGTCAGAAAACTTGAATGCACAATAAATGTGTACCTTGCCCTGATCCCAAGTAATTTGTCCTCACGGGTGTGGACTGAGTCAAAAAATGTTAAATACATTTTCATTCAAAAGGTGATAGCCAGGTCGCCACAAAACAGATAAGTGATCGATACACTAAGATGCATATCATAACTCATAGATTACTTTAGCCATGTATCAGCAAATAGAAAAATCATATTACAACACCTACTTACAATGATTACTACACTGTATTGAAATCAAATTGTAAGTAATACTGTACACACGTATTTTATATTAGTAGTAACACATGCATATCAATTGGTTCTACCACGAAATTCATTAATGGAGTAGTAACAACTTTCAACTTGTTCCCATATCAGTACGCCTGCTGCTTGGTACAGTACGTACGACGCTTTGATTGACTCTAAAGTCATGAAAATGGTTCAAATGGCTCTAAGCACTATGGGACTTAACATCTGAGGTGATCAGTCCCCTAGACTTAGAACTACTTACACGTAACTAACCAAATAATACGGTATATTGATAAATTTTTCTTATGGACCGTCTGACAGCAACTGAATAAATCACAAATTTAGTGCCATACGCGTTTCGCCTTTATTTTCTGCAAGGTATCATCAGTGGCCTGGAATATGTACATTTGTTAGCTATTTTATTTACATTTTTGTCACTGTCCCTAGAGGTTATAAACAGTTCTGGCGGTTGGTATTTCCTATTAAATAGTAATGTTTTGAACTGTACTTACAGGTTGCGTGGACAATTTCTTACATCTTGCGCTCCTGTTGCATTTTTGGTGTTGTTGTTCTTCTTATGAACGCCAATTTGCGTTTTTTTCCACATTCCACAGCACTATGCACTGAACGCTTGTTTTAATGCAATGTTTTGGTTTCTGTAGCCGACTGTCAAATGTTTTTGCCAAAGATCGAATGTTATTGCCAAACTTATGAGTGTAACTATTGAAGTATGTGTGGTCTTTTCGTGTATGCATTTGTGTGTGCGTTTGTGTGTGTGTTTTGGTGTGATATTAATTTTATTTTATTTTACTTTAATTTTTTTGTGCTGAGTGTGTGTGTGTGTGTGTGTGTGTATTTTGGTGTGGTATAATTTTTTTTTATTTTTATTTTGTTGGCTGTGTATGTGTGTGTGTGTGTGTGTGTCCAGATGGTGTGGGGAAGAGTTTTTTTGTTTTATTTTATCATTTCCTTTATTAAGTGTAGTAGGGAGCCTGTGCTGATGTGTGTTTGTTCATTTATCACATGTTTGTTTTCTGCTATGGCTTTCTGGATGTGGAAGTTTTCTTGCGTTTTCTTGCGTTTGAATAAGATGTTTGTCATGGTTGCTTATTCTCATTAATTTCATTTCTTGTTCCATGTTTGTAGGATGATGGTTGTAGTGTTTTAAATGCTCTGCAAATGTGGAATGGTTTGTTTCATACTTCCAACATCTGATCTGTTCTATGTATCTTGTTTCAAAATTCCTGCATGATGTCGTGCCTATGTATACTGCATCACAACTTTGACATTCAAGTTTATATATTCCTGATCGTTGTAATTTGTCCCTCTTGGTAACTGGCTGGCTTAGGTGTGATTGAAGGGTTTGCCCAGGCTTATATGCTACTTTGAAGCCCTGTCTCTTTAGGATGTTCGCAACTCTGTGTGTTAGTTTACGTGTGTAGGTCATGGTGTACCATCTGGTTCTTTTCAGTGTGGTGTTGTCATTGTGTGTGTTTGTTGAGTGTGTTTGTAAGTTTTCAGCTTGTGAGTTCTTTTGTATTCTGGAAATGTCGTGTTTGTTTTTCATTTGTGTTTTTATTTTTTGATTGAGCCTTTGTACCACATGTGTGTCATACCCATTGTTCCTGGCTATTTGTATGATTGTACTCATTTCTTGTTGATAGTTTCTATTGCTGAGTGGGATTCTGTTTAATCTATGTAACATGTGTCTTAGTGCTGCAAGTTTCTGACTGTGGGGTGGTTGGATGTGGAATGTATTATTGTGTCTGTGGCTGTTGGTTTTCTAAAGATGTTAAATGTATGTTTGCCATTTTCTTTTTTAATTGTAATGTCAAGAAAATTTATTTGGTTTTCTTTTTCTTTTTCAAGTGTGAATTTTATGTTCTGGTGAACTTTGTTTATTTCTGAATGAAGTTCATCTATTTTTTCACTTGGCTCATCTACCAGACAAATAATGTCATCCACATATCTCTACCAATATATGATTTTGAAACTTTCATTTGTGGTTATCTTTTCAAATATCTGATTTTCTAGGTGAATGATGAAAATGTTTGCTAGTGTTCCTGATATTGGGGATCCCATGGGCAGTCCATCAGTTTGTATACAATATTCTTTCTCAAACTGAAAGTAGTTTTGTTCAGTGGTCAGTCTGAGCATATCTGTTATTTCTTTTATTGCGTCTGTGGTGAGGTTGCTGTGGGATGAGAGATTTTGATCTATGATTTCTATTGTTTCTATGATAGGGATGGAGGTATACATATTTTCTATATCGAATGAAATCAGTGATGCTGTGTGTGTTACCTGTATGTTCTGTATTTTTTCTATTAGGTTACCTGTGTTTATCACTGTTCTGTTGTTTTCTACTTTATAGTGTTTTGTAACTAACTTTTGGAGGTGTTTGGCTATGCGGTATGTTGGGGCTTTCTTGAAGTTGATAACAGCTCTCATTGGCATTCCGTCTTTATGTTCTTTCGGTTGACTGTGGAGTGTTGGTGCTTGTGGGTTTTTCTGTGTTAAGTAGTATTTCTGTTTGTCTGTGAGTGTGTGTTCAATGTTTTTCAGTGTTCGTTTCACATTTGCCTGGAATCGTATAGTTGGATCTGACTTCAGTTTTTGTATGGCATTGGTGTTAATGTATTCCTTGGTTTTTGTGATGTATTGCTCATTATCCATGAGTACTGTTACATTTCCCTTGTCTGCTCTTGTTATTAATACGTTATTGTTTGTTAACTTTTGTTTTAACCGTTTCATAGTGGCTACTTCTGTTTGGTTGTTCTTATTGTGTGTCTGCTGTGTTTGTTTTATTATGCCTTTTATTTCTTCTTTTACTAGTTCTCTTGTCAGTCCTATGTTTATTTCACAATTATTACGTTGTTCTTCACGTGTAAGGATGTGTTCAGTTTCTACTATGAGATTTTCTATGTATTGATTGTTCACTTTGCTATTGGTGCAGTGTTTCAAACCATTTTCCAAGAGCATTTTTTCGTTTTCGTGTAGTTCTGTCTCTGTTAGGTTAAGTAAGCGTGGATGGAATGTGTGTTGGTGTTCATGTGGTTTCACATTTAAAATGTAAATGTATTTTTGCGTCTTTTTTACTGTTACTTTCATTATCTTCTGTTTATGTTTGTTTTGTAAATGTTTCATTGCTGTGTATGTGGTGTGTTCAGTTTTCTCTACTAGTGCCATGAAAACTGCGGCGTTTCCTACGTTTTTTGCCAATTCTAGATGAGTCTCATAGAGCATCATGTTTAGGTGCCGTTTTTTCGAATAGAGCATCTTAATTTCGTGTAGTAACCAATATCGTTCTGCAAATGATTTCGACTTTTGTGCCACTGTAGAACTGTTTTTAACCTTTACATTAATGTAACTTGGAATTAAATCGTTCTTTTTGCATGTTTTGTTGAATTTGATGTGCTGTATCGTCTTATGGAGCCTCAGCTGTATTTTCTTGAACCTTTTGTACACGTTGACAGGGAATGCTTGACATAGCTGTATTGACATCTTCAACTTTTGTAGTCCTGTCTTCCTCAGTTGCGTGTAATATTACGGTATATTGATAAATTTTACTTATGGACGGTCTGACAGCAACTGAATAAAACACAATTTTAGTGCCATACGCGTTTCGCCTTCATTTTCTGCAAGGCATCATCAGTGGCATGGAATATGTACCATTGTTAGCTATTTTATTTACATTTTTGTCACTGTCCCTAGAGGTTATAAACAGTTCTGGTGGTTGGTATTTCCTATTAAGTAGTAATGTTTTGAACTGTACTTACAGGTTGCGTGGACAATTTCTTACATCTTGTGCTCCTGTTGCATTTTTGGTGTTGTTCTTCTTCTTATGAACGCCAATTTGCGGCTTTTTTCCACACCAAAATACACACACACACACACACACACACAGCACAAAAAATAAATAAAATAAAATTAATATCACACCAAAACACACAGACACACACACACACAAACGCACACACAAATGCATACACGAAAAGACCACACATACTTCAATAGTTACACTCATAAGTTTGGCAATAACATTCGATCTTTGGCAAAAACATTTGACAGTCGGCTACAGAAACCAAAACATTGCATTAAAACAAGCGTTCAGTGCATAGTGCTGTGGAATGTGGAAAAAAATCGCAAATTGGCGTTCATAAGAAGAAGAACAACACCAAAAATGCAACAGGAGCGCAAGATGTAAGAAATTGTCCACGCAACCTGTAAGTACAGTTCAAAACATTACTACTTAATAGGAAATACCAACCACCAGAACTGTTTATAACCTCTAGGGACAGTGACAAAAATGCAAATAAAATAGCTAACAAATGTACATATTCCAGGCCACTGATGATGCCTTGCAGAAAATAAAGGCGAAACGCGTATGGCACTAAAATTGTGTTTTATTCAGTTGCTGTCAGACGGTCCATAAATAAAATTTATCAATATACCGTAATAATACACGCAACTGAGGAAGACAGGACTACAAAAGTTGAAGGTAACTAACCTAAGTACATCACACACATCCATGCCCGAGGCCGGATTCGAACCTGCGACCGCAGCATCCAAAGTATTCGTCTGAGATCTGGAGAAGAAGGTACGATGTTAGGAATTACACGAATTGATTAATTACATGGCACAGGTATAATGAAGTGAGGGTTTGAGGAGAGAAGTCTGTGTTAATCTTTTACAAGAAGTAGGGATTAGTCAGTAGGATATTTGATGCAGCATCCTGCGATAGTTAACTTGACACTGGAAGGAGCAGAGGAGGGGAAAAACAGCATCGGCCAGAGAAAGAGTGGAGTGTGTGAAACGGTTTATAGAGTATGTTGGGTGTACGGCATAGGAGAAATGAAGGGGTTATCACTAGACTGGAGAAGGTGGGGAATAGGGTTGAAACGCGTCGAAAAAACGATATGTTAAAAAGATATTGCATAAAGTGTTTGTGTGTACAGTGTGTCAGCTAGGTGGTGATTTATTTTTGCATGAAATACTTTATTAGTTCGGGACCCGAATTTCACCTGCAGTGTACAATGTTCAAATAATTACGAGAGAACGCAGCTGGCTGCATATTCTCTTAGTCATTTGAGCAGTTTATCTTCTATATATATTAAAGGCAATGTCGTGACTGACAGACTGCCTGATTCGTGATCACCCAGCCCAAACTGCTAAGGGGGGAGAAGGTGTGAATCCTATACTGTAAGCGTCGTTTGAGAAGAGATTTTTCGAAATCTCAATCCTAAGGAGGTGAAATAGGTGATGAAGGTCTTTTTTTTTTTAATGTCGCTATCAAGACCATTTTGAAGTTGAACATACGAATATTAGTATTTTGTTTCTCGGTCAGGAAATAAGAAATATGTATGTCACCATTTTTGGAAATTTAACTATATCGGGGTGAAATAGTGGTGAAAGCCTTTTTTTTAAAAAAATGAATCATTACTAAAGAACTACTAGAGGATTTTTAAAGCTACAGCTATGCCAATTGGTATTTGACTTCTCGGTTAGAAATAAAAAAAAAAACAAAGAAACACATGTGTTACAGCGTTTCTGGAAATTCACCCCTTAAGGAAGTGCAATAGGGGATGAAAGTTTTTAAGGAAATATTTCTTGAGATTAAAATCTTACGGAAATTGGTGTTTGACGTCTCGGTTAGATATAAACACATGTTTGTTAGGGGATGGCCTTCTTTAGCGCGAAAAGCTTAGAAGGTGTTGCAATTTGTGAACAACATAAAAATCCGATCAAATAAGAACAAAAAGAAATCACTTCAGGTCATACAGTCTGCGGCAAAGAAGCAGCAGACGCTAAGCTAGGTAGTTATAAAACTATTATCATTTCATAATTTGTTACTAAAGAAATTATTTTAACTTTCAGTTTTTAATTCATTTACTCCTCTCAGTACGGTATGAAGCGATTTGGTTTGCGAAAATTCAAGGGAATAAACTAAACAAGAGAAGGAATGTCAACCTGTTGGAAACGTTTCGCGGACGAATCGAGGCGCTTCCAATTATCAGGATTCCTGTCCCGTCTCTGACAAAAATAGAGAAAGTCGTCGCCATGGGAACGCGCGCGTTGATATTAAACCGGAGGAGCGGGGCTACTACCTGTCTGCTGGTGGGCAGAGAGAGAGAGAGAGCGTACTATAGCAGCACTCTACCTGGGCGCCCGTACCCTACTCCCTGGTGGGGCAGGGCCGCTCCACTTGTTAAACTGCTGGCGTGCTTTCGTCCCCCCCCCCCCCCCGTTTTCGCCATCAGAGCGTGGGCGGCTGCCCGGGTGGCCAGCTGTTAAAATAAAGGGGGCGCGCGGCCGTCCCATTTTCAGAGCAAATAACGAGGGGTGCGTGGAGGCTGGGGGTTGGATCCCGCCTCACAGACGGGGCCGGCTCTGCCAGAGCGGCGAGGGCAGCAGGAGGGAGGGAGGCGTCGGCCGCTTCCGCTATCAGATTGCACCCGACCAGATGTGTAGCCAGCTATCCGGCACACATTTTTCCGTTTCGGACTGAAACTTCTCTTAGGCGCACTCCCGCTTGCGACACACAGTGATGATCTGCCTTCTTGGTTTCGGGACCTAGGTTCCTAACCGCGACCGATCGCTGTCTGACGTCTCTGCAGACTCTCGGCTTTTATGCAGACTGTTCGTTGACAGTAAACTTTGATATACAGCTGGCGTCCAGAGTATATCGTGTCCAATACCCAATCGATTTAAAGGTAGAGCAGTGCGGGACTGAGCTAAATGTTTAATTCTGAATCAGTTTTTGTTTTAATTATTCTTTCCGAACAAAAACAGTTTCGGTAGCGAAATTATTTAATGTCCATGGCGCGTTTCATCCTTTTGGGGCATCATCAGACCGTGTACAAAAACAAGAAACCAATCTATTAGATACAAATAGAGGGTAGAGGCATGGTCCTATCTTGCACGGATAAGCAGGCAACGTGAACTAAAAGTAATAAAAACTTACGTAAAACTAGTTGGATACGTGACCCAACATATAATGTAAAATAGACACCAAGATAATCGTATAGTATAATCACAAACCGTCATGGAACATCTAAATCACGAAGCGGACCTAGTGAAAGGAGAGAAACAACCAGGATAACACTGAGAAAGTACAACTATGTGACGGAAAAATTTTCCTCGGTACCTTGAGCACACGAGTCACGTTTACGTACCTGCGGTACGAGCCGCACGCGGCACAATGTCTGTTTTGGCGCATTGTCTGCATTGGTTTGCACATACGCATTATATAACTACTACTTCTACGCACTTTTGTTTTTCGAAAATCTGCCTTAAGCAGCTCGTCCGGGCCACCTGGGTTTTTATTACTTTTAGATCGCGTTGTTTGCGTATCCGTGCAAGATAGGATCATGCACTTTTCCTCCATTTCTGTCTAATTGATTGGTTTCTTGTTTTTGTAGACAATCTGATGATGTTCCAAAAGGGCGAATCGCTTCATGGACATTAAATAATTTCCCAACGGAGGCTGTTTTTGTTCTGAAGCACTTTTAAACTAGATGCTGTAACAGCCTGCTACGATGGATTTTTTTATTATTATTATTATTCTTTCTCGTTTGGCCATCCTCTGCATTTGCATGTACGTATACACCAGGGGCGTTCAATACGTAGTGCACGAGTTTTTCATTTTTATTTATTTATTCATTTTCCTTTGAGAGAGCAGTTTGGTTTGTTCAGGGTTAAAATACACGATACTATTTCCTACTGTTTTGGTTAAAAAACCCTATTTACAGACATTCAGACACCTCATTTAAAGTATCCCCAGCAGACGGCAAGTCGTCATAATGCCGAAGGGTGGACCACACCCCTCATTAATGCCTACTAATAGCCACTCGGATACCTCTGATTAGACAGTGTATGTAACGTAATCTGAAGAACATTAAGAAATGCAATGCTGTTTGTGTACCGAATTCAAAAGAACATTTTGCAGTCTGTGCCACTGCCGTGCAACTTCGAGGGAAGAGACGTCGGTTAGAACACGAACTAGAGGCAAGGCTGCCAGAACATACGGGATCGGTCAAATACACATTTAAAAGTTGCTTGTTTGATAATTTGTTTGTCTGCAACTGTTCGGAGCGCACTTCATTGAAGGTGAATAAACCAGAGGCAGAAAATCTGTCAATGCTTTCCAAAACTATATAATTTCTATGAGAATGCAAGCTTCCTCTGAGAGTCTCGTTGATAAAATCTTCTCGGATTGATAACCGAGTCAATGCGTCGTTCTCCGCCAACGTTTCAGCAAGTTTTTTACTAGCCATCTTCCGACTTCGCCTGAAAATGGCAAATATATAGTTACATTCACTTCTCTTCTGTTTTGATTCAGAAATGTAGTTTTGGATCCAACTTTCTTCCGTCCCTACTAATTCGCGCATCAGAATTCCCATATTCGTTCGAGAAATGGTTGGTATACATTTTTCCCCACTGTAACACGAACAATATTGTATAGGCTACGTCTTGCGCATACACTTTATGATCTTCCACTGCCATACAATGATTTATTTTTTTTACTATCTAGTGAAATGGGCCCAAATGCTCGTCCTGTAGTGCTGTGAGTGCTTCTACTTGCAAAGCTCCTGTAACCGCGTTTAACCGCAGGAAATGTATCTGCAGTTGCGAATACGAACCACCTTCGACTGCATATTGAAATGACGACGATGAAAATTTGTGCCACACCCGGAGTCAAACTCTGACTTGTCGCTTCAAGTAAACGGTCGCCTTAACCGCTTTCGCCGGCCGCTGTGGCCGAGCGGGTCTGGCGCTAGAGTCTGGCACCGCGCGACCGCTACGGTCGCAGGTTCGAATCCTGCTTCGGGCATGGATGTGTGTGTTGTCCTTAAGTTAATTAGGTTTAAGTAGTTCTAAGTTCTAGGGGACTTATGACCTCAGCAGTTGAGTCCCATAGTGCTCAGAGCCATTTGCACCATAACCGCTTTCTTCATCGCAACATGAATCACGACCAGAACCAAACTTCCACATCTCGTTTTCCATGTGTCACACCATCTTGCGTATATTCCCGTGCAAGTAGGACATATTTAATGAAAGTCGAGGACGTGGTATTGGCGAATAAATATCAAATACCAGTGTCTGTGTTATTAAGATTACGAGGCAATATTCAGTCGGACACACACTCACACAATGAATAACACATGAACACACAGCAAAACGCACAGAGACACACACACAAAAACACACACGTACACAAACACCAACAAATGGTTCAAATGACACTGAGCACTATGGGACTTAATTTCTAAGATCATCAGTCCCCTAGAACTTAGAACTGCTTAAACCTAACTAACCTAAGGACAACACACACATCCATGCCCGAGGCAGGATTCGAACCTGCGACCTTAGCGGTTGCGCGGTTCCAGATTGTAGCCCCTAGATCCGCTCGGCCACCCCGGCCGGCACACACCAACAAAGGAACAAATATCAAACTACTCACACAACATGGACGAAAGATGAAATATAAACACAGAACGACAGTTCGCAACACTACTCACTGTAAACATGTATATGTTCAACATACAATGATTTTTTTTGTAATAAATGTGGGTGGAAAAATGCCGGACTCTGCCGTCTGGAGGATGGGACGAGTAAACCCATCTCCAGGACCACACACATGGTCTAGCAACAATGGAAATCGTAACAACAAAAAATAGCACAATGTCACTAAACTTGTGCTGCACTCGTGATGACTGGGTGTAGTGTGCTGTCCTTAGGTTAGTTAGGTTTAAGTAGTTCTAAGTTCTAGGGGACTGATGACCTTAGATGTTAAGTCCCATAGTGCTCAGAGCCATTTGAACCATTTTGTGCAGCAAAAGTTCTTCCCAGCCGGAAAAATAAGAGCAAAACATGAGGAAACGTAACATAGGAATATACTTACAACTAATGTATGATGCATTTATTACATACATGAAAACAAACATGTGTTACAAGTCGCTGAAGACGATTCGTAAAAATAAAAGTAGTGGACGCGTTTGGAAAAAAGTATGCTGCCTCTTTTCTAATTAATGTGGCTATCCTCATACTGCCAAAGTATATTTTTGCTTCGAACTGCTCGCTAAATATGCTCTTTGGTAACTGTACTACTCAACATCCACTTTGCAAAACAATAAGAGCAATTTCCTGAGTTTATTGATCACGAATGCTAATTTAGTCCGGTGAAACAATCACAACGCACGCCAAAACGGAAACAACATTCGCTACGGACATGGGTAATTTATGTGCACAGCGCTATCTTAGCTACAGCTATAGTTCAATAAAATGGTAATGAACACTGAGGGACAACTGCCCGCAGGAGGGCCGCGCGGATGAGGAATAGTCCGAGGTTTGGTCACGGTCCGCTGGTTGACAATGCGATATTACTCTTTGCTCCGCGCTGGGCCCGCGATGTATTCCACCCCTTTCCTTCGGCCACGCGTCGCATTCGTCATTAGAAACTGTGAATCACCCCTTGCGCACAACATTTGCACCCCTCGCGACCGCACGCAGCCCGCGAGAACGTTGTCCTGCAGTTGAAAGGAAACAATTCGTCCACAGAGGGGCTGTCCGTTGAATACGGGCGGCCACCACCAACCAACAAACGGCCAATGTTATTTTAACCCTAAAAAGGCTCAGCCCAAGTTGCGGAATACGGTCAGGTCTGAAGGACGTCACAGTCTGATAACTCTACAGGCTACATTGTGAGAGGCGGAGCACCCCTATCGTTTTAAAAGGTTCAAAATATCGAGACGAGGTTTTCGACAAATTGTAAGCGGAGCGTAATGATACTTTAACTGTGTGATTAACAGCCGTAATCCTGCTATAAACCGAAATTTGTAAGCCAATCTGACTTTAAACTGTATGGTAATGTCCATTCATCGATACTGGAAGCCCCGTAAAAGACGAGCATTCATCACTTACAGTTAACCCATAATATTGTGTGATGTTTCGGGGTAACTCACCAAGGAAGGGTTAGTTTTTTGAGTCCCAAGGTGAGTAACGTGGATTATTTGTGAGTTTTATTCTGAACGTTCGGAAGAAGCCTATTTCCCAATGTTGCCACTCAATTAATTTACTCAGAAAATTGGAGATCTCTTTTCTCTAATTTGCAGCTCAGTTTATGGAATCAATTCCAGAAAAAGGAATAATTTACGTAATATTTAACGGCCTTTCCTTTGGTCCAGAAAAGTGCTCATTATCCACTAACACATGTTTTTAGTAATTTCACACCAGCCACAAAAATTTCTACTGTTACTGAAGCTCAATTTGAGACTAGGCTACAGGTTACACTGATGGCCGACTTCGTCTACTCATTCCCGAATATCTTAAGCGAACCAACTGGTGTGCGTATTTTCAATCACGTATAATTTGTCTTCCGCTCCCTCTCAGTGCAATAATATGATCGGTGTGAATAAGTTTTGGCTAAGGATTATCTTATACTCCGCACTGTAGTGTATGTACATTTACATATATATGACAAACATAGCGATTAATAGTTAAATGAAAATATTATTCAGATTTTATTTATTTATTTATCTTCGTGTACCCCACATCCATGGGATAATTACGATTTAGATCTGTGGAAACCAAATTAGTGTATCTTCTTTGAAGTATATGTATAAAATGTATTATTTGATTACATGTTGTATATCCTCACTATGTAGCTATGGTACAAAACTTGTACCAAATCTAGTCAAATACATTGACATAACACTTGTTAAGGTTGGCAACCAAGTTTCTCACTGTATCAAGCAACCTTTTGCAGTTCACAAAACCACCCGTGACACTGCAAACACGTTGCCGGAAAATACATTTTAGATGTCTGCTTAGTGAGTCGTAATTACAAACTTATACTCCGAAAAGACAATATAATTTTAGTTTACTTAACATTTTGGTCCACTCTTCAGTTTTTCGCCTTTCGCTCGTATATTACGTTGTCGGCTAGGTGGCAGGTTCCCAGATTTCTGCTTTCTGGACGAGACTATGAGAGCTGTAGATTTATTTTGTATTTCAGAGAAAATGAAAGGTTGTCGCTCCCTGTGTATCACACTGTTTTTGTTCAATTCCACACACCGTTAAATTCACAGAGCTGCACAGACATAATACCCTCAATGATACCAAAATCAGTGCTAAATCATGAATTTACCAAACAAGACGCACGTTTCATGTTATTCTTTACGATGCAGAGGTCATCTTGCATCTAACTTTGATTACCTAGCTAACGGAGCCAAAAGCCCTTAGTCAGTTATATTAATTTTTCCAAAAAGAAATCTTAAATTACAAGTAATAACATTTTAAGGCCATTCCATGTTCTTAATAAGATATTAAAACAACAACGTAATTACTTTTTGTAATCATTCTTTCTTGAAGCTAATTCGTTTCATTATTAGATTATGCTTGCGTTTTCTTTTTCACATTCATAATACTTATGTTTCGTACAAAACAGTGTGTTGTTAATAATCCTCTATCTACTACCTATTATGATTATAATTTATCAACAAAAAATAATGAACAATATAGAAAGATATAATTTCAGGACTGTGAATATTGATGAAAACTTAGACTGGTAAAACCATACAGGAGACCTGCTGAAACGTTTACGATCAGCTGCTTTTGGCATAAGAATAATTGTCAAATTTGGGGACATAGAACTCTGTAAGTTCACATATTTAGCGTATTTACATTCACTGATGCCTTAGAGGATTATATTCTGATATAAAACTCCACTTAGTCAAAAAATATTAATTGCACAAATACTTAATTAAAATCCGTATGTGAGGTCTACACACGTAAAACATGTATATTACTGTTTAAACACTTGAGAATATTAACCACAAACCAGTAGTACGATTTTCGGCTCAAGACATTAGTTGTTAACAATCTATTATGGTTTGAGAGTGAGTGAAATATCGAACGCTAGAGTACTGCAAGGAAAAATGACCTACACTTCTCTCTAGCGAATCAACTTCACAGAGAAAGGAGTGCTATAATCTGCTATAAAATGCTTTAATAATCTGCCTAATGAAATAAAGTGACTTATAGACAGATCAAGTGCTTTCAAATGTCGATTATAAAGTTGCATATCTTTAACAACACCTATAGTATAGAGGAAGTTTGAACAAATATAATTACGCATTAACAAAATTTAAGAACTTTCACATAAAAATCCGGAGACACTACTTTTCAGCATGCTCTTGTACAATACTAGCACACTGACCACTGTACTGCGTAGCCCATTTTCAGCAGACAGAGAAACAAACAAAAATTAATTACATCCATACAGGTACTCCAATGATATTGTGTACTGGAAATGAAAATTTTCCGAGGAATGTCTAAAGTTTATGCTCCCAGTTTTAGGACTTTTTTCACGTACTTTAGCGGATTGCTTCAAAGCTAACAAACTTCATATCGCCAAATTTGTCTTTTCCAGAGCTTAAGATTGCCGGTAAAAAGTGTACCATTCCATCTAATAAAGATAATACATACTTGCTTTAATATCTTCATTGATACTAGGACTGATAGTTTCAACCATGCAACGCAACTACGTATCATCACCCTCATAAGAACCTCGTTTCAATGTCTTGAACTGTTCTCGAAATGAGAGTGGTCTTGCGTCTCAAGACACTGCACCTGTACATGAGGAACATGCGTTGAAATTACTTTACTTAAAAATCGTAAGAGAAGAGCAGCAGATATGGTATGTTCCAAGTGTTGTAGATGCCGATTGTACCTTTTTAATTTAGAAAGCAGGGAGTAATTAAACCGAATAATTACCAGCTAACATATCACTGATAGATACACAAAGAGTGATATTCTGTTTGCGGTTCACAAACTTAAAATGTTGGACCAATACATACTCCCGTAAAATAACATAATGTTAATAATCGGTAATTTTGCAACAACATCTAAAGAAAGGAAAGCGATATGAAATCTTCTTTCAATATAACAGGATGCGTTTGCTATCATCACTTCTCCAACCATGAAGTGCGTACTGGCAAATATCGTAGAACTGTGTTATTTTCTATTCTAGAGAGTTAATATTTTTTTAGATTCTCTTCGTCCGAGGAGTACTTTACCAAGGAAATATTTTATACATTCCTAGTACTGAAATTACATTCGTAAGCAATTGTTTCATAGACTGCCATGCTTATTAAGAATTTCATGTATGCCGAATGTTGTGGACAGGCACCACACAGTGTTTTATAAGATCATTTTAGCATCTAATGGAAAGAGGATTGAAATTAATTACAATCCAAAACAAAACAAAAATTTTAGTACAGGATTTTGGAAGTTTTCAGGCACCATGCAATGACATTTGACTTTCAAAACTTCATATAAAATTAGGTTAGAACAGACATGTTATACTAAATGTAATGCCCCAAAGTCAAAAACAGAAAGTAGCCTTTAAATATAAGCACAAACGTAATGTGTGTACAATATTAGTACGATACTGCAATACATGTGTTGTTCAGAAATACAAGCAATGTTATGCATGTCCGAAGGAACACTAGAGCGCTACTTCTGAACAACACAATTACTGCAATATCGTATTTATCTGCTGACACAAGGCAGTCGACTTTCAATTAAGATGTCTCACATGTATGGGAATATACATAATGGACTTACGACAGCAGGTTGTTCGAAATGTGTGTGAATTCCTAAGGGACCGAACTACTGAGGTCATCGGTCCCAAGACTTACACGCTACTTAAACTAACTTAAGCTAAGAACAACACACACACACACACACACACACACACACACACACACACATGCCCGAGGAAGGACTGGAACCTCCGACGCGAGGGGCCGCGCAGTCCGTGACGTGGCGTCTCTAACCACACGGCCACTCCGCGCGGCAGCAAGTTGTAGGTATATGTCTGACGACACGTGGAGGTGTGGTTCTGGCCTTAACACGTGCTCGGATAGCCCCGCTCGTGATAAGCGGGAGATCCGGGTTCGAGTCAGCGTCCGGCACAAATTTTCACTGTCGCCGTTCCATTGTGCAGCTGATGGTTATCTACGAGGGCCGTTCAGAAAGTAACCTCCGGTTGATTTAAAAAAATACACCAAGTTAAATAAAAATATTTTAATATATACATCTTACAACTACATCTTTGCACTATTTTTCTACATAGTCTCCATAGCGATTGAGGCACTTATCGTATCTCTTCACAAGCTTTGAAATTCCTTCTGCATAAAAATCACCCGCTTGTGCCTGGAGCCAGCCTGTGACCGCATCTTTGAGCTCTTCGTCGTCATCAAACCGCTGTGACCCGAGCCATTTCTTCAAATGCATGAAGAGGTGATAATCACTTGGCGCCAGGTCTGGGCTGTAAGGTGGATGGTTGATAACGTCCCACTTGAAGCACTCAAGAAGGGCCGTTGTTCTGCGAGCAGAGTGAGGAC
This sequence comes from Schistocerca nitens, assembly GCF_023898315.1. Taxonomy (NCBI): domain Eukaryota; kingdom Metazoa; phylum Arthropoda; class Insecta; order Orthoptera; family Acrididae; genus Schistocerca; species Schistocerca nitens. The sequence goes on along the minus strand of NC_064622.1, from coordinate 108,869,285 downwards.
GGGCGTTATCGTGCAAAAAAACGATACCGGAAGTCAGCATACCACGGCGTTTGTTCTGTATAGCCCGTCGTAACTTTTTTATTGTTTCACAGTACACGTCTTGATTAATGGTCGTACCACGTTCCATGAATTCAACCAACAACACCCCTTTGGCATCCCAAAACACCGTTGCCATCAGTTTTCTGGCAGAAAAATCTTGCGAGGCTTTTCTTGGTTTGGTAGGCGAATTTGAATGTGCCCACATCTTTGATTGTTCTTTTGTCTCAGGGTTCACGTACTTAATCCAGGTTTCGTCACCGGTTCGATTCTGTTTAACAATGGTTCTCCTTCGTCCTCATAACGTGACAGAAAGTCTAATGCAGAGGCCATTCTTTGAGTTTTGTGGTGGTCGGTAAGAATTTTGGGCACCCATCGTGCACAGAACTTACGGTAACCCAATCTTGCTGTCACTATCTCGTACAAGAGAGTCTTAGAAATCTGTGGAAAACCAGTAGACAACTCCGACATTGAGAAACGTCGATTATCACGAACTTTTGCATCAACTGTCTGAACGAGTTCGTCAGTCACCAATGATGGTCTACCACTCCTCTCTTCATCATGAACGTTTTCTCGTCCACTTTTAAATAAACGTACCCATTCACGGACAACTCCTTCACTCATAACTCTTGGTCCGTACACGGCACAAAGCTCACGATGAATAGCTGCTGCAGAATATCCTTTGGCTGTAAAAAACCTTATGACAGCACGCACTTCACATTTGGCGGGTTTTTCTATTGCAGCACACATTTCAAACTGCCACAAAAACTAAACTAGCGCAGGTACGACGTTCACTCGACCACGGCTTGATGCCGACTGACCTGTTGAGTGCGTGAACGCACAGATGGCGTCGCTACTCCCCCCACAACCCGCACTGTGACCAATCGGAGGTTACTTTCTGAACCGCCCTCGTATATTCACAACTATGAATACAATGCTGGAATAATAGTACATTAACATAGAGAAAATCAATTATAAATTTCCAACAGTGCATTTCCACTGTACACTGGTCAGGCAGAACATTACGACCAACTCTGGCACGGTTAACAGCGGCGACACGTCGCGACGTGGAGGTAGTGAGACCTTCATAGGTCGCTGGGGAGCCTTGGCACCACATCTGCACACGTAAGCCACGTAACTCCCATAAATTCCGGGGAATGAGCGATGAGCTTTGACTCCACTTTCAATCACATCCCAGATGTGTTCCATCGGGTTCAGATCTGGGGTCAGCACATTAATTGGAACTCACCATTATGTTCCTCGAACCACTCCATCACACACCTGTGACATGGCGCATTGTCTTGTTGAAAAGTGCCACTGCCGTCAGGAAACATGATGCTCTGAAAGATGTGTACGCGGTCTGCAACGAGTGTACGATACTTCTTGGTTCGCCTTGGTGCCTTGCACGAGCTCCACTGGACCCATACATGCTCACGTGAATGTTCCTTATAGCATAAAGGAGCCGCTGCCAGCTTGTCTCAGTCCCGCAGTACAGGTGTCAAGTAGCTGTTGCCCTGGAAGACGACGGATTCGTGCCCTCCCATCGGCATGATGAAACATGTATCGGGAATCATCAGACGGTGTAACGCTCTGCCTATGCGTGAACGTGTAATTCCAATGGTCACGAGCCCATTTCGGTCGTAATTGCCGATGTCGTGGTTGGAGAGGCCCGTCATCAGGAATGTTCGGTGCACTATCTATTCAGACACACTTGTACTCTACCTAGAACTGAAGTCTGGTGTTAGTTCCGTCACAGTTCGCCGCCTGTCCTGTTTTACCAGTCTGCCCAGCCTACGACGTCCGACATCTGTAATGAGGAGTGGCCACCCAACCCCGCTACGTCTGGAAGTGGTTTCACCTTGGTTTCTCCACGTGTTGAGGACGCTCACCACAGCAGTCCTCGAACACTAGGCAAGTCGTACAGTTTCCGAAATGCTCGTGCCGAATCTCCGGGCCATCACAATCAGCTCTCGTTCGAACTCAGATAGATAGCGACCCTTCCCCATTCTACACACGGACAGCACGCTCACTAGTACTATATGCACCGTGCGTGTGTCTGACTAGCTGTCATTCCTCGCCAGGTGACGCTGCTGTCTCCTGTACGAGTTTATACCGATGGTAGTTCGGTGGCCACAGTGTTCTGAATTCTTTTGCAATGAATCAGTCAGCTATAACTTTATTATTTCAATGAACGACTGTTAATGATAATGATTTAGAATTTAGAAAGATCAGTTTTCTAGAGTTTCAGGCAGTAAGAGAGTATTGCTCACAGTAGTTATTGATTCATTTATGACTACATTAGAACACCATTTTTAGTAATTCAATATCTTACAGTTCTAAAACTGGACTTAATTAATATTTATCAACTCTATACAAAACTGCCAACGGCCTTGTCGTAGTGGTAACGCCGGCTCCTGTCAGAGCATCGAAGTTAAGTACTGTCGGGCTGGACTAACACTTGGATGGGTGACCATCCGGTGCCGGCCGTTGTGGCCGAGAGGTTCTACGTTCTTCAGTCTGGAACCACGCTGTTGGTACGGTCCCAAGTTCGAATCCTGCCTCGGGCATGGAAGTGTGTGCTGTCCTTAGGTTAGTCAGGTTTACGTAGTTCTAAATCTAGGGGACTGATGACCTCAGATGTTAAGTCCCATAATGCTCAGAGCCATTTGAACCATTTTTGACCTCAGATGTTAGGTCCCACAGTGTTCAGAGCCATTTGAACCATTTGATCATCCGGTCTGCCGAGCGCTGTTGGCAATCGGGGTGCACTCAGCCCTTGTGAGGCAAACTGAGGAGCTACTGGATTAAGAAGTAGCGGCTCCGGTCTCGTATACTGACATACGGCCGGGAGAGCGGTGTGCTGACCACATACCTCTCCATATCCGCATCCAGTGACGTCTTCGGGTTTAGGATGACACGGTGATCGGTTGGTACCGTTGGGCATTCATGTCCTGTTCGGGCGGAGATTAGTTTAGTTTTTCTACACAAAATTGGCTTCCACGCAAGTAATTACTGACTTCATTATAACAAGTTCATTCATTCAAGAACAAACAGTCCGCTTTAGGACTAGAGACAATTGTTTCATTATTTCATTAGCATTTCACTGAAATACGTGTAGTTATACATCACTACTTCGGCTAAACAATCATAAGTGAAATTTATAGATAAGATTTTTTAAATTACGTATTCACTAAGATAGTATAATAAATTGCAGCCTGGTGATTTGTTATATACTTTCCCATGTCGGTTTGCTCAAAGTACATTGGAACTGCCTTATCAGTTATGACGGACACGCATTCACGGTGAAATTAAGATGAACGAAGTGGGAAGCTCACAGGTTTCACAGGCTCGGTGCTTGCGGAAATCTCTTTTGTTCCCTCGTGAGAACTGCTCCGCCTGCTACGTCACTCAAAGATCGCGGTTGCGGACTAAATCGTCCGCTCACCTTTTCTATGCATGACGAGCCTGTATAAATTTCATCCTTCCTCTCGGCTGGTAGCCCGCTCTGCCCCCTTTTATTCATGAGTAAACTTGCCGATCATAAATTCCAGGCGGGAGGTTAGTTGTTCTTGGGAGCCGCTGGATGTGTTTTATCGTCCGCCACGGGCCGGGCCGTGAGCTCAGCGCGGCTCTGCCGTGGCGGCCGCCCTCCACTCCCAGGGGGCCACCGTCGGCTGCTGGGGGCTCAGCGCGGCACACCTGTTGGTAATGCTGAGGTATCACCACCGTCCACTCTCCCCTAGCCTCCTCCTCTCCCCAGGTTCCACCACAGCAGCCACACCGCTACTTGAAAGTGGAATATAATTGTGAAAATTCGGAGATAACGCGATTTATAGGGCAGGTAAAAGAACTCCTGTAATGAAAAACTGCCTGTTGGCTTCTGTCTCGGGTTCTTGTTTGATTATTTTTCTTACGTTTATCGAGCACAAGTGGTTGGAATTATCCAAGCTTCACTCTCCATTGCTGGTTGTGGCCTGGAGTCGAGCTCGCGGCCGCAGGTTACATGTACCTGGCGCGCCAACGTCGGACATTTACCCTATGATCCAACCCTTGCAGCCAGCAAAACAGTCGTTCGTTGCAGCACGAAAATCCATAATCTGCTCACCCTGAAGCTTTCTCCTTTCTTGTTCAAACTATTGTCATCTTTGTGTATTTCTTTAGCTTCTCTGAGGAAGCGTATGCGATAGCTCTTCTCTGCTGCAAAATCTTCTGTCGGTAAAGTTCACTTTGTGGTCGGTCTCACACAGCGCGTGCTCTGCCACAGCCGATTTATCCACCTGCCCCAGCCTGCAATGCCGCTTGTGTTCCGTGATCCTAGTGCTGATTGGTATTCCAGTCATTCCAACATAGAGTTTGCCGCATGTACATGGTAGGCGGTATATTTCCGATATTGCACGTTTGTCCGTTTTCTCCTTTTGTCGACCTGAGACACACTTGTCTGCGTTACTAGCTATTAATCGTGCCTCTTTTGTGGCTCGAATGGTGATTTTGCAGTTTGTGCAAGTAAAGGTCTGTATATTTCGGTTTTCGATACACGCTGTGTCCCAGGTTTTCACCATCTCTCGTACCCAAACATGTGTAGAAAGGGTAGCTCTTCGTCCTATTCCGCCTCCACGGTAAATTTTATGTTGACGCGGAGGCTGCTCAGGTGTCTTAGGAAGTCGCCGAGCTGCTCCTCACCAAGGCTCCTCACAAGAAAGCTATCATGAACATACTATACCACACTTTACGTTTAGTAGGTGCAAAGTCCATTGCCTGAGCTTCGAAATGTTCCACGAAGAAGCTGGCCACCACTGGATTAAATGGACTACCCACTACGATCCCTTTCAGCAGTTCGTAGAAGTTTCCATTCCACGTGAAATAGCTCGTGGAGAGACACACATAAAAGAGCTTGGTGATATCTTGCGGGAAAATGGCACTGATGTGGTCCAGAGAGTCACTGACGTAAGTGATGGTATTGAACCTCAATAATATTCAAGGCACAGTACTGAAGATGCACAAAACACGTAGTGAAAGCACCTCATTTCAACATAGATCAGCCAGGGCCATAAATAACACGCAAATTAACAATCATCTGGATTTAAGAAATACAAAGCGATTACGAGCGAATTCAAACAAATGGTTCAAATGGCTCTGAGCACTATGGGACTCAACTGCTGTGGTCATAAGTCCCCTAGAACTTAGAACTACTTAAACCTAACTAACCTAAGGACAGCACACAACACCCAGCCATCACGAGGCAGAGAAAATCCCTGACCCCGCCGGGAATCGAACCCGGGAACCCGGGCGTGGGAAGCGAGAACGCTACCGCACGACCACGAGATGCGGGCTTCAAACAAATATTCGGTAAACATTGTATATTGAGTGACGTAGGATAGTTAGTACCAAAATTGTCAAGTTTGTTTCTTATCACATCCGTGTACTTGTGACGAAGCAAGCTGGGATATTCTTAGTTCCCATCTTGTTTTGAAATCTATCTCCTTAAATTTGTTTTGTTACTTTACCATTAGCATATATGAATGTAATCTACATTTTCATAAAAGAGAAAGATTGGCCCTTAGTTTTAAAGAACATAACACCAGATCTGATTTTGTGCTTAGTTTTATGTACATAATTGATTTTCTAATTTATTTTGACTATTCGTAGTTAGTATCTTTCATTATAGGGTGAAATCAGCGATTGTTTCGTAACTTAAATTCTATTGTTGACTTATAAACAAATATAAATTCTGCACTAATTGTTAACATTTGGAAGACGAAGTATTAGTAATATTAAAGTATCAATTTACCTTTATTCAAAAACGTGTTATCAAATCCCACCCTTCATTAATTCCAAAGTAATTAACAGTTTTGTCAGAAGTATTGTTTGCATAACTCTATTTGTCAATTTCATAATTTAAACGAATAATTAGGCCTAAACCTCGTAGTAGAAGAAACTGTTAAAAAGACGCCACTTTTCAATGCATTCAGTTAATTTAATAAGTTGTTTTACTTGTAATTTATGTAAATTAAACTTCGAATAATGTGTAGTTTCAGCACCGATTATTGTGATGATATATAAAGGCCCGATTTTTGGTCTCGAGACAGCCAGTCCACAGGCGAGTTTCTGACGAGCAACCTGTGCTGGTGGGAACAACAACAATGCTTCAAATTAACTGTTAAACAAACGTTAAACAATTAGCCGTGTGTAAAAACAGTAAGAGTGTCTGCTCCATAAGTACCTGATTATTCTTCAAGAACTGTGAACTTTGTGGTCAGGTTTTACAACTCGTAGCTGTGCAATAGTAAACTATAATGGCAGTTTGTGGTGTTCCACCTGCTAACTATTTATGAGGCTTATGAAAAGTTTGAACAATAGTGCACTGGACATACACTTGTAACTGTGTAATATTGTGGGTTGTGTAAAGTGCAAATTAAAGTTACGTAAAACTGTGCATCTATCGGCTACATCATTTAAAGTAGTCAGTGTCGGAAATCACAAACCCCATTTTTCATCCAGTGTAGCAACGAAGTACGCCGACACCGAGGAAAACAATCAACAAACGAAGGGAGAAATAAGTAAAGCAGGTGGATCTGCCACATACTCAGCAAGAAAAACACTACTATCTTAGGGCCTCTACACGCGCTGTAACCTCTCTCATGTCCTTCTGATCATTCCCACACGAGATACAGGTTGGTGGAAGCATAATGACAGTGTATTCTTCGATTACAGGTTATTAGGTACAAACGAAACGGGCGAGTAGAAAACAGAGAAACAAGCAAATAATCTTTATAAACTTAGGTCCTGAAACCAAGGATTTCCCCGATACGATGTATGCACAAGTGAAGTCACGCCAATGTTACAATGCTATGAATGTCTAAAGCTACAGTTGGATGATGCCCCTTATGACAAAAGGATGCGTATGTGGTTCACCTATGATGGCGCACCAGCACGCTTCCATGTGGCTGTTCCCGAATACGAAGCACGAATCTTCGACGACTGTTTCGGTGCAGGTGTATTAAAAAACTTTGGTGTTTTACAGCCCCGTCGATAGTGTCAATGATCTCCGGAAACACATAGCGAACGATTCAAAACGTCTATGGACATCGACGGGGAGGCAAGCTGAAGACGGCTTTCACGTATTCATATTCGCCGCTTTCGTTTGCACCTACAATAGTGAAACAACCTCTATATGTGTACGTCTGTGTTTGAAATATCAAATTTTTCTCTTTCGTCTACATTTTGTTTTTCTTTTTATTTATGGGAGTGTCGTTATTGGGAAATGTTTAAATGGACAACAATGTCCCGGAAATAAGTTATAATAGTTCCACTAACCTAATTGCGACCAAGGTTTTGGGTGTATAACCCCATGAACCATGGACCTTGCCGTTGGTGGGGAGGCTTGCGTGCCTCAGCGATACAGATATCCGTACCGTAGGTGCAACCACAACGGAGGGGTATCTGTTGAGAGGCCAGACAAACGTGTGGTTCCTGAAGAGGTGCAGCAGCCTTTTCAGTAGTTGCAAGGGCAACAGTCTGGATGATTGACTGATCTGGCCTTGTAACAATAACCAAAACGGCCTTGCTGTGCTGGTACTGCGAACGGCTGAAAGCAAGGGGAAACTACGGCCGTAATTTTTCCCGAGGGCATGCAGCTTTACTGTAGCATGGAGAGCTGCATCAAACCAGTCTCAGGAGTGAAGACCACAACAACAACAACAACAACAACAACAACCCTCGGTTGCAGACTAACACCATAAGTCGAAGTACCCTCCCAAATACGAGAGTAATGCAACACATTTCTTTCTGAAAGGAGGCTGGTTTTATTCATTACACCAGTACACCATATTGTTACTCACTCTTTTGGTACAGAACCATATTTTTCAACGTAACCTTACTGGGAAGCCCTGTATGCCCGCATAGTACCACTCTACTGGCCGACGTCGGAGCCAACGGTTGCTGCGTCTATAACCTTCTCATCACCCACTTACTGCTTCCCGCCGAGTTCATCCTTCTTTGTGCCAAACGGACAGAAGAGGGAAGGTGCGGTATACGGGCTGTAAGGTGGACGAGGAAGAACCCACCAAAGAAGTTCTGTGAGCTCCTCTCGGGTGCGCAGACTTGTGCGACGGCTAGCGTTGTCATGGTAACGGAGAGGTTCGTTTCCATTTTTGTGGCGACGTATACCCTGAAGTCGTTCCCTCAGTTTGCTTAGGGTGACACAATGAACTGCGGAGATGATCGTTGCATCATGAGCGAGAACATCAACCACAATAATAATTCTGTTACAGTACCAGAAGACCGCCGCTATGACTTTACCCCCTGAGGGTGCGGTTTTGAAATTTTTAACCGTACTAGAAGTGGTGTGGTGACACTCCATAGATTACCGTTTGCTTCCGATTCGAAGTGATGAACCCCTGTTTCATGACTAATGATGATGTTCGTCAAAAAATTGTCCCGATAAGCCTCGTTGCTCTTTAGGCTCTTCTGTTACACAGCGAGTAACCCAGGGGGCACACACCTTTCATTGCCCCAACTGTAGGACCAGTGTATGAGCACTACCAATAGAAACGTCCGGTTGTGCGGCGAGGTGATTGATTGTCATCCGTTGATCACCTCGAATGAGAGTGTTCGCACGTTCCAAGATCGTACGAGTCACAGCATTGTGCGTTTGGCCTGCGCGCGGGAGATCGGGCGGATTTGCGCGACATCGTTGCGATGATGCCATATGCCTCGCCCGACGGCTCATCGTGCTTTTGTTAGATGTCAGGTCTCCGTAGACATTTTGCAAATGCCAATGAATAACCACGAAGCTTTGGTTTTCCGTCGATAGGAACTCAATGACAGCTCTCTGAATGGAACGCACCTCCGTCAAAGGCACCATTTTGAAGGCTATGTATAATGCTGCCACCTTCTGGATGGACGTACAAGTGTGGAATTGGGAATGTTCGAAGATGTTCCACAGCCAAATCTGTATTTTTTAAATCGAAATTGCCCGAGAAAAGAAAATGTGTTGCTTTACTTGCTGAATGCCACTCGTAGTAAGAGTAGCCGTTCTCTCTGCCGACTCCCAGCGTGCTGGGAATATAGGCAGTAAATAAGTGAAACTCTTTAACGGAGTGGATCTAAGTCAGCCCGCTCTGCTCCTTGGACTGAGAATAAGAAGAAGTTGTCGATCATGGAACCACCACGTGGTTCACTGTTAGCGACGGAACATTTGCATACTATCCTTAGACTCAACGTAGCTTTAATGGTGATAAATGGCGGAATTTTGTGTAAAATTTGTGGTGCTCATGAACCACGCAGTCAGTGGTACGAAATGAGCACGACTCAGTTTTTGTTTGTTCGATGATGATGTTTGGTTTGTGGGGTGCGCCCGTACAAAGTCCCAATTTATTACACAGTCCAATTTTTCACGCAATACAATCGAGCCACTCTCTCGAATGATGTTGATGGTGATGATGAAATGATGAGGACAACACAAAAACCCAGTCTCCGGTCAGAGATGGTCCACAACCCGGCCGGGAATCGAACCTGGGACCCCGTGATCCACAGGCAGCAACGCTAGCCACTAGACCATGAGCTGCGGACCTCAATTTTTGTGCTGCACACATGGATCAGTTACTAGCTCAGCGCCCGATGCTTAGCTCGTCTCCAAAGACTTTTTTATTGTTTGTTGCTTTTCTTTAACCGATTTTCTATGTTGTTCCCAAACTGCGACGCCTTCTAAATATTTCAAACAAATTAAGGCCACAAAACCACGGTCTTCTCGGAATGTACTTCTGACCAAAAAGCGGTTCTGGTAGCTGGGGTATAATGTTTTTGTTAAGTATGGATTTTGCGTTCTTGTGGTGATATTTCCATAGAAACTTTCATCTCCTAACACACATTTCTTTATATCTAGTACCAGTTCTCACAGATTCATTATTACAATTTCTTGTATTGTAACTAAATGTATTCTCAAAAAATTTCATCCCCTATTTCACCCCCTTCAGGAACGATTTTTCAGTACCAGTGCAACATGTAATTTCTTTTTTTTTTCATTTCTGACCACGAAATCAAATACCAATTTTCGTGGATATAGCTTGAAAATGCTTTAGTAGTTCTTAAATAATTATTTATTTTCGAAAACACGTTCACCCACTGTCTCACCACCTTAAGGGCTGAATTTCCAGAAATAATGGAACTTGTAATTTTTTTAATTTCTGACTGAGAAACTAAAAACCTATTTTCGTGGGTGGAGTTTCAAAATTCCTTAATATCGACATCTTTTCAAAAACTTTTCATCCCTTATGTCCGTATCTTCGGAGTGGATTTTCGAAACATCCTGTCTTAAACGACACTTATTGTATAAGAGCAACACACTCTCCTAAGTTCAAGTTTCGGCTTTTAGGGGACTGGGCTGGGCTATGATGAATCAGTCAGGAAATTGCCTTTTGTGTTTATAGACTTACACCAGCCCTTGTTTGAAGTATTTACCTTTTTTAAAAAAAATAGGAAAGCAGAACTGTGTCACCAGGAGAAACCGGTGACCTTGTTTTATCGCTATTTGAACAAAGCATGGCTAGCTCATCTATGTTATTTTATTCAGCTATCTTATCTCACTTTCATGTCTAAAATATGGAAGAAAAACCCAAACCCCTCCACTGACGCCTGAGAGTTAGTCGCTGATACAATTGCGCCGCTAACACTGGAGATCAAGTTTCCACAGCGTGGAAACCTATCGGCTCTGACTCAAAAGGAAATGAAATACCTGCCCCAATTTAAATCTGAATGGGATTATTTTTTCCTCTAGTGCCCACAGACCCCGGAATTCTATGCAAAACAACCTCGAGTGTATGTCAATAACCCTTGTATAATACCCTGCAGTTATAAGAGATAAAAGGAAACAGTTATAAGATACAAAGAGTAAACACTAGTTGAAGTGGCAGAAAGACATGGTTGTAGAGGATACCCGCCCTTATTCTGGATATATATTAAGAAAACAGTGAAGGAAACGAGGATAAATATAGAAATAATATTGACTTTCAAGGAGAAGAAAACAAAATCTTTAAGGTTTGTCGAAAATATTGTAACTCTGTCAGAGGCTATAAAGGACGTGGAAGAGAAGTTGAACGGAATGGATAATATCTTGAAAAAGAATTACAAGATGAATATCAATAAGGGCTAATGGAATGAAACTTAATTAAATCGGGCGAGGCTGAGGAAATTAGATTATGAAATGAGGCATTACAACTAATAGATTGCTACTGGGCAGAAAAGTAACTAAGGTAGTCGAAGTAGAGAGGGCACAGATTTCGGCCTTGGAATACAAAGAATGGGATTCTTGAAAAGGATTTTTACTAATTATTCGCTTATTTGTTATTTAATATTTACATTTACCTTGTTAATTCGCAATTCCAGCCATCGTATTGACTATTTGACTGTAGGATCACAGCTACAGGCTATTATCTCTAGCAACGTAGCTGCTGGGAATGAAAGCATACCCGTTAGCCTCTAACCTATGACATTACCAAGCTATTTTATCAAGCCGTTCTTTTTAATCAGAGCAGTGCATAGCGCAGGTGTTCAAGATGCAAGCGACATCAGGTAAAGTCGCAGGCGGTTTTCTCATGTGAGATGCTGCTTAGTGAAGCTGCTACTCAGCAGAATTTCCATAAGTAATGTAGCGCCCCCTTCTCCCCCCCCTTCCCCCCGACACACACAAACACACATACACATGCACTCTCGTGATGGGTGAGCCACAGTGATTTAACAGTCTGCTACAATGGCAGACGTAGTGCGGTTTTTACGGTTGAGGCAAATGCAGGGCTGCTCCCCAATCTCAGTCTCAGAAAATATGACAAAGAAACAGCGGAAACAAGACAACAGAGACAACACAGTCGACGTAATTCGCCTACAGACAGCAGGCAAGATTTGCCCCCTTCCCCCTTTAGGTTAACTGACGACTACATAGGACCACAAAGTTAAAACAAAAACAAATTTATCATGTCGTCCAAACATCTCACGACGTGCGACGAGATAAAAGTGGGGTAAGAGAGCCACATCTAACTCTACATGGATACTCTAATGATCAGAATTAAGTGCCTGGGGGGTTCATCGAACCACCTTCACAATTATCTATTATTCCAATCTCGTATAGCGCACGGAAAGAACGAACATCTATATCTTTCCGTACGAGCTCTGATTTCCCTTATTTTATCATGGTGATCGTTTCTCTCTATGTTGGTCGGCGTCAACACAATATTTTCGCGTTCTTAGGAGAAAGTTAGTGATTGAAGTTTCGTGAGAAGATTCCTCCGCAACGGAAAACGCCTTTGTTTTAATTATGTCCATCCCAAATCCTGTATCATTTCAGCTACACACTCTCCTCTATTTCGCGATAATGCATAACCTGCTGCCCTTCTTTGAACTTATTCTATGTACTCCGTCAATCCTATCTGGTAAGGATGCCACACCGCTCAGCAGTATTCTGAAAGACGACGGACAAGCGTAGTGTCGGCAATCTCCTTCGTAGATCTGTTATATTTTCTGAGTATCCTGCCAATAAAACACAGTCTTCGGTTAGCCTTCCCCATAGCATTTTCTATGTGTTCCCTGCAATTTAAGTTGTTCGTAATCGTAATTCCTAGGTATTTAGTTGAATTTGCGGCTTTTAGATTGAACTGATTTATCGTGTAACCGAAGTTCAACGGATTCCTTTTAGCACTCATATGGATGACCTCAGACTTTTCGTCATTAAGGTCAACTGACTATTTTCGCACCATTCAGATATCTTTTCTAAGTCGTTTTGCAATTTGTTTCGATATTTTGACGACTTTACTAGTCGATACACGACAGCGTCATCTGCGAACAACCTAAGACGGCTGCTCAGATTGTCTCCTAAATAGTTTACATAGATAAGGAACAGCAAAGGTCAGATAACACTACGATGGGGAACGCCAGGATTCACTTCTGTTTTACTCGATGACTTTCCGTCAATTACTACGAACTGCGATCTCTCTGACAGGAAACCACGAATCCAGTCACAAAACTGAGACGATATTCCATGTTCACGCAATTTCGCTAGAAACTGCTTGTGTGGCACAGTGTCAAAGCGCTCCGGAAATGCAAAAATACAGAATCAGTTTGAAATCCCCTGCCAATAGCACTCAACACTTCGTGCGAGTAAACAGCTAATTGTTTTTCACAAGAACGATGTTTTCTAAATCCGTTTCGACTGTGTGTCGACAGAACGTAGGTAAGTGTATAATTCCTTTCCTAAACAAGCTATACCGATCGGAATTAACGATTGGAAACACTGTAGATATTTATTTTAGCATAACTTTTTATTATATTTGTATAGCAACAGCTGAAAAAGACCAACTGCTTAAGTGATGGAAGAGAGTGGTGGTAAATGTAGAGTTCAGTTTACTGGCGTGCCTCTGTCCAGTCGTATCCCTTCCGCCCACAATAGCGTATCGCGCTTCGGTCCGAATCTCTCTCTGGCGATAATACGAGAGTTCCGCTGCCCAGTTTATTGTGGCCGGATGGCGGGCATTTCGCTGTTACGACCCAATATCCTTGGGCAGTATGTGTGCGGCCGGCTGCGGAAAGCCGTATGTGTTTTTGTGTGTGTGCGTGTGTGTGTCTCCTAGGACGGAGCAGGACAGATAAACCTCAGCAACACGCAGCGTACTGCCGCTCCCCACCTAGGAGAGCCAATGGCGTATAGGCGACTACAGCTGGGTGTAATCAAACTCCAGTGATGGGTGGAATGGGGCTCATAACAAACCAGGAGAAATTTTGCGGCTTATAAGTGTTTTCAGGTCGTTTGCCGACTGAAAGACTACAAACTGTATTTGTGGAGAAACTATGTGATCCGTATTATCAAGACTCTTAATCTTCGCAGGTTGCTGCCACATAAAATGGGAACAAATATTTACGACAAACATACAGAGTCTGGAATGAGTTTTCATATGGATAGTAACTCGATTTAAGGGGCCCCATCCTTCAACGGGTGGCGTTATTCTTGATCTACAAAGCAGAAGTAGCTCAAAGTTTGCCTAAACAGTTAGGGTTATTAATCAAAGCATTTCTTAGAATGTCAGTTAGATATTTATTATATTGTATTGTTGACAACAATATTTATAAAGGCTAAAAGACAAAACACTGTTTAACTCAGATACCATTTTCTTTAATACCACTGACTGTATAGGCTAGAGATACAGTCAGGTTACATACAACATCCAGGGAAGTATACACTCCTGGAAATTCAAATAAGAACACCGTGAATTCATTGTCCCAGGAAGGGGAAACTTTATTGACACATTCCTGGGGTCAGATACATCACATGATCACACTGACAGAACCACAGGCACATAGACACAGGCAACAGAGCATGCACAATGTCGGCACTAGTACAGTGTATATCCACCTTTCGCAGCAATGCAGGCTGCTATTCTCCCATGGAGACGATCGTAGAGATGCTGGATGTAGTCCTGTGGAACGGCTTGCCATGCCATTTCCACCTGGCGCCTCAGTTGGACCAGCGTTCGTGCTGGACGTGCAGACCGCGTGAGACGACGCTTCATCCAGTCCCAAACATGCTCAATGGGGGACAGATCCGGAGATCTTGCTGGCCAGGGTAGTTGACTTACACCTTCTAGAGCACGTTGGGTGGCACGGGATACATGCGGACGTGCATTGTCCTGTTGGAACAGCAAGTTCCCTTGCCGGTCTAGGAAAGGTAGAACGATGGGTTCGATGACGGTTTGGATGTACCGTGCACTATTCAGTGTCCCCTCGACGATCACCAGTGCTGTACGGCCAGTGTAGGAGATCGCTCCCCACACCATGATGCCGGGTGTTGGCCCTGTGTGCCTCGGTCGTATGCAGTCCTGATTGTGGCGCTCACCTGCACGGCGCCAAACACGCATACGACCATCATTGGCACCAAGACAGAAGCGACTCTCATCGCTGAAGACGACACGTCACCATTCGTCCCTCCATTCACGCCTGTCGCGACACCACTGGAGGCGGGCTGCACGATGTTGGGGCGTGAGCGGAAGACGGCCTAACGGTGTGCGGGACCGTAGCCCAGCTTCATGGAGACGGTTGCGAATGGTCCTCGCCGATACCCCAGGAGCAACAGTGTCCCTAATTTGCTGGGAAGTGGCGGTGCGGTCCCCTACGGCACTGCGTAGGATCCTACGGTCTTGGCGTGCATCCGTGCGTCGCTGCGGTCCGGTCCCAGGTCGACGGGCACGTGCACCTTCCGCCGACCACTGGCGACAACATCGATGTACTGTGGAGACCTCACGCCCCACGTGTTGAGCAATTCGGCGGTACGTCCACCCGGCCTCCCGCATGCCCCCTATACGCCCTCGCTCAAAGTCCGTCAACTGCACATACGGTTCACGTCCACGCTGTCGCGGCGTGCTACCAGTGTTAAAGACTGCGATGGAGCTCCGTATGCCACGGCAAACTGGCTGACACTGACGGCGGCGGTGCACAAATGCTGCGCAGCTAGCGCCATTCGACGGCCAACACCGCGGTTCCTGGTGTGTCCGCTGTGCCGTGCGTGTGATCATTGCTTGTACAGCCCTCTCGCAGTGTCCGGAGCAAGTATGGTGGGTCTGACACACCGGTGTCAATGTGTTCTTTTTTCCATTTCCAGGAGTGTATTAAGCGTCCAATTTCCTCTTTTGATACTAATGTGTGAAAAATATAATAAATTTATTTTACTACGACAAAAATAATAAAAAATGTAGATCAATAATCACTTACAACGTCATCATATTGTAGATTTTTCTGTAAATACTAGGCAAGGGGCGGCGGTAGAGAAGGTGTTTCTAACCATATGTGCCAGTTTTGGTGAATTCACTTTCAGTCATTTTGGAGAAAAGTGTACCGCAATGACAAAAATTCTGGTTTCCCATAAATTGCAGAAGAAGTTTCACGAACTTATCAGCTCAGCAGTGTGGAGTTTTAGTGCATTCAAGCTGCATTTTCTTGTTGGTAACTTGTTCCTTTATTCTCCATACTCTTCCCTTTCATTGTTTTACTTGACTCAGTCTCTTTGGAATGGCTTCTGCAGCTCTCATCGCTTCTGTTACTAGCAGTCGATCAATAACAATTAGAGCTTAAACCACATTCCTTCCAGCATGGATATCAGGTTTTATTCTGAACATGTATCGTAGAAATTGCACCGCCATTGAAAGTTTTCACTGAAAACATCACGCCTGTCTTCAACACTGTCAGCCCAACGAACACAGTTCTTCGTTCAAGCTCCCAACGACTGGTATTTAGATCGTAAACGTCGTTAATCCTCCCTGTCTGTGGCAGGCTGAGAAGGGAGTTTATTCATTTTTATATAAGACTGCTGTCGAGAAGGATCTTATGCACACTTTTTCTCTCTCGGCAGCGTAACCTTCCCTGACCATTCTGCCCGCTTTAGAATTGATGTTTAGGCTCATCAAAGTTCAGAATACAATCATATCGATTGAATTTGAAGTCGCAACGGATAACGCAGTTGTAATTTTGGGGATGGTCAGAGAAACCTACATCCTGCACGAATCTAGTCTTGTGCCAATTATTTTAGTAGCCCGCATCTCGTGGTCGTGCGGTAGCGTTCTCGCTTCCCACGCCCGGGTTCCCGGGTTCGATTCCCGGCGGGGTCAGGGATTTTCTCTGCCTCGTGATGGCTGGGTGTTGTGTGCTGTCCTTAGGTTAGTTAGGTTTAAGTAGTTCTAAGTTCTAGGGGACTGATGACCATAGATGTTAAGTCCCATAGTGCTCAGAGCCATTTCAACCAATTATTTTAGTGAAGGGGCAGCGTGATTGTATGATTCTCTGTTCTTAGGTATGGTTTAAATGAGCAAGCCGAAAACGGAAATTATTTCGAAAAACAAAGTTAATTTTATTTTCACCAACATTAGACAAATTTACGAAGTTACTTCTTAACAATCTTTTGAATACACATTAACTATGGACAAAGATTATTTAACTATGCACATAGATTATATCTCCTTTGAATTACAAACCGTGTTGCCTTTGATTTGCATCGTCCTGTGGGGGGACGAAAAATCTTGGAGAGCACGTGGTCACTACTACTATGCTGATACATGCACATGCTCTAAGTTATCACTGAAATGCAAATATCGTAACTATTTCTCTATGCAGATTTTCTATGTACAGTGGCTGGCATCGAGCAGGACTCGTGGCTGGTATCTCCAGGGCGAAGTGCTTGAATACGAAACGATTCATCTTAGAAAAGCTACCCTCGTCACTAAATTTTCAATAAGTTGTTAAACATCGACACACGCTAGCATAAATGGTCAGCAATCGCAAAAACTGGCTACAACTCCCTCTATTAGATTTCTCGGCGGTTGAAGTTTGAAACTATGCACCACGTGGCGGGTCGTAACGGAAATCTCGAATGGAGCATATTATTATTATATCGGATAAATTGAACAAAAATCAATAAATGTTTCTTAATTAATCAATCGCGAAGAAGCCTCTGATCAATAAATTGTTAACATTAAACATATTTAAACATTCAAATACCTTTGTCCTGATTTCGACGCAGCGTTCTGAAGGAAAGTCTGGTCGCTGACCTGTCTTCCAAAAAACTCCCCGTAACCCTTGCGCGGCTCTTTCTCCCGAGAATCGCGAGGTGGTGGGGGAGCCCCATGACCAACCTCTGGTAAGAAAACGTTTTATTTTAGACTTTCGCACCTCTGGTCGAACCATCCTGTTCCTTCTCTTTGCCTTCCACTGACTGTGTTAAAAGTTGGTAGAAGATTCTGAGATTCACTACATCTCTGGTTTGTCTGCTACCACACTCAAAACATTCACACCTGACCACGTAACTTAAGTAGAGGTGGGGAAATGTAAATAGGTACACAGGACGTGCATATTGTAATGAGAATAAAAGACTTTGATCCATAATTGTTTCTACATGCTTGTAATTTGGGGCTGAGATTATTTCACTGCTCATTAATTATGTAAAGTAATTGAATTTACGCTGATAATGTCTATCAGCTGATAGCAACATAACACTGATTTTAACCATGTAACGAAACCTATTGTGACGTTACATCCGTAATCGCTACCCTATGCAGATGCTTAAGATTTCGTTGGAATTCTGTGAGAAGCCAGTTTCTGTAGGTGACTGTTGAACCAGATGATATGTATTGTTCAATGTTGCTGTGAACTGATTGCCTCCAAACCTCCTTTTGGAGTCAAATTTCTTTATTTTCCGCATTTATGACACAGAAAACACATATACTGAAATAAAGCAACACAGCGGTAGCTACGGAACACAAGTGTTTGAAATTCTAAAACAAGAACTAAAGAAATATATCATAAGATCTTAGTTGTAGCTTAGCCACAGCCTTCTAGATACACCTGTACTTAGGTTCCGTTAGTCAGAGCCTTATAGAATACACCTGTGTTTACGATGCACGTCTAAAAGCTGAAAAAATTAGGGAAAATAACAATACATTAAGTATTCTGATAAACTTTAAAATGACACAGGGGCGTCGTATCTACGCAACATTATGTTTAAAGCACATTCACGACCAAACGGAAAATGAAAATGTCCATAAAATATAAATTCTTGTAATTGGCATGAAATGCTTTTTTCCCTATAATATAAATATTTTTTTTCAAATTTTCGGTCATTTTTTACGAGGTGGCCCCCTTAAATGAGAATAAATGTTGGCCAATGGTGAGAACATAGACCACTAGACGCAAAATTTGTGCAGCTTCTGAACTACTGTACCATTTTGAAATCCTACTATGAACTACCAAAAGAAAACAAGACAGAGATAAGAACTTTTTTAAAAAAATCTTACCTTTGTTTATTGCCTATAAACCCACATTTCCAGTAAATATGAAATAAATGTCAACTAAATCCTCCTTTGAAACTATCAAATATTGAATCTGCAGCTTTTAAAAAGGGATTTTTGATTAGTTCACCGCCTTCGTATGTTTTCTTATTCTACGCAATAATTTGTGAGACTCGGAATGATGTCTAAGTCGCGGCTTTACTCTTGCGTAGTGATTTTAAAAAGTTGACGGTTGAGTATAAAGTATCGAGTTTAACTG
Source organism: Schistocerca nitens (assembly GCF_023898315.1). Taxonomy (NCBI): domain Eukaryota; kingdom Metazoa; phylum Arthropoda; class Insecta; order Orthoptera; family Acrididae; genus Schistocerca; species Schistocerca nitens. The sequence goes on along the minus strand of NC_064622.1, from coordinate 108,850,178 downwards.
CCTTACCTCTTCTTTCCTTCGAGTAGAAGGAGAAAATCCCCGACCCCGCCGGGAATCGACCCGAGTCCATAGAACGGCAATCCGTCAGGCTGACGACTTCTTTTCTTTTTTTTGATCTCATTTATTTCCATATTGTTCGTTGAATTTGTTCGAGGCAGACGTCCGATGACACCCATATAGGTTCTCCGTTGATCGATTCACTCAGTTTTTTTGTTACAGATGGCAGCTAACCCTCTGACCGAACACACTGAGCTATTGTGCCGGCACAACCATTCAGCTATCGGGGCGGACATTCAGTCAGTGAGTGAATGGTTTTTAAGTTATGTTCGATGTTCCCTTGCTTTCCAACTGATTCAATTGCATAGCACAGTAAACAAGCAATCTGCACTTTAGTTGGGTAAGGAAGTAGTCCTTTTCCTGTTCTGAATGAAAACGATAATTTTTTTTTCTTTTTTTCCCTCGAGCGCGCCGTCAGCTTACAAGGGAACCTCCCCATCGCACCCCCCTCAGATTTAGTTATAAGTTGGCACAGTGGATAGGCATTAGAAAACTGAACACAGATCAATCGAGAAAACAGGAAGAAGTTGTGTGGAACTATGAAGAAAATAAGTAAAATGTACAAACTGAGTAGTTCATGCGCAAGATTGGCAACATCAAGGACACTGTGAGCTCAGGAGTGCCGTGGTCCCGTCGTAGCGTGAGCAGCTGCGGAACGAGAGGTCCTTGGTGCAAGTCTTCCCTCGAGTGAAAAGTTTAATTTTTTATTTTCAGACAATTATTATCTGTCCGTTCGTCCGACCGATGCGATCACTTTTTTGGGAGTGATTATCACGTCCACAAGAAAACCTCAATCGGGCAAGGTAGAAGAATCTTTTTAACCATTCGCCAAGTGTACAAGTTAGGTGGGTCGACAACATATTCCTGTCATGTGACGCACATGCAGTCACCAGTGTCGTACAGAATATATCAGACGTGTTTTCCTGTGGAGGAATCGGTTGACCTATGACCTTGCGATCAAATGTTTTCGGTTCCCATTGGAGAGGCACGTCCTTTCGTCTACTAATCGTACGGTTTTGCGGTACGGTCGCAAAACACAGACACTAAACTTATTACAGTGAACAGAGACGTCAATGAACGAACGGACGGATCATAACTTCGTGAAAATAAAGAAAGTAAAGAGGGAAAAGAGGGAAGACTTGAACCAAGGATCTCTCGTTCCGCAGCTGCTCACGCTAACCACGGGACCACAGCGCTCCTGAGCTCATAGTGTCTGTGATGTTGCCTGTCTTGCGCATGGACTACTGTTTATATATATATATATATATATATATATATATATATATATATATATATATATATATATATATAGTTCCACACAACTTCTTGTTTTCTCGATTGATCTGTGTTCAGTTTTTCAAGGCCTACCCACTGTGCCAACTTATAGCTAAATCTGAGGGGGGTGCGATGGGGAGGTTCCCTTGTTAGTATCGATGCGTACATGAGGTTATCCACGTTAGCAAATGATTTTTATACATACTAAAACCGTAACGTGTACAATGTCTCGAGTACACAATCATCCATGAGGCTGATGGTGTAGTATTGTAGTCTGATAATCGTCCCCATGCAGTTAGAGGCGCCACGTCACGGACTGCGCGGCCCCGCCGGAGGTTCGAGTCATCCCTCGGGCATGGGTGTATGTGTTGTTCTTAGCATAAGTTGCTTCAAGTTAGTTTAAGTAGTGCGTAAGTCTAGGGACCGATGACCTCAGAAGTTTCGTCCGTTATGAATTCACTCACATTTGACCATTTGACAGTCGCAGCTGCGCTGGAGAAAAAGAGCAGTAGTTGCTGTGAGCACGGTTTGAGCTTAATGGAGCAATCCATGTCAACCAAAATGAAAGTTGCCGCGAAGTATCGGACATGTCCGCGCAAGTTACTAATTGTTTGCGATCGATGGTTTGGTGGTCACTGACGTAGATTGACATACCATCCGGTTACTAGATTAACGGTGAATATATATACGTCACAGCGTTTAGATACACTGTCTCACAAAAGATGTGACTCACCCAGAAGATATGGTTCGATGTCATTTGTAATATTATAGCCGGCCGAGGTGGCCGTGCGTTTCTAGGCGCTACAGTCTGGAACCGAGCGACCGCTACTGTCGCTGGTTCGAATCCTGCCTCGGGCATGGATGTGTGTGATGTCCTTAGGATAGTTAGGTTTACTTAGTTCTAAGTTCTAGGCGCCTGATGACCTCACAAATTAAGTCGCATAGTGCTCAGAACCATTTGAACCATTTTTTTGTAATATTATACTGTAACCTCCCCCTCACTTATCGATCTTAATGACAGTGAAAAATTAAACCGCGTGTACCTAATGGAAATTTGGGAAAGCAATCGTCACCGAAGTTAATCTGTCGGTAAAGAGGGAGGAAAGGGTTACATCTAAATGAAAGGAAAAATGCAAATGAAACTGGTGGAAATTAATTTTGAAAAGGGGTAAAGTTAATAAAGAAAGTAAATGTGCGGCCGTTACGTTAACAATTAACCAGCGGTAATTAGATATTTGAGATTTGGGGGAAATTACGGTCGCCAGTGCTAAGGACAATTACTATAGTAACTGAAAAAGAAAGGTTATTACACGTATAATTAGCACTAGAAGCGTGGCAACTGAAGGTTGACACGTGTAGTGTGAAAACTGAAAGTTTGTCAGAAGTAATAAATTTCGCGACACTCTGACTTAATTTAGCAAAAGAATTAATAAAACCGGATAATTGAAAGTTAATTTAGTGACTGAAATTAATAGTGAGCTTTCTTTCTGAAGCACATCGAAATTCAGTAAAATACGGTTAGTCTTGGACTACCTCAACAATCATTTCAAAAGCTACTTGAATCTACGCAATTTAGAAATAAGAGATTTAACTTTGAACTTGAATTAAATGATTCTGAACAATTAACAATAGTAAAATTTAGTACGTACAAAGCTGAGCTGCAGTCACAGTTAAGCTAAAATACGGTAACAAAACTCGCACTCTTAATTTGTGCTTGTGTAGTCTAAATATTGTAGCCAGCTATGAATACTTAAACTGAACTTTGAAATTAAAGCAGTGAAATGGAATGATTGTACTTTAATGCTGGCGTCTGAATTTCAACGACACTCGGGTTCATTTCGGGAAAGGAAGGGACCCTGCTTGGCAATGCAATTGGGACAATGAGCAACAAAGGTTCATGCTACGTTGCTGTAATTTTGTGATTTGAACAGTTTGAAAAGCTGAGGTCTGCCATACAGTTCTGAAACTTTACGTGCTTTTGGTCTTCCTTGTTGGTTGATTGAAGGTTTTAAGTCGCCGATCGAGGAGGTCGCGACAGTCACTCATTGTCGGCCGTCGCTGTTGCAGAAGCTGGATGCTGGCGCGCCTTCTTCTCGACACGGTCACCAGGCGAAACGGGCTCTTGATGTGTGCCAGCTAATGCTTCCCGTCCGCGACACCGTGCTAGAAACTACCATAGCCAGTCGATCGCAATTACATGCTGCCAAACCCCGAAAGCCCGGCAACTTGCGGGAGCGTCACACAACACACCTGCTCAATCGCACTACTCCAACCAGACTCCCTCTCGCTGCCCGCGCTCCACGCGGCAGAGTTAACACTATACCAAAGATCCTAAACACTTTCGTTCTCCACACGACCTATCGATGTATTCGTTCGATAGCATAGTTTTCCCTAGGCAAGACGCAGCGTAAAATACAAATAATCTTTACAAAACAAACCAATTATACATCGACATTTTTGTGGCGGCGTTCGTAGCGACAAACAATTCGCTGTAGAAACGGCTTACGAAGTCACCGCCACACTTTTAATAGCGGGCCGACCGGTCCGCTGGAACAGTGAACAGAAAGATTAAAACCCAAACACTCTGATTAAATAAAAGTCGGTACTTATCTTTATTAACGAAGATACAGGAACACAGTAGTGAACTCCATGTCTACAGAAATCTGTCTAGTTCGAGTCGGAGTGGCTAGGTCAGCGTCGGCTGACGACAAACAACAACTCTGCTGCGATGAACACACAACTGACTAGCAAGTACACAATTCGGTGGCGAGTGTACAACTGAGCGGCGAATACAGAACTGTCCTAGCGCTCGCGACTCCAGCGCTTAAGAAGCCAGAAGCCAGCGGTGGCGCGCGCAGACTTGCGGCGATTTCTTGTATCGCTGGCGCTGCTTATGCGGATGGCGTCCGGACTTTGATGCTGCCAACCTTTTTGGCAGCTGGCTCGGTTGGCATTACTGGCTAGGATATAACACTCCTCCCTCCCAAATCGCCGCACCGTCGTTGAATAATGACGTGGCGAGCGTCGACGTGCGGGGGAGGGGCCTGGCCGCAGACGTAGCAGAAGAGACCGGGGCGGAGACTGTTGTCGGTGGCAGTCCCCGGTCCACACCCCAGCATTGGCTGCGCGGGGCCTCGGGAAACACCGACTGAAAACCGAGGTCAGGGTGCACGCCTGTGACCACGGGCGCAGCTTCTGGTACTGGACGCGACGGGGCGTCGGGACCCACGAAGAGAGGCAGCGTCTCCTGACGCTGCGTCGACGGCTGCTGAGCGGGCGCCGGACAAGGCGCTGCGGTGTCAGACTCCTTGGGGGTGCCCAAGGAAAGCAGCTGCAGTACAGGCTGCACAGCCACCGCTTGGGAAGGCGGCCCGGCTGAGGGGTCGACGTCCATCTGCTCCGAAGGCGGTGGCGACTGAAGAGGGACCGCAGGCGCCGGAGCGACCACCCGGGGCGCTCCCGTATGAAGCTGCGCGGGAGGCATCAACGGGACGGGCTGTCGGCGTGGTAGCGGCGACGGCTGCTGCTGCTGCTGCCCTGGGGGCGGCAGCGAAGTCGGAAGGCGCGGCTGGAACCCGCCGCGGACCAAATCTGTGGACAAAGAACGAGCGGCAGAATCCGGGCGGCCAGCGCGGCGCAACTGGTTCTGATGCCTCCTGTGCACCCCAGTAGCACCTTGAACAGTATAAAAACCGCGACCCTGGACACTTATCACGGTACCACGTTCCCAACGACGGCGACCGTGATAAACTCTGAAAAAAACGGCGTCGTTGCGCTGAAAACGCGTGCGATGCTCAGAAGCGGCGGGTCGATCCGGGGGGTGCAACAACCGTAGTAGGGTGCGATGACGACGGCCGTGGAGAAGCTCCGCAGGCGAAGGGCCGTCGCGTGGCGTGGTCCGGTACGACGACAGGAACGTGATGAGGGCCTGCTGACGAGAGTGCGTAGCACGAAGGCGGTCCATATGATCCTTGAATGTGCGTACAAAACGTTCCGCTGCACCATTCGATTGAGGGTGGAACGGCGGAGAGTAAGAACATGGCGAATGCCATTGGCAGAACAAAAATTTTCAAATTCAGCAGAGGTAAATTGTGGACCATTGTCAGACACTAAAACTTCTGGAAGACCCTCAATACAAAAAATTGAAGTCAACGCCTGTATAGTTTGTGCAGACGTTGTGGACTGCATGGGCACAACAAACGGAAAATTACTAAATGCATCTATCACGATGAGCCAACGAGAATGCCAATATGGACCAGCGAAATCAACATGTACTCGCTGCCAGGGACCGGCAGGGCGTGCCCACTCAAAATAGCGTTGAGGCGGAGCAGCTTGGTGTTCGGCACACGTCGAACAATCTGTAGACATCTGCGTAATCTGCTTATCAATGCCGATCCATGTACAATGACGGCGGGCAAGCTGCTTGGTGCGGACCACTCCCCAATGACCTTGATGCAACAAGTCGAGGACCTTGGATTGGAGCACTTGGGGAACCACTACACGAAGCTGGTCATTCTCGGTGCGTAACAGCAAAACTCCGTGCGAAACAGACAACAGATGACGTTGCGGATAATAGCGACGAACCACAGGATCCGATATGTCCTTTGCCTTGGACGGCCAACCACGTTGAACAAAACGTAATAGTAAACTCAGATGAGGATCCGTAGCAGTCTCACGTGCCACCTGACGATAATCAATCGGAAAATCCCGGAGGGATTGATGCTCATCGGCGTCAATCTGATGGCAAGAGTCGTCAGAGGAATCGAAGACCTCATCCGCAGCAATCGGCAATCTAGAAAGCGCGTCAGCGTTTGCATTCTGAGCTGTAGGGCGATACAGTATCTCATACTGGTATTGTGATAACAAAAGAGCCCAACGTTGTAGTCTCTGAGCTGTCCGCTGAGGAACTGGTTTAGACGGATGAAACAGCGACGTCAGGGGCTTGTGATCTGTGACTAAATAGAATGGTCTACCATAGAGGTAGTGATGGAATTTTGTGACACCGAACACAATAGCCAACGCTTCCTTGTCCAATTGGCTATAATTACACTGAGCTTTGTTTAACAATTTAGATGCGAACGCAATAGGGCGTTCGGTGTTACCGACTCGGTGAGACAACACAGCACCGAGGCCGAAAGAAGAGGCATCACAAGCTAACACCAGAGGCTTGTTAGGGTCGTAATGGACCAGACAACGATCATTCAATAAAGCCTCTTTTAGCTGCTGAAAGGCTGATTGGCAATCAGCTGACCACACAAACGAAACATTCTTACGGCGGAGACGATGCAACGGTGCAGCAATCTGTGATGCATTAGGTATAAACCTAATATAATATGTCAATTTGCCAAGAACTGCTTGCAATTCATGCAGATTGCGAGGGGCGGGCAAATCACGAATAGCTGCTAAATGTGACTGGAGGGATGAATGCCTTGAGCATTAATAACATGTCCCAGATACTCCAACTCCGTAAGGAAAAATGAACATTTATCGATGTTGCAACGTAGGCCTGCCTGAGACAACACTGTAAACAAACACTCCAAATTACGGAAATGTTCAGCAGGCGTCAGACCGGACACAACAATATCGTCTAAATAGTTGCAACACGATGGCACATTAGCCAGAAGTTGTGACAAAAAACGCTGAAAAACAGCTGGAGCTGACGCACAACCAAAAGGCAAACGCAGAAAACGGAACAACCCCAACGACGTGTTTATGACAAAATACTGTTGTGATTGCTCGTCGAGGGGCAATTGCAAATATGCTTCACGGAGATCAATTTTGGAAAAGAAACGAGCTTCCCCTAACTTATCCATCAGCTCGTCCGGTCTAGGCAAAGGAAAAGAATCAATGACAGTCTGAGGATTAACTGTCGACTTAAAATCAGCACACAAACGTAAGTTGCCAGACGGTTTCTTTATAATAACTAAGGGAGAAGCCCACTGGCTCGCTGAAACGGGTGGAATAACACCGTCGTTTTGCCAACGACCAAGTTCATCTTCTACAGGTGCCCGGAGGGCGTGAGGCACTGGACGAGCACGAAAAAATCGAGGCTGAGCATTATCTTTTAACGTAATATGAGCGGCAAAGTTCGCAGCACAACCTAGTTCGTCTTTAAATATGTCACTGTATTGTTTACACAAATCGGTTATGCTGTCTTGAGGAACCACAACAGAATTAATTTGCAACACATTGTCTTGGATAGACAGGCCAAACAAGTCAAAACAGTTTAATCCGAAAATGTTTACACTGTCTGTAGCGCGGAGCACTGTGAATGAAACTGTTTTTGTATTACCACGGAATGTGGCTGGCACGCTACATACACCTAACACAGGAATTTGTTCTCCACTATAAGTAGCCAAAGAATGTTTTGCCGCTCATTACCTGTGATTTTGTAGACTGACATGTGCGCCTGCAACTGCGCGAAATATTCTTGCCATTCTTCTCGTGATGCCTCAAAAGCACGAAAAGGCGGTGCTGCCTGTGCTTGTTCCTTGTGTGGTGGTGGATTAGCCGCTTGTTTGGCGATTGCTTCCACCAGACTTTGTATTTGCTGACTCTGTAACAAGATCAACTGTTGTAATTCGGCAGACATAGTGAACACAAATTAAACCAGCCCCCAAAATTTTATCGCTATAATTAGTATAACCAGAAACAAGTTGAACCAGCCCTGCACACGAGTTCGGAAGCCCTCGTCGCCAGTTTTGTGGCGGCGTTCGTAGCGACAAACAATTCGCTGTAGAAACGGCTTACGAAGTCACCGCCACACTTTTAATAGCGGGCCGACCGGTCCGCTGGAACAGTGAACAGAAAGATGAAAACCCAAATACTCTGATTAAATAAAAGTCGGTACTTATCTTTATTAACGAAGATACAGGAACACAGTAGTGAACTCCGTGTCTACAGAAATCTGTCTAGTTCGAGTCGGAGCGGCTAGGTCAGCGTCGGCTGACGACAAACAACAACTCTGCTGCGATGAACACACAACTGACTAGCAAGTACACAATTCGGTGGCGAGTATACAACTGAGCGGCGAATACAGAACTGTCCCAGCGCTCGCGACTCCAGCGCTTAAGAAGCCAGAAGCCAGCGGTGGCGCGCGCAGACTTGCGGCGATTTCCTGTATCGCTGGCGCTGCTTATGCGGACGGCGTCCGGACTTTGATGCTGCCAACATTTTTGGCAGCGGGCTCGGTTGGCATTACTGGCTAGGATATAACAGACATAAATGCATAAATATATATATATATATATATATATATATACAAGTATTAAAACAATTACAATATATAAAGACACAGAAATGTTATATCTTCAGGTAACAAAATAAGGAAAAACTTATGGTACAATAGATGGAAATAGGAGGATACGCATTTCCGGCGTTACAATACACGAACACAGCGTCAGCAGGTATGTAAATGATTAGGGCTGAATTCCCTGTAACAGCTTGAATAGCCACCAGGGTGCTTTAGCGTTGTTTGTATTTAGTGTTGTTCCCAGGCTTGTTGCGGAATGAACAGCGTCTGATGTTGAGTGATCACTGAGAACGACACGGAGATGCACTGTACTCGTGTGTGACTGCATTATCAGCAGGTGGTACATTTTGGAAGAAGCCTCATGGTGGGTCTCCAGTTGGCCAGCTGGTCGAATTGTTCACCATCCAGACGTGTGGACGATTCGGACGCCACAGCGGCCCAATGTTGACTGCGTGGGAATGTGAGGGCTGGCATACTCCTTGTCAAATTTCCGGTTGTCCATAAGGAAGGATCACCTTATTGCGCACCAGACACATAGCAACCCGTTCACAGCTGTGCCCGCTATCCGAGAACGAGTGGTGGACTCCCTGCAGCTTTCTGTACCGTCCAATATTATTAGTCTAAGACTAGCGGCAGACGGATTAGGACATCACTGTCCGATGCGTTGACGTCAGAATCGAAACGGCCGCGTTTCGAGACACGAAGCACAGGCAGTAGCCAAAAGGCGTCGAATTGATTCGGAATGTGAATTAATCTGGGTGACACTGAGTATCAAGGAACGGGCAAAAATGGTGATCGGGTGCTTTTATAGACCACCTGGGTCAGGATCTGTAGTTGTAGAAGGCTTCAGACAGAACCTGTAGAATATCATTAGTAATTTTCCTGATCATGCTGTTTTAATAGGGAGTGACTTCAACTTGTCACGTATAGACTGGGAGTGTTATAGAATGAAAACTGTTCCCAGAGACAGGGATTCGTGTGGCAGTGTTCTGGAATCTTTACCAAAAATTACATTGAGCATACCGTTAGATAACCAGCTGGTGAGGTTAACGTCTTAGACCTCCCGGCAACAATCAGACCTCAACTTACCTTATCAGTGGAGGAAGGTATCAGTGATCATAAGGCTGTGACAGCAATAATGAAGACGGGTCCTACAAGAAATGTTAAGAAAGATAGGAAGATATATTTGCTCAGCAGGGGTGACGGGATACAAATTTTAGAATATCTCAGCAGTCAGCATGAAATAAACGGCGATAAGGACGAAGATGTGAAGAACCAATGGAAAAAATGCAAAGGCATCGTTCAACATGCCCTAGAGAAGTAGGTTCCGAGTAAGGTTTTTAAAGGATGGGAAAGATCCACCGTTGTTTAATAGCAGTGTTAGAAAAGCGCTATGTAAGCAAAGCGCACTTCATCTCAGATTCAAGAGAAGAAAATCCTAGTTGACAAACAAAAGCTGAACGCATCGAAAATGAGCGTAAGGAGAGCAATGAGAGAAGCGTTCAATGATTTTGAAAGTAAGACGTTGTAAACCGACCTAAGTTAAAACCGTAAGATATTTTGGTCGTATGTAAAATCAGTAAGTGGGTCAAAATTCATTCCCTCAGCGATCACACCGGCACCGAAACGGAAGATAACAGAGAGTAGGCCGAAATACTGAATTCGATCTTCCGAAATCGTTTCACCGCGGAAGATCGTAACACTGTCCGTCCTTTTAAACGTGGTACGAACGTCGAAATGTCAGATATTGAGATAACCGAACGCGGAAATGAAAAGGTCACAGTCACTTAGTAGTGGAAAGGTGTGAGGACCAGATGAGATACCTATAAGATTATATATAGATTATTCGAAAGAACTTGCTCCCCTTCTAGCAGTAATTTATCGTAGATCGTTTTAGCAACGAAAGGTACGTAACGGTTGGAAAAAAGCGCAGGTCATTCCCGTTTTTAAGAAGGGCCGTAAGACAAATCCACACAATTATAGACCTATATCGTTGACGTCAATCTGTTGTAGTATTATGGAAGATGTTTTATGTTCACGAATTGTGACTTTTTTGGAAAATTAACATCTCCACTACAAAAATCAACATGGATTCCGGAAACAGAGATCCTGCGAAACTCAGATCGCTCTGTTCCTCGACGAGACCCACTGAACAGTCGACAACGGCGCTCAGGTCGATGCTGTTCCTCGATTTTGACACCGCTGTTTAATGAAAAAAAAATACGAGCTTAGGGCGTATAGAAGCTGGCTTTCGGTTGGAGTCAAGACTTCCCTGCAGAAAAAAATCGACAGATGGAAAGGTAATATCCGGCGTAAAAGAGGAAAGTGTGATAGGGCCGTTGGTGTTTACAGTGTATATAATCGATCTAGTAGAAAGCGCCGGACAGTCTTTAATGCTATTTGCAGTTGACACAGTTGTCTATGCGAAAGTAGCAACGCCAGAAGATAGTAATAATTTGAAGAACAACATGCGGAGGATTGATGAATGGTGCAGGTTCTGGCAGTGGACCGTGAACGTAAATAAGTGTACCATACTGAGCACACATAGGAAAGGAAATCCACTATTGTACAGCTAAACTACACTACTGGCCATTAAAATTGCTACACCACGAAGATGACGTGCAACAGACGCGAAATTTAACCGACCGGAAGAAGATGCTGTGATATGCAAATGATTAGCTTTTCAGAGCATTCACACAAGGCTGGCGCCGGTAATGAAACCTACAACGTGCTGACACGAGGAAAGTTTCCAGCAGATTTCTCATAAATAAACAGCAGTTGACCGGCGGTGCCTGGTGAAACATTGTTGTGATGCCTCGTGTAAGGAGGAGAAATGCGTACCATGACGATTCCGACTTTGGTAAAGGTCGGATTGTAGCCTATCGCGATTGCGGTTTATCGTATCGCGACATTGCCTCTCTCGTTGGTCGAGATCCAATGACTGTTAGCAGAATATGGAATCTGTGGGTTCACGAACGCCGTGATGGATCCCAACGGCCTCGTATCACTAGCAGTCGAGATGACAAGCATCTTATCCGCATGGCTGTAACGGATCGTGCAGCCACGTCTCCATCCCCGAGTCAACAGATGGGGACGTTTGCAAGACAACAACCATCTGAACGAACAGTTCGACGACGTTTGCAGCAGCATGGACTATCAGCTCGGAGACCATAGCTGTGGCTACCCTTGACGCTGCATCACAGATAGGTGCGCCTGCGATGGTGTACTCAACGACGAACCAGGGTGCACGAATGTCAAAACGTCATTTTTTCGGATGAATCCAGGTTCTGTTTACAGCATCATGATAGTCGCATCCGTGTTTGGCGACATCGCGGTGAACGCACATTGGAAGCGTGTATTCGTCATCGCCACCCGGCGTGATGTTAATGGGGTGCCATTGGTTACACGTCTCGGTCACCTCTTGTTCGCATTAACGGCACTTTGAACAGTGGACGTTACATTTCAGATGTGTTACGACCCGTGGCTGTACCTTTCATTCGATCCCAGCGAAACCCTACATTTCAGCAGGATAATGCACGACCGCATGTTGCAGGTCCTGTACGGGCCTTTCTGGATACGGAAAATGTTCGACTGCTGCCCTGGCCAGCAGATTCTCCAGATCTCTCACTAATTGAAAACGTCTGATCAATGGTGGCCGAGCAACTGGCTCGTCACAATACGCCAGTCACTAGTCTTGATGAACTATGGTATCGTGTTGAAGCTGCATGGGCTGCTGTGCCTGTACACACCATCCAAGCTCTGTTTGACTCAATGCCCAGGCGTATCACGGTCGTTATTACGGCCAGAGGTGGATGTTGCGGGTACTGATTTCTCAGGATCTACGCACCCAAATTGCGTGAAAATGTAATCACATGTCAGTTCTAGTATAATATATTCGTCCAATGAATACCCGTTTATCATCTGCATTTCTTCTTGGTGTAGCAATTTTAATGGCCAGTAGTGTAATAATGACACAGCTGGCAGCTGGACACTGCGTCTGCCGTAAAATGTCTAGGCGTTACTATTCAGAGCGATCTTAAGTGGAATGACAACCTAAAACAGATAGTGGGAAAAGCAGATACCAGACTCGGATTCATCGGAAGAATCTTAAGGAAACGTAACTCATCCACGACAGAATTGGCTTATAAGGCGCTTGTTCGCCCGATTCTTGAGTGTTGTTCATCTATCTGGGATCCCTATCAGATAGGACTGGTAGAGGAGATAAAGAAGATCCAATGAAGAGCGACGTGTTTCGTCACGGGATCGTTTAGCTGGCGAGAGAGCGTTACGGAGATGCTAAACAAACTCCGATGGGAGACGTTGCACGAGAGGCGTTGTGCATCACTGAGAGACTTACTATTTTAATTTCGAGACAGCACATTTCAGGCGGAGTCGGACAACACATTACTAACCCCCTCCCCCACACATACATCTCGCATATTGACCACGAGAAGAAAATTCGCGAAATTAGAGCCAATACAGAGGCTTACCGACAATCATGCTTTGCGCGCACTATTCGCGAGTGAACAGAGTTAGAGGGATCAGATAGTGGTATCGAAAGTACCCTCCGGCACAGATCATTAAGTGGCTTGCGGAATATGATATAGATGTAGACTCTGTTCAAGGATGAATGGCGGGCTCACGACCCTGGATGACAAGTATGGCGGTGACTTAGATAAGGTCCCATTCTTCCAGTGTTCTCTAGAACCACAAGGGTGTCACTGCTGTCGTCACGGTGTGGGGAGCCGTCGGGTATGACTTCATTTCGTGGGTGGTAGTGAATGACAGAACTCTCAGGGCACGTCACGGTACTCATGCATCCTCATGTATTGTCTCTCAACCGAAAGTATCGTAATGTCGCTTTTCAACAGGATAATGCACACACATGTTTCTCTGTCAATTGTCTGCATAGAGTTGAGGGAGTCACGTGACAAGCACGATCGCCAGGTGTGCCCCTGATATAACATCTGTGAGTTTAGTTCGGACATCAAATTTGACACGATGCCAGTATCAAGAATGTCAAGAACTAATTAGAAGGGTTGTGGGCCAGTGTGCCACAGGAGAGGATACAACGTCTTTATGACACGCTTCCCTAGCGATTCAGTGCATGCAAGCGAGCCAGACGGACAGCGTCATAATGATAACTGCGTTCATACTGCCAAGTTTTTTCTAAATTTGACTCGATCACTGAAATAGCATCACATATCCTCCGAAACCGTGAAGTTTCATTTGGTTTCCTCCTCCCCTTGTGGCTGCTTCAGGTTCTCAGCTAGCAGTGCATTCATAACCAGTGCTTAGAATCGATATGAAATCAGGGTGACATTAGAAAGATCCTGCGAAGTACAAAGAATCTGCAAAAGAAATGGCGTGTAAGACGGTAGTGTAATTAACCCTTTGCATTATTCCTTATCAAGTAGGCGTGCTAGCAGAAACAGAACGAATTCAGGGGTGCGCTGGTAGGATTGTAACAGATCCTTACAGTCCATACGAAAGAAAGCAAACCGGGGTCTTTGCAATAAAGCCAATTTTACTCACGAGTAACATTGTTGGGCAAATTATAAAAAAATCCAGTATTCGTTGGTGTCTCTTCTGCTACCACCATCGTGTATGACGCCTTGCGGTCATGAGAAAAAGATAAAGCAAAGAAGGGCACGCAGAGTTGCATGTAATTTTCTGTCTCGCTCAGTACGCGAATGTAAGAGCAGCGAAAATAGCCAATACTCGTACGTAGTAGCGTCCGCCCCGGACTCTACAATGGCTGCCGAAGCATATAAATTCATCTAGAATTATTCTCTAGCGGATATGTGTCATACGCTTGTGACATTTTCAGACGGGAAATACAAATAGTTACTCGTTATCATGGTATACAGACAGTCTCCGCCTAACCAAAGTGTGATTCGGAAATTTAGGAAAATATTTCCCATTCTCCAGGAACATTGCGTTACGACCAAGTTACTTTACTCACTTTTAATAATATTGGCATTCACTAGTATGTCAACCGAGATTATGTGTAACTCAAGTGCTATGCACAACTGCTGTGTCAGCTTTCTAAGGCTGACTTGTTTGATGTAAGAGAGGACTTGAAGGCCGTAATCTTCCCATGTAAATGAAGTACGTAAGTACAATGAGGAGAAAAAGAAACTGGTACACTTGAGTAATATCGTGTAGGGCCCCCGCGAGCAAGCAGAAGTGCCGCAACACGACGTGGCATAGACTCAACTAATGTCTGAAGTAGTGCTGGAGGGAATTGACACCATGAAGCCTATAGGGCTGCCGATAAATCCGTAAGATTACGAGGGAGTGGAGATCTCTTCTGAACAGCACGTTGCAAGGCATCCCAGATGTGCTTAATAACGTTCATGTCTGGAGAGTTTGGTCGCCAGCGGAAGGGCTTAAATTCAGAAAAGTGTCCCAGGGGACACTCCGTAGCAACTCTAGACGGATGTAGTGTTGCATTGTTGTGCTGGAATTGCCCACGCCGTCGAAATGCACAATGGACGTGAATGGAGGCAGGTGATGAGACAGGATGCTTACGCACGTGACACTTGCCAGAGTCTTACACAGATGTATCAGTGGTCCCATATCACTCCAACTGCACACGCCCCACACCATTACATAGCCTCCACCAGCTTTAAACGTCCCCTGCTGACATGCAGGTTGCATGGATTCATGACGTTGTCTCCATACCCGTACACGTCCATCCACTCGATACAATTCGAGACGAGACTCGTCCGATCAGGCAACATGTTTCCAGTCATCGCAGTCTAATGTCGGTGTTGACGGGCCCAGGCGTGGCGTAAAGATATGTGTTGTGCGGTCATCAAGAGTACATGGCTGGACCTTCGGCTCCGAAAGCCCATATCGATGATGTTTCGTTGAAAAGATGGCACGCTGACACTTCTGATGGTCCAGTACCGAAATCTGCTCGAAAGGGTTGCACTTACGTCACGTTGAACGATTCTCTTCAGTCGTCGTTGGTCCCATTTTTGAAGGATCTTTTTCCGACCGCGGCGGTGTCGGAGATTTGATATTTTACCGGATTCCTGATACTCACGCTACACTTGTGAAATGGTAGTACGGGAAAATCCCAGCTTCATCGCTACCACAGAGATGCTGTGTCCCATCGCCCGTGTGCCGACTATAATGTCACGTTCAACCTCACTTAAATCTTGATAAACTGCCATGGCAGCAGCAATAACCGATCTAACAACTTTCTTCTGTTGCGCTTCAGTGTACGAGGTGCGGCTAGAAAAAAACCGGACTGATGCTGGAAAAAACATTTATTTACAATTATTTACAATTTCATGTTATATCCTTCAATGTACTCTCCTCCTCGGTCTCTATACCGCTCCATACGAATTTTCCACTGTTCATAGCAATGCTGCAGGTCATTTTCGGTAAGTCCATACATCACTTCCGTCGCTTTTTCTTTTACTGCTTCAACAGTCTCAAATCTAGTTCCTTTCAAAGCTGACTTGACTTTAGGGAAAAGAAAAAAGTCACAGGGGGCCAAATCAGGTGAGTAGGGTGGATGATCTAAGATGGGAATGTTGTGTTTTGCCAAAACCGTCTTCACTGACAACGCACTGTGAGCTGGGGCATTGTCTTGGTGAAGGATCCATGACTTTTTTCTCCACAAATCGTTCCGTTTTCTCCGTACTCGCTCATGTAGGGTAGCCAGGACGCTAATGTAGTAATGCTGATTCGCTGTTTGTCCCTCTGGTACCCAATCAATGTGCACAATCCCTTTGATGTCAAAAAAAAAAAAAAAAAACAATCATCATTGCCTTGAATTTAGATTTTGACATTCGTGCTTTTTTTGTCGTGGAGAACTAGGAGTTTTCCAATGCATCGATTGGCGTTTAGTTTCGGGATCGTAAGTAAAAAACCACGATTCATCGCAAGTAATATTTTGTAAGAATGTGGGATCACTTTCAATGTTTTCCAGGATGTCAGAACAAATCATTCTTCGGCGTTCCTTCTGTTCAATTGTGAGACACTTTGGAACCATTTTTGAACACACTTTGTTCATGTTGAAACTTTCATGAAGAATCTGCCTAACACTTTCCTTGTCAACTCCCGTTAACTCAGACACTGCTCTGATTGTTAAACGGCGATCTTGTCGAACAAGTTTACCGATTTTTTCAATGTTTGCATCAGTTTTTGCTGACAATCGTCTGCCAGTGCGAGTGTCATCACTGGTGTCTTCGCGGCCATCTTTAAATCGTTTAAACCACTCAAACACTTGTGTTCGCGATAAACAATCATCGCCGTACACTTGTTGTAACATTACAAACGTTTCACTTGCAGATTTTCCTAGTTTGAAACAAAATTTGATGTTAACACGCTGTTCTTTCTGTACACTCAACATTTTCCGACGCACAGACAAAACGTCAACTACTTAAAACAGACGCCACGGGCAGACTGAGTGCAGGAGGCAGATGAAACTCGAGCAGTAGGCGGAGCGAGAGTCACGTGACAGGCCACGCCACTTTCAGCCTTATTGCATTCGTTTTATTGTTTCACCAGTACTAGTCCGGTTTTTTTCTAGCCACACCTCGTATATAACGTAGCGACATAACTTACACTCCTGTAGCGGGAAGGATTTGCTGACAGGTAGATATTTCCCTAAAGCAGAATTTTTTCAACAGCCGACTATAGTCTGCATGGGGAATGAGAAATAGGGGGATTTAATAATTTATATTTACTCGCTTTCTTTGTCGAGGAGTGTATACATCGGGAAAGAAATGACGGAGATAAACTATATATTGTAGAGTAGGATTAAAGTTCAGGATGACAGTGTCAGTGGAACGAGTCGCCGACGATATACAGTAGCGAACCTCAGTGAAACTGAGACGCAACCGCAGGACCTATTGAAAGTAATTGCCTGACTAATTTTCACAGAATATGGATTGGAGTAAATCGAAGAAAGAGAGAAGATAATGAGTAGGAGGAATAATGACATTAGTGATAACCTCTAACATCCAAACTGAGGACAACGAAGTAGACGAGGTGAAGGAATTCTGCTGCAACCGTGGAAGCATAATAGCACATGATGGACGAGGGAAGGAAGATATAAAAAGCAGTCCAGCACAGACGAAGAGGATATTCCTCGCCAAAAGTGGTAAACTAGTATCGACGATCACCATTCATTTGAGAAAGAATATTATGAGAATATACGCTTGGACCACAACATTTAATGGTAGTGAACGGTAGAAAACTGTTTCAGTGTAGTGCTACAGAAGGCTGTTGAAAATTAAATGGACCGATAGGATATGGAAAGAGGAATTGGCGAGGAGAGGAACCTATGTAAAAAACTGACTGGAATGGGATGGTAGTACACCTGACAGGACATCAAGGAAAGTAGCTTGAGGGAGTTGTAGATGTTAGAAACTGTGAGGGAAGACTGGGTGGATTACACACAACGAATAATGGAGAAGATTAGATGCAAGTGCTGCTCTGAGATGAAGATATTCGCAGAGGAATTACTAGTGGACCATATGAAACAAGTCAGAAGACTTACGAATGAAATGACACAATTTCAGAGACTTCTCTGATCTCATCCAGATATGATTTTATGTATGTAGACTGAAACAATGAGTGAAAATTTGTACCAAGATCAGGAATTAAACCAGGTCTTCTGCTTACCAGGAAGGTACGCTAGACACCAAGCAACGTTGGCACAGTGGTTCTCAGAGCTGCACGGAATACCCTGGCACGCCTCTCTCCTTGTTTGAAAGTCTAACTGCCGCCGCAGTCATTTGGAACGATGGGGGAGGGGGGGGGGGGGGGCGAGCGGGTGAGGCATGCCTTGTTAATCCGTGCAGATGTCTGAACCACTGTGGCAAGGTAGCTTGGTGGCTAGCTCACCTGCCTGGTAAGCAGAAGGCCTGGGTTCGATTCACGCCCTTGGCACAAATTTTCAGTTAGTTGCAGTCTTTGTACATAACAACAGAAGATTGATGACTGAAAAGAAAAGGACTTCAGACTACTCCCTACATCCAGTGACTTAGCTTAGCTGGGAACATCAAGCATTAAAACAGCAGAACAGAAAAATCTCTATGCAGCAAGTGCAAGTTGTAAGTCCTCATTTTATACACTCAGAGATTGTTTGATTGTGTATAAGAGTAAACAGTTTTAAAGCCGGATATCGCTTCTTGGTTTTCTGGCACTGTGGGTTAATTAAGAATATTCTCACATATTGCCATCACGGAAATAACATGAGTTTTCAAATCCATGAAAATGTTACATGAATACATAGGAATATATTGTCATTCCTGCTTTATTCGCCTTACTTCCATAGAACCGTATGTGGCAGACAGCTGTAAACGAAGCCTCAGATACTTGGGCGTTACTCAAAACTGACTTACTTCACGGGACCTCATATGTTAGATTTCACACCATCATCAACGTATGGTACCAGACTGCCCTACCCTCTGTAATTTCATTTTCATCATGTAACCCCACGGCTAACAGAAGTGACGGCCTGGACAACTTAATGACTCCCGCAAATTGCAGTCTCTTTCGTTTCCAATAGATAACAATCGATGTGTACCTGGTGTTCGACATATTATTTCCAATCTATTTTTGGTTTCATAATCAAAGTGAGCCCTTAGCAATGTTGTATCACGTAGGGTTTTTGGAATATTTAAGTTTGCAATCGATTTTTTTTTTTGAGGGACAGCTGAGACATCAAAAAGTCACTACAATGTAAGATACTGACCGAAGAGAAAAAATCATAGTGCAAGAAATGAAAATGTAACAAACAGGCGATTAGTAGTGCCAAGTAAACTCGTACGGCCTCTGCTTCGTACCAAGCTACATCTAAAGGAAATTTTTTAAAGGCTCTTGATAAATAGGATGAAGCTTTGAGTCATTTGAAAGAAGCGTTTCCCTCGAACAGCGCGGTCAAACTGAAAGAATTTGTAGCCTCAGTGCACCACAGGAGCAGGGAAAGTTTATTATAATCAGTTACGTGTCATTGTATGCACTGCCATTAAGTTTATGTTGAAAGAGGCAAACGAGGAAGCCGAAAATATCATTAAAAAGGGTGCTTGCAGGGGTTGCAGGAACTGCTCGCTGTTCCAGTCGCACAATATAACCCTTACAGGAGGAAAGGTTTTCAATATAATATAGGTGAACTAATTATTTTCAGCCATAATGGCTATGTTTGTACACCGTGACTGTGTGGGATAATTATTTATTTCAAGTTTCTGCTACCAGTCACTTTTTATTTTATGCTTAATCTAACATAATGCAACGCGTTTCGAATATATTCTATTCGTCTTCAGGCGTTTATACATACATACATACATACATAGAGAGAAATGTTACTTAAACAGTCTTAAACTAGATTAATCTAGAACTCTGTGTCCATTGTTTTTTACTGTAGCTGCTGGTGTGGCATTTGAGGGGACGGAGGGGGGCAGTGTATGGCTAGAAATCGAAATCAGTGATGTCTTCTGCTAGTTTTCTTCCTTGTGGTTGACTATGTATATCACAGCCTGTATAGGATGCAGATAGATTTGCATCAGTTATGTGTTACGAAAATAGTGTGAAAGGCTTTCATATGACAGTTGATCACTTACAATTTCATCATCTTGCTGCTTCACTTGCATCGCTGGTGTAATGTCAATCAACAGCTCCGCCATTACACTGAAGACCTCCCTTAAATGTGGTTTTATATCACAAATTCATAATTTTTCAGGAAATAAAAACAATTCTTGTTTTCGTTTGGTACTATTTATTTATATATTTTATCATTTGTGGTCAAGTGATACGATATGCACTATAAAACAGCAACGTGTATTTAGCATATTTTACAACATTTAGAAAGTTATGTTAATTTTTACGTAGGTTTACATGTAAGAACGTCGCGTATCCTGCAGAATTATGCTCTGCAACAGCGTTCTACATGAAAATGTGATGTTCTATTACAGTGGCAAAAATAATGGAAAGTATTAGCAGAATATTTTATCTGAAATATAATGTATCTATTTCACTAATTTTCAAACTAAAATACCAGTTCTACAGAGGACAAGGAACATCAAAGAAAAAATTAAACAGAGGAAAAGTAAATTGAACTGTTCACTCAGAATCTAAGTTCACAATAAAATCTCGTGTTATACATCAAAGTGCTTATACATTTCCAACAAGACCCCATAATCACAGCCGCCAGAGTAACAAGCTCTTTATACAACAAAAGATGTATCGACCATAGGAGCACCACAATTTTCGCACGATCGAATTCACTCAGATCCGACATGATACACTTCCAACTCCAAATAACACTGTTTCCACCACGGCTGATAATTGTTACGTACTGAAGAGATTGGACAGGTGTTGCACAGGTACATCAATGTTAACGTGAGGTGATTTTCTCCTTCGTTTTCAGCAGAGAATAGCATACCCAAGCTTGAGTGCCACTAAGATGCAGAAACAAGGCATTTGGATCATCACTGATATTCAAGCCTGTAACTAGTAATTTTCAAGTTTGTGTCACACTTCCTAATTACTTTAAGAGAATTTTCAGGTATAAAATCATTCTGACTCATTTTCTTTGTGATAAAAGATGTACTTGAACAAGTTTAAGATATTACGTACATCCACTCATTGATAATTGTTAAGTCCATTACACTTCTTTCTCCCAGTTAACGCAAAAGTGCGACCACAAGGCAGAAAGGTATGCCGCGAAACAGTAAACTTATGCTCTACTGTTCTAAAATATCCTGTCAGAAAAAGGTAGTTGTACAAAAGTATCTTTTCCCAGTTCCCCTTTTGTACAGACCAACGACCAGACCAAGAGAATTATTATAGCACGAAATTTTTCCGTTCTTATACGTACCACTTTTGATATAGTTCTTTCAGACACGTTTAACGTGAGATCATCCACAGGCCCTCCTACCTTTGACATTCTGCTTCAAATTTGTTGGATCCATTTTCCTTTTCATGCTTCTATCTAACGATACAGTATCCCTTGGAGTGAAAGTTACATCAACCATGTCAGACATTTTCATTGAAATACGCCATTCTTCCAGCATGATCAACTTCAAAACTACAAGTAGCTGAACTTGTAAAGTGAAAAAAGACATCT
The DNA here is from genome assembly GCF_023898315.1 of Schistocerca nitens. NCBI lineage: Eukaryota > Metazoa > Arthropoda > Insecta > Orthoptera > Acrididae > Schistocerca > Schistocerca nitens. The sequence goes on along the minus strand of NC_064622.1, from coordinate 108,828,501 downwards.
TTTGCAATGGTAGCATGTCTCGTGTGACGTACCACATTATTCCAATGGAAACTCAACTTTTTCAAAAATGTGATATGCAACCTTCTTTGTGGGATGTCTTCAATTATGTTTATTCAGTGACTGATATGTTGCACTACTAGAGATAAATGGGTACAGGATGTCACTAAAAACACACTTTTTGCTTTCGTCCTTTTTTTACCAGCGTAAGTAACTGCATTGGTCGGCATCAACGATTCCACCGAGACATTCTTACCCTGGAACGTCACTATGAATGAAGTGCCACTGTTGGTGGTTTCTGTTTACTGATACTGACAATACACCTTACAAAAGAATGGTTTCCTCATCCCATTTCTCCGAATAAACTGACATTAAACTTCGTGATGCATTAACATTTCTAATTTTGGTTAATGTTTTGATAGTACATGTGATTTCTTGTATAATATGATGGTGCTTTTGATGTTTGTTTGTTTTATAGTATTTAACACGTGTAGTAATACATTGGTTTTACTAATGTTCACCACACATTATAAATAAAATCGACTCACTTTTATTAACATTTTATTCCTCAGAAATGTAACGTGATAGAGAAAATCTAGCTACAACTGTATGTTTAACATCCTAATGTTAGGTAAATCCATCGAATTAGAAATTAGAAGCAGAGAAACAGGTTTAAATTTGATAAGCGTTGTAATTAAATCGTATTTAGAGCTAAGTTCCTATTACATCGATCTTATACATGTATTCATGACACGAGCTGATCACTACACTTAAATTAGTGAGTCGTATGACATCTGGTTTCTAAATGAATTTACGCATGTGGGTGCAACCGTCTCAAAAGGTTATTTTCTGTGTTGAGTTCACACCAGACATGACTTAACATTTATTCGGGGAGAGAATGAGGCAATGGCCGTAACGCTAAAATAGCTTACTTGGGCGTGTGCTTCATTAAATTGATTCCATCACACCTGAGATGAGGTTATTTGCGTGACACACACTGGAACGCATTGATCACGCCGGTGATCAGACTAAATGAGCCAGCGCAAGAGACGGGAATTGCTAAACTACCTCCATATGAGTTTTCACATTATATTGCAATTAATATCGAATTAATTAAAATAGCCTCATTAAAACACCAATAATTTCTCCTTGACATACCTCAAGAAAACGTTGACACTATAAACGATCATTACACCCATGAAGCAAGAGACTGACATACTTTAACGTGTCATTAGAATATTTTAGAGGGAATTTAGTTACTATCATATTGAAATACTAAACTGTTTGCTTCCTTCAGGTAACCTGGATCAGTAGAATGTTGTAAACTACGTTGAGTGGGACGCTATTAACAGTTCTAATTAATTTATAGTACAAAATTGGCCTTTATGCAGTGGCAGTATTATTTATAGTGTCTGTTGACCTTTAAGAGCAGATGAAAACCATACGACATGTGAACCTTGTTCGGAAAACTGTGTAACGGCTGATGAGTTTTTCTGGATTTGTCAGCATTGTTGTCAGCCGTTATGATGAGATATGAGATGAGCTGCTTCAGTGTTTGTTTGCTTGGACTGTGAAATAAACTCATAAAATACGCGATGCGTATTACATATTCACTGGATGTTTTGATAGCTTTTAAAGCTAATCTCATGATTTAGAAAACCAAAAAGTATCTTTACACTATTAGTTTTCGGCAACAGTTCAGCATTATACATCTGCTGAATGTAGTGGGATGAGACATGTGTCACCTCAGATTATTAATCGGGACTCAACGATGAGCGGACAAAGTAATGACAAGTCTCAACGCTAAACACAAACTGCATGGTAAATGTCAAGTTTTGGATAATTTCACAAGGGTATATTTGCACAAACTGTGAGCGAAAAAATATGATTTCGTAACCGTCTCGATCCGAGAAAAAGTCTGAGCGTCGGATTTACTCCAGTATTATGTAAGACATGTTGCTGGAATGTCTACATCTTAGAACCAGGAGATGGTGGTAATGTTTCGTACCAGGCGATTTTACAAGATATATCGTCCTTTACATCGTGTTTGCAATCAAATAATGCAGAAGGGATAGATAACTAACTCTGTTTCGGAATTTTCAAGGTGTTATGGGAATACCGACCAGTCGAATATGAAAGTTAGTGTGTAGAACGTATAAAACTATACGACTTTCGCGAGAATATCAAAAACAAAATCCTGAAGATGTGGCAGCGCGAGAAATATCGAAGGTTTAGCTTGACAAGTCATGAATACGCAATACTGACCGGATTAATGGAATGGGAAACAAAGTCGTGGATCTGATGAATAAGGATGATCAAGCTATTTTGACACTACACTTGATAATTGTAGTAAAACTTAACAAAAATCAAGACAGTTTCACAGGACTGTTCAAACGAGAAAAAGCGTTTGGCAATGTAAAATGGTACATGTTTGAGATCCTCAGCAAAGCGGGTAAGCTCAGCAGGGAAAGGTAAGTGATCTATAAAAGTATAAAAGTATGAGACCTAGTGAGAAGTACTCGGATTAAAAATTTCCCCTACCCTCCAATTAGTATATGGAAGAAGAAAGGAAGGATGTAAAAGAAAGAGGCAGAAGTGGGATTAAGGTTGAGGATGGAAGTATCAGTGATAAGATTTGTAACTAGCTTATTTGTAATTTGGCAGCGCTGTAGACTGTGTTAAGATCGCTGTCAGGGCTCTGCGCCCTCGGCAATAGATTCTGTGATTGGACGGACTAGAAGTTAGCGAGTGGATTGGGAAGTGTATGGACATGATATTCTTACTGCAGACTCTGTGTTGGTAGGGAATGCATTGTAAAGTGAGATAAAATGACGTGTTTATAAGAAAATACACAAGGAAATGTATGATGATGCACGTTTGGTTGATAATGTTTAGGCAGTGGAATTACTGACAGCTACACAATTTTTGGAACTGGATGTCATATGAATAAGGTAAAATTTTCTAAATGCATTGTTTGATCTTCAAAGAAATCTTTCTAACACTAACCATATGCCTCCTACGAGTTAGAGTCTACAATAGTAACAATCTTTTTATTTAGCTGTATATAGTTGCTACTTAATGTAATTGCTGTAATTCGTGTTATGAAGATTTTCTCTGAGGTAAGTGACTTATAAAAAAGAATAGGGTTAACACTGTTTGGATTCGTGACCGAAATGAGTTTAGGCAATTAACACGAGATGGAGGTAGTTTCATATATCTCTAATTTCATATTTTCGATTTGTATTATTGTTAGGATTTCTTGCAATTGAGGGCCATTCCTTTGTGTTAATTATTGGAAGTCATACTGTCAATGTATAACAGTCAGATTACGCTGGGCTTGAATATTGTGGGCAATAAATGAAGAGGCTAAGATTGAGTTGTCTTTGTCAGGGAAAATTCTGTAGGTCAGTGTTTAATAAAATAATTAAACAGGTACTTTTAGATTCACTGATAGCAAAGCAAATTTTTGTGGAAATGAGGAATCATCACAGGACTTGTCGAGTGGGATAGTCTGTTACGTATAGAAAATTGAAAGAGAGAAAAATGAAAGTTTGGGCAGCAGGGGGAATAACATTGTCATTACACAGAGTTACAACTGTGGTCCGATTAGCAGAAGTGGTAAAGACATTCTGCTAACCTGATCGCGAACTGTCACACGACGTGTGAAGTACGGGTGAAGAAGGAAGCTCACCAGCATATGCGAAGAAGCATTCCTAGACAAATTAAGTTATTAGTGAGACTGTTGGTCTGGACCACAGCATAGTGCACGCGCTTAGCGACGGTTGTGGGAAAACCGGGAAGGACGAGGATCGAGGTCTTCGTGTTTTGTGTTACAGAGGTATGTCGAGAGTCAAGCGGAGTGGGAAGAAAACAAATAGTGACATTCTCTGCAGAATCTCTGAGAAAAGGAATGTGTATAAAACTCCAATCATAAGAAGTACGAACAGCCCAGCACTGTAGCACAACGGTAGGAAGCCAAAATAAAACGGTGCAGCTACTCTCCACTTAGTGTTACACGATAGTGTCTCTCAACAGCTTACTCGGAAGTGACGTCAAAATGACGTGCCACTCGATGCGAGTGCGAAACTCTACAGCAGCTGACAAATGAAGAACTCCGGAGACGCTGATTAGTGTGCGTTGGTTTCCGGTACACTTTGTGTCCCAGTTTACCTTCGATAGCTCTGTATACTTCCACATTCAGAAATGGCAAGTGGAAGTATACAGAGCTACGGAAGGTAAACTGGGACACAAAGTGTACCGGAAACCAACGCACACTAATCGGTAACTGCATGCGGAGAGCCACCACTACCCAGCTCAAAAGTATTCTGTCCTGCATACGTTAACTGCCCAAGCTTACCAGATAATCCATGAAAATAACATCAAAGAAGAATTAAAGGAGCTACAACACACGTTTCGTGCCAACGGCTATGATGACAACATCAAAAGAAAGGTAGCTAAAACCAAAGGGAGCAGAACACGAGAACAAGGCAAAGAAGAGAAGCTTCCACTGGTACACTTACCACAGTAAAAGTCGTCAGTGACGGGCTAGGCAACGTCCTCCGCCGACGAGGTTTCAAACCGATTTTTCGAAGCAGTCACAGGATCCACGAAATGATAGGTTCCACCAAGGATGTACTCAACCATCTTAACACTGCAGGTGTTTACGAACTACGGTGTGAGTGCGGAGTTACCTCCATGGGAGAAACAGGGAGACCTGTCAGCTTACGAGTCTATCAGATTTCAGGAAGCCCGAGTACTGGCGAAAGAATCGTGGATGCGACAACGCAAAATACAGGAGGCGATCGAAATTATTAAGCAACCTGACAACATCAACAGAGAAGATGGCTACAAATTTCCGGCTTCCTGGCTGCCGGCCATCCCAGTCCAATGAGCCGCGAGCGGTCGCGGGGCAGAAGCTACACGGGACACGGGCGTATCTGCACAAACAGCTGTAGAGCAACTGTCAGTCCACTTCCGCGCACACCAGGAGGAAAACTTGCCGACCAGAAGCCGAACGCTGATTGGCGGACAGCTACCAATCGTTGACGACATGGGCATCCGCGAACAGCCTCTTTCCTTCCATCTTCCCTTACGTCATGACTAGCCAATCATATTAGTGGGCCAATTAAAAGTTTTACAACAGTGACGTCAGACATCGAAAGTCTGTAATAAATAGTGAAAGGGTACAGTACCGCCCGACATTGAAAATAGGTACAAAATACTTCATTATTCTTGTCAGAACAACACATTTTTTGTGTAAAAATAACTCAATTTCAATTAATGCAGCGAAGCCGGATACCAGTGTGGGAAAGAATGACAATTTATTTATTTAATTGATCGCATGTGCACTCCCACAAAGTAAATCTCTACATCCAGTTGGGTGAGATCTGTGAAATGAATGAATGTATGGTCGTCTGCTAAGCCCAGATAGTGAATGTGAATATATGATCATCTTTGAGTCGATCCTTTGGCCACCTTTGGTGGGACCAAAGACATCAAATTTACCAGAGCTTTGAGCGCCTGAAATGTGGCTGACCAATACGATAGCAAGGTGCTTCCCCCACCTCGACAGAGATGGGAGATGACCTAGAGAACGGCCATATTTCAGCACTCTGCCGCTGGATCTTGTGCTGTTAAGACCTGTTTTAGTTGTGCTCCGTAATGACGAAAGAGTGGAGACATGGTATGCATGTGGAATATTTAAGAGTAGTTTGAAATAATAATTTCTCTATCTCAGGAACTTTTGTGGGGAGAATTAAATGTCAGGCAGGTAACGTTAATGGGATTGTAGTAATCATCGGAAGTGACCAACGGTCACAATGAAACCACATGTACAATAAGTTGAAATACTTCCGTGTGCTTAAGTTAAGCTGAATTACTAGCGTGTGTACAATAAGTTGAAATATTTAAGAAATAGCGTGTGTACCATAAGCTGAAATATTTAAGAAATGGCGTGTGCAGGACTTGAAATTAGAGACGAGTACATCCACGTGGTGAGTACTGTGTGAGTCTCAATCTGTGTATGAGACAAAGGATAAAGAGAAGTACTCGTCCATGGTATCAGTTGAGGACTCGCGTGTGTGATGAATATGTTCTTAATGTTATTCCGTGTGACGCTAGATTTAAACTCTGAGAGAGAATCAAGGTGAGTCGGCCGTCTATCCAGCAACGCCACTTGGCTTGCATTGCACAGGAAGACGTGCATATATCTCCAGAGTTCGTAGTAGGAAAGTAGAATTACAAAGTGGGGCAGTGTCGTGTGAAACTGGGATAAATATTAATTGAAGTGGGAAAGCTGAAAGTGATACTGTTGTGACTATTTAGTGTTGTATTTCATGTTGCAGTGTGATGTATGTCATGTAATTTTGGGTATGTGTGGTTTGCATGGGAGAGTAGCAAGGTAGTTTCAAAAGATTAGTGGGTTATGCTTGTTCCTTCTGTGTCGCTCGATCTGGAGGAAAGTTTCGTGATGATGATTGTGAGAGTCGAAGTGTGAGGTATAATGAAAGATCCACCATCCTATCCAGAAAGTGCACTGTAGCGTTAAATAAATTACGAGACCATAATATAGAGATTCACTAATGTAAAGCCATGCCCACTGGGCGGAATTTCTCATATGTTATTGTTGTAGGTTATAGAATTTGTGTGTTTAGGTTAGAGAATTTATTGGAATAAATCAGATAGTGAAAAGAAAGAGATTGGTAGACTTTTCCTTCAAATTGTATGTTGTCATAATGTCCCGAATTTATAATGTGTGCGCCATTCATATTCAGTGGGATGGCCACGTGTTAATAAAAGCCGTTAAATAAAAGACAAAAAGAAAATGTGGTATTGCCAGTGCGTAGTGCACAGTCAGAGTTCTGTAAATCACTGATAGTCAGATATGCGTTTCCGTTGCGTAGTAATCATATAGGAGGACAACTTGTAACTAAGTGTGAGTACTAGAGTTCATGTTACTCGTCAAATACGAAAGAATCCACTCGCTTGGCAGACCACTCATCTTGTAGGCCTGACTGCTTGATGCCACAGTATGAGCAAGGCATGTGGGTGCCTCTCATAATTTCGACCCTGCCAGGATATTTTTCTGCCAGGATAATTTGGCCAGGATATATTTTTGCCAGGATATTTTGCTGTTAGGGTTTGCTGTTAAGATTTTATTTTTTTTATTTTTTGATGGAATATATTGTGATAACGCTAAGAAGTAAAACTTTTTCTGTTTGCTATTTCTTTCTGGGTTGGTGAGGATCTTTTATTTTTTTTATGTAATTAAATGCTATATCGCACAAGGCTGGAAGATCGTTTCATAATTTTTTTGCGTAATGTCCGTAGTAACTAGGTCCCAGTCGAAAAGTGTAGTCACCATGGAGAATAGCGATTCTGGCGTGAACGTAGCAGTGCAGCAGGAAGTAGCTGTTGACCATGGGTTAATGAGCGAGAAAGACAAACACTTCGAAGGGGCTGAATTGTTCAGTGGACCGCTCCTGGGTAATCCTTTATGCGGCGGGCTTTGTCCACAAACGCGGGCTTTTCCTGACGACGCGGGCGAGCCGGGACTAGGTCAGGTATGCAGTGAAAGTGCAGCTACCCTTAGCGAAGCTGCAGTTTCTCAGGCGAACGAGGTGAGCACACCAAAAGTAGCAAATGACAATGAGCTACTGCAGTTTTTACAGAGGATGGATAGAGATAAAAGGATGAGAGATAGGGTGATTAAGGAAATATTGGAAGCCATGGATAAAGGTTATAAGGAAAGATGGGAAGCAATGGATAAAGATAGTAAGGAAAGTATGGAGGCATTGGATAAGAGAAATAAAGAGGCAATGAGGAAGGCACACTCAGTTATCGATGACCGTCTGCCCGCAGTTAATAATCGGTTAGATGAGTTGGAGAAGAATCTGGATGCGGTGAAGCAAGTATGTGACGCCGTGAAAGAAAAAGCCAGTAATTTGGAGGTACGAATAATTGCAATAGAGAGTGATATTACAGAACGTAGGGACGTGTTGCCAGATGAGCGAATCAAAGAGGTAGTGGAGGACTTACTTGCAGATAAACAAGGGGCATCAGACAGCGTGGAAGCTCAAATCACCCAGCAAGAAGTGGCGCTAAATAAACACAGGAATGACGTTGCGGAGGTAGTGGTCAGAATGAATACGATTAGTGCAGATGCAGAAAAGATCAGTACAAGAGGCGAGACAGGTTCTGACAGTACGCAGCGAGAGGTTTATGTCGACTAGGAGGAGATACAATCACCATTACAGTTTAAAGAGGCACAATTAGAAATAAGTAGGAAACATAGTGAAGAACTAGCACAGTTGCATTTAGCGTGCAGTAGCGAAGGTGACACACCGCCAGGTAGATTGCAGAGGGATAGTGAGATAAACTCAAAAAGCGAAAATAGGCAGAAAGAGCAAGACGAATACAGAGAGTCAGAAGAACGGTTGTGTCGGATAAAACAGGTGGCAGACCCAACTGGGTATAGTCCAAGGCTGTCTCAATTTCAAGATTCATTACCTTCAACGTGGGGACTGCTCCTCAAAACGAAGTTTGTGTATAACCATTTGAGGGACGAGGCTAGAGCGAAAATGCAGGAAGACATTAAAGACTGTAGTAGCTATTTAAATGAATTCTGGTCGAAAAGTAAGCAGGACCAGCTTAAGCAAAGCATATTGATGATGCCAAATTGTAACGAAGGTGGTATAAGAGATCCAGTGTCGTGCTATCAGGAAATGCTGAGACGAAACAGGTATTTGGATGTGCCATACGAAACTGGGGAGCTCATTAGGATCTGTATAACGAAGTTGCCAGTGAGATTGCGCAGAGATATAGTGATAGCAGGCAGAGGCTTGAACGATTCTGCGTCATTTCAGCACTTCTTACAGGAACTGGGTAATGAGAGCAACATTGTGAACGACGACATGACTCATAGGTCAGACAGAGTTGAGGATAGGAACGGTAGAAACTATCAGAATGACAGGAGAGCATGGAATCAGAGGAATAACGGAAATGGAAGATGGCGAGGAAATAGGGGGCAGAATTCATGGGGATATCGACCAGCAAACCGGGAAAATAGAAGATGTGACAGAGATGGAAGAAGAAGGGAAAATGAAAATGATGGGTGAAGAGAGGATAGGCAGTTATTGGGTTCACGACAGGACAATCATTGTCACAATGACGGAGGGACAAGAAGGTGACTACTTGATAGACGGGTACAAACCAGGACTATTAATGATGTAAATATTAGGTATATCGATTACGGAAAACTAAGGGAGAATCTGTTAGAGGAGGTAGGAGATGTGGGGAGTGAAGTCCACCCAATAATTAGCGTAGAAATAAATAATATAATCGTACCTTGTGTCATCGACACAGGCAGTGTAATGAGTGTTTTGAGGGAAGATGTGTTTAAGTGTTGTAGTCTTACAAAACCATGGCCAACGTTGCCATTGCGAAGGACAACAGTGAGAGGGGCAATTACAGGAAAGGGAATTGAGGTGAAGTTACAAGCGCAGGTAGACTTTGTGTGCCAGGCGAAGAGGTTTAGTACAGTGTTCATGATTGTGTCATCTCTAACTGTTGAAGGGATATTAGGCGTTAATTTTTTGAACCAATATAAAGCAGTCGTTAACATGAGAAATGGCTCGATGGAGTTGAAACGAGACTCGGAGGAAATTACATTAAGATTCGACGATTGCTTACATGGTAAAGATAACGCACACTTAGCATTATGTCTGGCGGTAAAGTCCGGTAGACAGGCACAGAATACGGGGTTCGAACAAGAGAAGAAGGAAATTCATAAATGTTTGGAGGAGGAGATCAGGGAGAAAATCTGGCATTTACGAGGGACCACGGTCTACGGGGAATTGCAGAAAATTTTATACGAGAATAGAAAGGTATTTAAACATGCTGCGGGTACAATAAGAAATTTTGTGTATAGATTCAAGGTCAAGCCACATAAACAGTTTAGGGCCCAAGTGTACCCGATACCTGTTGTGTACAAAGAAAGAGTGGAAGCTGAAATCGAAAGCATGCTACAACAAGGGATTATCGAACCAGCATCCAGTCCGTACAACAGCCCTTAATTTGTGTTGAAAAAAAGGATGGGTCAATTAGATTAGTTTTGGACGCAAGAAGGATTAATAAGATAATAGAGCCAGAGACAGATCGGCCGCTGACACTTGACGAATTGCTACAAAAGTTCCACGGGATCAGAGTTCTCAGCTCAGTTGATTTGAGAATGAGTTTCTGGCAGGTGGAGTTAGATAGGGGTGTAGAAAATACACTGCTTTCTTGTGCTACGGGAAATCGTATCAATTCCGGAAACTACCATTTGGGTTAAATGTATCATCCGCGGCATTTATCAGAGCTCTAAATACTGTCATTCCTAATGAAATAAAAGATAAGGTAACACAGTACGTGGATGATGTCCTGATAGCCGAAAGAAACTGGGAAGACCACAATAGAACGATAAGCATATTGCTCGGTGCGTTGGAGAGACATGGGGTAACCGTGAATTTGGGAAAGTCAGAATTTGGACGAAAAGAAATCGAGTTTCTAGGTCACATTGTGACACCAGAGGGAATAAGACCAAATCCAGACAAACTCTAAGCAATCAGAGATTTTCCGGTGCCAAGAACAAAACGTCAGCTACGGGGTTATTTAGGATTAATCAATTTTTACAGGAGGTTCATTAAGATTGGGGGTGCAGCGACACCCAGACTATGTCAGCTGACTGGAAAGAAAACGGTGTGGAATTGGGACCCTGTCGCACAGGAATAATATGAGGCGTTAAAGAAGGCACTGCTATCGGCACCTCTTCTCGGGCATCCAGACCTAGGGAAAGAGTTTTGTATGGCCACGGACAGTTCCCGTAGTGGACTTGGGGTAACATTGTTCCAAGAGCAAGAGCAAGGAGGAGAAGTAATACAACAACCTATTGCATTTGCGAGCCGAGTGCTTAGCAAAGCTGAGAGAAATTACACGGTAACTGAGCTTGAAGCTTTGGCAATAGTATGGGGTTTTAGTAAGTTTAGATACTATTTGTATGGAAGGCATACTAAAATCTATACTGACCACAAGTCACTAAAGTTTCTGATGTCGGCCAAACTTAACCATAGACGACTCGCTAGGTGGGCACTCTATTTACAGGAGTTTCAGTTTTCGGTCATGTATATTCCTGGGACACAGAATATAGTGGCAGATGCGTTGTCAAGGAACCCAGTAGGTCATGGTCAATGCTTTGATGAGGAGGTAAACGAGAGCAGATATGATATATTGTATATGCAGGGCGTGTCGTTCGAGAAATACATAGGGGCGGTACTCACGAATATCGCGAAAGAGCAGGATAAAGACGCGTCATGGAGAATGGTGAAGGACAGAGTTAGAGCGAACTTAGATGCCAATATAGCACGTTTTTATACAATTCAGAACGGGGTCCTTTTCTACCGTAGAAATCCGAACACACAGGACTGGGTGTTGTGTATACCAAATGAAATAGTCAACAAGTTGATCTGGTACACGCACCTAAGTTACGGGCATTACGGGGCAAGGAAATGCTGTAAGAAGTTAAGGGAATCAGTTTATTTCATTAGTATGGAGAGAAGGATCAAGAACGTGCTTGGTAGTTGCAAATTGTGCCAGAAGGCAAAATCGTTAACTATCTCATGCAAAGCACCGCTTTTTCCGATAGTGCCAGGTAGATTGAGGGAATTCGGAGCAACAGATTTGTTTGGCCCGCTACCTAAGTCAGTGCAGGGATATAGATATGTTTTAGTAGCAGTGGAATTGGTGTCAAAGTATGTGACTTTTACCGCATTGAAACGTGCGACGGGAAGGACAGTAGCAGCAGCGATCGTTAAAAACTTTTTGCGAGAAGTAGGAACTGTAGAAAAGTTCATAGCTGACAATGGACCACAATATAGATCCAGACAATGGCTAACCACACTGAAGAGAAGAAGGATAAAACCGGTGATCATACCCCGATACCATGCTGCAAGTAACCCCAGTGAAAGAGTGGTAAAAGAACTGGGAAAGTTGTGTAAGATCTATTGCCATAGGCAACATAGAAGTTGGAGTATTTTTCTCAAAGATTTTCAGGACATCCTCAATGAGCTACCACATGGAGCAACTGGTTTATCACCAATTACGGTACTAAAGAATGAACCACCACCAGATCGAGTCAGGGAGCTGGTAGATTTTCCGCGATCAGGAAAGCAGAGGCACACAGAAATTGTCAAGGTTGCGATAGAGCGTATTAAGAAAGCAGCTAAGGATAGGCAGGAGAAGCAGAAAGGAAAGATCCGTAAGATCGAATTGGCAGTAGGAGACAAGGTTCTAATAAAAACTCATCGATTATCAAAGAAGCACAGATTTCTAACTAGCAAATTCTTTACGGTGTACAGTGGACCATTCAGAGTGAGGCGGATTGTCCATGAAAATGCTGTACTGATTGAGACGATCAAGGGAAAACAATCGCGTGGGCTTCATCACATTTCTAACATCAAATTATGGAAAAGTTAAGGATAGATCGAAAGTAGGCAAGTTATGGTAGATAGTCAGTGTATTTATTTGTTGTGTGTAACGTTGTGCAGGGTCAAATCGAACATAAGAATTTTCAGGCGGGATGTCAGGAAGTATGACGGAATAGACTGGTCGAATGAGTCATTAACAGGAGTCGACAGAGTGGTGTATGTACGTATTTTTTGTCATATGAATAAGGATCAAGCAGAAACGACGTGATGATTAATGAGTGGATAAAGATGGTAGATAGAGAAGCGACGTGATAAATAGTAGTGGATAAAGGTGATATTTGAGGAGAGAATCGACGTGAAGCAGTGTGATTAATAAAGAGAGATTCGACGTGATGAAACAGTGGTAAATAAAGGTGAGTAGAATTAATAATGTGGAGATGTCTTAGATGTATGTTACAGAGAGGCCTGTGTATGCTGCATTAGAGATTGATGCCAATGGCGAAGGAAGACCAGGAAATGATGGAGTAATGGACGGACGGAGAGCCGAAATACGAATGAAGAGATGAGGACAACTGCACAATGTGAAAGGACATAAAGGGAGTATGAGATCCAGATGGTGAACGTTGTGGAATACTGACGTAAGATGTAATATAAGTGTAGATCTAATTTTTAGCATAACATTTGCGATTTGGCAAAAATAATATTTTTTGTTGTTGTTGAAGCCTGGTACCAGTATAACTAATCAAAGCGGTACCAATAATGTGTACTGTTATTTTGCAGGTTGAACAATTTGTGTATTCTTTGTTCTTAGATGAAATGTCGCAATTCTAAGTTGATATTTAGCATAAAGTGAATGCAGAGGTAAGCCGATGGAGAGAGGTGCCAGAGTGAAAGGACGAATTCGGAGACTGGAAAGCTATCTCCGAAACAACTTCATGTGTTATGTGGTTGAGTATAAGGGAGCAAAGGTATGGTATGTTGTGAGTGTGGTGGTGTTATGAGTATAAGGGAGCAAAGGTATGGTATGTTGTCGTGAGTGTGGTGGTGTTAAGGTTAGCTGACTTCTAGACCTATTCTGTTAGTGTATTAATGGATTGAACGAGAAGGAGAATGTGATGTCTGGTGAGTGAGAGTCTTAGAGTAGTGTGATCAATGCGCACACTCCTGTAAAGGGGATGCTACCGATCTGTAACTAAAACATTATTGTGTATTGTTTGAATTGGATTAACCTCGATGGCAGGTCAGGATCTGACATCAAGTGGATGGTTCATACATGTCCTAGAAATGTTGTTATATATAATAAAATGTAAAATATATAAAGAGATACTAATTTCAGTCTGTCACAAGCACAAAGGTGCATTGTATGTTGTAGATTTAGAGTCATCAGTTTCTAAAATGTTTGTTGTGTTAGGATGTTAAAGTAGTTTACTATTTAACAACATGTGGTAGGTAATTGTGAGCTGTGTAGATTATTTCTTATTTTTTTGTTAGAACACTTTAAAGGGGTATTAATTTCAGTCTGCCACAAGCACAAAAGTTCATTGTATATTGTAGTTTTAGAATCGACAGTTTCTAATATTTTCACTGTGATAGGATGTTAGAGTAGCCTACTATTTGATATTGTAATTATGAGCTGTATAGATTGTTTATTATTCCTTTTGTTTTTTTTATACTTTCATGTTTTGTATGAGGGACGACAGGCACAATCAATAGCACAAGTGTGGGCTGTATATAGAAAAGAGATAAATGTTGATGTTGTATGTGTAGAAATCTAGGGGGTATGATTTTATGTTTTTTAGAACAAAGATTCTTTTATTACCAATGTATCTAATAGATCATACATGTAATCAATGAGTATTTAAATAATGTAAGAATATCCTTTTGTATGTAATGTTGCGAGATGCACGGAAGGGTCTGACTGATTGGGTGTCGTAACGCCCATACCGCTAGCGGGCCGAGCTGACGTCGCCATGGCGACGGGCGACAGAGCCGCGGCACTCCCCACTCCACTGTCGGATGAGGTACACTCCACGCGCCCGCTACAGCAGGTCAATGGCCTGGGGCGACACGCACGTACCACTGGCCATTCATAAGTTCCGCCACCCTTACGACTGGGGAAAGTATCCCGTGGAGGCAACAGCGGGTGGTTTCTTCTGCTCAACGGCGCGCGCAGCGGCGCCACGGCAGAATGGACGACGCGCGGCAGAGCCCGGCGGGCATTTGTTACCAGCAACTGTTAACTAGTACTGGACTGTGGAGCCGTGAAACAAGATGACTGCTCGTATGTCTCCACAAGGTGGAAAGTGAAGGACTGGTGTTTCCACGATGTGAGTGGTGGAAAAGATTTTGTCCTTAGCAGACAGGACGATCGTTTTGTTTTGTCTTGACCACTGAACGGTGGGATCCATAAACCTTTGGCAGTGACTTGTTAAGTGTGCTTTGTGAATTGCATGTGGGACGCTTGGTATTCTTGAAGAGGACAGTTGTCGTTTGGTGACTAATTATTGTATGAACGCAAGAAACTAGAGTGGGACATTGACATTTGCGTCTGTAGTAGGAGACATTTCTTTAATTGGTGCAGGAATAAGTGCTGTTTGTTGGAACTTACGACTTTTAATTACACCATGAACTGAAAGGACAGAACCGTGGGTAATAGTAGTTGAAGGGCCATTTTTGGACGACCAGATTCGTGTGGATGGTATGCTGAGATTGACTATGACATTTGTGTTTAATGTGAGATACAGTTTACTATTCAGTGCGTGTTCAAAATGCCGATTTGAGTGACTTAAAGACTTTCGTCTGGGTAACCATGGGAGAGCTTTGACACCGAGACAGTGTTTCTAGGAAAACTATCAGCAACTTTTTGACCCCAAGAAAATCATAGAATGAAATGTTTCCGTGTGACTCGCAAGATAGGGAATAATGTATTTGTAATTGTGTAAATGTTTTTTTTTTATATGTTTCATTCCTGAAGGGACAGCAAGTGTAATTGTATTTCATTAACATTTGTGTTTAGAATAGTTAGTGCTTTTTTTTGTTTGTTCTGGGTTATTAAGTTCACGTAGCATGTTTATTAGAATATTTGGTACAATGATGCTTTAATTATTAGCCAGTGGCGTAATACTAACGTAGCGGCCCTTGTAGCATTGATCAGTAAGGTTGTCACAGGGGAGAAGAGTTTGCATTGCACAACAAATATCGGAAGTAATTGATGGATTTTGATGTCATGGACAGTAATGATCTTGTTGATGTGTTTGACTGAAGCCACTTATTTTCATTATCACAGTGGTGATATTTCACATTGAAGTGTAACGAAGGCTAGTCGAAATGCAAGTTCTTGTCGTCTAAATGTGTGACAACAGAGAAATGAGCAGTAGAGTAAGATACGAGAGCTACTGGTGGATTCAAGCAGTTATTGCTAAACTATTTACTGCGTGTATTGATCAAAGTTGATCGACTGACTGGCTCAGCAGCAGGTATTTGTACTGGTGGACAAGGATAAGGTGAAACTCACTGTCGAGTTGTTGTGGCAATTGCTTAGGTGATGACAGTTAATGAGGTATGACATGATGTCTTAGTCGAACTATATTACGTAACCAGTATGTAACTTGTGGTATATTTCATTGTTTTTCTTCTCAGTTTTATTTCTCTGTAGGTTTGATGTGTATTTTAGAGTAATGGTATGGAGACTGACATTCTACATGTAACTAGTGTACGCAATGTTTCTCTTTTGTTGATTTTGTTTTGTATTTAGACTTTAGTGTAAAGGTTTTTACAGCGCAATTTATGAATGTCAGATTACTTGCTCTGTGTTTGGACGGTGAGCTATTTAAAATTTCATGAGTACAATTAGTACTTTTTTTATTTGTCATAGAATTAGTGAAGTTTGGATTACTCATAAAAATAACGAAGATCCCAGTAACTAAGAAAATTTTATCTCACCATTATTTTTTTATTTCTATGATGTGACGTTTTATTTGTCATGTGGATTGTTGTAAATTTGTATGTGTACGTTACTCCGGATTGTGGAGAGTACAATAATGCAACAACTGTGTCAATAATTTGGTAAAGTAACAGCATTTGGTCATCTATTTGAGGTCACCAGGGGCTAAGGTCTCCTCCTGGTTATTTTGATGACTTGCTATTTTTGTTCTAATACAGTTTTCTTAAAAAAATGCTCGGGACTACCCTCGCAATGCAAGGATAGTACCGTGCCATTTTTTTCTGCATGGGTAGCCGGTGGTGAAAGGGTACAGTACCGCCCGACATTGAAAATAGGTACAAAATACTTCATTATTCTTGTCAGAACAACACATTTTTTGTGTAAAAATAACTCAATTTCAATTAATGCAGCGAAGCCGGATACCAGTGTGGGAAGAATGACAATTTATTTATTTAATTGATCGCATGTGCACTCCCACAAAGTAAATCCCTACATCCAGTTGGGTGAGATCTGTGAAATGAATGAATGTATGGTCGTCTGCTAAGCCCAGATAGTGAATGTGAATATATGATCATCTTTGAGTCGATCCTTTGGCCACCTTTGGTGGGACCAAAGACATCAAATTTACCAGAGCTTTGAGCGCCTGAAATGTGGCTGACCAATACGATAGCAAGGTGCTTCCCCCACCTCGACAGAGATGGGAGATGACCTAGAGAACGGCCATATTTCAGCACTCTGCCGCTGGATCTTGTGCTGTTAAGACCTGTTTTAGTTGTGCTCCGTAATGACGAAAGAGTGGAGACATGGTATGCATGTGGAATATTTAAGAGTAGTTTGAAATAATAATTTCTCTATCTCAGGAACTTTTGTGGGGAGAATTAAATGTCAGGCAGGTAACGTTAATGGGATTGTAGTAATCATCGGAAGTGACCAATGGTCACAATGAAACCACGTGTACAATAAGTTGAAATACTTCCGTGTGCTTAAGTTAAGCTGAATTACTAGCGTGTGTACAATAAGTTGAAATATTTAAGAAATAGCGTGTGTACCATAAGCTGAAATATTTAAGAAATGGCGTGTGCAGGACTTGAAATTAGAGACGAGTACATCCACGTGGTGAGTACTGTGTGAGTCTCAATCTGTGTATGAGACAAAGGATAAAGAGAAGTACTCGTCCATGGTATCAGTTGAGGACTCGCGTGTGTGATGAATATGTTCTTAATGTTATTCCGTGTGACGCTAGATTTAAACTCTGAGAGAGAATCAAGGTGAGTCGGCCGTCTATCCAGCAACGCCACTTGGCTTGCATTGCACAGGAAGACGTGCATATATCTCCAGAGTTCATAGTAGGAAAGTAGAATTACAAAGTGGGGCAGTGTCGTGTGAAACTGGGATAAATTTTAATTGAAGTGGGAAAGCTGAAAGTGATACTGTTGTGACTATTTAGTGTTGTATTTCATGTTGCAGTGTGATGTATGTCATGTAATTTTGGGTATGTGTGGTTTGCATGGGAGAGTAGCAAGGTAGTTTCAAAAGATTAGTGGGTTATGCTTGTTTCTTCTGTGTCGCTCGATCGGGAGGAAAGTTTCGTGATCATGATTGTGAGAGTCGAAGTGTGAGGTATAATGAAAGATCCACCATCCTATCCAGAAAGTGCACTGTAGCGTTAAATAAATTACGAGACCATAATATAGAGATTCACTAATGTAAAGCCATGCCCACTGGGCGGAATTTCTCATATGTTATTGTTGTAGGTTATAGAATTTGTGTGTTTAGGTTAGAGAATTTATTGGAATAAATCAGATAGTGAAAAGAAAGAGATTGGTAGACTTTTCCTTCAAATTGTATGTTGTCATAATGTCCCGAATTTATAATGTGTGCGCCATTCATATACAGTGGGATGGCCACGTGTTAATAAAAGCCGTTAAATAAAAGACAAAAAGAAAATGTGGTACTGCCAGTGCGTAGTGTACAGTCAGAGTTCTGTAAATCACTGATAGTCAGATATGCGTTTCCGTTGCGTAGTAATCATATAGGAGGACAACTTGTAACTAAGTGTGAGTACTAGAGTTCATGTTACTCGTCAAATACGAAAGAATCCACTCGCTTGGCAGACCACTCATCTTGCAGGCCTGACTGCTTGATGCCACAGTATGAGCAAGGCATGTGGGTGCCTCTCAATAGAATCACCTATCCCCATGCAAAACCAGTCGTGCCCTGAGGAAGGCCGTTGCAATTCGGGCGAAACGTCGGTTTTAGTTTATTATTATTGTTAGTTTTTAGCAATGACGTGGCATAATACCGAGAAGAATTTTAATCACTATGACACCGGCCGCGGAAGCCCACGCTCTTATATTAGCTTAAAGATGGTCTGATGAACCGCCTGCGAGGCACTTCATTGTCAGTTGCACCGTAATCATGTAGATATAGATGTAGAAATATTTCATGCACCTCAACATAGACAACCCAACTTCCGTAATGTGACCCAGGTACATTAGCATTCGGGAGGAATTTTCCGTGATTTCCCATATCAACTAACCAATCAACCCCAGTTTCGGATGTTGAAACCTGGGTTGCCTATCTTTAGGCGCATGATATATTTTCCAGGTCAAATTTATTTTTCCCGCACTTATGTGAAGATTATGGTGCTATTCGAGTGAGAAACCTTCCCAATGGCTCATTTATCTCCACAGCTTGTAGCCAGAGCCTCTGATTTGCTTTTACCACGTGCGCACTTCGGCGTCTCGAGAAAGTTCCATACACTTCTTTGACTACACAGGCATCGCAGAGAGTTCTTTCCTATCAAGAAATTAATCCTTTCGCATTACAAATGATATTGGTGGATGCGTAGGATGCCTATACACCCACCTAAGAGGACTCTACATAAAGCTTCAACGATCACTTTGGAAAAATGTTAATTAATTATTTTTTGTTTGTTTACATATCGATGTTTGTACGCATTGATATCTCTGCCCCTATGTGCTGTAGCACACCGTCAGAGGATGCAAAAGAAAATGACGCTGCCCGTTTATGAAGTGAGTTCAAAATGAACTGTACTCGAAACGACCGCGGAGGTCAACAGCAGTTGACCCGCTAAGCTATGAGTGACACTAGCTTGTTTCGTGTGTGAGTGGAACCTCGGAAATTCTGAGATATACGAATAAAACCTAAATATTAGTGACAAGTAAGAACGTAAGAGTCATTCCTGATCGTTTCTCTTGGAGAAATTTAAGCCGTCCTCGTAGATTCCTGTCTAACCACGCCCTCGGAAATTCCGCCACATTCACGAGAAACAGCAGTATGTTTGGGACAAGCAAGAACACAAATGTGATTACTGCTCGATTCCCACTCATTTATTTAATTTTTCTTTTTTGAACCAGAGCAAAGTCACAAAATCGACGAAACCGGCTCCTGAGAGAGAGAGAGAACTCTTATATGTAAGTAACATCGACTATTCCAGGACATACTTCTACTGCATTAAACAGAACACCCCAGAAACACGAATGCGTGTAAAAGAATAATAAAATATAGCAGGATGCGAACCTACCTTTTTCCGCTCCAAAAACCCCTGTGTATGACCACGAGACCACGGTGAAAACATTCAACTGTAGACAACAGTGTGTTGTGGTTTTTCCTGAAAGCTTGTACCACTGATTAACTCACATTTAATTATAACAGAGTACCAAGTATGACATATTTGTGGCAAATCTTGAACGCGCCATTCTGTTCAAATGGCACTGCCATAATACACAAATTGCAATAAGATCACACCGAAAGGGGATGAAATCCAATATGGCGTCTCCAAAGTTATTCATTTGTCGACTGCTATCGAGTTTCGGGGTCGCATCGACTGACGCGATATTTTGACGTCACTTCCGAGTAAGCTGGAGAGAGACGCTAGCTTCTCCCGCTAAAGAGGAAGCCTCGAGTGTGCGGGGTCCACAGTTCAATCTTTAGTGAGGCTCATTTGAAAATGTTAACAATTACGACACGAGAAATATTAGCTGCTAACGACTCACCATGTGCGTCAGTAGCGCGACAGAAAATGAGTGTCTCGAAGTTTCAGAGATCATCCTTCTATGGGGTGTATGTATTACGCTTCACTAAACACACATGGTCGGCATTCAAGAAATGTTCAAAACAAAGCGTTAACTTGGAACATGAACACCAAATAGAAATGTACTTCCACAGTGATCACAATGTTCGTATCAAGATCTTTGGGAGTTACAAACCGTGCAGAAAGTTCTGCTAGGTATTCACTTTTAAGGAGTGCATAGAGAACCATAGGTGTAACGGGGTGATGAGAACTGATTGAATGTGACAGCATCCAACCGAATGCGAAATGCTCTGTCGTGGAGCTTATCGTGAAACTGGCTATCTTTTATGACGTAGCTGCAGATAGTGCGATAAAATATTTTATAGGCATGGAAAAACCAAAACTCTGAGGCCGAATTTGTCCACTGGTTCCAGGTGACATGAAGTGCAATCTCACACACTTTTCAGGAGGATAGTTTGTTCTAAAGGAGTATGATTTTTATACTCAGACTAGGACTCAAGCAAAAGCAAGTTATTTTGACCAATTACTTGATCTTCATACAACTCTCTTCATACCTGTAATCTCCAGAGTTCCTTTCATATGTGAAATGCCCTGCTTAACCCGCAGGTCAGGACAGATAGAATAAATTGTGGAAATGGGCCAAAATAAGAGGCTGTCAATTACACTCGAACATACAACTGTATTATTTGATCAAATATTACAAGAGCCCATAAATTTTTTTAAACACACAGGTTTAATCTTTGGGAATTAATTACACAACGTGCTGGACAGCAACAACACTATGAGGAAACTACACTGCCTGAAATTTACGTCAACGCCTAGGGCAGGTAACCGGAACGTTAACAGCCACAAGGCAGAAGATTCCGCTGGTGCACTTCAATTCAAATAACCAAATGCAGTGAAACTCCACTGGAGGGTGGCTAGGATTTTCCAACTTGAAAAGCACGTTGTTGCTCGTCAGAATTTCCCAACAGCCGACAACGAACTCCAAACGACACAATGTGAACAGTCTTCACTTGCTGGTAGGTTAAATCAAAACTCAACTTTCGTGTCCAGGGTCGGTGAACCACGGACCTCGTAGCAATGGGAACGGCGCCACTCACACTCCGACACCGCGTAGAGACCGCCAGCGGGCCCCGGCCAAACTACGCTACGCGGAGAGTTCCTCGCTGCTCCACGCCAACCGACCGACTGCTCAGAGCCAGTACGCCGACAACATTTAAAATGATTTGTCTGTCAAAATCACACAAACCACATACAGTTTCACGAACACTTGCACGAAGAACTAGACAATGCTAACGGCAGAGGCTGTACAATAACGGGGACGAATCACGAGTCGGCACCCAAAGCCAACCCATAAGCGATCGCCGGCCAAATACAAGTCGTCCGGCAAGACGACCGACCGACGGCCAACCAAAGTCGTACCCACTCCAATCATGTGTGTCGGCAGCCGTCGGGGGAGTCATGGCGGTCCGGACCTCACTGCTGCCACGCCCCGACTGAACTTGTGCCGCGTGCCAACTCAAACACTGCCAGGTCGATAAGCGCTGCTGCTGCCGCTCACGGGCAGGCAAAGCCGGAACTCAGTGACACCAGTAATTGAAATTAACATAACAAGGTGACAGTACATAAAAATGCTAAATAATAGATGGCACGAACACGAGCCACGCACGGCTTAATATGTAGACAAGTGTAATGTGCTGCGAATTCATAGAAAGAAAGATCCCTTATCCTTTAGCTACAATATAGCAGGTCAACAACTGGAAGCAGTTAATTCCATAAATTATCTGGGAGTACGCATTAGGAGTGATTTAAAATGGAATGATCATATAAAGTTGATCGTCGGTAAAGCAGATGCCAGACTGAGATTCATTGGAAGAATCCTATGGAAATGCAATCCGAAAACGAAGGAAGTAGGTTGCATTACGCTTGTTCGCCCACTGCTTGAATACTGCTCAGCAGTGTGGGATCCGTACCAGACAGGGTTGATAGAAGAGATAGAGAAGATCCAACGGAGAGCAGCGCGCTTCGTTACAGGATCATTTAGTAATCGCGAAAGCATTACGGAGATGATAGATACACTACAGTGGAAGACCCTGCAGGAGAGACGCTCAGTAGCTCGGTACAGGCTTTTGTTGAAGTTCCGAGAATATACCTTCACCGAGGAGTCAAGCAGTATATTGCTTCCACCTACGTATATCTCGCGAAGAGATCACGAGGATAAAATCAGAGAGATTAGAGCCCACACAGAGGCATACCGACAATCCTTCTTTCCACGAACAATACGAGACTGGAATAGAAGGGAGAACCGATAGAGGTACTCAAGGTATCCTCCGCCACACACCGTCAGGTGACGTGCGGAGTATGGATGTAGATGTAGATATAGATTTCGGTACGTATATAGATTTTAGCTTCAGTGCTTATGTAAGTAGGCTGTTTAGGTTCTTTTTGTTAACGCCACCTCTGTATGAAAATCACTGGCTGTGCTGTGTGCAGTCTGTGGCTGCTTTGCACTGTTGTAATACTCGCCATTGTAGTGTTACGCAGCTGGCTGTGAACAGCGCGTAGCGTTGCGCAGTTGGAGGTGATCCGCCAGCAGTGGTGGATGTGGAGAGAGAGATGGCGGAGTTTTGAAATTTGTGATGAACTGCTCTATATATATATACATGTGATGATATCAAGGTAAATACATTGTTTGTTCTCTATTAATATCTTTCATTTGCTAACTATCCCTATCAGTAGTTAGTGCCTTCCATAGTTTGAATCTTTTATTTAGCTGGCAGTAGTGGCGCTTGCTGTATTGCAGTAGTGGGAGAAACGAAGATTATTGTGAGGTAAGTGATTTAGTGATTTGTGAAAGGTATAGTTTAATGTTAGTCAGGGCCATTCTTTTGTAGGGATTTTGTGAAAGTCAGATTGCGTTGCGCTAAAAAATATTGTGTGTCAGGTTAAGCACAGTCTTGTAAATTTGTTCAAAAGGGGACGTTTCCAGATCCAGTAAATAATAGTTTTGTGATATATTTCCAAAAAATGACGGAGCATAAAAAGACATTTCCCTTCACAGGAATTGCATAAACAATTTCTTTACGATTTGGTAACGTATCTGCTAGTGTAAGTTCTCGTGATGCATCACTCTAGTGTTAAGATGTGACGTAAGTTTTAAACATGGCCATTTTTACTGTAATATTTTTTCTGCTTGAGCTATGTCATGTTTAGGTATAAGTTGCTGCTGTTTGCCAGGCATAATGTTACTGAATTTGACTTTGTATTACGCTGTTAAGCCAGTTTTACTACTGATTTATTTTTCTTGTTTGCTGCGCATTGCCTCATATTAGTTGTAATGTTGAATTGCTTGGTAATTTAGATTTACTGTAGCTTGCTTTGCCAGCTTGAAATTTTTGTCATTCATGTTTGTGTTACTTGATTTGTTCTGCTGCATTGCCTCGTCCCTTAGTTTAGCATCTCAGCTCAGTAGATTTAAGTTAGCTTAAGAGGGGGTAGACTATATAAGAAACTAGTTGTGATGAATGGAAAGAAATGCATTGAAGGTATATGAAAACGTTTTGGGCCAAAATGAGTATTGTACAATGATCCGTAATTATTTTGAAAGAAATATGGTTAGAATACAGAAAGGAGGTATAGATAGGACTTTTTGGGAATAATGATGAACGAAGGGAGATCTCCAAGAACAAAAAAAGTTTTGTTCGCCAGATACTGCAGTAAAACAAACCCTGTCCTTTCCCTTTCTGTTATTCCGCTATGTGTTTGTGTACTCTTGTACATTTGTGTTCTTCCTGTCTTTATGTGTTTATCTGATGAGAGTTGTAGAATTTTTTTTTTGATAATATGTTATTTACCTTGTAAAGATGCTTAGACATTATTTATTCTGTTTTGTTTTAATGCTCATGTGTGAAGTTGATATTCCAAAAGTTATTCTGATCTTTCATGTATGTACTTATGTCATAATTCCTGTGACACTGATGTATATGTTATTTCTATTCTTTTGTAAAGCCCATATTACTACAAATGTTATCTGTATTGTTATGTTCTTGAATGATGTATTTTGTACCTTGTTATTGTATTCTTATGTTATAAAATTGTAATTGACAGCAGTTCATCAAATTAAGTAACTTGTAAGTTCCATTTCACTGCACACGTTTCTGTTGGTCATACTATATGCACAGTATGTGAGCAGTTGGGACTGTTAGTGTTTGCACGTGTGTTAATAATTCAGCAAGGGACTGGTTAACAGCATTGCTGGTTCTCAGGACAATTCAAAAACTTTGTGAGTGCACAAGTGGTGGTTATGGACTTGCTATATTATCCGCAAGACTCTTCAATGGTGATTGTGCACCTGCATAGTCACAACAGATGGCTGCTGGCCATCTCTACGAGGACTACAGTGGGTCTGCATCTTTGATGACCCACCAATACCATTATTTCTGCAAGGACTACAGTGGGTCTACATCTTTGATGATCGATCAGTACCATTATTTCTACAAGGACTGCAGTGGGTCTGCACCTCTGGTGGCCCACCAATACCGTAATCTCTACCAGGACTGCAGTGGGTCTGCTCTGTGATGACCTACCAAACGATATTCTTCAAAACTTCGATTGACTCCGCTGTGGGTTTGCTCTGTTGTGGCCCATTACCTGTCAGCATGTCAAGAGTCAGCACTATTTTTCCGTTGGAAGGACAACACTACTTCTTCAATACTGCATGGAAATCCACTACTTCCATGTGCATTTCACTTTCTATTAGCACATGGAGCTGTTTTTATTTCCCAATACAACTGCAATATTGATTGTTTTTCGTGTTTACCCTCTTCTTCCGTTCATCCCATTCCCATTGAAACTAAATATCTTTCTGCTCTTTCCCTGCTTTCTGCACTGCCTATGTAGTTGCCTCCAGCGTGTAGTGGACACCTGACCTATTAAGCGAAACACGAAACCCTGCCATCGGATATCACAAGTCGAGTCGAGAAATCAGCAGTGTACTTGGTCGCAGAATAGCCCTAGCCTCTGATTCAGACACCACTTGGCTCTGTATCAAAGGTCCGCACTCAGTAGTATTGAAGTTGCTCCACATGGTGAGCTCTGCCTTCATCTCACAAGCAAGACTGACTGTCCTTAGCACTTCCTCTATCCACTGAAAACCATAGAGAATCTCTCCTAATCCAAAGTGGCACACATCGTTAGTACCGGCATGTGCCACCAACTGCAGCTGGCTTACCCTATGCTCTTCATGGCATCCGGAAGCACTCACTCTGTATTTGGAAGGACTGTTTCCTGCATGCACACAGGTAGCACACTGGATTTCTTTCCCTCCTTGGCAGCAGTATCCCTAATGGGCCCCATCACGCACCTGACACTGGAGCTCTCCACTAAAAGTAAACCTCTGCGAATGTATAGATCTCGTGGGCCAGGAGGCTTCGTCTGGAACAGGTCGAGTGACTGCACCTGGCTGAGGATTTTTGTTAGCCACACACAGTGCACATAATCTGTTTGTCAGGCGAACAAGTGAGGCCCTTCGATTGGTCCCCTGGAATGTCTTTTGTTGCCTCTCACACTGTGCAACAACCTTTCAGTCTATCACAGGGGAGAGGTCACCCTCAATCGGGCAGTATCTAGCGCAGTGGCAGTAGTGGATGAGTCACGATACTCCAGGGACGAGTAGGCCCACGTCCCACAGCAGTGCCAATAGGGTAAAGCCTCAAACTGTGTGACCAAAGTCAGCACCGCCTGGAGATGTGAGCGAAGGGTCACAAAGTCAGCTTGCATCTGAATGCGGCAATTACAGTCCCTATCCATACTAAAGTCAGAGGAACCATAGAATGAACTAGGATTAAAACGCGAAACTCACAAACGAAACGCTGCTCTCTGAAGTAACTGCCGCCTAGGTGGGGGCCGGCCGCGGTGGTCTCGCGGTTCTAGGCGCGCGGTCCGGAACCGTGCGACTGCTACGGTCGCAGGTTCGAATCCTGCCTCGGGCATGGATGTGTGTGATGTCCTTAGGTTAGTTAGGTTTAAGTAGTTCTAAGTTCTAGGGGACTGATAACCACAGCAGTTGAGTCCCATAGTGCTCAGAGCCATTTGAACCTTTTGAACCTAGATGGGGGCTGTTGAACACCTATCAATTGTAACTGACTACACACAGGAAAATAAAAACCCTGATACAAAACAAAAAGCGGAAATATGCACTGAACAGTAATTCAAATGCGAAACTCAGGTTACCAAAAACACAAATCAGCAAAAAATGTAAGATTTTGCACTAAAATGCACACAATAAATAAAATTTCAAGTCGCTTCTTGATATTAGAAGTTCATTATGAGGCACAAACGGAACTCTGTGCTGTGAACTGCTGCTGCCTAGACTGGGAGCTGCTGAGCAACTATTTAGAGAATTTTATCCATTTGTATTCCACATCTTTGTCCTCAGAACCGTTTATTTGATACTATTTTATCCATGTTGGGTCTTGTGAAGACTGCGGCTGTTTTGTTGACTGGTCAGCTACGCTGCAAGCTCTATCCTCTTACTCCTGCTAAGCAGATATGTTTATGTTAACATACTTGTAACTGCCGTAGCCATTGCATAGAGCCACTCGCCAGTATAAAGGTATCCGTGAGAATTTGTTCCCCAGCAGGTGAACGCAGAACCACTGGATTCGCTTCGAATCACAGTACGTTGGAGGGACGTAAAACAGACGTATACCAGTGCCGACAACTTTTCCACAGGTGAAACTGTAGCAGCATAGCCGTTGGCAGGATTTTATTCTTTTCCTCCATACACGGCCTGGGAGTGAGTTTCCCTGATGGCCGTCATGCCAGACACTTGTTACTCCTCTGGAATCGCCTGACGGCTGTCTGGGAGGAGCGGCTATTTTCACGGCGGTAGCGCTTAAGAGGATCAGCGCAGCCGTAAACAATGGCGGACTGCGGGACGCCTGGTTCTCGGGTCATAAGCGGGGCGATTTTTACGGCTCCGTCTGGCTGCCGCCGTGACCAGGAGACTGGGGGTGGTCGTAGCGCGCTTTTTTACGACCTGTCCTGTCGATCCGACGTGAACATCACGAGGCGCATCCCCCCTCCCCCTCCCCCTCATCCTGCCCTCCGCCCCCTCCTCCCGCCACCAGCAGACACTGCCTTCCTCCGATGATCTCTTGCCGATATTCAGGCAGCTGCTTTTTCCTCTGACACAATCACGTGTATCGCCTGCAGTACTCCAAACCTATATATATCAAACTGTGTGGAGGTGTTCATTCAACAGTTTTCTCTCTTCTTTTATTTTTATTTTAGTTTTAGTCATCAGTCTTCTGACTGGTTTGATACGGCCCGTCACGAATGTATCGCCTGTACCAACCTCTTCACCTCAGAGTTGCACTTGCAACCTACACCCTCAGTTATCTGCTGGGCGTATTCCAATATCTGTCTTGCTCTACATGTTTTGCCTTCTACAGCTCCCTTCAGTACCATGGAAGTGACGAAGCAAATTGTATGTCTTAATAGATGTCCTATCATCCTGCTCCTTCTCCTTGTCAATGTTTTCCACTTATTCCTTTTTTCTCCGATTCGGCACAGAACCTCTTCATTCGTTACGTTATCTGTCCACGTGATTTTCAACATTCGTCTGTACCACCATACCTGAAAAACTTCGAGTCTCTTCTGTTCCGGTTTTCCCACACTTCATGATTCCCTACCAACCAATACTGTGATCCAAACGTACGTCCTCAGAAATTTCTTTCTGAAATTAAGGAGTATTTTTGATAGTAGTAGAATTCTCTTTGCGAGGAATGAGCTTTTTTCCAGCACTAGTCCGCTTTTGATGTCCTCCTTGTTCCGTCCGTCATTGGTTATTGTGTTGCCTAGACAGCAGAATTCCTTAACTTCATCTACTTCTTGGCCATCAATCCTGATCTTCAGTTCCTCGCTGTTTTCATTTCTCTTACTTATTATTACTTTCGTCTTTCTTCGATTTACTCTCAGTCCATATTTTGTACTCATTAGATTGTTCATTCCATTCAGCAGATCATGTAATTCTACTTCACTCTCACTCAGGATAGCAATGTCATTAGCAAATCGTATCATCGAGATCCTTTCACCTTGAATTGTAATCCCACTCCTGAACCTTTCTTTTATTTCCAGCATTGCTTCTTTGATGTACTGAATGAACTATAGGGGCGAAAGACTACGTCCCTGTATCACACCCTCTTTCATCTGAGTACTTCATTCTTGGTCGTCCACTCTGATTGTTCCCTCTTCGCTCTTGTAAATATTGGATATTACCCGTATTTCCCTATAGCTTACCGCTGTTATCCTCAGGATTTCGATCATCTTGCACCATTTGACGTTGTCGAACGCTTTTTTCTGGTCGACAAAGGCTGTGTACATGTCTTGATCTTTATTTAGTCTTGCTTCCACTATCAACCGCAATATCAGAATTGCTTCTCTGGTGTCTTTATCATTCCTGATCGCCATCTAATGCATCCTCAATTTTCTTTTCCATTCTTCTGTACATTATTCTTGTAAATAACTTGGACGCATGAACTGATAAGCTTATTGTATGGTAATTCTGGCACTTGTTGGCTCTTCTAGCCTTCGGAATTGTGTGGATGATATTTTTCCGAAAGTCAGATGCTATGTCACCCGACTCATACATTCTACACACTAACGTGAATAATCGTTTTGTTGCCACTTCCCCCTAGGATTTTAGAAAATCTGATGAAATGTTATCTATGGCTCTGAGCGCTATAGGATTTAACTTCTGAGGTCATCAGTCCAGTAGAACTTAGAACTACTTAAACCTAACTAACCTAAGGACATCACATACATCCATGCCCGAGGCAGGATTCGAACCTGCGACCGCAGCGGTAGCGCGGGTCCATACTGTAGCGCCTAGAACCGCTCGGCCACCCCGGCCGGAGGAATGTTATCTATCCCCTCTTCCTTATTCATAAGATAACATGAATTTAAAGCATTAAACTTCGATTGCTTTTGGAGTTGATGCGCATCATCGGCATCGGTAAGAGGTGTTGTCTCCAAAGGTTCGCACACACTATTTTATTCGTTGTGACATGATGGTGAACACCCTCCGAATGTTATCTTGCATGATTTCGAAATATTGCTGACTGGAGGCCGGCATCTCTATAGCATTTCTAAATTACACCGACAAACTTCGAGGGAATGTAGAAAGTGTCTTGAGGAACAAATTGAGGACAGGAAACCGTGTCTGGCGACATCACCCAACAACGTTAGAGAGCGTCTAAATAATAGGTGCGAGCTCCTGTAGATGAGTGAATATACAGGGCGATTCCATGATGATGTTACAGACTTTCAGGGATGATGGAGAAGGATAAGAGTTTCATTCTGAGGTAAAGGAGCCTCGTACCGAAACGAACGAGTCCAATGTTATAAGCCAAAAGAGTTCTGATGGCTCTGTCAGCTGAATACATATACCGGTACTGTTGCTGCTAAGAATGCAGGGCATTATGGCCAGCCGGCCGGAGTGGCCGAGCGGTCCAAGGCGCTACAGTCTGGAACCGTGCGACCGCTACGGTCGCAGGTTCGAATCCTGCCTCGGGCGTGGATGTGTGTGATGTCCTTAAGTTAGTTAGGTTTAAGTAGTTCTAAGTTATAGGGGAGTGATGACCTTAGAAGTTGAGTCCCATAGTGCTCAGAGACATTTGAACCATTTGCATTATGGCCAACCATTATTGATATACTAATTGTGAACAGTGCAGCCCAAAATTTAAGATGGTGGCAATCAGAATATATTTGGATCTTACTAAATGAAATCGGATTTCATAGTGTGGCTGCCACAATCAAGTACCATTGGAGGACCAAATCTTTAACTGACAGTGAAATAAGCAAGAAGAAGGCCGTGGGCAAACGAGATGCTTTGGTTTGGGTTTATGGATGCTATCGCAGTGTTAAGTAGATATACTTACACTGATGTGGCTAAAGTTAGAGGATACTTCGTAACATCATGTCGGACTTCCTCTTGCCCGGTGTAGTGCAGCAACGCAACGTGGCATGGACTCAACAAGACGTTGAAAGTCCCCAGCAGAAATATTGAGACACCCAAACGTCTTGCGGATGCAGAAATTTGTGCACGAACTGACCTCTCGATTATGTCCCATAAATATTCGATGGGATTCATGTCGGGCGATCTGAGTCGCCAAATCTTTCGATCGGACTGTCCAGAGTGATCTCCAACCCAATCGCGAACAATTGTGCCCCGGTGACATGGCGCGTTGTCATTCATGAAAATAACATCGTTGTTTGGTAGCATGAAGTCCATAAACAGCTGCAAAGGGTCTCCAGCCAGTGATCGGTTCCATTGCACCAGAGGACCCAGTCCGTTCCAAGTGAACACAGCCCACACGATTACGAGCTACCACCAGCTAGCACGCATTGTTGACAACTTGGGTCCATGCCTTCGTGATGTCTGAGTTACACTCGACCCCTTCCATTAGCTTTTACCAAGTGAAATCACGACTCATCTGACCAGGCCACGGTTTTCAGGTCCCTAGGATCCAAGCGGTAGGGTCACGAGCTCAGGAGAGGCGCTGCACGCGATGTCGGGCTGTTAGCAAAGGCACTCGCGTCGGTCGTCTGCTGCCGTAGCCCATTAACGCCAAGTTTCGCCACACTGTCCTAACGGATACGTTCATCGTACGTCTCACATTCATTTCTGCGTTTATTTCACGCTGTGTTGCTTGTCTCTTAACACTGACAACCCTACAGAAACGCCGTTGCACTCTCTTGTTAAGTGAAGGCCGTCGGCCACAGCGTTCTTCGTCATGAGAGGCTCAAAATGCTTCAAATGGCTCTGAGCACTATGGGACTCAACTGCTGAGGTCATTAGTCCCATAGAAATTAGAACTAGTTAAACCTAACTAACCTAAGGACATCACAAACATCCATGCCCGAGGCAGGATTCGAACCTGCGACCGTAGCGGTCTTTCGGTTCCAGACTGCAGCGCCTTTAACCGCACGGCCACTTCGGCCGGCCATGAGAGGTAATGCCAGAAATTTGGTACTCTCGCCACACTCGTGACAGTGTGGATCTCGGAATATTGAATTCCCCAACGATTTCCGAAATGGAATCTCTCATGCGTCAAGCTCCAATTACCATCCCGCGTTCTTCTAGATAAATTTATGTTTTGTGGGACTGATGGTATAGCCAAGCAATGTATTATGTAATACCTAACCAAAAGAATGCTGAAATTAGTACTTAGTAATGCAGACAATACAGTCCAAGGACATAATTCTGACTGGAGAGAAGTCACTTATGGGTTCCCCAAGGTTCAGTCTTAGGTTCAATACTGTTCCTCAAAAACGTAAACGATCTTCCGTCTAGTATACAGCAAGCAGAAAAAGTTCTTTTTGCAGATGACATTGGTATTGTAATCAGTAGAAGCAAACGTACAGAAACAGAAGCAATGGTAAACAAAGTTCTGAAAAGTATCGTTGACTTCTTTTCTGGGAGTGGTCTGATGTCAATTTTAAAAAGGTGCAAAATATTCACTTCTACGTATCTATAAGTACTAAACCAACAATAAGTGTAACACAGGGTGAGGAAACAATAAATAGAATGGGAACTTCAGACATTTTGCGGGTCCATATTGATGAGAATTTAAATAGCGAAAACGCATTTTGGAACTCCTAAAACAACTTAGTTCAACTATATTTGCGTTTAGAGTCATTGAAAATCTTGCAGACAGACATTCCAGTAAGTAGATATATTTAGTATATTTTCATTAAATAATGTCGTATGGGATAATGTTCTGGGGTAACTCACCTTTAAGAAAGAAAGTTTTCATTGCGGAATGACGCACTGTAGAATAATATGTGGTGCTCACCAACTATATATTGTAGATATTTGTTTAATGAAATGAGAATTCTAACTAATGCTTCGCAGTATATTTATTCCCTCGTGTAATTTATTGTAAATAATATACTACAGTTGAAAAGGAACGCCGCGCGAGGTAGCCGCGCGGTCTTGGGCGTCCTGTCGCGGTTCGCGCGGTTGGCCCCTTCGGAGGTTCGAGTCCTCCCTCGGGCATGTGATGTGTGTGTTATACTTAAAGTTAGTTTAAGTTACATTGTAATCTTAGGGACCGATGACCTCAGCAGTTTGGTCCCATAAGATCTTACCACAAATTTCCCAACATTTTGACACTGCATTCTGAAAAGGAACAATAACAAAGAGATACATAATTACAATACCGGAAGGGAAAAAAAACATTTATTAGTCCATAAGAAGGTTGTCTGTAGCACAAAAAAGGGTGCACAATGCTGCAACTAAGATTTTTGATCACCTATCCAATGATATAAAATGTCTGACAGACAGCAAAGTAAAATAAGATAACAAACTGATAAAGATGCCCTTGACAACTTCTTCTACTTCGTAGAAGAATTTGTATTACTGTAACGTGTAAGACATGGTGGGTAGGAGCTACTAACTCACATCCGTACATATTTTTATTTTTGTAAAAAAGTGCTTATAAATGTTCAGAATTTAACCGTAAGTACAAATTAATTTCCGATGTGAATGCAAAAAGACAGGCTCTACATCATTACAATGTATCGTGCCAAATGAGCCATGGAAAATGTAACTAACTAATTAACTAACTAACAAGCCAGGAGGGAACAAAACTGATGCAGCTTCAACTTTGTACCACCCCGTTCTTTGAGAACTGCTTACTGCAGTCAAGCTTTGGTCTCTTCTTACAGTTGTACATTAAAATCTCTCCTGCATTACCAAAGTA
This sequence comes from Schistocerca nitens, assembly GCF_023898315.1. Classification (NCBI taxonomy): domain Eukaryota; kingdom Metazoa; phylum Arthropoda; class Insecta; order Orthoptera; family Acrididae; genus Schistocerca; species Schistocerca nitens. Next base: position 108,795,273 of record NC_064622.1, on the reverse strand, counting down.
ATTATTATTCATGTATCAGCCTGTGTCCTACCAAACAATCCCATTCGTATAGTCTCGAAAACGCTTTTCTCTCCGATTCGATTCCGTACCTCTGTTTTCGCTGTCCGATCTATTCATGCAATCTACAACTTTCTTTTGTAACAGGCATTTCGGAAGGTTCTATTGTCTTGTAAATTATAGATTGCAGCAATCAGTCGTTCGTTTTATAAATTTTATTGTGCAGATCCAGATTTCAGCTAGAAGCTAGCCATTCTCAATGCACTATTATTTCCGCTCAAGGCATATAAGTCCCTGTTGATCGGACTTCACCCACAGTTCATTGAATACTTGTCTTTTACTGTACAGTGTTTATCACTCATGTTTCGCTGAAATAAGACCAGACACCTGGCACACTTAAACCTTATTCGGATGGTTACAAATTTCTTTTTTTCAGAAGAAGCATTCTCTTTCGACTGATATTTTGCAATGTATATAGCATTTACTAGGGTTATCGTGAGTTATATTACTCCCCAAGTATCAAAACTGGTATACTATTTTTAGTATATGAAGAACTAATGCAATTCCTGCAGGATCGCCTAATTCGACTATATTCATTACGCTTGTTCTGCTTTTTATTGACGTTTTTTTTTTACATCTTTTTCCAAGGTGTTATCCAACACCTTGAACGACTAGCGATACGACGTTCATATTCACAGGACATGTACATTAGTATGCTCTGCAGAAATGATTAGCATCTGAACCATGTCGGCCCGCGGTTCAAGGTGATCATCGATATCGTGGTGCAACACCACCTACCTGTAAAATATGCCTGCGGCTCTTGCAGACGAATACGCCAAATCAGTGAGTTTGAAAGAGGAAGAATTATTGGCATGAGAGAACGTCATGCATCCATCCGGGAAATTGTTGCTCGTTTGGGACGAAGGTTTCAGCGGTGCAACGAGTGTGTTCACGGAAGGCCATAGAACACGGCGGGATGGGTCAGGTCGCCCCCAGATCACCCCCAGACCAGATCGACACCTCATCCGAATGGCATTGCAGGACAGATCTGCGTCCTCCTCGGGTCTGGCGCATAGGTGGAACAGTGTAACACATCGTACAGTATCAGGGGTGACAGCCCGTCGCCGTTTATTACGGCATGGGTTACGTGAGCATCGTCCACTTCTGTGCCTATCTTTGAAGAATGTGCAGAAACATGCTAGATGACAGTGGTGTATGGAACGAAGTCACTGGGACAGGAAAGGCATCAGATAGTGTTTTCGGACGAATCCAGGTTCTGTTTGTCTGAAAATGATGGCCGCGTTTTGTTTCGACACAGACAATGGGAGCAGCATCACAGTGACTGCATTTGCACAAGAAATACAGCACCAGCTCAAGGCCTTATGGTATGGAGGGCTATTTTGTGCAACCACAAGCTCATGTCCAGGACACTGTGACCGGTGTGATCCACACGATCAACATCCTGTGACCTCTAGCCCTCTAGCTATACCCCATTTGTACAACAAAAAATGGTTCAAATGACTCTGAGCACTATGGGACTTAACGTCTGAGGTCATCAGTCCCCCAGAATTTAGAACTACTTAAACCTAACTAACCTAAGGACATCACACACATCCATGCCCAAGGCAGGATTCGAACCTGCGACCGTCGCGGTCGCGCCGTTCCAGACTGTAGCGCCTAGAACCGTTCGGCCACTCCGGCCGGCATTTGCACAACACCAAAGACACCATTTTTCAGCAAGGCAATGCACGACCACCTGTTTCTGCACGAATACTTGCATCTAGGTGTCAAAGGATGTAAGCCTTTTGCCCTGGCCCAGCATATCACCACACATGTCACTAGTCGAAAATGTGTAGGGTATGGTGAAACGACAGGTGCAGTGCCCACCACCACAGACGAACTTTGGTAGCATGTCAACGCAGCATGAATGGCTATACCAGAGGACGTCATTCGCGCCTTATACGTGTTGATGCCATTACACATTGACGAAGTTATCAGAGGCCATGGCGGACCCTGTGCCTCCTGGGCAACAGGACACATGCTGAACCGAGGCGACTGAAAGTCTTATCATTTCTGCAGAGCATACTAATGTTCATGTCTTGTAAATATGATCCTACTTTCTGTAGTTGTTCAAGGTGTTCTGTGTTTCCCTGAACATGAGTGTAGTTTTCACGCAGTGAGAGAGAGAGTATAAAAATCTTGGGCGTGGTATTTGAATGCGTTGCGGGTTGCAAAAAAACTAGCGATAGGGGCAGCTGAGTTATCCTGTATCTGTATACTCAATATACAGACTGAATAACATAAAGTATAGGAAGCAAGCTGGTCTACTCCATTGTATTTGGGTTACTTATGGTATTATTCAACCTTTACAACTGGAGACTGGTTTTTGTGCGTGCTTTATATAGTCTTTCACTCATAATTTTACACAAGGTTGTAGAAGTTCAGACATTGCGCCTCTTGTATATCTACAAATGCCATTAACGTGGCTTTGTCTGTCTTCAGTCTGTAGTCTAACATAAATCGTAGGATCAGTGTTTATACTGAAGCCAAATAGATATTGCCCAGTGTCAGCTGTTACGAGTGGTTCCATTCTTCTGTGGAGAGTCCCATTTATTTAAATCATAATCAGTCGATATAAAACGTGAATTCTACTTCCTATAACTTCGTTCACGCCACGTTTCTGAATAGAAGTCGAGAGAGTAAGAGAGTGGAGGAAACAGTTTCGTAGTTTTATGATACAATTAACAGAAACTCATTTCGCAGAGAATCATCCGTGTAAATGTCCGTTGGCAGGACTAAATGTGGGTAGGAAGGCTCATTCTCGGCACGTCACGTTATTGTAGCTCACAAATTGGAATTCTCGCGACTGTGCTTGAGCAATGAGACAGATGAGTGGCATTAGTTCCACGATGCGACAGTCCCCTGTTCCTTTATCCGAGGGACGGAATTAACGTCCAGAGGCGGACGTGGGACATAGGACGCCTGGTGACGCCAAAGAATAGATCCACCTGGCGGTTAGTTATTCGTGGTACTCGTGGCGAGGTATTTCGGACGAGCAGGTGTCCCGTTGTGGCGGAAAACGCTAGGCGTCTGGCAAGCTCACAACTCCCCTGTCCTGGGTGACAGCGGGCCTTTTGTAATCTCGTGGCATCTTCAGCGGGCGAACGAAGTGCGTCACACGCGCCAGATGCTCCGAGCCGAATACCTGTCAGCGCGGAATCTCTTACGTCACGTCACACTCGTGGCGTTCCAACGGCTTCACGTGTGTGTAGCTGCATCTCTCCTCAGCGTGTTTAGTATTCTTTTCGCTGCACAGACTCGGTTGGCGGGGCGTAGTCGCCGTATCGGATGCCGGACCAGAATTTTTGTTACCAAATACGTTGCCTCCAGATTCACGTGAATAACGTATGACGTAACGTTTGCCCGTAGGCATTTTGTAGCATATGAATCCCGTTTCATCGCTAGTATCGACAGATCACATTCAAAAGTGGCCTCCCCCCAGATTTAGTGCTAAATGGCTAAGTGAATACCCCGTCGAAAACTGATTGCAGATCAAGCTTGAGGGCAGGATGAAGGTGTACTGAATAGTGAAAAAAGAATCAACTTCGAAACAGTGAACTGTGCAAGCTCACGATGTGCAACATAGACTGAACTGCAGGCGTTACGGCGTCGTCGATGTGTAGTTACGGCAAAAATGAGCGTGTGGCATTGATGGCCGGGAGGCCCCAACCGGTGAAGTTCGGCCGCCGATTTGCAAGTCTTATTTGAGGTGACGCCACACTGGGCGACTTGCATGTCGGTGATGACAAGATGATGATGCGAACAACACTACACCCAGTCCAAGGGCAGAAAAATCTCCAACCCGGCCGGGAATCGAAGCCTGGCCCGCTGCAGAGTTCGCAAGTACATTACCGCTCAGCTAAGCAGGGGGATTTCTGGTTAAGGTGTTGTACTACGCAGCTGGAAATCCATGTTCAGATCTCCCTGATGCCCCTTTTTTTTTACAAAATTGTGACTTTCCATTCGTTCACTGACGTGTACGTTCTCCTTCTGTGGTTTTGTCAGTTGCCATACCATAAACTGATTATAGAAGATGAGTCATGTGGTAAGGATGTATTTACCGTCGCAAGTAAATGTGATAAATAGCGAGAGCAGGCGAGATGCCACATAGGCCTCTCACAGGAATGAAGAAAAGAAATCAATGGGTGTGAACTGTGTTACAATAAAGGAATTCAATGTTCAAAACTTCCAGAACGTTTCGCAAGAGTCGTAACATGTGGTACTTGTGTAGAACAAATAGGAGGTACGTACGTTAAATTAGCTTCCTTGTGCGCCGAAGTGTGCCTCCACATATCGAATTGGGATCCATAACATGCAGACAATTTGAGACTTACCAGTGACTGAAATATTTTTGACAACGAAATTCTTCTTTTTCTACTTCCTGGACCCGTAATTTTAGTTCATCCTTAGAAAAACTACCATATTCCAGAGAGACTTTTCACTCTGCAGTAGAGAGTACGCTGACTTCATAGTAGAGTAAAACTGTGTGCCGGAGCGAGATTCAACGTGGCACGTGTGCCTTTCACGGCCTAGTTCTCCTCAGAATGAGCTATCCCTCCACGACTTCCACCACCTTTCCTTTAAACCCTCTCCATTCCCAAATTGTTTCCTTCGTATCTGCGTACTGAGTAATACAATACGTTAGCTGGAGGGTAGGTTGCCAACACCAAAACGTCTTTTTCTGGTTACCTGCGTCTTGACAGGAAAATCTCTCTCCCTCTCCCTCTCCCCCCTCTCTCTCCCTCTCTCTCTCCCTCTCTCTCTCCTTCCCTCTCTCTCCTCTCTCTCTCTCTCTCTCTCTCTCTCTCTCTCTTTCTCTCTCTCTCTCTCTCCAAATCGACTTCCAAGTATAACGTATACGCCTCGTATCGTTGTCATGTTGCTTTTGCCGTACTTCTGAGTGCTGAAAACTCGACAACAGACTACTTATCTGCACACTACTAAATGAGACATTTTTTTTTCTTAAACCACATACATTATAACATCAGTTCACACTAAGTAAACAACTTCAAAAATGAAACTTCCTGGCAGATTAAAACTGTGTGCCGGACCGAGACTCGAACTCGGGACCTTTGCCTTTCGCAGGCAAGTGCTCTATCATCTGAGCTACCCAAGCACGACTAACGCCCCCTCCTCACAGCTTTACTTCTGCCAGTGCCTCGTCTCCTACCTTCCAAACTTTATAGAAGCTCTCCTTTCTTTCAGGAGTACTAGTTCTGCAAGGTTCGCAGGAGAGCTTCTGTAAAGTTTGGAAGGTAGGCGACGAGGTACTGGCGAAAGTACAGCTATGAGGACAGGGCGTGAGTCGTCCTTGGGTAGCTCAGGTGGTAGAGCACTTGCCCGCGAGAGGAAAACGTCCCGAGTTCGAGTCTCTGTCCGGCACACAGTTTTAATCTGCCAGAAAGTTTCATATCAGCGCACAATCCGCTGCAGAGTGAAAATCTCATTCTGGGAACTTCAAAAATTCTCTGTCCGCTTGAAAAGTGTATTCAAATACGATGGCCCGTCATAACTAATGCCATACTCTTTTTTTCTGAAAGCAGGTTGATTTTACTCAGTATTCCAATACATCTTAGGTTTCCCCGCTCTTTTGGCTGCAAAATGCATTTTTTCAATAAAATCTCTGACCAATGGGACGAACTTATGCTACCATGCTCTGAGGGCGCATATGCCCGCATGGTACCACTCTACTGGTAGACATTGCAGCCAACGTCTTTCTGCATCAATAACCTTCCTATCACCAGCGCACTGCTTCCCTCAGAGTTCATCCTCCATTAGGCCAAACAGATGGAATTCAGAAAGTGTGAGATCCGGGCTGTAGGTCTGATGAGAAAGAAAAATCCAATGAAGTTTTGTGAGCTCCTCTAGGGTGCGCAGAGATTGAGAGGCCTTGCATGGTCATGGAGAACGAGGAGTTCGTTTGCATTTTTGTGTGCGGCGAGCACACTGAAATTGTGTCCTGAGGGTTGCACAATACACTTCAGGGTTGATCGTTGCACCATGAGAGAGGACATGAAGACCATCCCAGAAGACCGTCGCGACGAAGCAGAATAACTCGTTCAGAGTGCGAAAAGACTGTCGGCATGGCTTTACCGGGTGAGGACGCAGCTTTGAACTTTTTCTTCGGAGGAGAGGTGGTGTGGCGCCACTACATGGATTGCCGTTTTGTTTCCGGTTCGAAGTGATGAACTCATGTTTCATCGGCTGCGACGGTGTTCGTCAAAAAATAGTCGCAATCAGCCTCTTAAGGCGCAAGCAATCTCAGCACCTTAGTCGCTCTTTGTGGTGTTCCGTTAGGCGGCGAGGAACCAGCAGGAACATACCTTTGAGTACCCCAGATGGTGGACGTATGTGTCAGCACTACCAACAGAACGTCCAGGTGTGCAGCGAGGTTGTGATCCGTCGCTCACCTCGAATGAGAGAGGGTCCGCACGTTCCAGGATTGGAAGAGAGAGCTGTATCCGGCCGACCGACACGCTGGAGATAGGACAGGTTTGTCCAACCTCGTTGCGATGATGACGTCTCTCCCAACGACTCGCCTTGCTTTTGTTCACTGTCAGGTCTCCGTATATTTTCTGCAAGCGCTTATGAGTATCTATGATTCTGTGGTTTTCCGCCAAAAGAAACTCAATGACAGCTCTCTACCTGGAAGGCATCTCCGTTGCAGACGTCAATTTGAAGGCTATGTAAAGCGCCGCCACCAGTCGGAAATTGATCAAACTGTATGGGCAGAAGAGGGAATATTCCACGATACCCCACAACAGATTCCATATTTTTTCAACCGAAACTTGGCGAGAAGAAATATGTTGCATTACTTATTGAATGCTCCTCGTATGTTCTTAACGACCAGAGGCTGAGTTCATGTCAGCCTTACTCACTCCAACCTCTTTCGTTCCGTGGCTTTTTTAAGCATTGTCGCGGCGGTCTTCAACCACCGATGCCTGCTCAACACCGAGGCGGGTATCCGCTACACGTAGGAAAACGTATAAACAACAAGTGCGGCGAAATGCGAGCCGCAGCCAGCGCCGTCCCGTCCAGTAACAACGCCGTCTCCATCGCCACTCAGTCAACATGCACAGACAGCGAAACTCTGCGATCATCACGCTTGTCGCACCTCCAAAACAACAGCGTGTGCATAACTGAAGTCCCAGTTTCAAGACGCTGTAGAAAGCGAACCACTGCTCTAAATGACGTCAAATTTGAACTGCGTATTACTGACGCAAGGGTAAACATATGGAAAAAGATTACCAGTAGATGGTGGTGTAGGCGTCAGAATATACACACCTACAGAGGTGCGGCACAAGGCTGTTCATCTTTTTGCATTCGAGACGCTCGACATGATTGTCTTCATTAAGGATGGCGTGCTGCTGATAAAGCTCTTGTACAAGAACTCTGACTGTCCGCCAGTAGCTTTGGGAAGTTCCGGTCACTCGAGGGCGTGAAAAAATGCACTAACTCGATGTCTGATAGGGGTCTGGGGAAAATGATTACAAAACATGAGAACAGAAGTTCAAATGAAATGCTATGTGGCAGAGGTTGGAAAGCAGCTGAGCCGGCTTCCGTCGAAGATACTGTGTCAGTATTGCAGCAGGGGCCAAGCGGTGGATGACATGCCAGTAATCTGGTAGTCATGGAGAGGCAAAATAAGGCAACGATTGTGGATGGGGCCGTAATCAGCTACCGTTGGCTACAGTAAGCACATATACTTTACTTGAAGAAATAACTTTCAACAATCATTTTAAAAGATATTATTACATTGACGGATGAAGATCTTACTAAGAAGGAACTAAAAAAAAAATTATAGGCTGACCGCCTCAAGCAAATTCAGAATACTCAACAACTGAAGGCCTGAATCACAAGTGAGGAGGGCAGTCACACATTAACAAATACTAAGACATTTTCTTCTTAAACAATCAAAAACTGTGACAAAATATAGTAACGGCTGAAGGCCTTATTACGAAAGAATTTGCAACTTATTTGTCGGCTGAAGGCCACAAGCAATGTTACACACAGTCAAAGGCTGAAGGCTTAATTAACAAAAAAATTCAAAATTATTCGTCGCCTCAAGGCCACAAGCAATTTCAGAATACTCAACGGCTGAAAGCCTGAATTACAAGTAAGGAGGCAATTACATGTTAAAAAATAAAAAAAATACTAAAACCCTTGGAACAACCTTAACAAACTGCAACAGGATATAGTGACAGCCGAAGGCCTTATTAGAACAAATTTGAAAATTATTTGTTCCCGACGGAGGTTTGAGTCCTCCCTCGGGCATGGGTGCGTGTGTTTGTCCTTAGAATAATTTAGGTTAAGTAGTATGTAAGCTTAGGGACTGATGACCTTAGCAGCTAAGTCCCAAAAGATTTCACACACAACTGAATTTTTGTTTTTTTTGAAAATTATTTGTCGGCTGAAAGCCACAAGTAGTTTTACAAACAATTAGCGGATGAAGGCCAGGATTACAAGTGAAGAAGGCAATTAGACGTTATAACATTAGGGTCAATTTTAAACAATTACAGCCACTTGACCAAGTAAGACGGAGTGATTTCAAATGGTTCAAATGGCTCTGAGCACTATGGGACTCAACTGCTGAGGTTATTAGTCCCCTAGAACTTAGAACTAGTTAAACCTAACTAACCTAAGGACATCACAAACATCCATGCCCGAGGCAGGATTCGAACCGGCGACCGTAGCGGCTCAAAAAATGGCTCTGAGCACTATGGGACTCAACTGCTGAGGTTATTAGTCCCCTAGAACTTAGAACTAGTTAAACCTAACTAACCTAAGGACATCACAAACATCCATGCCCGAGGCAGGATTCGAACCTGCGACCGTAGCGGTCTTGCGGTTCCAGACTGCAGCGCCTTTAAATGCACGGCCACTTCGGTCGGCCAAAAGACGGAGTGATCCACAGACAGTTCTCCCTGGGTCGACCTGAGGAAGGTGACAACAGCTGTGTAAGCGGTGAGACAGGCAGCCAAGAGTAATGTTCACCTAAGGAGGGCAACTCAAACTAGAAACGGTTTAAACGCCGATCAACCTTCTTAGCATAACCAGTACAACGATGGAACAATTCAGGCGAGAGCGAAGTGACAGACAGCACTGCGTCTCCAGAATCCAGTGTTTAAAACACCAAAAGGCAGAAGGAACCACTATAAAACAGGCGAGCAAGGAAAACAATTGTCCATACCACAATCAGGGAAGCTGTCAAATTACACGCCATGCCGGACAGCACCGGTAAGACGAGGAAAAGTACACTGTCGCAAAATACGCTAACCTCCAAGGCAGGTAACTGGGGCGTTAGCGGTCACTAGGCAGTAAGATACCGCTGATTGCACTTCAGCAATAATAACACTTAATCCAAGCTAACATCAAGCAGTAGAAGGCGGCTAATAGCTTCCACCAACCTGACAGACTCCACTTGTCGCGGTTGGTCTCACCGCCCCTGGGAGCAGCAACACGGAAACAACAGCGAGATCACAAACAGTGGATATGTAAGTAGGCTGTTCAGATTTTTTTATTGGTAACGCCACCTCTGTATGAAAATCACTGGCTGTGCTGTGTGCAATCTGTGGCTGCTTTGCATTGTTGTAATACTCGCCATTGTAGTGTTAGGCAGCTGGCTGTGAACAGCGCGTAGCTGGCAGTTGGAGGTGAGCCGCCAGCAGCGGTGGATGTGGGGAGAGAGATGGCGGAGTTTTGAAATTTGTCATGAACTGCTCTATATATATATATGATGATATCAAGGTAAATACATTGTTTGTTCTCTATTAATCTCTTTCATTTGCTAACTATCCCTATCAGTAGTTAGAGCCTTCCATAGTTTGAATCTTTTATTTAGCTGGCAGTAGTGGCGCTGGCTGTATTGCAGTAGTGGGAGTAACCAAGATTTTTGTGAGGTAAGTGATTTGTGAAAAGTACAGGTTAATGTTAGTCAGGGCCATTCTCTTGTAGAGGTTATTGAAAGTCAGATTGCGTTGCGCTAAAAAAATATTGTGCGTCAGTTTAAGCACAGTAGTGTACTATTATTGAAAGGGGACATTTCATATGTCGACCCTTAGCCTAGGATACCTCACTGGAATCTTCTGATTTTTTCTTGTAGTTTGTGTAATTAGTGTAGATTTTGTTTATTGCTAGCGCGTAATTGTAGAGAGAATCTCCTTTGTAGTTGCAGTCTTTCATTGTTGTACAGTAAAACAGGTGTGGCACGCATGTAGATTTGCACCAAGTATTTCGCAGCTGCAATTAACTAGATATTATTTTCAGTGCTATGTTAATGTGTTCCCCTATTTTTGCTCTTCAAATTGTGTTTTTCTGTGTTGTCGTGTGAAATACTGTGACAATAATGGCGTGTGAAAAACGTAACACTAGGCTCCAAAGTACTCTGAGAAATGACAGTGAAGACGAAAGCAGTGTGTTAGCGCCGCAGTGTAATGAATTAACTAATGTTCAAAGTAGTAATTTGGTAATTGTGCATAGGGAAATGGAGCGGGCGGCAAACAATGGCGTGGACAGTGAAACAATTAGTGAAGAGGGAAGCATTATCGATCGATCGGTCGGCAACAGCTCGCCTCAGGAATCGGGAATGACAGAACACAATATTGCAAATACTGTAGACTCCGGTTTTGGGTTCTCACCGTTTTCTCAAATGAGTCAAGACACATTTTCCACTTGTCAAAATGTGAATGTTGCCGGTGCAAATTCACTGCAAAAAAGCATAGAGAAACAGATTCCAGACACTAATACATTATTATTGCAATTAATGCAACAAATGGGACAAAATCTTCAAAAGTTAGACACAGTGGAACAAAATCTTAAAAAGTTAGACACAATGGAACAACACCAGAGACAAACACAGCAACAGTTAGACACAATGGAACAACACCAGAGACAAACACAGCAACAGTTAGACACAATGTAACAAAATCAGAGACAAACACAGCAAAAGCTTCAAAAGTTAGACTCATTGGAGCAAACTCTTGAACAAACACGTGAGGATTTAACTACTGAGTTACATCACATTGAATCGAAATGTCAAAAAGTCTGTAATGACGTAAAAACACAAATTTGTGAGCATTTCCAACCTATTTTTTAGCGTCATGAAAATGCATTACAGAATCACGAAGCAGCCATAAAAGAACTGCAAACTATTGTTCATGAAAATCACGACACCCTGCAAGCTAAAATTGACTCAGTTGCATCTACCGATTCGGTTACGCAATTTGCAAAAACTCAAGAAGACTTAAAGGACACAGTAGATACGATTTCAACACAAATGGACACTCTGAAACTTGGTTCAGAAAAACACACTGAGGAAATAAGTACACTATCAGAGAAAGTAGTTGAACTTTCGGATCAGCTAAATAATTTATCTACGAAGGTAGATGATAATCTGAATGACACAGAAGAGTGCGAACAAATTAGGAAATTCAAACAAAATCAGAATCAAATTAATACGCAACACCAAAGAGAAATCCGAGAAGTACAAGATCAGCTGACACAGGTAATACAAGAATTACGTGTTTCAGAGGACACTCGCGCCCCAATACAGGAAGAGGGACATAGAAATACGGAACAGCCACAAAAGAATAACACAGCGCATTTCGGAAATTATGAAAGAAATTGGCAAGGTGCACCGAATTTTGAAGTGGAACCGCCGAAACGACGTAACAATGACCGATACGCGACTCGCCGACATGATGACTTTGACTATAAGCTGTTCATTACTACACGTAAATTCAAAACATTTAAGAATTCTGCCAACGACATTCATCCACAAGCGTGGCTCCATCAATTCTCTCATTGTTTTCCTCCCAACTGGTCATTAGAACACAGATTAGAATTTATGTGTGGCTACTTAGAGAATGAACCAGCTGTAAGAATGCGATCGGTCATTCACGATTGCCACAGTGAAGGAGAATTTTACCATGCCTTCCTCTCAGCATATTGGTCTCAAGCCACACAAGACCGAGTAAAACATAGCATTATAATGATGAAACGTTTCGAACAATCTGAATTTTCCAGTATTATGAAATATTTTGAAGACATGTTGCATAAGAATCAGTATCTTTCAAACCCATACAGCCCCTCAGAACTCATCCGAATTTGCTTAATCAAACTGCCTGAACATTTACGACATATTATTTTGGCAGGACGTTGCAAAGACGACATTGAAGCTTATCAGGGACTGTTACAAGAACTGGAAATTGACACTGACAATCGCGGAACGCGAGAACAGGAACACAACAATTACAGCTCACATCTGTCACAATTCCGCGATGACAGAAATAATACACGACAAGGCTATTCTTATAATGTAAATCGTGACCAAAACAGACACCACCCGTATGACAACCGTTGGCAGAGTAGTAATAATTACAGGGAAAGATCACCTCTCCGCGGTAATGACTATTACAGAGACAATCAGAGAAACAGACAATATGGGAACCAAAATAATTATTATTACGGGAGACAGAATAACTTTAGACGCAATGGTCCAGCGCGCAGTTACAATTCAGGGAGAAATTCTCCACCACGTAACGGACAAGGAAGAAACTACGGAACCTACCGACATGACGACAGACGATATATTCGTAACGACAGACCTGAATTGCATCAGAACTGGCGGGATTTAAACAGGGCAGGGCCCTCTCGGCAAGGCGAATTTGTAGAAGTTAGGTCTCCTAATCCCAGTAACGACGCGCGCCAACAAAGAAACAGACAATGACTCGCACCAGAGGCAGCCACGTGCGCCCGCTGGCTCAGGGAAAAATAACATAGACGCTAACCTTGAGAAAAATTCCAGTATTCTTTACCGACGTATACTACATGATAATCGCGTTAAAGTTGAAACTCTGCGTACTAGGAAGAGCAAAGGATTGCACCACACTTCACATGGAAAACCGTTTATTGAAAGATAATCTGCTTTTTAACTTTGTCTTTGCCATAAAACTTTTCACTTCACATTTCTAGTATGCTTTGTGAGAATTAAGAAACTGTTAACATGCAACAATGTTTGAAGTTAAATATCCAGTCTAGAACCTAGGGAACATTTTTAAACAGATATTACGAATGCATTGTTATTGTGATCAGATGACACAGTGTTATTGTGTGTGTACATTCTTGCTTGTTTGTTGCACGATTACGTAACGACTATAAGGCTCACATACTTAGAACATTTACCAGTACTGCTCATGAGATTTTAATGCAACATTTTGGTTTACTTGAAAATACGTTCTGGATTTAAAGTACTTTCAGTGAGATACCACATGACATAGTGGTTAGTTTATGTGACAGCTACACGATTTTATCACGACGCTACTAATGAGTGACAATTTACAATGTTGCTTTTGCAGTGTTTCTGTTTTATATCTGCACAGTTTTCTGTTTTATTCTGGAAAGTAAAACATGTTTTAGTAGTAACTTTTGTGGTATAGCTACAATGAGACAGCCTTTTTCGTGGCACAACAATACGTTACAGCACAGTACTTTCTTCATCACAACAATAAGTGTAATAACTAAGATATCTATTCGCAAAGCATTTCATTTTTGTGTATCGTGAGGTAAGTACATTGACTTCTGCAGAACTTAGCTTTCGGAGGACGATAACTACGACACTTTCACAGAGATTATCTTACAACAAGACGCACAGTTTAGCGCTACAGTACACGCATTTGAGTGATTAATTTCGCACTTAAAAACATTTTTTAAGATATTTGAGGTGCAATGATACAAGGGTTTTCCGTGATACATTTCATTCCATTGCTGTAATCTGTAACACCTGAGGGTATAATTACCTTAATCCTCAGGGGGGTACACGCCTACTTTGTGTACCATGTGTTTGGCAAGCACAAGGAACCCTAGCTAATATGGTATTTGCTTATACAACTTTACACATCGGTACCATATTTCTCTAACACATAAATTACACAGCTATCTGATTATTTAACAAAAAAACAAACATTTTTTTACTACATTAGTGACAGATGTTTACGTAATTACACAGTTGAATAACTTCACACTTATGAAATTGCATTTTGTCAGTACTTTGTGAACTGTTCATATTTTTTCGGAGCCATTGTGGTACTATGAGAGCTTTGAATGATGTATTTGGTATGGGATCATGATTTTAAAGTACGTTTGAGGCAGATGACACTTTTGACATGAGCAGAGAATTTTTTTAGGTTTTGAAATTATTGGAGGAAGCTACGACGATTTTGAGATTTGACTGAGGTGTTATGATGTTATTTTTACAACGACGATGTGTATTATGCTGTTGCGGTATGTTTATGATCAATAAGATGATGCTATATAAGGAATGTGATTACGTGTTTATATGTATATGAATAATGAATAGAAGGTAGGGACTCTGACTGGTGAAAAAGGATGTTGTAAACCAAGAATCGTACTTTAAGAGTTATGAAATGTGTGTATATGCGTGAATGTATCACAATGCTGGCGAAAATTTTTTGGACACTGTTATATTTATAGGATTTTGTTTCTACAGATTTGTAACCCAAATTCTTGACCTGTGAAATATATTTATATGAGACTGTCACTGTAGCGGAAATTTGTGTCATAAATATTTCGGTAAGAAAGTTAAGTGACCACCTGCACGTAATGCGTCGTGGGCACCCAGCTGAGCGGCAAGGTGTGTCAGACGCCTGGAGAAAAAGCCATTATTGCGAGCCCTTTTCAGCGGCACGGGTAGAAAAAAAAAGGGAGGCCATTATCCTCGCTATTGACGTTCCTTTGTAGAGAGCATCGCAAAAACGGCACGGTCGAACTTGAAAACATATGTTGACACTGTGCAGCTCTTAATTTATGATATTTACAGGAATGCCTAATGAAATGACGAGAAATATTTTTACATCTGCACACCTGATTATGACAAGCGTCTTTCTACGAGAGTTGAGAGAATGTCTACTAACTTATGAAATGTCACATGACTATTGAATGATATCTTTATGCTTTGGTTTGCGTAATTGCTTATTTCATTTGATATCTAGTTTCTAGCTGCACTGCAGCATTGGTTAAAATAAAATTTTATAGATGTACTAATATAAATATTTTCTGTCTACAGATCGAGTAAATAATAATTTTTTTTTTAAAAAATGAGGGAACACAAAAAGACATTTACCTTCGCAGGAACTGCAATCATAGTTTTCTTTTCAAGTACCTGTTAATTTCTTTTGTAGAATAAATTGTGATGCATCACTCTAGTGTTAAGATGTGACATAGGTATTAGACATGGCCATTTTTAGTGTAATACTTTTTCTGCTTGAACTTTGTCATGTTTAGGTATAAGTTATGCTGTATGCCAGGCATAGTGCTACTGAATTTTAATTTGTGTTACTCTGCTAAGCCAGTTTTATTTTTCTTGTTTGCTGCACATTGCCTTATGTTAGTCGTAATATTGCAATTGCTTCGCTAATTTCTAAAATGCTGCTTCCTTTGCAAGTCTGCACTTTTTTGTCATTGCTGTTTGCGTTAATTGTTTTATGTGCTGCTGCATTGCCTCGTCCCTTAGTTTAGCATCTGAGCTCAGTAGATTTAAGTTAGCTTAAGAGGGGGTAGACTATATAAGAAACTAGTTGTTATGAATGGAAAGAAATGCATTGAAGGTATATGAAAACGTTTTGGGCCAAAATGAGTATTGTACAATGATCCGTAATTATTTTGAAAGAAATATGAACAGAGTAGAGAAAGCAGGTATTGATAGGACTTTTTGGAAATAATGAGGAATGAAGGGCGATCTCCGAGAAGTAAAGAAAGTTTTGTTTGCAAAATACTGCAGTAAAAGAAACCCTGTCCATTCATTGTGTTATCCCCCTATGTGTTTGTGTACCCTTGTGTATTTGTTTTCTTCCTGTCTCTGTGTACTGTTTCATAGAACTTTTTTCTCTTCTAATACTAAGTTACATTCACTATGATGAGGAATACTGTTATCCTCAAATACAATTGGCATTAATAATGTTATTTACTTTGTAAAGATTTTTAGACATTATTTATTCTGTTTTGTGTTAATGCTCATGTGTGAAGTTGATGTTTCGAAAGTTATTCTGATCTTTTATGTATGTACTCTTGTCATAATTCCTGTGACACTGACGTATATATCTATTTTTATTCTTTTGTAAAGCCCATATTACTACAAATGTTATCTGTATTGTTATGTTCTTTAATGATGTATTTTGTACCTTTGTAATTGTATTTTTATGTTATAAAATTGTAATTGACGCCAGGTCATCAAATTAAGTAACTTGTAAGTTCCATTTCACTGCACACGTTTCTGTTGGTCATAGTATATGGACAATATGTGACAAGTAGGGACTGTTAGTGTTTGCATGTGTGTTAATAATTCAGCAAGGGACTGGATAACAGCATTGCTGGTTCTAACGACAATTACAAAACTTTGTGAGTGCACAAGTGGTGGTTTATGGACTTGCTATATTGTCCGCAAGACTCTTCGATGGTGATTGTGCACCCGCACATTTGCAACAGATGGCTTCTGGCCATCTCTACAAGGACTACAGTGGGTCTGCATCTTTGATGACTCACCAGTACCATTATTTCTGCAAGGACTGCAGTGGGTCTGCGCCTCTGGTGGCCCACCAATACCGTAATCTCTACCAGGACTACAGTGCTCTGTGATGACCTATCAAACGATATGCTTCAAAACTTCGATTGACTCCGCTGTGGGTTTGCTCTGTTGTGGCCCATGACCTGTCTGCATGTCGAGAGTCAGTACTGTCTTTCCGTTGGAAGGACAACGCTACTTCTTCAAGATTGCATGGAAATCCACTACTTCCGTGTGCATTTTCTTTTACTGCTCTGACTTTGAGAAAAACACTGCAATGTGATGAATGATCAGGACTGTCTTTATGGACTGTGAGAAAATTTTAGTTTTTGACCAACATTGTATCAATAAGTGTGTGCATTTGATATCTTTGTTATTGTAATTATGAAAAATTTCTTCAAATCTGTATTGGCCACTGCCCAAACCAATTTGTAAAATTTTTTGTGGGGAGCATGGGGGCTATGTAAGTAGGCTGTTTAGATTTTTTTATTGGTAACGCCACCTCTGTATGAAAATCACTGGCTGTGCTGTGTGCAGTCGGTGGCTGCTTTGCATTGTTGTAATACTCGCCATTGTAGTGTTAGGCAGCTGGCTGTGAACAGCGTGTAGCTGGCAGTTGGAGGTGAGCCGCCAGCAGTGGTGGATGTGGGGAGAGAGATGGCGGAGTTTTGAAATTTGTCATGAACTGCTCTATATATATATATGATGATATCAAGGTAAATACAGTGTTTGTTCTCTATTAATCTCTTTCATTTGCTAACTATCCCTATCAGTAGTTAGTGCCTTCCATAGTTTGAATCTTTTATTTAGCTGGCAGTAGTGGCGCTGGCTGTATTGCAGTAGTGGGAGTAACCAAGATTTTTGTGAGGTAAGTGATTTGTGAAAAGTACAGGTTAATGTTAGTCAGGGCCATTCTCTTGTAGAGGTTATTGAAAGTCAGATTGCGTTGCGCTAAAAAAATACTGTGCGTCAGTTCAAGCACAGTAGTGTACTATTATTGAAAGGGGACGTTTCAGATGTTTCAGTACTGGACACGGTTCACTCAACTTCAAACGTCCTGGGTTCGGTCGTCAGCTACAGCCCCTATATCCGACAGTGCCTGCACGCCGCCAGCGGTCCCGGCCTGCCCTCGTGCTGTGGACCTCCTCGCTGCTCCGTCCGAAACCGACCTGCCTGACACACATGACGGCCCGGAAATACTAGCCGTGGCACCAAAGATAGTACCAAAGTACTGGCTATCGGTAACCGCTGCTGCTGCCACTCGCGGACAAACAATACCAGAAAACTCAGTGGTGCCATTAACACAAGAAGGAAACAAGTCGCCACTACCGCTATTACAAGACGCCAAGTTATGAACGGCAAGAATGCGAGCCGCACACGGCTGAATGACTGCGAGCACGGTGCATGAAGTACTACGACACATCCCGCACTGCTGTAGGTACAAAATCACCCATGTTCCAGAGCTGCTTCCCGCTGACCGATTAGCATGACAAACGTTCGCTCCGGAATTTCTTGCTTCTGTGGACGAGGACAATGAATGGCCATCAAACGTTCTGTGTTGGGACGGAGCCCATTATCAAAATGGTTCAAATGGCTCTGAGCACTATGGGACTTAACTTCTGAGGTCATCAGTCCCCTAGAACTCAAAACTACTTAAACCTCGTGCTTTCTTTCGTGCTGGTTGGCAGTGTTACTCTGCGTGCAGATATGCGTTCACATTCATCGGTTTCCTATACACCTTGTTCTCCAGTTTGCTGCTATATACTTCTGCTACAAAGGAAGGAGTTGCACGATTATTCTCTATTTTCAAAATGATCTGCAGTTATTTATGTAGGCTGTTGAGATGCTGGTGAAAAGTTGGGTAGTTCTGCTATCCAGTGCTGCCAAATGACGGACATGTCTCAACTAACAACATAGATGCAGCAGTTCAGAAACTTCGTGGTGTTTGTTCGAAGGTTTCCATTAACACCGCACCTAGTACAGATGAAAAGGTGGAGCCCATTGCCACTCTGCCTCTCTCCGTGCAAATTTCACCCCGCCAGCTAAAATACGTTGATGACAAGAATAGCTGCAGCAAATATTCTGCAGTATTCGCATCTGCAATCTGTCAATGGCCTCAGCTATAGGCACATTTGTAAACCGCAATCTTAGGTCAAAGATGACCGTTATATACGTAGTTGATACTAGGAGTTTCCATTTGAGCCACGTAAAACGATCTAAACGGTTAACATACGCCTGACCAGGTGATGTAACTTGTGGTCCACGTATTCTGCCAGATGGTCCGTGGTCGAGTCAGTCTGTCGCATTGACGATGGGCCGTACAGGGCAGCCACCGTTGTGTACCTCTGGTATCCTGTATGCTCTCGGCAGCAGTGAGACATTTGAAGTGACTCCTTTAGTTGTGTGAGCATCGAATCTGAAAAGCTTAGTTAAGGCCTAGTTTTCGCTGACAGTGCTGCGAGGCGACTCTTCAGTTTTTAATACGAGGGTAAGTCAATTATAATCCGTAATTTTGTTATACTTTTATTTATTTTGGTAGTACTGTCGTTTTACGTTGTTGACGCATGCTCTTCTTATTTGTTCTGATATCTTTGCAATTTTCAAGCCGCTAGGTTAGTTGCGTTATCGCTGCCATGCTGTTAATCATGGCTGGTCCGCTGTCTATTTGCACCAAAGAAGAGCAACGTTCAGTGACTCGTTTTTTTGTGGCCGGAAGGCGTACCAGGGGCCGAAAGTGATCGAAGACATTCGTTACAGTACGGTGAAACGTCCCCTTTTTGAACAATTTTACTCGACTGTGCTTAGACTGACGCACAATATTTTTTAGCGCAACGCAATCTGACTTTCAAAAAAATCCCTATAAAAGAATGGCCCTGACTAACATTAAACTATACCTTTCACAAATCACTTACCTCACAAAAATCTTCGCTGCTCAAGCTACTGCAATACAGCGAGCGCCACTACTGCCAGCTAAATAAAAGATTCAAACTATGGAAGGCTCTAACTACTGATAGGGATAGTTAGCAAATGAAAGATAATAATAGAGAACAAAGAATGTATTTACCTTGATATCATCATATATATAGCAGTTCATGACAAATTACAAAACTCCGCCATCTCTCTCCCCACATCCACCACTGCTGGCGGCTCACCTCCAACTGTGGAACGCTACGCGCAGTTCACAGCCAGCTGCCTAACACTACAATGGCGAGTATTACAACAATGCAAAGCAGCCACAGACTGCACACAGCACAGCCAGTGATTTTTTTATACAGAGGTGGCGTTACCAATAAAAAATCCTAAACAGCCTACTTACATAGCCCCCATGCTCCCCACAAAAATTTTACAAACGGTTTTTGGCAGTGGCCACTACAGATTTGAAAAATTTTTTCATAATTACAATAACAAAAAAATCAAATGCACACACTTATTGATACAATATTGGTCAAAAGCTAAAATTTTCTCACAGTCCATAAAGACAGTCCTGATCACTCATCACATTGCAGTGTTTTTCTCAAAGTCTGAGCAGGAAAAGAAAATGCACACGGAAGTAGTGGATTTCCATGCAATCTTGAAGAAGCAGCGTTGTCCTTCCAACGGAAAGACAGTGCTGACTCTCGACATGCAGACAGGTCATGGGCCACAACAGAGCAAACCCACAGCGGAGTCAGTCGAAGTTTTGAAGAGTATTGGTGGGTAGGTCATCACAGAGCAGACCCACTGTAGTCCTGGTAGAGATTACAGTATTGGTGGGCCACCAGAGGCGCAGACCCACTGCAGTCCTGGTAGAGATTGTGGTATTGGTGGGCCACCAGAGGTGCAGACCCAGTGCAGTCCTTGTAGAAACAATCGTATTGGTGAGTCAGCAAAGGTGTAGACCCACTGCAGTCCTTGTAGAGATGGCCAACAGCCATCTGCTGCGACTGTGCAGGTGCACAATCACCATCGAAGAGTCTTGCGGATAATGTAGCAAGTCCATAACCACCACTTGTGCACTCACAAAGTTTTTGGAATTGTCCTCAGAACCAGCAATGCTGTTATCCAGTCCCTTGCTGAATTATTAACACACGTGCAAACACTAACAGTCCCTACTTCTCACATATTGTCCATATACTATGACCAACAGAAACGTGTGCAGTGAAATGATACTTAATTTGAAGAACTGGTGTCAATTACAATATTATAACATAAGAATACAATTACAAAGGTACAAAATACATCATTAAAGAACATAACAATACAGATAACATTTGTAGTACAGGCTTTACAACACAATAGAAATAAACATATACATCAATGTTACAGGAATTATGACATGAATACATACATAAAAGATCAGAATAGCTTTTGAAACATCAACTTTACACATGAGCATTAAGACAAAATAGAATAAATAAAGTCTAAGCGTATTTACAAGTTAAATAACATATTATTAATGCCAATTATATTTGAGGATAACAGTATTCCTCATCATAGTGAATGTAGCTTAGTATTAGAAGAAGAAAAATTCTATGAAACTACACAGAGACAGGAAGAAAACAAATACACAAGGGTACACAAACACATAGGGGGATAACACAATGGAAAGGACAGGGTTCGTTTTCAGTGTAACTTTTGGTACTGCAGTATTTTGCGAACAAAACCTGTTTTGTTCTTGGAGATCTCCCTTCGTTCATCAATATTCCCAAAAAGTCCTATCTATACCTGCTTTCTGTATTCGATTCATATTTCTTTCAAAATAATTATTTCTCAGTGCACAATACTCATTTTTGCCAAATCTGTTTCATATAACCTCCAAAGCATTCTTTCCCTATTCTCCATAGTTAGGTTCTTATATAGTCTACCCCCTCTTAAGCTAACTTAAATCTACTGAGCTCAGATATTAAACTAAGGGATGAGGCAATGCAGCAGCATAAAACAATTAACACAAACCACAATGATAAAAAATAGAAAAGGCACAGCAAGCAGCATAAATTAGCAAAGCAAATGCAATATTACAACTAATATAAGGCAATGAGCAGCAAACAAGAAAAATAAATCTGGCTTACAGAGTAACACAAATTAAAATTCAGTAGCACTATGCCTGGCAAACAGCAGCATAAAATAAAATAACTAAACATGACATAGCTCAAGCAGAAAAAATAGTACACTAAAGATAACAATGCAGACAAGGGAAATGTATATTCACATCTTAATGTCTATGATCTGTTGACAGAAAATGTTCACATTAGCAAATGCATTTAATTTTATTTTATGAAACCAATGCTGCAAGACAGCTGGAAACCAGATATCAAATGAAATAGCAACTACACAGACCAAAGCATAAAAACATCATTTAATAGCTATGTGGCATTTCGTAAGTCAGTAGCTCGCAACTCTTGTAGAAAGATACTTGTCATAATCAGGTTTGCAGATGTAAGAATATTTCCCATCAATTCATAAGCATTTCAGTAAGTAGCACAAAGTACGATATGTTTCCAAATAATGAGCGTGTCGTATTTGCAATGCTTTCGACAATGGAATGTCAATAGCGAGGATAGTGGCCTCCTTTTTTCTCCACCTGTGCCTCTGAAAGGCTTTTTTCCAGGCGACTGTCACGCAGTTGCCCACGTAATGCGTCGTGCCCACGACGCATTACGTGAAGGTCACTTAACTTTCTTACCGAAATATTTACAACACCAGTTTGCACTACAGTGGCAGTCTCATATACAAAATTTCACGGGTCGAGAATTTGCGTTGCAAATGTGTAGAAACAAAATCTTATGAATATAACAGTGTCCAAAAAATTTTCGCCGGCATTGTGATACATTCACGCATTTACACACATTTCATAACTCTTAAAGTACGATTCTTGGTTTCCAACATCCTTTTTCACAAGTCAGAGTCCCTAACCACTATTCATTACTCCTTACCTTATTATACATATACATATTCGTCGACACTTCTTCAATATTTCATCTTAATAAATACATAGCATAATCAAATTCTTCATATAACATCAGCTTATTGATCATAAACATACCTCAACAGCATAATACACATCGTCGTCGTACAAATAGCATCAAAACACCTCAGTCAAATCTCAAAACCGTTGCAGCTTCCTCCAATAATTTCAAAACCTAAAACAAAATTCTCTGCTCATTTCAGTAGTGTCATCTACCTCAAATGTACTTTAAAAATCATGATCCCATACCAAATGTATCATTCAAAGCCCTCATAGTATCACAATGGTTCTGAAAAAATAAGAACAGTTCACAAAGTACAGGCAAAATACAATTTCGTAAGTGTGAAGTTATCCACCTGTGTAATTACGTAAACATGTGTCACTGATGCAGTAAAAAAAATGTTTATCTCTCAGTTAAATGATCAGATAGCTGTGTAATTTGTGTTAGAGAAATATGGTACCGATGTTTAAAGTTGTATAAGCAAATACCATATTAGCTAGGGCTCCTTGTGCTTGCCAAACACATGGTACACAAAGTAAGCGTGTACCCTCCTGAGGATTAATGTAATTATACCCTCAGGTGTTACAGATTACAGCAATGGAATGAAATATATCACAGAAAACCCTTGTATCATTGTACTTCAAATATCTTTAAAAAAAATGTTTTAAGTGCGAAATTAATCACTCAAATACGTGTACTGTAGCGCTAAACTGTGCGTCATGTTGTAAGATAGTCTCTGTGGAAGTCTCGTAGTTATCGTCCTCCGAAAGCTAAGTTCTGGAGAAGTCAATGTACTTACCTCATGATAAACAAAAGTGAAATGCTTTGCGTATAGATATCTTAGTTATTACGCTTATTGTTGTGATGAAGAAAGTACTGTATTGTAACGTATTGTTGTGCTACGAAAAAGGCTGTCTCATTGTTGCTATACCACAAAAGTTACTACTAAAACATGTTTTACTTTACAGAAGAATTCAGAAAAACTGTGCAGATATAAAACAGATACACCGCAAAAGCAACATTGTAAATTGTCACTCATTAGTAGCGTCATGATATAGTCGTGTAGCTGTCACATAAACTAACCTCTGTGTCATCTGGTATCCCTCAGAAAGCACTTTCAATTCAGAATGTATTTTCAAATAAACCAAAATGTTGCATTAAAATCTCATTAGCAGTACCAGTATGTGTCCTAAGTATGTAAGCCTGATAGTCGTGACGTAATCGTGCAACTAACAAGCAAGAATGTAGAAATACAACACTATGTCGTCTGTTCACTATAACAATGCATTCGTAATTTCTGTTTAAAAATGTTCCCTTGGTTCTTGACTGGATATTTAACTTCAAACATTGTTGCATGTTAACAGTTTCTTAAGTCTGACAAAGCATACTAGAAATGTGAAGTGAAAAAACAGTTAAAAGTTAAAAAGCAGATTATCTTTCAATAAACGGTTTTACATGTGAAATGTGGTGTAAACCTTTACTCTTCCTAGTACGCAGAGTTTCAACTTCAACGCAATTATCATGTGGTATACGTCGGTAAAGAATACTGGAGTTTTTCTCAAGGTTAGCGCGTATGTTATTTTTCTCGGAGCCAGCGGGCGCAGGTGTCTGCCTGCGGTGCGGGTCATTGTTTCTTTGTTGACGCGCGTCGTTAATGGGATTCGGAGACCGAACTTCTACAAATTCGCCTTGCCGAGAGGGCCCAGCTCTGTTATAATCCGCCAGTTCTGATGAAATTCAGGTCTGTCGTTGTGTCGGTAGTTTACATAGTTTCTTGTTTGTCGGTCATGTGGTGGAGAATTTCTCCCTGAATCGTCACTGTGCGCCGAACTGTTGCGTCTGAAGTTATTCTGCCTCCTTTTTTTTTTTTTTTATGAACAGCTTATAGTAAAAATCATCGTGTCGGCGAGTAGCATATCGGTCATTGTTAGGTCGTGTCAGCGGTTCCATCTCAAAATTCGGTGCACATTGCCAATTTCTTTCATAACTTCCGAAATGCCCTGTGTTATTATGTTGCGGCTTTTCCGTATTTCTATGTCCCTCTTCCCATGTTGGAGCGCGAGTGTCCTCTGAAATACGTAATTCTTGTATTACCTGTGTCAGCTGATCTTGTACTTCCCGGATTTCTCTTTGGTGTTGTGTATTAATTTGATTCAGATTTTGTTGCAGTTTCCTAATTTGTTCGCTCTCTTCTGTGTCATTAAAGACTACCGGTTTTGTGTCATTCAGATCATCATCTACCTTTGTAGATAAATTAGTGACCTGATCCGAAAGTTCGGCTACTTTCTCCGATAGTGAACACATTTCCTTAGTGTGTTTTTCTGAACCAAGTTTCAGAGTGTCCATTTGTGTTGAAATCGAATCTACTGTGTCCTTCAAGTTTTCCTGAGTTTTTGCAAGTTGCGTAACCGAATCGGTAGATGCAACTGAGTCAAATTTTGCTTGCAAGGTCTCATGATTTTCATGAACAATAGTTTGCAGTTCTTTTATGGCTGCTTCGTGATTCTGTAGTGCATTTTCATGCCGCGAAAAAATAGGTCGAAAATGCTCACAAATTTGTGTTTTTACGTCATTACATACTTTTTGACATTTAGATTCAATGTTATGTAACTCTGTAGTTAAATCTTCACGTGTTTGTTCAACCATGGAGTCTAACTTTTGAAGATTTTGTTCCATTGTGTCTAACTTTTGAAGCATTTGCTGTGTTTGTCTCTGATTTTGTTCCAATGTGTCTAACTTTTGAAGCTTTTGTTGTGTTTGTCGCATTTGTTGTATTAATTGTAATAACAATGCACTGGTGTCTGGAACATGTTCCTCAGTGCTTTTCGGCAGTGAATTTGCACCGGAAACATTCACATTTTGACAAGCAGAAAATGTGTCTTGACTTATTTGAGAAAACGGTGAGGATCCAAAACCTGAATCTACAGTATCGGCGAGATCGTGTCGTGTCATTTCGGATTCCTGAGGCGAGCTATTGCCGACCGATCGATCGATAATACTTCCCTGTTCACCAATTGTTTCACTGCCTACGCCATTGTTTGCCGCCCGCTCCATTTCCCTATGCACAATTACCAAATTACTATGTTGAACATCAGTTAATTCATTACACAGTCGCGCTAACACACTGCTTTCGTCTTCGCTGTCATTTCTCAATTTAAATTGGAGCCTAGTGTTACGTTTTTCACACGCCATTATTGTCACAATATTTCACACGACAACACAGAAAAACACAATTTGAAGAGCAAAAATAAGAAAACACATTAACATGACACTGAAAATAATATCTAGTTAATTGCAGCTGCGAAATACTTGGTGCAAATCTACATGCATGCCACAACTGTTTTACTGTACAACAATGAAAAACTACAACTACAAAGGAAATTCTCTCTATAATTACGCGCTAGCAATAAACAATAGCTACACTAATTACACAAACTACAAGAAAAAATCAGAAGATTCCAGTGAGGTATCCTAGGCTAAGGGTCGATATATGAAACGTCCCCTTTTTGAA
Organism: Schistocerca nitens; assembly: GCF_023898315.1. Taxonomy (NCBI): domain Eukaryota; kingdom Metazoa; phylum Arthropoda; class Insecta; order Orthoptera; family Acrididae; genus Schistocerca; species Schistocerca nitens. Next base: position 108,769,184 of record NC_064622.1, on the reverse strand, counting down.
CAATTTTACTCGATTGTGCTTAGACTGACGCACAGTATTGTTTAGCGCAACGCAATCTGACTTTCAAAAAAAATCCCTATAAAAGAATGGCCCTGACTAACATTAAACTATACCTTTCACAAATCACTTACCTCACAAAAATCTTCGCTGCTCAAGCTACTGCAATACAGCGAGCGCCACTACTGCCAGCTAAATAAAAGATTCAAACTATGGAAGGCTCTAACTACTGATAGGGATAGTTAGCAAATGAAAGATATTAATAGAGAACAAAGAATGTATTTACCTTGATATCATCATATATATAGCAGTTCATGACAAATTACAAAACTCCGCCATCTCTCTCCCCATATCCACCACTGCTGGCGGCTCACCTCCAACTGCGCAACGCTACGCGCTGTTCACAGCCAGCTGCCTAACACTACAGTGGCGAGTATTACAACAATGCAAAGCAGCCACAGACTGCACACAGCACAGCCAGTGATTTTTTTTATACAGAGGTGGTGTTACCAATAAAAAAACCTAAACAGCCTACTTACAACGGGAACAGTGTTTTCCCACAACGGAGTGTCTACGAATGGTTTGAAAGATTCCGAAATGGTCGCACAAGTGTTACGCACGATGAAGGAGCCGGACGACCGTTTACCGCCACAATTGAAGAAGCCATTGAGGGTTCACGTGAAATCATTCCCTTAGACAGACGATAAATTATTGACGAAGTGGCACATCGTCTGCAAATTAGTCACGGTTGTGCTTACGAAATCATCCACAACAGACTTGGGTTTCATACAGTTTGTGCAAGATGGGTCCCAAAACAACTCACACAGTTACGTAAAGAAACGCGCTTGGACATCTGCAGAAAACATATGGATCGCTATGGTAACGGAGGGGACAACTTCTTAGACAGGATCATTACTGGTGACGAAACATGGATCCATTATAACGGGCTGGAGAGTAAACGACAGAGTATGGAATGGAAACATCCAAATTCGCCGTGTAAGGAAAAGTTCAAGACCCAACCGTCCTCAGGGAAACTGATGCTTACGGTTTTTTTGGGACGCACAAGGTCCAGCACTGGAACATTTTGGGGAAAGGGGCACAACAATAAACAGCGTACGTTACAGTGATATGCTTACCGCCAGGCTAAAGGCTGCAATTCGGAGCCAACGTCGAGGATTGCTGTCAGAAGGTGTTTTGTTGTTGCACGACAATGCCCGTCCGCATACTGCTGCCTACACCGCTGAAACGCTCCAGAAATTGGAAGTACTGGATCATCAACCGTGTAGTCCTGATGTTGCTCATTCTATCACTTGTTTGGTCCACTCAAACAGGCTTTAAGGGGCCGTCGATTTGCCTCGGACGAAGCAGTGAAGGAAGCGGTGCATTCCTGGCTCGCAACTCAACCGAGAACCTTCTTTTATGAGGGCATCAGGAAGCTTGTACAACAACGATGAACCAAGTGCGTTGAAACGCAAGGAGACTATGTCGAAAAATGATGTTCTTATATGTTTCCTATTTGATTACAATAAAACATTATAACTACTTTTCGGATAGTAATTGACTTACCCTCGTAAGTAGGGTCACACAGCAACTCGCTTTTTTTTAGCTCCATAGAGTGTAGTGACCATTATTACCGTGGCATTTCCTCAGTAGACACCATCCGCAGCAACCAGTTAACTTAGTCGCACTGAAGAGAATGGTCGAATAACCGGTTATAATAGTAGCTCATGTTTCAAAATGACACATCTAGGGTCCAAAATGATTTTATCCAAATCGACACATGCCGCAGAAGCCTTCGTACTGAAACTACATTGAGAGTTAGCAATACTCTCTTAGGATTTAAAGGTTGGCTACAGCGCGCATACGCAAGCTCTGTAATCTAAGATATTGTTGTCGTACTTCGCAGCGCATGGATTAACTAGTGGCAGTAATGAGGCCAGTGTAGGAGCCGCCTGCTGTGGTGCGCACGTGTGTTGGGCGAGCGGTCGTCGCCGAGCTGCCGTACTGCAGTGTCCGCCAGCAGCGACACAGGATTTGGTATTGAGTTGATATTTTTTATAATTTGCAGCGCACTTTTTAATTTAAAGAAGAGGATTTGTGTATGTGCGTAGCAGCAGACGGTAATTTTGATAATAATATGAGTTGAATTCTTAAGGGAAACCATTGATAGGCGAATAGATTAAGTATTGATTTTTGTCATTGATTTCTTTTGTAATTGTCAGGGAATTGTTTCGCTATGTATTTAATTGAGAACTATTTCAGTCTGTCTCAAGAGTTTGATGAATTTGTAATATTGCTTTAATGCCACTGGAGGCAGATTTACATACGAAGCGATTATCCAAAGAGCTTTTAGCGTTTTGTTAATTGAATGAGAAAGAATCGCTTTCAGAATATAGTTTTTTGTTTGGGTTACTATCTATTGAGTTTAGATTTGACCAAACCCTTTCTCTTGAATTATATGTAGTTGTAGTAAGCAGCAGCAGCCGCAGCAACAGCAGGAGCCGCCGTGCAGAACATGAATTGCACTCAGCATGAATAATATGTTTTTTATGTTTTTGTTAAATGATGGAATGCAGCAGATCAAGCAGTGGTAGCAGAAAGACCAAGTAAGTTATCTGTTGCGCACAGAACCAATTAAAAAAATAGGTAATCTCTGTAATAGTAAAGTTAACAAGAGTACAAGTACAATATTTTCAGTAGAAAACACGAGATAAGAAGATAGAGCTCGCGACTTTCACCTGTCGACATGCCTGCCAGGATAAGTTTTTTTTTTTTTTTTTTTTTTTTTTTTTAATGAGTCGTAGTTAGATATGCTTCGTCTTTCTACTGCCAACTGGAAGCTTACGCAACAATAATCATTAGTGGAGGCACAGCATTTTGATCACTTGCGCACTGCTTTTTACTAACACAAAATTTTATTTCAGCAGTTTTGTCTTTGAATTTGTTCGTGCATTGTGTAATAGTTAATTGAACAGTGGTATGCTTAGGATAGCGGTGTATTTTAGTGACATGTTTTCGTTCGTATTGCGACAACGATGACGCGAGCACAAAAGAAAATGGAAAATAATGCAGATGCTACTGCAAACGCGAACGTAGATACGGTTGCGAACATGAATATAGGAGCGGTTTCAAACGCAGTTTCCGAAAATTCGGAACAGAGAGTAGAAAATTCTTTTGAGAATATTGAGATCCGGGAATTTTCGAACAATACTGCGGAGAATCGGACTGTAGGCGATCATTTGGCAACAATGCGTTATGAACAACGGTGTGCTACACGCAACTTAGGTCATGACAATACAGTGACGCAAACCGAATTCACTATGAGAAATTCCAACCTTGCTTCCGCCTCAAAAGTGCAGAGTAATTTTGTTTTCCCCACTTTCGGAGGAAATTCAGGTCTGGTTGCCACTCCGATAGAGCGGAGTAATTTTGCCTTTCCTTCTGTTAGTGGAAATGCAGGAACTGCTTCTGCTTTAACAGAGAAGAGTAACGTTGTACTCCCTGCCCCCAGTAATGATGTTTTACAATTATTACTGAGTAAACTCACTGAATTTAATGACAGACAGGAGAGTAAACTCACTGGATTTAATAACAGACAGGAGAGTAAACTCACTGAGTTTAACAACAATAATGCAAAGAATTTCAAATCGCTTCAGAACGAAATTAACGAGAATCTCACACTGTATCGGGGTGAGGTGAATGACAATTTAAATAGAAAATTTGAAGAAATGACCAGTCAGTTGAAAAGTCAGGTAGGTGAAGAATTCAAATCAGATATTAATAATCGTGTATCCCGACTTGATCACGTACAATATGTTGATATTGTTGAAGTGAAACGACAGACGTCACAACAAGAACTGCAAGTAGAGGAATTAGCGAAAAATGTTGAGTCATTGCAATTACAGACCACCAATGAAGTTTCAGAGATAGAAACACAATTAACGACAGTAGATGAACGGGTAGATGAATTATCCATGAAAGTGACGGAACTCAGTAGCGGGTTAGATACAAGGTCAGATGACACTCAGCCGGTACCGATAGCGGATAGCGAAGAATTTCAGACTCTGCAACGCTTTAAACAAGGGCAGATGACAATCAGTAAAACAAACGTGACGTAAAAAATATACAGGAACACCTTGCCAGCTTCGAAGAAAAGATCGATCGCAGCAATGACACTGGTAGATCTGATAATTACCAAACTGGTAACGACAATGAACGCGATAATTATGGAAATGCTGACCACTTTTCTCGTGAATATGACACGTTTGCGGGACTAAAGAAGGAAACGTGAGTCATGCTCTAAAAGAAAACTCATCAGCTAAGAAAAATGACGAGTTTGACTATAAGCATTTTCTCAGTTAGGAAATTTAAAATTTTTTGGAATACTAGTCACGAAATCCACCCTCGGCAGTGGCTACAACAATTTGACTATTCTTTACCACCATCATGGCCAATTGGCCACAAACCGGAGTTCATTTGCAGTTATCTTGAAGGAGAGCCTGCAACAATAATGCGCTCAATAGTACGTGAATGTCACACATATGGTGATTCTTATCACGCATTCTTATCTGCCTACTGGTCAGAGACTACACAAGACCGTGTAAAACATTACATCATTATGATGCAAAGTTATGAGCAGTCGAAATTTTCAACCCGAGTGCAATATTTTGAAAACATAATGCGCATGAACAGATATTTAACGAATCCGTACAGTCAGTCGGAATTAATTCGTATTTTGTTTGACTAAACTGCCGATCAGATTACGCCACATAATTTTGGCAGGTAGGTGCAAAGATGACTTGGAGACATTCCAAGCTCTTTTGCAAGAATTAGAATTTGACAACTATGAAAACACACAAAGAGGTAATAGTATCACTACTGGGAAAATAATAATCCGCGGCGTGACCGTAAACGTGTATGGAACTCGGACGAACCTCACGCGTACAGGGCGGAAGAAGATAGTCGCGATATGCGGCAGCAACCGTATAACACAGATCATAGACGCCAGAGAAATGATTTTTATGATCATAGGAACTCTCTGTACAGTAACAGAGATCGCGGACCGCGAGAGCAAAGGCGCTATGGAAATGAAAATTATTTTAGAAGGAATGGTCGCGGTAGAGACAACCGAAATTGGCGCGGACACGCAAATTACAATTTGGAACGCGGTGCTCATGCAGAATACAGAGCATCGAGCCTACGTGATAATTATGGTCATAAAAATTATGAGAACCAAAACAGTTATGATGTGGGGACAAATCAAAATTGGCAGGATCACAGAAATTTCAATTTAGAGGGTGGCGACAATATAGAAATCAGACCAATGTCAAGGACACGAGTTTTCTGCAAATTTCTTAGTAGTCCCTCTTTTATCAACAGAATTGATTTTGGGTGTGAAATTCCTACGTGAAAATAAAGCAATGTTAAACTTTTGTAATGCTGAAGTCATTTTACGAGTAAATCAAATGCTAGTCACGCTTAAATTTCAAGGATGGCTAACAAAGGAGGATGAGGAAGTGAATTATCTGCGTTTTGTCTTTCTGCTTGAGGCACAACAATCACTGAATTTGTCTAATAGTTGCACAGATAACATCACTACATTTTACTGTGAAACAGAACAACCCATTAGTACGGAACCATTCATTAAAAGGAAGGTTTACCGAGACGAAATAGATCCTAATGCAGGCACTGATGAGTTATTTGAAATATTACAAACAAATTGTGAAGTTTTTTCTCACAAGACAGGAACAATACGTAACTTTCTTTATCAATTCAAGGTCAAGGAACATAATAAATTTTTTGTACCACCATACGTCACCCCATTGACATACAGAGACAAAGTCAAACAGGAAATACAATCCATGTTAGAGCAGGGAATCATCGAACCTGCTGTGAGTTCATATAACAGCCCATTACACGTTGTTAAGAAAAGGGATAATTCCATTAGACTGGTTCTTGATGCGAGACAAATTAAAACAGTAATCCAACCTGAAACCGATAGACCACAGACTCTAGATGAACTATTGCAAAAACACCATGAAGTGGTAAGTATAGCATTACAAAACATCAAGAAAGCTGCAGACAGGAGAAAGAAGCTGCATAATCCACGAGTCAATGTCAAGAATTTACAGGTAGGTCAAAAAGTATTGCTTAGATCACATCGACTATTTCATGAGGGAAAATATTTGAGTAGGAAGATGTTCTTCATGTATGAAGGACCCTTCAGTATACGACGCATTGCACACACAAACGCTGTGGAACTTGAGACAATACGAACACATAAATCGCGAGGTCTTCATCACTTACCACACATTAAAATGTGTGTGGTCCAGCCGTTTCAGTATATTCTTCCGATTTTAATTTTCAGTATTGTTTCATAATCTTTGACTAACCTGTTTTCCTATTAATCTTTTGCTATCAATCTATCCTGTATGAAAGACCAAGAAGGAATGATTATGAATGATTTGTATTGTTTGAGAGAATGAGAACTTTGCAAAGGGACATTTCTGATGAGAGGTTTATACCAGCTGTTGACACCTTGCGAATGTTCACTGAAACAATGAAATTTTCGTGAATTATTGGAAGGAAACTGCAAGAAATAACTATGTACGTTTTTTAGGGAGAAATAACATGAAATAACAGACACTGTTGACATTATCTTCAGATAAAATATAGTGTATAAGTGGCTCTGAATTGAGAAGGTATATTTGATAGGCAATAGTGTAATTAGGAAACGTTCGAACTTACACTTGTTCTGATTTATGAGGTTGTTTGAAAAGTGAAGATTTATGTGGATTTTTCGTGTTTATTAGTTTGCCAGGTAAGGCGTATTAGGATTTATGGACCACTCATGAATAGTGTGACACAATGAGGAAGCACTTTGCAGACATTTATAGAACAAGAGAAGGTAAGAAAGATACACTTCTAAACCAAGAAACCCACAACGGTATTCTATGATGGAAGAGATAGCTTATACACATTTGCGCAAAATTTATGTCACAGTAATGTTAAGGTAGAGTACACACTTACTTAAAATCTAAGTCACAGTAAAGTTAAGACATAGCTATGAGTCACGAATGGAGTTCTGATACAAATACACAATAAAGTATTGAATTATGGGATGAATGAGTGCCAAGAATATTTTTTGCTCTGTGAAATTGTGGAATGGTAAGAATGATATTGTTGTTTCTCTTCTTATTGTTGTTAAGGTTGACTTTATAGCATTTCTTACAGGAAACATGATCGCAACGGAAGTTTTGTCCATTGCAGAAACGAAAGCACTTAACGTGACGTACTTTTGTGTAGTAGACGATATTTTCAGATCGGATCGTAGCACGCTTACCGTTAAGGGTCTCGAGAAGAAAGACTTCCAGAAACAGTCGACCGTGACAAAAAAAAAAAAAAAGGAAGAACACTGAGCTATGACCTACATAATTATGTCGCGCATTAAATAATTTCTTCTATCTTTCCAGACTGAAATGACTCTTACACCAAGAGGGGAGAGTATCTTCCACATTTTATGAATGTGTAAATAGTAGTGTAAAATAACTCAATTTATTATTTATCTTGTGTTTTTCTATTTCATGATTGCCATTTAGTGATGCAGTGCCGATTCCAGCACGAGGTTAATTGAAAGGTGATGATTTTTGTCTTGTCATGTCATAAATTTATTTCTTGTCACCTTGATGAATAAACCATTTCTTTCTGTTTCTACTGGACAGATGGAGGGGTTTTGTGTGCTGTATTTTGTGAATAATCTGTTTTTTTTATTATGTGCTTTGTAGGTTGTTTCTTTTTCTTGTTCTTTGTGACAATCCAAGATATGGCCACACGGATTCACACAAAGACTAGGGAGGCCTCCTAACAGAGACAATGAGGAGTCAATATAAAAACGATACCACAGACATCGACGTTTGACATCAGAAATATTGACATTCATTACACACTGATAATTATAAATTTGGTATAACTTAGTAATTAGAGTGTAAAAATTCTGACGCAAAGTCACGCAATTATTCACTAAACTTTGTACATATTCAGGAATTGATTTGGCAAGCCGTTGACTAGACTTTTTCTAAATGATTCTGTAACTTTTATTATATATAATACCATCACTATGGAATTACTTTTATATTTGTAGGATTATTTAAATATTTTATAACCAAAATGTGCATAGCAATTATCGTAACAAATATTGTAACATTCTTTTTCAGCATCACTAGTAATGTAAAAATAGTAGGTAATTGGAGTTCGACGGCACATGATTTATGCCTTGAAATTAAAATGATATTTTTTTGTTTGGTGCCACATTTGTAATGATTCGTAGTCACAATCAAAACTTTGTCACTGTTATTGGCCAAACTAATCGTAAGAAAATTAACTTGCCACCTTGTGGTGAGACTCATATTATGACTGAACTGAAAAATACTTGCCACAAATCGGTGATTGCTGTGGCGAGAAATTTAAAGAAAATAGACTTTGCCACAGTGTGGTGAGCCTCACATTATTCATGACTTGAGATATATGCCACAAATCTGTAATTGCTGTGGAAATAGAGTTAAAGAATACATTTAAATGAGCTCAGAGCTCACATGCCTGTTTATATGATATAATATTATTCCTTGCTTAATTTCTGTAATTAGGTTAGAGATATCGCATTTTAAAGAGAGAATCTATTTTCTATAAAATATGACGCTTCCAGTATACAGAAATACTGGACCAAGACTTGTACTACATAAGTTTGAGGAGGTACTTATGCAACAACGCAGTGACATGTGATTGTCAGTGGACACGAGGTCCCTGAGTCTGCCAACACTGTCAAACTGTGTCATCCTGGGAGAATGGACGTTACGTATGGTTGTCAGCGGACACAAGGTCCCTGAGTCTGCCTACGTTGTCAAACTGTCTCACCAGAGGAAAATTTGACTTCAGGTGTGGTTGTCAGTGGATATGAAGTCCCTGAGTCTGCTGCACTTAAAACACGTAGACCTAGTTTCTTTTGACCAGAGGAAACTGCGAGCATAAAAACATAAAATATCATGTAGTCAGACCACTACTGATTAATGTCATGGAAACGTAAGTGCCCAAATGCAGCAAATAAAATATTATTTTTTACTGGTTATTAGGTTATGTTAGCTTATTGAAGACTATTCAATGCTAAAGTAGTTATTGTTACACATCTGTTAAAACGTATATGATCTTTTTTATCTACTTATGTAAGAAACTTGTTATATTTCCTTTGATGATTTCTTGTTACATACATACTAGGCTAGCAACATTTTCATATTATTTTTGTAAAAGGAGCCATGTTTTCTCCTTTCCATCCATTAGGCCAGCAACATTTCCGCCATTTAGTATAAATTTTTGACATTTTTCTCTTGCCTATATGCCATGCAAGAAAGTTTTCGTCGTTTTGTAAAAAAAAATTACTTAGATGCTAAGCAAGAAATGCTTTTAGTCATTGGATATAAATTGTAACATTTTTTCTCTTTGTCTAATTTTTTCGTCGTTTTGTAAAAGAAAAAAATTACTGTTTGTTCCTTGCAAATATATTAGGCAAGAATAACCCCGCAAAATTTTCAAAAATGAGGTTGGGGGTTATGAGAGTTGGCAATACTCTCTTAGGATTTAAAGGTTGGCTACAGCGCGCATACACATGCTCTGGAATCTAAGATATTGTTGTCGTACTTCGCAGCGCATGGATTAACTAGTGGCAGCTTTGAAGCCAGTGTAGGAGCCCGCCTGCTGTGGTGCGCACGTGTGTTGGGCGAGGGGTCGTCGCCGAGCTGCCGTACTGCCGTGTCCGCCAGCAGCGACACAGGATTTGGTATTGAGTTGATATTTTTTATAATTTGCAGCGCGCTTATTAATTTAAAGAAGAGGGTTTGTGTATGTGCGTAGCAGCAGACGGTAATTTTGATAATGATATGAGTTGAATTGTTAAGGGAAACAATTGTTAGACGAATAGATTAAGTATTGGTTTTTGTCGTTGATTTCTTTTGTAATTGTCAGGGAATTGTTTCACTATGTATTTAATTGAGAAGTATTTCAGTCTGTCTCAAGAGTTTGATTAATTTGTAATATTGCTTTAATGCCACTGGAGGCAGATTTACATACGAAGCGATTATTCAAAGAGGTTCTAGCGTTTTGTTAATTGAACGAGAAAGAATCGCATTCAGAATATAATTTTTCTTAAAAAGGAATTACTTGTTTGGGTTATCATTTATCGAGTTTAGATTTGACCAAACCCTTTCTCTTGAATTATATGTAGTTGTAGTAAGCAGCAGCAGCCGCAGCAACAGCAGGAGCCGCCATACAGAACATGCATTGACTCAGGATCAATAATAGGTTTTTTAATGTTTTTGTTAAATGATGGAATGCAGCAGATCAAGCAGTGGTAGCAGAAAGACCAAGTAAGTTACCTGTTGCGCACAGAACCAATTAAAAAAAAAAATTGGCGATCTCTGTAATGGTAAAGTTAACAAGAGTACAACCACGAGATTTTCAGTAGATAACACGAGGTAAGAAGATAGAGCTCGCGACTTTCAACATTATTAACATTTTGATTTGAACTACATGAACCCTTACGTTACAAAATTTATCCACCACCAGAGGCTTGAAGACAATCACTAAGCGACCAGTTAGAAGTAACGCAGACACATCGTAATTTCTCCGTCTAATTTGATACACATTAAGACAAAAAAAGGTAAAAAATGGCACACTACGGAAGATTTACTCAAATGGGGTGGAAATCGATATGTGATGTACATGTGCAGACAATCGAGTGATTAAAATTTCAGAAAATTTGTATGATTCGTTCAGGAGAAAGAGCTTGACAAATTGAGAAAGTTAATAACGCGTTGGTCCACCTCCGACCCTTACGCTAGCAGTTATTCGGCTTAGCGTTGATTAAAGGTTGTGGGATGTCTGGGGATATCATGCCAAACTCTAACTGCATCCTTAGATAAAAATCTCGAGACTGATAGAGGGCTCTGCCCCTAATGCTTCAAACGTTCTCAATTGAGGAGAGACCCGGCGACCTTGATGCCCAAAGTAGGGTTTGGAGAGGACGAAGACAAGTAGTAGAAACACTCGTCTAGTTCAGACGGGCATTATCTTGCTGAAATGTGAGCCCAGGACAGCTTGCCATGAAGGGCAACAACTCGGGGCGTAGAATATCGTCGACTTATTGCTGTAATGTAAGTGTGTCGCGGATGAAAACGAAGGGGGTCCTGCTATGAAACGAAGTGGTACCCTAGACCATCCCAAACAGGTTGTCGGACCGTATGACGGTCAGGTTGGTATCCTACCCCTGTCCCGGGTGCCTCCAGAGACATCTTTGGCATGGAATTTAATTACTTGCAGTAGACTTCTCTTTGGTGATGAGTCGCGCTCCGATGACCAGCCAAGAGATGTCTTGAGACGCTCCAGACAGCGATGGGATAGCAACCTAACTGACGCTCACTGTTAACAAAAGAGTTACATGCAGGTGGCAGTGCGGTAGTGTTTCTTCGTGTGCAAAGTGTAAGTTTCGGCACGTTCTCGTAATTGTGTAAAACACCAGATCTTTAAAGTAGCCTGGTACTAGGCTCCTGTAAGAGTCTTTCCCACAAAACAGAACAGTCAGTAACTCTTTCTGCGAAGAACGGCGCAGAACGCGTGAAGCTTTGGAGTCTCTCTGGCTACAGTGTTTCCTCTATTCGTTAGTTGTCGCAGTTGACTTCACAACTTAAATGGAGCGTAGCCTTACCACTGATTAATAACCGTAAAAGGAAATTGTTGTCTTCAATCTGCACGTCCAGAATAAATTTACAAAGCTCTATATTTTGTTGTTTGTCAGCATTATCAAGGGCTTGAAGCAAATGAATCCCATATGGTATGAAACACATTCGTCGTCGTGAAGAACACCAGACGGGGACATTGAAAGTCGTATACTGTTACGCACATTTCACGGCGCGCGTCTGCTGGAGTGGTATGTATCGCTGGCCATAAACTTTGAGCTAGGTCTCATAAGTCCTCTGAGTTTTGGTGTGAGTCAGTCAACAGCAAAGCTTAGCGAGAGAATCAGTCCGTAGTGTTGCGTGGTCGACGGACAAAGGGTCAATTGCGACTGCACACTTCCTTCCTCTGTTTTCTGCTGTTAGTACGCGCCGATCAGTTTAGTGAAGAGGCTTTGTCTTGTGTCAATGAAATAAACAAGCTGAAGAGACTTCGCTCTGGATTATGGTAGGACAGTTGTTGGCTCGCATTTTCTGCTGCCATTTACTTAGTTGTACATTATGTGGTTTTCGAAATTATAGAACGCTGGATTTCTTTTCGTGGAATGCTTTCCAGTCATGTTTAAAGTGGGTAGTGTTAGGTCTTTGTTGGAGTTGACCTCTTCCTTAGAACACATGGGAATCAACACTTAATTTTCATTCAGTCATCCGACCTTGCAACTTATTCATGTCATTTCTTTTCCATACATGAAATAATATATCGGACGTTAACTTTAATATGTGGTGATTTTGTTTTGTCTCTTTTGTATGGATGGTCATGTAAAAGGCACGCGGCTAGTTGAATGTGATTTGTACGTGAAACAAGAGAACTTATTTTTCATCCCCTTTGGTCGTTGTGCAAGTTAACATTTCACGTGTTCCATATCTGCATGTGTGTTCAGTTACGAACTGCGATCTCAAATGTACCACATTCGTTTTAGTGGCATTGAAATCCAAGAGAACATAAGCTGTCTGCAATAGTGATGAGATTTTTATTTTCAATAAAATTCTTAACTACTGAGGTAGGTAGGTTCATTCTGCAAGAACATAATCCAATTACTGCAATTAATAAATTATCAGAGGTTGTTACTTATTGAATGAAAACTATAGAGAATACATTTCTTTTCCTGTATTTTAGTGAACTTTGTACACTTACAATTCTGTCGATACGTGAAACAAGAGAACTTGCAATTAGTTACTGAACAATATATTGAGAATGAACTTATTTTTCAACCCCTTTGGTCGTTGTGCAAGTTAACATTTCACGTGTTCCATATCTGCATATGTGTTCAGTTAAGAACTGCGTTCTCAAATGTACCACATTCGTTTTAGGGTCACTGAAATCCGAGAGGAAATAAGCTGCCTGCAGCAGTGATGAGACTTTTATTTTCAATAAAATTTTTAACCACTGATGTAGGTAGGTTCATGACGCTGTTAACGTTAAGATATGTGTTTGTAGAGACGGAGTCTTCGAGATAAAGTTCTACTATCACGCTAGCTCTGAACTTTTCAACTTATTAAGTGCTGTGGGATACACAGTGGAAAATGATTTGTATCACACGAATTACGTCTACAATAATTCATTCATTCTTATAGTGAGCAGCTTTATCAGATGTGTAGTAAGCACTATGGTTTCAGTCTATTCTAGGTTAAACTTTTTTGAAACGTCGCTTTTATTATTCCGTTGCACTATCTGAAAAATCTTTCCTCAACGAAACTTAAACACAGACACATTGTCTTAATTCACACAAGGATCACATTTAATGAGAGGGTTAACGTTTCAGGGTAGTAAAAACAGGTGCCACAGTTTCCTGTGAAATCACAGTTTAAAGATGTGAGAAGGCTTTTAATACGAGAAATAGCTGAAGGCGCTCTCCATCTTGATGGAGCACCCCGTAGTGATCCGTGGCTTTCCCCTCACATAGTTAAACAATGTCTTGGAATTTCTGGTGCCATGAAATGTAGCTGGTCAGACGGAGAACGAAAAACAGCTTTTATTACTACGTCATCACATTGTAGACTAAGCGGTAAATTTGTTGATAAAGGAGTGCAAGAGAAAAGGAGAGAAAGTGAGTGAGAGAAAGAGAGACAGAGACTGAGAGACAACGAAAACGGAGACAGTTGCACCAGGATGACCCCTACAGACAACTTGTAAATGGCGTCATGGAAACCTTTTAGTTTCTGTGCGTTCAAAATCACTCCCAATTACTATATTATTCATGAAGAAGATAGAATTTTGTGAAATCTGTTGAATCTTCTCGAATTCTGTTGTACTTGCTTAAAGATAAGTTATTCCCAAGCGAGGCGCCGTATGAATCGAATCTCTGCGGTAAGACATTACGGTAAATGATGAATTCTGTGGAATAGTCCAATGACACTGCATTGCGAAACTACTGGTTTTCACACGGGTACCTTTATCTCACTTGGGTAACAGTATGCCTTCTCTTTCTCCGTCACGTAGGCAGACATCGTCTAACTGTCTGTAATTCCTTTTTTTTCTCCTTAACATTAAACTCCTTAACATTAAACTTGAACATAAAAGCGAAGGTATCTGGAAACACACGAAATTAAAAATATTTCATGCTGTTGTTCGGGCACCAATATAAAATGACCTTTTTTTATAATATGAATATTTATATATGTATTTGGAGAGAGAGAGAGAGAGAGAGATAGAGATATTTTTTATTGAGATTTTTACTTTAAATCGTAACTGGCACCTGAAATTTGGTTGCTGCCTCCTTGAATGATCAGCTTCTGCACCAGTTGGTGACGTATTACAATTTGGAGGAAGTTATCGTTCTTTAAGGTTTAAAGTACGACTCTCTTAGTTACTTGTCCGTATTGCGGATAGCTTTGAGCACAAGTTTTCGTAGCTTTTCGTACCTGAGGGACCACTGCTGTAAGTAAATAAGATCAAACAGCAATCTGCTTTGCGTGAGAAAATGAGATTACTTAGCACACAAACTTCCTTCAAACTACACGTCCTGCTACATCAAAATTGTTCAGTGGAGTTCAGCACCATACTATTGTACAAGAACATAATCCAATTACTGCAATTAAGAAATTAAGAGAGGTTGTTAGTTATTGAATGAAAACTATAGAGAATGCACTTCTTTTCCTGTATTTTAGTGAACTTTGTACACTTACAATTCTGTCGATTGATAGACGGCGACGACAATGAAGTTCACCTCCTTTTCCAAAAACAAGGTATTTCTATTTTTCACTTCCATAAAATTTGTATAGATAAATGTTTAGCAACTCTTACACATACTTTACTCGGTTTTATCACTAAAATATCAATTTTCATTAAATGTAACAATACGTTCTGAGCGACGGCCTAGCAACACGACCTCTTTCCACAAGATACAGATTAACAGTTCTCCTTTTTTTTTAATAAATCAATTGTCTTCTTTTTAGAGTCCATACTCAAAGATTCATAACTATTGCCGTTGAGTTGCGGGGGTTGCACGCTAAAGAGTTTGTTGCTGTCCAGCTGTGCTTCAATTCACTTCAAGTACTTTTTGAATCAAACTTACATTTACGACGTTTACATACATTACTGAGCTTCTCAGAATAAAATCAGTCACAAATTAGTTAAAAAAAAAAGGGGCAGTGAGACTCACATAACATTACAGACAGACAAAGGTATGCCCATCATAACCCACAGAAGCAGGTACGATGGGCGCTTATAAGCTCACGCGTGAATCCTGCATACTAGCCTCTACACACAGATGAAGCTGGATTTCACGTCCCACGATCCGCACATCTACGGCCCGCGATGCGTTCGATAATCAGTCTGCGCTTGAACTGAAACGCTCTGGCAGACGCTCGCTGACAGTGGTATCCGCACTCTGTGTAATCGGCGCCCATTCACTGCCGCGACATCACCTGCTGTTTGGCACCGAATGAAGCGCTACGCTCATTGATGTCGAAACTGTAAAACCACGCCAATGTTTACTGAAAAACAAAATTTAAAGTATCGTCCCATCTCTAAAAAAAAAAAAAAATTGTTGGGGACTTGTTCGGAAACATTTCCAGCACATTCGGACTAAGCAGGGCAATACATAATAGTGAAGTCAAAGTCAGCTTGCAAACACACATTCGAAATTACAGTATCTCGTATATGGCTCTTTGCAGACCTATGTTTACTCGTACATTTTAGATTCTGTTTTGATAAACTTCATCCGCGTCCGGATTAATTACTATACACCCTGACTATGTGTAATACATATAGGCAGTGTTCTGCCAATTAGTCAGCAATCGCCGGCCGCGGTGGTCTAGCGGTTCTAGGCGCGCAGTCCGGAACCGCGCGACTGCTGCGGTCGCAGGTTCGAATCCTGCCTCGGGCATGGATGTGTGTGATGTCCTTAGGTTAGTTAGGTTTAAGTAGTTCTAAGTTCTAGGGGACTGATGACCACAGATGTTAAGTCCCATAGTGCTCAGAGCCATTTGAACCATAGTCAGCAATCTTCTGTCGTCCTATTTTTCCACCATACTTTTCGTAGCTGCGTACGTTGCATTCGTCTTGATATCTGTCAATTAACTACATCTTCATCTTCTTCTGCTCTCATTCCCATTCACCATTCCTTACAGTGCATCCTGTAGCATGAAATCTCTTCTTGTCTAACGTCACAAACAATTTCTGTTACTCCTCTTAATTGTTTGCAGGATTTCTCTTTCCCCGTCCTATTTTTGTACCGTAACCTCGTTACCTATTTTCACATTTTCCATTCTTCTCCACATCCATATCTCAAAAACGTTTGTCTTTCCTCCCTCCCTCGTAATGTCTACGTTTTGGCACTATACGCGGCGATAGTCCATTTACTGTTCCCTAATCTTTGCCTTATTTCTTATTTCATGAACCACAGACAATACTGCTCTTTCTGTAAGACGTTTATTTTGCAATAGCTGTCCTTCTTTTTAGTTCTTGACGTGTCATGTTACTGATATTTTGCATCACAGTTAACTGAAATTATCAACTTATTCCACTAGGTCATCACAAATATTGAATTTTACCTGCGTCGATTTCTCTCCTTCTTAGCATGCATCCCTTCTACTTTGAGGTCTGCTGTATTGAGAATTTGGCCATTTTGTGCAGTTTCACTTTGTGACCTGACGCATTTCCTGCTGTCGCAGCCGTCATGTAACCTAAGCGTGTGTCCGCTGTTTGTGAATTTTATAAACTTTGTTCTGTGTATGATCATACTGCAACTGTTTGCGTATCGTATTCCCTGAGGATAAAAGTGGGGAGCAGCACGGCACCAACGTAAACGAGCGGAGAAAACCGCCGAAAAACCAAAATAAGACATAATGGTCCACCAATCACGGTAGTTAATCCACACCGCGCGGATTCTATTCGGGTCTTACTCACCTTCCTTTCTCTAAAGACAGCTAATTGCAAGTAACACTATATGAGCAGGTACCTCGTCTCATGCCTTGTACATATAATCGCTTTCCTCTTCTTCACAATCTTCATTGTACTTGACGACCTTTCTGCAAGACCTATCTAAAAGGAAGGGTAGCAGAAGTAATATACAAACTGCCGTATAATATATCCGACACTCATTTGTTGTAGAATCTTATATTCTGAGCTCAAACATAATGAAATATATCGAACAGAAAATCTCTTCCATGTCAACCTGCACGGATTTCGTAAACGGTGATTACGTAAAACCAAACTCTCAGTTACCTCGTATAAGATCCTGAAAACCGTGTATCAAGGCAGTCAGGCGGATATATTATATCTCGATTTCTCTAAAAGTATTTTACCTACGTTTATTATCAAAAGTAAAATCGTATGGGGTATCACACGAGATATGTGAGTGGACTGAGAGATTTCTTGGTAGTGAGGACGCAACAAGTTGTCTTGGATGGAGAGTCGTCAGCAAATGTAGGAGTAACTTCAAGTGTACAGCAGGGAAGTGTATTTGGTCTCTTGTTGTTCATGTTGTATATTAATGATCTTGCGGACACCATAAAGAGTTTTTTTGTTGATTTATTTACAACGAGCTCCATTACAATATTCATAATACTATATATACTATGTGTGTGTGTGTGTTTGAAATGTAGTGTAATGTTTGTGTTGTACGATGATGATGAGAGAAGGGAGAGGGTGAAAACCAGGTGCCGGCACATATCCTATTCTTCAGGAATAGCATCAAGGGGGCCTCCAAGCTTAACGTAGCCATCTGACGGATTGAGTATCATCAACAGTATCATATTTCTCACTCTATGAGACATGAGACATTGCAGACACGTTTGGTATTTAAAACAGGACTTTGGCGCGAAGTCTGGTGATCAGGACCTTTGCGCCACCACCTATCTTCCCCTTGCCCGCCAAATACTGGCAGTGAAAATTGTTGCCACCATCAGGATTCGAACCGGAAGACCCCTAGGTAGAGCGCTACAGCTCGTGCGTGCATTAGCAAACTCGGCCATGTAGGCGGGCGAAGTTAGTAATAATGTCAGATCTTTCCCTGATGATGCACGTATCTACAAGTAAGTACAGTCTGATCGAAACTGTGCAAATATTCAGTGGAACCTTGGCAAGATTTCGAAGTGGTGTAGTGATTGGCAGCTTTCTTTAAATGTTAAAAAATGTAAAATTTTGGACCTCACAAAATGATGAGACATATTATCCTATAAATTTAATATTAGTGAGTCGTAGATGGAATGCGTGAACTCATACAAATGTTTGGAAATAACACTTAATACGGATATAAACTCAGGAGTGGGTGAATCAGGTAGCAGATTTCGATTTATTCGTAGAATACTAGGAAAATGCAGTCAGTCTAGAGAGAAGATTGAGGCCCATCCTAGAACATTGCCCATGTGTGTGGGAACCGTATCGAATTGGACTAGCAGCAATATTAAATGTATACAAAGAAGGGCAGCGCGAATGTTGACAGGTTTGTTAAATCAGCACAAGAGTCTCACTGAGGTGTTGAAAGAAATGAACTGGCAGACTTTTGAAAATAAACGAAAACTATCCTGAGAACGTGTACTGAGAAACTTTCAGGAACCGGCATCAAATAATAACTCTAGGAATATACTACAAATCTCTAAGTCTTGCTCACATAGAGATCACGAGGGTAGGATTAGATTAATTACAGCGCGCGCAGAGGCATTTCAAGAATCATTTTTTCCCACGCTCGGTATTTGAATGGAACGGGAAAAAGCTCAAAATACGTGGCAGAGTTTCATTAATGGATGGGGAAATACATCCATGGTAGATGACCTCTCACAACTTTGACATATACAAATTTCTTTATCGCACAATTCTTTATTACGTGTTACACGTTTCAAAATATCATCATCAGACTGAAGCTGTGGAATAAAGCGTACAAATAAATTAACGACAGCAAATATTTACATAGTAATATAAGTAAGAATCTTAGTAATTCATATACAGAATTTTCAATGAATATTGTACTTACATTTGAATCAAACTTCAGTAAAAAAATTCACGAAAGTGAGCATATAGACTGAGTATAATACAGATCTTATTTCGTATAGATATATTTAACAGTGCCGTTGTCAATTCGAAGTGAACCAGTGCCAAACTGACTGTGGCGGTTAAGCTATCAAAGAGGAAAAGGAAGGTCGGTAGGTGGCGCAAGCATTGGTCATAGAAATGATGTCAAAGAGAAATGTAACACCAGAAATGCAGATAAAATACCTTCTGCACCATCCAAAATTTTCTCCGTTTAATATCCGTTGATAACTTGCACTGTACTTTTGATCCTGAAGCTCTAACCTGTGTTACAGAAATTATAATTAATACGTAATCGATGTACAACTGTATTTATTTCTGACTGTACATAACTGATTGTAATTATAATGAAAATATAATAAATTGCCGACTAACAGACAAGGGAACTGTATTGAAATGCATCGATAACGACGACAACATGGTAGTACCTGTGCCGTTGTTTATTTCTGCGTATGGGGAGTCTCTGTCCTGTTGCGAACAGAGACGAGGCAGAGCAACTCGAGTCGTGAAAGAGTGCGGAAGTGTGCGTTGGGTGCGCCTAATTCGTTAACCGGGAGTATTGAGAGCACGGTATGAGTGGACAGGCGGAGAAAACTGCAGTTCTACTATTGCCTGTCCCATAATTATCCGCTGGTTTTCTCCTCGAGCAGCAGCAGCAACAACAACGGCAGCTCAGCATTGTTGTCGGCTACATTCTTCGTCGTCCGCACAGCTAAAACATAGCAAGACAGTTAAGTGAAAAATTATAAACTTACGTTGCCATTGTCAAGCAACATTTCTTTCACGAAGTATGAATAACTTGAATAATGACTTGCAATCGTTAAAACATGTGGGGCATCTGTGTTTTCATGGTCCTCAGTCATTATTACCAAGCAGGATCCCTTTCCTTTCCACGCACTCACCGAGAGTCGTAAGAATATGAAAATTGATTAAATATTTACTGCCAGTTTTCTGTGTTTGCTAACGACCAGTTTCAGTCTAAATTTCCTGCCTCGGTAACTGTTAATTCTTGTATTGCATGTCAGAGGCTACTTAAAGTGAGATAAAATTTCAGTGGCAAAGCTAATAACTAAAGATACAGCACAAATTAAGAGTGCGCAATTTCATTTATTCTGTATTTAGCCTATCGAGTGACTTCTGCTGGCTCGGTGCGTATTTTAAAAGTAAAACCAATTCCTTGTTTGCTTAAAGTAAATTCAGTTCAATTTTTGAATAATCAAAAGAAAATGCTTGCGTTTTTCTAAATTTTGGATTACGTTACATTGAGGTTACTGAAAGAAATTTTTTTAATTTTTTTTTTTACATAACAGAATTTAAGTTAAGCCAGTCATTCATTTAACCAGTAACTTTATTTTCAAAATTTGGTATGTCAAAATAAGTAACTGCAAACTCATTGCATTCTGATTCATTTATTTTCACGCAGGTTCGAATCCTGCCTCGGGCATGGATGTGTGTGATGTCCTTAGGTTCGTTAGGTTTAAGTAGTTCTAAGTTCTAGGAGACTGATGACCTCAGAAGTTAAGTCCCATAGTGCTCAGAGCCATTTGATTTTTGTTGTGCTGTGGAAAAGTGTGACTTCCTTCTGTTGCCGCACCGCCGGCCGGGGTGGCCGAGCGGTTATAGGCGCTAGAGTCTGGAACCGAGAGACCACTACGGTCGCAGGTTCGAATCCTGCATCGGGCATGGATGTGTGTGATGTCCTTAGGTTAGTTAGGTTTAAGTAGTTCTAAGTTCTAGGGGACTGATGACCTCAGAAGTTGAGCCACTTGAACCATATTTTTGCTGCCGCGCCAGTGATTATTTGCTTAAATTTCTTTGCCATTACCTTTCTCAAGATGAAGGATATTCATTGCCCTTTTTAGTTAATCAGTGTTTTCTTTGTGTTATCAGTGATTTTTGTAGTAAATATTATTTGGTACCCTTTTCTCCCACGTGCGGTTCGTGAACGATTTCACTATACTCCACCCATTTAAAAATCATCATGAATATATAGCTTAAGTTTAGAATAGATTCGTCCATAAGAAGATTATGTTGTACACTTTCCTCCAACTAACCGCCATTATTTTCCTTCCTTGAAGATAGCCCTACTCACTGTAAAATTTCAAGAGGCACATGTGATCGCGGTCAGTTATATCGCAATCCAGTAGGCCGATTAGGAAGGAGGGGGTTTCAGTAAGATACATCTAAGCCTTGCAATTCTCTACATGTCAGAACATCGTGAACAACTTGACAAAGAGACATTTGTGCTACTTTTATGGACGAAAACTCATATACTGCGAGTAGGAAAAACTTACATGGCATATAATTTGCGTCGTTAGATAGCATCATAAAACGTAACAGTGATAGTCATTAGTAATCAAAACAGAAGACATGTTTCTAACTATTATTTTGTGTAGTACAATGCAAACGTAAATCCTATATATACTGAAAAGCCAAATAAACTCTTACACCTGCCTAATATCGTGTAGGGCCACCGCGAACACGCAGAAGTGCCACAACACGACGGAGCATGCACTCGACTAATGTCCGAAGTAGTGCTGCAAGGAACTGTCACCACGAATCTTGAAAGCTATCCATAAATCCGTAAGAGTACGAAGAGGTGGAGGTTTCTTCTGAACAGTTTGGTGGCAAGCGTAAGAGTTTAAACTCAGAAGAGTGTTCCTGGAGCCAGTGTGTAGCATTTCTGGACGTGTAGAGTGTCGCATTGTCCTTCTGGAATTACCCACGTCTGTTGAAATGCACAATGGACTTGAATGGATTAGGTGATCAGACAGGATGCTTACGTGCATGTCACCTTTCAAAGTCGTTTCTAGACGTATCAGGGGTCCCATATTACTTTAACTGCAAGCGCCCCACACCATTACAGAGCCTGTACCAGTTTGAACAGTCCCCTGCTGGCATGCAGGGTCGCTGGATCCATAAGGTTGTCTCCATACCCATACACGTCCACCCGCTCGATACAATTTGCAACGAGACTACTCTGACCAGGCAAACATGTCTCCAGTCATCAACAGTCCATTGTCGGTGTTGACGGGCCCAGGCGTGGCGTAAAGCTTTGTGCCCTGCAGTCATCAAGGGTACATGAGTGGGCCTTCAGGTCCGAAAGCCCATATCGATGATGTTTCGTTAGATGGTTCGCACGATGACACTTGCTGATTGCCCAGCATTGAAGCCTGCAGCAATTTGCTGAAGGGTTGCACTTCTGTCACGTTGAACAATTCTCTTCAGTCGTCGTTGGTCACGTTCTTGCAGGATCTTTTTCTGGTCGCAGCAATGTCGGAGATTTGATGTTTTACCGGATTCCTGATATTTACAGTATACTCGTGAAATGGTCGTACTGGAAAATCCCCACTTCATCGCTACCTCGGAGATGCTATGTTCCGTCGCTCGTGCGCCGACTATAATACTACGTTCAAACTCACATAAATGTTGATAACCAGCCATTCTATCATCAGTAACCGATCTAACAACTGCTCCAGACACTTGTTGTCTTATATAGGCGTTCCGACCGCAGCGCCGTATCCTGCCTGTTAACACACCTCTGTATTTGAATAGGCATACCTATACCAGTTTCTTTGGCGTTTCAGAATTGATGAGAAATGAAATTTAAGCTGTGAAGAATTTAATTTACAACCATCACAAAAAAGAATGTTACACAAGTATCAGCAAAAGCTGTCATACTACAATAATAAAACATACAGTAAATGTCCTACAACAGGGTTATACACGTGAGCCTAAATTAGTGACAAGAACTTAAAATAAGAATTACAGTTAAGAAGATTTTAAAAAACGTGATGGTGCAGTATTAATCGTAATAAGAGTCCATCTGTTACCAGTTAACAACTATCACCAACTAAAATGTTACAAGAGTATAACCAACTGTGGTCATATTAGAAGAGTCGAAAGTATAACGTGTGAGTTGCAACAGAAACCACTTAGATAAGCCTAGATGAGTGGTAACAGTTTTAATTAAAATAGAAGCTAATATAACAATTTTATTTTCTCTTTCTTCTTTCCTTATTTTATATCAAAAAGCGTAATGGTGTAATATCAGACTGTATTACAGCCTAGCTTGAAGTAGGAGCTTGTGGTTGAAGATGCCGTGTTGGGATTATTAGTTTTCAAAAACCGATGCCTTGGCAATCTAAATGCTGAAAAAGTGGTCATAGTACTTCCGAATTAATGGATTCCGATTGGACATGTAGTTACACGTAATGTAATCCAAATCCATTAACTGGGAAATAGAATGACCACTATTTCAGCATTACAATTGCCTAGGCGTCAGTTTTTGGCAGCTAATGATCCTACTCATGTGTCCTCAATCACAGTATGCTAAGATGTTCTTTTGTCCTCGAGCGTCTACTTCAAGCTAGGCTATTATACAGTCTCATATTATCTCATTACGCTCTTTAACAGGAAATAAGAAAAAAGGTAAAAAATAAAATTGTAATATTAACTTCCATTTTATTTCTAATTGTTGCCACTCATCTAGGCTTATAGAAATGGCTATCATTCATTATAAGTTCGACTGCTGAAGTATGGCTACAGTTGGTCATAATTTCAGTTTGATGGTTGTAAACTGATAACAGCTCGACTGTTATTACAATCAAACACTGTACCATGAGTTCTTTTAAAAATTGAAAAATCCTTTTCATTCCAATAATAGCTTCTTTTTTATTTCAAGTTGTTACCATTATTCCAGACTCACCTAAATGTTTCTACTGTATGTCATTTGTTACATGTTTGATTATTGTAATACGACTGCCTCTGGTAACACTCATGTAACACTTTATTTTGTGATAATTGTAAACTTATCCTTTTACAACTTTAACTTTATTTCTGATGTATATCAGTTATAAGCTAACATTGTGCTACACCAATTAACGGTTGCAAACATATCTCTGTTTTGATTATTGCGTTGTTCACGATGTTGCTCTCACGACGGACATTTCACACTATGAAACTTTTACCTACGGTTAATATGAGTTTCTCCTCCATAAAATCAGCTTAAATGTTCTTTGTCAAGTTGTTCAGATGTCCTGACATGTGGTTCATCGCTGTGTATGGTTTCTTTACAAAGTTACTCTTTGACTTCATTTTTATGATTAAACCTACCGCACTTCATTTATTTCTTACGTAGCTTAATCAACACAGTTAGTTTGTCACTGGTCCTCTTCGAATACACAACGGAACTGTCAAGTATGCCTATATGAGATAAGATGGTTCAAATGGCTCTGAGCACTATGGGACTCAACATCTTAGGTCATAAGTCCCCTAGAACTTAGAACTAATTAAACCTAACTAACCTAAGGACATCACACACACCCATGCCCGAGGCAGGATTCGAACCTGCGACCGTAGCAGTCCCGCGGTTCCGGACTGCAGCGCCAGAACGGCTAGACCACCGCGGCCGGCTATGAGATAAGATCTGTATTGCGTTCAGTCTATGTGCTCACTTTCGTGAGCTTTTTACTAAAGTGTGACTTAAATGTAAGTACGATATGAACTGAAAATTCTGTATATGGTTTTCTAAGATGCATTGTTATGCTCTTAAGTACACATTTGCTATAGTTAACTTTCTTGTACACTTTATTGCACAGTTTCACCCTGATAATGAAATTCTGAAACGCGTCACGCTTAATAAAGAATAGTGCGATCAGAACGTTTCTGTGCTTCAAACTTGTGACAACTGCTAAAGTGGAACATATCCTCTGCCACGCACTTCGCAGTGGTTCACAGAGAATAGATGTAGATGTAGATCTACTAATAACAGTAAACGCAGTTAAGATTGTTCTTTTTAATTAATTAACTCCACCTGTTGTGTCTCAACTCCCTGTCACACGTGCCAACGCGATGCGCGTTGCACTACGTGAGCGGGTACTTTTATCTTCGTCGACGGAATTTTAAGAAACACTGCCGCATTCTTCTTCACATTTATCTTTATATTGGACGACCTACTAAAAACCGTAACAGAACTGAAGTTTACTGTTGATTAACAGAGACTTGTCTCTTTGGAGTTACCTAGTGAATTGCGTTCCCTGTGAGCACCTCCCGGATGGTGAGTGTAGCGACCGCTGACGTCATCGCCGCCCATCCCCCGCCCTTCCCACCGCCAGCCCAGACTTTCCCTGGATTGATGGCGCGTCGCGCTGAGAAATGTTGGCCACCCCGGGGGCGGGAGCCGGCGACTGATGTGGTGAGACGGCGACAGCGGGGGGCGGAGGGCGGATTCTTCCATCAATTGTCCCGCCGGCAGCCGCCGAGCGCCCGCTATTTATTCCGGAGGTCCGCCCGGCGCCCGCGTGCCAGAGGACGCGACATGCCGACACCTGCCGCCGACCTCTCAGGGGAGAAGACAGAGGGTGGGAGAAGGGGGGAGAGAGAGAGAGAGAGAGAGAGAGAGAGAGAGACGCTGCAATTAATACGGCCCGGCCGCTCCGATTGCTTCGGCGCGCTCCTTCGCTCTGGCCGCGCTTTTGTCCTCGACACCTGCGACGCCATTCAACGCCGACATCAAAGTAACCTTCCTTACCTCCCCTAAACGCCCAGGAGCTAAAATAGGGGAGTGCGTATTCAGGGATCACGGAGCGAGTGCGCGCTAACGCGAAGCGCCGCTACTCGAGACAATCAAACGGGAATGCATGAATAAACCACTAGAGGCTCCACTTATTTTTCCTCATACATGGCAATTCTAAATGAATACAGCCACGAAGAACTGCTATCACTAAGTAATCGTTAAATTCCCCAATTGATCATGGCGTCAGAAAAAAATATGTGACAGGAGAAAAACCCCGTTACCACCGGAAATAGTTTCTGCCGTCAGGTGATTTGCTCGCATATATCCTCGTTACAGGCCCAAACAGGGTGAAATGATGGCAACCAAAATCACCAGCAACTTAAAATAATTTATTAATTAATTACTTAAATGTAGTACGGTAAAACAAGCAATATGTATAACACTTTCAGCACCTATTGTAACATAAGCTTATACAAATATGTGTAACATTAATTTCCACGTATATGGAATTTTATAACCTTTATACATCAGTTTTGATAGCAATAAAGTCATTATATGCAATGAGGTATTCATGGATATTAACTATCAACCGTGCGGTTCTAGGCGCTGCAGTCTGGAACCGAGCGACCGCTGCGGTCGCAGGTTCGAATCCTGCCTTTGGCAAGAATGTGTGTGATGTCCTTAGGTTATTTAGGTTTAATTAGTTCTAAGTTCTAGGCGACTGATGACCTCAGAAGTTAAGTCGCATAGTGCTCAGAGCCATTTGAACCAATTTGAACTATCAACTTGAAGATTAAGACAAAGAAAATGGAGCTAAATTGATCTGTCAGAAAGGCAGTACTTCGTTACCACACACAGCTGAAACTTTGTTTCACATTTGTCTAGTTTTATTAGTTTCGTGTTACCCTTACACAGAAAAACATTTGTCACAAAGTTCACCAAATTCGTGAGATGGATTTTTCTAATGTTCTTGAAGGCCAAATAGTTATAGACCTATTCTCATTGAAAAGAAAGTGAATAAAACAGAAAAACTTAACTCCATTAAGCAATGTACTAAAAAAAGGCTTACACACCAATTAATGCATGTGTTCAGGGGAACCATGTGAGAAAGAGAACGGGTCACAAACTTACATCTATTACAGTTTCGTCTAAGCAAGCTAATTCGTTCAAAGTGTTAGACACATTTAATACAATATAGTGTTATATTTAGAAGCTAATTTCGATGCAAAATAAAACTGTCATTTTAACCACTCTACAAATGCCCCCATTTCACTAACAAGAGATGTCTTTTTACAGTTCCAATTGTTTCACTTCCTTCTGCAGGTATGTGTGCTGTCACAAACGTACCTTCCACTCTTTGGGCATAAATCATATGGCTTTACAATTGCTGAAAAAAATTGCATCATGACTGATACAGGGATTAGTGATCACAAGGTCGTTGTAACTAGGCTCAATACCGTTTCTTCCAAATCCACCAGAAGCAAACGCAAAATAATTTTATTTAAAAAATCGGATAAAGTGTCACTAGAAGCCTTCCTAAAAGACAATCTACATTCCATCCGAACTGACTATGCAAATGTAGACTAGATGTGACTCAAATTCAAAGATATAGTAGCAACAGCAATTGAGAGATTCATACCTCATAAATTGGTAAGAGATGGAACTGATCCCCGTGGTACACAAAACAGGTCCGAACGCTGTTGCAGAGGCAGCGGAAAAAGCATGCGAAGTTCAGAAGAACGCGAAATCCAGAAGATTGGCTAAAATTTACAGACGCGCGAAATTTGGCACGGACTTCATTGCGAGATGCCTTTAATAGGTTCCACAACGAAACATTGTCTCGAAATTTGGTAGAAAATCCGAAGAAATTCTGGTCGTATGTAAAGTACACAAGCGGCAAGACGCAGTCAATACCTTCGCTGCGTAGTGCCGATGGTACTGTTACCGACGACTGTGCCGCTAAAGGGGAGTTATTGAACGCAGTTTTCCGAAATTCCTTCACCAGGGAAGACGAATGGAATATTCCAGAGTTTGAAACACGAACAGCTGCTAGCATGAGTTTCTTGGAAGTAGATACCTTAGGGGTTGCGAAGCAACTCAAATCGCTGGATACGGGCAAGTCTTCAGGTCCAGATTGTATACCGATTAGGTTCCTTTCAGATTACGCTGATACAATAGCTCCC
This sequence comes from Schistocerca nitens, assembly GCF_023898315.1. Taxonomy (NCBI): domain Eukaryota; kingdom Metazoa; phylum Arthropoda; class Insecta; order Orthoptera; family Acrididae; genus Schistocerca; species Schistocerca nitens. Next base: position 108,741,239 of record NC_064622.1, on the reverse strand, counting down.
TCCTTGGCACTCATATACAACCGCTCGCTCACCGATAGATCTGTACCTACAGATTGGAAAATTGCGCATGTCGCACCAGTGTTTAAGAAGGGTAGTAGGAGTAATGCATCTAACTACAGACCTGTATCATTGACGTCGGTTTCCAGTAGGGTTTGGGAGCATATACTGTATTCAAACATTATGAATCACCACGAAGGGAACGATCTATTGATACGTAATCAACATGGTTTCAGAAAACATCGTTCTTGTGCAACGCAGCTAGCTCTTTATTCGCACGAAGTAATGGCCGCTATCGACAGGGGATCTCAAGTTGATTCCGTATTTCTAGATTTCCGGAAAGCTTTTGACACCGTTCCTCACAAGCGACTTCTAATCAAGCTGCGGGCCTATGGGGTATCGTCTCAGTTGTGCGACTGGATTCGTGATTTCCGGTCAGGAAGGTCGCAGTTCGTACTAATAGACGGCAAATCATCGAGTAAAACTGAAGTGATATCAGGTGTTCCCCAGGGAAGCATCCTGGGACCTCTGCTGTTCCTAGTCTATATAAATGACCTGGGTGACAATCTGTGCAGTTCTCTTAGGTTGTTCGCAGATGATTCTGTAATTTACCGTCTTGTAAGGTCATCCGAAGACCAGTATCAGTTGCAAAGCGATTTAGAAAAGATTGCTGTATGGTGTGGCAGGTGGCAGTTGACGCTAAATAACGAAAAGTGTGAGGTGATCCACATGAGTTCCAAACGAAATCCGTTGGAATTCGATTACTCGATAAATAGTACAATTCTCAAGGCTGTCAATTCAACTAAGTACCTGGGTGTTAAAATTACGAACAACTTCAGTTGGAAAGACCACATAGATAATATTGTGGGGAAGGCGAGCCAAAGGTTGCGTTTCATTGGCAGGACACTTAGAAGATGCCACAGCTCCACTAAAGAGACAGCTTACACTACACTCGTTCGTCCTCTGTTAGAATATTGCTGCGCGGTGTGGGATCCTTACTAGGTGGGATTGACGGAGGACATCGAAAGGGTGAAAAAGGGCAGCTCGTTTTGTATTATCACGTAATAGGGGAGAGAGTGTGGCAGATATTATACGCGAATTGGGATGGAAGTCATTACAGCAAAGACGTTTTTCGTCACGGCGAGATTTATTTACGAAATTTCAGTCACCAACTTTCTCTTCAGAATGCGATAATATTTTGTTGAGCCCAACCTACATAGGTAGGAATGATCATCAAAATAAAATAAGAGAAATCAGAGCTCGAACAGAAAGGTTTAGGTGTTCGTTTTTCCCGCGCGCTGTTCGGGAGTGGAATGGTAGAGAGATAGTATGATTGTGGTTCGATGAACCCTCTGCCAAGCACTTAAATGTGAATTGCAGAGTAGTCACGTAGATGTAGATGTAGAAGTCTTATACAGAATGGTCTGCAGGCGATATTTATATCTACTTAGCTACCGTTAGTAAGCCTTTCAAAGTTATCAATAGCAGCAGAATGTTTCCGAGGAATACAAGAGCCGATCAAAAAGTTTCCGTTTGAGGACGTTGCTGCAGCATATATGCTACGTAGCGTGAATTCGATGCTGGTGCATAAGCACCGACATTTAGGCAAGGGCTTAGTGTGACGTTGGCGTGTTTCTGATGTGCATCTGGTAAAAGCAGAAACGCGAACTCTGGCGATGTTTTTACCAAATGGGTCCAAACAACACCAACAGGCTCCTTTTCGGCTGCCGAAAGGCAAACACTAGTATACATCTATCGGAGAATGAATAATGTGAGTGGGGCAGCATGTCCTTCGAAAACCACCGTTTTGGAATGGTGCGCCAAGCTCAGTCATGGTCGACATTCGACAGAAGACGCCCGGATGATATGGTAGGTCAGCCTCATCCATTAAGCCAGCTCCAGTGGGCGGCACTAGAGCACCAAGCCAATGGTTCTCATCTCTGTCCTCATCACGCCTTCGATCTCTTAAAAAAGGGGAGGTCGCCGATTCCTGTCAGACGAGGGTGTGCAGCAGGCAGTCATGGACTCCTTCACACGGCAGGACACCGTGTTTTACCAAACGAGTAACAAACAGTATCTTCAAAGTGGTGCGGCGTTGGAATGATTGCCTCAGTGCCCTTGGCAAGTTCGCCTGATTTGCATACCCGTTACCGAGCGAGGTGGCGCAGTGGTTAGCACACTGGACTCGCATTCGGGAGGACGACGGTTCAATCCCGTCTCCGGCCATCCTGATTTAGGTTTTCCGTGATTTCCCTAAATCGCTTCAGGCAAATGCCGGGATGGTTCCTTTGAAAGGGCACGGCCGATTTCCTTCCCCATCCTTCCCTCACCCGAGCTTGCGCTCCGTCTCTAATGACCTCGTTGTCGACGGGACGTTAAACACTAACCACCACCATCACTGCATACCCATTCTGGACTGTACGCCCTTCCAACGGTAAGTTTTTGATCGTCCGTAATGTAAATAGATTTACCCACCTGAAAACAGAACACTTTGTGACCAGTTCAAATATAATGCACATAGCTGCAGTATTCCTCACTAATGGCAGCAGCGTGTAAGAAAACACGGCAGCGGAGCAATATGTGCAGCAGGCAGTCACGGACTCCTTTACACAGCAGAACAACGTGTTTTACCAAACTGGTACCAAACAGTATCTTTAACGTGGTGCGGTGTTGGAATGATTGCTTCAGTGCCCTTGGCAATTTCGCCTGATCTGCGTATCCATTCTGGACTGTATGCCCTTTGAACGGAAAATTTTTGATCATCTCTTGTGTAAATAGATTTACCCACCTGAAAACAGAAGTCTTTGTGACCAGTTGAAATGTAATGCACATAGCTGCAGTATTCCTCAGTAATGGCAGCAGCGTGTAAGAAAACACGGCAGTGGAGCAATATATTGAATAATGTTGACCTGAGTAACAGTTACTAAAAATAATGAACTGGCGTGCGCTGTTGTCACTAATTAATGCCTATGTTACAAAGTTGTTCCGTTTTATGGTATGAACGTGGTGGTTGGCACTAGTTCAGTGGTCATGGTCAGTGACCTGTCCTTAGCCCTGGTCTGGCGGTGGCTCCATTATGCTGTGGGGAACATTCATGTGGAAATCCATGGGTCCAGTGGAGCTCGTTCAAGGTACCTTGATGACCAAAGAGTATCGTACACTGGTTGTAGACCACATACACCTATTCATATCGATCAGTTTCTCGATGGCAGTAGCATTTTTCAGCGCAATAATGTGCCATGTGATGAGGTCAGAAGTGTGGTAAAGTAGTTCGAGGAACACAGTGGTGAGTTCCAGTCGACGCACTGGCCTCCCAAGTTACCAGATCTGAACCAGATCAAACACATCTGGGATGTGATTGAATGTGGCGCCAAGTAGTATGGCCCCCTCCCCAGAATTTACGGGAACTAGGTGAAGTGTATGCGCTGTGGTGACAACTCCCTCCAGAGACCTACCAAAGCCTCATTGCTTCCATACCATGACACCGTGACGCGTCGCCGCGGTTACCCGCGCCAAAGGTGGACATACCTGCTATTAGGAAGGTGGTCATAAGGTTGTTGCTGATCAGTGTACATCGCTGTGAGTTCTCTAACTACACTCCTGGAAATGGAAAAAAGAACACATTGACACCGGTGTGTCAGACCCACCATACTTGCTCCGGACACTGCGAGAGGGCTGTACAAGCAATGATCACACGCACGGCACAACGGACACACCAGGAACCGCGGTGTTGGCCGTCGAATGGCGCTAGCTGCGCAGCATTTGTGCACCGCTGCCGTCAGTGTCAGCCAGTTTGCCGTGGCATACGGAGCTCCATCGCAGTCTTTAACACTGGTAGCATGCCGCGACAGCGTGGACGTGAACCGTATGTGCAGTTGACGGACTTTGAGCGAGGGCGTATAGTGGGCATGCGGGAGGCCGGGTGGACGTACCGCCGAATTGCTCAACACGTGGGGCGTGAGGTCTCCACAGTACATCGATGTTGTCGCCAGTGGTCGGCGGAAGGTGCACGTGCCCGTCGACCTGGGACCGGACCGCAGCGACGCACGGATGCACGCCAAGACCGTAGGATCCTACGCAGTGCCGTAGGGGACCGCACCGCCACTTCCCAGCAAATTAGGGACACTGTTGCTCCTGGGGTATCGGCGAGGACCATTCGCAACCGTCTCCATGAAGCTGGGCTACGGTCCCGCACACCGTTAGGCCGTCTTCCGCTCACGCCCCAACATCGTGCAGCCCGCCTCCAGTGGTGTCGCGACAGGCGTGAATGGAGGGACGAATGGAGACGTGTCGTCTTCAGCGATGAGAGTCGCTTCTGCCTTGGTGCCAATGATGGTCGTATGCGTGTTTGGCGCCGTGCAGGTGAGCGCCACAATCAGGACTGCATACGACCGAGGCACACAGGGCCAACACCCGGCATCATGGTGTGGGGAGCGATCTCCTACACTGGCCGTACACCACTGCTGATCGTCGAGGGGACACTGAATAGTGCACGGTACATCCAAACCGTCATCGAACCCATCGTTCTACCATTCCTAGACCGGCAAGGGAACTTGCTGTTCCAACAGGACAATGCACGTCCGCATGTATCCCGTGCTACCCAACGTGCTCTAGAAGGTGTAAGTCAACTACCCTGGCCAGCAAGATCTCCGGATCTGTCCCCCATTGAGCATGTTTGGGACTGGATGAAGCGTCGTCTCACGCGGTCTGCACGTCCAGCACGAACGCTGGTCCAACTGAGGCGCCAGGTGGAAATGGCATGGCAAGCCGTTCCACAGGACTACATCCAACATCTCTACGATCGTCTCCATGGGAGAATAGCAGCCTGCATTGCTGCGAAAGGTGGATATACACTGTACTAGTGCCGACATTGTGCATGCTCTGTTGCCTGTGTCTATGTGCCTGTGGTTCTGTCAGTGTTATCATGTGATGTATCTGACCCCAGGAATGTGTCAATAAAGTTTCCCCTTCCTGGGTCAATGAATTCACGGTGTTCTTATTTCAATTTCCAGGAGTGTATATCTGAGATTGGATCGAAAATTCCCCAACAGGCAGAACACAGCACTGATGTAAGGTTTAGTATGCCAAGAGTAGTATGGTATGCACATTACTCTTCAACTCATACATTGATGACTTACCGGTTAATTTTCGTTAAAATTCCCTTTATAGGTGTTTCTGTTATCATGTATCCTCTACGTGGTTTGTGTTTGTGATGGTACTAGTTTTGGTAATAGCCGTGCTGCCTCTCGACCGTTTCTATCTGCTTGGTCGTACTCAGACGCCATCTCCTCTTGTTCCCGACATATTAAAAGCTCATTCTGCTGCTTATAGTACGCTGTGTGAATCACACAGCTTGCAACACACAAGGAACACACGGTAAGTGATCAGAGGAACTGTCATTCGTCACGGCCATCTACCATGACAACGACACTTTTCCGGACGCATGTTCATTGGATCTTTCTTTCTCCATTTCCAGTCAGGAATCAATCCCTGCAATTCGTTGGTCCAAATCAAATAAACAAACATTTGTGTAACGACAAAATCTGTTCCCCGTGGGGGATTTATCATAGCACTCTTGAGAAACGTGGCGGAAGGTCCCTTTGCTCGGATGGAGGCTTGAATCCGTCGTGGAATACCATCATGATGAGATCCTCAAACCAGTTCTGATTCAAACTGGCATACTCTTCAATGGCGATTCTGGGTAATTCGCGCAAACCACGTGGTAGTACTCGACGTTAAAAAGATAGCTCGTTTCAGTCGATACCACAGATGTTCGAATGTCTTAATGTCCAGTGAATAAGCTGATACTAGCATACGGAAGGAACGGTTCAAGAGAACTGTACGGTGAGCACACAAGTTTTATCAACCATCAAGATAAAGCTGTTGCCAAAATGATGGCGATACAATCCCACTACAGGTTGCAGAATCTTGTCTCTGTACCGTAGAGCAGTTGTAACGCATCAAGTTATTACGAGAGGACATTCGTTCCAGTAAGGCACGCAGCCGTTTGATACAGTGGCTGCAGGGTGGCTATGCTTTTTGTCGCTTTGCTCACAGCGCAGCTGACGCTGCCTAATGTGAGGACTGTATAGCGTAACAGTCAGTCAATACGAAGATTCATATTCTCCACGAATCTAAATAATCCATATTAGTTATTATGTGTTTTTGTTGAAATTTGGTACACAGCCTTTTGTTATTAATGGAATGATGCTGTCATAATTTCAGATTTTAATTTATTATAGTGCCGCAGATACAGAAAGTTATCTAAAAGTACTAAAACCAATGCTTGTTCTTTAAAACCATTTTAGGAACAAATACAGATTGACTTGCATTAGCAATTGAAGCCATTACGAAGTTACCAGTGCACAAAAGTCGATATATTTGAATTTTCTTTTTTTAACACTTTTAGTCACTGTGCATTACGCAATACAAAAATCGGTCACAATTATTATTTGATTATATTTTGTTGTGTGAGTGCAAGAGAATAATTGAGAGAGTATATGTGGGACTAACGTTAAAACTTAATATGTAATTTTTCGTAAAACCTTGTACAAATAGAGAGCTGGAAAGTTATGGTGCAACCATGATTCAGATGACATATGTCGGTGTGAGCTTGCTTTTGTATAAAAGCAGCCAGAATGAAAGTTAGAGGCAGACTAAGTTTATTTATAAGTTTGGAGAATAAATCATACTTCGCACATTTTGATTATACGATTTATTAGAAATTGAAGTTTTAATGACGTTAATTATTATCAGATTATTGATTGGATAAGGAAAGTTCTGTCGTGAGAATGATCTGGAAGGAACATTCTGGATGATCGTTTAGATAAACAGCCAATCAGAAATAATCTTTTCTCGCGCGTATATAGTGGAGTGGGCAGTGAGTAGAATAGTTGGAGATAGTCGCTTACTAACCGGTCTACAGATAACACTATGTTAGATAGCTCCGTAAAAATAACATGTAAAATGAAGAAATAGTGAGTTAATTGCGGTTCGAATACCTCGTGACTGAAGCGATTGGAGTTACGAACATTGTTTCTAAATTAAGTAGTTTGAAAGTTATGAGTTTGTGAACTTTCTGGTCGTAGTAACAATTCGGGGTGGCATGTTTCATGCTCTCCAGGGAATATTTTGACGACCACTGAAACGACCGAATGTTTAACTCGCGAACAGTTGTGGGTCGGTACCTGGTAGAACGAAAAAATTAGTCGGAGCGGACTGGCAAAAATTCTGGCTGCTTTTCGGTTGAAACTATGTTGTACAGACAGTGAACTTCGAATGATAGAGCATTACCATATTAAACACGGACTTGATAACCATTTCATGTGTTTCCACATGAATAAAAAGCAGATTCAATATAATATTAAATGATTTCTGCAAATAGAATGCGTCCTCCGAATGCACGATTTTTTAAGTATGAACTTTCAGGAACTGACTTTCCACTCGAGTTACGCGGCCTCTGTGTGGTAGGTATTATGTAGTGGTTTCATCAAAGCTGCTTTACACTGCCTAGCACGTATCTGCTACTACAGAGTGAAGGGACGTCGGAAAGAAGCATATCCAGGTACGTGTACTTTCGATAAGCGAAAGAATAATAATAAGTCTAATCTACCACGAGAATTGTACGGCGACCAAATGTAATGCCATCGCACAGGATCACTTCAAATGGTTCAAATGGCTCTGAGCACTATGGGACTTAGCATCTGAGGTCATCAGTCCCCTAGACTTAGAACTACTTAAACCTAACTAACCTAAGGACATCAAACACATCCACGCCCGTGGCAGGATTCGAACCTGCGACGGTAGAGGTCGCGCGGTTCCAGACTGAAGCGCCCAGAACCGCTCGGCCATTCCGGCCGGCAGGATCACTCAACCACCATCTTGTTGCACATATGGAACACAGAATTGGAGGCGTTCGATACTCTGAGTTTTCTCCAGAATTGGTATCTGGGGTGATAAGGGTAAAAACAGATTCGAATTTCATCGGTGAAGAGCATCCAACACCAATCCAGGTATGTCCATTCAGCATGATTTCTTGCTCGTTTGTAACGGAGTCCACGCAGTAGCATACGACGTGGTGCTCACCATAGACGTCGGGAATGGAGGTTCACATCATACAGTCACCCGCTAAAGGTTTGAAGTAATACAACACGTCCTATAGCCTCTTCGAACGCCAAATTCACTTCTGGAGTACTCAGCCCACAGTTCCTTCGTCTCAAAAGGCGTAGATATCGATCATCGTATGCACTTGTCGAATGTGGACGGCCTGTGGGGTATAAGTACCCAACACTACCTGTCGATTGGAACTGTTTACATGTCCACTACACATCTGTTTGACTCCGGCTCATACGTCGAACAACTTTCCTGGTAATGCAGGCCCGATCATTGATTGCGAATGTCCTTCATGGCATGATGGTTGTTCACCTTACTGTTCCACAGATACCTGTAATGCGTCCATGCTGGTACTTTTATCTGAAATACTGCCGTCCATTCGAGTGCAGCATTCTACCTGCAGGTTGCGCACGTGTTAACTGTGTGTACGTTTAAAACAAGGTCAGGGGTGGCCTTCACATCGGCACAGAAACAGCCACAATAGCAACACACCTGCATGACGTATCGAGAGGATGCAAAATCTTTGTTAGTGAATGTATAAGAAGAGTGGTGCGAATGCCCACAGGTTTTTTTGACTGGCGATAGAGTGAGCAAAAACATAGAAAAATCATATCTGTCAGACACTCGAAGAAGGACGCCGTTCATATTGCGAGAGTCTTCTTTGGAAGCCGCTAGAAACTGTCAATATTATTGAGCCCTCTACTCATATGCCCCGCAGAATTCGCTCAGATAAACTCACATTGCAAAAAAGATACTCACAAAGGTGCACAAGCAGTCTTCTTGCCACGCATCTCTCGCGAATACAACGGTAATTTCTGGTACAATAAAAAGCGCCTTCTGCCGGTCACTCCACAATGATTCGTACAGTGCAGATTTAGATGCAGGTGCATAATAATCCGTCACGTCTGGGGTGATGGCCCGTGGCCAGTTAATGACTTCAAAAATTCGACATCTTTATTCGTTGCGCCATCGTGCCCCACAAATCTCGCTAATGAAACTACTGTAGGCGCTACGCCACACTACATATCCCCCATCAGCGAGCGCCAATATATCTGTGCTAATGGCCCAGTCGCAGCCGTTCCGCAGTGTTGATGTTGCAGAGCCAAGATTTGTTATTCGCCCCAGGTCACTGCACACAGCAGAAATGAGGTCTTGAAATCAAGAGACTCTTTGGCACGAACTGTCTGGCAACCCAATTCTTTCGCCCTCTGCTTCCGGCTGCGTCCCATCGCCAAGTTGTAGTAACGGATTGGTTGAATCTCGCGTATTCCAATTCTCTCGCATTCCTATCAGGGCGTTCACTGTTGGATTTCGTGCACGTGATACTGCGCTGAAGGACTTGTTTGTGCCTCACAAACAGGCTTTTCACCGTCAGCCATCAGTCCCATGTTTACTACTAGCAAATAGACTCCGAAATCACGGAGGTACGGAAGCCGATTTTCTTTGTAGTGAGTTAATACAATCCATTACCGCACTGTGTATAAATGGGCGTACATACACGGAAACTAGAATACAAAAACGAAAATATTTCGCACTAAAGCAATAAATTCACAATTTTACAGAAGAATTACAACGCAGACGCAACGAAAATTTTCCTGATGACACAAACTTTATGAAAGAATCATTTTCAGATAAGTAACTTTACGAACAATGGCGTTCAGTTCGCTTCTCTTTCTTTCAATGTTAGCCTGATAGCCATAAATTGCGGCTCTGTAGCCGCGAACATTTGTCAAATATAAAAGTTTGTTTTCATATGAAATGTAATTGTTAGCCAACCGGTTGCACACAATTTTGTGTCAGTTTTTTACTTTATTTAAAACTACCTTTAAAAAGGCTGATTTACTCATCTTGAAAACTTTCATATTTCCTAGTATCTGGATGCTATATTTTACTAGTGTATATGTACAGCCATGTAATTTTGCTGTTTACGCAGATGGTTATAAGTTTGCCGTTTCGTTTCTAGATGGCTAACATGCCGTTCAGTCTGGCGCCTCTTGCGCTGTGTATGTGCCGGTCTTAGCCATCTACAGCTGTTAACTTGTGCCGCCACCTGCAACCATGGTTTTATCATTCTGTGATAACTGTCTGTCTTTTTTATTACGATTTTTATTCTTGGCTCATGGTACACAAATATGTCTTTTGACGAGATCACTGTCGCTAAAATTTTAAAGTTGTTATGTGATTTCACTTAAGTAAAGCTTTCTGTTCACATATGTATCTATTTTATGTATATTATTTATATCTTACATATTTTTCTAGGTAACTTTTACCATTCTGATGAAGATAGTATTAGAACTATCGAAACCTGGTTAATGTGATTTTTTTTAATTGTGTGCAACCAGTTGTCTGACTATTACATTTTATATAGTTGCATTCATGGTTGCTGAGCTCACAGCCACAAAATGTTTAAAATATCAAGTATGCTTTTTTTAAACTCAAAATGGTAACACACGTCTATGTACTTAAATTATTTAGAAAGTATGATTGTGAATTGAAGATGTACTGAAGACGCTTAATATTGGCCTAACAGACGTTTAGCCGCAGAATAAGGAAGGTAAAAAACCTACTTGCAGTGAACAGTAGGAACAGTGCACGATTCATTCGTTTTCAGAGTTCTATATTTTCCAAAGTATTACCTGTGAAAATATGACTGATACATGAAAACGGCATTTAGAAGAAATTTTGGAAAAGGACTGCCATGCAAACAGAGCATTGTGCATTGGTAGTGACGCAGCAGTTCTGGTGGAATCTGAGTAACGTATTCCTATAAATTGGCCTTCAGATCAGGTCGAGAGGTAACTTGTCCCTGGTAAACGGGTTCTTTCAGATATCTTCAGAGCCAAAAGTCATATAGAAAAATTAATATTTGAAGACATAATAACAAAGAGATGCTTCAAAATCATCTGCTGGTACAGTACATCGATGTCTTAATACGAATAGTAGCTGGAACTAAAACTAGAATACATCAACAACACGAAGACGTAAACACTGTTCACAATACGAGACTCTATAAAATAGAAAATTATAGAACAATAAGAAATACATCTCAGCTAGTACAACAAACAGGATCCAGTAAAATCCCTGGCACAGCAACACCGATCTCCTTTGATGTAGAAAGTATGTAGAGTTGTATCCTTGTTAAAGAAACCATAATAATTGTTGACGAAAACTTGAAGCCACACATCCAGCTGCCTCATGAATACACGGATAAAACAATAATACCGTTAGAGTTAATAACACAACAAAATTTTTTTGAATTAAATCAAGAATAGTACACACGAGTGCAAGATGAAGACTTACCCAAAGGTTCTCCTATTTCAAAAACATTAGCCAACATTTTCATGAAACATATAGAAAAATTAATACTGACAGACATAATAACAAAGGAAAGCTACATCATCTCCTGGTACCGGTACGTGGGTGAACCTAAAAATTTAATACAGCAACTACAAAAAACTAATACTGTAGACAAAAGCCGGCCGGAGTGGCCGTGTGGTTCTAGGCGCTACAGTCTGGAGCCGAGCGACCGCTACGGTCGCAGGTTCGAATCCTGTCTCGGGCATGGATGTGTGTGATGTCCTTAGGTTAGTTAGGTTTAATTAGTTCTAAGTTCTAGGCAACTGATGACCTCATAAGTTAAGTCACATAGTGCTCAGAGCCGTTTGAACCATTTTTTTGTACACAAAAACATAAAGTACACAATATAAGAAGAATAAGAACATTCACTCAACTTCCTATACATACCCACAAGAAAAGACGATGACAAACAAACATTTGACATATACAGAGAGCCAAAAAGACGTTACACTATCTTGAATGCAATCTCAAACCACACAAAAATCAGATAGAGGCTGCAGTCAGATAAATGTTAAACAGACTGAACAGGATCCCCCTAAAGACCTTTGACTATCAAAAAGAGTTGGCCATTATAAAACTAACAGCATTAAAAGACGGACACAAAGAAACAATAGTAGACAAACTAAACAGAAAAATAAAGTCACAAGTATTGAAAATAATCTGACCAAACAACTTCAACATACAACCGTCCCTACCGCAAAAGAAAGACATAGAATGACCTACCACAACAAAGTCACCCCAATAGAGATAACATATTGAAAAACAACACATAAACATTGCTTACAAAATAAACAACTCAACACAAAAGCACATCCAAAAACTGAAATCAACATCAGAGAGATACCAACAATCAGATACCTTTCAGCGCAGTTCCAGGGATTGTAGAAAAGTATACACTGGGATGACTGACAGAACAATTCGACACAAAATATAAAGAACACAGCAGAGCACTGAAATACGGTACAAACTATTCACCATTTGTTGATCATTCAAAACAGGAATACCACAGACCAAGCAATATTGAAAAAAGATATGAACATCATAAAAATCAGTAAAGACAGACACCTCCTGTCTTTCCAAGAAGAGCTCCGCGTGCACAAAGCGTTAACACAAAATAAACAGTTGCTCAATAAAATAAGTAAAATATCACATGAAAAAGAGAAGAGCCATTTCCGTCTTTCACCCTCTCCCACCCAATCCCGCCAATTATATTTCACTTCTTGCTCTGCACCTTTTCCTCCAACGCACTCTCCATCACACTACTATGCACTCCTATCCACTCACCATTGCTTCTACCTCGCCCACCTGTTAAAAAAAACCACTCCTTCACAGTTCCTTCATTACTCTTACACAGTATATAAATACGCAGCAACATAATGGTTCAAATGGCTCTGAGCACTATGGGACTCAACTGCTGAGGTCATAAGTCCCCTAGAACTTAGAACTACTTAAACCTAACTAACCTAAGGACAACACACACATCCATGCCCGAGGCAGGATTCGAACCTGCGACCGTAGCGGTCGCGCGTTCCAGACTGTAGCGCCAGAACCGCTCGGCCACCAGCGGCCGGCAGCAACATAATGAAATAGAATGAAACACATAATTGTAAGAGGTCGGAGCAGATGTAATTTTATGCAAGAGATCCGAGCAGATGTAATACAGATGTAATTTTATGTAAGACGTGCGAGCAGATGTAATTTCGATGTATTGCTCATGCGCTGCCTGCGATATGCAAGGTATAAGAGAATCGCTGACCAGAGAGCAGTGTTGACTCAGTACGAACTGTGTAGCTGTAGCAGTAAGTTGTTGCCAGTCTGCGCTAGTGTGCGCTTGTCTGGAGTCAGCTCTGGTCTGGTATGGTGTATCGTTTTGGCTGCCCGGTCGCGGCGGAGCGATGACGGAGCCTGAGTATTATTGTATAAGGTAAAAAGCAGCCTTGCGCATATCTAGTAATGTTATGTGAACTGCCATGTAAATCTTTTAAAAATGTCCTAATAATAATCTTTGCCATATAAAGTAATTTCCAACAAGCATTCATTTCAATTTAAAGAATTTACTAATTTCTCCAATCCATGATCATTCCGATTGTTGCAAAAGAAAAATCAGTTGCTTCCTTTCTTAAATGACAAATCTATCGGCCAGCATTGCACAGAGCTGTGCCGGAAAAAGTTATTGTAAGTGCAGATAGTTGGCGCCTTTATTGAGGTAAGAATTTTTGCTTTTTTATTCAGAATGATCTTACAGGGCCATGACGCAGCATTGCTGTCGTCCAAAATTTACCAGGTTACTGAATTTATTTTTTATTACGAGGTTTAGGAATTTTTCTGTTTCGAGCTTATTAGATGAGAAAAGAATTTTGTGGGTACATTAAATGGGAAACAAATTTTGTGTGGAGGTTAAATGTGAATGAATTTCTGTAGGGAGATTATAAACGGGAACCAATTTTGTTCTGAGGTTACACAAAAATTAGAATCATTAACCAAATAATATTTATTTTAATTTTTTGTGGGGAGATTACATAATTAACGATAAAAAAAGTACAGGTCAAAGACTAACTAGTGGCAATGCTATGTTGGCAGCACTACAAAACACAATACACTCTGAGAACTATAAAAAATAAACAGAAAACACTGGTGTCCGAAAAAGAGTGCTGCTCGAAACGTAATAAATGCATAGTTCTGCAGAACAAATAAAATTTAGACTAAAAGTGTAGTGTCTAATGAAGAAACATACCGAAGACGTGCTAGCAGACGGAATTTCCTGAATTAGGCGAGAAATCAAGCAGAAATCGCCATAAATAAACGCCAATAAATTGTTTGTTCACTGTTTTTTTATCCTAAAAACAAATTAAATTGTAAATGTCTTTAATTATAAACCACTGATGATGCTTGACGTCAATAAAGTGAAACGCATCTGGTGGCGAAAACATGCATTTTCTTCTAGTTGTAAAGCAAGTACGAACAATATGGCCACACAAACGAAGAATCACGTGGATTCAGATCAGGTGATCTTGCAGGCAGGCAGCCTCTGGAGACAACACTTTCCGTTTAAGCAGATCTTTCATAGCGGTGAGTGACACGAGGTGCTGCGCCATCTTGGTGCTTTTCACGCAGTTGCTCTCTTTCAAAGCGGGAATCACGTGCTGCACAAGCAAGTCTTGATAACAGGTAGTCGCCAGGGTACAACTCTCACGCATTCTGGGTGTATTCTCTACAAAGAAGAACGGATCGAAAATAAAGGTGTTTGTGAATCCACACCACAGAGTCACATGCGGTGAGTGAAACGGCTGTATGTGCACAACACGCGATTTAACACCACCCCATATTCGGCAATTCTGTGCACTCTGCAGTGTAAAACGTGCCACGTCATTCCACAAAATATTGTCCGGCCACATGTCTTCAATTTCGATCCGTTCCAGAAACTGAAGAGCAAATTCCGAAAGCTGGTGCGGATCATGTTTCACTTGGTGCCCCGTCTGGATCGTGTGCGGGTAGCAGAGTAAAATAGACAGCAAAACTTTTCGTACTGTCGACCATGGGAGGGACAATTCTCGTGACACTGCACGAGCACTATCCAGGACACATGCTGAACAGTCAGTTCCAGAATGAGATTTTCACTCTGCAGCGGAGTGTGCACTGATATGAAACTTCTTGGAAGATTAGAACTGTGTGCCGGACCGAGACTCGAACTCGGGACCTTTGCCTTTCACCGGCAAGTGCTCTACCATCTGAGCTACCCAAGCACGACTCACGCCCCGTCTTCACAGCTTTACTTCCACCGGTACCTCGTCTCCTACCTTCCAAACTTTACAGAAGCTCTCCTGCGAACCTTGCAGGACTAGCACTCCTGAAAGAAAGTTGAAAGAAAGCTGTATGGTCAGTTACAGCAACAGCGACCCCGTCAATAGCTGCCACCGGAATAGGACGCCTTCCTTTTCCAGGTGCCACACCAAGGTCACCCGTGTTTTCGGATTCCACTATCATCTTCTATAACCATTTAATGACATCCAGCCTCTCCTTAGACATAGTTGTCAATACTGTCTCAATGCGTCACAATAAGTACTGCCATACGCAAAAAAAAAAAAAAAAAAAAAAAAAAAAACAGTTTCACAAACAGCGTACGCTCTCTCATCTCGATGGCCGTACTGTTCACTCACGCTATGGCTTGTCAAATGACAGCATCGATGTCATACAGTCATACAAACCGTGTACAGTGCGAGGTTTGCACGTGGTGGCCACAACTGGAATTAATTTTCTTCCAATGTAAATCTGTCCCGTATTAATGCGTTAGCATATCTACCAACTTTCATTGCCATCAAATTATTACAACCCATTCTGTACCTCCGTGAGTGCAGGAACTTTAATTATAACCACCCGATACAATCGGCCCCAAGAGTATTACGATGGTTAAGGGAAACGGATTGAACGTCGTGACTCTACAGCGACGCTTGTACAGGTACTTCATGTGGATGAGGAGCGTATGATCGGCACTCGATTAGTTGCATGTGACAAGGGTACCTCGTACAAAACTATGACGAAGAGCGATGTGAAAACAGCAGATAAACTTCTGTCATTCAGAGAAACTGCAAACTTCAGTTCCATCTGATTCCATATCTTGCGTCATGTTGAGCCAAAGAGCTTGTAACGGGACATCATTCTCTAGCATTACTTTTCCTCAACAGCAGTTGTCGACACCAATATTTTTTAAATTTTGGACGGGTTAGTACATCTCAGCTGCTTTTCTGATAACTTTCGTATAATTTTATACACAGTATGATATATTTAAGCTAAAACTTATGAAAAGGAGTTACTTTATTTTGGATGTTATAATTGATAAGTACTCGTTCGTAATGTGCAGTTAAAATTAATTTTTAGAAACATCGGAAATTACGATTTATTTGGGACGCTTAACATTTCTATTATTAATTAAGCAATCTAGTACTGTTTACAATTTTTGTTTCTGAATTCATTTATGAAATTATAATCGAAGCTAACAAAAATTCATTTGTCAAGGAAACCTGTGAACCCTTTGGAATATCGTTTACCTCCGCTGATTGACAGTAGTAAGAATGCCTCTGATGTAATCGGACTTATTTTTGCATGTTGTACGAACAATGTAATTTCGGCTTTGTTAATGCGAGAAATCGAAAGACAGTATGATATACTAAAATGTGATAAAATATATTAACGTAACAACAAAAATTCTTCAACAACAATCTTCAAATTTATACAGATCAAGTCAACAATGAGGACCTAAAATGTAAGAATTCCAGCTTCAAGAATCAGACCCCTAGACAAGAAGAACTGTATGCAACTCCACGTGAAAAGATAAGAAAACTAGAAAGTTTATTGTAATCTTAGCTATTCTCAAATCTTGATAGAAGACTAATGTGGAAAATACCTGCAAGTAGGAAGGAGCGGACAGGCTACAAGGTCTGCAGTGTTGTGTCGTCGGTCTGCAGTATCCTTTCTCTAAATACTCTTCTCAGATGAAGCCCGTTTTACCAGAGGCAGAATAGTATCAACACAGTTGAGAAACAGGCCTCTAAATACACTCCTGGAAATTGAAATAAGAACACTGTGAATTCATTGTCCCAGGAAGGGGAAACTTTATTGACACATTCCTGGGGTCAGATACATCACATGATCACACTGACTGAACCACATGCTACGGTCGCAGGTTCGAATCCTGCCTCGGACATGGATGTGTGTGATGTCCTTAGGTTAGTTAGGTTTAAGTAGTTCTAAGTTCTAGGGGACTGATAACCACAGCAGTTGAGTCCCATAGTGCTCAGAGCCATTTGAACCATTTTGAACAGAACCACAGGCACATAGACACAGGCAACAGAGCATGCACAATGTCGGCACTAGTACAGTGTATATCCACCTTTCGCAGCAATGCAGGCTGCTATTCTCCCATGGAGACGATCGTAGAGATGCTGGATGTAGTCCTGTGGAACGGCTTGCCATGCCATTTCCACCTGGCGCCTCAGTTGGACCAGCGTTCGTGCTGGACGTGCAGACCGCGTGAGACGACGCTTCATCCAGTCCCAAACATGCTCAATGGGGGACAGATCCGGAGATCTTGCTGGCCAGGGTAGTTGACTTACACCTTCTAGAGCACGTTGGGTAGCACGGGATACATGCGGACGTGCATTGTCCTGTTGGAACAGCAAGTTCCCTTGCCGGTCTAGGAATGGTAGAACGATGGGTTCGATGACGGTTTGGATGTACCGTGCACTATTCAGTGTCCCCTCGACGATCAGCAGTGGTGTACGGCCAGTGTAGGAGATCGCTCCCCACACCATGATGCCGGGTGTTGGCCCTGTGTGCCTCGGTCGTATGCAGTCCTGATTGTGGCGCTCACCTGCACGGCGCCAAACACGCATACGACCATCATTGGCACCAAGGCAGAAGCAACTCTCATCGCTGAAGACGACACGTCTCCATTCGTCCCTCCATTCACGCCTGTCGCGACACCACTGGAGGCGGGCTGCACGATGTTGGGGCGTGAGCGGAAGACGGCCTAACGGTGTGCGGGACCGTAGCCCAGCTTCATGGAGACGGTTGCGAATGGTCCTCGCCGATACCCCAGGAGCAACAGTGTCCCTAATTTGCTGGGAAGTGGCGGTGCGGTCCCCTACGGCACTGCGTAGGATCCTACGGTCTTGGCGTGCATCCGTGCGTCGCTGCGGTCCGATCCCAGGTCGACTGGCACGTGCGCCTTCCGCCGACCACTGGCGACAACATCGATGTACTGTGGAGACCTCACGCCCCACGTGTTGAGCAATTCGGCGGTACGTCCACCCGGCCTCCCGCATGCCCACTATACGCCCTCGCTCAAAGTCCGTCAACTGCACATACGGTTCACGTCCACGCTGTCGCGGCATGCTACCAGTGTTAAAGACTGCGATGGAGCTCCGTATGCCACGGCAAACTGGCTGACACTGACGGCGGCGGTGCACAAATGCTGCGCAGCTAGCGCCATTCGACGGCCAACACCGCGGTTCCTGGTGTGTCCGCTGTGCCGTGCGTGTGATCATTGCTTGTACAGCCCTCTCGCAGTGTCCGGAGCAAGTATGGTGGGTCTGACACACCGGTGTCAATGTGTTCTTTTTTCCATTTCCAGGAGTGTAATACTAAAGCGACCTTGGCAGACTGCAGTGATCTTGCGGACGGTCGCAGTCAGTGATTCCTGATATGACTGTACGTGATTGCTCCCCCCGTCATTGTGACATGCTCCTCTCGTCACCCTGGGATACCTCGCTCCGTCATCGAGTAAGTGGGTGGCTGCAGTATGATGGAACCTCCTCGGCTCACCCTGCACATACCAAACTCATACTCACGCGTGAGCTGTTTCCCGTTTTCTGACCAGTTCTTTCGATTTTCCTGATTCCTTATAGCCTCAGTTCGTAAGACTACTTGAAAAGTATTGTGCAAGAAATGGCCATCAACATAGAAGAGGACTTCCTGGCCAAAATTCATGCTTCGTGTGACAGTCTTTAAATAACACGCGGTTTATTACTAATTTTAATGATCTTGACCGGAACATAATATAAAGACAACCGGGATTTTCTGTTGACTTCCAAACGTTCCCACACATTATCAATACCAACCTACTACAAGATAAAAAAGTGCAGAAATTCACATGGAGAGTCGACACTTTGACGGCGCAACAGACATTCAAGACAATGTGACGCGTGAGTTCAACAACATCTCAAAGAGAGTCTTGTTCTGACGGTTTCGCGTGGTTATATGAACGTTCTGCGAGTTTTAGTCAAGAGGGGTCAATCTACGCAGAACATAAGCATTAAACATTAAAACGGCCATCTTAATGTTACTCTACATTTTTATTAATCCAGAACTTTTAGACTGACAGGATGTTTAAATAGTTATGGAGGAGTATTGCAAGGCAGATACCGAAATAAAAATGAATAAACAGCAATGAAAAATGTATCAACTGATCAAACAGATGTTAGCCACTAGATTTTATTTCGGAGAGTGAATCATCAAACTAATAAAAGACTTCCCATTCTCCTGTTGATAACCAAACACCATCTCCTTATCGATTCTCATCTGCTAACCCCTGATCTCCTAGTGTAATGAATACTTCAGACCCTCAGCCATCACTTTAAACACACCCGCCCACCCACCCACCCACCCACCCACACACACACACACACACACACACACACACACACACACACACACTGCGTTCGTGCGCAGATAAATATGTGCAAATACAATAATCCTTTGTTCCAATATAGACCACTTAAAACACAGTAATGAACTGAATAAATGACAATCAGATCCGATCCAAACATAACACAAGAGGCGAACACTCACGACTCTGAAACATAGTTAGGGAAATAAACAGAATATTTCCAATCACGACTCTTAAGTAATTTTCATCGTTTTACATGGAAAACACATTGCTGTGTGTGTTCTTCAGGATTTGAAAAGCACATTACTGCATATGTTCTACAGGGTTTAATGCTTGTCACTTATTATTTTGTTGCTCTATCAAGAAGCGACGGATGAGTCAGTTAACGCAAATCTCACCAAATAGCTCCTGTAAAGACACTGATGTGTATATTCACTTTATGTAATTAGCAATCCATACAGCTAAATAATATAACGGTGTAGCTAAATGTTAAGTTGGACAATGGTGTGTATGTTTAAATACAGTGCTGAAGAAAATTATGGGCGTACCAAAAACGCAACACATTAGCACGCCTAATACGGTGTAGGAAAACTGTTGGCATTCAGGCAGAATCCGGTGGTCTCGGGATGGATAAATGCAGGTGCGGTATAGTTTTCAATGGAATCGTATACCATTCCTACACCAAAATAGTGCCAAGTTCAGCTAACTGTCATGAAGATGGACAGTGATCACTTCTCTGCAAAAATGACCACACAGAATCAGTAACACTGAGATATGATGAATGCGGTGGCAAGGGCAGATGCGACAGTTCATTCTCGTTCTCTCAAAACAGAATTGATCGATGTGAGTTGTGTGAACAGATGCCCTCTCGTATTCGAACACGGTATCACTGTTGAGCAACAAACGTTTAACATGGGGTGGACCTGATCAGAGAAAGTGGTCATATAAGCCTTGGCAGTCAAGCGAGCTTGGAGAGTAACTATTTTAACTTCTCTCCCCACTAAACTGACGTTATTATGATTGAGTAATATCTAGTTATATAAGTGGAAACCTCTGGGCGAGAGAAGTCGCTTGCCCGAAATTTTTAACACAGATATCTCCCACACTCCCAGGTAAAAATTTAATTCCTATCTGAATTGTGAACTCTATAAAACAAAATGATTAATTGTATGAAAAGGGAAGTTACAGTTCGTAATCATGATCTGTCTGCCTGTCCATGTCGTAATCAGCATCTGGAATAAAATTTCTGTGGCGCTGCAGAATTCAGGCGATCGTCGACTCCGAAAATTTTTGGAATAGACGGAGGCAGAATCGTACGCCGTGGGGAAGCCGTCTTGGGTACTATGAAGTACTCACTCTGCAGCACGGGAATCAGTGTCAAAGTTAAGTACTAATTTCGGTAAAAGTCCAGAAATTACTCTCTCATAATGGAGCACAAACGACCGTGGTGTAGGTTTTACTGACTTCCCAGGATACAAAGTTCCGTAAGAGTTACGACACACCATATAATGTTCCAAGCCACAGACAAGGGAGAAGTTAAAATAACCAAAGGATTAAATTTATTTCATTTTACATTCATGAAATTATATTTTTCCATAAATGATATTCGTAGCTAAATTTCAGAATACATCATTCTCTTGTATGAGATGAAATGTACCATAATTAATCGAATTACATTCCGTAATCAAACTCGCAACTTCCAACAATGCCGGTAATTACCGCTGCGATCATACTCCCCCAAATGCTAAATCAGCAGTAAGTAAGATCAAACTACACGCAACGTTCCACATTACATCCACATAGCTTTTATATCACGAGTCTTACTCTCTCCTCTCCCTCCCTCTCTCTCTCTCTCTCTCTCTCTCTCTCTCTCTCGCAGTCGTCTTGAGTCGTTGGTCCACATAGACCACTTGCGGAGTTACATTCAAACTCTTCCAGAAAATGAAAAAAAAAATTTCAATTCTTGAGCGGTGGCTGCCAATCCATTATGAAACTCCCACTTCCCCTCAGTTTTGGGACGTAAAGCCCGTCTGAAAATACACTGAAGAGCCAAAGAAACTGGTACACCTTCATAAAATCGCAGGGCCCCCGCGAGCACGCAGAATTGCCGCAGCATTACGTGGCATGGATGTCCCGACTAGTGTCAGAAGTAGAGCTAGGGGGAATTGATACCATGAATCCTGCACGGCTGTCCACAAACCCGCAGGGGGTGGAGATCCCTTCTGAGCAGCACGTTGCAAGACAGCCCAGATGTGCTCAATGATGTTCATGTCGGGGGGTTTGGTGGCCAGCGGGAGTGTTTAAACTGAGAGGAGTGTTCTGGACGTGAGCAGTGTCACATTCTCCTATTGACATTGCCCAAGTCCGTCGGAACGCCCAGTGGACAGGTATGGATGCAGCTGATCAGCAGGACGCTGATCAGACAGACATATCACGGGCCCCATAACACTCCAACTGCA
Source organism: Schistocerca nitens (assembly GCF_023898315.1). Lineage (NCBI taxonomy): Eukaryota > Metazoa > Arthropoda > Insecta > Orthoptera > Acrididae > Schistocerca > Schistocerca nitens. The sequence goes on along the minus strand of NC_064622.1, from coordinate 108,719,150 downwards.
CGCGCCCCACACCATTAGAGAGCCTCCACCAGCTTCAAGAGTCCTCTGCTGACATACAGGATCCATGGATTGCATGAGGTTGTCTCCATACCCGTCCACGACCATCCGCTCCATACAATTTGAAACGAGACTCGTCCGACCAGGCAACATGTTTCCAGTTATCAACAGTCCAATGTCGATGTCGACGGGTCCAGACGAGGCGTAAAGCTTTGTGTCGTGCAGTCATCAAGAATACATGAGCAGGCCTTCGGCTCCGAAACCCATATCGATGATGTTTCATTGAATGGTTTGCACGCTGACACTTGTTGGTGGCTCAGCATTGAAATTTGCAGGAGGGTTGCACATCAGTCACGTAGAACGATTCTCTTCAGTCGTCGTTGGTCCTGCTCTTGAAGGATCTTTTTCCGGCCGCAGCGATGTCGGAGACATGATGTTTTACCGGATTCATGATAATCACAGAACACTCGTGAAATGGTCGTGCGGAAAATCCCTACTTGATCGCTACTTCGGAGATGCTGTGTCCCATCGCTCTGGCGGTGTCAATAATACTATGTTCAGACTCATTCACCGTAAATACTGATAACCTGCCATTGTAGTAGCAGTAACCGTTCTAACAACTGCGGCAGCAAGTTTGTCTAGTTTCTTTGGCGCTTGAGTGTAGTATCAAAAAAGACAAATCTGATGAAATGAGTCTCCCATTGCTCCATAGTCCAGGGCTTATGGATTCGGCAGCACGTCTTCCTGTTACGTGTATTTCCACCACTGATGAGAGGCCTTAGAATTCTAGCTCACCCTGCAATATCCAGCTTATGGAGCTCTCTTCATGCTGTTTTGTTGCTGTCAGAGTTTGCGAGCGCTACATTCAGTTCTGCAGTGACTTTTGCAAGCGTTCGCCCTCTTATTTTTCGTCACAGTCCTCTTCAGTGACAGTCCCTCACGAACACACTACATATACTTTCATCTGCGTTGTTGCTTAGCGGATGATGTTTTCCCTGTATGCGATATAATTCTTCGATACTTTGTCTCTTGAAACATCAGACGTCTACTTATGTTACGGAAGCAGCCACCATGCGACCACTAACACTTTGCCCACACTCGCACCTAATTTCCGCGAAAACTGAAGGAAGGAAGGAAGATTAGTGTTCAACGTATCGTCGACAAGAGGGCCATTAGAGATGGAGCACCATGTAGGGTTAGGGAAGGCTGAAAATAAAAATAGCCCACGCCGTTTCAAAGACACCATCTCGGCATCTGCCTTAAATGGATTAGGAAAATCAACTTAAATCTGAATCTGAATGGGTGGACGAGGACGTGAACCGTCGTCCTCCCGAATCCGAGTCCAATGTGCTAACCACTTCGATCAGTATTTCGCGAAAATTTGCCACTTATTTCGTCCGTTATGAAATTCTTTGATGCTGTTTGAAGGACGTCATACACGTACTTCCGCAGAAATAAAATCCAGATAGGCGGGTCGACGTTTCAGTTTTTACGATCTACCACCAGATGGAGCTACTAAGATGTAACATATGAATTATTTGCGTCTTGGCATTTGCTACTGTTAAAACAATAGATGAGCAGAAATCGACCGACTAGGTTGTTTTCAGGTAGCGTTTGCAGAAACAGCATTGTGAAAAAATTGAAATTTCTACGTCAAGATTTTCATTTCAAGATTTCAATTTTTGGAATGGCCTAGCTCATCAGCAATGCCTCAGATCTTTCGTTCAACTGTTGGTAATCAATCGCCTTCAGAAGAGGCTGTTTACGACTGATTTTCAGAATTCAATGTGGTCAGTGGCGCACATTTAGTGGAAGGAGAGTTAAATCAGTTGTTGTTTCAAGGAGTTTTTGTGCTGTTTCCAACTTGTTGTTGCAGGGTGAGGCTGTGACTTACCGTGCGACAAAGACATCCTTGATCATTATCGAATACCGCAGTGCTGTCGATTTTGCATGAACGTTTCACTTGACGAAGATCAGTTCACGATTCGACCGAAGATCAAAAACAATCTCGTGTGCAATCGGTGGGAGGAAAAGCTCAAACGTCCACCGAGGAAATCCAAAATCCGTTTACAAGATCGTAAAAGGAGATGTAATTAGAATATGTTCAGAAGAGTAGCAAACTAAGCAGCAGTCAACAGTCTGGGCGTTCCAAGATACAACTGAAACGAAGAAATTTAGTTCGTTTGCCCTTCGGAACAGGATCACTTATACGTTTGGTTAGAAACGTCACGTTGCGACTACTGCCTCAGGGTATGAAGTAGCAGCTAATGATGAAACGCAGCTGTCAACGGTGCTTGATTCTTCATCATGTCAACGCCGGCTCTTATACAACACGTCAAATCATTAGACAGAGAAAAACCTAAGCTGAAACGCTTTGCACCTGATCGCTGTCCCAACGGCTTGATTTTGTTCCTTACTGTCAAACAAACAGCGGCTTTCATCGCCTCAGGGACATGTTGAATCACTCTAAATGTACTTAAAGGAAAAAAAGTTCGCAGATTTTGTTCGAGGGCATGTAATAAGAGCATTACTTTTAAACGCGAATGCTTGGCGAAACGAGAAAGTGATTTCTACAAAACAAAGTTTTTTGCCTTGTTCTTATAAAAATGCAAATGGTGACCCTCGTATTCCTACAGAACGCTCTCGAATACTTCCGCCGTAGACCGCTACGATAGTCAAAACGCTCTTTTTACCATTATCCGATCCCTCGAGGGGCGTGAAAACTCACTTCCTGGAGGAGATGGTGATGTCACAGCGTGGAATTCCACGTTCCGGTATACCGTGGAGCGTGAAATGAAGAATCTGGTGTGTTAGATTTTGGTCTCGGTGAGACGAACATGGTCAATGAGTTAAGCTACGTATTTGGAGCGTTTTCATACTTGGTATGAATATCAGTTGTTTCAAAGCATCTGCAAATTGAGCATCTCTCGAAAACGCGTCATTCCAGCTACGATTTGTTATAATAAAACTACAGGGAACTACGTATCGACAGGTAAAGGCTTCCTGCAGTATACCGTTTCATTGCTATGGCACCATGATGACCTGTCAGAAGCTCATCTTTTTGATACAGTTTGCATATTAAATACGAAATAACGACAGTTGAAACTGTAAATTTTAGGCAGTGTGTGTTTTATACGGAGGTGCAACTGGTAAACCGAAACTGTAGCGCACTTGAAGTTGTCATGAGATCTAAATTGTGAATGAGAAAGATAACAAATTTGCGTCCAACTTCTTCCAATTTTTTTCGACTTTTGTTTTATAAAAGTCTCTGGGTCTTTCTCATTTACTTAATAATACTATTATTTCAGACGCTGATGTTATTTATTATTAACTATGTATTTACTGCAATTCTTGTTGGAAAGGCTAACGATGGGAGTGTTTACCCAGTGGCCAGATATCTTAAAGTTACTGCAAGTCTATATCAGAAAATAAACACAAATTAAACACAGGAAATTTCTGTTATTATGAAACTTTCAGCAAAATATGTATATCTATCTCTGAGTTCATGCATAGGCTCATGTTTGTATTTTGCCGGTAAACACATTTTTCAATAATGGTGAGCAGCTTCAAATAAATAAATAAATGTCCGATTCTATTCGAATGAAATTACGAAACGAGTCTCTATCTTGGACTCTATGTAATGAAATACGTTATTTCACAGTGATGGTAATCAACGCAACATTAAGAATATCGATGTTACACAGCCGCACTCTGACATAGAACTTTACTTTAACTACGTTCAATTGAAAGCCGAAAACGGATGAAAGTTCAATTAAGACAACGAATAATTTCTGCTAGTATATTTTTCAGATCGTTGTGCAACAGTATGTAGTGTTCCTGCGCCAGCAACCCGCTGTTCAAACCATTGAAGAGTCGAGAATCCTGTTCGCAGTTTTCTCTGTTCGTCTTCGACGATCGCTAACAGAATTAATGCAGCTATTTTACCCGCGTCCAGTCTCGTAAAGGAACTGATTGTTTGCGAGACAAATAAATCTGGAAACTGCCGTCGGAGACCGCTGAGAGCACAAATAATTTTAGCTAGCTCCTCCCGTATGACGACGGCGCTCTCTCTCGTGAGATCGGATGTCCCGTCAACGTCCATTTCATCGTCAGCTGCCGCGTCCCGTGTGAGGGCGGCTTTAGTATACTCGCACGCTGCTTTGCCACGCAAATAGCCATTACGTCTCGACGTGACGTCACATGCAATAATGTACCAGGTCGAACTGCGCTGTGTGATGTTGCCAGGCAACAGTTTGCAGGAGAACCTCCCAGAGGAGGAAGCGATGCGGAAGTACTCTTACCCCGAAGTGCTGCGCGCAGCGCATGCGGAGCGGGAAGCAGTTACCAAGTAAGTACGCAACCGCAATGGCGTTGGATTTCGAGTTCATCATGCAGACTAGAGGCCACAAATGACATCGAAGTAGGGTCGGGTCAACAGGAAATTCACCAGTGACCGATAACGGCTAATGTGACGTTATTTCTTGCTGAGAATTGAGCTGTAGCTGTTTATAGCGCTACGTGATATAATATTTTCGTTGATTTTCACAAGAATTCAATTTTCAATTACTGCTGTGTACAACAAACAAACTACTGAATCTTCTGGTTAAGAGGGGCTTATGTTATTCATTCGATTTATGATTTCGTTACGATACACACTTTTCAAGAAACTAATATTGCTTATCGCATTCGCCACTAGAGCGGTAGTGCTCTTTCTACGATACTTGGTTGATCTCTTTCCTATAAACAGTTGAAGTTCTTGTTGTGATAACGGGATCGATTCACTCATGACACAAACAACATATATTCATAACTGCGTATAGCAGTCTCCCGTTGAGGTATATAGCTAAATAGTAGTTCAGATTTTAGCTTCAATTTCTTTACGACTAAATTCGTTTTAGTCATATCGCGTTATGTTATCGCCAGTACAACTATATCCTTTTGCATGGTAGTCGATTCGTGTTCTTTCCAATAAGTAAAGTTTTTCTTGCTTGATAACCGTTGCAATTTACTACTGATACATAAATATATTCGAAACTACGTATCGCAACATCCACTTGAGCTATATGGCAAAAGTGTACATTCCCATCCTACCTACGATTTATTGGATGACTTTCTCCTCTAGTTCGTACTGTGTGTCGTCACGCACATTACTACTTCATAACATTTTTATTTCATACTCGATTCGTTTTCTTTACAAGAAATTTTTTCCTATTTATATGTGTTTCACCATAATATTTGTATTTCGAGATTATTTTTTCCGATTTAGTAAATTATCATAATCAAATGTGGTCTGTGTTGTTTACGTTTCAAAATGTCGCCAGCGATATCTACATTAGTAAAATGGTTCAAATGGCTCGGAGCACTATTGGACTCAACTGCTGTGGTCATAAGTCCCCTAGAACTTAGAACTACTTAAACCTAACTAACCTAAGGCCAGCACACAACACCCAGCCATCACGAGGCAGAGAAAATCCCTGACCCCGCCGGGAATCGAACCCGGGAACCCGGGCGTGGAAAGCGAGAACGCTACCGCACGACCACGAGATGCGGGCTCTACATTAGTAAACTGCGATTCAAGATTCCAGAACACTTTGCAGGCTGGCTAACTTACAACTCCCAGGGACAACAAAAATTAGATTTCCAGTCTTTCGCATACTCGTTGACCGAATTTAAAAATTTAAAATCTGTCATGATCTACTCATTACGAATATAATTTCATCTTAAAAGTTTAGCAATGCAAGGCGAGTCTTACAGTTAGGAAGAGTGCGAGTGTCTTGCGGTACCTTTAACTGACAGCTCGCAAATACCTGGACTATATTCGTCAACTATTTCAGAATAAGAGCTCTTAGCGACATCAAACAAATTTTACACATAATTTCAAACCTTTAGGAAACTTTTTCTGATTGACACCCCCATGAAATGATAGAAGGAAAACAGTTTATCGCTTTATCATTTGTGCTGCTTATGCAGTCAAACTTCGGTATCTGGCGTGGCGTTCTAATTTATTACTTCTTTTCTACCGCCTCGATTCGCTGCACTTTTCCACACGCTGTCCCCATATACCACTGAATATACCTGCAAAATTGTATCATTGTACGACACACACATCAGGGAGTATGACGTCGTAGACATTTAGTTTTGCTTAAAATGACGCACAATAAAACTTCAACATCACGCGTGACGTTTTGATTTATTATTTCATACCTTTAACCTTCTTCGGAACACACATTTCAGACAGTAGCTACATATGTCACAGAACGTATCTCCAAGATTATATCATTGTAGCACATAAAGTTAAGTTCATCTCATTCCTTGCCTAAGGTTTATCTCGCTTACTTGCTTAAAGTCAAACATTTAAACCATAAACTCATTTTAAAATTTTTGAGACGTTGGAAGCTGTTTTATACATGGTGGTTCCCTTAATCAAATAATCGGGTTTTGCTGGTGACTGTATAGTGACCATGTTGTTTACCTCGTTCGTCGCATTTTCTCTGCGTCACTAGTCAAAGCGGTCGGATAGTAGCCCTATCGCGGCTAGTTCGTGCGTTACCCGGAAAAGGCGCCACTACAGTCTTTCGGATCTTGCCTGCTTTTCTTCCTTTCATATTAATACCGAAGTTTAGGCTCAGATACATTAGTGCTCAATGGATTTTCCATGGCGTTTCGTCGCATGATAGCAAATTGGAGATAATGCCAGCTTATGATATAAAAAAGTTACGATTGTGGTTGTCTTCCTTAAATGATGAATTCTGTGCGCCTATTTTTCCTGAAAAATTGGTTAATTACATCATCAATGCGACAATCAATGTCAGGGTGAGAGATGACCAATCAAAGAAGTCGATCCTCCTCCACTGTCAACCTCAGCCATGCCCTTGTACGCCGCAATGTTGAAAAACTTCTTTCTGCTGTAGCAATAAATGCAGGTAGACAAGCAAATACGCACATCAAAACGAGTTTTGCATCACTTCGGTTCCAAGAGATCCGGAACCTGTACAGAAAATTTGAATACAGAGCAACATAAGCATCATTTCCGCCATTTTTTTGCTCATAAAACCCACACATTGCATGTTGTATCACCATACAGCGAGACCTTGAGGTGGTGGTCCTGATTGCTGTACACACCGGTTAATATAATACCCAGTAGCACGTCCCCTTGCACTAATGCATGCCTGTTTTCGTTGTGGCATACTATCCACAAGTTCATTAACGCACTGTTGGTCCAGATTGTCCCCATCCTCAACGGTGATTCGGCGTAGATCCCTTAGAGTTGATGGTGGGTCACGCCGTCCATAAACAGCCCTTTTCAATCTATCCCAGGCGTGTTCGGTAGGTTTCATGCCTGGAGAACATGCTAACTACTCTAGTCGAGCGATATCGTTATACTGAAGGAAGTCATTCACAAAATGTGCACGTTGGGGGCGCTATTTGTCGTCCATGAAGACGAATGCCTCGCCAATATGGTGCCTATATGGTTGCACAATCGCTCGGAGGATGGCATTTACGTACCGTACAGCCGTTACGGCGCCTTCTATGACCACCAGCGGCGTACGTCGGCCCACATAATGCCACCCTAAAACAGTAGGGAACCTCCACCTTGTCGCACTCGCAGGGCAGTGTATCTAAGGCGTTCAGCCTGACCGGGTTACCTTCAAACACGTCTCCGACGATTGTCTGGTTGAAGCCATATGCGGCACTCATCGGTGAAGAGAACGTGATGCCAATCCTGAGCGTTCCAATCGGCATGTTCTTGGGCCCATCTGTACCCCGCTGCATGGTGTCGTTGTTACAAAGATGGACCTCGGTGTGGACGTCGGGGGTAAAGCTGCGTATCATGGAGCCCACTGCGCACAGTTAGAGTCGTAACACGACGTTCTGTGGCTGCACGAAAAGCATTATTCAACATGGTGGAGTTTCTGTCATTTTTCCTCCAAGCCATAACCCATAGGTAGCGGTTTTATCCTGCAATAGTAGCCCTTGGGCGGCCTGAGCGAGACATGTTATCGACAGTTCCTGTCTCTCTGTATCTCCTCCATGTCCGAACAACATCGCTTTGGGTCACTCCGAGTCTCCTGGACACTTCCCTTGTTGAAAGCCCTTCCTGGCACAAAGTAACAATGTGGACGCGATCGAACCGAGGTGTTGACCGTCTAGGCATGGTTGAACTACAGACAACACGAGCCGTGTACCTCCTTCCTGGTGGAATGACTGGAACTGATCGGCTGTCGGCCCCCCTCCGTGTAATAGGCGCTGTTCATGCATTGTTGTTTACATCTTTGGGCGGGTTTAGTGACTTCTCTGAATAGTCAAAGGGACTGTGTCTGTGATACAATATCCACAGACAGCGTCTATCCTCAGGAGTTTGGGAACGGGGGTGATGCAAAACATTTTTGATGTGCGTATTTTGTACAGCGTGTGAAAAGTAGGATAGTCGTATCTAGGACAAACAGAAAACGCTTGCATAAAAGAATCACTATCATTAATGGCGTTTATGCCGGGTTGCTTGTATTGAAGAATCTCTCCGATTAGTCTCTTTTTCAATAACAAAGAGTGACTCTTCTTCAAAGAACGCAAGTACAGTCAAGCACTGATTCAATTTATGTGCCAGTTCATTACAGTCATGTTTCAGTAGTTGTGAGGGCAAAAGTATATTGTATATACTAAGATAGTATCTGTTCTTTCGTACATGTCCGAAAGAACGGACACCATCTTCATATATATAGAGTTAAGGCTAACCGGCCATTTGACCATCTTCTTCTGTGCGGATGCACAAACAGTGACCGAGCTCTTACGGGAACGGCGGTAAAGCCGCGAGTAATGAGTATGATGGGCAGGGGCACTATGAACATAGTGCGGGACAATAAGTTCCGAATGTGGGTCTCACGGGAGGCGTGCCAGAGGTAAGTCTCTGCAGTCCCACTATCCTCTGTGTCCTCGGTGGCTCAGACGGATAGCCGGCACGGTAGCTCAGCGTGTTCGGTCAGAGGGTTAGCTGCCTTCTGTAATAAAAAAAACTGAGTTAATGGAACAACGACGAACTGAAACGGGTGTCTTGCGGCGTCCGCCCCGAGCAGATGAGACGAACGAAAACGAACAAAATGAGATTAAAAAAAAAGATGGATAGAGCGTCTGCCATGTAAGCAGGAGATCCCGGGTTCGAGTCCCGGGTGGGGCACACATTTTCATCTGTCCCCTTTGACGTATGTAAACGCCTAAAAGCAGCTAAAGGTGTTAATTCCATGTTAATTCCATTGTAAAAGTATATTGATTGTAAATGATAAATATTTTCTTCAGCAAAACATTCTCCCATGTCAGTCGTGACATGGCCCAGTGTTGGAATAAAAACAGTTGTTTTCCAGTACATCATGGCATCGTCATTATGATCGCAGTTTTCCCCTGTGTCTCTGTCTGCCTGTAAGACAAGGAACACTCATCTCCACGTCTAACTGTTCCATAACTGCCTTCACCTCTTCAGAAATACGAGAAAAGTGGCTGTCAGCATTAGCTCTCATGCCGTCGTACACCTTGAGCTTCGAATTTAATTTTGCTTTTGCCATCGCGACGTTCAAGCTAGGGTCTTGTAAAAGTTTGCTGACTGGATATTTGATGCTCATAATGTCACTCAGTGTAAACTGAGTAATAATAAACTCCCAACTAGAGAGAGCTCGCAGGAGACCGTTGGCTTTGACAGCCTTTGTTCTATCCCCCCAACACTGTATTCCTTTAAGAACTTTGCAAACTCTTCCGAGATCAGCTGCGAATTAAATAACAGCATCATGTCGCTCAACCCATCTCGTTTGACAATGTGACTGCTGCGAGTCTTTTAGGCGACTCTTCAGTGAGTTTCTCACGCTTCTGCGAGAGACAGCGAGGTTGAGCTGATGACTTCGACTCGGTGCTACTTGCGCGTTGATAGCTTTCTTTTTCTATTCTAGCCACAGCTTCTTTCAATTCTGACATATTAACTGAGCAACCATCACAGTGTATACCGACCCAGTTCTCCAGTGACAGAGAAAGGCTTTCCATTCTTTGTAGAATCGTAGTACCTAATATTTCAGCAGTAACGCTACGGTCTTCATCTTGACTCTCTTGAGGTTCATCGTCATTGCTTCCACTACAATCATTGTCTTTATGGATGTCAACGAAACGCAAAAATTTTTCGTGTAATTTGCCGTCACCATCAGCATATCTTGCAGCTAATCTCAGTTGGGCGATGTGGGCTATGTCCGTAGTCTCATTGAAGATTATACTGTAATAACGAGAATCTTCGATTTCCTCCAGTAAAATAAGTTCGATACACGTTCTTTTCTGACGTAAGTGGCGTTCGCTTTAGTGTTCTCAAGGTGATGTTTTCATGGCAAGTCTCCAGAGTCAATTCTAAATCTTAGAAGAGTTCTAAAGTTTCCCTCATTACTCACTATACTTTCACGATCATTTTCGTTTTCTAATAAACTCCCATCATCTCTATGACCCCGCAGAGGAATATTTTGCTTTCCATGAAATAGGATTGTTTTTATTATTGGTACAAGACGGTCTTTGTTTTCCCTAATGCTTTCGATTCTCTGTCTTAACAACTGATTTATGACCTCAAGTTCGCGGTTGTCTCGTGTCGCTATCTGTAGACGCTCCAACGTGGTACTTGAGCTGAGAGTGGGTCTCAAGGTCACCATCTTTACCAGTAAGTTTGGCAAACTTTGTTAGTGGTTCAGTCACAAGTTTCTTGACGATAATGGATTTCTTTCCTCCAGCCGTTTTCTTATTCACAAAAACAACAATTAATGCAAAGAAGTCCCTTTTTAACTTGTGGGATCACCAGCCATGGATACTGTTCAAAGTGATTATCATGCACTTGTCTGCGTTCAACCCGTCCCCTCTTGTTGTGCTCAGAAGTAGGAAAGATATAACCTTTTCCTGGTTTCCTTGGTGCTGTGAGAAGCTTCTGTTTTATATCATCACTAATATTTCCTGACGAAAATATGTTCAAATAATTGCCAATATCCGTGGGGTTAAAGAAATCAGTTGATGAACTTTGTTATGGAAGTATCGACGAAATGCTGTACATCTGGTGGTGTTTTTGCGGCTGAATCGTGACCGGAATCTTCAGATGTTTCTACTTGTCTTTTTCTTTTTAATTAACGATCTATTTTATTATATTGTTACGACGTAGGTAAATTAGATGCCAATTATTCTCGAATAAACGCTTTATTCGCACTGAAAAATGCAACACTAGTACACTTGGCAATAAAACACACACCGTCACACCCCGCGTGTTTCTAATATCACCAAGCACATCACTGAGTGAAGTCCGTGCTAATAGCCAATAATCGCAGTTGTTCTTTTTTTACCACTTCCAAGTTATCATGACGATTATAGCTTTCAAACTTACTAACTGGCGCCTCAGTCCGGAACCGTACGACCGCTACGGTCGCAGGTTCGAATCTTGCCTCGGGCATGGATGTGTGTGATGTCCTTAGGTTGGTTATGTTTAAGTAGTTCTACGTTCTAGGGCACTGCTGACCTTAGCTGTTAAATCCCATAGTGCTCAGAGCCATTTGAACCATTTTTTACCAACTGGAAATCCCTCTGTTTCCCTTAGATATGTGGCTCCGTTGTTTCGAGAACATTCGATGCCAGAATGTTCGCTTCCAGACTTTTATGGAGTGTGAACAAGTACCTACTGTGAAAGCGACAAGACAATATGTATCTTACGACGTATAATGTAAGGGCGAGTTTCCAATGATGATGTCATCCCGCAATTTATGTGTGTGGAACTTTTATTGTCGATTCCGTTCCTTTTTAGTGCCTTCGATAGAGAGCCTATATAGTATTAATGCGTTTTTAGGAATCTCCTCGAAAGTCACTATCTCCGGAGATACACGCATCAATAGCTTCCCGTACCTAACTCATGTTACGAGTTACTGGACTCCTAACAATATTTTTACTAATAACCTAACAATAGTTTCCCGTACCTAACTCGTATTACCTAACAATAGTTTCCCCACCTAACTCGTATTACGAATTGTGTATGGGAAACTTTGTTAGGTTATTTGTAAAAATATTGTTAGGAGTCCCGTAACTATATTTTTACTGAGAAATTGCTATGAACTACCATTATTAATACTTCACAATCAACTGATCAGTCTCACTTTTGACTAATCTTCCCACTTGGACTTGCTGCAACTAGGAATTTATACTTATTCATTCATCAGTCTTAATATTTCTGCTTCTGAGTGTAAAGTAGCTTCCTATTCGGCGAATGTTCCGTATTTATAACGCTACGTATCGAAGGTTCTCTGTAAAAGAAAACAGTAGAATATTTTCGACTTTTCTCGAATAAGTGCCAGACAGAATAACGTATCGAGATCACTAGAATGACCGCGACTTTTCTCATAGATATGTGTTAGCTATCCATGTGCCAGACAGAATCGTATAAAACACGATGATGCGGATGCGCGTGCTTCATAGGAAAGTAAAGCTACTCGATAACTCGACTCAGTCGACTGACGGAAGAGAATGAAACGAACGAATAGCGTGCGGGCTGACTGCGGGGGACGGTGCGTGTGGCAACGTGGTTGACTGGTTGATTGGAGGGGGGGGGGGGGAGGGGGGTGCGCCTCGCTTGAACCAGTGTATATCCTCCAATGCGTGACTTGCGATGATTCATCATGAAATAAAACGAGCCGATACATCAAAAAGGAAGCATTTAAGTGGACATATTTGATAATTACTAGCGCTTTTTTTCCTTTTTTCTTTCACATTTGTACAAGACATAGCAATTTCGTACAAAGCAGAAGTATTTTTGATAATCAGAGGGGTGAAGTAGACAAGTTCTGTGATTATGCCATGTGTGAGGATGGATGCGACTAATATAGTACTTCGTGGCGAAGTGTATGTGCTGCTAGTTCAAACAACGAAGGGGAAGTTTACCAGCCTAGCATATTTTCCTAAAAATCAAGTGCGCCTGCTCCACCAGGATATGACGAAAATCCTCAACCGAAACTCGTAAACACTGAGATAGAGCCTTTTCTCTGAAATATGGACAGCTAAACAAAAATATTAAATTCAGGAAACCGCGGGGTCGTTACTTACGAAGTACTTTCGATACTTGTATATTTAAGAAGAAAACCTACAGCGATTTTGAATGGGTCCTGAAACCGAAATATTGTTTCTGAGACTGCACGCGGAGCACAAGACCACCAAATCAAACATATCATTAAAAAATAATCTCGGAATACAGTAGCTTTCTAACGTATAACTTAAAATATTACGCACTGCACTCCACATTGTCTGATTGTGTGAAAAATTTAATGGTAGAGTGTGGTGATTTAATATCAGGCTACGTGTAGTCAGTGTCTTCGACAAGCAACAAGCACCAGCTAACTCCGGCATTATTACTGGCTAAAGCCAGTGGAAGCATTTTCACTGCTCCAACGACACATGTCCAGTGTCAATTTTCGGGCTGAGAACAACGTCATACACGACTGCTGTCAAGCACGCAAGGTCGAAATTTCAGTCCCCGAAACATTCCCAACTACCTCGTTCTGCGCTCTACGATTATCCTTGGTGGACTGTACAGAGATAGGCGAATTAGCCATTAATCACTTTTATAGTTCGTCACCGCTTTTCAGTAATGGAAAACCTGCTGTTCGGGTTGGTGAACATTTAGACGAAATGCGCGCATCCAGAAATGCATACAACACGTTTGGGTACTTTCAGAGATGGCTGTTATAAGCAATAATAAATGGGAACTCACCGACGAATAAAGCAAAGCGTTGAACTTCGGTTTTAACAGGTGTGAACGATGTAATTTTGGTAAAAGCGTGGATTTCTGAATACCGAGAAATGATATTAAATGAGAGAGAGCGAATACGAGTGATCCCAGTGAAAAGGTAATAATATTTTCCAACAGTGTTTGTCTATGACAAGATGTTGAACTGTTTTTCGTATGTGCGCCAGCATCACCAGTAGTGGTAGATTTTACGTTTTGTAAATTTCATCACCTAAAGTCAGTGTCCCACAAATTTTCTTTAAAATATAAAAATGGAGGTAGGTGCAATCGATTTCACTCGCTCAAAAATTTCTTTCGAACGCTGCAAGCAACGGAACAACTGTCACAGTAGTCGCGTCTTACAAGGGCGGGGTTAAATAGCAAGAAACCGGTAAATCACTGTAATTAGTTTAATTTTTTCTAAGAATATCATCCCACACACTTTCTCCACTAAAAAATGAAACATTTTTTGATGAATCCGGAAGTGTCCTATGAACCTGTTCCTACATGGTGTCAAGTAATGCCATAAAACAATTTTCCTTCCGAATCCAATTTACTCGATCCACCATTCCAATCTGCAACATTCTTCTTCAGCACAACATTTACAATGCTTCAATTCTCTTCTTGTCTCCACGGCTTTTCCTCCAGGTTTCACTTCCATTTAAGACTATGATCCAAATAAGTACTTTTCGGCAAGACTTCCCAACAGGGAGATTTATGTCCGGTATTAACATAATTCTCATTTTCAGAAACATTTTCTTGCTGTTCCCACTCTGAATTTTATGCCGTTTTTATATCTCCCCGATGTTATTCAATCTGTATACTGAGCAAGCAGTAGAGGAAACAAAACAAAAATTCGGAGTAGGTATTAAAATCCCTGGAGAAGAAATAAAAATTTTTAAGGTTCGCCGATGACATTGTAATTCTGTCAGAGACAGCAAAGGACTTGGAAGATCAGTTGAACGGAATGGACAGTGCCTTGAAAGAAGGATATAAGATGAACATCAACAAAAGCAAAACGAGGATAATGGAATGTAGTCGAATTAAGTCGGATGGTTCTGAGGGAATTAGATTAGGAAGTGAGACACTTAAAGTAGTAAAGAAATTTTGCTATTTGGGGAGGAAAAAAACTGATGATGGTCGAAGTAGAGAGGATATAAAATGTAGACAGGCAATGGCAAGGAAAGCGTTTCTGAAGAAGAGAAATTTGCTAACATCGAGTATAGATTTAAGTATCAGGAAGTCGTTTCTGAAAGTATTTGTATGGAGTGTAGCCATGTATGGAAGTGAAACATGGACGATAAATAGTTTGAACAAGAAGAGAATAGAAGCTTTCGAAATGTGGTGCTACAGAAGAATGCTGAAGATTAGATGGGTAGATCACATAACTAATGAGGAATAGAATAGGGGAGAAGAGGAGTTTGTGGCACAACTTGACAAGAAGAAGGTACCGGTTGGTAACATGTTATGAGGTATCAAGGTATCACAAATTTAGCATTGGATGGCAGCGTGGAGGGTAAAAATCGTAGAGGGAGACCAAGAGATGAATACACTAAGCAGATTAAAAAGGATGTAGATTGCAGTTAGTACTGGGAGATGAAGAAGCTTGCACAGGATAGAGTAGCATGGAGAGCTGCATAAAACCAGTCTCAGGACTGAAGACCACGACAACAACATCTGTTCCATTCAACGGACCTTCCCAGTCTTCTTCTGTATTCGAAAGAATTGCAGTGACATCAGTTAACTTCACCGTTTTTATTAAATGCTTCAGCAAATTCCGAATACGATTGGTTGTACAATGTCAGTGCTACTTACTACTAACATACACAAATGTGTGTCAGACTGGAACTGGAGGCAGGAGTTCGTGCTCTATGCGAGCGCTCGCCTTAACCGCTTCGGCCATCAGAGCATACTTCCAGGACCGACCCAAACTTCCACATGTCCTAGTGTCTATGTCCTATATTGGCGGCATACAAAGCATATGATCTCTGCCCAGTGTTACGACTTATGCACCACTTGTCAGCAGCAGACACAGTGGCTGCGGCAAAGACTGAGACGGCGTGGAGTTTTACAATTATTTATTGAACTTTCTTTACAATTTCTCCCTCGTCGTCGCTGCCCAGCCCTGTGGATCCATCCTCCTGGCTGCTGCTGTGTAGATTCTCCGACAACGCGCGCACCACGCGCCGCTGATCGCACTCGGGAGCCTCAGGCCACCAGTGCTCCGCTGAAGCCAGGATGCACTGTGGTTGAAATGAACTCGTCGCCGCTCGGCGCCCCAGAACGGCCACGCCCACGGAGCCGCGCCGCCGTGAGGTCAGCTGCCGACGCCTGCTGCACTGGCGGCTGGGAAGCCGTCAGTGGCGATGTCCGCGAGGTCCCGTCATGGACGGACCACGCGCCGTGGGGCCGGGTTGCCGTGAAGTCCGGGCGTCAGTCCCCGGCGGTGCCTGTGACCAAGACCGCGCTGCGGCCGGTCCTGCTGGAAGTTCTCGCTGTAGTTAGTCAGCCATGCTGCCGACCGAACTCGGGCCGACCTCCAGAGCTGAAGTTGACATCTGGCGGCGAACGGATGACTCCTGCGAGCTGGAACAGACTTCCGGAATCGTCACCTACGAAGATTGAACATTTGGACATGGACCATGTCCGTCCTCAGTTCCGAACTGCTTCCTAATGGCTTCTGTCTGTTGCTACCTGCGCTCCACTATTTATATCCGGGAGGAGGACGTTTTTCACCCTCAGTGGTAGCTTTTTGTTATTACTCCCGCAGTGTATTGCAGCCTAACTTAGTGTGCTGGCCTCGCTTCTCCTTACTCAGCACTCTCCACGCTTCACTCGGCGCTCGGTCTGTGTGTGTCCTTACGTCAGTCTGTTGGTAGACTGCTGCTGTCAGCAAGGCTATCTGTGTGTGCCTACTTCACAACGCCTTGGTCGCCGGCATGCCTCTGTTTTGCCATTCTCCACTGCGTGAAGCAACGCTTACTACATGTGGCCGCAACAACAGGGAGAGACATTGTCCAAACTTCCACATGCCCCAGTGTCAACGTCCTATAATGGCCGAATAGAAAGCATATGATTTCTGCACAGGGACAGGCATTGTTTAACTTGTCAGATTGCTTTGCTTTGGCATGAAATACATTAGGGCATAGTCTGTATTTTACAGTGGATTTATAGTTCGGTGCAATGTTCCTTCGGACATGTGTGCTTGTGGGAGTCATACGATTTGCATGCGAGCACTATTGGACGTAGACACTGGAACATACGGAAGTTTGGATCGGTCCTGGAGGCCTGCTTGCTTTTCCGATGCTGTTAACGCGTTCGTATGCATAAAGTGGGAAATCGGGGTTCGAGTCCCGGTCGTGCCCGTATATTTTTAATAAATGGCACAGCCGTTACAGAATCGTATTCGCAATTTGCGAACGCATTTCACAACTTAGTACGCCTATAAATGGTCAGCAGCAAGCATGCATGATGGCATGCATGTCCTACTGCGTTTAACGTGTTTGTTTCTTCTTCCGCAGCTTTGACTCCGTTTCCAAATACTTCTACAGAGTCCTTCTCTGTTTGTCAATGAACAGACTGAATAACCAGAGGGAGAGGTTAATATCCTGTCTCCCTCCAATGGTACGCACACTTACGTAACATGTGCGATCAGATGTTTCGAAAATGGAACTGTTATGGATAAAACTAACTTCATAGGTACGCAGTGTACCTTGCAAAATTTAATAAAAGAATACATTATACGTTGTAGGCTCTATTGTGCTTTATTGAAATCGTGCTATTAGCTACTTTCGGGCCACGCGGGATTAGCCGAGCGGTCTATGGCGTTGCAGTCATGGACTGTGCAGCTGGTCCCGGCGGAGGTTCGAGTCCTCCCTCGGGCATGGGTGTGTGTGCTTGTCCTTAGGATAATTTAGGTTAAGTAGTGTGTAAGCTTAGGGACTGATGACCTTAGCAGTTAAGTCCCATAAGATTTCACACACATTTGAACATTTGAGCTACTTTTGGCTGCAAGCCATTATCAAGCACGGGTGCTATGTCGTGTATTACATATCGTGCTCATCACACATGAGCTATTAGCTATTTGCTGATTTCGGCCGTGAGCCATTATCGAGCACATTTGCTGTGTCATCACATATGAGCACGACAAGTAATACACGACATAGCAAACGTGGTTGATAACGGCTCACGGCTGAAATTAGCTAAAAGCACGATTTTAATAAAGCACAATACAGCCTACAACTGACAATGTATTCTTTTATTTAACACTTAGAAGCTGTGGATCGCTACGGAAGCAAAACCTTACAAAACTGTACTCGTGTATTCCACTCTGAACATCATACTGCTCTAATATTAGTTTATTAATTGGTATTTAATCTTTACCCTTTTCAAATAACGTTTTCCGCTCGTTATGAGGCAAATCCCTTCAAGTCAGTGTATCACAACGTCCTGTTAACTCTATACAAAGCTGAACTCTCGTTTAGTGTGCGTTAGCATAAATGTTAACACACACTGGCTCAATAGTTCTTTTCAGACTTTCACATTCCACCACATTGTCTGTGACATAACTTCCGGAGTATTATTATTATTATTATTATTATTATTATTATCGTTCACGTTTTCTCCCTACTGGACAAAGCGTCATAGGCGTTCCTAAATTTACACTACTTGCCATTAAAATTGCTGCACCAAGAAAAAATGCAGATGATAAACGGGTATTCATTGGACAAATATATTACACTAGAACTGACATGTAAATATATGTTCACGCAATTTGGGTGCATAGATCCTGAGAAATCAGTATCCAGAACAACCACCTCTAGCCGTAATAACGGCCTTGATACGCCTGGGCATTGAGTCAAACAGAGCTTGGATGGCGTGTGCAGGTACAGCTGCCCATGCAGCTTCAACACGATACGTCAGTTCATCAAGAGTAGTGACTGGCGTATTGTGACGAGCCAGTTGCTCAGCCACCATTAAAAAAATGGGTCAAATTGCTCTGAGCACTATGGGACTCAACTGCTGTGGTCATAAGTCCCCTAGAACTCAGCCACCATTAACCAGACGTTTTCAATTGGTGAGAGATCTGGAGAATGTGCTGGCCAGGGCAGCCGTCGAGCATTTTCTGTATCCAGAAAGGCCCGTACAGGACCTGCAACATGCGGTCGTGCATTATACTGCTGAAATGTAGGATTTCGCAGGGATCGAATTAAGGGTAGAGTCACGGGTCGTAACACATCTGAAATGTAACGTCCACTGTTCAAAGTTCCGTCAATGCGAACAAGAGGTGACCGAAACGTGTAACCAATGGCAACCCATACCATCACGCCGGGAGATACGCCAGTATGGCGATGACGAATATACGCTTCCAATGTGCGTTCACCGCGATGTTGCCAAACACGGATGCGACCATCATGATGCTGTAAACAGAACCTAGATTCATATGTAAAAATGGCGTTTTGCCATTCGTGCGCTCAAGTTCGTCGTTGAGTACATCATCGTAGGCGCTCCTGTCTGTGATGCAGCGTCAAGGGTAACCGCAGCCATGGTCTCCGAGATGATAGTCCATGCTGCTACAAACGTCGTCAAACTGTTCGTGCAGATGGTTGTTGTCTTACAGACATCCCCATCTGTTGACTTAGGGTCCGAGAGGTGGCTGCACGATCCGTTACAGCCATGCGGATAAGAAGCCTATCATCTCGACTGCTAGTGATACGAGGCCGTTGGGATCCAGCACGGCGTTCCGTATTACCCTCCTGAACCACCGATTCCATATTCTGCTAGCAGTCATTGGATCTCGACCAACGCGACCAGCAGTGTCACGATACGATAAACCGCAATCGCGATAGGCTACAATCCGACGTTCATCAACGTCGGAAACGTGATGGTAGGCATTTCTCCTTCTTACACGAGGCATCACAACAACGTTTCACCTGGCAACGGCGGCAACTGCTGTTTGTGTATGAGAAATCGGTTGGAAACTTTCCTCATGTCAGCACGTTGCAGGTGTCGCCACCGGCGCCAACCTTGTGTGAATGCTGTGAAAAGCTAATCATTTGCATATCACAGCATCTTTTTCGCGTCTGTAGCCCATCTTCGTGGTGTAGCAATTTTAATGGCCTGTAGTGTACTTGTAGCCCTTCTTTCCATCCGCTCCATTTTCATTCTCTCACAACGGACTCCTACCTTTTATTTATTTTTATTTTTTTTATGTTAATCTGCAAACTTCCTAGAAAAATTAAAGCTTTGCGCCGGACCACGACTCGATTTCGGGACCTTTGTATTTTGCGGGCTAGTGGCCTACCAACTGAACTACCTAAGTACAACTCACAGTCCCTTCCTCAAAGCTTTACCTCACCAGTACCTGATCTCCTACATTCCAAACATCAGATAAGTTTTCCTGAAGAACTTGATGGACTAGCACTCCTGGAAGAAAGGATATTGTGTATAATATTGTATTACCCATTCTCCTTTCAGGCCCTCCTTTACTTCTGAGATAAGCTCTATTATTTCAGTTTAACTTTACTGCAAGTTCTGTAGACCTTCAAAACCTTTTTATCTCATTGGATATATTTTTGACTACGCGCAGAGAATTTCTACCGTTGTCTCTCATATTCGAATAAATGTTGGCATACTTCTGAATTTGAGTCTTTGTAATTTACTCGTCGGGAATTACCTACTGATAGGTTGTTTGTGATCTCCTGTGATATTGTTCGATGCATCTTACCGCCAAGGCTCTATGAAATCCCCACAATTTTTAAGCTGAGCACAGGTACAAAAAACACCAAATGTCAATTTTGTAAAGGCAGTAGAATGTTACCACGAACGCCACAGATATGTGCTGACCTAGGACAAACAAACATTGACGTGAGGATGTGCCTGCTGCAGAATAGCAAAACATTGTCATAGAAAGTCCCATATGTTGTTGTGTGTGTGTTGATGGTTGTGGTTATGTTCGTGGTTGATAGTGGATGTGGTCCAGTAAGCCCGCTCGTGGAGATGTATCAATGGCATTACCTTCCAAAGCATTGTTGGAAAGCGTAACGCAGAAACAAAATAAAAATAAACTCATCAGCCAATCGCTTGATTTAAAGTCAAGTTAAAAGTTGGAAATAACGAGACTGATACGTATTCCGGTCGCATTAGGGAGCTCGCTGGCTTCACACTGCGAGACGAGGGCTTTTGTTGTTGGAGGCCTCGCGAGCTTGCAGAATGCTGCGGACGCCACGTTGTGGCCTTCAAGAGATGAACCCGCAGTTAATTGGCGCAATTAGTGTCCCACTTGTCGTAACGAGGCGAGGGCGCCCGGAAAACAAAGGCCAACTTTGCGTGTAGTTGTCAGCAGTAGCGGTCCAACACGTAATTAAGGACCCTGATAACGTGGCGGATGCAATTCTCATTTTACAAGCAAGTGAAGAAGGCGACAGTTTTTGAAGGATAAATAGTATCGGAAATGAACTATCATCGAAATAAGTAGTAAAAGGATGTGGTTTGAAAATCTAAGTTTCTAGTGATGACTAATTAAATACAGATGTGATAATCAAATACACAGTTTCCACGCATTTGCAATAACTCGAGTTTGACAGTAATAAGAGCTGTATGTAGCTGCTAAATGTATGACTGTACTACGACAGCTGTCTGCCGACGAAATGAGCAGCGAAATTAAACCTACATGAAGAATAATAGTCTAGAAATGGAAGTGACTTTATCTAAGTTGCGTTATATTACTTGAACTTCACCCTAGAAACTAATACAAGTCGTTTTTCACACGTGACGAAGGAAGTCAGAATGAGCCAGCGGTATAGACAGAAAGACAAAAGAACCGCCTGATTATGAAACTGCATGGAAGGCTTTAAAAGGAAAGAGAGCACCATTAGGACTTACGGAAAGATGAAGATATTAATATCGTAATGTTAGGCACACTTATTGTTCTATTACAGTAATTGTGCATACAAAAGTAAGGTCCGCCAGAACAGGCCATGAAGGCCCAATGGTACCGACCAGCCGCTGTGTCTCCCTCAGCCCCCAGGCATCACTGGTTGCTTCTATGGAGGGACATACACTCCTGGAAATTGAAATAAGAACACCGTGAATTCATTGTCCCAGGAAGGGGAAACTTTATTGACACATTCCTGGGGTCAGATACATCACATGATCACACTGACAGAACCACAGGCACATAGACACAGGCAACAGAGCATGCACAATGTCGGCACTAGTACAGTGTATATCCACCTTTCGCAGCAATGCAGGCTGCTATTCTCCCATGGAGACGATCGTAGAGATGCTGGATGTAGTCCTGTGGAACGGCTTGCCATGTCATTTCCACCTGGCGCCTCAGTTGGACCAGCGTTCGTGCTGGACGTGCAGACCGCGTGAGACGACGCTTCATCCAGTCCCAAACATGCTCAATGGGGGACAGATCCGGAGATCTTGCTGGCCAGGGTAGTTGACGTACACCTTCTAGAGCACGTTGGGTGGCACGGGATACATGCGGACGTGCCTTGTCCTGTTGGAACAGCAAGTTCCCTTGCCGGTCTAGGAATGGTAGAACGATGGGTTCGATGACGGTTTGGATGTACCGTGCACTATTCAGTGTCCCCTCGACGATCAGCAGTGGTGTACGGCCAGTGTAGGAGATCGCTCCCCACACCATGATGCCGGGTGTTGGCCCTGTGTGCCTCGGTCGTATGCAGTCCTGATTGTGGCGCTCACCTGCACGGCGCCAAACACGCATGCGACCATCATTGGCACCAAGGCAGAAGCGACTCTCATCGCTGAAGACGACACGTCTCCATTCGTCCCTCCATTCACGCCTGTCGCGACACCACTGGAGGCGGGCTGTACGATGTTGGGGCGTGAGCGGAAGACGGCCTAACGGTGTGCGGGACCGTAGCCCAGCTTCATGGAGACGGTTGCGAATGGTCCTCGCCGATACCCCAGGAGCAACAGTGTCCCTAATTTGCTGGGAAGTGGCGGTGCGGTCCCCTACGGCACTGCGTAGGATCCTACGGTCTTGGCGTGCATCCGTGCGTCGCTGCGGTCCGGTCCCAGGTCGACGGGCACGTGCACCTTCCGCCGACCACTGGCGACAACATCGATGTACTGTGGAGACCTCACGCCCCACGTGTTGAGCAATTCGGCGGTACGTCCACCCGGCCTCCCGCATGCCCACTATACGCCCTCGCTCAAAGTCCGTCAACTGCACATACGGTTCACGTCCACGCTGTCGCGAAATGCTACCAGTGTTAAAGACTGCGATGGAGCTCCGTATGCCACGGCAAACTGGCTGACACTGACGGCGGCGGTGCACAAATGCTGCGCAGCTAGCGCCATTCGACGGCCAACACCGCGGTTCCTGGTGTGTCCGCTGTGCCGTGCGTGTGATCATTGCTTGTACAGCCCTCTCGCAGTGTCCGGAGCAAGTATGGTGGGTCTGACACACCGGTGTCAATGTGTTCTTTTTTCCATTTCCAGGAGTGTATATGATGGACAGAACTGCACCAAATGCTGTCTCAAGAATGAAACAAAAGCCACATACTGTAAATTAGAGGTGCATGTGCTTCACTTATCAGTTTTGAAACTTATGTGTAAATACTATCATCACTATTGCTTCATACACGAACACGACTTTTAAATTATAATCAGCATGAAATATCGGTAATGCGGCAGTTTATGTTAACCAACACACAAAAAATGATAATGTAACGGTAGTTCAGTGTGCGATGACGTGTACCACCTGTAATTTTAGACTAGACGCTTCTTTTGCATTTAGATTTAAAGTTCAGAACACTATCAGTAAGAGAGAGTATTGTACTTTGGAACACATATAAGTGGCAGTGCGCTGTGCAGGAATGGCCACTCTTCAGATAAGCAGTAGTTTTAAGAACTTCATTCGAGAGCTAAGAATATGAGGTGGCTTCAGAAAGAAACCCGGTTGTTGTACGGGCAATGAAACTAAAGTTATAGCCTTCTTAATTAAGCGAGAGTCGATTAGAATGCAGCGGGATGGCAGATGCATGGACAGCGGAGTGCAGGTGGCGTGCTGAAGGGTTACGATAAGTGCCGAGCAAGGCGCGGTAAGCCGATACAATGACTTGCAAGAATGTGTAGGATGAAAGGCACAGAAAAGCCACGGGTAGCATAGAAATACGACGCAGTATACCCAGGCGGACACCCCTTGGGGATGGGGAAGGTGGACTGGTTCGACTAGAGGCTGCCGAAGGTTAAGAAAGGAGTTCGTTGGAAAAACCTCAAATTTAAGCAGAGGGCCAGAATAAAATTGGCAGAGGAGTGTAAATTAAAAGTGTATATGTGGAGAAAACAACAGGGAAAGTATAAGGTAAAACGTGTCTGATTTAAGGCAAAATATGCCGGCTCATGTCACCAGCAGTTTAGTGGGGGAGAAGGAGCGTACAACTCGCCATTGTTGAGGACTAGCTGTTCGACCGAGATGCGGTACGGATGGAAACTAAGGTTTGCTTTTTGGTTGAATCTGAATAAGACCGTGAAAAAGTAACGTTCACATATGTGGTGAAGTTATTTTAACTATGACTGTGACAATTCGCTCAAATGGCTCTGAGCACTATGGGACTTAACATCGACGGTCATCAGTCCCCTAGAAGTTAGAACTACTTAAACCTAACTAACCTAAGGACATCACACAACACCCAGTCATCACGAGGCAGAGAAAATCCCTGACCACGCCGGGAACCGAACCCGGGACCCCGTGCTCGGGAAGCGAGAACGCTACCGCGAGACCACGAGCTGCGGATACTGTGACAATTACTGAGTCATAGATGCAAATAGTTAAGGAAAGCTTAGTGCATGCAAAAACACGACAGTCATTCAAAACGGTAAGTCAGCTGCTGTGGCCGCTCCTTCTGTTGCAATTCTTTCTTTGTTTTCTGCCAATGATCATTATAGCCAACTGGTTGTGGTCATGCTTATTCTTATGTGATGTATCAAGTTAATTAAAGACTGCATTCCGTGCCATCCGGTAGTACAGGGCCCTGGCCTTGTGCATTAAAAGACCCGCATGGCAGCTGAGTGAATTAAATGAATACGACCACAACTGGGATTAGCCTGAGACAACAACCAAATACAATCGGTATCCGACAGTGGTCTTCAACCCACTGGTGTGTAAACTACGATGTTGCAAATTTTTTTTTTGTAATGTATCAAAGGATTTCGAGGCCAACGTGTAACGTGCGCGTGGGGCACACAATACTCATTAAAGCTTGTACTATGGTAAGTGAGTGGGGTTTACTTTACAGGATTTTTGTATAGACATTGACCGCGTGCACCTGAATGGTGGCAAATCAGACTTACACCCACTCTGTAATAACAATGATACGTTAAATAAGTCCGAAATGCAACTACACGTCAGGACGGACAAAAATCAACACAGAAGATGCTACCAATTTGTTAATAATACGGTCGCCAGCCTAATTAGGCATTAACTGAGTTTCTTCCCTGTACTAGTTGGCAGATATTCGTGCAAAGCAACAAGTAGTAACACTGCATAATATAGTAGAATTTTAGAACCAGAAAATCTACTGAACTGATAGTTTCACGTTCTGTACTAATATGGAAAAACCATAAATACATAACACTACACTATAATGTATACTACAAAACTTCGTACAGTTTATTGATCTGATTAAAATCGGGCATAGGTTACCCTAGAAATAGCACTTTCGAACCACACACAAAATGTCAATTTTGATAAAGAAAAAACACTGATAAATTTTGGCTTTTACGTTGACTTTAACTCATCATCATCATCATTTAGGACTGATTATGCCTTTCAGCGTTCAGTCTGGAGCATAGCCCGCCTTATACAGTTCCTCCATGATCCTCTATTCAGTGCTAACATTGGTGCCTCTTCTGATGTTAAACCTATTACTTCAAAATCATTCTTAACCGAATCCAGGAACCTTCTCCTTGGTCTGCCCCGACTCCTCCTACCCTCTACTGCTGAACCCATGAGTCTCTTGGGTAACCTTGCTTCTCCCATGCGTGTAACATGACCCCACCATCTAAGCCTGTTCGCCCTGACTGCTACATCTATAGAGTTCATTCCCAGTTTTTCTTTGATTTCCTTTAACTTTTGCTGTCAAATCAATTTAGAGCACTTCAGAATTCAAATGAATAAAAAAAGGGGGGGGAACCTGAAACTGTTGTGATCACTTTATTAAAAAATTTAATTACTGAATTCATTATGCGCTCAAGATTTCCAGTATATGAGTTACTACTCTTTTTAACTTATTTCCTGCTTATTTAAATACCTTTCGATCTGTCTCGAAATAATTAAATTTCATTACTAAATCAATATTAAAGTTATCTTCCAACTTTGTCAGACCTTCGTTATTCATTTACTGGTTCATTAACAAAACAGTTCTTTAAACACCATTATTACATAGTTAGGTCTGCAAGTAATTATTATTAACACAAAATTAAATTTTTCATTTCGGGACACTCGGATTGCACAACATTTGGAAAGGACCCTATCTAGGTTAGTTGTGAGGATAATTAAATGATAGGAAAGTTCTGGTAAAATTTAAGTTGTTATTGAACAGTATGGAACAAAAGTAACACTGGTCCATACGAATACAGTCCTAAAAGTTTCAACCTGTTTGTATCGATGCGGCGGTTGGCGGCGGCGAGATGGCGAGGCACAGAGCACACATACAACCACAGCTGTGGCTCTTGACGTACCGGCACTTTATTTCTTCATAGCGTCGCAATACTTTTCCGTTTAGTGCCTATGGAATTTTGCCATGCTGTATGGGCGTTGGAACGGCATACCCGAGGCTCAATGAAACTACGTCTTCCAGGAGAGCCTCCTCGCTCCAGAACGTGTTGCTCAGACCAGTGCCAAACTCCAACTAACTACTGCTGAGCCCGTTGTGCCTTGCAGCGCCCGTGTGCATTTTCCCGCGCTCGCCTGCCATACACCTTTTACCGCTCCCTTACAGACAGGGTATTCACCCGAGGTTTTGCATTCTACATATTCTAACACATTGCATACGTATGGACCAGACGCACAGTTACAATTTTAAACATCTTACAATAGTTTCAACATTTGTTACCTTTCAATTCTATTACAATATTGCTTGACTAATATTCACATTGAAAATTGTTTACAGTTCCCTTAACATAATGGCATGAAACAAAAAAGAAATGAAATCAGAAGTTCAATTACACTAATTTATCGAAAAATCAGAAGAAAAAAAATTACTTATTTGTACAATAGTACAGCATCGTTGTTGTTACACATGCCCCTGTTTCCTGTAAATTTCACTAAGTGCATATTTGATGGGAACACTGAACTTTATATTTATGCAGGGGTTCTGAATCTTTGTGTGAATGTGCCATCATAAAATTTTATATCATAAAACTTACTTTCACTCACATCATACAGGTGTATACTTTTTAATATATCGAGAACATTTACCTATCATTTACTTAAGTGCCTTTGGCACAGTCCAACCTCCTATCAGAACATGATTTAAATAGCAAATTACTTATTATTAAATTTCTCAGAAATATAAATTCAAAAGCTGAAACACAAACACTTAACTACAAAGCATATACAAATACCTATATACACTATAAGACAATCTGTTAATGCTTACATTGAATGGCTGTCATTTCCTTATTTACTAATAAAC
This sequence comes from Schistocerca nitens, assembly GCF_023898315.1. Classification (NCBI taxonomy): domain Eukaryota; kingdom Metazoa; phylum Arthropoda; class Insecta; order Orthoptera; family Acrididae; genus Schistocerca; species Schistocerca nitens. The sequence continues at coordinate 108,691,712 of NC_064622.1, read as the reverse complement.
ACACAATATTATTTAGAAAAATCACTACACATATTTGCTGCCTATTATTCAGATTTGGGCAGTCCATTTCACATCATTTTATCACATCACTTGTACCACACTTACAATTCTCCTTTGACTAATTACCTACGCTCTTTGGTGTGTGGCAGTCCTTTATATTATGACTCATATACTGCCCACTTTGATTTTTGGCAGTCTCATCTTTTATTTGGCTAGCAGCATTTACACTTTCTTTTCAGCCCTTTTCTCCATACATCTTTACATTTATAGTACATTTGGTAATCTGAAACTCACATAAGTACATTATCACACTGACATTAGTATACATACATTTACAAAACTTGTTACATTTAGAATAAAATAATTTCATCATTAGATACAGCATATTTACTGCAGATTGCTTTCTGAGTGTACTTAGGTCACTCACTCCTAGGAACATACAGTTTCAGGTCCACAACGTTTCTTACACCTAAAGGTCTCTTGGATTTTGGGTAGATCAGGTAGTAAGCATTATCGTGTGGAATGTTCTGTATTATATACGGTCCATTATAAATGTATTTAAATTTGGAAATTTCATGGTTCAGTTCACTAGATTTTTCGTGGGTTTTTAAAAGAACATAATCCCCAATTTTAAATTTTGAAACTTTCAGATTTTTATCATGTCTTTTAGATCTAGATTCAGCTTTATGCCTTGCCCTTTTTCTGACTAATTCTTTCTTTTGACTGAACCCCAAACTTGTACACGGTGGAAACTCTAGTTTTTCCTGAATTAAACTTTTACTTTTGCTGCCTAACGAAATTTCTTCCACTGGGAACCCAGTAGTTTCATGATGTAAGGTGTTCATGACATTCTCAAAGGCCAATATAAATCTGCCCCTGGCTCTAAATCATGCCCCTTCCTGTTTTGTCCACAACGCACCTTGGTCGACTGTGACTTCGTTCCAAGATACGTTCCTGACCTGTGAACCATTTATATCTGGTGGCTTTTTCGGTTTCTGGAGTTCAAAGTCTTGGCTTACTTGAACTCTTTGCAAAATAGACACTGAGTCGTCAGGTGGCTCTTTCTTCCTGTGTTCAGTCTCAACATCTGGATTTTGTTTTGAAACTTCGTCATTAGTAGGTGCAATATCGCAGTTAGCTGTATTCCCATTATTTTCACTAGTACCGAAATACTCGTCATCTGAACTATCGTCAGAATCCGACCATTCTGGATCGCTTTCAGGTTCCAACATAAAAGCTTTTCTGAGACAGGCACTAAGTTCTTCCTCTGCATTTTCGTCAGATTTTGATTTTAACTCAATATCCTCTTTTGGCAAAACGGCCTCATTATCAGCTTTACTCACATCCACTGTTACTTCATATTTAGCGTAATCCTCGTGGACTTCCGTTACTCGTAGGTAATTACTTGACCCTTCCCCATGGTGCCTTTCGGTAGCAGCTTGTACTGTTTGAGGATCGTTAACAGAAGTTACTTCCTCGTCAATGCTTAGGATTTCATCCTCCAATTCCTTCCTATCTTTAACCATCGTACTATCGGCAGCACGCGTACTTTGCGCGGCGCTATTTACTCTCTCCTCTTCAAATTCGGGCCACGTCACCTTATCGACGTCCCTACTATCTCCTTTTTCACTAATTAACCTCCTTGCCTCATACTGCTTCTTAAAATCCTCCCACTCACATTGCTTGAGGCCCTTGTACAGATCATCGATCTGCACACGCCAATCAGTTACTTCTGCTAATTCATTCTCGCCATTTACTTCATTGCGAACACTGCTAACCGCACCTCTCTGTGTATCCACTGTTCCATCTACTATTTCCTTCGCCATGGAATTACCACACGAAGTGTATTCACCAGCTCTTACGGCAATGTTTGTACCTAATTCTGCCGCCTTGCTAGCGGCTTCTCTCTGAACATCTGTTCTGCTAGGCTGGGCCGATGCCCTCTGATGCTCCACTCGCCTGTTAACATGTATCGCTCTGCGCGGCGAAGATGAGTCATCTGCGCTGGCACCTGACGCTTGTTCCGCAACAACACGTTGCGTCGTTCCACGCCTGTCTCTAAGCTGTCTCATAACTTTACTGTCAGTTTGGTAACATTTCTTAAATCGGGGCCGGTATGTTCTGTCCGCTTCCGTTTGGCCCGCAACGTTCGCGGAAATCAGTTTCCCGCGTCGTCATTATTTTGCGCGGTGTACCCTCTACCGCGACCTGGATAACCCCCTCTTCCTCTTCCTCTGCCTCTACCTCTCTGTATCATGTTGACGCGAAACCCATCGCCGTCATTTCTCTCGTCATTATTGCGATTATTTCTGTTACTAAAATTTTGATAATTGGCACGACTTTCGCGCCAATGACCTTCGTCTTCGACCCTTCGAGAAATGCTTGGAAGCTACGATGATTGCTTCCCACATATCTCTTCGAATCTTCGGGAAGCTTTTTATATAGCTCCCATATGATTTCAGAATCGGATCTTCTCCCTCTTAAATGTGTCAATTTTCGGTACCAATATTCGCAGAAATCTTTCAAAGAATTCCTGCCCCTGTTATCATGAAGTCTGGCCATGATAAACTCGCGTCACAAATGATCCTGTTTTTGTTCGGACCAGTATTCTTCCGTAAACTTTTGTTTAAACTCTTCGAACGTCATTAGTTCGGTATTCAAGTTAATTCCCCATCGCTTAGCGTCACCTACTAAGGCGCTAATTACTACGTTTATCGCCGGCCGCGGTGGTCTAGCGGTTCTGGCGCTGCAGTCCGGAACCGCGGGACTGCTACGGTCGCAGGTTCGAATCCTGCCTCGGGCATGGGTGTGTGTGATGTCCTTAGGTTAGTTAGGTTTAAGTAGTTCTAAGTTCTAGGGGACTTATGACCTAAGATGTTGGGTCCCATAGCGCTCAGAGCCATTTTTACTACGTTTATCTTATCCTGACGAGACAAGTGTTCAGGAAACATCCTCTCGAAATTTTTGATGAAATCCAACGGATGCCATCCATTATGTTTCTTGGCGGGATCGAAGCGCTCCTCACCTTCCAACAGCTTCGTAAGTGGCGCGCCATTACAGACAACACCAGGCCTATCTTTGGTTTTACTCTCGAGATCGAAAATTTTGCCTTGAATTTTCGATGTATTTTGTTCACACTTTTGTACACATCCGGTAACTTTTTCGCCTGAATTTCTTTCAGTATCTGAAACCACATTTTTCAACTGTGAGATTCCATTTTGGCATTCGTTTACGATCTCAGGTTTAAGACCGAAAACTTTTTCGTCTACTTTTGTGTCAACTAGAGGCTCTACTTTCTCTTGGATGTTGAGAATTTCAACATCAAACCTACTGTTAATGTCGTCAATTTCCCCCTGCATAGTATCCATATTTTTATTAATTGTGTCAATTTCAAACTTCATAGTATTTACCACAGAGCTTAAATTACCCACTTTTTGTTCTACCTGTTCTATTTGTTTACTAATTTTAATTCCTTGTACTTCGTCCTGTGCTTTAAGATGACCAACTTGTGTTTTAAACTGCTCATCAACGTGTGTTTTAAGCTGATTATTCTGAGTTTTGAGCTGCTCGGCAACGTATGTATTGAGATGCTCACTCTGTCCTGCAATTTGTTTGGTTAATTGTTCAAATAAATCGTTCATGCTTAAAATTTTCACACTGTTTTGTTCTACGGAATCGGTGTATTCCGATCCTATTTCAAAATTTTCTTTCGATTCTTTCTTTATCTGTGGAGAGGCAAACATGTCAGTGGATTCGTTCACGTACCCACTATCTCCTACAAAGTCATCAACTACTTCCTGTCTTATTCCTTGCTGTGTTCGAGGCGATCGCGACATTTCAATCTGTTCGTTAACATGTTCGTGATACTGTATGTACGCCAATTGTCTTCCGCTAACGCCATCTGTTATCTGACCGCGTACACTCCTGTCATTCCCAGCCGCATCTTCCATTACGCTCGGCACATCTTCTACGATCCTGTCCATACTGAACGCAAATTACACCTCACTACCGTACTTGACGTTCACTGCTATTTACTTTACTGAATAATATTGCAAATCGTGCCACTGACCATCCACTGTTCGATATTAACGTTAATTTGTGACCGACAACAACTGGATGTCCTGTCACCGGGAGCCACTTGTAACGTGCGCGTGGGGCACACAATACTCATTAAAGCCTGTACTATGGTAAGTGAGTGGGGTTTACTTTACGAGACAGGATTTTTGTATAGATATTGACCGCGTGTACCTGAATGGTGGCAAATCAGACTTACACCCACTCTGTAATAACAATGATACAACAGATAAGACCGAAATGCAACTACACGTCAGGACGGACAAAAAGCAACACAGAAGATGCTACCAATTTGTTAATAATACGGTCGCCAGCCTAATTAGGCATTAACTGAGTTTCTTCCCTGTACTAGTTGGCAGATATTCGTGCAAAGCAACAAGTAGTAACACTGCATAATATAGTAGAATTTTAGAACCAGAAAATCTACTGAACTGATAGTTTCACGTTCTGTACTAATATGGAAAAACCATAAATACATAACACTACACTATAATGTATACTACAAAACTTCGTACAGTTTATTGATCTGATTAAAATCGGGCATAGGTTACCCTAGAAATAGCACTTTCGAACCACACACAAAATGTCAATTTTGATAAAGAAAAAACACTGATAAATTTTGGCTTTTACGTTGACTTTAACTTTTGCTGTCAAATCAATTTAGAGCACTTCAGAATTCAAATGAATAAAAAAAGGGGGGGGGGGGAACCTGAAACTGTTGTGATCACTTTATTAAAAAATTTAATTACTGAATTCATTATGCGCTCAAGATTTCCAGTATATGAGTTACTACTCTTTTTAACTTATTTCCTGCTTATTTAAATACCTTTCGATCTGTCTCGAAATAATTAAACTTCATTACTAAATCAATATTAAAGTTATCTTCCAACTTTGTCAGACCTTCGTTATTCATTTACTGGTTCATTAACAAAACAGTTCTTTAAACACCATTATTACATAGTTAGGTCTGCAAGTAATTATTATTAACACAAAATTAAATTTTTCATTTCGGGACACTCGGATTGCACAACATTTGGAAAGGACCCTATCTAGGTTAGTTGTGAGGATAATTAAATGATAGGGAAGTTCTGGTAAAATTTAAGTTGTTATTGAACAGTATGGAACAAAAGTAACACTGGTCCATACGAATACAGTCCTAAAAGTTTCAACCTGTTTGTATTGATGCGGCGGTTGGCGGCGGCGAGATGGCGAGGCACAGAGCACACGTACAACCACAGCTGTGGCTCTTGACGTACCGGCACTTTATTTCTTCATAGCGTCGCAATACTTTTCCGTTTAGTGCCTATGGAATTTTGCCATGCTGTATGGGCGTTGGAACGGCATACCCGAGGCTCAATGAAACTACGTCTTCCAGGAGAGCCTCCTCGCTCCAGAACGTGTTGCTCAGACTAGTGCCAAACTCCAACTATCTACTGCTGAGCCCGTTGTGCCTTGCAGCGCCCGTGTGCATTTTCCCGCGCTCGCCAGCCATACACCATTTACCGCTCCCTTACAGACAGGGTATTCACCCGAGGTTTTGCATTCTACATATTCTAACACATTGCATACGTATGGACCAGACGCACAGTTACAATTTTAAACATCTTACAATAGTTTCAACATTTGTTACCTTTCAATTCTATTACAATATTGCTTGACATTTGACATAAACGTTAATATTCACATTGAAAATTACACTAATTTATCGAAAAATCAGAAGAAAAAAATTACTTATTTGTACAATAGTACAGCGTCGTTGTTGTTACAAACGTTTCTCTATAATATAATTGTTTTTACGGGAGCTGCGTTTCATTATTTAGTAGCATCGAAATTCCTCTCCCAACCTTAGTTCTACGTATTTGCTAAGTCCAGAATCGACAGGGTGCCGAATAACGTACGAACGGCTGATCTGCAGGTAAGGGCAGGTAAGATTACAGGTCGAGGAAGTGCGGAGGCTGACTTTGCGGCCACCGCGCAGGTGCGTCACAAAGAGGACCTGCCAGCTCCCCTGGAAATCTACCGCTCACCGTACCAGATAGTCCAAGGGATCTAGTATGTTATTAGTTAGGGTTTGTCATTCCGTAGACGGGATGTTACAAAATGGTACATCGGCGTAGGGAATGTTACATACACTACTGGCCATTAAAATTGCTACACCAAGAAGCCGGCCGTTGTGGCCGTGCGGTTCTAGGCGCTCCAGTCCGGAGCCGCGCTGCTGCTACGGTCGCAGGTTCGAATCCTGCCTCGGGCATGGGTGTGTGTGATGTCATTAGATTAGTTAGGTTTAAGTAGTTTTAAGTTCTAGGGGACTGATGACCACAGCAGTTGGGTCCCATAGTGCTCAGAGCCATTTGAACCATTTGAGCCAAGAAGAAATGCAGATGATAAACGGGTATTCATTGGACAAATATAGTATACTAGAACTGACATGTGATTACATTTTCACGCAATTTTGGTGCATAGATCCTGAGAAATCAGTACCCAGAACAACCACCTCTGGCCGTAATAACGGCCTTGATACGCCTGGGTATTGTGACGAGCCAGTTGCTCGGCCACCATTGACCAGACGTTTTCAATTTGTGAGAGATCTGGAGAATGTGCTGGCCAGGACAGCAGTCGAACATTTTCTGTTCAAAATGGTTCAAATGGCTCTGAGCACTATGGGACTTAACATCTGTGGTCATCAGTCCCCTAGAACTTAGAACTACTTAAACCTAACTAACCTAAGGACATCACACACATCCATGCCCGAGACAGGATTCGAACCTGCGACCGCAGCAGTCACGCGGTTCCGGAATGAGCGCCTAGAACCGCTAGACCACCGCGGCCGGCAACATTTTCTGTATCCAGAAATGCCCATACAGGACCTGCAGAATGCGGTCTTGCATTATCCTGCTGAAATTTAGGATTTCGCAGGGATCGAATGAAGGATAGAGTCACGGGTCGCAACACATCTGAAATGTAACGTACACTGTTCAAAGTGCCGTCAATGCGAACAAGAGGTGACCGAGACGTGTAACGAATGGCACCCCCTACGATCATGCCAGTATGGCGGTGACGAATACACGTTTCCAATGTGCGTTCACCGCGATGCCGCCAAACACGGATGTAACTATTATGATTCTGTAAACAGAACCTGGATTCATCCGAAAAAATGACGTTTTGCCATTCGTGCACCCAGGATCGCCGTTGAGTACACCATCGCATGCGCTCCTGTCTGTGATGCAGCGTCAGGGTTAACCGCAGTAATTGTCTCCCAGCTGATAGTCCATGCTGCTGCAAACATCGTCGAACTGTTTGTGCAGATGGTTGTTGTCTTGCAAAAGTCCCCATCTGTTGACTCAGGGATCGAGACGTGGCTGCACGATCCGTTACAGCCATGCGGATAAAATGGCTGTCATCTCGACCGCTAGTGATAAAGAGGCCGTTGGGATCCAGCACGGCGTTCCGTATTACCCTCCTGAACCCACTGATTCCATATTCTGCTAATAGTCATTGTATCTCGACCAACGCGAGCAGCAATGTCGCGATACGATAAACCGCAATCGCGATAGGCTACAATCCGACCTTTATCACAGTCGGAAACGTGATGGTACGCATATCTCCTCCTCAAACGAGGCATCACAACAACGTTTCACCAGGCAACGCCGGTCAACTGCTGTTTGTGTATGAGAAATCGGTTGGAAACTTTCCTCACGTCAGCGCGTTGTAGATGTCGCCACCGGCACCAACCTTGTGTGAATGCTCTGAAAAGCTAATCATTTGAACAATACAGCATCTTCTTCCTGTCGGTTAAATTTCACGTCTGTAAAGCGTCATCTACGTGGCGTAGCAATTTTAATGGTCAGTAGTGTACTTCTCAAACTTCCGTCTGGCCACCCCTGTAGTAGAAATGTAATCTACTCTCTTATTTCACTTTTAAATTGTGGTATCTACTTTTGTGGCGCTGCAACGTTTTTCTGAAATTACAAAAATTGCTAAGGAAAACTAACATTTTTCCAAATGTGACACCAATGTTCCAAGGTACAAGATGGTCATTTACCTAGGACTAAGTATTCGACTGGCATTTAAATCGTTGCTATAGCGAGAATCTTCTCAGTGCTGTATTTTCGAATCTTCACTGGTCATCGGGGCTCAATTTCTAAGTGGGTTTCATCATCAAAGACAATTCTACTCCAGTCAGACTCTCCGGACAGCCGTGGAATGTCAGCATGACTGCCACCCGCCATACGGTCCGACAACTGTAAGCGATGGTCCAGGGTGCCCCATTTTTCAGAGCTGGACCCCTGATGTTTTTATCAGCGCCGCCCTTACAGCACAGTGGCACGTTGACGATATTCTGTGCCCCATTTCGATACCTTTCAATGCAAGTGTGAGTTAACGACCATTGCGCTCTAATTTAAATATATGGCCAAAAGACAGGAATTGTGAAACGAACAATGTCGTCGAGGACCTTGTGCCACGAAGGGCGCAGATTCACACTAGATGGGAAAACTCACAGGCGTCTGTTCTCTATTGAGGCCTAAGCGCTCTAGTGTGCAAGCGAGATAGACGAGAACCTACGTCATAGGGAAACCCAGTAGAAGCCGTTTGTGGCCGAGGAGGAGTATCAGTGTTGAATATGGCAGACCTAAGGTTGGCCATGAAGGGAAACATGTATGAAAATTATTTAATTCTCTAGTAATGTAGCGAATGAAGCCACAGTAATTTAATTCTACCATCCTTCATAAAATTTCATGGTGATCCCAATGAAACTTGAATATTGATCAGATCTATAATAGATTACGATTTACTGTTTAAGTGAAAATCACAATTTTTTAACAAAGATCTGAATGCTAAAATCTGAACGCTGTGGTCGACCGTTAAGATCGACACTTGATATATAAGCGCATAAAAAAAAAACATTGTAAATATCAACTTTAAGTTTATTTGTTTAAAATATATAGTAAATTTAAATTATCGGTATTTTCAGTTAACCGTCAGATCATCGTTTCCTCCACACAAAACCCATTGAACGATGATAGCATCTACATCTACATCCATACTCCGCAAGCCACCCGACGATGTGTGGCGGAAGGTACTTTGAATACCTCTATCGGTTCTCCCTTCTATTCCAGTCTCGTATTGTTCGTGGAAAGATAGATTGTCGGTATGCCTCTATGCGTGCTCTAATATCTCTGATTTTATCCTCATGGTCTCTTCGCGAGATATACGTAGGAGGGAGCAATATACTACTTGACTCCTCGGTGAAGGTACGTTCTCGAAACTTCAACAAAAGCCCATACCGAGCTACTGAGCGTCTCTCTTGCAGAGTCTTCCACTGGAGTTTATCCATCATCTCCGTAACGCTTTCGCGATTACTAAATGATCCTATAACGAAGCGCGCTGCTCTCCGTTGGATCTTCTCTATGTCTTCTATCAACCCTGTCTGGTACAGATCCCACACTGGCGAGCAATATTCAAGCAGTGGATGAACAAGTGTACTGTAACCTACTTCCTTTGTTTTCGGATTGCATTTCCTTAGGATTCTTCCAATGAATCTCAGTCCCGACAATCAACTTTATATGATCATTCCATTTTAAATCACTCCAGTACCTACTCCCAGATAATTCACGGAATTAACTGCTTCCAGTTGCTGACCTGGAATATTGTAGCTAAATGATAAGGGATCTTCCTTTCTATGTATTCGCAGCACATTACTCTTGTCTACATTGAGATTCAGTTGCCATTCCCCGCACCATACGTCAATTCGTTGCCGACACCTTATTCAACCATTAGGTAAAGAATATTTGTTGTAAAGTTAGTGCATAACAGTTACTTTTGTTCTTTATCTATTTATCAGAAAGCACATTGGTGCAAGGCTACTGGCCGTGACATTCAAAGTTTGGAAGGAAATTGTATTGCTTTATGTAAAAGAATTTAACGTTTATTATGTAATGGATATTATTGGCACTTTATTTAGAACGTGAAAGTGGTCAAGCTTTGATTATTTAAATGTGTTAAAATGTAAAATAATTTAGAATAAGCTGTAGCCAACCAGATGGACGGCTTCAGGAAAGGGAACTGCCTTAGTGTCAGTTGAGTGAGTATATTTGGCGTGGAGACGGGTAGAGGGACAGTGATTGCGCAGACGCGAAAGCGGACAGTCGGTCTTTAGGCAGCTAGGAAGTGATACGACTTCGAAAATTTTGCGTTGTGTGGTATCGCTGGACTTAGTCTGTGAGTGGTGAGCAGCCGCGCACCTGGTGTGAACTAACTTTACGCGTAGATAACTTATTTTTCGCGATGAGATTGTGAATGATTGAACTGTGTCAAATGGATACGCGCTCGAGTGTAACAGTAACTCTAAATACGACCACTTTTGCTATTAGTTTGCTTTCTGAATAAACATTATTCTGACCAAATCGCAACTGTATGGCCTACATCATTTATGAGTCGTTAATTTACTTCCCGATATTATTATTATTGTTATTATTGCCATCTGCCAGACAGTTTAACTAAAGGGTCACAAGTGTCTAACTCAGGGCTTGTAATGCAACACGTGCGGTTCAACCCCTAGACGAGTTTGAGCCAAGACATTCCGACGAAGAGGAACCACATGTGAGCCCGAACATACTTGGGATGTTAGCTCGCACAAGCCACTCTGGGCAGGAGCATAATGCACCCCCCCCCCCCTCCCGCCCAACCTACATGGCGGCAGTTCCTATTGCTTGTTTGCCTATTTGTTTGCCAAACCTTGTCTTGACCAGCAAGGCCGCCAGATCTCTCGCCAGAAAAGAACGTTTGGAGGGTTATGGGAAGAGCCCTCCAACCAGCTTGATATTTTGACTACCTATCATACCAATTTTAAAAAATCTGGCGCGATATCGCTCAGGAAGATATCCAACAGCTTCATCAACCAATGCCAAACAGAATAAATGCTTGCAAAAGGACTAGAGGTGGACCAACACCTTTCTGGCTTCCTCAATTTGTGAAGTTCTTTCTGTTGAATAAATCATCCCATTTTTCGGAAGCTCTCATCGTCTTTTTGTCTGTACATGTGCATCACGCTACCAATTTCCGTCCCATTCGGATAATTCCTTCGTGGTACATGTATATACGTACTTGGGGATAACACTGGATGCAGCTCTAACTTACAAGCAACATCTCTCAATCGTAGCTGCTACACTCAAAACGAGAAACTATATGGTACCCCAGGGGAGCTAATGATCATTGTTTAAAATTCACATTCTTAGCCGTATCGTACCGTCTTGAGAAATGCTGCTGTTCCACATAGATCAATAGTGCGCAATCTAAGAAGGTAGACGTGGAGCTCAGTCATGGAATGGGAATAATTACGGGATGTAGTCCATGTACAAACACCCTGTGGCTCCATGTCGTCAGCAAAATCCCACTTCCAGCTCTAAGAAGATCGGGATCTCGCCTGAAATTCTAGTACAATATTCAAAAGAATCTTCAGCGACCATTTCGTCAATATATTAGAAAGGTAGAACACCGTAGCATGGAATTAAGAAACCGCTGTGCCGCACAGCAAACAACCTTCTTGGGTTCTCTTTCAGTATCAAACATTCATGAAAAAACCGTTGTGAGCAGTCATCATTTGTCAACAACCATGTAGTTGACAAGGAAAATTCCTCATTGCACATCGTGCGGTAGCGTTCTCGCTTCCCGCGCCCGGGTTCCCGGGTTCGATTCCCGGCGGGGTCAGGGATTTTCTCTGCCTCGTGATGACTGGGTGTTGTGTGATGTCCTTAGTTAGGTTTAAGTAGTTCTAAGTTCTAGGGGACTGATGACCATAGATGTTAAGTCCCATAGTGCTCAGAGCCATTTTGAACCCATTGCACTCCTGTCAGATTTAGTGGTATGATGTCCCAATGGATAGCCCGTCAAGAACTGAACACATATCAAGGATGATAATAGGAAGATGTTTACTGAACTGGAAAAAAAAATGAGCAAAATGAGCGGTTCTAGGCGCATCAGTCTTGAACCGCGCGACCGCTACGGTCGCAGGTTCGAATCCTGCCTCGGGCATGGATGTGTGTGATGTAATTGGATTACTTAGGTTTAAGTAATTCTAAGTTCTAGGGGACTGGTGACCTCAGATGTTAAGTCCCATAGTGCTCAGAGCCATTTTGAACCCATTGCACTCCTGTCAGATTTAGTGGTATGATGTCCCAATGGATAGCCCGTCAAGAACTGAACACATATCAAGGATGATAATAGGAAGATGTGTACTGAACTGGAAAAAAATGAGCAAAATATAAAGTGAACAATCCAAGCTCTGGAGGTGCAACACTGAGAGAATCTGAACAGCTACGGTGTTGGACTGCGAAGGTGGAAATTCGCCTTCAGATCTCCCTCGCGGCTAATCTTTTTCTCAAAATTATGAGCTTTTCGGTGTCTGTTCGCTGTATTCACGTTTGTATCTGTTTTGTGTTGTAACGTCCGTGTGCAACAGAGAGGTAGTAAGGGACCTCCAGAGGTACGTACACTCTTTGACATAAAACTCGACCGGCGGCCGGCCGCTTCAGAGGCTAAGTTCGCGCCGATCGCGACATGGGACAAAATAACTGGCCAACTCACTAATTCTCTAAGTCCGGTTATCTGCACAATCTGGCAACACTGTAGACTGCGGCACTTCCTGGAGGAAAACTTGTCCCATGATAGAGAAACTCTAGGCTGATTACGCCTGTGGTCTAGCGGTAGCGTGCGTTGTTTCTACTCATAATGTCTCTGGATCGAGAGCAGCTGGCATAAAATATTTTTATAGCCTCTTCTGTCTGAATGCTGAAGACGTGATGTAATGGTAGCGCAGATTCAATCTATTTCGCTTTGTGACACACCGATATCAAAATTTTATCCAGTAACGATTTTGCGGCTGATTTCCTGCAGACTGTCCTCCTCTGGACGCCGTATGCGGCAAAGCTCCGGGATCCATTTGCTGGCTACTGGCAGCGGCCGTGGCGACAGCAGCGGCGCTGCACTCCCCCGTTCTTTATCGAAAGCGCCTGATACCGCTCATCGCTTTTGATGATTTAAAACGCTTTATTATTAAATGTTGCTCCACAGAAAATTTCTACAATTTCCATTCACGCTCAAAAGCAACGGAGACAGACGCCCTGATTAGTAGGCGGGTATTATATTAGATTAGTCGGCAAGAGCTGAGTATGGCCCTAAATTAATTTTATAGACTGGGACGAAATTAAACCACCTCACTACATTCGATGAATTTATAAATGCTTCATACCTCGTTTCTTTTCCTTTCAAACTCAATTATTTGTGCAACTTTTGGTCAATGCTTGGATGTTTTCGTCAAGCCAGAGTGAGCGTCTGTGGTGTAAAGTGTATTACAGTTCTTGTTTCATTCCTTATGGTAAGTCTATGCGATAAACTGTGTGAATACCTTGCAATGCATGCTCTGTAGCAGTGCAGGAACACTGCACATTTGGGGTTCCATGTATGGGTTCATGAAGTATTTATTGTTGATCGGAAGTGATAGTTAAGGTCATCAGATTTAAACCAGAAAAATTTGTCGTTTTGAAGGTTTCAGAGAACGGAAAGGAATTGCTAACGCCGGTGTTAGAAAACGTCTACAGTTAAATGCTATTGCAAAAATTTAGAATAAGGGAACTATATTAATGAACATGTGCACTTCATAAACAACCTTCTGACATGTTAGACCTATATGACGAACAAAGCTCAAATTTATATCGTTGACAGTCGGTTTGAATCTTTTCAGGGTCTATTTTACAGTGAAGCACCTTGGAATTTGCAAAGCAGAAATCCATGATATTAACTTAATTTACTAAGTCGAAATCGGACGAAGATTGATGTTTAAAGGCATTCTTCAGATTTCGCATAAGAAATTTTTACTAGCAGTTTGCAACTCCATTAACGAAAATGGAAAATAAAAGGTTGTAGTCAGCGGCTTCTACCGTGATTCGAACTGCTATGTCTTATAGTACAAGCACTGCAACGCACAAGGGAACCTCTGAGCTAACGACACACTGGCGGCCAGAGGCGGAATATAGTCACTGCGATGTTGCCTGAGCCTCAAAACGCAACCTTAAACACACGAACAGAGGAGGTGGAGATTACTGTTTTAACGTCCCGTCGACAACGATGTCATTAGAGACGGAGCACAAGCTCGGATTAGGGAAGGATGGGGAAGGAAATCGGCCGTGCCCTTCCTAAGGAACCATCCCGGCATTTGCCTGAAGCGATTTAGGGAAATCATTGAAAACCTAAATCAGGATGGCCGGGCGCGGGATTGCACCGTCGTCCTCCCGAATGCACACACAAACAGGTGTTACTTATGTGAAGAACGCCGTTCTTGGAGTCCAGAGATTAAATATACTTTCTAATTGTGTCATCTTGCAGTGGATTATATCGTACGAGTCTTCGATGTGGAAAACGAATGTCAAGTGAATTTAGCGAGGTAACGCCGACCTACACCCGGAAGTAAATGCACTATCAGAGTGTTGACAAATACTTGCTACGACGCTGCCATTTCTAGGCTCTCTGACGAGGCAGCTCTTCAGCGAAATGCTTGCCGTGGTTCTCCGATACGGTTCTTCAGAGTGGAGACGCGCGCACACGTTTGGTTTTTATGCGGCGTTCTCCCCTGATGGTTTCTGACGTCGCCTTGTGGGCTATGTATACATATGAGACATTCAATTATCATTAATCCAGAATGATACAAGTTTCAACTTCCGGCGTGGAAGAAGGCTGTTGACGCCGACATTATATCATTTCAACGTAGGGAAAGCAAAACGGATCATTCAATGTTTCTCATTCAACATAAAGCATGTGAGATAATTTTCCGTAACGTTCATAATCATCTAAAAATACAAACGAAGTAAAAATACACCGGAAGCTTATTCGAATTGAATAACCTCGATGTCGAATTTGTCCACTTGCAATCTTTTGCAGCATACACATAGAATGTCATGATTACCACGAGAATGAAGAAATATGTTGGTAAGGATGGAAGCAAGAAGAGACGCAGTCAACAAATATTCTATTCATCATGGCATTCATTTCATTTGACACGTAAGAAGAGGTAAAGCGGGAATTTACTTTCGTTAACACGAAAGATATGCCGCACATATTGATAACGAGGAAGTCTGCGTCTTCATACGTTTCCTCCTTGAAATCTGTATGCTCTATTATATACTAAGTAGCCCGATCATTGTTTCAGTAATGTTACCCTCTTGTTTGATCCCGTAACGATGAACAGATTCCAAATGCATGTCTCCCTTCCTGGGTTGTTTTTTGTGTTTTATTGCTTGGAATTCCTGAAGCAGACCACTGTGCCTTCCCCCTCGTGGGTTAGGTCTCAAAACTAAACCGCTTTGTATCCAATGGCATAATTTATTCAGACAGCATCAGCATAAGACTATCAAACAAAGCCTTCCATTTGCAGTTGCAGCACTCTAACCAGCACTGACCAAAGTGTAATCCACGGTCATGGTCCTAAATTACCAGCTGTCTGCTACTGTGGCAAAGTCCGTACTACACTTTCGATTCCGCAGCACCATTTTATCTGGTAACACTGTGTAGTTGCACAGTTGTGCTACCAGGTCTGTCCTCACACTGTCAACTTTATGTATCTCACTTCTCCTGTAGCGTAGACCACGAGGAGCCGAAGTAAATGAGTGCATCTTCATGTGCATCGATACCAAATGGGAATGCGAAAACTCTTGCGAGTGAGAGAATGACAATAACAATCGTAACAAGAACAAGCAAATAATGAATGATGTTTATTCCAACGCAGAACGAGAATGGCTTTAAATATAAAAATCTGTATCTATATCTATATCCATATCTATTGATCTTTGAGTTGGCACAATGCAAATATATTCTTAGCATTTAGTTACTGAATTTAGTTCTGGATGTTTGCAGAGAAAAGGAAAAGTCGGTACTTCTCGCTAGTGTAATATAATGTGAACCAGCAACTACCCTTTCCTTAGAACACGACTCAAGCAGGTCCTCAAGTAGGTAGCAAGGCACTGCTGCATTCTGTTCCCTGACATTGCTCTGATGACGGTTAATGCAGATAGTTCCGATTATGAAATACAAAACGTATAGCAGGTTAGTTCCTAGGATAGTAACATTAAATTTGCGTTGTAGACGGCAAATGAACGTGACGACTATCCATATTACTCATCAATATAAAAAGACAATATTTTGGGAATTTAGCAGGATTACTCAAAATCAATTCTGAAATTGGGTGACTGACTGCACAGGTGCTAAACGTTGTCAAGAGTATACGATGTCCTAATCGCATTAGGAATATGAAGATCGTCTTCGACAGCTCGCAACTTTCACATTCCTATCTCCACCCTACTCCAGACAGCCCTCGGTGGAGTTGCACTACGTTGCCGATGTTATGGAAGGCCTTCAAACCGACAACAGACCACATATTGAAAAATACAAGCGAATTCTCTTGCAGCGTAAGCTTATTGTAACTAATCTAAAAATTATTGGACAGGAACATTGTCCTATTCAAAAAAAGTAAAATGTTACACACTGTTGACGTCAAACGGAAATTATCTATGTCCTGTCTTGTGTCCTACTCATCTATAATATCAAGTGTACTATGAAAATGATTATATATAATGGATGATAGGGTAATGCATTGATACCAGATGGTGGGGGCCGGCCGGTGTGGCCGTGCGGTTCTAGGTGCTTCAGTCTGGAACCGCGTGACCGCTAAGGTCGCAGGTTCGAATCCTGCCTCGGGCATGGATGTGAGTGATGTCCTTAGGTTAGTTAGGTTTAAGTAGTTCTAAGTTCTAGGGGACTGATGACCTTAGAAGTTAAGTCCCATAGTGCTCAGAGCCATTTGAACCATTTGAACTATTTAACACAAAATGACATTAAAAATTAAAGTTATTCACGAGCAGCTAGTTGAGAATATGTATGAACATTAAATGACACGACGAACTGAAATAATATGACGAAGAGTTCAGCGCTCACTGGGAATAGAGCCCCACACATATCGTTGTTGACTACACACAAAGAGGCGTCAGCTACCGAATTTTTCTCCACCAGCTGCTCAGAATAGCATCTTGAACTTACAGTCATCTCGCAAATAGTTCTGTGTCTCACTGGGACTTAAAAACGTCAGATATCGTTAGTGTTGACAACGAATAAAAATACATTAAAAATCAAAATTATTATCCACCAGCAGATAGGTGTTCTCATGATAGAGCTTGATAATACATAATTAAATCTTTAGTGCCGGGCCAGGATTCGATCCCATTCACGCGTAATATGTGAAGGTGTTGAGGAATCTGCAGTTTTGAACAAACAACAAATTGTAGCCGAGCTGTATTGCCACGAAGGGATCAGATTCCGCGTTAAGGGCGGTCTGAGTTGCATTCCCAGTTTAGAACCAATTTTATCGACATACAGAAGCTCAAGTAAAAGATGGAATAAGTGTCCTGTGACCATACATAGCGTTTTTGTCGTCACTTGAAATAAATAACTAGTATAAGAAAGGTTACTGGTGATAGAGTTTCTACATGTCGCCACTCCAGACTTTATTGTGGTTCAACCTACCGTCTACTTGGTAAAGAAGGAATATCATCTTTAATGTGAATTTTCAGACTACGCAGCCATTATATCTCCTTCACTTGGTGTAGCCAGGAGAGAATGGAATCTGTCTCTCCCTATCTAAAATCATTGACGGAAGTGGGAATCGAACCCAGACCATAGGTATAGCAACTTACCACCCGTCCAACAGACCACGAAATCCTCTTCTCTGCGAGTCATTTTTCTATCGTAACGCAGTTGCGCCACACTGGATGAGAATTCTGACACACAGGCTCCCTGTAGTAATTTGCAGCATGTTCAGTAAATTCATTTACTTGGTTGACCGAATCACCATGAACTAGCTGCCTCGGCTACCCAGTGCATACATTCGACTATTTTGTAATCACAGAAATAAAATCACGTAACTGCCACCTACACACAACTGCCAACAGTGTAGGATGCAGAAGTTTAAATAGGAAGTGTTCCTTTCCACTTGAGCTATTCTATTGCGCTATCTGTTACTAGAAAACGTCGTTCAGTCCAAAAGAAAAGCTGTAACTGTTTGTCTCTCAGAAGTCAAGACCTGGCCATATGCATAATCTCACAGTGCTGTGGAATCCAAAAGTTCTGGAGGAATAGTTGCCGAGCTCTGGAGCTG